>NC_057393.1:61931347-63226678 GCF_019320065.1 Cervus canadensis | reverse complement strand
TATGCATAGAAATGAATGAAAATGAAACACAACAACCCAAAACCTATGGGACACTGTAAAAGCAGTGCTAAGGGGAAGGTTCATAGCATTACAGGCTTACATCAAGAAACAAGAAAAAAACCAAATAAATAACCTAACTCTACACCTAAAGCAATTAGAGAAGGAAGAAATGAAGAACCCCAGAGTTAGCAGAAGGAAAGAAATCTTAAAAATCAGGGCAGAAATAAATGCAAAAGAAACTAAAGAGACCATAGCAAAAATCAACAAAGCTAAAAGCTGGTTTTTTGAAAAAAAAAAAACAAAATTGACAAACCATTAGCAAGACTCATTAAGAAACAAAGAGAGAAGAACCAAATTAACAAAATTAGAAATGAAAATAGAGAGATCACAATAGACAACATTGAAATACAAAGGATCATAAGAGATTACTACCAGCAGCTCTATGCTAATAAAATGGACAACTTGGAAGAAATGGAAAAATTCTTAGAAAAGTATAACTTTCCAAAACTGAACCAGGAAGAAATAGAAGATCTTAACAGACCCATCACAAGCAAGGAAATTGAAACTGTCATCAAAAATCTTCCAGCAAACAAAAGCCCAGGACCAGATGGCTTCACAGCTGAATTCTACCAAAAATTTAGAGAAGAGCTAACACCTACCTTACTCAAACTCTTCCAGAAAATTGCAGAAGAAGGTAAACTTCCAAACTCATTCTATGAGGCCACCATCACCCTAATTCCAAAACCTGACAAAGATGCCACAAAAAAAGAAAACTACAGGCCAATATCACTGATGAACATAGATGCAAAAATCCTTAACAAAATTCTAGCAAACAGAATCCAACAACATATTAAAAAAATCATACACCACGATCAAGTGGGCTTTATCCCAGGAATGCAAGGATTCTTCAATATCCGCAAATCTATCTTTATCTTTGATTTTTAAAAATTCCTTAACAAGTTATAATGGCAGAGGTCTCTTTTAGTTCCTTGTATTAACTTACTGATTCCTGGAAATCTAGACAATAAGAAAGTTTTGGTGAACTTTAAAGTGCAAATGTAAATTCTATTCTATGTAATTTCCTTTCTACAATTTTTCTATTCTTTCTTTTTGGAATATGTGATAGAAATTTGGCTTCCTGGAATGTCCCTCTACTATTCTCATTATTTTTCTCTTGATCCCCTCCACCCACCCCACCCCCAGCATTTTCTCTGTTCATTCGAATTCCTTTTTTATAGCTTCACTTTTTGTTGGAGACTCTTCTCAAATATCTGGTATTGCTGGTTGTCCATTTATATTTAGGAATGATGCATTAAATACCTCATTAGAGTTTACGTAAATGAGGCATTTTGATCTTCTTAGAGTATTTGAGTAAAAGACAACTCTTTCATGGGAAAGGTAACTTGTGCCACCACAGTGGCTCAATGGTAAAGAACCTGCCTGCCAATGCAGGAGGTAGGAGTTCCATCCCTGGGTCGGGAAGATCCCCTGGAGACAGAAATGGCAACCCACTCCAGTGGCTGCCATCATCCACTGGGAAATCCCATGGACAGAGGAGCCTAGTGGGCTACAGTTCATGGAGTCACAGAAGAGCTGGACATGACTTAGAGACTAAACAACAGCAACAGGGCTGTGTATCCACAGTTTCTGCAGTGTAACGCCGGTCCTCCAGTTTTCTGTTCAAGTGAACTTGAACCTGAACGCTCGTCAGGAAAAGCCTCTTAAGGCTGACAATTTGTAGTATGTAAATTTTCACATAATAACCTTCACCTTGGCCCATTTTCAGCCTAGCACTTCATTCTGAATCCTGTCTTCCTTTCTACGTGGAGTTCCTGAACCTGACCCCTTCTAGTTCTTTCATAGTTCTTTCTCCATTATCCTTCAGAGGTAAGGGAATGTGTGGTTCTGTGGGATGTGAATGGGAATCTGAAAGTTCAACTCTTAAGTCATTTCCCCAATTTTTCAGCCCCACTAGATACATGGTTTTACCACTTTTTGAACTTAACAGGGTTCCTTGGATGAAGTAGCTTGTTTCTTGCTAATATCTCTGCCAGCATTTATACTTTAGTTCTCTCTACTCTGCTAACCTAGGTACTACTTTTCTTTATGCTTTCTGCCTTCAGATATTGTAACCTGAAATAGGTTCTTCTACTTTTATTTACAAAGGTGTTTTGTTTTAGTTTCTCCTTCTCTATATTATTTTGAGGTAATTTTTGGCAAAGAATTTACAGAAATGTGTACACTCTGGCATCAGAATTGCTATCTTAAAACCAACTCCATATCTTTCCATTTTTTCTCATTAAAGTCTGTAAATAATTAGAAATGGTTATAATAAATGAAATTTTCCTTAGTGTCTGACTTTTAAATAATCTACTTCATTTAAATAAGTATTTATGAATCAATAATATAGATACAGCTTTCTAGGTTGAAAGCCAGAGGCCTCCACTGACCACTGGGGTCAAGCAAACTGGTTCTGCTTAAGTCATGAGAGCCTCTGGATTGCTAGATGCTATGTCTCCATAGACTCAAGCAAATACACTCTTTCTCCCTTGTATATCTTACTTGTAAGTTGTTTGTTATTTTATTGAAAGTGATTCTGCAAAGAATGAAACATTTCAGATTTTTTAGGAGGATAGAGAAATGAGGCAGAAGGTCATATTTAAATATCAAAGTATCCATGTGCATAACTCAAGCTGAATTGAACAACCTCTGTGTATGATTTTAAACTGTAATAGCATGAGATCCCTTAGCCTAATTCACTCCTTCTTAGTAAGCATCCTCAAAGTGAAGGAGAAAAAAGAATCAATGATATTTTATAGTTGAAGATAGATAATATTCTATGTGATCAGAGCAAAAGTATGGCATTACTTTTGGCAGCATTTCCAGATTAAAATGATAACATACTATTCACATTTGCCAAAAATAATGATCTATCTTATTTCCATATGCATTTATTTATCACCTACTATTAATCATCAGAAACGGTGATGTTTATTGCTCCTTGAGTATGTGTAGTCCTGCTTTGAGAGAAGAAATGACTTTTGAATGTTATCACTCAGTTCAGTAAGTTTTGCCTACGAAAATAACAAAATTATGGATTTTTAATTAAAAATTAAATACTTTGTGTTTACTGAGTTTATTTATACTTTTGTTTTAGTGGTTACCTTTATACTTCCACAATTTCTTATGTTCTTTTATAAGTCTCGTTATTTAAACTTTTACTATCTGGTTTATTTGGTTTTTGAGCTTATATATTTCCTTCTGTGTTTGTCTTTTCTTTCCTTTGTTAGTTACATTATTTCTACTTTCTCCCAATGTAAAATTTGTACATTAGTCTTTCGTCTTTATCCTTATTTTTATTTTAGTCATAGAGGTATATAATGTTTAGCCCCATTTTAAAACTCTAAAAAATTCTTCAGAAAGACTCATGAGTACACAATTCCCTAAATTCTGTGTTGAAACAGTTCTTCTGTAGTCTCAATATATTTAAGGGACACCTTAATTGGACATAAAAATCTTTGATTGACTCTTTCATTGAGATTTCTAAAATTTACTGTTCTAGTGTTGCCTTGCTTTATGTGTTGGTTTTGAAAAGTCTGATACCACTCTAATTATTTTGCCTTTTATATATTATTTGGATGTTTGGAGGATTTTGTCTTTATTCTTGAAATCTAATGGTTTTGCTATGATACATCTCTGGGTTGCTCGTTGTGTGTTGCTAATTTTCCCAGATATCTGATGGGCTCTTTCAGTGTTTAGATTTAGGTCTCTCTTATTTTTCTGAAGTTTCCTGGGATTATAATTTTAAAAATTAATTCCATTTACTAGTACTTCTTTTAGGGATTCAAACAGTGTGAATATTATTACTCCTTTTTCTGTCTTCCTTTTCCATTATTTTTCTCTCTTTTTACTTATTGCATTTTCATTCTCTTAATATTCCTGTCTTTTTCCTTTTTTAGTGTCCCTTATTACATTTTCATTTGAGTTTATTCTTTCTTGAGCAACCTTTGTCTTTTGTCTTCATTCTTGAGTTCAATCCACTCTCTTTTTCTTGTTTTCTTAATTTCTATTAGTTTTTAAATTTCAGTTACATACTAGGTTTTCATATCTTCAAATGCTTTCTTGAGTGTAACTATTTCCTTTTGTGGTACTAAATTATTTTCATTTGCTTCATGGTTGGTTTTCCTTTGTGGAGCTTTCCTTGGCTGATAGGGGCTTCCCAGGTAGCTCAAACAGTAAAGAATCTGCCTGCAATTCATGAGACCTGGCCCTGGGTCGGGAAGACCCCTTGGAGAAGGGCATGGCACTCCATTCTTTCCTGGAGAATTCCATGGACAGAGGAGCCTGATGGTCTCCAGTCCTTGGGGTTGCAAAGAGTTGGACATGACAGAGCGAGTACTACTTTGACTTTCACTTTCCTTGGTTGATACATGTTGATTTTCACTTTTGATGTTTCCTAGCTATCTGTTGTTGCTGTTCAGTCACCAGTTGTGTCTGACTCTTTGCGACTCTATGGACTGCAGCTCACCAGGCCTCCCTGTCCCTCACCACCTCCTGGAGTTTGTTAGCATCTGTTACTAACAGTTTGCTATCTGTCCCTCTGTCTCTTATTCAGAGAAAGAGAGAGAGGGAAAGAGTGAGTGTGTTTTTATGGTCCTTTAAATAACTCTTGGTGTAATAGTGCCCTCTTGCATCAGTATGTCAGAGTGCAAATTTGTTAGTAAATTTGTGGAGGCATTGGGAGAGACAGGAGTTGTTTTCAGTGGATTTGTTTTGGATAGGATTAGAGATTATGAGTTCTCCTACTTTATGCTGTCTTTCTAAACTCTAAAATTTACCCCTTTTGATTCTTATTCTTTTCATGACTCAATTGGCAAAGGGACTTCTTTTTTTTTTTTTTTTTCTTTTTTTCTCCCTTAGAAATTATGTATTTCATAGAATGCCCCTTCATGTTTCTATGCTTTTAAATTCCTCCTCTGATCTATCTGGACACCTGTTAAATATTTTCATATTTAGGATGGAGGTCATCTTTCTGACAGTGGTTTTATATTGACCTTAGTCCCAGTTACCAGCTTTCTTCTTAGCCAGTATTTTTTGTCAAACTACCTTTACTCTCCACAAGCCCTCATGGTAGAATGGAGGTGGGCATGAATATAAGAAAATCTTGCAGTGGTGTATGGTGATCCTTCTCCTTTTCCTTGCCGTTATTTTCTACTTTAGGCATTGCTTTTCTCAATTTGTGCTAAGGGCATGTTGTTTGGGTAGATTTATTTTTCTATGCTGGTACTGTAATGTTTCAGAGGAGACAAGACTTACATGGAAACTACTGCTTCAACTACCTGGCATTTCTCAAACTAATTTGTTTTAATTTTATATACCATCTCTTCTTCCCTGCTTGTCTTCACTGTGAAGTTCTAGACTCATTCATTCAAAAAATATTTAAAACATTTTTCTCTGTGTATGTGAAGTCTTCTAGGGGTGCAGTAATGAACAGAGCAGATGTTATTGCTCTCATATATATATATATCATTCCAGTAGAAGAAAGAAAGAAAGTAAAGAAGTATATAATATAATGTTACATAGTGATGGATAGTATGTTTGAAAATAAATACATTAAGCCAGGAAGAAATGACAAGGCTGAGGAGCTTGTAATACTATGTACAATAGTTGATGAAGACCTCTGAAGAAATGTTATTTGAGCAAATTATGTTACAGAACAGTAATGTACATCTCCTTATATTAGCATTTACTTCATGTAAACTCTAAAGATTGCTGTTGTTCAGTTGCTCAGTCATGCCCGACTCTGCGACCCCATGGACTGCAGCATGCCAGACTTCCCTGTCTTTCACCCTGTCCCAGAGCTTGCTCAGACTCATGTCAGCTGAGTCAGTGATGCCATCCAACAATCTCATCCTCTGTCCTCCCCTTCTCCTCCTGTCTTCAATCTTTCCCAGCATCAGGGTCTTTTCTAATGAGTTGACACTTCGCATTAGGTGGCCAAAGTATTGGAGCTTCAACTTCAGCATCAGTCCTTCCAGTGAATATTCAGGGCTGATGTCCTTTATGATTGACTGGTTTGATCTCTTTGAGTCCCAGGGGCTCAAGAGTCTTCTCTAACACCACAGTTCAAAAGTGTAAGTTCTTCAGCACTCAGCTTTCTTTATGGTCCAACTCTCACATCCATACATGACTAATGGAAAAACCATAGCTTAGACTGTATAGACCTTTGTTGGCAAAGTAATGTTTCTGCTTTTTAATATGCTATCTAGGTTTGTCATAGCTTTTCTTCTGAGGAGGAAACTGCAGTCTTCATGGCTGCAGTCACCATCTGCAGTGATTTTGGAGCCCAAGAAAATAAAATCTGTCACTGTTTCCATTGTTTCCCCATCTATTTGCCATGAAGTGATGGGACCCAATGCCATGATCTTCGTTTTTCAAATGTTGAGTTTTAAACCAGTTTTTTCACTCTCCTCTTTCACTTCATCCAGAGGCTCTTTAGTTCCTCTTTGCTTTCTGCCATAAGGGTGATATCATCTGCATAGCTGAGGTTACTGATATTTCTCCTGGCAATCTTGATTCCAACTTGTGCTTCATCCAGCCCAGCATTTTTCATGATGTACTCTGCATATAAGTTAAATAAGCAGGGAGACAATATACAGCCTTGACAATATACAGTCCATTATTACATGTCTGGTTCTATTGCTTCTTGACCTGCATACAGATTTCTCAGGAAGCAGGTAAGGTGGTCTGGTATTCCCATCTCTTTAAGAGTTTTCCACAGTTTGTTGCCATCTACACAGTCAAAGACTTTAGCGTAGTTAATGAAGCAGAAGTTGAAGATTTTCTGGAAATTCTCTTGCTTTTTCTGTGATGCAGCAGATGTTGGGAATTTGATCTCTGGTTCCTTTCCATGATAAATTAATTAATTCTAAAAACTCTACAATAGTGTGGTTGTCATGGTATTATTTAACTAGTACAACATAAAAAGACTTAAAGAAAGTACAGCCTCAAATGTTCTATGATTCAGCTGTTTTCTTTCCCTGGTTTGGAGGATTATATTGATAGAGTATTCTCTAAGGAACATCTAATCTATCTTTTTCTTTGAAAACTCCATGTTTTATGGTTGGTCCATCAGAAGGCTTTACTCCCACGTGCATCGATTTTGCTGAGTTGTTTTGATAGAAGGTCTTAGTCTTTCGTTGAAGAATGCACCATAAACAGAATGAATTTGCTATTGCAAAATTGTTACGGACAGCAAGCACTGTGTTTGTGTGTGTGTGTGTGTGTGTGTGTGTGTTAGTCACTCAGTCGTGTCCAACTCTTTGTGACACCATGGACTGCAGCCCGCCAGACTCCTCTGTCCATGGAATTCTCCAGGCAGGAATAGTGGGGTGGGTTGCCATTTCCTCTTGCAGGTGATCTTCCCCACCCAGGGATTGAACCCAGCTCTCCCGCATTGTGCACAGGTTCTTTACCATCTGAGCTGCCAGGAAAACCCATTAAGTACCATATGAGAATATTTTTATACCAGTTGTGATAGCTTATGGTGAACAGTGTTGGATTTGTGATCTCTAAAGAAGATTTAGCTTTGGGGCCAAGGGACCAGGCTTGATCACGCAAGAGCTTTTGTGTAGCAGAGTTTTATTAAAGTAAGAAAAGAGGCAGAGAAAGCTTCTGACATAGACATCAGAAGGGAAACAGAGAGTGCCCCCCTTGCTGGTGTTAGCAAGGGAGTTATATACTTTTTAATTAATTATTACAGTAAATCAAGAGAATGTCTGAAGTTTGTAAAGATCTTACTATACCCACTCCCATAATTTACGTTTTAAAATAACAGGATTAGCCAGAAGGTTTCAGGAAGGAGAAACTGTCCTCAAGCAGGATACATTGTTGTTATACAATCCAATTTCTTTCTCCAGGGGATCTTCCCGACCCAGGGATTGAACCCCAGTCTCCCGCATTGCAGGCAGACGCTTTACCATCTGAGCCACCAGGGAAGTGGGTTATATAATCCTTAGTACAGAGTTTAAACTGAGTTGTTTGTTGTGTAATCATCAGTTCCGGGTTTAAAGAAAAAAAGCGTTTTATGTGACTTAAGACCAAGGAATGTAGGGGGTTGGGGGGAGGTTTGTCCTTTCCTCCTCCTTGAGAACCCCAGAGCCCTATCTCCGCTTCAAGAGCCCCAGACCCCTTTCTCCTCAGGGATCCCCGGACTTCTTATCAACCTGTCTGGGAATTGACTTTCTCCGTTCTTTCTTATACGAAAGTCGCCTTTTTCATCTCTTCAAGGACGAAAGCCAGGTAAGCGAGTGTCTTACTTTTAGCTTTGGCTCTCAAGAAACTTAGAACCCAGTTCAGAGCCAATTCAAGACTCCTGTGCCATGCATTTCTTTTCCCCTCAATCTTAACCCGTTCTGAGTTATATTTTCCCTCATCCTTTTTCTCAAAGTTTGCCTCATTAATTATGGAGTGTGACTGTGGAGCGTATAAACAACTAAGCAGATGTACAAGTCAGTAGACTGAAGTGCAGGTGCCTCCTCACTTGATTATTTGTATAACCTTAGGGAAGTAGAGAGACTTCCCTGGTGGTTCAGACGGTAAAGCGTCTGTCTACAATGCAGGAGACCTGGGTTCAATCCCTGGGTTGGGAAGATCTCCTGGAGAAGGAAATGGCAACCCACTCCAGTATTCTTGCCTGGAAAATCCCATGGACGGAGGAGCCTGGTAGGCTACAGTCCATGGGGTTGCAAAGAGTCGGACACGACTGAGCGACTTCACTCACAGGGAAGTAGAGCAACCTCTCTGGACTGTAATTTCCACATCTGCAGAATGGGTTTATAGATCAAATGTTTCTTAATATAGAACCGTATTTCCATGGGAAATTACTCAGATGTCCAATATATAAGTCAGATAGTAACATAATGTGTTCAGCCCAATGCCATAGCTGCAGGGAAGCTATTTTGATATTTTCTTAATCTAGATAATATCAGTTACCTTTTGGAATAAAAAAGTATAACTTTATTTCACTATAACCAAGTTTTATATTTTGCTGCAGTCTCCCTTTTTCCCATCTTCATAAAGATTTTGAGTTTCTCTGTGATGGAATAGAAGTCTTAAGAATAATGAGTAGGTATTTCATTATTCCAGAGGAGTGGTTTTTTATTTTAACATGCATCAGAGTCACATAGGGGCCTTGTGAAAACACAATTTGCTGTATGCATCCCACAGTTTCTCTTTCAATAGGTCTAGGTTCGGACCAATAATTTGCATTTTTAAGGAAGTTCCAGGTGATACTGAAGCTGCTGATTCGGGAATTACATTTTGAGAATTACTGTCCTATATCTGTTAAAAATGCATTTTAGTCAGTTTCCTTATTTTAAAAATTATGTCAGATCATGTAACTTGATAACAGCCAAGACAAGTAATGTATAATATAATATGTAAAATAATATTTAAATAATATGCAAAGCTTCTAATGTCACAAAGCTGTCATATCTAGCAACAAGGGCTTTCCATACCTTTTTGATGACTTGTACTACTGTTATGAGTGGATAGATACCAATCCAGCAGCAATCTGTGTTGGCTTCAGCTATAAAGCAGTTATTCAAGTCTAAAAGCAGTCTTCTCCTATTGACGTGCTGGAGACACCTAAGAAGAAAATGTCAGGGTCAATATAAGTGCATTTACTGACAGTTTAGCTCTTTGCTATGTCACAGAAGATGGGTTGAAATTTGGCTTTTATCAAAAATAGAAACACCAACCACTTAGGATGATAAAGCAATAGCTTTCAGCTTAGTCATTTATAAAACAGTACTTTTATAGAAATAAGCAAGCAGTTGTTTATTTTTATGTAGTTTCATCTTCATCATTTCTAAACTCAGATTTAGAGCAACTATGTCCAGTAGTAATGGAGAGAAATCACTAGTTTGCATTAAAGTAACAACAGAGGATCACCTCAAGACAAAATATAACCAAAAGGAACAACCATCTCGCCGTAGGTTCTTACAGATCACTTGTGTTCTCTATTCTTTCTGTTCAGAGCCTGATCTATGTATTTCATAAACTTTAATCTTAGAATTTTTTATTTTTTAATTTTTCATTAAACCCTCAATTCGTTACATGAATCAGCAGTTGTAATAAGTTGCATTTCTAGCTCACTAAGACCTGTCAGTTTCTGGATGAAAGGGACTCCCTCTTCACAAAACCCCTCCAATCTTTTTTAAAACAACACTTTTGATATGTACATATGTTTTATGTTATTTAATACTTCCAAAAGTATTTTAAAATCAGGTATGAAAACAAGAAAAATGTCTATAACCATGTAGTTAAACACAATGTGATCTATCTATGCAATGTGGTATTATTTGCCAGTGAAAGGAATCAGTGTACTAAATTCATTCTATACTCTGAGTAAACTTCATAAATGTTATGCTAAGTAAAAGAAGCCAGGCATAAAAGATCACATAATGTATGATTCCATTTTTTGAAATATCCAAAATAGGTAAATTCACGAAAACAGAAAACAGATTGGTAGTTGCCTGGAGCTAGGGGCTGTGAAGAACTGAATCACTGGAAAAGACCCTGAAACTGGGAAAGATTGAAGACAGGAGGAGAAGGGGATGACAGAGGAGAAGAGGGTTGGATGGCATTACCAACTTGATGGACTTGAGTTTCAGGAAGCTCCTGGAGCTGGTGATGGGACAGGGAAGCCTGGTGTACTATAGGCCGTGGAGTTGCATAGAGTCGGACACAACTGAGCTGAACTGAGCTGAGGGGCAATGTAGAGTTACTTTTTAATGGGTATGGGATTTCTTTTTGGGAGTGATGAAAATGTTTTGAAACTAGATAGAGGTGATGGTTGTACAACACCGTGACACCAGGTGACATTAAATTGGTCACCTTAGAATGGTTAGTTTTATTTTATGTAAATTTCACCTCAATTAAGAAAAAAATCGGGTAACTTAAAACCTAACTGAATTCCAGAATTTTTGACATCGAAGGGCTTCTCAAGATCATCTACCCATTCTCCTGTCATGAAGAAACTGAAGTTCTTTAGGACTCTCACTCAAATATTTAAATGTAGCTTGTCCAAAACATAGACCAGAATTTGAAATGTCTGAATTTCTAATGCAGCCCCTTTTTTAAAGGTGTGACTTGCTGCTTTTTTATCTTTTATCATTTTAGATATTTTAGGTGAAATACTACTCCACTTGTTACTTGTGCATTAAAATAACAACGAAGAAACATAGCTTCATTTGTGCTACTTACAAAAAATGCAGGAATAGCAGGTGTTTGTTTTAGTCATTTGCCAAAAAGCAGGCCAGAGCTTGAGTTGAAAGAGGGTTATTCTCTGCAGTACATGAAAGAAGGCACCCTGTATTTTAATGCTAGTCCACAATTGCCTGATTTGTGAACCCTGTGGTTCTACCATTATTATGATTCATTTCTAAAAATTCAGAAGTATTAAATTTTTTTTAGCTTTTTACCACCGACAATTTTTATGTTTCCAACATAGAAGAATATTCACGGTATAAAAACTAAATGTCCCTGCCTACCTTATGGTGACTAGAGGCTCTGTTTTCAGCCATTATCCTCAGAGGCACCTAGGGAGAAATATTGAGTGGGACTAAAGGGTATAGACAGAGAGCAGCAACTGCTAATGCAGCATAACTTGTATCCTTTGAAACTGAGTTTTATACTCACATGTAGGTAGATAACTTGCCTTGATTTAGTTCTTATAGTTATATGTTCTTATATGTTATATAAGTTATATATAGTTATATGTTCTTATTTCAGGGGAGGACACCAGAAAATACAGTTTACCCTTGATCAGTGTGGGAGTGTAGTGGTGCCATCATCCTGTGTAGTCAGAAACCCACATATAATCAACTATATTGCAATAAAAATTTTAAAAAGAGAAAAGCCCTGTGTGTCACTTTAAAGTCACCCTCCACATCCATCCATAAGCATCCACAGATTCAACCAACTCGGGATCATGCAGTACTTTCACATGTATTACTTAGGGAAAAAAAATGTACCCGAGCTGTTAAAACTTTTGTTGTTGAGGATCAACTGTATATAGTTTTCTTCTGTCTAAGCTCACTTTATCATTAGTTTCTTCGTGCTGTTCATTCTTAGGAGGAAGCTACCTCTCATTATCATCCTGTATTGGATTTCCTATTAATTTTTCTCTCCAATGTTCCTTTTATCACAGTGGCATTTTTACTTGGTAGTTTGTATTTCCTTCTTTTCCTTCAGTCCAGGGGTCAGCAAAATATGTCATTTGGGCCAGATTTGGCTCACTGACTGTTCTGGTGAATAAAGTTTTATTGGAACATAATCATTCTCATTTTTTGTGTTATTGTATATACCTGCATTAGTATTAAAACAGCAGAATTGGGTGGTTGCAACAGAGATCACAAATCTAAAATATTTACTATTAGGACTTAAAACATGTGCCAGTCTTTGGTTTTGTTGTCCAAGTAGAAGGTGAAGAATAGATTCTACAGAATGAATAAATAAAACCAGCAAATGAGAGGATATGGGGAAGTATAATAGAATTTGTACTTAAGTTAGTTAGAAGCTCTGTGTGGTCAGTAGAAAAGTTTCTTGAAGGTGAATCATCAGAGAAAATGTAGAAAAGATAGATTCCTGTCATACTTACAGGTTTTGATGGCATGTCAGAAATGAGGTGTATTGTTTAGGAAATGAGCTGTTTAAGGTTTTTGAGCAAAGGAGCTTTGCCAAAACAGGATACTGTTGCAGTAATGTTTACAAGCCAAATGAGGATTGTATTAATGGAAAATTAATACTGATGTATTAATGAGAAAGAGCATATTTGTAAGAATTTCTAGAGATAAAATTGATAGGCCATTTGATTTGAGAACAAAGTTAATAATTCTCAAACTTCATTGAGCAGGAAATTGGAAAATTATTTATATGTATTTTGGAGATGAACTGATTTTTATGGAAGGTTTAAGTTAATGGAGAAGGATTATAACATTATATAGTGTAAGAAACAAAATTGTTTATTAGGAACCAGCGATACCAAAGTTATTAGGGAATCTCAGCCAAAGGCAGTTTTTCATTGGCCTTATTTTACCAATGAAATTGTAGCCTATCCCATTTCCATCATCTAATTAGGGTCCATCTCTTTATAAAATCCTCTTTCCTTTGGTCTCCAGAATTCCACCCTTACACTCAGATTTACTTCTATTGTCTCACGCAGAGTATATTACTGACATTTTCTAAATACTCTGAATCATGCCCAAGAAGGGCTTTAGCTCTCTCAAATAAAAATTCTTATCACATTATTTCCTTCAACTAAAGCCATGTTTTGCAGACTCTGTACTGAGATACTCCATGATCCTGCTGCAGCATATTCAAGAGTTCTGTAGGGTATTTTGTATCAGGGTAATGCATAGTCTCAACATCAGATTGTGATGCATTGCTTTGGGATGATGTCCTATGGGAATGGTTGCTGTGGTTTTAAAAAAAATCCTGAAAATCAGAATAGTGCAGAATAGTAAATGAGAGTTTCACTATTCAGTTAGAATCCAAGGCTTGAAGAGTTGTGCAGTACCCATAAGCACCATATCCCATTAGTAAGTGTGGTGGTTTTTGAATGAAGTAAGAAAAACTTTTCAGTTTATCTGTATTCTTTTTTCAAACCATGTAATAAACTGTTAAGATTATCAGTAGTTATTAAGATTATCAGTAGTTATTAAGTTGTTCAGACCTGCCTCTTATCAAACGTAGAACTGTTAGATATTTCTTAGGGCACCATGAAAAAGTTGTTCACTAAGGGTGTTGCAAACTGAGAAAGTTCAGATTCTTTGAACTAAAGAGTTGTCCAGCTCTAAAATAAATATACTCTTCCTTTAGCATGTGAAAATGCATCAGTCCTTTTATTTCTCTTTCTAAAACTGCATTTCATAGAGGCACAGATGTAGAAAACAAACTTTGTGATACCAGGTGGGAAAGGGGGAAAGGATAAATTGGGAGGTTGAGATTGACGTATACACACTACTGTCTATAAAATAATTAATAAGCACCTACTGTGTACAATCCCCTGAAGGAGGGAATGGCAACTCATTCCAGTATTCTTGCCTGAAGAATCCCATGGATTGTGTAGTTTGGTGGGCTACAGTCCATAGAGTCACAAAGAGTTGGACTCTGAGCAACTATGCATTCATGCACTGTATACCACAGGAAACTCTACTTAATCTGCTATAATGATGTATATGGGGAAAGAATATGAAAGAATGTGGATTCATGTATAACTAGTTCACTTTATTGTACATCTGAAACTAACACAGCATTATAAATCAGCTATACTCCAATAAAAATTTAAAACAATAATAGATGGAAAAAAATAGCATTTCAGTTACATGGGATTTTATGTAGAGTCTCAATAAAAATTTAATCAGATATTTTAAAATTATCTGTCCACTGTGCTTTGTGCTATAGCAAACATAATAAAGTACTCTTAGCCTTAAGTTTACAATCAAGTTAGGGAGGTAAGACAAATGTAAATTGCTTAAATTATTAAGTAAAATAAATACTCTTGGTTATTTATTTTATAGTATATATTATGGAGGTTCAAAGAAGAAAGAGTATATCTGTTGGTAGGAATGCAGTATGACTTTGTGGGATGAATGTTCGATTTAAAATGGACCTTGATGGAGGGGTAAAATTCCAACAGGTAGAGATGGTGGATATTTCAAACCGAAAAAAAAAAAAAATCACGTAATGACTGAGATTTATTTTGGGGGAAGCAATTCATTCTATATGATTGAAGGAAGGACATACCTTGTAAATAGAGGTTACAGCTGATATGCTCTGGAAGTTGGGATATTATTGTGGAGAGCTTTGAATGCTGGGGTGTGAGACATTTGGATTTAATTTACTAGTAAAAGAAGACTGATTGGGGTGATTAATCTGTCAGCAGGATATAGAATGATTAAATCAAGGAGAGATAGGAGGCAAGGAGCTTTTGGAAAGGGAATGATGGATTTTGTTTTATGTATTTGTATTTCAAAGGAAATACCAAGCTTTATATCCAAGTTTAAAGGCATATTTTTGAGCAGCATTATAACTAAGGGCTATAAAATGGAACTCAACATTAATAGAAAAATAAAACTTTGTAATGCTCTTGATATTACTGCAGAAATAATGTTAATAGAATGTTAATATGTGTGGAGTGCATGCTTCATGCCAGGCATTATATGAAGCATTCGTTTAATTTTCACAACAACCTTAATAGGCATTAGTATTCCCATTTTTTAGATAAAAACCTAGGGAAGTTACATAGCTCGGGTCACATAATAAGTACTAAGACTAGCAAACTGTCTAAATTAAGTATACTAGTTTGTTTAACCTCTGGCGCTGAGAATTGAGTGAATCCATCTCAGATTTTGACAAATAATTATTATTTGGCTTAGGTATGGCTTCTCTTTTATTATTTTATTTTCCCCTATCATTCCTGATCTCTCCTAATTCTTCACTCTGTGGATACTCCAATGTGTTTGATATGTGTCTTGCATGCTTGAAAAATGAATCATGATGTTTTAGATGTGTGCACGTGTGTGTTTATTGTACACAGTATGTAAAAGGATGAACTATACACAATCTGATGCATATTTTTCTAGTGTATTACTTTATATCTTTGTATAATAGTATGTATTCACAACACTTTCTGTGTCTTTTTCCCTAGAAAGGGTCTTTCAGAATGCTTCACATTTCCTTTTACTTTCAGCAAAGCTGTGGTAAACATCCTTGCATGTATCTCCCTGAAATCCACGTTCTTTCTACTATTGCTTCCTCCTATTATATGCTTTTGGAGGTGTTTATTTCGTATGGAAGAAAACCTGACATCTTTTCACCTGTTCATGTTTTTTTAATCCTGAAAAAGATTAATATATATGTGGAATGAGTGATTTTATTTATGCTTCCAAAAGGAGCCAAAAGGCAGGAAGAACTAGGTGAATTATCCTAATATTCCATCGTTGGATTACATTTAGTCAGTGGTAACATAAGCTTTACAGCATCACTAATATATTTTTTCTGACTTTCTTCTTTAAGTGATTCTTTTCCTGTCATTGCTATGAAGTAGTGCATATCATAACACTGTAATTGTAAACAGTTTATACATCATCATAATGTTTGTCAAAGTCAGTATTTTACTTACAATCGTATAGGAACTGTGCTTTGTAATAATTCATACTTGATTGTCACACTCCTACAAGGAAATACATTTTATACTCTAGGAGATTTGCAGAACACGTAGGACCCATTAAAAGAAAGAAAACATGCTGTATGATTTTTGTGGGGGTTTTTTGGCTTCTTATTTATTCATTTTCTCAACTAGTCTTGACTAGTGTTACTATGGCACTTTCATTATGGTGTGGAAAACAGACTAATTATGTTCTTTAAAACAGGCAACAGTCGTACATCTTGAGATACAGCATCTGGTACTCTCAGCCATCCCTCATCAGTGCTAGTCTCCGTTTGGTAGGACTTCTAGTTGTCCAAATATTTTTATGTTATTGTATATCTTCTTCTTCTTTAAAATATTTATTTATTTATTCTTGGCTGCGCTGGGTCTTCATTGGGATGTGAAGACTTTCCTTGCGGCGAGCGGGAGCTATTCTGGTGGCTGTGCACAGGCTTGTTATTGCAGTGGCTTCTCTTATGTGGAGCACAGGCTCTGGGGCGGGGGCCGGGGCGGGGCAGGGGGTGGTTTCAGTAGTTGTGGCTTGTGCAGTCTCGGTCATTGTGGCTCAGGGGCTTAGGTGTTTGTTCCATGGCTTTTGGATCTTCCTGGACCAGAAATCAAACGTTTGTCCCCTGCATTGGCAGGCAGATTGTTAACCACTGGACCACCAGGGAAGTCCCTCTTTTAAAGAGTTTATATCAAGAGAATAATCAAACTACTTCACCAAAATTTGAAAAATAAAAACATGAAAATCATCCATAATTTTTCTACTGAAATTTGACCATATTTGCTTTTGGAGTATTCCCTACTAGATTTCTTTTCCTATTGATATAATATAGTTTATAACCATATTTTGCATATACTACTTGTATAGCTTATGTTTCATTTAACACTTGTGTGGCATAAACATTTTCCACTTTGCCGCTTTGTTTCATAATTATCCTTTTTATTATCTTCAAAGTATTCTCTAGAATAGCATTATCCAGTGGAAATACAATAAAACTCACATAATTTAAAATTTTCTAGTAGAGACATTGATAATGTAAAAAGAAACAAGTAAAATTAATGTTAACAGTATATTTAACTTCAAATATCTAAAATAATTATCATTTCAACACATATTCATATAAAATTATTAATTATATTTTTAACCTTTTTTTCTTTGAAATTGGTATCTGCTTTACATTTGTAGCACAGCACAGTCACTAAATTGTCAATAGTCAAAATGAAACATAGCCGTACCAAAACAATAAAAATGTGTTTAATACAAGAATATATTTCATTCCTTCCATTTTGAAATTTCAAAAAAATTAAATTAAAAATTCAGTTCCACAGTCACAGTAACCACATTGCATATGCTCATTATCGACATGTGGCTTCTTACATTTAAATTAAAATTAAATAAAATTTGAAATTCAAGTCTTCAATTGCACTAGCCACATTTTAAATGATCCACAGCCAAATTTAGAATGGATGTATATGCCAGTTCTTACTTGACTACTTGTTCCTCTATTATTGAATATTTATGTTTAAGTCACATGTATAGTATACTGATATGTTCCCCAATGAATATTTTCCATATTTTGAATTATTTACTTAAGGTAGACCTTAGAATTATTGCATCAAAGAGCATGAATTTTATAGTTCATCATATTTTCAATTTATTTTCTTCGAAAAGTGTCAGTTGTACTCCCATCAGCAGTATTAATATAGTAATTTCAGCAGCCTTTCTTCATCATTAAGTTACTACAATGCTTTTATATTCTATGTATTTTTTGTTAATTTAACTATAGTTGATTTACAATATTACACTAGTTTCAGGTGTACAACATATTGATTCTGTTTTTTAATAGATTTATATTTCATTTAAGTTATTGAAAATGATGGCTCTATTTTCCTGTGATGTACAGTGTATATATTTACACCCTATTTATTTTACACGTAGTAGGTTGTATCTCTTAATCCCATACTGCCATCTTGCTCTGCCCTACTTCTGGTAATCACAGTTGTTTTTTTTTGTATCTATGAATTACTACATTCATATGTGATAATAAAAGGTATCTTTCTCTGTCTGACTTATTTCATTAAGTATAATACACTCTAGGTCTGTCCATGTTGTTGAAAATGGCAGAATTTCATTCCTGTTTATGGATGAGTAATCTTTATCCATTCATCTTTTGATGGACATTTAGTTACTTTCAGCTGCTTTGAGCTTTGGAGTGTTTTTATCATTTTGAATTAGTGTTTTTGGTTTCTTTGAATATATGTTCAGCACTGGAATGGCAGGATCATATGGTGGTTATATTTTTAATTTTATTAAAATTTTAATTTTTTGAGAAACCTCCATACTGTTTTATGTAGTGGCAGTACTAATTTTCATTCCCACCAACAATGTCCAGTTGTTCTTTTACTCCACATTTTTGCAAATATCTATTATTTATAGACTTTTTGATGACAGCCCTTTTGACAGTTATGACATGATATCTCATTGTGGCTTTGATTTGCATTTCTCTAATGATTAAGAATCTTTTCTTGTGCCTATTGGTCATCTGTATATCTTCTTTAGAAGTGTCTACTCAGATCTTCTGCCCATTTTTTAAATTGGATTGCTTATTTTTTTGATACTGAGGTATATAGACTGTTTATATAACATTTTGGATATTAACCCCTTATTGGTCATTTTATTTACAAACTTCTCTCGTTCCATAGATTGTGTTTTTATTTTGTTGATGATTTCCTTTGCAGTACAAAAGCTTTTAAGTTTAATTATTAAGTTCCATTTGTTTACTTTTGCTTTTATTTCCTTTGCTTTAGGAGACAGATCCCCCCAAATTGCAATAATATCTGTCAAAGAGTATTTCACCTCTGTTTTTCTCTAGGAGTTTTATGGCATCCAGTCTTACATTTAGGTTTTAGGTCTTTAATACATTCTGCATTTATTTTTGTATATGATGTTTGAGTATGTACTAATTTCATTCTTCTACATGTAGCTGTCCAGTTTTGCCAGCACCACTCATTGAAGAGACTCTCGTTTCTCCATTGTTTATTCTTGTCTCCTTTCTCATAGATTAATTAAACATAATTCATGAGTTTCTTTTGGGCCCTCTGTTCCTGTCCATTGATCGATGTGTCTCTTTCTGTGTCAGTGCTATACAGTTTTGATGACTGTAGCTTTGTAGTATAGTCTGAAGTCAGGGACCATGATTCTTCCAGCTCTCTTATTCTTTCTCATAATTGCTTTGCCAATTTGGGGTCTTTTATAATTCCATATAAATTTTAGGATTATTTGTTCTTGCTCTATAGAAGATGCTTTGAGTTGTCTGATAGAGATTGCAATGAATCTATAGATTGCTTTTAGTGATATGGACATTTTAAAATCATTTTAATTCTTCTATTCCATGAACATGGAATATCTTTCCTTTATTGTGTGTGTATTATCTTCATTTTCTTTCATCAGTGTTTTATAGTTTTCAGAGTATAGGTCTTTCACCTCCTTGGTTAAGTTTATTTGTAGGTCTGTTATTTTTTATGTGATTTTAAATGAGCAGTTTCTTTTCTTTTCTTTTATTATTTTAAACACTGCAGTTCCTTACACTCCCCCATATTTAAGCTACCATGAGAAATCCTCAGAGTGGCTGACTAACAAATCTGCATACTTGGGATTTCCAAATTTTATGTCTGGCTCTGATAAAAAATGATTCTTTGGCTCTGCCTTGGCCTTCCCCATTCTTTTTCTCCTGCCTTTTTGTGCTGCTTCAGTTTTCATTTTAATGGATAAAATTGTCTCACTTCACTTTGAATTCTGATTAATATTAGCCAGTAGGCTCTACTTTGCTTTTCATTGTTCTTATGGCCAAAGAGTAGCAGCACTAACTGTTGTGCTGACTGAAATTCCTAACTAGAATTTTACAAGAGTTTTGTTGATTCTATAGAGTGTTTTTCTAAACTATAGCTCTCTAAACTATTGGTCTGTTTTTATTACAAACCTGTTACTTGAAAAAAAATTTATACTGGCACTGTTTTTATTTTTGGTGATATTATACTCTGAAACATGTGGCTTAGCAATGGATATAAATCAAGAAAGAAAAATTATGGTTGGCATCAATTTTAAGTCTTTGCACTTTAACAGAGCACAAATCCAAAATTGCTCAAATACTAAATATTTGCTTAAAGAGAAACAAGAAACATTCAAAAATGGAATTAATTTGAATTGTGAATTTACCTCAATTAAAAACTAACTTTTTTTTTGTATATTCTTTGTAAAATTGACAAAATGGAATTTATGCTGTCCACATCACAATGCTCTTATGTTGCACTTTAAAGTTAAACACACATACAACATACACACATTTGGAATGAGGCCAAATTTAGACTCCAGGGGCATACTGTTCTGTACCTTAAATTACAATCAGATGTATTTTAGCACAGATCAAATTTTCAGTCTGAAGTTGGTGAGAAGCCTAATTATTTGACCAGGTTACTATTTATGTAGACCATTCTATGACTGTCTGTGGTTAATCCACAGCTGGCAGAGTGCTAACTGGGAGGTTTTTATTTCATGCTGAAACAGTTTGGGGAGAATTAGGAGGAGGGGAGAGTTTTAAACTCTCCTCATTAAATGAAAGACTAAAGAGCAAATACATCCATATTACTATGGAGACAAGATGCTATATACACTGTTCATCATAATTCTCCAAGTGACAAAAATAGCAAAGCAACTTGAATGCTCATAGTTTGCAAGTGACATTGTATTTCATTAAAAAATGAAGATGAAAAGATTAAATGATATTACCTAATAATAAATGATGTTACCTTTCTGAACAGTTGAATATTGATAAAGAATAGGGATTGGGTGGGGAGAGAGGTGGGAGGGGGGATTGGGATGGGGAATACATGTAAATCCATGGCTGATTCATGTCAATGTATGACAAAAACCACTACAATATTGTAAAGTAATTAGCCTCCAACTAATAAAAATAAATGAAAAAAAAAAGAATTAATGGATTAGAATTTTAAATGAGAAAATTTTGTGTTATTTTGATCAGAAAACATATTTCTTATAATTTCATTAGCAATACTTTAGTAAGAGATAATTATTATAAAGTTCTGTCTAAATACTTCAAGAATTTTAAGGGAAAGATACCCTTCAAAATTATACCCCAGTACACATGACTCCTGCCAGAAAGTTGATTTTTTAATGTTCAAAATCTTACTTTCTCTTTAAACTGTTTGAGTTTGCAAGAGGGATGTAGTTAGTCTCTCAATTATAAGTGAGTATTTCAATAGCTCTTTTGTAACTTAAGGTAACTCTTCTTCTCTAATGAAATGGCACATATTAAGCATACAGTACTCATATGATAAACTTTTCTCCTGATCAAATGCTACTGATCAAAAGCAGTTTCCTGCTTTGCATTTTATAATTGCATTTTTAAGGTTTATATTGTAGAGGCTGGGCTTCCCTTGTGGCTCAGCTGGTAAAAAATCTGCCTGCAATAAGGGAGACCTGGGTTCAATCCCTGGGTTGGGAGATCTGCTGTAGAAGGGAACATCTACCCATTCCAGTATTCTGGCCTGGAGAATTCCAGGACTGTATAGTCCATGGGATTGCAAAGAGTCAGATGGGACTGAATGTCTCTCACTTTCACTTGTAGAGGCTTTTGTATTATGTATGTTGTTGGTGGTGTTAAGTTGCTCAGTCATGTCCAATTCTTTGTAACTCTCGTGGACTGTAGTATGCCAGGCTCCCCTGTCCTTCACTGTCTTGTGGAGTTTGCTCAGATTAATGTCCATTGAGTTGGTAATGCTGCCTAACCATTTCATCCTCCACCAATCCTTTCTCCTTTTGCCTTCAATCTTTCCCAGCATAAGGGTCTTTTCCAGTGAGTCAGCTTTTCATATAAGATGGCCAAAGTATTCAAGCATCAGCTTCAACATTAGTCCTTCCAATAAATTCAAGGTTAATTTCTTTTAGGATTGACTGATTTGATCTCCTTGCATTCTATGGGACTCTCAAGAGTCTTCTCCAGCACCACAATTTGAAAGCATCAATTCTTTGGAGCTCAGCCTTGTCTGTGGTCCAACTCTCAGATCCATTCATGACTACTGAAAAAACCATAGCTTTGACTATACAGACTTTTGTTGACAAAGAGATGTCTCTTGTTTTTAATATGTTGTCCAGGTTTGTCATAAGTTTCCTTCCAGGGAGTATCTTTTAATTTCAAGGCTGCAATCACCATCCGCAGTGATTTTGGAGTCCAGGACAAAAAATCTGTTACTTGCTATGAAGTGATGGGACCAGATGCCATGATCTAAGTTTTTTGAATGTTGAGTTTTAAGCCAGCTTTTTCACTCTCCTCTTTCACCCTCATCAAGAGGCTCTTTAGTTCCTCTTCACTTTCTGCCATCAGAGTGATATCATCTGCATATGTGAGGTTGTTGATATTTCTCCTGGCAGTCTTGATTCCAGCTTGTGATTCATCTGTATTTTGTATCAATTTCTTGTATTCCCACTGAGAATGATTCTGTGGAGATAGCATTTCTAATTTCTTCTCCTTTTTTTCTTTACCCAGGGTTTTTTCCTCACAGTTTCCCCAGAGTCAGTTTTAAAAGTGGCTCACCATGCTTCTGAAAACAACAGAATTTTCACTTTGAATCTGTCTGCACCATTTATTAGTCAGTTCTACAAGGAATCATTGATGAAAGTTATGCCTTTTGTTGACATACTGTTTGGAAACGAGGTGGTGAGTAATTTTTTAAATAGAAGTACCTCTCTTTTGGTTTATGTTTGTGTATATGTTTAGAAATACATAAATAAAAACTTGAATATCTGCATAAGTACACTTGAGAATTACACAGTAAAATGACCTCAGTTTGGTCCACTATAGTTCATTATTTTCAGTATTTCCTTCAGAATATACTAATATTTTACATAATAAGCAATTAGTCTTTTAAAGAATTTGGTTATTCAGGTTTGTTATTTACACATGGTAACATTCACTCCTATGAGCTCCTATAACATTTCTAAGAGCTTTTGCAAATGCATACCTGTTATATGACTTGTAAGCATAAGCAAGATAAAAAACATTTTCATCATCTTTGTCGGTCAAGCCTTCCCCTCATCCTTAGCCCTTAACATAAACTGTTTTCTGACCTGTAAAATAATGTTTTCCTTTGAAACGTTCATGGATTAAGGTAAGTGATATCTAGCTAAAATAAATGTTTTATGAAGTTAAGTACATTTTCAAAGTCTTGAGTCAGTTTAATAAATTATGACTATATGGTTGTATATTGTAATTTGTAGTTAAATGTGTTTATTTATAGTATTATTTTTGCTAATATTGTCTGTTATATTTGAAGGTGATGAAAGGAAATTTCATTTAAATATTACAGCTTTTATTTTTTTATCAAGATTATAATTTCTTTCATTCAAAATTAGTGAAAAACAATTTTTTTTTCTTATTTAATATTCATACCTTCTGTCTTGTAGACTGTAAACATCCATAAATACTTGTGGACTATAAAAATCCTTGAAATAACCCTCCAGTTCCCTTTCCCATCGGATCTAAACCCTGGTCTCGGTGGTCGTAAGAGGAGGAATAGCAGTACTGAAACTGTGCTCGTCGTGTGTGCTGTAGAGCATGTGGGCTAGTTTCAGACAAGGCTGAATGAGAAAAAAAAAAGAAAAAAAAAAATCCTTGAAATAGAAAAAAAGGAGACTTTTGCTATATCTTCCTATTATGAATGTGTGAAGTTGTGTGAATTACCTCAGCAGTCCATTCTGATTCAGATTCTATGATTCTAACTTAGTTTGATTATACTCATCAATTTTGTATCTAAATAAAATAACTATATTGTCTGCCTAGAATAACATAAAATTTGACTTGAAAGTAACTTGTGGGTTATTGGTGTGGAAGTCATATGGTGTGAATATCTTCAAAGGGCGTTTAGCCAATTGAAGGACATGCTACATTCTTAATGATTAACAAACTGACATAATGGCAAGAAATAGTGGTAAAAACCTTGATCTCCTAGGTATCTGCTAGAGGTCTCATTTGACTGAAATCTTGTTTTAGATTTTCCATATTGTCAATGTTATTTTCTAGGTACAGGAAGCTCTTCAGAAAAGGGCTAGTCTAGACTCTTTAAATAACATTAAAGAATCTGTTTAATAGAGAATGAATGTAAAAATTGTTTTAACTGCTTAGAAATATAGGCAGAGTCATTGTCTGTTTTTATAGAATTAGGTGTTCTCATTATCACAAAGTAAGTTGATAGGTGGGTTATAACATGTTGTGTAGTTTTACCTAAGAGAGGTGTTGCCCCTTGAAAAGAAGAATTTGTATTGATCGAGACATGTAAGAAGGAAGAGGAAGAAAGTTCAGGACAATGAGCTACATTTATTTGCCATAAAATGTTCTTTCATTTGTCATAAGCCTTTTTAAAATTCCAGCACTAAATATCTTTAAAAGTTAAAAGTCCAAAACAAAATATGATAGCACAATAAACAAATGCAATGTTTATTTCAAATAAACACATCATACTTTGTGGTTTTCATTGTGATCTACTTAAGTATTTTAACTGCATTTTCCAATATGTTTGCAGTCTGAATGTATCTGCTGTCTAAAGTTAATTCTGTTAAATGTTGTTTTCCCAAAATTTTTCTTTTGTTTCTAATTTGGTTTAATTTGGAGAAAGAACATTTGCTGCAGCTAGAACGACAGTGAAAAACTAGTTTAGTAAATCTTATGTAAATACTACTTTATTTTATAATAAATGTTTCAACAATTAAATAAAAAAAAAAAAAAAGAATTGGTCATTAGTATAGTACTCTGAGAGTGCTTGGGAGAAATTGATACTTGAATCCAGAGTCCTTTATAGTCAGAAACAGTAGAATGGCAATACTTAGACTTTAAGAAGACAAACTTTAAAACTTTAAAAAAAAAAGATAAATGTCATTCTAAAGAGTGAGATTTGGGAAGTAAAGAAAACTTGAGAGGATTGGATACCAGCAAAAATTCAGTTATGACTTTAGAATCTCAAATGACCTTAATTAAAAGGAAAATGAAGAGGAGCCTTAACAAAAATAAAAAGCATTGGAGAATACACAGAAAACTGTTTAATAAGAGCTCACATTTGTAAAACATGTAAAAATGATGGAAAGCATTTATAGAACGAAGGAGCAGTGCTAAAAGTTTGGCTGAGACATAGGAGAATAGAAAAGAATAGAGGCCTAAGAATGATTAGTTTTGCAGAAAATGCTGATAATATCAAAATGTTCTTTATTGTTTAAAAAAACTTCAAAAGTGCAATCAACAAAAAAAGTAATTGGACTTCATTAAAATTAAAAACTTTTGTGCATCAAAGGACACTATCAAGAAAGTGAAAGACTACCCATGGATGGAAGAAAATAAATACATCTGATAAGGGATTAATGTCCAGAATGTATATCTCAAGAACTCAGATATATCTCGACATAGCAGACAATCCAATCTGAAAATGATCAAAGGACTTAAATATTTCTTCAAAGAAGACATACAAATGGGCAGTAAGCACACATGAAAAGATGCTCACCATCACTAATCATTAGAGAAACCAAAATGAGAATACTACTTGGCACCATTTTGGATGGCTGTTGTCAAAAAATGGAAAAGAACAAGTATTGCCAAGAATGTTGAGAAATGGAAACCCTTGTGCATAGTTGCTGGGAATGTAAGTGATGCAGCTGCTGTGAAAAGCAATTTGATGCTCCTCAAAAAGTTAAACGGGGAATTATTACCATTGTTGTTCAGTCACTCAGTCGTGTCCAACTCTTTGCAACCTCATGGACTATAGCATGCCAGGTTTCCCTGTGCTTCACCATCTCCCGGAGTTCGCTCAGACTCATGTTCATTGAGTCGGTGATGCCATCCTACCATCTCAACCTCTGTCGTCTTCAATCTTTCCCAACATCAGGGTCTTTTCCAGTGACTTGGCTTTTCGCATCAGGTGGCCAAAGCATTGGAGCTTCAGCTTCAGCATCAGTCCTTCTAATGAATATTCAGGGTTGATTTCCTTTAGGATTGACTGGTTTGACCTCCTTGCTGTCCAGGGGACTCTCAAAAATCTTCTCCAGCATCACAGTTCGAAGGCATCAGTTCTTCGGCGCTCAGCCTTTTTTATTGTCCAGCTATCACATCCATACACTACTGGAAAAACCATAGCTTTGACTAGATTGACCTTTGTAGGCAAAGTAGGCAAAGCACTGTCTCTGCTTTTTAATATGCTGTCTAGGTTTGTCATTGCTTTTCTTCTGGAGAGCAAACATCTTTTCATTTCATGACTGCAGTCCCCATCCACAGTGATTTTGGAGCCCAAGAAAGTAGCCTGTCACTGTTTGCATTGTTTCCCTATCTATTTGACATGAAGTGATGGGACCAGATGCCATATTCTTTGTTTTTGCTATTACCATATGATCAAGCAATTCCACTCCTAGGTATAATTTAAAAAAAAAACAAAAACTTCAAAGCAGGGATTTTACACCACTGTTTATCAGCATTGTTCGTAGTAGCCACAAGTTGGAAGCAAAGCGGATGTTTTTCAATGGATGAATAGATAAATAAATTTGATATATTAAATGCAGTGGAATATTATTCAGTCTTTAAAAGGAATGGATTCTCATGAAACACAGAATAAATAAAATAAATAAATAAAATCTTTTACCTGATACATGGTAAAATCTGAATGAACCTTGAAGATACTTAAGTGAAATTAGCCCTACCTATACAAGCAGACACATATTGCATTTTCCTATAAGAACTCCTCTGAAATGAAGTATTTAAAATAGAAAAACTCATAGAGAAAGAGAGCAAAACTGTGGTTACCAGGCACTGAGGGGAGAGGGGAATTAGGAGTTATTATTTAATGAGTACAAAGCTTCTGTTTGGGATGACAGAAAACTTCTGGAAATGGATAGTGGAGATGATTGCAGAACATTGTGAATATAATATCAGTTAATTTAACACTTAAGATTGTTAAAATGGTAAAATTTTACTACCTTATGTACATTTTATCACAGTTTTAAAAATTGATTCTACAAATCAGTAAACTTTAAAGTTTGACTGGAACTTAGTATAGCTTATTAGGGAAATTATTTTTCCTTACCTGGAAGAGGAAGTAGTCAAATTACAAGCTACTACATGGCTCCAAAAGGGCTTCCCTGGTTGCTCAGTAGTAAAGAATCTGCCTGCAGTGCAGGAGATGCAGGTTTGATTCCTGGGTTGGGAAGACTCCCCAGAGAAGGAAATGACAACCCACTCCAGTATTCTTGCCTGGAAAATCCCATGGACAGAGGAGCCTGGCAGGCCATAGTCCATGAGGTCACAAAGGGTCAAACACAACAACCAAACAACACAACAGGACTCCAAGTCATGCCAGGATGACTGTTTACTTTTCTGATAGGATTGCTATTCATATGAATTCATTTCAGTAGATATGTAGTACTTGTTATGACAGTCCATTAAGCAGTGATGTATATAGTATATTTGAGATTATTTTGTAATAATATAGATTATAGAATAATGAATATTGGATATAGGGCAATTTGATATATTTGATAATTGTTGAACCAGTCTCAAAAAATTCTTCTGACAAATTAGTACTGATATGCTTCAGTGTTTACCTGAGCTTTGCTCAGGTAAAACTATAAGTGATTCAGATAAACTTGTGTTTATGGATAATGCAGATATAGATAATGCAAATAATGGAACATGTTAATAAATTATCAAGTAACTTGAATGTCAAAATGAGACTTCTGACAATTTTAATAGATTAGAAATACCAGTTAAGTAATGAAATCTAATAAGGATAAATAGAAATGATATCATATTTGATTATAAAAAGTATGGTGTTACAAGCTTTATCTCTGTGATCTCATCTTTCTTTCTTTTCCTCAAATATTCTAGTAATAATAAACTATCTTCAGTTTCTAGGGAAAAAAGGGGACATTTAACTTATAAATTGCAATGAAGTGTGAAATATATTTCTCAGGGTATACATTCAGGATTGCTTTGTCCTTCCCCCCACCTCTTTATCCCTCAAACCTCTCCCCCAAACCTACAGTGTTTAATATAAATTCTCAAAATGTCAATACTTAGCCAAAACTAAATACACTTGGCTCTTATTTCTCTACCTAGTGTCATTTTTTTCTTTCATAGGATGTGTGCCCTTTGATTAACCCAGCTTACCACTTGGAGAGGATTCCCAGTTCATTGCAGAGGAGAACCCACGTAGAACTCAACAGTCTGTTTCAGTTGAGGAAATGGAGCTGCAAGTTTGGGAAATCTAACAGCTAGCCAGCTAGTTTGCAATTCATAGCACCAGAAAAGAAAGAGCTACACAGACAAAGAACACAGGAGATTTGCAGAGTCCTACTCAAGTCTTTGAGCTGAGTACTGATCAGCTGTGAGGAAACTAATGAAGGCTGGGGGGAAAAGCCAACACCTGAGAAGATCCTAGGTCATAATCTTCAGAGTGCACATAAAGCCTGTAACCATCCTTATTTTACTAGCTAGAATAGAGACCCTTATCATAATTCATGGGCTTCAGATAGAGTACTTAGAACATCACTGGGGCAAAATTAGTCTAGAATGTGGCTTCTTTTGTCCCTTATATTATTATCCCAACATGCCCGTGGTCCCCTGTATTAGTATGAAGTTCCCTTCTATTCATATTCAGAATACTGAGGGCTTTTTTCTGGAATGGATGTTGGATTTTGACATTGCCACACCACCCCAATTTTAGAAAATCCAATCCAATAATACATAAAAAGGATACTTCATTGTGACTAGGAATATTCAGTTGATTTACTGATCAATATAATTCACCTTAGTAAAAATAAAAAGCATTACCATCTTGATAGATACAGAAAAAAAGATTTGTTAAAATCCAACATCCATCCCTGATAAAAAGCCCTCATAGTACTTAGAAGGGACCTTCTTCAACCCAATATGAAACATTCACAAAAAAATATACATCTAACATCATGCTTAAATGATTAAAAACTGAGTACTTTTCTTTAATATCAGGGACAAAGCAAGGATGTTCACTCTCTTTACTTCTCTTTTGCATTGTCGCAGATGTTCTAGCCAATGCTAATAATATATTAAAAATATCCAGATTAGAAAGAAGAAAAATTATCTCTATTGTTAAACATAATGCTTGTCTTTATAGAAATCCTATGAAATCTACAAAGAGATATTAGAAATAAAATGAGTTTAGCAAGGTTGTGTGATGTAAGATAAACACACAAATGGCAGTTGTATTTCTATATAGTAACAGCAAACACTCAGAAAGAGAAATTTTTTTTTTTTTTTCAGAAATAGAAATTTTTAATCACTATTTTCATTACCAAAAAGATGTATAGCATACTGTGGGATAAATTAAAAGATATGCAACAGCTATATACCAATTACTACAAACTATTGTTCAGAAAAAGTAAAGAACTAAGTAAATGGAGAGAGAAGGCCTGTTCATGGATTTTTAAGAGTCAATTGTGAGGAGGTCAGTTCTCAAATTGGTCTATGGATTCAACATAATTTAATTTAAAATCCCAACAGATTTTTTTGTTTGTTTTGTAGATGTCAACAAGCTTATCCTAAAGTTAATGTGGAAAAACATTGGACTGAATAGTCACACAGAATTGGAAACAAGTCAGAGGACCTGCACTACATGGTGTCAGGACTTAGAAAGCTGCAGTACTCAATACAGTGTGGCACTTGCCTGAAGATAGGCAGACTGCTAGCACCCTTATTGAAGAGTTTATCTTTTCTCCATTGTATATCCGTGTCTCCTTTGTCAAAGATAAGGTGCCTGTAGGTGTGTGGGTTTGTCTCTGGGCTCTCAGTCTTGTTCTTTTGGTCTGTCTGTCTGTTTTCATTCCAGCATCATCCTGTCTTGACTGTAGCTTTGTAGTGTAGTCTGAAGTCAGGAAGGTTGATTCCTAGCTCCGTTCTTTCTCAAGCTTGCTTTGGCTCTTTGGGGTCTTTTGTGTTTCCTTAATGAACTGTGAAATTTTTTGTTCTAATTCTGTGAAAAATGCCATTGGTAATTTAATAAGGATTGCATTGAATCTGTAGATTCCTTTTGGTGGTATTGTCATTTTCACAATATTGATTCTTCTGATCCATATTGGAAGAACATGGATACATGGATATCTCTCCATTTGTTTATATCATCTTATATCTTCTTTCATCAGTGTCTTATAGTTTTCTGTATAGAGCTCTTTTGTCTCTTTAGGTAGGTTTATTCCTAGGTATTTTATTCTTTTTTGTTGCAGTGGTAAATGGGATTGATTCCTTCATTTCTCCTTCTGATTTTTTATTATTAGTCTATAGGAATGCACGTGGTATCTGTGTATTGATTCTGTATCCCACGACTTTTCTGACATTAGTCTTTAGGTTTTTCTATATATAGTCATATCATGTTATCTGGGAACAGAGTTTTACTTCTTCTTTTCCAACCTGGGTTCCTTTTATTTATTTTTCTTCTCTGATTGCCTTGGCTAGAACTTCCAAAACTATGTTGAATAATAGTGACAAGAGTGGACACTGATCAGGATCAGTGTCTTGTTCCTGATCTTAGAGGAAATGCTTTTAGTTTTTCACCATTGAGAATAATGTTTGCTGTGGGTTTATCATGCATTGCCTTTATTGTGTTGAGGTAGGTTCCTCCTCTGCCCATTTTTGAAGAGTTTTTTATCATAAAGAGGTTCTGAATTTTGTTGAAAGCTTTTCCTGCATCTGTTAATATGGTTTTTATCTGGATAGCTATATGTGCAACAATGAAATTAGAACACCTCCTAACACTGTACACAAAAATAAACTCAAAATGGATTAAAGACTTAAGTTTTAGACCAGAAACTATAAAACTCTTAGAGGAAAACATAGGCAGAACACCCTATGACATAAATCGCAGCAGGATCCTCTGTGACCCACCTCCTAGAGTTATGGAAATAAAAACAAATAAACAAGTGGGACCTAATTTAATTTAAAAGCTTTTGCACAGCAATGGAAGCTATCAACAAGGTGAAAAGACAACCCTCAGAATGGGTGTAATTAATAGTAAGTGAAACAAATGACAAAAGATCCCCAAAATATACAAGCAGCTCATGTACCTCAATACTGAAAAACAGACAACCCAATTAAAAAGTAGGCAGAAGACTTAAGCAGACATTTCTCCAAAGAAGACATATAGAAGGCTAACAAACACATGAAAAGATGCTCAGCATTTCTTATTATTAAAGAAATGCAAATCAAAACTACAATTAGATACCATCTCATATCAGTCAGAATTTCCATTATTAAAAAGTCTACAGACAGTAAATGCTAGAGAGGGTGTGGAGAAAAGGGAACCCTCTTAAACTGTTGGTGGGAATGTAAATTGATATAGCCTCTATGGAGGACAATATGGAGATTCCTTAAAATACTGGGAATAAAACTACCATATGATCTAACAATCCCACTACTGGGCATATACCCTGAGAAAACCATAAATGGAAAAACACACATGTATTTCAATGTTCGTTGCAGCACTGTTTACAATAGCTAGGTCATGGAAACAACCTAGATATCCATTAACAAATGAATGGATAAGGAAACGGTGGTGTGTGTATATATATATAAACTATATATAGGTATATTACTCAGCCATAGAAAGGAACGCATTTGAGTCAGTTCTAATAAGGTGGATGAACCTAGAGCCTATCATAAGTAAGTCATAAATAAGTAAATAAATAAATAAATAAGTCAGAAAAAGAAAAACAAACATCATTTATTAATGCATATATCTGGAATGCATGAGATGGTACTGATAAACCTATTTGCAGGGCAGCAGTGGAGCTGCAGACGTAAGAACAGACTTCTGGACACTGGAAGGGAAAGGAGAGGGTATGACAAATGGAGAGAGTAGCATGAAAACATACACACTACCATGTGTAATATAGTTAGCAGGTTGGAATTTGCTGTGTGACTCTGGGAGCTCAAACTGGTGCTCTGTGACAATCTAGAAAGGTGGGAAGGGTGGGAGGTGAGAGAGAGATTCTAGAGGGAGGTTCAGTTCAGTTCAGTTGCTCAGTCGTGTCCGACTCTTTGTGACCCCATGGACTGCAGCACACCAGGCTTCCCTGTCCATCACCAGCTCCTGGAGCTTGCTCAAACTCATGTCCGTTGAGTCGGTGATGTCATCCAACCACTTCATCTTCTGTCGTCCCCTTTTCCTCCTGCCTTCAGTCTTTCCCAGCATCAGGGTCTTTTCCTGTGAGTCCGTTCTTCCCATCAGGTGGCCAAAGTATTGGGAGTTTCAGCTTCAGCGTAAGTCCTTCCAATGAATATTCAGGGATGATTTCCTTTAGGATGGACAGGTTTGATCTCCTTGCAATGCAAGGGACTCTCAAGCGTCTTCTCCAACACCACAGTTTAGAAGCATCAATTCTTCCGTGCTCAGCTTTCTTTATAGTCCAACTCTCATGTCCATACATGACCACTGGAAAAACAATAGCTCTGACTAGATGGACCTTTGTTGGCAAAGTAATGTCTCTGCTTTTTAATATGCTCTCTAGGTTGGTCATAGCTTTTCTTCCAAGGAGCAAGCATCTTTTAATTTCATGGCTGCAGTCATCATCTGCAGTGATTTTGGAGCCCAAGAAAATAAAGTCTGTCACTGTTTCCATTGTTTCCCCATCTATTTGCCATGAAGTGATGGGACTGGATGCCATGACCTTAATTTTTTGAATATTGAGTTTTAAGTCAGCTTCTTCACTCTCCTCTTTCACTTTCATCAAGAGGGAGGGGACATATGTGTATCTGTAGCTGATTCATGTTGATGTATGACAGAAAGCAAAGCAATATTGTAAAGCAATTATCCTTCAATTAAAAATAAATTTAAAAAGAAGCTATCAAAATAAATATTCCTTGATTAAACTGCTAAAATAGAATAAAGATAGGCAAATAGATCCATTAGACCAACAATTGATTTTTTTCAAAATTTCAGAAGCCATTCTGTAGAGAATAGTTTTTTTAACAAATTATACTTTACCACTTGATAGCCATATCCAAAAAAGTAAACTTCAATCCATACAAAATACAACTGAATACAGCATACAGTAGCTATTCAAGTATTCAACATTAAAAAGTTTGACCATACCAAATATTTGCACGAGCTACTTGAACCGTCAGATACTGCTGATGAAAGTGTAAAGCAGTACAACTACTTTGAAAAAATGGTTTCTTACAAAGTTAGGTATATACCCACCATTTGACCTAGCTGTATTATTCCTTGGTATTCACCCAGGAGAAGCAAAAGTATATGTACATACACAAATGCTTATTGGAGTTTTTATTTGTTATATTCAGTCTGGAAGCAACTTAGTGTTTGTTAACTGGTGACTAGATAAACAAATTGTGATATATCTATGCAGTAGAATACTACTCTATGAAAGAAACGTATTTATACATACACCAACACAGATGAATATACATACACCAACACAATCTGAATATTTATGCTGAGTGAAAGATGAGCTGCCAGACAAAAAGTACATTCTGTATGATTCCATTTAAATTCTAGAAAATTCAAAATATGTAGATTCATGGTTGCTTGGGAAGGAGTTATGCTGTGAGGCAGTGATCACAAATGGACATGATGAATTTGTTCCTTATCTTGATTGTGGTTGTTGTTTCAGGACTTTACGCTTGTGTCAAAACATTAGATACTTTAATTTGTGCAGATAATTATATTTGAATTATACCTTATAAAGCTGTTTTGAAAATATATGTACTGTATGATTCTGTTTACATAAGTTTAAAAATGGAGAAAATTAACCTTGAGTTGTTCAAATAAAAAGCTCTAAAGAATCAGTGTTAAAATGAAGACATGAAATAAGTTAAGGAAATTGAGGTATCTCCTCTACAAAATGAATTGCCAATTTTTTGCTTGGTTCACCATGTACCAAATTTCTGTTATTTCCAGGAAATATCCTTTGTATTTCAAGGGCAGTATCAAGTCAGAGAAGGAGTATTTTGATAGTCCTGACTTTTAATTTTGATGGATTGTTTTAAATTATCATACTTTATCATTAAATAATACTTTAAAATTGCATTGGGCATCCACAAAAATCATCATTTAATTCACACAGCAGTACTGTGGCTGGTTTTCTAATGCATGTGAAGTTTTGGCTTGATTCATAGAAAGTAACATTGACCTCTGAAAAACACTAGGGTTAGGGATGCCAACTGTAAAGGCAATAAAAATTCTGTTATAATCTATGGTTGGCTCCCCACCCTAATGGTTCTATTGTACCCAAGGTTCCAAGCAAAGGCAGATCAAGTAGTGCTGCAATATTTACTATTGAAAAAAATCTGCCCCTGAGTGGAACTCTGCACAGTTCGAACAGTGTTGTTCAAGGGTCAGCTGTACCGAGGTTTTGTTAGGTACTGTTGAAGGTGTTCTTAGGAGTACTGATATTCTGCCTGTCAAGTTTCACTTAACTTTCTTGAATAACATGCACTCTCCATTCCCTTGTTAAAACATAATAAGTAGTGCCAAATGAATAAGGAAAAAGTGTTAAGCTATTAGACTATTTTCTGATTGACCAGCTTTTTTTCCTACAAATTTTTTTCCTGATCAAGCATCAATTTATTTGTTCCTAAGCCTTCTTACTGCAATTTTTTTCATTATGTAATTATTTAATAATTACATAATTAATAAAATGTGAATGCATATAGAATGTGAATTCAGTATAGTTCAGTCGCTCAGTCGTGTCTGACTCTTTGCAACTGCATGAACCACAGCATGGCAGGCCTCCCTGTCCATCACCAGCTCCTGGAGTCTACCCAAACCCATGTCCATTGAGTCAGTGATGCCATCCAACCATCTCATCCTCTGTCATCCCATTCTCCTCCTGCCCTCAATGTTTCCCAGCTTCAGGGTCTTTTCAGATGAGTCAGCTCTTCGCATGAGGTGGCCAAAGTATTGGAGTTTCAGCTTCAACATCAATCCTTACAATGAACACCCAGGACTGATCTCCTCTAGGATGGACTGGTTAGATCTCCCTGCAGTCCAAGGGACTCTCAAGAGTCTTCTCCAACACCACAGTTCAAAAACATCAATTCTTCGGTGCTCAGCTTTCTTTATAGTCCAACTCTCACATCTATACATGACTACTGGAAAAACCATAACCCTGACTAGACGTCTGGACCTTTGTTGGCAAAGTAATATCTCTGCTTTTTAATATGCTGTCTAGGTTGGTCATAACTTTCCTTCTAAGGAGTGAGCGTCTTTTAATTTCATGGCTGCAGTCACCATCTGCAGTGATTTTGGAGCCCAAAAAAATAAAGTCTGCCACTGTTTGTACTGTTTCCCCATCTATTTGCCATGAGGTGATGGGACCGGATGCCATGATCTTAGTTTTTTGAATGGAATGTGGAGCTTTAAGCTAACTTTTTCACTCTCCTCTTTCACTATCATCAAGAGGCTCTTTAGTTCTTCTTCACTTTTGCCATAAGGGTGATGTCATCTGTATGAGGTTATTGATATTTCTCCCAGCAATCTTGATTCCAGCTTGTGCTTCCTCCAGCTCAGTATTTCTCATGATGTTCTCTGCATATAAGTTAAACATTATTGAGCCCATTTTTGCATGAAATGTTCCTTTGTTGTCTCTAATTTTCTTAAAGAGATCTCTAGTCTTTCCCATTCTGTTGTTTTTCTCTATTTCTTTGCGTTGATCACTGGGGAAGGTTTTCTTATCTCTGCTTGCTATTCTTTGTAACTCTGCATTCAGATGGGTATATCTTTACTTTTCTCCTTTGCTTTTTGCTTCTCTTCTTTTCACAGCTATTTGTAAGGCCTCCTCAGACACCCATTTTGGTTTTTTGCACTTCTTTTTCTTGGGGATGGTCTTGATTCCTGTACAATGTCACGAACCTCCGTCCGTAGTTCATCAGGCACACTATCAGATCTAGTCCCTTAAATCTATTTCTCACTTCCACTGTATAGTTATAAGGGATTTGATTTAGGTCATACCTGAATGGTCTAGTGGTTTTCCCCACTTCCTTCAATTTAAGTCTGCATTTGACAATAAGGACTTCATGATCTGAATGTGAGTTAGTTTAATGAATTAAGTTCAGGTACAAAACTCAATAAAGACAAATTGCTTTAAAAAACTGTTCTTGAGGACTTCCCTTGTGATCCAGTAGTTAATCCACCTGCCAATGTTTGATTCCTGGTCCAGGAAAATTCCACAAATCACGGGGCAACTAAGCCCATGTGCCACAACTACTGAGCTCACTTGCTGCAACTACTGAAGCTCATATACCTCTAGCCTTTGCTCTGCAACAAGAGAAGCCCATACCAGATCTAGAGAAAGCCTGCACACAGGATTAGAGCCTGTGGCGCCAAAACTAAATTAATAATAATTTTTTAAAAACTTCTTGAATTAGGTGTGAGCATGCAAAGTTTGAAAGAGTAAAGGAAGAAGAACCCATAAATATCTGCACTCAGGGGTGTTTCATAGAAGTCTTCAAGTTTTGATTCTCCTTTAAAGAAACTGAAAGTGGAATTCATGAACTAAGAATTGTGGATCTGATTCTGTAACAGAGACTCTGGAATATCCATCAGCATATATACACTGAAATCCTTGACCCTACTTTAAATATTAGCAAATGATGTATCTTTATATATTAAGAAAATGTTTATAGACTTTTTCAATTAAAACTTTTAATCAATTTGCTTATTTATTGGCCAACTGCTGTTCCCTTCCTCTCCTAATAGGTAAAGTGAGTGATTTATGTAGAAATACTAGATGATCTTTTAAACTTTTCCTTGTAACCTAAGAATGTTTATTTCAAAAACCATGGATTCATTTTCTAATGAATCTAACATTCTGATATTCAGTAACAATGACCAGTTTTGCTATAAATCAGCAAGTCCTTGTTCTGAAATCTAGAATATTACAGTCCCAAACATTAACTTTTGATAGTCTTTTTCATTGTTAATAGGCTCGACTATAATGCTTTGTAAGCTAGATTTTCCCCCTTCTTTTACCTCTACTGATTCTTTTCTCTGTTTGATATGCTCTGGAAAAGAATATTCTTCTGTAAGGGATATCTGAAAGTATTTGGTTGAGCTTATTCTGAAACAAAGTAGAAGTGTTCACAGGAATACCAGTGCTCCATTAATATGATAAAAAGAAAGTATAAAGTATTAACCAATGTGACTTTTTTTTCTTTCTTCTATCATGGTAGAAATACATAACAGATTTATTATTTTTGAGTGTATAATTCATTGATTTTAAGTACACTGACAGTGTTGCGCAGTCATCATCACTATCCAGTCACAGAACTTTTTCATCTTTCCAATACAGTAGCTTTGTACTCATTAAACCATAACTGCTAATTCCTCTTCTCTGCCAGTGCTGGGTTATCACATTTCTCTATGAATTTGACTACTCTAGGTACCTCAAAAAGTGGGATCATACCATAGTTGTCTGTCCAGCTTATTTCATTTAACATAATATTTTCAAAGTTCATCAGTGTTGTATCAGAATTTCCCCTTTGTCTGTTTATTCCTGTTGATGGATATTCAGTTTGTGTTTGCCTTTTGTCTTTTGTTAGTAATACTGCTGTGAATGGTGGTGTGCATGTATCTGTTCAAGTTCCTGCTTTCAGGTTTTTTGGATATGTGGAAGTGGAATTTCTAGGTCATATGCTAATAATTCTCCTTTTAACTTTTTGAGGAACCACCAGATTGTTTTTCCCAGCAGGTACACTGTCTTACTACCCACCAGCAATGCACAAGGGTTATTGTTTCTCTGCAACCTTGCTAGCACTTGTTGTTTTCCATTTTTTCTTTTGCAGTAGCATCCTGTTGCTGTAATGTAGCATATCATTATCTCATTGTGATTTTGATTTGTGTGATTGACTTTTAGAAATGCATAGTGATAAATTTCTATGGTACCTCAATTAAAAATATTGATAATCTGTTAAATTCCTTCTTGTACTTTTAAACTGCACACCTAAATTTATTGGTTGTTCTTGTCAAGGTAGTTTTAATATATAAATTACGTAAATGTTTGTATTTTAATTTGTTTCTGACATCTTCAAAGTTTAAAACATTTCCCTTCAGCCACAACCATTTGTTACCTAGAGTCACATGTAATCAGCTTAATGAAGGACATTCTGCATGCAGGTAATTCTGTTCATTGATGCCTGCTAATGCAGTCTGCTTTGTAGTCATTATCTAGCAGTACATGACTAAAGAACTTGATTTTTCTTCTTGTTTTCATTTTTATTAAATTAAGGTGTTTTTTTTTTTAAATAGTGTCATCTTGCAAATGGTTCTTAAGAATAATACCTTTCAAGTCTCTGTAATCACTGGATAATTAACCTGCCAGGATTAAGTACCCTCAACTTTGCTTCAGGATACTTAACTCTCAAATAAGGTCAATTATCTCATGATAATGACTGCTTTGTCAAGAGTTACCAGTTAATTCCACAGTGAAACGTCACATTACCGGTACAGGGTGCTTTAAGATAGAGTTTAAATAAAGAAATACAGGTTGAAAACTGGGCAGAAGAATTCAGTTTAATTATTTCATACATATTAAGAATGCTACATTTTAGATAAAACTCCTCTTCATAGACCTAGTGTTTTGAATCTTACAGATGATTTCTATTTATAAAGATTATGTGTTACTCTGTTTCATCCATCCTTTTCTGGCAGTATTCCCACACTGTACATTTTCTTGCAGGGAAATCCATTTTAAACCCATTGATCCTACAGAGAATTCAGTATATTAAAAATCTAGTGCAAACCAGGAAAATTGAAATGACTCTCTTTTGTAAGTGATGATTTAACTTAAAAAAAAATTTTGTCAATCAATGAATTATAAAGCAAGAAACACAGCTCTGCACTTTTTTGTTGTAGTTGTTTTTGTTGTGGCTTCAGTTCAGTTCAGTTGCTCAGTCGTGTCCGACTTTTTGCGACCCCATGAATCACAGCACGCCAGGCCTCCCTGTCCATCACCAACTCCCGGAGTTTACTCAAACTCATGTCCATCGAGTCGGTGATGCCATCCAGCCATCTCATAACCGTTCAACTTCAGCTTCCTCAGCGTTACTGGTTGGGGCATAGGCTTGGATTACCGTGATATTGAATGGTTTGCCTTGGAAACGAACAAAGATCATTCTGCCGTTTTTGAGATTGCATCCAAGTACTGCATTTCAGACTTGTTGACCATGGTGGCTACTCCATTTCTTCTAAGGGATTCCTGCCCACAGTAGTAGATATAATGGTCATCTGAGTTAAATTCACCCATACCAGTCCATTTTAGTTCGCTGATTCCTAGAATGTCGACATTCATTCTTGCCATCTCCTGTTTGACCACTTCCAATTTGCCTTGATTCATGGACCAGACATTCCAGGTTCCTATGCAATATTGCTCTTTACAGCATCAGACCTTGCTTCTATCACCAGTCACATCCACAACTGGGTATTGTTTTTGCTTTGTTTCCATCCCTTCATTCTTTCTGGAGTTATTTCTCCACTGATCTCCAGTAGCATATTGGGCACCTACCAACCTGAGGAGTTTCTCGTTCAGTATCCTATCATTGTGCCTTTTCATACTGTTCATGGGGTTGTGGCTTACTAGCTCTTAAATCATATTATGACAGTGATGTGCAGCCAAAAACAGGAATGTTACTTGATGCATCAGGACACTGAAAGAAATGTAAAATTGGCTTTCATTATTTGAATCCATGTTTTCTAAGCTTGAATAATGGCTGTAGCACTGTATAAGTAAATCCTGATCATCTTTTTACTAAACTAGGTGGAACAGGCTAACTTTTTCTTCTTTTATATATTTTTCTGGAAAAGGAAGGGGACCTTTATTGACATTTATTGTTTATACCATTAAATTCTTCTGAATCTTTCTAATGGGCTTCCCTGGTGACTCAGTGGTTAAAAAGAAATCCACCTGCCAATGTGGGAGACACAGGTTTGATCCCTGGGTCAGGAAGATCCCCTGGAAAAGGAAATGGCTACCCACTACAGTAATCTTGCCTGGGAAATCCCATGGACAAGAGGAGCCTCGCAGGGTGTAGTCCATGAAGTCACAAAGGGTCAGACGTGGCTTAGCAACTAAACAACAACAATCTTTCTAATAGCCATTGATTCTTTTTTAAATTACATTATAAAAATTAAGAATTGGAAAACAGCAATAATTTTAATTGTAAATAATTTTTGGTAAACTCTTATCTGAAGTATTCTGTCACTGTCTATGCAAAGATGTCATTTGCTATTTCAATATGAAAATCTGTGTAAATCTTTAAATTATGTGCACCAAATATAATAAGTGCTATACATGCATACATCTTCATCCACATAGTCTCTGTTTGGTTAGAAGACTTTCTTTATAAAGGTATTATTTTTAATTTGGGGGAAATTTTCCTTTCTCTCTTAAATCTGTGCACATTTTATCCTCAAAGAATTCCTGTTTGAGTTCTTGTATCTTTTTATCAAATCTAATTCTTTAAAATAACATGATTTCCAAACATTTTCAGAGAGCCAGGTTGTCACCAGATCCATATTCTGACAATGTAAGAGATGGTCTTTTCTGTCCTCATATTAAGGTATTTCCAACATGTATGTGGGAAATAACGCTGTATCTAAAATGGTAATCCTACCGTTTTAAGTATACAAAAGTGCCTAGTTTCTTCCAAGGAAAGATGGAAGTCACCTTCCTCTGACTGTTCATATAGGTTTTTCCATTCCTGTCTCTTTTTTACCAATATAAGCAAAGAAAGTGAGAGGAGCCTACGATACAGACAAAATCTAAGGTTGTTATAAGGTCAGTCCAGGAAAGTAGGAAATGATGTTTCAGAGAAGATACATAACCCCTTCATAAAAATTAAAAAACGTATGGTGCTCTAATAAGATTCTGATGTATTTTCTGCTAAGGATAATGAAATTTCAATTAAGATGATGCTGTGGCATTGTTATGTTGCTTAGCTCCTAGATTTTACTTTCTCCTAAGGGTCTTTCTGATATATTTTACTCACCTGGAAAAAAAATGAGATTTACTATAGCACAAGGGAGTCTTCTAATGTCAGTGGCATGTTGTAAAGATGGGCTGTGGGAAGGATTTGGAAAGGGCCAAAAGCTATTTCATTGTAAGCTCTGTGCATCTTTTCCATCCTTTTTTGTTAACTCTCTCCTTTCCTCCTTTTCTCTTCTGATCCCCACCAACATACTTGCTCCCTTCATTTCTCTCTCATCAGCAAACTACATTGCCTCTGTAAGGATGAAAGGTCTTTTAATCATTTCCTAAACTCATCATTTGTTAAAAAAAAGAAAAAAATCCTGTGATTTGAAATGGTTTGAATTGCTATGGAGATGATCATATTTTATGCAGTAATGCTTTTCTGTGTTACTCAGTATTTCAATTATTTTTTATTTGAATGTTTTAGTTACTGTACTATAAATGTGTCACTATTATAGTATTATTTGTCTGGTATGCCATGATATAAAGGCAATGACTTAATATTTAAACTTTTGCTTAATGAATTTTAATATTTTCTTATTACTAAAATTATAATGAAACTGACTTATACTTGTAAATAAAAGCTAAATTTATGTGACATAAGAAGGAGCCTACGATTATATTTAGAATTTTTAAAATGTCTGTTTTTGACTCAGCTTGAATTTTTTCTGTAGCTTTCTTGTTTAACATTAGGAGGATAATTGGTGAATTTTTAATAGGTTCTATAGTATGTTATCAACAGTAATTTCCTAGCTTTGATGTTTCTAAAATGGTTATGTTAAATGTTCACATTTGGAATACTTTTCACTCACAACAGCTGTATACATGAATGTTGTTTCTAATGGAGTTATTTTAATGTTTGGTTACTGACTATTTTTAAGGCACTGCCATCGAATAGAATTCATTAGAAGGGTCAGAGTCTAGCCTTATTTCAAGAAATTGGTTGCTGCAAGAATTAAACTGAATTAAGACTATAATTGACTCAGCACCTATCAGCCTATCATTTTAGCACAATAAAAATAATCCAGTAAATTAAAAAATGATCATTTCTTAAGATATGGACTTTAAAGACTTACATCTCATTTTTGCTTGTCTAAAATCATTCAATGAATATGAATGAATCCTCATTATATATTAATAGTTTTATCTTTATTTTCTTTTCTCCTGTAAATCCCTCTTTCTCCTGAACTTCCTAACTACTCAGGCCTTCCAGACAACACGATTTAATTTTTGCCTTCATGTTTTTTCATCTTTCAGTCCTTCTGTCTTTATCTTTAGTGTCTCTAACTCTTTCTGGCAAACTTCTAATTATCCATTAAAACTTGCATTACTTCCCTCACCTTCTCCTCTCCTTATCCTCCATCCCCATTCACTTAGTCATTTCTAAAATTTGATTTAGTGATATTTTGTGGGTAATTATAACACATTTTTCTTAACACTTGCATAGTTTAGTAATTACGTGTGAATGTATTTTCTTTTACACTAATGTATTCATTCACAGTAGACTTCTGTTCATTATTATAGTCCTGCTGCCTAACAAATAATATGTGTTTACTAAACATTTAATAAATGAATGGGTGAGGTTTTTTTTCCCCCCGCTGCTGGGAGTTTGAATCTTTGCAAATTATATAGAATGGTTGTCTTTTTAAAAACTATTTTCCTGCTTAGTCACCGCTGTTTTTTGTTTGGTTTGGTTTTGTTTTAATCATTATTTTTGATCTTAGGAAGATCTAGGATTTAAGAATTGATCATAAATATGAATCCCCCAAACTAAACTTTTAGCTATTTTAGGCTATATTTGACACATTTAAAATATTTTTGGGTAATTAAATATTGTCCTTCAATTTGACCACTATTTATTGAGAGAATATTCTGTATCAGGCACTGTGTTCTACATCTGTATTCTAAAATCCTTTTAGAATGTCAACAGTGCTATTACACAGTCACTTGCCTATCACCATCCCTTTTCTCTCAACATTTTGAAAATAAGAATCTGCAGTATGTTTTCACAACATGAAATTCAGGTCTGGCTTAGGGGTCCCCGTTCATATGAATAGTTTTAAGAGCCACAATTTTGTGATAACCCTATACTAACTTCACAAGCCCAGGGGACTATGGTTTCCACCAAAAGTATTTTGTCAGCCCTCTGGTGTCAGTTCATACTGTAGAGAAGGGAGACAAAGGAACTGAAACTTCAGCTCCCTCTTGTCAAATTTTGCTCCCTAAGAAACAATATTTAAACCTTTCATCTTTTTCTACACCCAGGAAATGATTGGCTCCTCCAATTTTAATTCTTTTTCTTTGGAAGAGTGTCCTAATGTTTTTTCAAAAATATGACGCTCATAGGATTGATGTTAGATATTTTTAAGCCAAATAGATATGGTATCCCCTATGACTGTTGTTATAAATGTTACTGTTCGTTTTGAACTATAATGAATAATGCCTTTTAAGAAGCAGTATTTTCAATAATTGACCTGAATGAAACTAAATATTAAGTGTGGAGACATTTGTTAATAGAGTGGATATTAGTACTAATTTATTCATACTAATACTAATTAGTCATATTAAGGTAGAATTCTTAATTTGACAAGTCAAGTTCTTTTATTACAGCATCAAGCCAAATAGGGTTGATAATTTGTACAAAATTAATTTTTTACAGCAGAGGGAAACATACGTTTTCTTTCTCTCAGCATGGTATTAGTTTAAAAATGACCTCTTCAGTTTCTGCCTCTTTCAGGGGGGCAATTCTGGCTTGGAGGTAAATTCAGTTTACTCCTTCCTAATCAAAACTCACATTTGTTATGTAAAGTCAAAGTCTGCATTTCTTGATATATTGAACCCCAAAATGCACTACAAGGAATACCACAAAATAAATCAGTGGAACTTTTGTTTGTTGCTCAGGAAAATTTAGACTAGCTACAAAATAGGTGAAAAGATACAAACCTACAAAGCAATGTTGTCACAACTGAATGGTACTTAGCACTAGTTTTCAAATAACAAATGAAAGAAGTGGAAACTTTAGGAGAGGGGAAGATTTAGAAGGGGCCTTTTAAATTTTGATTTTAAGGTATTAATTTCCGTATGGCAAGAGTATAGGAAGAGATAGCGACACAGAAGTAGGGAACTGTGAAAGTGAAGGTTGCTCAGTCGAGTCCGACTCTTTGCAACCCCATGGCCTACACAGTCCATGGAATTCTCCAGGCCAGAATACTGGAGTGGGTAGCCTTTCCCTTCTCCAGGAGTTCTTCCCAACCCAGGGATCGAACCCAGGTCTCCCACATTGCAGGCAGTTTCTTTACCAGCTGAGCCACAGGGGAAGCCCTAGGGAACTGTAGAGGATCCCGATTCACCCCACACCAAGGAGGAAAGGGGGTGTGGGTGAATTGGGAGATTAGGGTTGACATATACAGATTATTGATACTATGTATAAAGTAGATAACTAATGAGAACCTAGTGTATAGCACGGGGAATACTATTCAGTGCTCTTTGGTGACCCAAATGGGAAAGAAATCCAAAAAAGAGGGAATATATGTATTAGTATAGCTGATCCATTTTGCTGTACTGTAGAACATAACCAAATTTTAAAGTAACTATTACTCCAAAGAAAAAATTTTAAAAAGAGGCCTTTCCTAGAAATATTTTTATCTCTATTTGTCTAGCTATTCTCAGATTTACACTGAGTTCTGTATTTTCTTTTTCTTTTATTATAAACATTACTCTCAAGATGTCATTGATTTAGTTATCATAGTCCCTTTATCTCTGTATAATAGGTAACAAAAAAAAAGTAGGTAACAAGTCCGGGGAACATTTCTAAAAAGATTGCTCATGCCTAGAATAGTTTTACAGTAGAGCTTTTAAAAATTAAGAAAAGCTGTGTTGTAAGAAAATAGAACATCTTGGCTAGTAGAGAGAAGAGTAGAAATAGAAGTGGGAGAGAAGATGGACAGACTTCCAGATGATTTGATACTTTTGGGGAACCTTCATTCTTAGAAATGTAATTGAGAATGTATTCAGTCTTCTAATTTATTTTGTGATGATCTTTACTACAATGTTAAAAATAAATTTTTATCCTGAAAGTTTATAAAAAAGACAAATTAACAAGTCATGGACTATATATTTTATCAGACTACCTTTAAGTGACTTTTAACACTTTTCCAACTATAATAATAATGCATGCTCATATAGAGAATAAAATATAGAAAGTCAAAGAAAAAATTAAAATTAACTTTCATTTCAGCATTACTTATTCTAAAACATTTTTGCATGTTTCCTCACAGTGTTTTTTTAATACATATTTTTTAGCTTAAAATTTTTTTTTTACTTTTTATTTGCCTGCACTGGATCTTAGTTGTGGCATCAGGATCTTCAGTCTTCATTGTGGCATGTGGCATCTTTTAGTTGCAGCATTCAGGATCTTTAGTTATGGTATGCAAACTCTTAGTTGAGGTATGTGCGATCTGGTTTCCTGACCAGGGATCTAGCCCAGATCCACTGCATTGTGAACACGGAGTCTTAACCACTAGACCACATGGAAGTCCCTAAAGTTTTTATTTTGAAATGATTTTCAAATTTAAGAAGAGTTGTAAGAAGAATACAAATAAATTTCTCCTATAAGCTTTGAGCATCTTCTCTTTTTGCATATGATTCTTAACGTCTATTCAGACTTTTCTTGTCTTCCAGGAATGTTCTTTCTAGTAATTTTGTTTCCCTACTCCAAGATCCAGTTCAAGATTGTGCATTACCTTTATTTTTGTCTTTGGTTTCCTTTAATCTGAAACAGCTCCTTGGTGTTTCTCTGTCATGATATTGGCATTTTTAAAGAATGTAGCAAACTGTTGGGCATATGCAAAGTTTTAACAAATTGAAATTATTTCCATTATTGTAACTTTATTTCTCCTTTTCCACTTAGCATTAAATTTTCATTATTTTCCAGTGTCCTTAATTGTTCTTTCAGTTATCATTTTAGTTGCTCTATAATGTCATTTATTTTCATTAGTCTTGTATTGTTGAACGTTTTTACTGTTTCTGATTGTTTCAGTATTGCGAGTACCATTTGGAAGAACATCTCTGTAAATAAATTCTCAGTGTAATTTTCGTTTCTGTCTTCATCTATCAAGTATTTGTTAAGTGCTTATAACATGTAGCAACAAAACAAAATTCTTACAGAAGACAACGATTAAGTGTTAAACTCTGTGATCCTGAATATAATTAGAATGGAAATTTAGAAATGGGGAAAATTACCAATTAACAAGATTGCCAGGAACAACTTAGAAAATGCAAGATGTCCGTTTAAATTTGAATTTCAGATGGAATTCACAATGTTAGAGATATAATTAAACTAAAAAAAAATTAATTGCATATATGAAATTCAAATTTAATTGGTCATCTAGTATTTTACCTGGCAACCATACCCGAAGATTGAATATTCAGGAAGCCTTCATGGTAGGGAGTAAAGAGGTTTTATACAGAAAAATGGCTTCAGAAAGCCACTGAATGCAAGAATGGAGTATGCTCCACAGGGACGAAAGTTTTGTGTCTCATTCATTGCTGTATTCCCAACCCGTTAAACAGGATCTGCACACTGTAGACACTCAGTACTTTCTGAATGAATAAATGAATTTGCACTATGAATACAACTGGGACTTTTTAAACAAGAGTTACCTGTTATAACTAAAATCAAATTTCCATGATCCTGGAAAACCTCGCAAAACAATTTTAACTTCCTCCCTTTTTTTATTCATTTATTTCATAGTGATTTATTAAGTGTCCACTATATATCCAATATTAGGGATACTTAGTTGAATAAGAACAGATATGGTCCCTACCCTTAAGGATTTTATAGTCTAGTGGGAGTGACAGACATTATTAAGGTACTTCTTATTTATAAGTATAGACTTAAATATTATGGCGAGCAGGTACTTTGTTCTGAATTCATATAAAATAAGGGTGTATTCTTAAACACCTGGCCATGATGAATGTAGAGTTGTGTCTACATTGTGTCTTGAGGGACATGTTGTGTCTCGAGGGATAGATGTAATTTATTCTATGAAGTTTCCCTTCATTCATTAATTTTCCCCCTGAGTTTATAGAACTCTCTTTGGGCTGTCATAAAGAGGTATAATTTATACCTATAATAGGTATATTTATATATTAACTCATTAAAGTTATAATGGAACTTTTAATAGCCACAGACTTGCCATGTACATTAACATTGAGACTATTTCTGGATTCTTTGAAGATGTTTATGTCTAGTTGTCATTCTTAGTTTATAAATCTGAAGTGGCAATTTTAGGTCAGAGATATCTATCCAGTGGTTTGCAGTCAAGGAGTTTTGGTATCCATTGTCACATTAATCAGAATAGTTGTGTTTGAATCTACACTCTATATTGAAAATCTAACTACCTCATACCACCTCTTCTAACTTCTTCCTAGTTCATGATGGTCTTATCAATTCCTGGATTGTTGCAGTAGACTCAGTAACTGCTCCCCACTTCCCAGGTCTTACCACCTTGCATCAACAACAGAAAAATATCAGAGGTTTTAAGGCAGTGATAGTAACATTATTAGATCATGCTTTGACCAGAAGTATGTTGTGTTTAATAGATTGGTATAGGGATAGAGTAAATGTGGATTGATTTGGAAAATACTAACAGCAATATTTGGCTTCCTTTGTGGCTCAGATGGTAAAGATTCTGCATGCAATGCAGGAGACACAAGTTCAGTCCTTGGGTAGGGAAGATCCCCTGGGGAAGAGAAAAGTTACCACTGCAGTGTGCTTGCTGGAGAATCCCACGGAACAAGAAGCTTGGTGCGCTACAGTCCATGGGGTCACAAAGAGTTGGACACAACTGAGTGACTTTCACTTTTCACTTTCAATAGCAATACTAGTCTTTTTAATCTGCATCCTGTTGCTTATTAATATACATTTGAACCTTAGTTTATAATGTTTTATACTCAAATGTAATTGAATTGCTTTTTAAGTAAACTTTTCTATTTTTATTGAGATAGACTTGACATACAGAATTATATAAGTTTAGGGTGTACAACTTATTATATAAGTTTAGGGTGTACAAAATTCTCCAAGCCAGGCTTCAACAGTACGTGAACCGTGAACTTCCACATGTTCAAACTAGATTTAGAAAAGGCAGAGGAACCAGAGATCAAATTGCCAACATCCTCTGGATCATCAAAAAAGCAAGAGCGTTCCAGAAAAACATCTATTTCTGCTTTATTGACTACACCAAAGCCTTTGACTGTGTGGATCACAACAAACTGTGGAAAATTCTTAAAGAGATGGGAATACCAGACCACCTGACCTGCCTCTGGAGAAATTTGTATGCAGGTCAAGAAGCAACAGTTAGAACTAGACATGGAACAACAGAGTGGTTCCAAATCTGGAAAGGAGTACGTCAAGGCTGTATATTGTCACCCTGCTTACTTAACTTTCATGCAGAGTACATCATGAGAAATGCCGGGCTGGATGAAGCACAAGCTGGAATCAAGATTGTTGGGAGAAATATCAGTAACCTCAGATACGCAGATGACACCACTCTTATGGCAAAAAGTGAAGAACTAAAGAGCCTCTTGATGAAAGTGAAAGAGAAGAGTGAAAAAGTTGGCTTAAAACTCAACGTTCAGAAAACTAACATCATAGCATCCGGTCCCATCGCTTCATGGCAAATGGATGGGGAAACAATGGAAACAGTGACAGACTTTATCTTTCTGGGCTCCAAAATCACTGCAGAGTGACTGCAGCCATGAAATTAGAAGATGCTTGCTCCTTGGAAGAAAAGCTGTGACCAACCTAGACAGCATTTTAAAAAGCAGAGACATTACTTTGCCGACAGGGACCCATCTAGTCAAAGATATGCTTTTTCCAGTAGTCATGTGAGAGTTGAACTATAAAGAAAGCTGAGCACTGAAGAATTGATATTTTTGAACTGGGGTGTTGAAGAAGACTCTTGAGAGTCCCTTGGACTCTAAGGAGATCAAACCAGTCCATCCTAAAGGAAATCAGTCCTGAATATTCATTGGAAGGACTGATGCTAAAGCTGAAGCTCCAATACTTTCTTCACCTGATGCGAAGAACTGACTCATTTGAAGAGACCCTGATGCTGGGAAAGACTGAAGGCAGGAGGAGAAGGGGACGACAGAGGATGAGATGGTTGGATGGCATCACCAACTAGATGGCCATGAGTTTGAGCAAGTTCCAGGAGTTGGTGATGGACAGGGAAGCCTGGTGTACTGCAGTCCACGGGGTCGTAAAGAGTCGGACATGATTGAGTGACTGAACTGAACTGAACTGAAGGTGTACAATGTAATGATTTGACCTATATGCATCATGAAATGATTATCATAGTAAGTTTGGTGAACTTTCATCATCATATAGATATGAAATTAAATAAATAGAAAAAAATTTCATGATGAGAACTCTTAGGAATTACTCTCTTAACAACTTTTGTGTATAACATACCACAGTGTTCATTGTATTTATCTGCATTACATCCTTAGTACTTACTTATAAGTAGAAGTGTGTAGTAACTTTTGACTTCCTTCATCCCATTTTCCCTCTGTCCCCACCCACCATGCCACCTGCCTCTGTAAATTCAAATCTGGTATCTTTTTCTATGTATTTCTCTGTATGTTTGTTTTTGAAGTATAATTGACATACAAGACTACATTAGTTCCTGTTACATAGTGCTTTTAAGTAAAGTTTTTATTTTGTCTAGACAGTCCTATATAAAATGTTTAAGACAGTGTGGAGTTGACTTAAGGATAAGCTAATAGACAAAGGATAGGATTCAGAAATAGACCTACACATGTACAGTCACCTAATTTAGAAAAAGGTACCACTGGCAACTTGAGAGGAAAGGATGGTGCTAGCGATCTCTTGAATGTTCAGGTAAAACAAAGCTAACTTTGATTCCTACCTTACACCAAAAATCAGTTGTATATGGATTATAAATAAATATAAAACAGTAAAGCTTCCAGAAGAACTCAGGAAAATATGGTCTTAATAGGCCATATCTGATGAAAGACACCAAGCGCTAAAGTGCTAACAAGGAAGAAAGATAAATTGGAATCATTAAAATTAAGGTCTTTTCATCAAAAGACATCATTAATGAAAGTGAAAAGATAAGGTACAAAGTGGACTTTAAAATTACGAGAAGTTTGGCAGGGAAGGCTAGTGGAACAAAATACGGTTATGCATAATTTTTTTCCACACTGTAAGGAATATGAAAAGTAGAGAAGCCTACATTTAACTAAATCTAGAAGACATTTTGAATCATTATTTGTTCTGATCTTCTGCCTATTACTTAGTAAGTATCCATACCTTAGGCTTACAGATTCAGGTATATGTTACATACATATTTTAGGGTCTTTTTAATGGTTAGAAAAAACTTGGTTTCCCCCTCTACTCTTTAATTCCTAGCTAACTATGAAATATGCCACATTTATCCTCATTAAATAGTGAGATACCTTAGCCCTTTTCACTAACTTTTTACATTGATAGAAAAGATTTAGTTAGGTGGTAATGTTAGACAAACCTAATATAAATTGTTTTCATAAGTCACTGCTAGCAGCTATTTGAAATTTATTTGAAATAAAGATATTTTGTACTTCTTTATTTTTACATTTTATTATCTTACATTTTTTAAATGGCTCTTTAACTCAAAATGTCTTCTATGCCTAAAGCAATTCAAATAGTAAACTAGGGATAGAAAAGAGGTGGACTGTAAATAGAGGTGGAAATATCTCTTGGGGCTAATGAAAGTGTTCTAAATCTGAATTGTGATCATGTTTGCAAAAACCATTGAATTGTTCTCTGAAAATGTGTGACTTTTACAATATGTAAGTTGATATCCTAATAAAGCTGCATTTTCTTTTTTAAACGACACCATAAATATAATGAATAGGCCAACTGCAAGTTCCAGGAAGCATTTACAATTCATGTGTCTGACAAAGGTTTGTATATAGTATATATAAAGAACTTCTACAAATAAGAAAAACACAATAGAGGAGAAAAGTGGGCAAAAGACATGGATACTTCACAAAGGGAAATAATGTAATGGCCAATAAGGATCTGAAAAGAGGCTCACCATCATTAATCATTAGGGAAATATAAATCAACACCACAATGAGATACCATTCCCCACCAACTTTAGTGATTAAAATTAAAAGAAATACCAAGTGTTGGAAAGGATGTAGAATAATTGGAGCTCTCATTCTTTGCTGGTAGTACCACAAATTTAAAAAACTACTTGATAGGGTTTATATATATGTGTGTATATATATATATATATATATAAATATAATCTTAACCATACACTACCCTATTATTACCCAATAAGTTATTTACCTAAGGGGAGCAAAAACATATGTCCACAAAATGACTTGCAGAAAAATATTTATAACAGAAAATAGGTGACCATCAGAAGGATAATTTTTCAACAAAATGTGATGCATTCATACAGTAATACGTTACTCGACAATAAAAAGGAATAAACTACTGTTACTACCCCCCCCCAGCCACAGGGATAAATCTCAAAGAAGTAAGACCCACAATATAATATTTATGCTCTATATTAATCCATCTAAATAAGCAAAAACTATCTGATATAAATCAGGAAGTATGCATTGACTGGTATAGGGCAACAGAGACCTTTTTGGGATTATGGAAATGTTCTATATCTTGTTTTTAGTGACATTTAAGATGGGTACATCATGTTGTTTGCAAACTATAACTCAATTACAAGAAAATACAAAGTGCTATAAACGACAGCCAATTGCAAGCCAAGCAAGCATCTCTGACAATAAACCTCATCATTTTTTAACAGGAAAAGTAAATTCCCAACTGTTTCTGAAAAAAGAAACAGTTCTTTTTAATGCTATTTTACACATGCTTACATATGACAGATTATATAAGCAAATGGGATAAATATTCTCTATGAAAAAGCATGAATTATTTGCCTTATTGTATATGGTCTTATTTTAGTAAAACAGGGTGGTTTCCTGTGGTAGCCTCCTACACTCTGTCCTCTAGTGCTTTCTTGTGGTAAAATGTGAACTGTGATGTGCTGCCCATAAAAGAGTAATTATACATCAGTTTGCTCTTTTTCTTTTCTCTTATTTGTTTCCTTTTTTTCTCATTGTAAATAGTTAATATTTATCAAAGAATATATAGAACATATATGTTACAAGTAAATGCCTCTGCTTCCTTCCTCATTTGATACATTTAAAACTCTTTTTCAAGCTCCTCCAAAGCTACTGCCTATATTTTGACTTCTACATTATCTGGAATATATATGTGTATGTATACATATGTATATATGTATATATTTATACAATATATTGTTGTTCTCTTATTTTTATAGAAATGACATAAATGTAGTCTCCTGAGTTTTCCTCTTTTCATTCAGTAAGATGGTTCTGATATTCATCCATGTTGCTATATATAACTAAAATTTATTAATTTATGTTGCTATATAATATTGTTAAAAAAATAATTGGTCCCTTTTTCTTAACCCTCTTTCTCATCCTTTAACTAGATCTGTAGTAGTAAGTAGTTAAATCAGTAAAATCATGAGTGATTTCACATATATGTAAAACTTCTAACAAAGTTGAAATTATGACTTGAAAATATAGATACCATTAGAAATCCTTTCTATTTCTGTAAGTATAGTAAGCTATATGATTTGCATTTTTATAGTAGAATATGAATTATATACTTATACCAATAGCTGCAGAGTAGGAAGTTTCAACACACTAGAATGAAGTGGATCTTCGAGACATTTCTTGGTGTCTGAAGATCAGTATGCTCCGTATGGTGCCACTGAACCAATGAGTTTGAAGAAAATATTCCTATTACTGACATGGCAGAAAGTGGATTACTCTTTTATGCACAAGTTTATTGTCTTTCCAATTTAATTTATGTATGATAGTTGTATATATAAAGTATATTGATTATAAACATAACTTGCTTTATTTAACCTGTATTTTTTTCTCCAAGTTCAAATAAAATTATACTGTATTTTCTAAGTTTATTGCAATTAAAAAAGAAAAAACAACCTCCAGGTCAAAGTTAATGGCAAGTTATAAGATATGGTTAAGCTTATAACATTGTCATTTACTATGAATAATAAACAGTTCTGGTGGGTTTTTTCAGGAGTCCATCTTGGTATTGGTATTTGTTGTATTTATCAGTGTTTTATTTCCCATAGAATATGATTCTTTATAAAAGAACCCTAAAGTGTATAGTATATAAAAGCATAATTTAAGTCATTGGTGTGAGATACCTTTAGCTGTCTCATAAACCAAAGAAATATCCTTTCATCACAGGGGATAGGAATGCAAAAATAGGAAGACACCTGAAACAATAGAGCAGTTTGGCTTTAGAGTCCAAAATGAAGCAGGGCAAAGGCTAACGGGGTTTTGCCAAGAGAACACATTGGTCATAGCAAACATCCTTTTCCAACAACACAACAGATGGCTATACACATGGACATCACAAAATGGTCAATACCAAAATCAGATTGATTATACCCTTTGTAGCTGAAAATGGAGAAGCTGTATACAGTCAGGAAAAAAGAAGACCTGGAGCTGACTATGGCTCAGATCATGAGCTCCTTATTGCAAAATTTAGGCTTAAATTGAAGAAAGTAGGGAAAACCACTAGGCTCTCCAGATATGACCTAAATCAAAGCCTTTATGATTGTACAGTGGAGGTGACAAATAGATTAAAGGGATTAAATCTGATAGAGTGAAGAACTTTGGATGGAGGTTCATAACATTGTACAGGAGGCAGTGACCAAAACCATTCCAAAGAAAAAGGCAAGAAGTCAAAGTGGTTATCTGAGGAGGCTTTACAAATAGCTGGTGAAAGAAGAAAAGCAAAAAACAATGGAGAAAGGGAAATATATACTCAACTGAATGCAGAGTTCAAGAATAGGAAGGAGAGATAAGAAGGCCTTCTTCAATGAATAATGCAAAGAAGTAGAGGAAAATAATAGAGTGGGAAAGACTAGAGATCTCTTCAGAAAAATTGAGAGACTAAGGGAATATATCATGCAAGAATAGACATGATAAAGGACAGAACCTGTAAGGACCTAAGAGAGGCAGAAGAGATTAAGAAGAGGAGGCAAGAATACACAGAAGAACCTTACAAAAAAGGTCTTAATGACCCAGATAACCATGATGGTATGGTCACTCACCTAGAGTCAGACATCCTAGAGTGTGAAGTCAAGTGGGACTTAGGAAACCTTACTACAAAGAAAGCTCGGGGAGGTGATAGATTTCCAGGTGAGCTACTTAAAATCCTAAAAGATGATGCTATTAAACTGCTGCACTCAATGTGCCAGCAAATTTAGGAAACTCAACAATGGTCATAGGACTGGAAAAGATCAGTTTTCATTCCAGTCCTCAAAAGGGCAATACCAAAAAATGTTCAAACTACTGGACAATTGCACTTATTTCTTGTGCTAGTAAGGTTATGCTCAAAATCCTTCAGGCAAGGCTTCAGCAGTATGTTAAGTGAGAACTTCTAGATATACAAGCTGGGTTTAGAAAAGGCAGAGGAACTAGAGATCAAATTGCCACATTCATTGGATCATAGAGAAAGCAGGGGAATTCCAGAAAAACACCTACTTCTGCTTCATTGACTATGTGAAAGCCTTTGTGTGGACCACAGCAAGCTAGTAAATTGGGAATACCAGACCACCTTACCTATCTCCTGAGAAACCTGTATGCAGGTCAAGAAGCAACAGTTAGAACCTTGAATGGAACAATTGGTTCACAATTGGAAAAAGAGTATGACAAGGCTGTATAATTGTCACATTGTTTATTTTTTATGCAAAGTATATCATGCAAAATGCTGGGCTGGATGAATCACAAGTTGGAATCAAGATTGCTGGGAGAAATATCAACAACCTTAGATATGCACATGATACCACTTGATGACAGAAAGTGAAGAGAAACTAAAGAGACTCTTGATTAAGGGGAAAGAGGAGAAAGAAAAAGGTGGCTTAAAAATCAACATTCAACGAACTAAGATCGTGGCATCTGGTCCTATCACTTCATGGCAAATAGAAAGGGAAAAAGTAGAAGCAGTGACAGATTTTATTTTCTTGAGTTCCAGAATCAACTGTGGACGGTGAGTGCAGCCATGAAATTAAAAAGACACTTGCTCCTTGAAAGAAAAGCTATGATAAATATAGACAAAATGTTAAAAAGCAAAGACCTCATTTTGCTGACAAAGGTCCGTATGGTTAAAGCTATGGTTTTTCCTATAGTCATGTGTGGATGTGAGAGTTGAACCATAAAGAAGGCTGAGTGCTGAAGAATTGATGCTTTTGAACTGTGGTGCTGAGGAAGACTCTTGAGAGTCCCTTAGAGTGTAAGGAGATCAAATCAGTCATTCCTAAAGGAAATCAACCCTGAATGGTTATTGATAGAACTGAAGCTGAAGCTCCAGTACTTGGGCCACTAGATGCGAAGAGCCAGCTTATTGGAAAAGATCCTGATGCTGGGAAAGATTGAAGGCAAAAGAAGAGGGCAGCAGAGGATGAGATTGTTACATAGCATCACCGACTCAATGGACATGAATTTGTGCAAACTCCGAGAGATAGTGAAGGACAGGAAAGCCTGGCGTGCTGCAATTCATGGGATCACAAAGGATCAGACATGACTTAAGGACTGGACAACACCACCACAAAATCAGAATGATGGATTGAAAGAGAGGAAGGGAAGGGGTGAGGGAGAGAGAATTGTCAGAGAAACTTGTTAAGGTTTATACTTCTAAATGACATCATACAGAAAGTTTAAAATTAAGTATACAATATTATAAATATCTCGTTAAAATACAGGACAATAAGACTGTTCTAAAAGTAGTCAAAATCTTTGGGTGGTCTTTTTTCTAGGTTTCTCTGGTAAGAAAGCACTTGGAAAATTTAAATAACACTGGTGCCAAATGAGAGATTTCTTCCCCTATAATCAACTAAAAACCTGACCTAGTTGGTCCTAACAGTAGACTCGAAACCCTAGAGAAGATAGTCAGAGTATTTTTCCTGTTGACCAAGGTTGAGACTTCATTTATCCTTAAATCACATAGGACATTGCACTTCTTTTTTAGAAGCCTAGATCTGTAATAGTGATAGTAATAGTTGTATCAGTAGTTCTTTATGAAGCAACTAAAACCCAAGGATGAAAGACAGTATTCATTTGTTTTCTTGAACAAAGCAGGCATTAGAGAGAGTGAACACTTACTAAATGTGATTTAAAAAAAAAAAATAGAAGGTGTAGAGTTTTATTCTGATAAGTCATGCAACAAGGGAATTTAAGTTATTGCAGCTCCAGGGCAGCAATTACTTATATATTGACAACTTATACATGTTTTACATGCCTGTTTGCTCTGTTCCCCGCTGAAATGTAGTTACCATAGCAATGAACACATCACATGGTTCCTGTGCTAGTTCTAAAATAGAGAACAGCAATATGCCATATGAGCCATGCTTATTTTGTACATAAGGACTGCATATACAACTAGAGGATATTCCATTCCCTTCCCAGTGTAGATAGCTTATCACTGATTTAGAAAGCTTTCAAAGTAAAAAGCAGTTGGCAGGAGTGTATTTCAAGTCTCCAACCTCTCTTGTACTATATAGTTTGTATTCTTTGCCACTGAGCTAAAAGAACAGCTTCACTAGCTTTGACCAGCAGGGACTCTGCTATTGTATATTTAACCAAGTATCTTCTATGGAGCATCACTACTACTCAGAAGATTTGACCGGAGGGGCATATATAGCATTCATGGAAACATTTTTTCAGTCTTATTGACCAGTCCTTATCCAATCTTAGCTTTTCTCCTACTGTCTTCTTTTATGTACTAAGTTTAAAAAAATATAGGAGTCTGTTTTAGAATTTGAGAAGAGAAGGATGCCAGGCACAGCTGGAGGCATGCTGTTAGTTCCCTTTTAGGACCATTAATTGCTCTGTGAGATTTAAGTGAAGGTTACACAGCAGTGTATCTGTAAAAAAAGGATTTCAGATTTCTGTGATTGATGCTATCAGGTCCCCACTTCTGCCCTATTCTTGCATTCTTTAGAGTATGTAGAAGGCTGTCAGACCTCAGACATAAAATAGGAACACACCCCTGTTGCTATGGATCTTACCAGGTATTTATTTTCAACAGTCCCAAGAACTATGACATATTTGCTCTGTAACAATCTCTAACACATATAAAATAAGAAAATGAATTTCTATATGAGCTGCCAGCTGCATTACACCTATTTCACTGGAAGTATGAATTAAAATTTTTTAAAGTTCTTTATTGAAACTACTAGAAATAGCTATACTATAGATTAAGTAGAGGCTCCCCCAATGGCTCAGCAGGTAAAGAATCAAGGAGACACAGGAGATGCAGGTTCGATCCCTGGGTTGGGAAGATCCCCTAGGGGAGGGCATGGCAACCTACTCCAGTATTCTTGCCTGGAGAATCCCGTGGACAGAGCCTGGCAGGCTACGGTCCATGGGATCACAAAGGGTAGGACATGACTAAAGCGACTGAACACAGCACATAATAGAGGAACATAGAATAGAGGAAATATTATTATTATTAATAGAGGAATAATAGAGGAAAAATTATTTGCCACATATTTTACCTTATATTCTTGACTGAAGTTTGTAGGAGGTGAATCATAGATCTTCAAACACAAATTAGTCAATTTAAAAAGCTAAATAGGCACATAAGTATCAGTATTTGACTACCTATTACTGATGGGATATATGTTGAGGGTATATTTGCATTTGCCCTTTCATCCCCCTTGTAATTTAAAAAACGTGCTTTAGTATTGCATAAACTTCACAGTATCAGATACTTCCCTACTCAAATAGTATACAACAAGGTAGAACAAATGACTGAGGATGTCATGGTTACATTGAACTTTATTTTTTCTTACTTACTGTTTAGAAATTGGGCTTTCCAAAACTAGATAATGCCAAAAGGAAACGCTTTCATAATCCCACCACATCTCAATGAGATAATCTCTGTTGTTACTTTAGGTATCCCTTCCAAATTATTTTATCATGAAAAGTATTTTAAATATTCATTTTAATGAGGTTGTACTGTAATTCTGCGTTAAAGCTTTTTGCCTAACAAAATACATAGACCTCTTTTCCTGTTAGTACAGATTTCTCTTTGGTATTTTTTTATAGTAGTCGTATTATTGTGTGCATACACTACAGTTTGTTCTCCTATTGAAGGCTGTTGGGGTGTCTTCTGTTTTTTTTGTGTGTGTTGTTGTTGTTATAAATAGTGCTATAGTGAATATGTCTGTGTACTTAAGGGTGCATTTTTCTTAGGATCAATCTCTAGAAGTAGAATTGCCAATGATTTTTAGTTTTGTTAAATTTTGCCAGTTGCCCTCCTGGGAGTTTCTACCAAATCATATTCTGAATTTAAGTGTGTTTTTAAGATTGGCCAAAATGATCAACTTAAAGTGACATCTCATTGTTTTATTTATTTTTTTTAAATTTTTATTAGTTGGAGGCTAATTACTTTACAAAATTGTAGTGGTTTTTGCCATACATTGACATGAATCAGCCGTGGATTTACATGTGTTCTCCATCCCAATCCCCTCTCCCGCCTCCCTCTCAATCCCATCCCTCTGGGTCTTCCCAGTGCACCAGGCCCGAGCACTTGTCTCATGCATCCAACCTGGGCTGGTGATCTGTTTCACCCTTGATAGTATACTTGTTTCAGTGCTGTTCTCTCAGAACATCCCACCCTCACCTTCTCCCATAGTGTCTAAAAGTCTGTTCTGTACATCTGTGTCTCTTTTTCTGTTTTGCATATTGGGTTATCGTTACCATATTTTTAAATTCCATATATATGCATTAGTATACTGTATTGGTGTTTATCTTTCTGGCTTCACTCCGAGTTTCATCCATCTCATTAGAACTGATTCAAATGAATTCTTTTTAATGGCTGAGTAATAGTCCATGGTGTTTATGTACCACAGCTTCCTTATCCATTCGTCTGCTGATGGGCATCTAGGTTGCTTCCATGTCCTGGCTATCATAAACAGTGCTGTGATGAACATTGGGGTACATGTGTCTCTTTCAGATCTGGTTTCCTCGGTGTGTATGCCCAGAAGTGGGATTGCTGGGTCATATGGCAGTTCTATTTCCAGTTTTTTAAGGACTCTCCACACTGTTCTCCATAGTGGCTGTACTAGTTTGCATTGCCACCAACAGTGTAAGAGGGTTCCCTTTTCTCCACACCCTCTCCAGCATTTATTGCTTGTAGACTTTTGGATAGCAGCCATTCTGACTGGTGTGTAATGGTACCTCATTGAGGTTTTGATTTGCATTTCTCTGATAATGAGTGATGTTGAGCATCTTTTCATGTGTTTGTTAGCCATCTGTATGTCTTCTTTGGAGAAATGTCTGTTTAGTTCTTTGGCCCATTTTTTGATTGGGTCATTTATTTTTCTGGAATTGAGCTGCAGGAGTTGCTTATATATTTTTGAGATTAAGCCTTTGTTTCTTCATTTGCTATTATTTTCTCCCAATCTGAGGGCTGTCTTTTCACCTTGCTTATAGTTTCCTTTGTTGTGCAAAAGCTTTTAAGTTTCATTAGGTCCCATTTGTTTAGTTTTGCTTTTATTTCCAATATTCTGGGAGGTGGGTCATAGAGGATCCCTGCTGTGATTTATGTCGGAGAGTGTTTTGCCTATGTTCTCCTCTAGGAGTTTTATAGTTTCTTGTCTTACATTTAGATCTTTAATCCATTTTGAGTTTGTTTTTGTGTATGGCGTTAGAAAGTGTTCTAGTTTCATTCTTTTACAAGTGGTTGACCAGTTTTCCCAGCACCACTTGTTAAAGAGGTTCGTTGTCTTTTTTCTATTGTATATTCTTGCCTCCTTTGTCAGAGATAAGGTGTCCATAGGTTCGTGGATTTATCTCTGGACTTTCTATTCTGTTCCATTGATTTACATTTCTGTCTTTGTGCCAGTACCATACTGTCTTGATGACTGTGGCTTTGTAGTAGAGCCTGAAGTCAGGCAGGTTGATTCCTCCAGTTCCATTCTTCTTTCTCAGGATTACTTTGGCTCTTCGAGGTTTTTTGTATTTCCATACAAATTGTGAAATTATTTGTTCTAGTTCTGTGAGGAATACTGTTGGTAGCTTGATAGGGATTGCATTGAATCTATAGATTGCTTTGCTTAGTATACTCATTTTCACAATATTGATTCTTCCAATCCATGAACACAGAATATTTCTCCATCTATTTGTGTCCTCTTTGATTTCTTTCATCAGTGTTTTACAGTTTTGTATGTATAGGTCTTTAGTTTCTTTAGGTAGATATACTCCTAAGTATTTTATTCTTTTTGTTGCAATGGTGAATGGTATCGTTTCCTTAAGGAATGCAAGGGATTTCTGTGTGTTAATTTTATATTCTGCAACTTTACTATAATCATTGATTAGCTCTAGTAGTTTTCTGGTAGAGTCTTTAGGGTTTTCTATATAGAGGATCATGTCATCTGCAAGCAGTGAGAGTTTTACTTCTTTTCCTATCTGGATTCCTTTTATTTCTTTTTCTGCTCTGATTGCTGTGGCCAAACTTCCAAAACTCATCTCATTGTTTTAATTTGAATTTCTGGAGTTATTGTTGAAGTTCATAAGTTTGAGAGCCATTTCTGTTTTAATCTGTCATCTCTCAAATTCTTTGCTCAGCTTGCTTTTGAATGATGCCTTTTTTACTACAGTGTTTATTCCCTGCCCCGCCCCCCACTTTGTTTATTAGAAAGATAATACCTAATAAATTCCTGACTTGTAAATATTTTTCAGTTTGTCTTTTCACTTTATTTGTGGTACTTTCTTATACGTGGAAAATTTTCATTTGTATGTAGTCAACATTTGTTGGTTTTTCTTTTTCTCTTATAACCTTTAAATGTTAGTATCATATTCATCTGGGTCTAAAGTATTCATTTTATTAACTTATTTTCAGAATCTAATCATTTGAGTCCTGTTGTATACCAGGTGTCTGGCAACAGTTGGTCAGTACTGCATGTACAATCAAGGAATATCATCATACTTCAGCACTGATACTTTAGGCTAGCAATAGACCAAAGTCTGTAGAATGACTAGCAGCTTCTTCTAAATATTGTGGTAAAGCAGAGTAACTTGTAACATAACCAAATTCTCAAAAATTATTACTAATCATTTCTGAATATTGCCTTAAAGTTAAGGTAACATGTAACATGTAAAAGCCAAAGTAAAAACCTATATGGAACAAATGACTTGTCCTTTTCTGAAATTTGATTTTGTCTCTTATGTGTCTTTATATTTACTCTTAGTTTTGTGGCTGAAAGATGTACATCTTTCCAAGTTATGGTCTTATTATGAAAACATGAGTATTAGCATTTCTCATGAACAGGAAAAAAATTCTTTTAGATAAGAGACCTACCACAGTTATCCTTATTTTACATACTACTCTGCAAATTATCAAATTAATAAATACTTATTGATTTATTGTTACACTCTTACAAGAAAAAACACTAGTTGGTTTGTGTTTTATGGGGTTTTTTTCCCTTAAGTTTGAGTTGTAACCCTCTCTTCAAGAAGTTCATGGTCTAGTTTGGAATATATGGCATAAGTACATCAAAAGTTAAATAATAAAATAAATGATAATTACCCAATGATATACATAGACTCCCTACCCAAACCAAAATAATACAGAATGATAAAAAAGTATAAGTTTCTTCTGTAGAAGTAGTATATGGTAAGAAAATGTTACTGGTATGAAAGGTTTGGCTGTAATCATTTCTAGAATCACAAAATGAATAAATCATAAAAAAAAAAGATAAAGATACCAGGAGGTAGCCAGTTTATAGATAGGCAGAATACATGGTCGTTTGAGAGTTTTTGAATTCATGTGTTGGAGAATATACTTATTTGCTTGCTTATGTCACCATTTGCTAGATACCCCTTTGTGTTGAAGCTTTCACTTTTATTAAAGTAGACGTACCTTGTGGAAATTTTAAATACCAAGTGTCAAATGTTAATACTTCAGTGTGAATAAACTTTAATCCTCTCCTCATCTTAGTTGTAGATAGGGAAGGAGAGAAAAAATGAGAAAATTTGAAGTCTGGGGAGAAGATGAACCATGAGAGTCTAGGTTTAGTTTACCATTGTACAGCTTGGAGTGACATCTAAATACACCCTTCATCTGCGCATTATACATGTGTCTACTCCTCATATCTACACATTTCATTGAAATTGATGGGAACATTTAAAATGTTTAAAAAATAAAATAAAATGTTTTAACGTATTCACTCTTTATAGCTTATACAGCATCATTATGTGATGTCATCATATGAGTCAGAGTTGGAGCAGAGGAGCAGAACCAGTAGAACCATATAGATAATATGGATTTCTTACAAAGTACAGTTCTGGAGACTGACTAAAGTTTAAAGTCTACTCAAGAACAGAAGATGATGGGCAGGTTAAAATCATATGGGTGTATGTGGCATAGTGTCTCAGTTTAGGGAAAGCCTAGGCTCTCTTTTGGGTTTCCTGGGGGCTCAGTGATAAAGAATCTGCCTGCCAATACCAGAGATATGGGTTTGATCCCTGGGTCGGGAAGATCCCCTGGAGAAGGAAGTAGCAACCCCCTCCAAAATTTTTGCCTGGGAAGTCCCATGGACAGAGGAGCCTGGTAGGCTACAGTCCATGGGGTCACAAAAGAGTCAGACACAAGTTAGTGACTAAACAACAAGCTCTCTTTTATAGGGCTCACTGATTATGTCCCACCTGGGATTTACTTAAAGTTAACTGTTTAGGGACTCTAATTTCATCTGCAAAATCCCAGGTTAGTGCTTGGTTGAATAACTGGGAAAGATAGTTCAGCCTAAGCAAGATGATGTGCCCCAGCGCCCCCCAAAAGCCATCATAGTCATTTAGACATAATTTAAGCAATAATTGTTACCATGGCTGTAATTCACAAAAAAAATAGTTCCCCTACAACTGGTAACCTCAAGAATCATTTACATTAGCACCATTCACACTCAGAAACTAAGCTTTGTTGCTAGTCTTAAAATAGAAAGGTTTCCTTAAGAAGCAATCTATCCCTTCATTTTGCAGGTGTAAAATCTAAGGCCCAGAAAGAGTGTGAAATTTAATTTTTTTTAATACTTGAAATATCCCATTTAGGGATATATTTTAGTTCAGTTAGTCTTTCACCTAAAGCCCTATACAAGATTCATCTAAGAGTATAGGTAGAGCACTGAAAATACTCCATTTTTAGTTCAACTGTCAGTTTGTAATATTATTATATATGAGAGATCTTGGTACTTAGAAATATGTTTCTTTGGGTGTACAACTTAAAATCTGGATATTTAATGAACTTTGTAGAGATGGCTTTTATGAGAATGAATTTTGTCCTCTTTGGAGGATTAAAACATGTTTTAAGAGATCTCATAAGGATTAATGACACAGTTTTAGTATTTCTCCATTGCCTTGCCTGCTACCTTTTCCTTGTAATTTTTTATATTGGATCCCTAGTTTGCCTTTGATATTATGGTATATAATTAAAGTTTAACTGAAATTTGGTTGTGAGTTTTTTTGTGCTTAATTCTGTATATATGATGTTCTTGAATACTTGCATAACCTCCCACTAAAGGTCCATAAAGACCATATATTAATTCAAAAAATATGTAAATGACTGCTATGTGCCTGACACTTCTCTTGATGCAGCGGTGAGCAAGATGGATAGTCTAATAGGAAAATGAGGCAGGGAAACACCAGCATTAATTATGGAAAGTATCTGTACTGGGAAAGTATAGAGACTTGATTAACCTTTTTTTTTTTTTTTTTTTTTTCAATTTGGCCACTTCTTGACGTGTATGTGTGTGTGTGTGTGAGTCACTCAGACATGTCTGATTCTTTGGGACCCCATGGGCTGTAGCCCGCCAGGCTCCTCTATCCATGGGATTTCTCATGCAAGAATACTGTAATGGGTGGCCATTTCCTTTTCCAGGTGAATCTTCCCAACCCAGGAATGGAACCCGCATCTCCTGAGCCTCCTACATTGGCAGGCTGGTTCTTTCATTTCATGCTCTTAGTCTCATTGTTCCTGACCTTTAACCTTTGTTTTGAGATCAGTATATTGGTTTGAACTAATTGAAACTACCAGTGACCAAGTGAATATGACATAACTAAAAAAAGTTGAAGTCCTTATTATGTTGCTTCATCACTAATCCAGGCCTTCTAGCTAAATTCCAGAATATAAATTATATCTCTTATCAAATGTGGCACATAAAATTTTAGGATCCTTTTTAGTGTGGTACATGTGTTTTCAATAAATGCCTGCTTTGGCAAGAAATTAAATCAGCCTTCTTTGTGTCAAGTACACTTGCATTATATTTTATGCTCTATGACTTTAAAGCTGTTCTTGCAAACCAGGTCAAAGGCAAAATTAAATTTGATTTCTGTATTTGGTTTTATGTTCAACAGATACCATTTTTTCTTTGTTTGGTTATGTTGTGTTGTAAGGATTTGGTTTATTTTTTTTTTTCATCAACAAAATTCAGAATACGTAATACCGTCTTTCCTCTAACCAATCTCCTGTCATGGTGGCCTATTTCCAGTTTTAAAAACAGTTGACCTCTTTCTCTTCTTGTCTCAAGACTCCTTTCACGTTCTTTTCCCTCTGCCTTGACCTGTAGTAGTAACTTTTATTCACCCACTAAATTATTCATTTTTTAAAGATTCCTTCTTCATCCCCACCACCAAATCTTAGTTAGATCCTGCTTAGCAGTTTCTTCTATATTTTTAGCTCCTATTAGTTCCTGGTACATAGTGGTAAGTGAAAAGTAGGATTAACATACTGAGCACTTACTATGTTCTAATCAATATAAAATGCCCTCAAGGAACTTTTAAGTGTGAGTTCCAAAGGCCCATGTTACTTTGTAAATGATATTCTTAGTTTCACTTTATGGGACAAAATTACCAGTTCTGAATGGAATAAGTATAAAAGATATAAGAATGTACATTTATGTAAATGCATGTATACCTATGTCTGTGTATGGCATGTTACAAAGTAAAGTGAATATTTTACTGTGGTTGCTGTCAAGAAACCTTGAAAGCTACCACTTTAGTGGATGCTGTCGTGTAATAATTTCTTAACAAATATTTCCAGAAAAGCAATCTATTTCACTTATCAACTTCCTTAGGCATCTCTCTGTTTCTACAGCTTTGGCTTCTCACATTTGTTTGCTTAGAGTCAATAGCCAAAATCAGAAATCTCCCAGAAAATGCTATTAATATTTAAGTTCAATGAGCCCATCAAAATTTGGAGGAAAACCTCTTGAAAAAAAGGAAACACTGTATATTCTACCTTTAATTTTCAAAACCTGAAAACCTTCACAAGCCTAGGAAAGCTAGTGGTACTTTCATCTATTCTCCTTATTGGACCATGTGCCCCATCCTGTGATTTTCTTAGAATTCTGTAGTACTTCCTATTTTTATGCTTTTACTTTGTTTTTCTTCTCAGGATGATCTTTCAGGGTCTAGCAGAGAAATCCTTTTTCTCCAACAAACCTTTCTAATTTTTTGAAAGCTCTTTGAATTTTCTCACCATTTTGGTATATATATTTCTCCATTTTTATGTGCTATACTTTCATGTACTTGGTCACATAAACATCATTTTGTATTGGATGTAGGCTTTTCTGTGTTTGTTTTGTTCTTACTCCTTAATTTCACATTTGCCTCCACCCAAAAAGTTGTCGCTTGAATCTTTTTTTTTTTTTTTTTTAATTTTTTTATTAGTTGGAGGCTAATTACTTCACAACATTTCAGTGGGTTTTGTCATACATTGATATGAATCAGCCATAGATTTACACTTATTCCCCATCCCGATCCCCCCTCCCACCTCCCTCTCCACCCGATTCCTCTGGGTCTTCCCAGTGCACCAGGCCCGAGCACTTGTCTCATGCATCCCACCTGGGCTGGTGATCTGTTTCACCATAGATAGTATACATGCTGTTCTTTTGAAACATCCCACCCTCACCTTCTCCCACAGAGTTCAAAAGTCTGTTCTGTATTTCTGTGTCTCTTTTCTGTTTTGCATATAGGGTTATCGTTACCATCTTTCTAAATTCCATATATATGTGTTAGTATGCTGTAATGTTCTTTATCTTTCTGGCTTACTTCACTCTGTATAAGGGGCTCCAGTTTCATCCATCTCATTAGGACTGGTTCAAATGAATCCTTTTTGACGGCTGAGTAATATTCCATGGTATATTACCACAGCTTCCTTATCCATTCATCTGCTGATGGGCATCTAGGTTGCTTCCATGTCCTGGCTATTATAAAACAGTGCTGCCGATGAACATTGGGGTGCACGTGTCTCTTTCAGATCTGGTTTCCTCAGTGTGTATGCCCAGAAGTGGATTGCTGGGTCATATGGCAGTTCTATTTCCAGTTTTTTAAGAAATCTCCACACTGTTCTCCATAGTGGCTGTACTAGTTTGCATTCCCACCAACAGTGTAAGAGGGTTCCCTTTTCTCCACACCCTCTCCAGCATTTATTGCTTGTAGACTTTTGGATAGCAGCCATCCTGACTGGCGTGTAATGGTACCTCATTGTGGTTTTGATTTGCATTTCTCTGATAATGAGTGATGTTGAGCATCTTTTCATGTGTTTGTTAGCCATCTGTATGTCTTCTTTGGAGAAATGTCTGTTTAGTTCTTTGGCCCATTTTTTGATTGGGTCATTTATTTTTCTGGAATTGAGCTGCAGGAGTTGCTTGTATATTTTTGAGATTAATCCTTTGTCTGTTTCTTCATTTGCTATTATTTTCTCCCAATCTGACGGCTGTCTTTTCACCTTGCTTATAGTTTCCTTTGTAGTGCAAAAGCTTTTAAGTTTCATTAGGTCCCATTTGTTTAGTTTTGCTTTTATTTCCAATATTCTGGGAGGTGGGTCATAGAGGATCTTGCTGTGATTTATGTCGGAGAGTGTTTTGCCTAGGTTCTCCTCTAGGAGTTTTATAGTTTCTGGTCTTACATTTAGATCTTTAATCCATTTTGAGTTTATTTTTGTGTATGGTGTTAGAAAGTGTTCTAGTTTCATTCTTTTGCAAGTGGTTGACCAGTTTTCCCAGCACCACTTATTTTCCTTAAATTTATTGCAATTTTAAATTGCTTTCCTGGGAAATTAAACGCACATCATTACTGGGGTGCCCTCCTTCACCTCCCCAGAGTTCTTACACAAAGTAGAGTACTCAGGGAATTACCACCACTCTCCACCCTCTGTCTTCTGTCCACACTGGCTCTGCCGAGATCCCTAGCCGTTAGCTTTGAAAGTTCAGAGGCTCTGCTGCTTCCTCTGCATGAAAGTTTTGGCTAAGGTTGGTAGCTTTAGTAGCTTATATTTAATTTTCTATGTTGGATGTTTTCTGTTGACCCTTCTTCAAGATTGACTTTTTACTCTCTCACTTCCCTATTTTGTGCCCGAGGGCCCTTAGAAAATTGCTGAGTATTGGTAGCATGGAGAGAAAAGGTCCTTGTGAGGCCCTCAATTATTTAAAATATGGTTTTAAATCCCTGGGATCCCCAAGGTCAGGTGAAAGTAGAGGAGTTCAAAAAGAAGAGGGGGCGGGTTAGAGCCTGGAAAGTCAAATGATGGGTCTTAGAATACAGCCTAACTCCAGGAACATTACTGTATCCTTTCTATAGGCTTGTTGAGTTCCATACTATTCCCAGCTAACTGAAGGGGAGAGTTAAATATTTAAACAATTCAAGATTGCTGATTATGAGACTGGCAGTTTTTAAACAAGTGATCATATCAACAATAAAGCATAAATCTTGTCTTAATAAGACACCACTTGCAATTCTATTTTTCAGATTAATGAATATGATTAAAAATAAGATAGAATAAAAACCTTGGAAAACAGTTAACTAAAATCCAAATTGGATGTGAAATAAAGACCAAATTGTTATTTTCAGTCATGTGGTGCATATTTCCATATGTTCTAAAAATCCTTAAGAACTTGGCATAAAGTTCTGCTGAGATAATTTCTGCTTCTTAAATGACAGGTATCCCATCTTTTATTGTAGTGTTAACTCAGAATCCATAAAGTATGAAAATGCATAGTACAAAAGATAAATTTGTAAGCATTTGCCTCAGAATCATCACTGTAGTACATTCACTTGCAGCCTATATCTATATCCTTCCTCTCCTTCACCTGGCCTCCTTATGTCTTTACTTTCACCTTCTTTTCATTTTAAGCACCATCACTTCTCTGTCAGATGGTTCTTGTTTCTACTTCTGAATACATTTAAACGCCATTTATGCAGTCATAAATTCTTATTGAATTTATGTTTAAACCTAATGGGATTCAGCAGTCATTGGAAACTGCAACATAATTATTAAATGTTGATTTTAATACCAGTGATGATTCACATTTTCCAACCTCTGTATTTTGCAATTTGTTTCTCTTGGCAAGAGTTTGTTTTCATATACATGAATAAGGCAAAAGGTTTCTTGAATTTTGGCTTTCAGAAAGAAGGAATGAGTCTTTTACTGTCTTCTGGTGGTTTGGTCGCTAAGTCGTGTCTGACTCTTATGAGTCCATGAACTGTAGCGTGCCTGGTTCCTCTGACCATAGAATTCTCCAGGCCAGAATACTGGAGTGGGTAGCTTTTTCCGTTCTCCAGCAGATCTTCCCAATCCAGGAATCAAACCAGGTTCTCCTGCATTGCAGGTGGATTCTTTACCAACTGAGCTATCAGGGAAGCCCCTTACTGTCTTCTGAAATGTTGCTTTACCTTTAGCAAAAAAGTATAAGCAGTAAAAACTGACTGATATTTAAATCTCGCTGATTTAGTCCAGTCATTTCTTGATAGAGTCTCTGGACTTTCTGCTTAAGGAGCTTTCTCTAATAGGCTTTCTGTAGTTCTTAGTGACCTCCCCAAAACTCATTTTTATGGTCATTGAATTTTAGACCTAGATGGGTTTTAGAAAGTGTTAAGCTTCTCATTCTCAAGACAAAGAAACTGAGAGAGTTTGCCTTGCCCACAGTCACACTAGAGGTAAAGTAAGAGACAAAGAAAGAACTGGAGTTCAAGTTTCTTGATTCCAAGTCCAGAATTCTTTTATTTTATTTCATTATTTTATGTAACTTCGAAGGAAAGCCTAAATAAAAGGTTTGCCCAAAATTTATTATATTGTGTATATTTTATAACTGGTCATTTCTATACTTTACTCTGAGTTAAATTATTTTATATTCATCACTTGTTCTCTGATCTGCCATCTAAAAATCTTCACCTGTCTTCTCTTTTATATCCAGTCTGTATATTGTCACTAGATAAATCAATCTTTCTAAAGTGTAGTCCTAATTAGGGTGCTTGTCCACTCAGAAACCACAACATCTCTCACCTCCACCATCTGCCTACCACATAGTTAAATGGATTAAATCCAGTCTTCTAACTCATTGCAGTGTAAATCTACCTTTCAAATCTTAGTGCTTTCCAGTCCTGTATTCGTACCGTATGATCCACCCAAATTGGACCACTTGCTACTGACAGGACGCACCTGTCATTTTCCACACCTCCCTACCTTCCTAAAATTTTGCCTGTCTTTTAGATTTATAGCAAATTCTACTTCCACCATAAAGCCTTTTTTGTTTTCTTTCCTTTTCACTTCCATTGCAACATACTGTAGTCCGAGTTTAATTTTTGCTTTCATCTTCATTCTTTCCTTATTTTTGATTAATGAGTCTTGCACAGTGCCTTTATAACTTTGGAAATAAAAAGTACTTTAAAAGTATCTAACATGCTCATTGGTTGCTAAAATTCTTATGAAAGATAGGGATTACTACCCTCCCTATATTCCTACAATAGATAATCAAAAATCTGTCCAGGTCGTTAGAACCAAGAGAAGTACAACAACTCCCTTGCCTATCCAGCACTGAATAGTATCTGACTAACATTGTCATGGTGATTACACGGAGGCTGGAGATACAAATACCTGTTATGAAATGCCTGTTCTGAGCCTATCACAGTCACCAAATTTCACATTTTATGCAATATCTGTAGAATATACAATGTTTATATTTTGCTTTGGGGAGACTAATAAGAGGGCTTTTTTTCTTATGCAGTTACACATAAAATTATGCCATGTTCTGTGGCAGCTATGTTTTCAGATGCTATGTGTGATAATGCACTGAGTAATTTAGGATGCTCCTGAGAAACCTTAAATAGAACTTGATTTTAGTATTTTTTTCATATATGCAGTTTATGTAGTTTGCTTCTTAACAATGTACTGTTGCTTTTTGTGACTCTTGACTTTTCTTAACATCCTTTCAAAAAAGAAAAATAAATTACTGTCTGCCTATTAATTAGCAGAGGGTAATGTAAAGGTAGCAGAGTAGGAAGAGAAGTTACTAATAACTGAAAATCTCTATAATAACAAATCCATTGTTTAGTGTTGGTTGTCCAAGTGAATGTTAACCATCGCAGTGATATAGTGAATTACTCTGTTTGAAGTGGAAGTGAGGGATATAGCAATGTGCTCCTAAATCCAACTCCTTGCCTTCATCCTGCAAGTGCTAATCCAGTATTGCCTAATTACCAGACTCTTCTAGGTTGGTGAGCATCTCAGACAGGCCCTGAGTGCCTGAGATGGTGAACATCTCAGGCAGGCCCCTGTTGTGTCCAAACCATGTCTAATTTGCTCTGGCTAATGAAGAATTGACTTTCCTTGTTTGTGAGGTATAGTGCCTACTAATTGGAAATGTAACTCAGATCATTCCTTTCACAATGAAGTTTTTGGGATTGTTATCATTGCTTCTAGCTTCTGTTTCCAAAGGTTCACTATCTAAATTAGATCTTGTTCTTGGAAAACTTTGGCATCCTTGGTGGCTCAGATAGTAAAGAATCCGCTTGCAGTGTGGGAGACCTGGGTTTGATCCCTGGGAAGGGAAGATCCTCTGGAGAAGAGAAGAGCTCCCCACTCCAGTATTCTTGTCTGGAGAATTCCAGGGACAGAGGAGCCTGGTGGGCTACATACAGTCCATGGGGTCGCAAAGAGTTGGACATGATTAAGCAGCTAACACTTGGAAAACTTAGCACATAAGACCAATTTATGAAGGTCAGTTTCTCTTCTTTTGAAACCAGAAAATTTAACATTAGGTCTTGAGCTGTCCACGTATGGGGTGGTATCTATAATGATATGTGCACTGACAGTGAAAAAATGATATGTATTCCATATCATTGGATGTACCTAGTATTCATTTGCTAAAGAAAAAAAAAATGTCATTTTAAAGTTGTGAATCTACCATAATGGGTTGTTGCTGGTTGTAAGTTCATTTCGGCTTATATTTCTATCCCATGTGCTATAAATTCTCTAATTATCATGTATGTCAGCAAAGTAAAATAGTAGCATATCATAAAACCACTTAGCAGATAACTTACCAAGCCTCAAACCTGAGTTGAGACTTGCTATTTACCCTTGTTATTTAATCTGTATGTAGGAGGTTGTTTTGTGGGTTTTGTTTAGTTATTTTTGTTGATTTTCTTTGTAGCTGTTCTTGTCTATTATAAATATTGGTGCTTATCTTTGTTGAGCTGTATTAGACCCTTTGATATCCAGTATCTGGCAGTGACGTCTAGACTGTGCCTATCTTTGAAAACATAGTTTAATATTTCAGAGTTAACCATTCTTCCAGGAAAAACTATTTCTGTGATTATTTGTGTGATATTTGGAAAGAGACAAGTGCCAAAATCCTTTATGGTTACTTCCCAGAGCAGGACAACTGAAGAAATAGCACGATATACAGATTGAATGAATACTGTCACGGAACACATAAGGCCAGCAATTTGCTGGCCAAATCTTAGATCTCATTCCAGAAAAGCTCAATATACATGAGTAGAAAGATCTTTTACCTTTTAAAATATGTTTCTTTTAGAACAGTTTAACTCATTCCAGCTCTCATTTATTTAATTCATACTCTGTTTGATGCGTAATTCTAAGATACAATATGAAAATCAGTTCTTAAGAAACTCATAAACTAGGGGAGAAAATAGACTAGGTAAATAAATTGTAAAGCAGTGTAAGAAATAACAGAGATATATATAGAGCACTAAGATCTCTAAAACAGAAGTATGAAGCACAACAAATCAAGTCATTGATCTAATGTAGAGGTATTTCTTCTTTGCTTAATGTAGGTGAGTGCTTTGTCCTTATCATTTGGTAAATCAACAAAGATTTATTATCTCTTCTGGGCAGAACAACATATTAGATGTTTTGAGGATATAAAATAAAAAAGTTTCTGTGCTAAGAATTTATAATCTAGTAAGAGATAAGCTGTCTCTGCAAATAACTGTTTCTAGTCTGTACATAACTGCCAAAAAAAGAAACCTTTACAATTTTAGCAAAACTCTTCTGCAATGCAGAAAGCCACTTCTGGAGATGGGAAGGAAAGACCATGAACAATTCAGGAAGGCTTCCATTAAGAAGATGGTTGAACTAACCCTGGAGGGATTGGTAGGATTTTGACAATGGTGGTTGAAGGATATTCTAATTCATTTAGTGCCTACATGTGCAAAGTAGCATGAAGGCAAAAAAGCCTGAGGCGTGTTCAGAGAAGAACAAGTATTCTAGTTTGAGTGGCATCTGGTACGTGTACAAGGGAATAGTAAAAGATCAGGCTGGAAAGAAAAAGCAGGGACACTTTATGGAGGACCTTTGAAAGTCAGGCTTTGGAACTTTTATCAGTACTTTATCAGGAGGCAGTAGGTAGCTTTTTTAACAAAGGCTAATCAGAGTTGATATTTAGGAAGGTGGATCTAATGATGGGGTGTAAGGATGCATTCAAATATACGTATGACTGTTTAAGAGACTATAGCAGTAATCTAGGCAAGAGGTAATACAGGCCTGACCTAGGTTTCTGTGGGTAAGAATGACAAGACTATATAGGCATTGTGCTTATAAAATGTACTTGGCAGAACTTGGAAACTGTCAAATGTGAAGAGAAAGAAAATGTCAACGGGCCTCTGGAAGTGAGGAAGTATATCTGAGGATGATACCAAATGAAAGGAATAAAGGAAATTACCCCTAAAAAATGTAAAGAAGGAAAAGATTTAAAAGTTGATAGCTGAATTTCTCGGTAAAACTACATTTAGGGAAGTTAATGAATTTGAAGATAAACAACAGGGAAGGTGAGAGAGAAAGGGAAAGATGATATGTAACAGAAAAGTAGGGAGGAATGGTTCCCGGAGAGGGTGGAAAAATTCACACTCTAAAGCATCAAAAAAAAAAAAAAAAGAATCTCAGTTTTTCATCTGTTAAATTATCCAATAAAATTGGAAAAATGCAAGCAAGAGGGCTTAAATATGTAGGAGTAAGTGGAAAGACTGACCAAGGACTAGAAAGAGGGAAAATATTTATTCAGGAAATTAAGAGTAATTGGTGATGCAAAGAAATTTGGACAGGGATTAAAATTATGCTTCTGAAGAAATAGAAGAAAATGGCTATTCTTAAAATAGGAGAAAATAAATATTTCCTAAAATAATTATTCCTAACTTTTACACTATGGAGAAATCCTTCATCGCTCTAGAAAAGAGATCAAGTCCTATTCAGAAAGGTGAAGGAGAAAGCCAAGATTGATGACCAATGGGAAAAGTTTCTGAAATGGATATAGTTAGAAGCTGATTTATAATACTATGTACAGTAAGTCAAAAAAACTTTTGACAAAAATCCCATTTGTTAGCCAGTCACTTCATAATGTTCAGTACAATAAAAATGCCAGTATTTTGTTACTACCTCTGTGCTGAATTACCTTCATTTCCCAGCGTGTTGTTGGTATCTAATGAAAACTCATACTTTTTTACAGAGACTCCCAAACACACAGGGAAGCACTGTATTAAATGTGTTATCTCAGATTCTGACAAAAGTTTGCAAGGGGGGAAAAAAGAGAATTCCCTGGCAGTTCAGTGGTTAGGACTCCTCACTGCCACTGCAGGGGACAAAAGGTTTGATCACACATGGGGCATCCCAAAAGAAAAAAAAAAAAGGTTTGCAAAGTAGATAAATATCTCTTGGTTCTAGTTTGTAGACTTAAAATGATTGGCTCCCATTTCATTATCAAATGCAATACTGGCTTCTCAAAAGTATCTTTTTAAACCTATTTATCCTAGAGGAAGGGTAGGCGAGTTATGCTTTCACTTAAATATTTATGGAGATACATGTTATGTTGGGTGTTTTCTATCATCTATCTGTAATTATTTTTTTAATAGCCTGACTTTTTTTCCCTTTGACTTCTTTGTAGTTTCATTTTTGTTGTGGGTTTTTTTGTTGTTGGTGGTGGTGTGTTCTTCACTTTCTTTTTTCTTTTCCTTGAGAGACCTGTATTGATTGTTACCACCATGCCTAACCTTGTTTCTTCCCACTGGCCATTATGAAAATTCTAATTTTGTCTATATTAGACTTGTTTCTAAGGCATAGTGCTACTGTATACTTTCTGCATAATTATTGTGAGTCACCTGGCAAGAAGGAAAATAATACTGAGTTCTGGTGATACTTGGATGGAATGTGTTATATACATATCCATAGTTTAAAAATTATGACCTGAGAAAGAACTGCCTTTTCCACCCCTGACCCCCTCCCCAACTAGAGGTAGGAGATTAGATGCTTCTCAGTTTGGGGTTTGGTTTTTTGGTTTGTTTTTTTTTGGGGGGGGGAGTTTAACTATTTTTTGTTATGTTATTAAGTCACAATGTGGTCCTATAAGTTTCTTCTTAAGTTAATTCAGTAATATTTTGGATTGTGAATGTTGTTACGATTTCTAATTATTTACTCTTCTCTCTTGAAAGACAGGAGACTCAAAGAATAGAGGAGCTTTTACGATAGGTTCTGCTGTTGGGTTCATTAGGTCATAGAGGGTGGAATCTATGTAGCAGTGATTATCACACCTTGACCTTAGGAAGGTAGCAGGGATGATCACATCTTGACCTTAGGAAGCTGTGATAGGAAACTTAGGAACTTTAAGAAGCTTAATGCATGGAATATAGAAAAAATAAAGGATATTGGTGCACATTTGAGAGAAAAGAATTATTGAAAAGATACTTAATAAAAATGACAATCTCTCCCCATCCTAAGATTTCCTTTCCTTTTCTGATCTAATTTTTAATGCTGATCAGTAATACCGTTCTCGTTGACCCACATAAACATGTATCTAAACTTGTAAGAATCAATTATTTATCGTATCTTTTACTGTTTTTTTTTATTAATATAAGTGATTTAAGTTTTAGATTTTTTTCTTTTTCCAGTAAATGAGGGAAGTAAGATCTGTCTAAAGATACATTTTACTTATCTTAAGGTTGACAAGCTGTGTAGCCTGGTCTCCATAGGCCTTCAGTTCTTCACTGGTAATGCAGTAAAGAAGAAAAATGTCTGTTTTAAAACTTATAAGTATTCTACGAATAGCATAATACAGGGATTGCTCAAGTTCAAGTGACCTAACATACATATTTGGCGTCCTGGAGAGGAGAAACAAAAAGATATTTGAAGTAAAAATGACTGAAAATGTTCCAAATTTGAAGAATACTATAAACCCAGAAATCAAAGAAGCTCAACAAACCGCAAAAAAAAAAAAAACAAGGAAAAAAACTACACCAAGGAACATCATAATCAAATTGCATAAAATCAGTGATAAAGAGAAACAAAGGTAAGTATGCATCTGAGGGCTTCCCTGGTCCCTCAGGGATAATCTGCCTGCCAGTGCAGGAGACATGGGTCTGATCCCTGATCCATGAAGATCCCACATGCTGCAGAGCAACTAACCATGTGCCACAACTATTGAGCCTGTGTTCTAGAGCCTGGGAGCAAAAAAAGAATGCATCTGAAACAGTGCAAGCTGAAACTCAGAGAAAAATTGTCAATCTCAAATTCTATACCCTGCAAAAGTATCTTTCAAAAATGAAAATGAGATAAAGACATAAAACAACTAAAAGAGTTCATCAGTAGCAGACCAGCACAAACCATTCAGAAATCATCGGCTCCAGATGCCAGCTGTTATAAATACATTTTATTTGGTATTGGATATATACTTTAATGTCTCTGAACCTTCAGATTTTTATTTATGAAAGGAGAAGAATACCTATTTTATGGGATTTTTATGAGGATCAAATGAAATAAGGAAAATAATTGACATCTGTTGAGTGTCTTCATTATGCCACACACATGGTATCTCACTAAAAATGGAAATAAAACACCCAATAAGAGGCCTACTCCCCTAATTGTTTTCCTATCCTATCACCTCTCCTATTTTTTTAGCAGCTGAAAAACTTTTGTTATTCTACAAGATAGCCCAAATAGCTACTCAATCAAATTTTGAAGAAATACTTTTCCTAAACTTGCTTTCCTTTACCTACCATCATTAAATATGCATAACAGTGGGAGTGATGAACAGCTTTCCTTGGTAAAACAGACACATCACCTAGTAAATCATTTTGTGAAAGGATTAAATATGTTCTAAACTGAACCTAATTTATTTGGCTTATAATTCGGTTATGTAATTTTTTTTCAGTCATGTTTGTGAAAGTATACCTTATACACTGTTTAATTTTTATCATAAACCTATTGGATAGGGGCCATGCTTGTCTTTATAGCTTATACGTTGCCCCACAGAGTTTTTGACACTCAATAAATGTTAAATAATATTCCTGTTCAGCGTTCTGCAGGCAGGAAGCGTATGGTAATAAATGCCAGAGCACAGGTTGAAAATCTCCCAGAAGTTGTATGTTCTTTGGAAAAACCAATACAGATATTTTCATGAATGAAACATTTTTAAAGGGGCTTTTCAGATTTATAATTTACTTAAAAATATTCTCCAGCCTTTGTTTACTTTATTTACAAATTAAACTTTTCCTCTTCACAAATAATTTAATATTAAAAGTAGTATAACATTAATGCAGTCTCATAGGAAGATATGTAAATATTTTTATAAATAAGTACAGAGTACATTTTGTAAATAGTACAAGGTAAAAGTAACTCATAGTGTGAAGGATAGCATGAAGAAATATTTAGAGGCTTAAGCAGTATCAGTCAGTTCAGTTCAGTTACTCAGTTGTGTCTGACTCTTTGGGACCCCGTGGACTGCAGCACACCAGGCTTCCCTGTCCATCACCAGCTCCTAGAGCTTGCTCAAACTCATGTCCATTGAGTCAGTGATGCCGTCGAATCATCTCAACCTCTGTCGTCCCTTTCTCCTCTCACCTTCAATCTTTCCCAGCATCAGGGTCTTTTCCAGTGAGTCAGTTCTTTACATCAGGTGGCCAAAGTATTAGAGTTTCAGCTTCAGCATCAGTCCTTCCAATGAATATTCAGGATTGATTTCCCTTAGGATTGACTGGTTTGATCTCCTTGCAGTCCAAGGGACTCTCAAGAATCTTCTCCAACACCACAGTTCAAAACATCAATTCTTCAGCGCTCAGCTTTCTTTATAGTCGAACTCTCACATCCATACATGACTACTGGAAGAACCAAAGCTTTGACTAGATGGGTCTTCGTTGCCTAAGTAATGTCTCTGCCTTTTAATATGCTGTCTAGGTTGGTCATAGCTTTTCTTACAGGGAGCAAGCATCTTTTAATTACATGGCGACAGTCACCATCTACAGTGATTTTGGAGCCCAAGAAAATAAAGTCTGTCACTGTTTCCTTTGCTTCCCCATCCATTTGCCATGAATTGTTGGGACCAAATGCCATGATCCTGTTATTTTTTTAATGTTAAGTTTTAAGCCAGCTTTTTCACTCTCCTCTTTCAGTTTCATCAAGAGGCTCTTTAGTTCTTCTTTGCTTTCTGCCATAAGGGTGGTATCATCTGCGTAGCTGAGGTTATTGATTTTTCTCCTGGCGATCTTGACTCCAGCATGTGCTTCATCCAGCCCAGCATTTCACTTGATGTACTCTGCATATAAGTTAAATAAGCAGGATGACAGTATACAGCCTTGACATACTCCTTTCCCAACTTGGAACCAGTCTGTTGTTCCATGTCCGTTTCTAACTGTTGCTTCTTGACCTGCCTGCAGATTTCTCAGAAGGCAGGTAAGGTGGTCTGGTATTCCCATCTCTTTCAGAATTTTTCAGTTTATTGTGATCTACACAGTCCAAGGCTTGGGAATAATAAATAAAGCAGAGGTAGATTTTTTTTCCTGGAACTCTCTTGTTTTTCCATGATCCAACAGATGTTGGCAATTTGATCTCTGGTTCCCCTGTCTTTTCTAAATCCAGCTTACACATCTGGAAGTTCACAGTTCATGTACTTTTGAAGCCTGGCTTGAAGAATTTTGAGCATTACTTTGCTAGCATGTGAGATGAGTGCAACTATGCGGCAGTTTGAACATTCTTTGGATTTGCCCTTGTTTGGGATTAGAATGAAAACTGACCTTTTCCAGTCCTGTGGCCACTGCTGAGTTTTCCAAACTTGCTGACATATTGAGTACAGCGCTTTAACAGCACCATTTTTTAGGATTTGATTAAGCAATATAAGTCTTCATATTGCTGCAGTCCATGGGGTCGCAAAGAGTCAGACATGACTGAGCAACTGAACTGAGCTGAATATAGGAAAAAAATAAACAGCAGCTAGTTCTTTATCATTAAATGTCAGCATGACTCAGAGGTGTATCACTGCTACAGGTAAGAAATGGTTAATCACAATCAGGTATAGAGAACTATTTAGATAATATGTTTCTAAATTATCTTTCCTTTATTTTTTCACCTGTGATTGATCTATTAGCCACACTTGTTTGGTTTGACTTCTGTGAGGATTTTTTTAAGGATTAGCATAATCTGAATAGAGAGATTTTCTGAATTGGACCATGTTAGTTAACCTCTTAGAGGCTTAGGTTCCTTGTGTATAAGATATGGATAGAGAATCTGGGCACAGCTTAGTTTGGTGCCCCTGAATTCAGAGTCTCTTACAAGGCTGAAGTCAGGATGTCAGCCAGGGCTTTAGTCCTATCACTGCTTGGGAAAGATTCACTTCCAAGCTCATTCATGTGGCTGTTAGCAAGATCCTCTCTGATGGTTAGTTATGGGCCACCCCATGGGGGAACTCACAACATGGCAGGTTATTTCCCCTGGAGCAAGAGCTGAGAGAGACTGTGTGAACAAGAGAATGAACAAACAAGACATCCCATCACTTTTTGTCAGGTATTTGTTAAAAGTGAGTCTCTTGGTCCAGACAGCACACAAAGGGGAGGAAATTTTACAAGGATTTGAATATCACCAGTTAAGGATCTAGATAGTACGCAACCAATTTAGAGGCTTCCTGCTACACATGTGATCCACAGATAGGACAAATCATGGAATGTACTCTGGATTCTCTGAAATTCATTTGCTTAAATTTCCCAAGATTTTACCAAAAGCTTGAATTTAATATGTGATATGATTTTATAGTTCACATTAAATATTTTACTTATTCCTAGTAATAATCCAGTCAGTTTTGTTGACCTCAGTTTTACTAATAAAAACTAACATATACTGAGTGACTTGCCCAAGATTACATATCAAATGAGCATAAAATGGCAACCTTAGTGTAGGTCTTCTAAGCCAACTACTGTTTCCATTTGGCTGTAACTGCTTCCTGACCAGTACTGTCTTGCATTTAAAGCCTTCAAAAAAGGCTTCATACATATAATTGTATAAAAAAATATGAATTTCATTTATATGCAGAGATTTTTATACATAGATTTATAGAGAGAAAGACAGGCATATCATATCATATCATATCATTCCGTCTTAGACTCTCATGTACACCACACCATTTAGGATTTACAGTATTGTTTCAAATATTGCAAGTCGAAGTCTAATAAGATGTATAATAGCTGTAACACTGATGTATCTCTAGCATAATAGTATCTGTTAGCCTAAAACTATCCTTGCAGGGTAAATACTAGTTGAATGGAGAGATGAACAACCAAAACAGCAGAACTGTTTTCGTGGTTCCATTCTCCCTTGGCTTTTCCCAGAGCTCTGGACTTCTATGACTTGAGTGAAGACCGTGCTAACTCCAATGAATTTTCTGCTTCCTGTTTGCCATTGGAGCAGCAAAATAATTTGTTTTGAATGGATGAGCTGCCTTCTCTGGATAGTCAGAAGTTATCTTTCTTTGGTCCTAAGTTGGATCTTCTTTTTTACTTCAGTCCATGAAGTTTCAGTCAACACCCAAGATCCCTCATGTCCGATATCAAAAAACAGAGTGGTAACATAAGCAAGCAGATAATACCTCTAAATGGGTTCAGTGTCTTGAAATGTAGAGGCAGAAGTAGGAGAGCAAGTGTTATGAGCTATGATAGTGGTGGGTAGTTAGTAGTTAGTTACACCCTTCAGATTACCCTGGAGAAACGAGAGATGATTTTTTAAGGCATGTTGCTAAATTCTTAAAATAACTTTGTGGTTTGGTTAGTAGGAACATCTGTTTCCCTGAAGGAAAACGATAGTTCCTACAACCAATAAGTTAATTTGGCAAAGTCTCAGGATATAAGGCCAATACACAGAAATCATTTGTATTTATATGTAACTAATAACAAATAATTGGAATTAGAATAACAATATGGCCTATTTATAGTTTTAGTTTTATAGTGATTACATATAATTCTACATAAATTAAAATCAAGGTGTTATCAGGCAAAATGCAAGGAAAATAGTTTTCTTCTTAGATATATAAAGGAAATTGTTGTATTTTCATACACACAGACGCACACTTAAGTTGTTCCTTCCTTTCCTCTATAACCTGAGAACTGTGTTTTTTAGTAGTGGTTTGCTAATCCCTTTAAATAGTTCCTCATGTAAGTAGTCCATAGTTCTCATTAACCATGAATTTCAGCTTTATTTTTTAAACCTCTACTCAAAAACTGTACTTGGTTGTTGTTTCATCCTTTTAGCCTGGTTGGTGAAGCAGCAAGCCTACTGCAAATCCTAAATAGCGTGGTGTAGATGAGAGCCTAAGACTTTAATTATATGTCATTTTATTCACAACACTCAATTCCAGGAAGGAAAAAAAATGACTTTGTTGTTGTAAAAAGACATGTGTGAGTATCATTCATTGTAAACCAAAAATGATACTGTATTATAGCTTAGACAACAATGGGAACTGATTTTGAAAATGTGACCTGTATGAGAAACTGAATAATAGTGAAAGTTATCAAAATGGAAAGAAGTGTTAATGTGAAATCCAGCCTTCTCAGAAATACTCTTTGCTGGCCTGTTTCGTTTTGCTTTTGTTGCTTGTCATGCATGAATGAAAGTGCTACACTCTCAGGGGAGCAGGAAAGCCTCTGTGTCGGTTGTTTATTTCCTTAATCCCTCCTCCTTTGTGATTTTTGATGTCAGATCTAAAATGGAAAGCCTGTAAATATAATGATTATCACATGGATAATCACCTGCATTAGGAACCGCCATGCTTCTCTATTCTAACCCTAGCTGTTCTCCACATGTCACATCCACTCTGCGGTTGGATTTTAACCTGACTGCTTCATTAGATTTGTGAAACTCAGTACGTGGCGCCCTGGGGCAGCACAGATGGGGACTTGCTTGTTTTCTTTTCTCACTTTTACTGCGAAGGCACGCTAAAAAGTCCTTTTCAATTTAGTGTGATCAGTTCACTTGGAATTACCCCTGATATTTGGAACCTGCCTTAACTGTTCTGCCCACCATTTATGCCTTTTTTCTTCCTTGATTTCTGACCTAATGCCTTTTCTTTTTGTCCCTCCATGCAGTGAATCTTAGGACTAAAATTCTCCTTCAAATTCTTACTGGGTCAAACTGTTCCTCTGTGTTGTTTTATTTGTTTTGCTGTGAGGGAAAAATAAATGTTGTTCCATTGTTGTATCTACAAACACCTTGAGATCAGAGGTTAGCTGTGGGAAAGTCTGCAGAGATGTGAGCCAGCTGCCTTTTCTAATGGAGAGACTGGGGGCACCAACCCAAGATCAAAGGAAGGTGGGAGGAAGTCAGGAGATAAGATCTTTTTAAGCCATAGAACAAGTGCTTAGCTTTTCAGTGATAGGGCACAGCTCTGCAAACCTGTGTGAGGGGGCGCTGAGATAGAAAATTGAGTTGACTTTTCTTCAGCATGTCCTTCCTCAGTCAGAAATATGTTAGTGCTTGGAATAGTTTACAGATGTGGAAGAGTCCTAGGGCTCAGTTTCATTGAAGAATAATGATCTGACATTGGTAAATGTGCCTTCTTGCAATTAGTCTGTTCTATTGTACCATAACAGATCACAGTCTATTGCTTCTTACTTTGGGGAGCAAAACTGGAAATTAAAAAGGGAACTTATCTACTGTATGTGAATTTTGAATTTTTATGTCTTAGTACAATTTTAGTTGTACAGATTTGTCATATTAACTTTGTCTTACAGTCCTTTAGGTTTCTTGCCTCTGATAAAGTTCCATATAAATAAATAGTTCTTACAAAGCTATTTTGTTGTTTTTTTCATATAAGAATTAGCTTGGTTAATTCTTGAGTTGGACAACTTGGAAAAATTCTACATTGCTATCTTTTGAACCCTATCCTTTTCCTTGACATCCAAGCTAGTAAATATTATTGACTGTCTGGTATACAAGAATCTGGTGTAAGTAAATTGTCACGAAGGCTAACCATGCTTACACCAATTGTCAAGATCATGATTTAGTTTTTTTATCTGTATCAACTAAGGTTAACTCAATCAGCCTTATGCGCTTCTCTAGTGAACAGCCTAAGGAGTTGTACTTTCAGCTTATCACTTTCTATTAACTTCAGTGTTCGATTGTGATCGTATGTTTCAGTTTCTTAAACCCTCAAAGTGGTTCTTTAAACTTAGATGGTATTAGTATATTGGACTATAAGTGCATACATACTTCTTTTCTCTGTGTTTTCCTTAACATGTAGATAGTACCCAGATTTGTGCTGGAGACATTAACTGTAGTTTCTGCCTTACATGGTTTGGTGCAGCAGTCATTTTAGTTAAGTTGGATCTGCTCACTACTCAGGCTCACATCCCATCCTTCTATTAATATCTCTTGGCAAAGATAATTTTGGAGGAATGTAAGTTAAGATGTAGAGACTCTTGACAGTTGTCTGCAGTTTTTTTTTTTTTTCATCTTCAAGAGGAAAGTGGAATTGAAAAGTAATATTGCCTCCATTTTCTGTATCAGTACTAAAATGAAAATATATGCACAAAGCAGAGAGTGAAGTAAGGGAACAGATTTGGTTACACAGATGTGTTTTTGTCATTTGACAACCTATTATAAGGGCATTAGAGTATATAATAATGGTCATAAGATTGTGCCCTTAAGATATATTTAATATCTAGAAAAACATTGTTTTAAAATTTTTAACTAAATTTTAAAAAATATTCAGCATTTGTTACCCTGTCATCTTAAATCAGAGAGAAATGAGGGGGTATACTTTTTATTACAAAAGTTTTCAAACAGGCAAAAGATAGTAATACTGAATACATCTAGATACATTAATATTTTACCATTTTTGCTTCACTTTATTTTTTTTTTAAGTTTCCTAAAATAAATTACATATACCATGCCATTTTATCCCAGGATACTTCAGGATACACCTAAAAATCTATGATTTTTTCATATCAACTTGGTAATTCCTAATATTTGATTTCCATTTCATAATCAAACTTACCCAAAATGTATTTTATAACTGGTTTGTTCAAAACAGTTTCCAGTTAAAATCTGTACATTACTCCTGTACATTTTATCATGATGTTGACTTACTAAAAAGACCAAGGTACTTGTCCTGTCTAATATCCTACCTTATGGATTTGTTTATTAGCTTTCTCAGTGTATCATTTAACTTGTTCTTCTATCCTATATATTTCCTGTATACTGCAAGTTATTGAATAAAATTTTGATTAATTAATGTTAAAAACTTTATAGATGGTGCTCTGTACCTTATACTATATTATGACAGAAGCCACAGACTATTTGGTGATCAGAATATTAGGTGATAAGATTGATCACTGGATTAAAGTGATGACTGCTTGATTCTTCTGCCATGAAGTTCTTCTTTGCTCCCCGTGACCAGCATGTGATCTTTGATACTTTGATTCCATGAAATAACCAGTTCCCTATCATTCTTTAACCTAATGAGTTGAGCATCCATTGATGACCTTTGCCTGAATAAATTTCATCAGAGATTGCAAAATGGTGGGTTTTCTGAATCTAATCTATACGTTTATTAGCAAACATTCTTCTTACAGAAGAGTTTTCTGAAAGGTATTGTTTTAATTAAAAACATAACCATCAGCATCTTCCTTAGGTTTCAAATGATTTTCTTTGTCGGGGTCAAAACACCTGAACTCATGGTGACAGCTACAGTAAAAACATGTACTACATCTTCTTTATTTCAGCTTGTGAAGTGTGTTGACATTTGCTGCCTTTTTTTTATGCCAAGGGAAAAAGAAATCTTTTTTTTCTGTGTAAGAATAAAAATTGAACTTGTGAGTATATTGAGATAATTGTGTAAAAAGAAGACTATTTGAATGAGTTTCAAAATGGATTATTTCTTCATTACCTAGCACTTTATAATTAACTGTTCTTTTTTTTTTTATTTCAGGAAGCTGCCACTTTTGCTAGAGAGCAAGGCTTTGAGGTGAGTTAACCCACAATTGCACACTAAACAGATCCTAAAGGTTTTTTCTAGCTGATAATGAAGTTCTTTTGGACAGTGATTGATGTGCTATTATACTCTCAGAGCCTCGCAGCAGTTGCCATGGAAACTTGGCAGTCGTCATGGTTTCTTTGTTCTGCCAGCACAGTGTTATGACGCACTCTGCTAGGTCTGCACCCAACATCGCCTACAGATGTTATTTATTGAATTTTGAAAAGCCTCTTGGGAAGCCAAGAGGTTGGGCACGGTTTCAAGCTGCCTCTGCAGATATGGGGCCTGTCAGTTTGTTCAGTTAAAAAGCTACCTCATTAGCTGCATTACATTTCATAAGAATTCACTGCTAAAGCAGTGGTGGAGCAACACTAAATAATGAAATATAATGTCATTTAAATAATTTCAACCTTACCACATGTAGATTATCATTATGTAAATTAATTTCCAAAAGGTTATACTTAACTGTTGTTAGGAACTGACTAATTTAAACCCTTCTCAAATGAACTTCCTATTTGAATCTTTTTTCTTTTCTTTCTTTTTCCTCATTTCTTTGATAGCATAAAACATATACATTTTCTGAAACAAAAAATTGATAATTGCTTTAATTTTCAGATAATCAATTCTGTTTTCCTTATAGAAATATTAACCTATCAAGATTCCAAACTCCACATAGTTGTTGTTGGCAAAATTAAGATAATAGCCAAGACCATGTTTTTATGTATGTAGTATCTACCTTCCGATGGATTGTTAGGAAACACTGACTAATCTAAACCCAGGTTAATTGACAGATTAACTGAGTTTGTGATTTTTATGACTATCATACTTATTTAGTCAGAACTCTGTAGAATATTGTGTTCTATATAGCAACTTGGAATGTTTGATGGAAGTAAGTTTTTTAAATTTAACCTGACTAGATCTGGGTATATAGAAACTCTTTCGTTATTTGCATACTCAGTATTGTCTACCATGTACAGAAACTGTGAGCGTTGTTTGGATATATTAGTAAGCTCACTTTGAACTCTTTGGAGAAAGGTGTTTTATAAAATTGTGATGGAAATGTTATTTAAATGTACTAAAGACAGATTCATTATTAAGCAACAAAGTGATACATGTGTATGTTATCCATGTCATAGGACTTGACAACTGAGGTGCTTCTTTTTCTTGGAGGAAGATAGTGAGCATGTCGTATAAGTATTCTACTCTCAAGGTCATGTATAAAAACTGTATCAGGGTAGGAAACTGCCTCATAGTGCTCCATTAATGGAAACTATCATAGTTTCTTGGGAGTTTGCTTTTTTTGTTTTAACATATTCTCATGAATATAAGGTTGAGTCACATGAAGAAGAAGGAATAAAGATTTCCAAGCAATTTTTATCTAATTTAAGTTTCCCTTTGTAATTTCCCAAACTGGCAATTGCTGTACAGGGCTGAATGTAACGAGGGGAACATTCAATTCAGAAAGACAAATGTTCTGATTGTGAAACTATAAGTAAATGTTTTAAGTCTTGGTTTAAAGTTTCACTGATTTTAAATTTCAGTATTAACAATTAATATTCTCTGTTGTTACATAAAAATTCTTCAAATAAAAAATATATAGAGTATAAATTTATGTCCTATTTTATGTGCTAACATTTAGAAATGTATTTCAGTTCTAAAAAATAACCACTTTTATAGGTGCTTAGAAATGTAACATGTTGTATAACAAATGATTCTGTAGTGCCCGATAATAATTTTAATAATTTATTAAACCTTACTAATTCATAGTTTTATTGTCCCTTTGAGGTACATGCTTTGAATATGCCTGGTTTAAATTCAGTCTTAGCAACAAACTACTTTTTCTATTTTCTACTAACCAACACCATATTAACCTTTCCATTAGTTCTTACTTATTGACTCTGAAGTTGTTTCTTTTTACCATAAATCTGCCATAACTGATAACAACATATGAACAAAGTGATGATTATAATAGTATACCTTATTACCTCCTGACATAGCAAAACCCAGTTGGTAATTTGACAATGATGTGTTAGATTGCATAAAGCATACAGTGTCTTGGTGTATCCCTTCATGTGTTCCCTAAAATACTATAAGCATTTCAGAATCTGTAAGAGCCTTGATTAGAATACCCTGAAGTCAGTATTGTTAATACAATATAATGCTTGTATGGAATGCTATCTAGAGAAACTGAATGATTTTAAAATGTCATTAAAGTTTCCTTAGTTGGTTAGATAGTAATATGAAAGCATAGATTTGAATCTCAGTATACTCAAACAAGAATAAATCATTTAACAGTTTAACGTCTGTGGGAATGTGTCAGTGCTTTCAAGTCTAGTGTGACAAACTAGACAAAATCTGTATCTATTTCCTCCCAACTTTAATTTTACCACTTAATTCGGGACATGAATGAGAGGAGAGAAGTGAAAAAATTAAAGAGAAAGGAAAGGTGGGCACTTTTTCTTCCCACAAGTCCTACCTTCATTTTCTGTTATAAATCCCAATCAGTTCCCAAAGCCACTGAATGTTGCCACTAGTGATCTGTCTGCTAAGAGACCAATCCAAATGCCTCTAAAAATAACCAGTGTTTATCATCAGGAAATATCCTCAGTGACATTGTTTATGATATTCTGGTTAGCTTCTCTGCAAATTTCAGATAATCTTTCTTTAAGAAAATCTTAAAGATTAAAGAAAAATCTTTAATCTTTAAAGTGAATTGGGCAATTTTCAGTAAGAAGCAGCAGCTAGCTAGCAGCTTAGGAGGGCACTGGAGAATGAGATAAAAACGGACTGGGCAGAGCACAAAGCAGAAGGGAGAGGAACATATATGTGTATATATATATATATATATATATACAGGTTGATGGAAAATTGCATAGTGCCTGATTTAAATGACAGACCTGCTAAGAATTTAAAATTACAATTCTTGGTGTAAAAAGTTTCATGGGGCCTTTTATTATTTTGGAAAATCGGTTCAGACTGCAGTGTGTTTTTAAACCAACCTTATCTTAAGTTGAACCGATTAAAGGTTTGTATTTTTAGAACCTAAATAGAAATGAGGCACTTAGCAATATGTTTCATTATGAAACCTTTTAAAAGCAGTATTGAAAATTGATTTAAATTAAAGAACATACCTCCAAAACCTAAATAAAACTATTCTTTGTGTTCTCATTCTCAGTGCAATAGAGTATATGCCAAATGATGTAGAGATTTAATACCTTTTCTATTGTATCAGTTACTCAGTTTTACTCCAAGCAGCAATTTTAATTTTCTTATTTTAAAGCTCTAAAATACAATACTTCTAACCACAGAGGAAATAAAGCAATCCTTTTCCATTTTCCCACTTCCCTACAGCCCATGACTTTGCCAAGAGACTTCCAGGCTTGTAGTCTTTCTCTGACCAATGACAGCTCTGTCATTTTATACCACTGAGAGAAGAAAGTATTGAAAGTGCTATCCAAAAGGCATCCACAAGCCATGTATAGCTATTTAAATTAAATAAAATTAAAAGTTCAGTTCCTTAGTCTGTAGGCAAGTGCATGCCTATGTAGATAGTGACTACCATATTGGACAGAGCAGATGTAGAACATGACATCCTCACGGAAACTTCAATTGATTAGCACTGGATAACAAGTCTACAGAGAGTTTCAGAAGGTATTGATTACCAAAGAGTTCTCCAAGATTTTTCTAATGTTCCTCTGTTCCTCACAAATATAGAGAATGCACAGTGAATGATTGCCAAGAGTTTCTGGAAATGAGAACTAAATTAGATCATGTTTGTTGATAGAGTACAGTGCTGCTTCCCTAAGTGACCAAGTCTCAAATGATAACAGTTTTAAAACACTCGATTAACAGAAAGAGATATAATAGTCGTGATTCTCTTGATTTAATCCCTTACTCATTCAACAAATACTTGCTGAGCACTTACTTTGTGCCTAACACTTCGATAGACCCTGAAGACAAGATAGAAATAATAAAAGTGTACAGTAAAAGAAAAGGTGGGAGTCTCCTATTTAAGATACTCTATTTATTGGAGTGACTCTCTGAGGAAGTAAAACTAAAAAATACAAATATCTAGCTATGACAGAAAAAAGCAAAACAAGCAACAGGGAAACAAACCAGACAGAGGGAACAAGAGTCTGCAGGACTCTAGACACAAGAGAGCGTAGTACTGTGTCCTCCAGGTAGTAACAGGAGGCCATGCAACTGGAATGAAATGAGTGATGAGGAGGAGGTATGAGACAGGATGGAGACTGACACATCATATGACCACCATGATTATTATAGGAGTTCCTATTGGGAAGCAAAGCAGAATATGTGTGACTAAGTGGGGCAATATATATGAGCACCATATTTGCTTTTCTATAGGAGTAGATAGGTGGTGACAGTATTCTTTTACATTTGTATCATCAGCTTGTTAAAAATGGAATGAAGACAATATATTAATTTGGAAAACAATGCTAAATTTAAAGTGTGTGACCACCAGTGACAATAAAAGCATAATTTGACATTTATGAAATGATTCAAAGTTTATAAAACATTTTCTAACATATCATTAATACATTTAATATTCATACAAACCTTGGAGGGATAGGTAGGGCATGTATTGCCATATCAGTTGAACAGAAAAAAAAATAAACTACATAACATGTTCAGAGTCACATGGCTAACAGATAATGGAGTCAGAATCCGAGCTCAGCTGTCTTGAATCTGGTAATCTTTATAAACTACACTTCTTTCTCACAGTCTAACATATTGGAGGAGGAAATCAGATTTCCAAATGACCTTGGAAATGAGAAATATCTAGAAATTCAGAAGTTGAAATTCACTAGGGTAAAACACAAACCAGAATAATTAAGAAAAATATCATGTTTAAATGGAAGATCAGCAATGACTTGTGACTGTGGCGTATAATTATTTAACATGAAGATGCTTTAGTTTTGTGATCACAACAGAAATCACATAACCAGAATTCAGAGACACAGTATGATCTGTGGATAACAGGGAAGAGTGTTGGAATCAGGACTTCGTGGATGCTAGTCCTGGCTCCACTTCTTAGTATGTTTATCACCTTGGGAAGTTACTTAACCTCTCTATGACTCAATTTCCTCATCTATAAAATGGGGATATAGTAAGAGCACTTATTTCCTAGAGTGGTTAAGATTTAATGAGTACTTTAGAGCTATATACATGGCTCTTGCTTTCTGCATTTATAAAATAGGGACATAGTAATAATACTTACTGTCTAGACTGGTTAAGAGGTAATGAGTATTTTAGAGTGCTCAAAGCTGTTTATACATGGCTCATATTTAAATGTGAGATTTCTTCTACATTTTCTTCCTTTTTTTCTCTTTCTCCTCCCTTATTGGATAACATAATTGAATTCTTAATACTCAGAACTCTTCAGAGGGCTTCCCTGGTGGGCCAGTGGTTAAGAATCCACCTCTTGGAATGCAAGGGACACTGGTTTGATCCCTGGTCCAGGAAGTTCCCACCTACTGCTGAGCAACTAAGCAACTAAATGTGTTACAAGTAATGAGCCTAAGCAACTAAATATGTTACAAGTAATGAGCCCACTCCTTCAACTAGAGAAAGCCTATGAGCAGCACTGAAGACCCACCACAGCCAAAAGAAAAAAAACTCTTGAGGTCCTTTCTAGAGATTTTCAGGCAATTTAGGATTTGACAGTTTTGGAGCATATTTACATGACAGTAAATATAGGAAATACATTAATATTTATTAAGTACTTGGCATGTGCTAAATACTGCATTCAGCTCTTTCACTTACCGTATTTTTCCTCCCCACACACACAAAAAAACTATTTTTAACTTTCTATTTTGAAACAATTTTAGATTCAGAAAATTTGCAAAAATAGTACAGAGAATTTCTAGATACTTTCACTTAGCTTCCCCTAATGTAAACATCTTACAGAACCAAGGTATAATGATCAAAACCTGGAAGTCAACATTAGTACAGTGTTAGTAACTGAACTATAGAATTTATTCTCATTTCACCAGTTTTTCCTCTAATTTCTTTTTTCTCTTCCACACATTGCAGAGTGTGGAAGTCAGAGTCACACATTGCATATATTTGTCTTCTTAGTCTCTTCTTATCAAACAGTTTCTCACTCATTCCTTGTTGTTCATGATCTTCATACTTTTGAAGACTGCCTGTCAGTCATTTTGTAGAATGTCCATCACTTTAGGTTTGTCCAACATTCAGAAGACTAAGATCATGTTATCCGGTCCTGTCACTTCATGGCAAATAGATGGGGAAACAGTGGAAACAGTGGCTGACTTTATTTTGGGGGGCTCCAGAATCACTGCAGATGGTGACTGCAGCCATGAAATTAAAAGATGTTTGCTCCTTGGAAGAAATTCATGACCAACTTAGACAGCATGTTAAAAAGCAGAGACATTACTTTGCCAACAAAGGTCTGTCTAGTCAAAGCTATGGTTTTTCCAGTGGTCATGTATGGATGTGAGAGTTGGACTATGAAGAAAGCTGAGTGCCGAAGAGGTGATGCTTTTGAACTGTGGTGTTGGAGAAGACTCTTGAGAGTCCCTTGAACTGCGAGGAGATCCAACCAGTCCATCCTAAAGGAGATCAGTCCTGGGTATTCATTGGAAGGACTGATGTTGAAGCTGAAACTCCGATACTTTGGCCACCTGATGTGAAGAGCTGACTCATTTGAAAAGGCCCTGATGGTGGGAAGGATTGAGGGCAGGAGGAGACGGGGATGACAGTGGATGAGATGGTTGGATAGCATTACCAACTCAATGGACATGAGTTTGGGTAAACTCCGGGAGTTGGTGATGGACAGGGACGCCTGGTGTGCTGCAGTTCACGGGGTTGCAAAGAGTTGGACACGACTGAGCAACTGAACTGAACTGAATATCTCTCATACGTAAGATTCTGCATTTTGGCAGAAATACCACAGAGGTATTGTGCCCTTCTCAGTGCATTATAACAGGCATATACATGATATCCCAATGTCTTACTGTTGGTGATGTTAACTTTGATCACTAGGTTAAGGTGGTATTTATCCTCTATGAAGTTAACTATTTTCCCATTGTAGTTGATAAAATATCTTGGGGGTGATACCTGTGCAGATATCCCATTTTACCCACTAATTTAAGCATCACTAAAGTTGATCACGGGAGTAAAGGGATGTCTGTCAACCTTCTCCACTGTTAACATTTCTATTTTTCCTTTTGTAATGAAGACGTTTAGAGGGAGATACTATAAGACTAAGCTAATGCCCTGTTTCTCTTCAGACTTTTGCCCACTAATTTTAGCATACTTCACTCTCAACATCTTTTAACACAAATACTATTGTCTTAGTTTTGTAGGTGAGAAAATGAAGTTTCAGAGAGGTATATTTACCTGCTGTGTTGTTCAGTTGCCCAGTCGTGTCCAACTCTTTGCGACTGCTTGGACTGCAGCACGCCAGGCCTCCCTGTCCATCACCAACTCCCAGAGTTTACTCAAACTCATGTCCATTGAGTCGATGATGCCATTCAGCCATCTCATTGTCTGATAGCCTCTCCTCTTTCTGTCCTCAATCTTCACCAGCATTCAGGGACTTTTCCACTGAGTCATCTGTTTGCATCAGATGACCAAAATACTGCAGCTTCAAGCTTCAGTCCTTCTAGTGAGTATTCAGGGTTGATGTCCCTTAAGATTGATCTCCGTGCTGTCCAAGGGACTTCCAGGAGTCTTCTCCAGCAGCGCAGTTCAAAAGCATCAATTCTTTGGCATTCTACTTTCTTTACGGTCCAGCTATCACAACTCTACAGGACCACTGGGAAGACCAAAACCTTGGCTATACGAACCTTTGTTGGCAGTATAATGTCTCTGCTTTTCAACACTCTGTCTAGGTCTGTCATTGCTTTCCTGCCAAGAAGCAATTATCTTCTGATTTCATGACTGCAGTCACCATCCGCAGTGATTTTGGAGCCCCAGAAGAGGAAATCTGTCACTACTTCCACATTTTCCCCTTCTATTTACCATGTTGTAAGGGGGCTGGATGCCATGCATGATCTTAGTTTTTTAATATTTAGTCTTAAGCTAGCTCTTTCATTCTCCTCCTTCACCGTCATCAAGAGACTCTTTAGTTTCTCTTTGCTTTCTGCCATTAGAGTGGTATCATCTGCATATCTGAGGTTGTTGATGTTTCTCCCACCTATCTTGATTCCAGCTTGTAACTCATCCAGCCTGGAATATCCCATGATGTGCTCAGTGTGTAGGTTAAACAGACAGGGTGACAGCAGACAGCCCTGTTGTATTCCTTTCTCAATCTTGAACCTATCAATTGTTCCGTATAGGGTTCTAACTGTTGCTTCTTGACCCACATAAAGTTTTCTCAGGAGACAGGTAAGGTGATCTGGTATTCCTGTCTCTCTAAGAGCTTTCCACAGTTTGTCATGATTCACACAGTCAAAGGCTTTATTTAGCGTAGTCAGTGAAACAGAGATAGATGTTTTTCTGAAATTCCTGTGCTTACTCTATAATCCAGCGAATGTTAGCAATTTGATCTCTAGTTTCTCTTCCTTTTCTAAACCCAGCTTGAAAATCTGGAAGGTCTTGGTTCACATAATGCTGAAGCCTAACGTGCAAGATTTTAAGCATGACCTTACTAGCATAGGAGATGAATGCAACTGTCCAACGTTTAGCACCTTCTTTGGTACTACCCTTCTTGGGGATTGGGATAAGAAATGACCTTTTCCAGTCCTCGGGCCACTGCTGGGTCTTCCAGATTTGCCTACATAATGAATGCAGAACCTTGATGGCATCATCCTTTAGGGATTTGAATAGTTCTGCTGGGATTTCATCACATCCACTGCTCTATTAACATCAGTGTTTCTTTCTTTTTTTTTTTTTTAACTTCAGTGTTTTTTAAGGCCCGCTTGACTTCACACTCCAGAACGTCTGACTCTGGGTGACTAACCACACCATTGTAGTAATCCAGTTCATTAAGATCTTTTTTATACAGATCTTCCATGTATAAAAATTTACTATTTGAGGTCACACAAATAGGAGGAAAAGCTATGACCAACCTAGACAGCATATTAAAAAGCAGAGATATTACTTTGCTGACAAATGTCCATAAAATCAAAGCTATGGTTTTTCCTGTAGTCAGTGTTCATTGGAAGGTCTGATGTTGACACTGAAACTCCAATACTTTGGCCACATGATGCAAAGGGCTGACTCATTAGAAAAGACCCTGATGCTGGGAAAGGTTGAGGGCAGGAGGAGAATGGACTACAGAGGATGAGATGGTTGGATGGCATCACCAACTCAATGGACGTAAGTTTGAACAAGCTCTGGGAGATGATGAAGGGCAGGGAGGCCTGACATGCTGCAGTCCACAGGGTTGCAAAGAGTTGGACACGATGGAGCAACTGAACAACAACATCAAAAATAGTAAATCCAGTTGTGTCATACTCTTAAAATCCCTTGTGATTTCCTCCTGTTAAGATATGTTAGAGCAGATATATGGGAGAAAGAACTACAAGAAGATAAGGAAGAGGTTCATGTTTTCAAGTTTTACAGAACTCGAAATATATGTTGTTAGGAAGACAAAATTGAAGTTTTAAGAAAGGCTTTTATACTAGATGGGAATCATCTGTTGAGGGCAAAGCAATGACTCCTCAAAGCCTAGTGTGGGATACTTTGATTTGGTGCACAGTGGAACTATAGATATGGATACAAATAGAATAAAGCTTAATCTTTCTGTGAAGATTTATCTTTTATATTTGAAAAGTTTGTTTCAATCCTGAATTGCTGTTTTTATAAGGTTTAACTTGAGGCATGAAAAAAATGTTGCTTTGATTAGGTTACCAAAACTCCCACAAAAAACATTCTCTTTTTTCATAGGGTTGGTATAAGACAACCAAATCTCACTCTTAATTTATTCCTTATACCACTTTTAAGAAGGATCGCTACTTAAAAATCATCCAGTACATGCATACAATTCCATTCCTAAGGTGGTAAAGTGAGTCTTTCTGGAGTTTGCCTCCTATCTTTACTAAAAATGAACTGTACTCAATCATAAGCAAAAATCCTATATTAGTAAAATATGCCTGTAGTAAAGAGATTTGGAGACTATATGGAATTTTAATGTATATATTTATTAGAGACATTATTATTATAAAACATTGTCATTTGGGGGGATCCTTTCAAATGTTCCTGGTTATTTTTAATAGTCTTTCCCCTCAAACTGAGGGAATTTCTTTTCTCATCTTATCAGAGTTTCAGGCATAGTTCTTTTCTAAAATAAGCAAACAAAAGTGAAATAGTCAGCATGTTTGATAGGTCAGCAGCATTGTCCAACGACAAATGGCTATTTTTTTCAGAAATAGCAGTCCTCAGGAATCATGATGTTAGGTTTAGGAGAAGCTTAGATTCATATATCATCCAGAATTTCTTAGGTATTTTGTGACTAAATAGCATACGAATATTTCATTAAACATTGTCATACCTTTAAAAGCATCATGGTTTCTGATGTCTGTAGCCAATGTGACTTGTCTGCTTTGCTTACCTAAATTTTTCTGTCCTATATATCCTAATTAACTTCTTTTATTAGATATATTTCCACTCTGGTATATATTTCTCTCTCCATAGCTTTTTTAAACTTTGTACAGTGATAGAGGAAGCTACCAACAAACTCCAGACCATGGACAATTTTAGCAGCCCTCTGAATTCAAACATGGATTTTTAAATTATCTAAAATTGTTGAGGACTTCCCTGGTGGTACAGTGGATGAGAATCTGCCTGCCAGTACATGAGACACAGGTCCAATACCTGGTCCTGGAAGATGCCACAAGCCAAGAAACAGCTAAGCCTGTTCACTGGAACTGCTGAGTCTGCGTGCTGTAACTGCTAGGCCCACGTGCCACAACCTGAGCCTGCCACAAGTACTGCAGCCTGCAAGCTCTAGGCCCACGAGCCACAACTGCTGAGCCTGCCTGCCACAAGTACTGCAGCCTGCAAGCTCTAGGCCCACGAGCCACAACTGCTGAGCCTGCCTGCCACAAGTACTGCAGCCTGCAAGCTCTAGGCCCACGAGCCACAACTGCTGAGCCTGCCTGCCACAAGTACTGCAGCCTGCAAGCTCTAGGCCCACGAGCCACAACTACTGAAGCCATGTGCCTGGAGCCTGCGCTCCACAGCAAGAGAAGCCGCCACAGTGAGAAGTCTGCACACCACAACTAGAGGATAGCCCCTGCCTACTGCAACTAGAGAAAGCATGCATGCAGCAGTGAAGACCCAGCATAACCAAAAAAATAAATTAGTTTTTTCAAAAACTAATGAAAATACATTTTTTAATCCAAAAAAGTTGAAAACATGATTGTAAAAATCTAACCCATAGCTCAAGAATCAGATTTCAGGACAGGACATTTATGATGTAAAACTTTGCAGCCTATTGTGATCATGAAAAACAGCATGAGGGTTTCTAGAACTAATTTGTACTTTTTTAAACTTTATCTTTAAAAAAGCTAAGTCTCTAGAAAATGGTTAGCATCACTCTCATTTTAGATCTTTGAAAAATTTATTATATTAACTGCATTATTTCCAGAATCAGCATAATTATGCTCTCTGTAAGCCTCTAAAATAATTCAGTAATACTCTTTTACAAATCTCTCATTAATTAGAAATTTGAAAACTGACTTTTGTTGATATTAAAGAATTATCATTAATTAAAAATATGATAATAGATGGTTATGTTTGAATCATTACCTTTCAGAAATGCATAATAAAGCATTTTACATGTGGCATTATATAGTATTTGAGATTTCCTTAAGAATAATATGAAAGGTAGGTAGATAAATGGAAATAAGATGCATCATAAATTTCAAATCATTGCAGCTTGATGATAGGTTCCTTGAAGATTGTTGTACTATTCTGTTTACTTCTGTATGTACTTAAAATTTTTATGTAATAACTCTGTGATCAAGTCTCTCTTATTTTGAGCATGAGAAACTAAATCCTTAATGTACTGTAAAATTTTAGTTTATTGTATTGGTTATAAGCATATTTTTATTCCTTTCTATTGATAGACTGAAGACATTAAAGAAATAGCCAGAAAGGCACAGGCTCTGCCAAAAGTCAACTCAAAGAGGCAGCGAATCGTGATTTTCACCCAAGGGAGAGAGGACACCATACTGGCTACAGGTACATGGGGAAGCTGTGGGAAAAACCCAGTATTATGGAGATTAATCATTATTTTAAAATTTTATATACTTTCTATTATGAATTACTCAAAACAGTGTATATTTTTCTTTTTAAGCTCTCCTTCATGCACTTTACTCACTGTCACCCCCACTCCAACTCCCGCCGCTGGCATCTGCCAATCTGTTCTCTGTATCTGTGATTTTGAGTTTTTTGTTATTATTTTTTTAATTCTACATATAAGTGAGATCATACAGTATTTGTCTGTCTGATTTATTTTGCTTAGTGTAGAGTACTGAAGTTTTATCCCTATTATTTCAAATGGTAGCATTTCCTTTTTTGTGGCTAAATAATATTTCACCATGTATGCGCGCACATGTGTGAGCTGATGTATATGTACATTATTTTTATCCATTCTGAAGTCTCTCCATTCTAAGTGTCTATCAATGGACACATAGATTTTTTCCATGTGTTGGCTATTGTAAATAATACTCCAGCGAAAATGGGGATGCAGATATCTCTTTGGGTTAGTGTTTTTGTTTCCTTCGTGACTCAGAAGTAGAACTGCTGAATCTTACGGTAGTTCTACTTATTTTTGAAGAGCCTCCATACTGTTTTTCATAGCAGCTGCACCAATTTACATTCCCACCAACAGTACAAAAAGGTACCTTTTTATCCACATTCTTGCCAACAGGTATTTTCTATCTTTATGATAGTTTAGCCATTCTAACAGGTATGAGGTGATACCTCATTATAATTTTGATTTGTATTTTCCTGATGAGTAGTTATTTTTGTACCTTTTTCGTGTACTTATTGGCCATCTATTGTCTTCTTTTGAAAAAATGTATATTCAGATCCTCTGTCCCTTTTTAAATTGGATTATTTGCTCTTTTACTGTTGAGTTGTATGAGTTCTTCATATATTTTGAATGTTAAACCATTATCAGGTATATGACTTGCAAATATTTTCTCCTATTCTATTGGTTGTGTTTTATTTTGTTAATAGTTGCCTTTGCTATACAGGAGTTTTTTAGTTTTAACTCCCACTTATTATTGTTATTTTAGCCTTTGCTTTTGGTGTCAAATCCAAAAATTCATCATCAAGACCAATGTCAAGGACTTACCCCCTTTGTTTCCCTCTAAGAGTTGTTTGATTTCAAGTCTTAGCTTCCAGTCTTTCATTCACCTTAAGGTGATGCTTATGTATGTTGTAAGATGGTGGTCCAGTCTCATTCTTTTGCCTATGGCTGTCTGGTTTTCCCAATACCACTTATTGTGAAGAAACTGTCCTTTCCCTATTGTGCCTTCTTGGCTCTTCTGTCATAAATGAATTGACCATATACGTGTGTGTTATTTCTGGGCTCTCTCTTCTGTTCTGTTGACCTATGTGTTTGTTTTATTCTGCAGTGCTATACTGTTTTGACTACTCTACCTTTGTAATATCATTTGAAATCAGGAAGTGTGATGCCTCTAGCCTCATTCCTTCTCTCAAGATTGCTTTGGCTATTCAGGGTAGTTTGTGGTCCCCTGCAAATTTTAGGACTGTTTGTTCTGTATCTGTAAAAATGTACCTTTTATTGTTTATTTTAATATATACACCTATCTTCTCCCAGTAAAAAAATGTTTCAAGAACTTATATTTATTAAAATTCAGTTAAGTGAATCCACTTTGACTTGTTTTGAAATTTTGGAGATATTGTCAGTCTAGAAATGTCTTTCCTGAAAATAAATAAATAAATCAATTTTACTTACCAAGTACCATGCTTGAATAAAATAAATTTATCTGATTATGAGCAAGTAGAATTCAGAAGTAAGTTACTTTCTTATTTTTAAACTTCAAGAAGGAAACCTCTCTTCTGTGTTTACTCAGCCATCTATTTTATAACTGTCATAGAATAGGAGTTTCATCTAGTAAACAAAACATTTATTCATTGAAATGAGTAATATTGTCACTATGATGCTGCCTACTGTTAAAGCCAAAATAAAAAACCTTTAAATATCCTCTGAATCATTAGGATTAAAACCAATCAGCTTATTAATAACTGTTATAAACAATAGCAATTATTACTTTTGTGTTTATTCAGTGCTCTGCAGAACACTGAAATTTAAGATAGCCTTAAAGATCTAGCTGAGAAATAAAATTGGTACACATCAAAATGTGAATACATGCATTAAAAGTCACTTCCGTCGTGTCCGACTCTCTGTGACCCCGTGGCCTATATAGCCCACGAGGCTCCTCTGTCCATGGGTTACTTCAGGCAAGAATACTGGAGTGGGTTGCCATTTCCTTCTCCAGGGGATCTTCCCAACCCAGGGAAGAAACCCATGTCTCTTATGTCTCTTGCATTGGCAGGTGGGTTCTTTTCCACTAGCACCACATGGAAAACTCAGTGAATACAACAAAGTATAATTATATTTTTTAATTATTGGTACAGACTATATGGGAAATATAGAAGGAGATCAGTAAATCTTGAAGAAAGATGCTATAGAGAATATGTAATAGGTTTTTTGTTGAATTAAATATATAAGCCTGAAATACGTAAAAGAAGAAACTATTGTCAAATTGTGGGAAGAAGGAACCCTACAGTTAATTTATTTCAACTTTCTTATTTTAGAATTGTCAAAATCAAGATTGAGAAGTTTACTTAAAATTATGTTTCAAAATTAATTCAGCGAGTGGTAAATAGTGAAGTGGGATGATAAATGAAATGAGATTTGTCATGAGTTAGTAATTGTGGAAGCTGGGTGATGGATATATGGGGGATGGTTATTATGTTATTACTTCCACCTCTACATATGTTTTAAAATCTCCATAATTAAAAGTGAATGAAACAGAAAGAAAAGTAAAAAAAAAATAATTTTTCAGACAAAATTCAGAGATATTAAGGACCTTTCCTAAGATACACTGATATCCTTGCTAAGTCTTGAATTTTAGGAGGAACTTAAAGAAAGGAGGGCCATCCAGTCAAAGAAGATCATGTAAGCAAAGGCACCAGGTAGTATATAATCTTTAATTGTTGTGACAGGAAAAGCCATGTTGTAAATGTGTACAAGGGAGAAAAGGGTCATGAAAAGATAGCCCTGCATTAATAATAACTACCTGGATTGCTGTCTTCCTATACCTTGTAGCCTCTTCGTGTCAGCACTGATCTCTTTGGAAAAGTGAAAAACATGCAGATTTTTTTATCTTACAGGAACTGGTATACTGCCTTCAGATTCAAAACATGCAATTTGTTGCTCTTTATGGAGACATTTATTTTAAGGCTTTATATATTCCAGATCTACATATTGTACAAGTGTCTTCCTCATTGTGAATTTGCACAATTTTCCCAAAATTGAAACCTTTAAAATTAGCCTCCCCTTCCTGTGACTGAATTTCCTTGTCAACTCATTTTGTTCTTTGTTAAATCTATTAAACCATGCTTAGGGATGCTTACCAGCAGGAATTTATTTGAGGAAAGACACTGGCTAATCTTTGCTGTTCCTACTCTATGAAAATGAACTTAAATTAGAGGATGCACTATATCTGCAATGCATGATAAATACAAGATGGATAGAGAATCTGTTCAGTGGTGTCAGCTACAAAAGCAAACATGATAAATGTTAATGCAGTTTTGAGCCCTGGGATAAGCTATTCAATGCAGAAGCATAGCTGAATCTCTTTGCTGTGTTGTTATTCATGGCAGCCAAATAAATGTCAATAATAAAAGAGAATTAAAGATTTTCATTTCCCAGAGGCAATCCTCTAATACGGCTTGATCTTTCATTTCATTTGTAATTCGTTCTCATGTCAGGATGCAATCATTCGCCAGGCTCTGGGTGTCATGTTAAGTCATTTAATAATGATTAAGAACATAAAAATGCTTGGCCTGTGGGGCAATTCACAGAAGAGATGCCAATTTGTTATTGTTTTTCCTCCTTCCCTCTTGAATATGGATCAGCTTTTTCCCACCTCCTAGCATTAAACTAATGGAAGATGGGGGAAAAAAGTATCCCTTAATTTACTATAAGTGACATTCCAGAATGGCACAAAGCAGTGCTAACACACTTATTAAAACACTAATTAGGAATCATTGTTCCTTAAACCTTGCACTGTAGAGTACTTTTAAATGATCATTGCTAAGTTTGTGGCATTTAGCAATAATGTAACAAAATTAGTTTCCTTGGTATTTAATTCTGGAGACCTTTCTCCTTTTGAGATGGAGTCTAGATAAACTGTTTTCTCTTGTATTATAAATATAATTTTTTGAATTCTTCTTTCATAAATTGCTTGTGAATCTAAAGACTTTTACCCTTACTCCTTTTTTGTTTTTTTGGTCACTTCTGTTTCATTTGGGAATCCATCTTCTATCCTTCCAGCCCAGAGGTTTTGTCACATACTAATCATTGGTTCATTGCTTGCAGGCTAATTGAGTTCTGTGCTTTTGGGGGAGTGAGGGGATTGGAGAGGGACTGGAAAGTAATGAGTAAGAGACTAGGGATGAAGGCAGAAAGAAAAGAAAAGTTGATTCTATCCATTTTGATCCTTTTAATAAATGTTGAATGAACCTGTTGGTAACATGGGAGTCAGGTTAGGGAAATCATTTCTGTGTCTATAAACTTTAGAAAAAGTAAGACTGAAGATTACCTACCGCAAAGCAGCTGCTAATAAGGTCTTCAAATATTAACATCTTACTAAAATAAGGATTGTAGTGGAAAAAAAGATTTTCTACATACACATGTATAAATATATACATATATGCACATATATACATATTTATATCTTTGTAGCAAGTTTGTTTTTGCAAGTTTCTGTACTAAATATATCATTGAAAATTGGAAGAAGCAATAGGACTTTTGTTCTGAATTGAAAATAACACATTTTACACAGTAGCTGTTATGAGACAATGAAATAGGTACACTGAAGAATAAACTGTAGATTTCTGTGAATACTTCCAGAGTGCTTTCTGATCTGTTTGAATTGTAATTGTGCCCTCAAAGAAAAAAACAGACTTGGTCAGAGTTTCTTAATTGTAAAACTGGTGCTGTTATATTAGAATCACCTAATGGGCTTTTGGTAAATATTGCCCTCCCTTCATAAAAACACCTTCCTCTCAACCTGATACATCCCTGTGAGGAGTTAGAATATATATCCTCAAGAAGATGTGTAGGAATGGAGGTGACAGAGTCTGGGGGAAGAGAAATGCAAGGTTGTGAATTTGTTGAAAAAACTCCCTAAGTTGATAATGTGTTTGCACTTAGTCACTCAGTCAAGTCCGACTCTTTGCGACCCCATGGGCTGTAGCCTGCCAGGCTCCTCTGATTGTGGAATTCTCCAGACAAGAGTACTGAAATAGCCATTCCCTTCTCCATGAAACCTTCCCAACCAAGGAATCTCACCCAGATCTCCAGCATTGCAGACAGATTCTTTACTGTTTTAGCCACCCGGGAAGCCCCTTAGGTGATATAGCAATGCTACTGTCCTCTTCTCTCACTTTGAGAGCCACTGGATTAGGTGATTTGATAACGTTGCTTCAAGTTCTATGATCCTGTGGGATAATGGAAACAAAATCTTCTAGCAGCTAAGCATCTAATGCTTCAGTAAGTCAGGCCTTGTTGAGTCCTTCTCTTTCTCCATAAATCACAAGGTAACAAGGACTCACCCACAATGAAAAGCAATCTGTACACATACTACTTTACGTAGTCTCTGGCCTCTAGGGAGTTTGTAATTTAGGATAGTCACGTCATAGTGTCTTTTCTCGTTTTCTTATGAGTAAATGGGGTTATTGAAGTTTTTTGTCTTCGTGTTCTTGAGTCCTTAAACTTGTCACCCCATTTACTAGTTAAGTTTTCATGTTCTTTGAAAACAGTCAGGGCTGTCTATTACTCTCTAAGAAAAGCTCAGTGTGATTTGCAATTCGGGTAGGCATAAAGCACAGAAGGTGTGCAAAAGAAAATGCAAACTCTAAAGGAAAAACAATCTCAGCAGCTGAAAGAATAATGTCAGCACATCATCACAACTCCTACTGCTACAAAATATTATTATAAATCACTTTGAAAATGTTCTCCACTACAGCCAAACCAATTTTAAATCTTGTTCTTATTGGCATAGGTACTGGTAATGATGTGGATGGAACAAATTAAATAGCATTCTTTCAGAACATCTATGCATGGCTTTCTTAGGGAAAACTTCTTACCAGATGAGGTTTTATACAATATGAATTTTTCTTAACTTTTAATGTAAAAAGGTAACTTCTTAACTCATGTTCCATTTTAAATGTTTTGTAACCACAGAAGACAAAGTCCTTTAATTAATCCAGAAGTTGAAAATAATCTAGAATGACATATGTGGAACTGTCCTGTTCCTGACAAAGTATTGTCTTTGGGGCATGGTTTGTATGGTTTAGTGATCTCAGGCTTGTCAAGAAATGAGACTTCTTTCAACACCCACCTTTCTATCAAAGCTAGAAAGCAAAATGGAAGACAGCCTACCCTAGGCAAAGGTTAGCCTTATCATAGAATTTATTTTTGGAAGGACCTTTATTCAGATTTATTAAGGTATAGATTACATATGGTAGAATGCACATATATTTTACCAATTAACATGGAACAGCCACTGTAATCAAAATATAAAATATCTTGTATGGTTTGTTTTGAAATATAGTATGGATACACAACTGGTTCAGATTTTCATTATGTTGGCACATCATACCTATGATTTTCATACCTATGCCAGTGACCATCAGATCAAGTAAAAGAACCCTTCTAGCACTTTAGAACCCACACCTTGTGCTCCCCTCCTAATCATTACCCCCACCAAATTTACCCATTATTTTCGCTTCTACTGCTAACAATTTGTTTTGCTTCTTTTTAAAATAGAATCACCCAATATATAGGCTTTTTATCCTGCTCTGTCCCTATACTTTTTAAAGCACTACCTTCCTTTTTGACAACATGAGATGTTCAACTACTTCTTCATATAACCCCAGCTCCTTTCACGAGCAGATGTTTTTAGAAACCCAAATCTGGGTACCAGATATGCTCATTGCTACTTAAGAATCATTGCTTCTAGACCCTCTTACAAATAGATTGGCAGTATATGTATATTAAAAAAAACCCATGACTCCACACCTATTTATATTTATTTCTCTATCCATGTATATATTTAAATTCCATGAGTTCAGACTGATACCTTTGATTCCAGTCCAACAATAAAGTTCTTTCTGACCTTCTTCCTTTGTTTATTTATAACTTCTTACTCTGATATTGAAAGTTCTGGTTTCGTTATATAAGCTATACTTACTATTTGTTTCTTCCTAAAGTAGTTTTGTTTTTGGGCTTCCCTGGTGCAGTGGTAAGAAGTCTGCATGCCAATACAGGAGATACATATTCAATCCTTGGGTCGGGAAGAGCCTCTGGGGACGGAAGTGACAACCCACTCTAGTATTCTTGCCTGGGAAATCCTGTAGAGAGAGGACCCTAGCAGGCTACAGTCCATGGGGTCGCAAAACAGTTGGACACAACTTAGCAACTCAACAACAAATAGTTTTTAATTGCTTTCCCAGACCCTTGTGTGAAACACAGTGTTAGTTTACAGTTATTTTTGTCTTTGACCCTACAGTATCTAGTCAGTTCAGTTCAGTCGTATCCAACTCTTTGTGACCCCATGAACTGTAGCACGCCAGGCTTTCCTATCCATTCCCAACTCCCGGAGTTTGTTCAAACCATGTCAATTGAGTCAGTGGTGCCATCCAACCATCTCATCCTCTGTCATCCCTTCTCCTGCCCTCAATCTTTCCCAGCATCATGGTCTTTTTCAATGAGTCAGCTCTTTGCTTCAGGTGACCAAAATTTAGGAGTTTGAGCTTCAGCATCAGTCCTTCCATTGAATATTCAGGAGTGATATCCTTCAGAATTGACTGGTTTGATCTCCCTGCAATCAAGATGCTGTTATCCAAAAGTAACTTTAAGTTAGTTCTTTTTATTCTGTCCACTTCAGTATGGTTACATTATTCATTTGTAATACAGTTATATTTGTTAGAGTTTGTATTCTACTTTGGTTTCCTTTCGTATCTGGGTTGTTTTTTTTTAATTTATTTTTTAATTGAAGGGTAATTGTTTTTTAAATAAGTAAAAAATTTACTCTTTATATCTCACGTTCTCTGTGTTTTGACAAATGCATATGTTTATGTAACTACTACCATAGTTACAATTCAGAATTTTCCAAACGGATGGTACCAATTTATATAGAATGACTTTTTCCCCTCACGTTTTCACCAGCATTTGATACTATCCATCTTTTTAGTTTTGTCATTCTGGTGAGTATGTACTAGTATCTCATTGTGCTTTTAATTGAAATTTTCCTGTTGTAATGAGGTGGGGCACATTTTCATCTGCTTATTAGCACTTGAATATCTAGTTTTGTAAAGTTCTTGTTGAAGTTTTTGTGCTTATTTGATTGTCTTATTGATTATAATTCTTACAGTCAGCATATAAGTCTTTGGTTAGAAGAGCCTTTAATTTTATTTATTTACTGTAAAATTCTATTTTGTATTCTTATTTCCTATAGCACACACAATGTATGTAAATATCAAATCATTTTATTGTGCACCTGAAACTAATGTAATATTTTGTTTTGTTTTTAATTTTTAATGGATTATAGCTGATGAACATTGTTGTGTTAGTTTCTGCTGTACAGTAAAGTGAATCAGTTATACATACACATATATCACTCTTTTTAAAATTCTTTTACCATAAAGGCCATTAAAGAGTATTGAATAGAGTTCAATTACAGTAGGTCTTTATTAGTTATCTATTTTATATATATGTAGTGTGTTATACGGAGAAGGCAATGGCACCCCACTCCAGTACTCTTGCCTGGAAAATCCCATGGATGGAGGAGCCTGGTAGGCTGCAGTCCATGAGGTCACTAAGAGTCGGACACAACTGAGCGACTACCCTTTCACTGTTCACTTTCATGCATTGGAGAAGGAAATGGCAACCCACTCCAGTGTTCTTGCCTGGAGAATCCCAAGGATGGAGGAGCCTGGTGGGCTTCTGTCTGTGGGGTCGCACAGAGTTGGACACAACTGAAGTGACTTAGCAGCAGCAGCAGCAGTGTGTTATATTAATCACAATTTCCTAATTTATCTTCCCTGCCCTTTCCCCTGGTAACCATACGTTTTGTTTCCTACATGCGTAACTGTATTTCTGTTTTGTAAATAAGTTCATTTGTACACTTTTTTCTAGATCCTACATGTAAGCAATATCATATGATATTTGTCCTTCCTCTGACTTAACTTCATTCAGTATGACAATCTCTAGGTCCATCTGTGTTGCTGCAAATGGCATTATTTCATTCTTTTTTTATGACTACTCTGAGTAATATTCGGTATACCAGATCTTCTTTATCCATTCTTCTGTGGATGAACATTTAGGTTGCTTCCATGTCCTGGCTGTTGTAAATAGTGCTGCAGTGAACCTTAGGATGCAAGTATCTTAGAAAAGCCTTTAATTTTAATATAGTCAGATTTATAGTGTTTTCCTCTGTGGTAAATAAACTTTCATGTTCTTTTGAGGAAAATCTTTACATATGCCAAGCTCATGTCTTCATATTTTCCTATTCTTTTTTCCTAAAGTTTTAATTTTAAAAAATCTTTCATGTAGATCCACAGTCCATCTAGAATTAGAGCTAGTTTTTATATATGGTGTGATCTAGAAGGCATGATTCATTCATTTTACCCATATGAATAACCAACTGACCCGTCATCCTCTTCCTAACTGCACTAAATTGATACCTTTGTCATATTTCAGATGATCTTATATCTGTGATTCTTTTTCTCGACTATTCTGTTCCATTGTCTCTTTATTCTTATACTGGTTTACATTGTCAGTTACTTAGTTTATATAATCACCTTTATTATCTGATTATTATCAGCTTTCTAACTTTGTTCTTCAGGACTCTCCTGGTTCTTCTTGGTCCTTTGCATTTCCACATAAATTCCAGAATCTGTTTATTATCGCCCCCTCTAAAGTTTTTTGTTTTTTGTTTTTGTCAAATTCTTAATAGAATTTTTTTGAGATTTTATTGAATCTGCATTTCAGTTACAGAGAATTAATACCTTTATAATATTGTGCTTTCTAATCCATAGAGTATTTCCCTCTGATATTTTAAGTGGTCTTTAATTTTTCTCAAAATGTTTGTTATTTTCAGTGTAATAGTCTTGTAATGTCTATCTTTGTAAGATTCCAAGTTTTTTGTCTTTTAGTGCTATCCCTCTTTAAATGACATCCTTTTAGATTTCAGTTTCTATTTGCTTTTTATTGATGTATAGATTTTTTATTGTGACCTTGTTTTTATTCATTTTAGTAATGTATCTTGGTTCTGTAGGATTTTCTGTATATATAATGATATCATCTGTGAATATTTACAGATTTACAATTTTGCTTCTTTCCCAAATATTAACTTTATTTTTTTTTTTGGCTGTATGGGCTTTCTCTAGTTGTAGCAAGCGGGAGCTACTCTCTAGTTGTGGTGTGCGGGCTTCTCAGTGCGGTGGCTTCCCTTGTTTCGGAGCACAGGCGCTAGGACACAGGTTCAGTACTTGAGGCATACAGGCTTAGTTGTTCCGCAGCACGTGGGATCTTCCCCCATCAGTGACTGAACCACTGTCTCTTGCACTGGCAGGTGAATTCTCTATCACTGAGCTACCAGGGAAGTCCCACAGATGTTTGCATTCTTTCAAACTTTTTCTCAACTGTATTATCTAGCACAGTACAGCATATCAAATATGAGTACAGTTGAAATGGTTATTTTGAGCATCTTTGTCTCATTTCCAACAGTGAAAAACCTTCAGTACTTCATCAAAAATGATATTTGCTATAGTCTCTTGGTCAATATTCTTTATCAGATTAAGGAAGTTTCCTTCCAGTCATAGTTTACTAAGAATTTTATTGTTGTTGTTAAGACTATTTTTACTCATGAAAGAATGTTGTGTTTTATCCAATAACTGTCCTGATCTATTAAGATTGCTATATGATTTCTTTCCTTCTTTTCCTTTTAATGTGTGAATTATAGCTTGGTTTTGGAGTGGTAAAACCACCTTCGCATTCTTGAGATAATCCCAATATAATTGTGATATTCTTGTATTACATCATTGGATTTGATCTAATTATGATTTGTTTCTGATTTTTGCAGTGTTGCTTAGAGAGAGTTTCCTTATAATTTTCCTTTCTTGTAACATTTTGTTAGTTTGAGTAGGAACATTATGATGATCTTATAAAGTGAATTAGATAAGTGCCTTTTGCTGTTCTAGAGTTTTATTACACTGATGTTAGTTTTATGTAAATATTATAAAGAGTTCACCCTTCAAAATGTCCTGGCCTAGGGAATACTTTGTTGGATGACTTTTCATTGCAGATTCAGCTTCTTTCATCGAATCAGAATGTGTAGCTTCCATTTCTTTCTATGCTAGTTTTGATAAATTGTGCTTTTTCTAGGAATTTTTTTCATCTAAATATTAAAATCTATCAGCATAAAATTATTTATACTCTTCTCTCACCTTCCTGCTTACTATAGGATTTATGATGTTCTTTTTAAAATTCCTGACGTTGGAATTAAATTTCTGCTCTTTTCCTTGATCACTTCCTAGAAGTTTAATTTAGTTAGGATTTTCCAAGAAGTAGATGCCAAGATGAAGTTAGAGGGACTTGCCTGGTTATCCAGTGGTTAAGAGTCCACCTGCCAATGCAGAAGACACAGATTAGATTCCTGGCCCAGGAAGATCCCACATGCCTCAGAGCAACTAAGCCCATGTGCCACAACTACTGAGCCTGTGCTCTAGAGACCATGGACCGCAGCTACTGAGCCGGCATGCTACAGCTACTGATGCCTGTGTCCCCTGGAGCCTGTGCTCATCAAGAGAAGACACTGTAAACAGAAGCCTGCACACCACTACTAGAGCGTAGCCCCCATTCACCTCAACTAGAGGAAGCTGGTGGGCAGCAACAAAGACCCAGCCAGCCACAGATAATTAATTGTTTACATTTTTGAAAAGATGAAGTGAAATGTCAAAAGATTTATTGAAGGAAACACCTGTGAAGGATAATAAGATGGCAGTCAGAGGGGGCAAAGAGACCTGTCCAATTGTGATGCAGGTCTGTTCCCTGTGTTAGAGAGAAGGAAAGTACATAGGAAAGAAGGAAAGTAGGAAGAGGCTTAGGTTATAATACAGTTAAGTTTTGACAACATCAGTGAGGATTCCTCAAGCCATAGTTGCTCATCAAGCCAGGTCTTTGAACAGAGTCCCACCTCTCTCAAGAATAGGATTCCAGGGCTTCCCTGGTGACTCAGTGGTAAAGAATCTACCTGCCAGTGCAGGAGACTCGGGTTCAATCCCTGGTCCAGGAAGATCCCACATGCCGTGGAGCAACTAAGCCCATGGGCCACAGCTGTTGAACCTGTGTTCTAGAGCCCAGAAGCCACAGCTACTGAGCCCATATGCCACAACCCAAAGCCTGCGTGCTTAAGGTCCCGTGCTCTATAACAAGAGACGCCACAGCAGTGAGAAGCCTGCACGCCTCACTAGAGAAAAGCCCACACAACAGCAAAGACCCAGCACAGTCAATAAATAAATAAATAAATGAAGCAACAGCCAAAAAACAAAAAAAACTCCACTGTCTTCCTGCTGTGCTCAGTCCCATGCTGTTGGGAAGCATGGACCCAGCATGAAAGCAGTGATGGATTCAGAACATAGCTAGTTCCATCAGTCAGTTATGGCACATGGCAGATCTGAGAGGCGCATTTTGATGGCCTCCACAGGGTTGATCAATTATTATTAGTCTTATAGAGAATCAAGTGCCTTCATTGATTTTTCTCAATTATCTAGTTTAATTTTCATCTTTGAAATTTATTTTTATTTATTTTTCATCTTTCAATAAATCCTTAAGTTACTTAGAAAGTTTTGCTTAATTTCCAAGTACCTGGAGATTTTCTAATTATCATTTTGTTTCTGACTTTGTTTAATTTTATTGTGATCAGATATGTTGGATGATTTTATTTCTTCAAAATTGTTGTAATTTTGTTTTTACTGCATGCCATATGGTTAATTTTATACATATTCTTTGGGCATTTAAAAAAATACAAATGCTGATATTCTTATATATGGTCTTTATATACACAGTTAGGTCAAGTTTGTCAAGTTTGTAGTTCAGACCATTTATATTCTTGTTTATTTTTGTCTGCTTGTTTTTTCAGTTATGAAGAGAGGTTTATTAAACAGCCCTACTCTGATTTGAATTTGTGTATTTCTCCTTTTGGTGCTATCAAGTTTTGATTTATGTATTTTGAAGGTATCCTATTACACGCACATAAGTTATTTTGTTTAATATTTATTTATTTATTTTTGGCTGCGCTGGGTCTTATTTTCTATACACGAACTTTCTCTAGTTGCGGTGAACGAGAGCTAGTCTTCATTGTGGAACACAGACTTCTCACTGTGGGGGCTTCTCTGGCAGAGCATGGGCTCTAGGCATCCAGACTTCTCTAGCTGCTGCATGTGGGCTCAGTTGCTCTGAGGCTTGTGGGGTCTTCCCAGAGCAGGGATCAAACCCATGTCCCCTGCATTGGCAGGTAGATTCTGGACTCATAGACCACCAGGGAAGTCCTGTATATAAGTTTAGAATTCTTTTATCTTCATGATAAACTGAACATTTTATCATTTTGAGATGTCCCTTTTTACTTCTAATAATGCCTCTTGCCTCAATGTCTGTGGTATCTGTTATTAGTGTAAATATGCCAGCTTTCTGTGGGTTATTATTTGCACTGGTGCATGTGTTTCTATTCCTTTACTTTCTACCTTTCTTTGGTCTTAATTTAAGATTTTTTTTTTGCAGTCATCATATAGTTTTTGTTGTTTTTCAATTCTGACAATCTCTATCTTTTGGAATCTTTATATTAAATATAAATAACTCATATGATTGGATTCATGTTCTATTTTCTCATATTTGTTTTCTTTTTTCTGTCCTTTCCTGCATCTTTTGGATTAATCAGATGTTTTTAATTCTCATTTCTATCTCTATATGTTTGCCAGTGGTATATCTTTTAATGTGTACCCTAAAGATTACAGAACCTATCCTTGACCTATTAAAGTCAAATATAAACGATAACTTCTGCCACTTCGCATACAATAGTAGGATCTTGTGTGTGTGTGTGTGTGTGTGTGTGTGTGTGTGTGTGTGTTAGTTGCTCAGTCGTGTCCGATCTTAGAAGTTTTAAATCCATCTAAACCTTTCAATCTTTTGTATTATTGTTGTCATTCATTTCAGTTCTACAGATATCTTTACATATATCTTAATGCCTTGTAGTGACAAAACACTGTTATCTTCTGCAGTTGAGTATACTCCTTCCATTGTTTCTCTTTCCCTTTTGCATTTCCGTGTTTTCGTCTAAGTATTTACAAATTATTGCATAATTTTTCTTCTGCCTAAACAGCTCCCCTTTTAGTGTTTCAGTCAGTGTGTGAATTCTTTTGGGTTTTGCTTGAAAATGTTTCTATTTTGCCTTTCAATAAATATGGAACTCTATATACTGGGTTATATTACTTGAGCTCTTTAATGATCACCTTCCATTATCTTTTGGATTCTTTTATCTTTGTTGAGAAGCCAGGCATTAGTCTTATTCTTGGTTCTTTGAACATGATAGTTTCATTTTCTCTTACTGCTTTTTGCGATTTCTCTTTGAGCTTAACTTTGGTTTGTTTGTCTTTTGACTTTTTATCTTGTATGGAGTACAGGTAATTAACAATACTGTGATAGTTTCAGGGCTACAGCAAAGGGACTCAGTGATACGTATTACATGTGTCCATTCTCCTCCAAACTATACTCCCACCCAGGTAGCCACACAGCATTGAGCTGAGTTCTCTGTGCTATATAGGAGGACTTTGTTGGTTATCCATTTTAAATCTAGCATTGTTAACATGTCAATCCTAAACTCCCTGACTATCTCTTACTCCGATACTTCCTCCCCTGACAAGCATAAGTTTGTTCTCTATCTTTGACTTTAATTTTGTATTTGGTTTTGTGTTTATCCTATTGGGATTTTTAGTGCTTCTTTCATCTTTGACTCTGCATCATCTTCTTAATGTTGCTGAACAATTTGGGAAAATTCTCAGTAATTATCTCTTTAGATACTGCATTTCTGTCTTTCCAATTAGAGACCAATCACACATATCTTGGGCCTTTTTCATTGTGTTCCATATGTCTTTTTTACCTTTTTTGTATCTTTTATCCTTTTTCTTCCCTCAGGCTTCAGCTTGTGTGTTTTGCAGTGACCTAGCATTAGTTCACTAATCCTTTCTCTTTTGCTTTCTCCTATCTGCATTTCAACACATCTGTTGATTTCATTATTTCAGTAATCACATTCTTCTTTTTCTAAATTATTTGGTTCTTTTTTATTGATCTCAGTTTTATAATGTAATCCTCTACCTTGTCATTAATTTTTCAAACATGTTAATTATAGTAATAGTAAACTGCATGTCCAAAAGCTATATCTCAGTTATCTGTAGATCTGTTTCTTTTATCCCTAATAAATTATGGCATTTCTGCTGGTGATACTGTCTTTTTGTAGAAGGCAGCTAAAGTAAAGCTAGATCAGAAGGTGAACCAACACAAGGCTTTGTTGCAGTTTTTATAAGGCTCAGTCTATTTCTGGTTTTTTTTCCCCCTCACCCCTGAAATTCTGCAGGTCTCCTGAAATCCTGGGGTATTTGCTAGGATCCCTACTCACTGGTAGGTTCTCTTTGGCACCATATAACTACCAAAAACATTACTCTGCCTTTTAGAGATCTTCTGCTTAATCTGTTGACCTCTTGTCTGCTGCCTTACAAATTTGGCAGATACTGCAAAGGAGAAAACGCCTGAGACCAGTCTTACTCCACTACCCCCTTCATGATCATGGCACTTCAATTCAGATTGCCTTCACTCCAGGTGTGTCTCACCAGGCCTGGAGAGTGCCAGAAACTCCATTGGCTTTGTTGCCTCTTGTGCACTTAGTCGCTCAGTTGTGTCCAACTCTCTGCGACCCTGTGGACTGTAGTCTGCCTGGCTTCTCTGTCCATGGGGATTCTCTAGGCAAGAATACTGGGTTAGATAGCCATTTCCATAAACTGTGGAAAATTCTTCAAGAGGTGGGAATACCAGACCACCTGATGTGCCTCCTGAGAAACATGTGTGCAGGTCAAGAAGCAACAGTTAGAACTGGACATGGAACAATGGACTGGTTCCAAATTGGGAAAGGAGGACAACAAGGCTGTATATTGTCACCCTGCTTATTTAACTTATATGCAGAGTGCATCATGCGAAATGCTGGACTGGATGAAGCACAAGCTTGAATCAAGATTGCCAGGAGAAATATCAATAACCTCAGATATGCAGATGACACCACCCTTATGGCAGAAAGTGAAGAGGAACTAAAGAGCATTTTGATGAAAGAGGAGGATGAAAAAGCTGGCCTAAAGCTCAGCATTCAGAAAACTAAGATCATGACATCCTGTCCCATCACTTCATGGCAAATAGATGGGGAAACAATGGAAACAGTGACAGACTTTATTTTTGGGGGCTCCAAAATCACTGCAGATGGTGACTGCAGCCATGAAATCAAAAGACACTTGCTCCTTGGAAGAAAAGCTATGACAAACCTGGACAGCATATTTAAAAAGCAGAGACATTACTTTGCCAACAAAGGTCCATCTAGTCAAAGCTTTGATTTTTCTAGTAGTCATGTATGGATGTGAGAGTTGGACCATAAAAAAAGCTGAGCAGTGAAGAATTGATGCTTTTGAACTGTGGTATTGGAAAAGATTCTTGAGAGACCCTTGGACTGCAAGGAGATCCAACCAGTCAATCCTAAAGGAAATCAGTCCTAAATATTCATTGGACGGACTGATGCTGAAGTTGAAGCCCCAACACTTTGGCCACCTGATGCAAAGAACTGACCCTTGGGAAGAGACCCTGATGCTGGGGAAGATTGAAGGCAGGAGGAGAAGGGGATGACAGAGGATGAGATGGTCGTATGGCATCACTGACTCGATGGACATGAATTTGAGCAAGCTCCAGGAGTTGGTGATGGACAGGGAAGCCTGATGTGCTACAGTCCATGGGGTTGCAAAGAGTCGGACATGACTGAGCAACTGAACTGAACTCCTTCTTAAGGGGATCTTGCTGACCCAGGAATCAAATGGGTCTCCTGCATTTCAGGCAGATTCTTTACCAGCGGAGCTAAGGGGAAGCCCTCTTAGCATAAGCCAGTTCCCCAGATTCTGAGACATTCACCAGAACCAAGAATTACCAGGCCCTGAAGGAGAAAGTCAACTTTTAGCACATCAGCATAGCTCTTAAAGGTTCTCTTTTCTCAGAGGTCTTGTCCCATCAAGTCTTGACTACTTTGGCAGCTCTCATACCTTCATTTATTAAAAATTTTAAAAAAATTTTTTTCAACTGTTCTAGCTGTTTATGATGTATGAGTTGGTTTGTTATAAGCAATAGCAATAGAACCTAACATCCTTAGTGAATATCTTTTATTATAAATTTGAAAAGTATATGGTCCTGGAAAGTTAAGTGGGCTGATCTATTTGTTATGTAAGGTTGTTAGCTGATTTAGTAATACTGCACCCATAATCCACTTTGAAAACTGCTAGATTAGGTAATTTCCCCATGACCCCGAAGTTAGAGGCAAAAACAGCTGGATTAGAACCTAACCTTTTGATTCTTAATCTAGTATAATCTATTCTGCACTATGCTGCCTTATGTATTTATTGCAGCAGTGGTTCTCAGCTTGGAGCAGTTGTTCTCTTTCCTGTTGGTTGCCACAATGGAATAGGTAGAGGAAGGTTGGGGAATTCTACTAGTATCTAATGGATAGAGGCCAGAGATGCCACTAGACATCCTTTAATTCACAGGATAGCAACTCACAACAAAGAATTATCTGACCCAAAATATAGATGGCACCAGGGTTGGAAAACCCCTGGCTCACAGTGTACCTCAGAATGTTTATTTAAATGATCACTATCTCCTTCCCGGTTACACACTTAACCGTAAGATCAATAACAGTAAATCTTCAGGTAGGAATACACCCAGGGGCCCCTTAATCTAAGAAAGCGTCTATGTATGAACTAGTCCATACTGGGTTAACTGTGTTTTTTAGAGTTTCTCCCAAATACCCTCCAATACTCTTTAGTTAGAATCTGTTAGAGCTAGAAAACATTCTGATGAAAAAGAGTGTGTACCTATAAATGCATTTCATGTATGTGAATGGATATCTAGATGCTAGATATGTTTAGCTACACACTGACAGATAGATAGATAGTGAGCTCACTCTATCATGTACGACTCTTTATAACCCTGTGGACTGTAGCCTACCAGGCTCCTCTGTCCTTGGAATTTTTCAGACAGGAACACTGGAGTGGGTTGTCATTTCCTGACCCAGGGATTGAACCCATATCTTCTGTATCTCCCGCATTGGCAGGCAGATTCTCTACCTTGGAGTCACTTGGGAAACCCTAGATGGATAGACGTTAGCTTGAATAGTTCTTAGAGCATGTATCTGTTGTGTTTTAAAACTATATAATCAATTTCTATAATTTAAAGCTCTTGAAAGTATACAAATAGATATTTACCTAAGAAGTATATTACCAAATATTTTTCAGAGTAATTATTGATTATACCCAGTAAGTGATTTTCCTGCAATTCAATTAGACACCAAAATTCATTTTTCAGAACATTACAACTTGGCGGCAAAATTTTATTTTGGCTTAAACACCGCATGCAAGTTTTTGGCTCGGATAAAAACCTTTGGAAGGGTAGCAGATAAGTATAATTCAGATAATTGAACAGCTAAATTTTTCCTCAGTTAAAAGGAATAAAGTGTTTTTACATTTAATATGAAAAACTATTTAAATGAGGACTTAACTGTTGCCTTGTTCCTATTATTAGGATCAGACAGTTTATCCCAATTAAACATCTTAAGAAGCTCATATCATTTTTGAATCATTGATTTTTAAAGTAGCCCTATAGAAGCCAGTATTCCTGAGGACTTTCCCCCTTTGTTTAATCTTGGTCCATAAAGTTTATTTAGCTTTTCCCTGTTTCTAGTAAACTATTTTAAGTTCCTATATTTAGAGCTTTTCTTGTCCCAAGAAAGTGGCCTATTTTTTTTGTCTCATTATTTTGCACTTAATATCAGCAATCCCCAACCTTTTTGGCACCAGGAACTAGTTTCGTGGAAGACAGTCTTTCCATGGACTAGGGGCGGGGGGTGGTTTAGGGATGATTGAAGCGCATTACTTGTTTTTTTTTTTAATTTTCTACAACCTTAATTATTAATGTTCTTTTGACATTAATTTTAATTTCCATATATTAAAATTTCGATGAACCCTTTTTTAAAATATATTTTTAATTGACAGATAGTTGCTTTACAATGTTGTGTTAGTTTCAAGCACTGTACATTTATTGTATACTTTATTTCTGTTGTTATCACTTCAGCTCTACCTCAGATCATCAGGCATTAGATTCCAGAGGTAGGGACTCCTAGTTTATATGATTTGCTCATTGTAATAAATTTTGACCATACTCTGATTTCCTAGAATTTCACCCATACTCACCTATAACAAAGGGAAAATTTTTTTAAGTGCCTTGTGAGTAGGCAGTACCTTCACATGGTTCAGAATTCAAAGCGTATAATAATTAGGGCTTGTTCAGCTGTCCGGTACTTGTGAGGAAATAGTTTTTCATTATTTGAATAACCACAAAACTTGTCTTCAAAACTTACATACTTTTGGAAATGGAAGGGGGGCACTATTAATTGTAATAGGACTATCCTGGGCAAACCAGTCTATGTGGCTATGCAAGTCATTATAGATATTTAAACAAAAGTATTTAGTAAAATGAATTACTACATTGGTTGATGTTTTGGACTTGTGTTATTTCTAAAATTTCTTCCAACTCACAAATTCTTGATCATGTGCTAAGAATATGCCAGATAATATAGAATTTAAGCCTGAGAATCTCTAACTCCAAGAAGAACAAATTGGAGAGGCAAGATACCGACAGATTAAAACAGTAAAGTAGCAGTATAAACGAATTCAAGTCAGGGTCATTTTACTGAATGCCTTCTATATTCAAAAATTGTAGTTACAGAGATAAAATAAGACAAAATCTCCTTTTCTTGGAATCTAGAAGAGACATAGCCCACTAATACAACATGAGAAGTTGTATACAACTTTTATGAGCAAATTTTTATAGGATCAAGAATGAAGAAATTTGTAAGTTTCACAGAGGAAGTGGTGTTTGAATTAGGCTTTGAAGAATACTTACAGTTTTGGCAAGTTGATATTACAAAAGAATTTAAGTTAATGGAGCACTAAGATCAAAAGGCAAAGAGCCCTTAAAGGGTATGATGTATCACAGAGAAAGTTACATATCAGGGAGATGGGTGTGGGTAAGCATGAAATGGTAAGTTGTAATAGGCCTTTGAATGCTGTACTGCACAGGACATGATTAAGTGCTTAAAGTACATACTGAGAAGAAAGAGATTTGGGCTGAGAAACATCTTGTGGTCAGTTTATCATAATTCAATAAAAGAAAGGAACTATACTTACACTTGTTTATAAAGCTCTGTTTCAGAAGGATCAACAAATACTAAAGATGTAGATCTTTCTTTTTTTTTTTTTATTTAAATGCCAAATAATAAAAGCTGCAATAATCCCTCTAAAACGTATTAGTGATGAACAATCCCATGGGCTTAGAATGAGACAAATTTGATAGGGTTAGAAAAATTGTAGAGAAAAGGAGCTATATATAAACTGTGATGAAAGCACTAGGGAAAACGCCTTAGAAAATTAATAAAGATTGGCTTGGTTTAAAGATGATAAACAAAGACTAATGCAAGAGGCTAATGAATTCAGTCATGAAGAAAGTTTATACTAAAGTGCTCTCAAAAAGAATTGCTGCTGGCCTGATTTTTATTAAACATTTTTCCCTTAAATTAGGGGGAAAATATAAGTAACCCATTAATAAAATTCTCAATCAATACTAAGGAGATACTGTCTCTGTTAATAAAATGATGCAAATTCTTATAATATTAATAATTACCATAAGTTGGATATAGAAGGTCAAAATAGTGTTTAAAATAAGATAAGCTCTGTGTTTCCCATTTTTAAACGCACATAGAAGCAGCAGGTAGCATTTGAGAAATGTCTCCATTTCCAGGAGATATTCTTGGTTTAAGGGTTTTAAGAACTGAATGGTAGGAACTCCCTGGTGGTCCAGTAGTTGACTATCCACCTTGCTATATAGAGGGCATAGGTTTGATCCTTAGCCTGGGAAGATTCGCCGCAGGGCAACTAAGTCCATGTGCTACAGCTACTGAAGCCTGTGTTCCTAGAGCCCATGTTCTACAAGAGAAGCCACAGCAATGAGGATCCCATTCACCTCAATTACAGGGTAGCCCCCACTTGCCACAGCTAGAAAAAAACCCATGCACAGCAGCAAAGACCCAGCACAGCCATAATTAAACACTTAAAAATTTTTTTTAGAAAAATAACTGCATGGTAGAGACACCTAAAATGTAGAGCTGTAGGAATATGTCTTCACTGAAGAGCCTACATTTATATGATATATAGTGTGATTATATTCTATGATTCAAAGTAGATTTTTTGTGAAATTTTTCAGATAAATCTTTGTCACTGAATTTTCTATAAAACATTTCTTTCTGAGACTCACATTTTAATGAAGGAATTATTTTAAAATTCTTACTCCCTCTTGATGATGTTTAGATACTTAGAGGAGGATGTGTAGGTCTTAAGGAAAGTTAGGTGAGGAACAGTAGATGGAGGCCTAGGCAAAAAGTGTAGTTCCCTGGGACAATTATATAGTTCCCTTAGCAAGGTTCATATTTCAATCTAAACTGCTATTTGTACTGAATGTGTGCATGAGCTCTAGAAAATAAACCATGGCCTTCACTTTCTATATCTTGCAGTAGGTTTTACCATAAATTAGAGACTGTAGTGTGATTATTTGAAAGATCAACAGTGCAATTTGTTAGGATCAAATAAACAGTTTTGCAGTCAACTCTTCTGGAATCTATTGACGCATTTAGACTTAAGCCCTCATAGCAAATCCATAGAGATTTAAACTTTTTAGAACCTGGACTCTAGCTACTTTGAAAATTTGACACAGGGAGTAATTAAAAAACATTTCTTTTGAAATGGCCTCGAATTCATCAATCTCTATTCTTATATTATACTACTCTGTAAAGAATCTCTATATTCAAGTTTGTTTGTTTGGATGTTTTGTAAGTACAGAAAACTATCAGGTGAGTGGGGCAGGGGGAGGAAGGAGAGAAAGAGGGGAGGGAGAAAGGGAGGGGTGTGTGTGTGTGTGTGTGTGTGTGTGTGTGTGTGTGTGTGTGTGTGTGTGTGTGTGTGTGTGTGTGTGTGTGTGTGTTTTCAACCTTAATGGAACAGTTGGCTGTAGTAAACTTCTTAAAACCTGTACATTGGTATATCAACTTAAGAAGTGGATCATAAGGAAAGTCAATAGGTTTCTTTGACACATGATAGCAAGACACATGATAGCAAGAACCCAATCCAGCATGCCACTTGTAAAGCATGGAGGCATTTGTCACCATTGACAGTACTGACATTTAATCTGGGATCTGTTTGCAACTCAGCTTTCCATGCATTCCCATGTATATGGTGGTCTCAATTCAGCTTCAAAGCATAGCTTTTTCTATCAAGTTATTCTGAATTTTATGTAACAGAGGAAAACAGAAATATTAAGTAGATACTGTTTGGATGATTATTTTTCTCCACATGAGTCATGCCAGCCAGAGGGTTCTGGGCATTGACCTCTTGTGCTGTTTTTGTAATTCACAAGCCAAAACTGTGGTAAGTTAAATTATAGGAAGTTGATTAATGATCCAAGAAAGAGGCATAGTAGATCAGTTACATAGGAAACTCAGGAAAGCCAAGTTAATAAGAACTAAAAAGTACTTAACCCAGATGAGGCAGATGTTTAAGTAAGATGTCCTGGTTACACAAGCTGATAGCAAATCTGGTGTCAAGTCAGTTTGGGTATAGTCTCCACAAGAGTACAACAGCCTGAGGAATTCTAGTATGAACCCACCAAGATACTATATGAGCTAGGAATGGTAGCAGGAATATGGAAGAACTCTTTCTCAGGAGTCAATCAGTGTCATTCAGAGAGGTTTATTTTTATATAAAAGCTGCTGGTTTAGTCGCTAAGTCATCTCCAACTCTTGTGACCCCGTGGACTGAAGCTCACCAGACTCCTCTAACCATGGGATTCTCCAGGCAAGAATGCTGGAGTGGATTGCCAGTTCCTTCTCCAATAGAAGCTGCATTGGTCTTCTAAAAATGGAAGGTTCCCAGGAGCTGGCACATACTAAAATTCCTAGCAAACACATTGCAGTGAAAGCCGTCTAGATTTAGAAGATAGAGACTAGAGTGTTAGGAAGGCTAATACTCAGGGCTAAAGATAGGGAATCTAAACCAAATCTCAGTTTAGTTCCTAGGATTGACTGATGCAGAAGATGACTTATTAAGATAGAACAAAAGGTTTGTGGTCACAGTTGGGCCACCACAGCTTACATCTGAATGCCTGTTATTCCATGTTCTACTCTTGACAAGTATCCTGTGCTTATTAGGATTAGCTGAAACTTAGTACCCACCTCTGCAAATACAGCCTGAATTACAAAGAACTAGGAAAGATATAAGCAGAGCAAAATGAAGAAGGACCTCATGCAAGCAAAATCGGGACTTAAAATGTCAGCAGATAGCTGTCTGAACATGTCATGGCAGAAAGCAGCTTGCAACTTGTTTAACTACTACAGTGCTAAATTGAACCACTGCTATGTGTAACCTGCTGTGCTGAGGTAATGTTGGAAACAAAGATATATGGCCTTTACGGCAAAGCTTATTCTTGAGTAAGCCAGGTGAGATCTATACTAGAAACCAGAATAAGAAAGAATTATATGAATTTTACCTAAAAATACACTGTAGAAATAATGCAAGCATGAATTCATTTTTTACTAGTGATCATGGAAACAATATTTCTAAAGGGAACATGTAAACTAATTTGTGGAATGTAAATAAGGTTTTGATGCAAATAAGAACTAGAGATGATCTTAGAGATCATCTGGTACATCTTAGAAATTTGAAAAGTAATTGAGACCCACTGCTGGTGGGAGAAATTTTGTACAACTTTCCTGGAAGATAGCTTGGAAATACATATCAAAAATATTTTAAAAATGTAAAACTTTGACTCAGTATCTTTGCTTATAGGAAGTAATTCTGTGGAATGATTTAGCCTATGCACAAAGATTTATACACAAGGATGTTTGTAACAGCATTGGTCTTAATTTTTTAACTTCTCATTTTCTGCAGCAAAGTTGTTAGAAACAATAGAGATCTTCCATATATTAATTACCCAGCTTTCCTAAACATTAATATTTCATGTAATTATAGTAAAATGATCAAAGCCAAGAATTTAATACTGATTTCATAGTACTAATAAAGCTACAGGCCTTATTCATATGTCACCAATTATCAGTACTGTTCTTTTTCTGGCCTAGGATACAATCCGGGATCCCACACTGCATGAGTCATTAGTCAATTCCTCTTATTCTCTTACAGTCTGGCATAGTTTTGCAGTCTTTCTTTTGTCTTTTGTGACTCTGACACTCTTATACTGCCTGGCTATTTTGTAGAATGTCTCAATTTGAATTTGACTGTTTCCTCAAGATAAAATTCACGTTATGCATTTTTAGGCAAGAATACCACACAGATGATATTTTGCTCTCCTCAGTACATCATATCAGGAGGCATATGATATCAGTTTGCCTCATTGGTGGTGACATTAACTTTGATCACTTACATAAGATGGTGCCTCTCAAATTTCTCCTTTGTAAATTAATGTTTGTCTCTTCTTAACAAAATATTTTTTGGGACGATACTTTGAGATTTTATCTTTCATCTCCCCCCCCCCCCATTATACTTTTGCTCTCAAATTTTAACATCCATTGATTGATTAGTAATAATGATTACTGTAGTGTCAACCAAATAATGAGTTTTTAATTTTTATTATTCATCATGTATTCATTAATTGGAATTCTGTCATCAGAAAGAGCTTTCTCTTCTCCCCATTTGTTTATTCATTTACTTATTTATATCAGCATGAACTCAAAGATATTTATTTTATTCTGTGGATGCACCTTCATTAGTATCATTATTTGTTGCTCAGATAGTTCTAGATTTGGCTATTGGAAGCACCTCCAAGTTGTCCCTTGTGCCCTTTCAACCTGCTCCTATCATTTCTTTATTTCCTTATGTCCTGACACAAGATAGTCCAAGATCATCTTGTACTTATCCCTAGCCATGGAATCAGCCATTTCTCTAAGAAGCCTTTGATCCTTTTATTGGCACTGACCATTCTTATTTCTACTAGATTGTCTGTATTTTTAGATTTCTGTGGATGAGATTAGAAAATATGTGAATATGTAAACACATCTACTACTTCTATATCTGTGTATATGTATTTTTAAAATATGGGTTCATATTGGTATTGTCTACTTCAGTCCAACACCACAGACTTCCCTGCACATCCTGTCATGTTAACTTTTTTTCTGATATATTAAAAGTTACCATGACTACATAGATACTCAGTGAAGTGTCTCTCTCCACTCATCCTTTCTTCCACATTCCAGTTTTCACTCTTTCATACTTTTCCTACCCACCAGTAGGCAGCAGAGCTCTTTAGTTTCTGATTTTTCTTCCTGTATTTCATCTTTTTTTCTAATAGTTTATTGAGGTAGAATTCACATACCATACCATTTACTCATTTAAAACGTGTAATTTTGTCTTGGGGATATATTCATAAAGTTGAGTGATCATGACTACAGTCACTTTTAATATTATTTACAATCAATTTTCTTCATTCCAGAACATACCATTTTTCCTCAGTTCCTCTCTCTTTCGGCCCTAGGCAACCACTAACCTGTCTATCTATGCCTTTTGTCTTATGAGTTTTTGAATTTATTAATATATATCCATATGGCAGAAATTGATTTAGTAATGAAGGTGTTTTTATTAACATGGAAAGATATACACAATATATTTTTCTGTAAATTTTTTAATTTATATTCTCAATATATAATACTTTCAAACAATACGTTCCCTTTTATATCAGTCCTCTTTCATTTAGTATGGTATTTTAGAGGTTTGTCCATGTTATATCATCTATCAGTACCTCATTCCTTTTTCAGTTCAGTCACTCAGTCATGTCTAACTGTTTGTGACCTCATGGAATGCAGCACACCAGTCACCTGTTTCCATCACCAACTCCCGGAGCTTCCTCAAACTCATGTCTATCAAGTTGGCGATCCCATCCAACCATCTCATCCTCCGTCGTCCCCTTCTCCTCTTGCCTTCAATCTTTCCTAGCATCAGGGTCTTTTCCAGTGAGTCAGTTCTTCACATCAGGTGGCCAAAGTATTGGAGCTTTAGCTTCAGCATCACTCCTTCCAATGAATGTTAAGGACTGATTTCCTTTAGGATTGACTGGTTAGATCTCCTTGCAGTCAGAGGGACTCTCAAGAGTTTTCTCCGACACCAAAGTTCAAAAACATCAATATTTTGGCACTCGGCTTTCTTTATGGTCCAACTCGCACATCCATACATGACTGCTGGAAAAATCATAGCTTTGACTAGACAGACCTCTGATGGCAAAAAACTAATGTCTCTGCTTTTTAATATACTGTCTAGGTTGGTCATAGCTTTTCTTCCAAGGAGCAAGCATCTTTTAATTTCATGGCTGCAGTCACCATCCACAGTGATTTTGGAGCCCAAGAAAATAAAGTCTGTCACTGTTTCCATTGTTTCCCCATCTGTTTGCTAGAAGTGATGGGACTGGATGCCATGATCTTCGTTTTTTGAATGTTGAGTGTTCAGCCAACTTTTTCACTCTCCTGTTTCACTTTCATCAAGAGGCTCTTTAGTTCTTCTTTGCTTTCTGCCATAAGGGTGGTGTCATCTGCATATCTGAGATTATTGATATTTCTCCTGGCAATCTTGATTCTAGCTTGTGCTTTGTCCAGTCTGGCATTTCGCATGATGTACTCTGCATATAAGTTAAATAAGCAAGGTGACAATATACAGCCTGTCGTCCTCCTTTCCCAATTTGGAACCAGTCCATTGTTCCATGTCCATTTCTAACTGTTGCTTCTTGACCTGCATACAGATTTCTCAGGACGCAGGTCAGGTGGTCTGGTAGTCCCATCTCTTGAAGGATTTTTCACAGTTGTGATCCACAGAGTCAAAGGCTTTAGCATAGTCAATGAAGCAGAGTAGATACTTTTCTGGAATTCTCTTGCTTTTTCTGTGATCCAGCAGATGTTGACAATTTGGTCTCTGGTTCCTCTGCCTTTTCTAAATCCAGCTTGAGCGTCTGGAAGTTCTCAGTTCACGTATTGTTGAAGCCTAACTTGGAGAATTTTGAGCATTACTTTGCTAGTGTGTGAGATGAGTACAACTGTGCAGTAGTTTGAACATTCTTTGGCACTGCCTTTCTTTGGGACTGGAATGAAAACTGACCTTTTCCAGTCCTGTGGCCACTGCTGAGTTTTCCACATTTGCTGGCATGTTGAGTGCAGTGCTTCCACAACGTCATCTTTTAGGATTTGAAACAACTCAGCTGGAATTCTATCAGCTCCACTAGCTTTGTTCATAGTGATGCTTCCCAAGGTCCACTTGACTTCACACTCCAGGATGTCTGGCTCTAGGTGAGTGATCACACCATTGTGATTATCTGGGTCACTAAGATTTTTATTGTATAGTTCTTCCTTGTATTCTTGCCACCTCTTCTTAATATCTTCAGCTTCTGCTGGGACTATACCATGTCTGTCCTTTATTGTGCCCATCTTTGCATGAATTGTTCCCTTAGTATCTCTAATTTTCTAAAAGTAGAGCTTCATTTCCTTAATTTTCTAAAGGAACTTCATTCCTTTTTATTGCCATATAATATTGCATTGCATGACATGTTAGTTTCCTAGGACTGCCATAACAAGTTACCATAAACTGGATGGCTTTAACAACAGGAATTTATTCTCTTATAGTTCTCAAACTTAGAAGTCTCCAGATATCAGTATATAGAGCCATAAAGATATTAGTTGGGCCACGTTTAAAGACTATAGGGAAAAATCTTTTCTTGACTCTTTCTAGCTTCAGTTAGCTCTTGGCAGTTAATCTTCAGCATTGCTAACATTCCTTGGCTTGTAGCTGAATCACTCCAGTCTTTGCCTCTGTCTTCACCTGGACTTCTTGTATGTATTTTTCTGCATCCTCACCTCTTATTGGGCTTCCCTTGTGGCTCAGCTGGTAAAGAATCCTCCTGCAGACGGGAGGAAGGTTCAAAAAGGAGGGGATCTATGTATACCTATGGCTGATTCATGTTGAGATTTGACAGAAAACAACAAAATTCTATAAGGCAATTATCCTTCAATTAACAAAAAATTAATTAAAAAAAAAAAAAAGAATCCACCTGCAATGCAGGAGACCTGAGTTCGATCCCTGGGTTGGAAGATCCCCTGGAGAAGGAGAAGGCTACCCAGAAAGGAAAAGAATACCCAATATTCTGGCTTGGAGAATTCCATGGATTGTATAGTCCATGGGGTCGCAAAGATTCAGATATGACTGAGCAACTTTCACTTCATCTGTTATTATGAGGACTTCAGTCACTGGATTTTGGACCTGCTCTAATCTAGCATGATCTTATTTTAAATAATCAAGAAACATATTATTTCCAAATAAGGTTATAGCCTGAGGTTCCAAATGAATGTGAATTTTGGGGAGATGCTATTCAACCCACCTATATATAAATATACCGCATTTTATTTATTCATTCATTGGTTGATGGACATTTCATTTTTATACTTGTTTATGACCAGTGGAACAGATACATGAATGTTTTATTATTTCCTTTTCTTTTCATGTGAAAGGTGGCATACTGTTGATACTTGTTTGCACTTTGCTTTTTTCACTGAATGTTATGACTTGAATATTGCTCCATACTACTTCACAGAGGTCTTACCAATTATAGTCAGACTCAAAAGAGTAGATACTAACTTTCATTTTAGAATAGGAATAGCTCCTATCAAACCAATCCTTTCTCTGGTAGCGATTATAACTCTGGAAAAATATTAGAAAAGAAAACACTAGGATGTTCCCTGGTGGCTTAAGTGGTGAAGAATCCACCTTCCAATGCAGGAGATGTGGGTTTGATCTCCGGTCTGGGAAGATTCCCACATGCCGCAGAGCAGCTAAGCTCATTCATCGTAACTATTGAGCCTGTGCTCTAGAGCCTGGGAGCCACAATTACTGAGCCCTTGAGCCACAACCAATGAAGCCCCTGTGCCCTAGTACGCTCAGGAGCAAGAGAAGTCACCACAGTGAGAAGCCCATACACCAGAACTAGAGAGTAGCCCCTCATCGCCACAACTGAGAAAAAACTTCATGCAACAACAAAGACTAGTACAACCAATAAATAAATAAATATTCTTTTTAAAAAAAACACTAGGAGATACTGGAAAACAATGAAAATCAGGTGGAAACTGAACGAGAATACGTGCAGTCTTACAGACTTAAGGAGCAGAGAAAGAGTTTGGGGTGACTACATCAGGTAGAAAGTGAGCAAAGAAATTCCTGAAGGGAAAGAACCATAGAAAAGTAGCCTGAAACTCTGCATAAAGGTCCTGCAGTCATGGAGAAGGAAGAGATTTGTATGACCCCTGAATTACACATATACAGATAAGTTCCAGCAGCTCAACCGAAGCTGAAAGAACTGAATGACAATTTCTGTTGTTGTCCGTTGCTGGAACCAGGGGTTTAGAATTTGAGTTTAGCTAAGTTTAACTGCTAACTTAGTGGGCACACAGACACACCCATTTCCTGCTTTCTGCCACTGCTTTAGTGCCACAAGTTGGGGACTCAAGTCTTGTCCTTTCCGTATGTTCATTTAAAAAATAGGGTAATAATAATGATGGGCTTCCTTCGTAGCTTGGTAAAGAATCTGTGTGCAATGCAAGAGACCCAGGTTCAATTCCTGGGTTGAGAATATCCCCTGGAGAAGGAAATGGCAGTCCACCCCAGTATTCTTGCCTGGAGAATCCCATGGACAGTGGAGCCTGACAGGCTCTTGTCCGTGGGGTCACAAGGGTTGTATACGACTTAACAACTAAACCACCACCACCAACTGCTTACTTTAAAAAAAAAAATTAATCTTCTTCATAGATACATAAATGACCAGTCTCTACAATAGAGGTCAACCAACTATTTTTAAAGGGCACAAGAGTAAATATTTTATAGAGTTGTAGGCCTTGCTTTGTGGTCTTAGTTGAAATTACTCAACTATGCCATTGTAATGCAAAACTGTCCATAGAAAATCTGTAAACAAATGGACTTGGCTGCATTCCACTGAAACTTTATTTAGAAAAGTAAATGACTGGCCCTCAGGTTATAGATTGCTCAACCTCTGTTTCACATCTCATGCACAATATTCAGGATATAATCTCAGATTACAAAGAAACATTCATGCTGAAGAGCAAAAACAATCAATGGAGACAAGCTCTGAAGTGACACTGGTGTGGAATTAGCAGACAGGAATTTTAAGGCAATTGTTTTAACTGTATACTCCAAGATGTAAAGTAAAATATGCTCGTATGAATGAACAATTAGAAAATCTCAGCAGAGATATAGAAACTTTTAAAAATAGAAATTCTGGAACTGAAAGTACAGCTTCTGAAATTAAAAATTCCCCACCTGCTCTGAGCAATTTAGAGATGATAAAAGAGCCAGCAAACTTGAATACAGATCTATTGAAATTATCAAGTCTGAGAAATAAAGAGGAAAAAAGACTGAAACAGAATGAACAGAGCTTCTGTAACCTGTGGGACAATATCAAAGGGCCTAATGTATGTGTATTTAGAATCCCAGAAGGAAGGGAGAGAGAAAATGGGGCAGGAGAAATGTTTGATTAAATAATAGGTGAACATCTCATAATTCTGATTAAAAACATGAATTTAAGGATTTGGAAAGCTCAATGTATACCACAAACAGAATAAATACACAGAAAATCAAAACTAAACATATTATAATCAAACTACTGAAAACAAAAGATAAAGAGGAGAAAGTTGCTAAAGCAAAATAGCACATTACATACAGAAGAAACATTAAATGAATAATGGCAGGTTTCTCATCAGAAGCATTGAGGGTCAAAGAGAATGGAAAAATCTTCCAGGTACTCAAAAAACCTGCCAGTCCAGAATTTTTTTGTCCAACAAAATTTTTCTTCAAGTATGAATATGAAATCAAGTCACTTTTTTGTAAACAAAAGGGTGCATACTATATGATTCCACGTGTGTGTGTGTATGTATATATATAGAGTCATTGGAGATAGAAGTCAAGGTATATTTGGAGGGGATTAGTAATTTCAAGAAGGGAATGTTTCCATGTAATATACCACCTCACAAATTAGTAGCTTAAGAAAAAGTTTTATTAATGATTCTGTAATCAAGGCTCAAGTGAGTTCTTCTGCTGGTCTTGACAGTAGTCACTTGTATGCCTGCATTCAATTAGTGTGTTGCCTGCAAGCGGGATTTGTTAGGGTTGCCTGGAACCCTTTCTGTCTCCATTTAGTCTTAGAGTCAGTACTTCCGGCCTCAGGCTTACAGTTTATACCCCTTTTAAATATGTGTTATACTTCAATAAAAAGTTTACTTTCAAATGGGGTACAATCAGTGGAAAACCTAGTTGTTAAAGAATAATGTAGCAAAAACAGTTATTATAGAATGTTTCAGAGAAAACAAGTACTTCTTATCTGTCTAGTGTAAAGTTTTTGTAAGGAAAATTAATAGATGACAAAGAAAAAAAATATTTAACTTTAGGTTGCAGTTAGATGGCTCCAACTTCAAAGGATGTAAGAACCTGTTAAAAGAGTTTTGAGCAGAGGAATCTTGTGATAAGAACAGTAGTTTAGGGGATATAATTTCATGCTAGTGTATAAGATCAAATGGAGGAAAGAGAGGTTATAATCAGGCAGACTTGTTTGGAAGCAGCTATTCAGATGTGTACCTATAAGGATTTGAACTAGTATGGTGGAAATTTAATGAGAAAGAAGGTAATAAAATTTATTTATCCCATATACAGGGATCGAGGACCTACTATGTTCCAGTCACTGAGTAAGGAACTCACAATATATGAAATAGAAGTATAGAGAAATAATAACAGTTTGTTGTAATAAGAGTTTTAATAGATGAATGCTTAAGGTGTTAAGCACCCAAGATGAGGAATCAACTAATTGTATGGAAGAGTCTAATAAATGTTTTATACAAGATTAAACATTAGGTGAGTATTTGAAGTTTGGCAAGCAAAAGCCTAAGTAAAGAAGAGTAGAGCATCTTGCATTGAGGACATGGTAGAATATGTCTGTGTGTCCAAGCTAAGCCACAGGTACAAGGATCTAGAAAGACAAAAGAAGGATTACATTGCTAAAGGCAAAAGATACCATTAAAGAAGGTTTAATAGGAATTATGACTATGTAAGTAGCAAAAATTACCCTAAGATTCTGAGTATAAGTAACTAGAAGAATGATAATACAGATAAATGGGAACTCAGTGTTACGAATTATATAGCCTATAGATATTTTTCATCTGAGTGTACCTGAAATACCCAGAGGGTATTTTTTTATGTATATTTGATCACTAAATGTGTTTCATCGGTGGAATTCTGAATATCGTACACTCATCATAGGTTTTTAAAGCCAACAAACAACCTAGAATTGATTATTGACCGTTGGCACAGTTTTTCTTCAAAATTACAATATGTAAAATAAAAGAAAATTTTCTTGAATTTTTCTTAACTCAGAAGAAAAGAAATAGGGTAACTAAATGAGAAACAGAACTGTTATGAATGTTCCAAAGGTTTGGATCTAAATTATCAAATTAATTCCTCTTTCATTTGTTTTAAAATACTGTTGTTTCAAGAGCCACCAATTATCAGCTAATGCTAGATCTATAATTATGTGTTAATATATGACAAGGCTGGCAGTCTGCACAGAAGACTGGCATTTAGCAGATGCTTGAAGCTGCTGTTGGTCCAATGAATCTGTAGCTCAGAAATTTTCCTACAAAGAACCTCTATTGTTCAGGTTACACATCCATTTTTGGAGACACAATCCTCTGACTATAGTCAGTATTACCTGAAAAATTACACAGTAATTGATTAAATATCCAAATCAAGCTTTGATACTATGAATCCATTTTGAGTGGTTGTCTGAGAACTAGGGGGCAGAAAGAGAAGCTTATTAAAAACCACAAGAGTAATTGTGGAAGTAATAGATATGTTTATTGTCTTTATTGTGGTGATAGTTTCATGGATATATACATACTACATACTTAACAAATTATACACTTTAATATGTGCAGTTTACTGGATGTCAATCTATTACCTACCTAGGTTCTTAGACTCTTGAATCAATAGAAATTGATAAGAGGTCAGAGGAGAAATTCAGGCCAAGATTTACTAGGACTCATACTGCAGCACAGGGAATGCAAACAAGTTCCCTTTATCACTCCGCAGTGCCCAGTGTGGGGATGAGCAGGTCGCATACATGGAGTGAGGGTAGGGGCGGTGGCTGGGCTCCAGGGGTGGTTTAAGTGGTCTACCCCCGCCCTTTGGCGGTGCTGTGGGCAGGAATCATGTGCACTACCCTGCTTTTGCTCTGGTACCTCAGAAGTAGCAACTGGGACTTGGCCTTTATGTATATTGTTCATAATTTGCCCCAGCTATGCATGCATGCAGTTATTTTTAGTTTCTTAGCATTTCTTTGTATTTTTTTGCTGTAGGAAACATTTTGTCCATGTACAAAAACTCCAGTAGAGGGTCCCAAGCCACAGGTTTCAGTATGTCTCAAATCATAGCTTAGTGCAGCTGTTATTAAAAGAAATTAATCTTAGAATGGTCAGATATAATATTTGAGGTACTGCACCATTATTCATATTTAAAAAGATCTAGTCTTTTTTTTTTTTAGATCTAGTCATTTTTAAGTGGATATACACAATTTGAACTAATCTAGGTTACCTGAATTATAATGAAATTAGTGTAGTGAGTTTTTAACTAGAGTCTTAAAATAATATGCTTTATTAAGTATAGATTTGTGTGTTTATGAATCTGTGCTGGGGCTTCCCTGGTGGCCCAGGTGGTAAAGAATCTGCCTGCAGTGTAGGAGACCCAGGTTCAATCCCTGGGTCGGGAAGGTCCCCTGGAGAAGGGAATGGCAACCCACTCCAGTATTCTTGCCTGGAGAATTCCATGGACAGAGAAGCCTAGCGGCTGATTCTGGATAATTTTTTTTTTTTTTTTTTTTGAGAATGTATTTCTGCGGACTGGGTATTTAAATTGGCCTTCAAGCAGGTTTTATAATACATCAGTACTGCCTTAGTTTGAGTAGTTTTTCCTTATGAGAGATGCAGAAAGGTCAATGTCTCAAGTGCCCCAGATCATAATAAATATTTTAAATACTTTTCTTTTATACACTTTTGCTTTTATTAATGAGCTTTTTAAAAAAAAATTGAACTATTAATAGCTTTCTGATAGTGTCATACTAGCTGTGAAAAGTGAAAGTGGTAGTCATTCAGTCGTGTCTGACTCTTTGCCACTCCATGGACTGTAACCCACCAGGCTCCTCTGTCCCTGGAATTCTCCAGGCAAGAATACTGGGGTGGGTAGCCATTTTCTTCTCTAGGGGATCTTCCCAACTCAGGGATTGCAAGCAGATTCTTTACCATCTGAGCCACCCGGGAAGTCCATCATCCTAGCTATGGTTGAGACTAATGTGAAGTCTAGGTTGGTTTGTTTGTTTTTCTTTTTTTTCTTTCTAGGAACTCTAGTTTTTAAAGGTTAATTCTATTGGTAGAACATAGATGTGTTAGAATACATAAGGACTTTGATTAAAGATCAACTGAGAATATGTGATATAAGAGGATCTTTTAAAAGAATTGGTATTTGATGCTTGGGGGTGTAGTCAATCAGCTTCCTATATAATATTACATTTAAAATACAAATAAGTGAAAATATTCATATCCTTTAATACAGTATTTTCAGTTCTTAAAATTTAAACTAATCAAAATAAGACTGTGTGAAGATAGTTATATCACTTTATGCATAATAGTAAAAATTAAACAAAACCTTGATGGAACGGATAAAGTATGTTATTTACTTAATGCTAGCATTAAAAATGATACAGCAGTTTTAGACTATTCTTATATATTGTGTTAAATGAACAATACAAGTGTTTATTCATTTTGTGAAACATCATTACTTAAAATTTGAGGACTTTTCAATAGTATACAAAAATCAGAATATTAAATTACCTTCCACTACAATCAAAACAGTTGGAGGTGGGGGTAAGACAATAAGTACTGTGTGTTTTCCATGTTTTATTTCTATATATTTTTAAAATTACCAGTTGTTTTTAAAAGAACACAAGCCTTTTAATTAAGTATACAAATTTAGTTACCCTAAAGTAATATAGACTACTAGTGTCTGAAGCTCTGGGGTTTCATTAGTACAGTGACGACTTAATTAACAAATCCTCGATGAACAAAACCTCTTTCCCCAAGACTGGCCTTGGTTCAGCAGACATGAGGGAAGGATCAATTTTCTCTGAGCTAGATTGGTGGCAGCAGGGACTAATGAGGCAGGGCCTTGAAAGTGGCTCTCTCTCAGATCTAACTCCTCAGGGGTTAGCTAGAGCTGATGCTAAGGGCTCTGCTGTACTCCTGGGACCTACACAGCCTGGTTACCCAGGTGTTAAAAAAACAATTTCTGTGCCAAGACCATATGTGGCTTTTAAGAGACGCGGCAGGACTCTTGATTTAGGCAGAGCATTCCTAGTGTGGAATGAGTAGGCTAGAAAATAGCAAAGTGGGAATTCCACGTGCCAGGAAGCTTCCGCTTGTCTTCTGTGTGCTCACTGCTCTGCTTTTTCTATTTTCTGGGTTTTATTTTATTCAACTATGAAATGAAAGGACTGACTAGAAAATCTCTACTGTCAGTAATCTTTCAGTTCTAATGGTCTGTGTGTGCAGATTGCTGTAATGGTCTATATGTCTAGATCAGGAGTCAGCAACCTTTCTATAAAGCATCAGCATATATGATCTCAGTTGAGGCTGTTTAACTCTGCCTGTAGTGTGAAAGTATCCCTATATAACAATACATAAATCAAATGGAAATAGGGCAGCTAGCTATATCTTGCCCATAAGCCATAGTTGAACAACCTCTGGTCTAGATTTTTTGGTAAGATTTATATATTTTTGGCTGCTCCGGGTCTTCATTGCTACATGCAGGTTTTCCCGGGCTGTGCTGAGTGGGAACTACTCTCTAATTGCGGTGTGCAGGCTTCTCATTGAGATGGCTTTTCTTGGTGCAGAGCACGGGCTCTAGGCACGGGAGCTCAGTAGTTGCAGCTCTCCGGCTCTAGTGCGCTGACTCCGTGGTTGTAGTGCATGGGCTTAGTTGCTCCGCAGCATGTGGGATCTTCCCTAACGGGGGATCCAACCTGTGTCCCCTGCATTGCCAGGCAGATTCTTAACTAGACCACCAGGGAAGCCCTGGTCTATATATTAATATAATGTAAGTATTAAAAGAATTCTTAAGGGGCTACAACATAAACCATATATCAGAGGGACCATTCTCTCAGACTTTTTACTTTTGAGGTTAGTGAGACATAAAATGATATTTCAGAGAGTTCCCTGGTGGCCTAGTGGTTAGGATTCCAGGCTTTCACTGACATGTCCTGTTTTCATTCCCTGGTTGGGGAACTGAGATAAAAATAAGTAAATAAAATGATATTTCAAAGTCAGTGTTTAACAGCTTGGAAGAAAAGGATAAAAATACCTTGTCATCAAATTACTAGAGTAAATTATCTGCAGTAGAGGAGCCCTGTGATTCCCAATTAAGGAAGAAATGGTATCTATAATACTTGTGACTAGATTCTTCAAAATCCTCAAACTGTCAGCCTAGTAGGAGAAAAGTTCAACAGCCTGTTAATATCATTTCTTATAAAATAGGCTAAATCAGTCCTTTCATGGTACTGTATGCTTCAGACCGTGTGTGTGTGTGTGTGTGTGTGTGTGTGTGTGTGTGCACGCGCTTTTCTAGAAAAGGACAACTGCCATGCTAGGCAGGCTTCAGATTTCTATCTGTCTTGTGTTGGGCTTATACCTCGGTCTTACGTTACCAGGATTCCAACATGGAAATCAGAGTATGATCACTTTGGAGACCTTTGTTAGTTCTCCCACTTTAGGCCTCATCCAGTATACTGTGTCTAGAGCATTTATAGCAAACTTTACTCTTGTTTGCTGTAACAACAAAGAAATCATAGGTTGGGTTAATTAACTCAGGCCTATTATTATATAAAGGGATCAGTACAGTGACACTTTATCTGCTTAGGGAAGTCTAAAACATTCTTCTTAGCCAGCTTGCTTTCACCTAAACACTTGGGATCTTTTACTTTCTAAGCTGCAGAGCATGAACTCCTTACTGGCCTATCCTACTAAATCTGTGAGCACAGCAGAACTGACATATTCTTTGAGTTACAGCTTGTCCAGAGTGAGCAGTTGTACCATCCCAGCATAGGGACATCTATAGCCGTTACTTTCATACAGCAGTTTTCAAGGTGTGAACCCATTGGAGGTGTCCAGGACACTCTCAGAGTGTCTTCCATGAAGGCAAAACTATTTCACAATAATAAGACATTGTCTTTATGACTCAGTTTCAGTAGAGTTTTCCAGAGAGTGCGTACAGCAACAGATTTACTACTGAAGTAGATATGAAGACCCCGCTGTCTTTTATTAAACCAGACATTAAAGCGATTAGCAAAAATGCAAATGCAAGTTTTCAATAATATTTTTATTTGGAATATATTATTTTTATAAAAATATGTTAAAATTTAATAGGTCTATTAATAAATTTTTTCCACTCTCTTTTAAAATTTCTAATACAGTAAGTATTGATAAATACAACTCACATAAACAAATGGCATTTGGGGTCCTCAATCTTTAAAAGTATTGTATATGTCCTAGAACCCAAAAGTATATCTCCCAGTTACTGATAACAATCTCAGCATGTTTCCATACATAAAATGTCAACTGAAATTTCCTCGTTCAGCAAACAGATGTGAAGAATTTAGTGCTCATCCTTTCAGACATCTCTCTACTGAGTGCTTACATACCTACAGTACATAATTTTGTATATATAGGATTATACTGTACTTTTTCTCTGAATTCTTATAAAATCTTGAGGTCTTTAAAAGGGCATAGGAATCATCTTATTTCATTCCCAACTCAATTCAAGAATCCTTTCTAAAACATTCACTGCCTAGCAGATTGTTCATTTTGGTTTTATAAACCCTAAATTGTCAGAAAATTCTTCTTTCTGTTAAACAGAAATTTACCTTCTTATAAATCTCTTCATTGGCTCCCTAATTTCACTTTCAAGTAGCTATGTAGAATCCATCTTATCTATCTTCACTGTGTCTCATCCTGGATATTTTCTTCTGACCTATCTTCCAGTTCACTAATTCTTTTCTAAGCTGCATCTGAGTTTCTTTTAAACAGTATTCATTGAATTCTTATTTTCAGTTTTTGTTTAAACCTGTGAAATTCTTATCTATTTTTCTTACTTTTATAGTCCTCTGTTAAGGTTTTCAGTTTTAAACTTGTAATCAGTAAGTACAGTCATTTCAGAGTTTCTGTTTGACGGGTTCATTATCTGGACCACTTTGGGCTACTTTCTGTTGTATAATTTCTGGTGGTTTTAATTTCTTGCTCCTCTCCTTATATTACTATTTTTTTTATTGTGTTTGAGACTTTGTATTTGGAAAATTCTTTGTAGAAATAATTCAAGGTATAGGCTAATTCATGTTTTCTTTTGGTAAGCACGTGTCCACTGGCATACTAGAAGCATCTTGAGCTAAGTTTAGGTATTTAGATGATTGGGGTATAAACCACAGTTCATTGCTCAGGCCTGCCTACCTCCTGTATACCCTAAACCTAGCTGCAGTCCTTTGGGTTCCAGACTTAATATGAAGAGATTTCACCAGGGCCATCTCACTTTATAGGGTCTAGATTCCAAGTTTTGTCCTCCAGCAATATCAAACATCAGACTCACCTCTCTGGGCTCTATTATCCCTTATGTCCTACCCTGGTAATTTTTCATTCTTTTGTTAGGGCATCAGTACTTTCAAGCACATTTTAAGGATATTTTTTGCCCATTCTAATTCTTCTTCATGGGATGGTTGGTCCAAATTACTTAATCTCTTACTATCAGAAGCCCCTAAAACCTACTTAAACTCATACTAATATTTCTCTATTCTTCTGGATTGCTAGAGAAACTGTTAGGAAGCAGAGATAACCCTGAAAGGGCATCCTCATAGACACATTTTACCATCTGTACCATATTTATTCTTATGCTCTTTAAGAACACATGTTGAATGTATAATCTGATATTGCATTTCATTTCAGACACAGTGAAGGTATTGTCAAATTCAAATAAGCAGTTATTCTGTAGTCTTCATCTCCTAATTTTGAAATGTTAAGATTAATAATGCAGTGCTACCCTTTTTTTATATATATATTTATTAGCCAGGTTAGGCTAAGGCAGCAGCCTACTAACAAATAACCCTCAGAATCTTAATGACATTCAATAATAGATTTTCTTTTTCTCTTGCATTCTTTTTCTTCACTGGGTAGCTGAGGCCCTACTCCATCTTTTCTCCTGTCTGGAATCAACACCGAAGGGCAGTCCCAATCAGGAGTATGTTAGTTGCATTAGAGGGGTAAAGGCATGATGAAAGAACTACACAGTAGTTCCTACATCTCTTGCATCATCTCCCCACACATTTCATTAGCTGAAGCTAATCATATGGCCTGATAATAATCAGGTAGGAAGTACAGTCGTTTTTACAGAATGTATAATAGTTCCCCCACAGGAATGAGCCCATTAAGGAGGAGCAGTGAATACAATGTATCCCGTGGACCCATTTTCCATCCCAGGTTTATATTCTAGTCTTCTTGAAATATAGTCTAGTCTTCTTGAGATAAAGCTAATGGTCTTATTGTAATTTGGGGTTATATCCTAAATTTATCATAAATTACACTAACAACAAAAAAGTCAGAGCATGCTATTCTTTAAACCTTAAATTAAGGTAGAGAATGGGGTTTGTTTTAAAAGCCACTCACATCGCCCTTCTTTAAAATATTAATTCTGTGTGCGCACAGTTTCTTTCATCTGGTGTTTCTCTAAATTCCTTTGCCCCACCTCTTTTCCCAGTAGTGATAATGGAATTTGTTTTTCAGGGAGTTAAATCTTTAATATTGACCTCTCAGTATTACAGCATGGCCCAGTTGTTTTCTGTTTTGTATTATACCTTCATTAGCACTAAATTTTTCATCCTAGCTTTCCTAGGATTTTTATTTTTATGTTTTTTTAAAAAAAAACTTTAACATTTTTCCCATTTATTTGCACATCTTCTCTCTTCTTGATTGTTTCATTGTCCACCCACCAAAGATATATTTACTGCCTCTTATCTTTTCATTCATCATATATGCTCTTAAATTCTAAACTCAGAGATTCTCAGTCCTCTTTTATACTTACAGTGTTTCTCTAGTTCTCCTATTACTATTCAAAATGTTTTTGTGATGTATTGGGATTTTCTTCAGTGTTTGAGGTTCTCTAACATGTCCTTTTATTTTCATGCATCAGACCGATTCCTACTATTTTTATGGGTTCTCCTATAATTTTTTTAACGAGGAAAGTATTGAACAGCATCTAGATTTTATTATTCCTTCCTCTAAAATATAACATTTATTTAACAATGAGATGAAAACACAGGCTTTATGAGATATAATTCCTGTGTCAAAAAGCTATAAGTGCTACCACTGTTTTGTGACCCCCTGAATGATGTCTGCTTTCTTTGTGTTAAATCTATCAGTGAATGATCCCAAGGAATATCATAAAATTCCCTGTCATTAGCTCTAGAAATGCCTTGATGAGTAACTTGTTTGATGGGATAAAAGCTTCAGTAAACTGATGTCCCCACCTGAGTGGTTAATTCCAAAATATTATTTGTCTAACACATTGTTGTCAATGACAACTGAATAAGAACTTTTAGGAGCAGTTGGCTGTCCAACGATCGCAAATTTCAAGGCTATGCAAATTGTGCCAGTTCAGCCCAGCTCTTTTCTCTATTATCATATCAATTGAGTCAGTTCATAGTAGACAAAGCAAGGTTATGGGAACCACCTAGAGCATCATGCACCATTTAACATCAATGCAGCATACAAGAACATCTGCAACTTCAATCTTATTAACAGTGGAGAGAATGGAAGGCAATAAACAGCTTTCTTCACCATTTAATTGCAAAATAGTATTTCCTAATGTTTGCATTGTTTATCAACAGGAACTTCATCAATAATTGTATAATTATGGTTGCCTAGATTACATAGGCAACCCTCATGCATCTTGTCATTTATTATAGAGAGGTCTGAATTCAATCTGAATTTGAACACACAATTCAAGACTAATAATGTAAGTCCTTTGAAATGTGAGTTGTGTAATATAGATAATTTGTGCAGTAAGAGAATGGCAGTTTATGATTCTTCAGTCACTTTGGGGATTAAGTTAACACAGAGAAAAGACTGAAAGGCAGTGAAAAATGAGGGGAAGCCACTAGTTAGATTCTAACATAGATCCATTGAACATGAAAGTAGGTTATGTTCTTTAGAATTAATCATGAGTAATTAGATGTTTGCTTTAGGCCAAAATTGGGCTGAATTAAAACAGAATTGTTATGCTGAGGTCTTCCTCTCAGTCTCTATACTTAATGGGAGAAATGGCAGAAAGCTACAAGTATACTGAGAAAAAAACTGCGGTGGCCAAAGTTAGAAATTGTAAATGCAGAGGAAGACTTGACATATCTGTTCAGTCTTCACCTTTGTTGCTTCTTGAAGCCATATAACATCACTATCCCTAACTAGCAATATGTGAGTGTTTGTAGCAAGCAGCCAAGTGCATTCTTCAGGCTCTGCGGAAGCAGGGAGTTTCTTTTGGCACACACTGCAAAATAGCCAAGAAAAATGAGAGGAAATAATATAAGTCCGGTAACAGTTATTGGTGTGGTCAGTGGGAGTTGTTTCATAATAAAACAGGAGCAGGAAAATGTGAAAAATAAGATGTACATTTGAAGTAAGTCAGGCAAGGGACTGGTCTGAAAAGTTTGTATCTTTTAAACAAGAAAATCTCATAGTTTTACTTAGATTTATTTTGTATATGAGGAAAACCAGAAGCCTATTCATGAAATTAGGTCTGAAACATTTCAATATTTAGGATATTTTCTCCCCCTGATTAGTCTGTATTTATACCTTTAATAATTCTTCATTCATCTTCTAACACTTCTTTTTAAAGATCGCATAAGGAAGAAAAAAAATTGCTATAGTAAAGTATCCACAGAGTAGAAGAATATATAGAATTTTTGTCCCATTTTTTGGTTGTCTGGGTATAGTGAACATAACAGAAGCTTTCTTAACATGACAATTGACCTATCATTTCCTCCACCTGAGGGATTCCAAGAACTGATGTGCTGGAGGTAATGCTTCGACATGTAATTACTTAACATTATGCCTAGAAACTTTTTTTTTTTAAGTTTTAAGTAGTTACAGCCTCTGCTATAAACTTTGAAAAAGTTCTAGCTCTGAAGAATGAGAGTGGAGATTTTATATACATGCATATATATATATAGATATACACATACATGCATATCTGTATATATATGTCTCTCACTTAAAATACCTCAGGGAAAACATTTGTCTATGCTGGGGCTTTGCATAAATGTGTAGTACCAATTCTGACACTTGCACACCTTTCCTTTAAAGAACTTATATGCAAACATTATTCAGGAACCTTTTCTAGGGGCTATTTATCAAAACTGCTATGATAATAACTTTGTCATAATGAGTCCTGATCTCTGTTTAGGGAGTAATCGATAAAGTAAAAATTAATGTTCCATAATTCACATTACAATGCACATGTAATTATTTGAGATGAGGCAAACCCTATGCATTTAATTTACAACTATAATTAAGTAAACTCATTTGATACTAATTAGGTGAGCCTAAAAGGATCATAGGTTTGTGTATTTAATTATCAAAGTACAATCAGCAACCAATTTCTGAAAAGCTTTCCTAGCTTGAGCTCAACATTGATCTTTGCCCACACTACAATTTTATCTTCCTGGACCTTCAGTAAATTAAAAGGCATTGTGAATCATGGAAAATCTACTTGGTGGGTTAGCTTTTTTGGCAATTTGTAATTCACCATCTGAAAACAAGGGCTTATATATACTGGAGTTTTATATCTGTTAAAATAGTACATCAAAAATGAAGGAGAAATTAAGATATTTCCAGTTAACAAAAGCTAAAGGAGTTTATTACTGGTCAGTCAGTCAGTTCATTTGCTCAATCGTGTCCGACTCTTTTTTTGTGACCCCATGGACTGCCGCACACCAGGCTTCCCTGTCCATCACCAACTCCTGGAGCTTACTCAAACTCATGTCCATCGAGTGGGTGATGCCAGCTAACCATCTCTACCTCTGTCGTCCCCTTCTCTTCCCGCCTTCAATCTTTCCCAGCATCAGGGTCTTTTCCAGTGAGTCTTTGCATCAGGTGGCCAAAGTACTGGAGTTTGAACTTTAGCACCAGTCCTTCCAATGAATATTCAGGACTTATTTCCTTTAGTATTGACTGGTTGGATCTCCTTGCAGTCCAAGGGACTCTCAAGAGTCTTCTTCAACATCACAGTTCAAAAGCATCAATTCTTCAGCGCTCAGCTTTCTTTATTGTCCAACTCTCACATCCATACATGTCTACTGGAAAAACCATAGCTTTGAGTAGATAGGCCTTTGTTGGCAATGTAATGTCTCTGCTTTTTAATATGCTGTCTAGATTGGTCATAACTTTCCTTCCAAGGAGCAAGCGTCTTTTGATTTCATGGCTGCAGTCACCATCTGCAGTGATTTTGGAGCCCCCCAAAATAAAGACTATCACTGTTTCCATTGTTTCCCCATCTATTTGCCATGAAGCAATGGGACCGGATGCCATGATCTTAGTTTTCTGAATGTGGAGTTTTAAGCCAACTTTTTCACTCTTCTCTTTCACTTTCATCAAGAGGCTCTTTAGTTCCTCTTCACTTTCTGCCTAAGTGTGGTGTCATCTGCATATCTGAGGTTATTGATATTTCTCCTGGCAGTCTTGATTCCAGCTTGTACTTCATCCAGCCCGGCATTTCTCATGATGTACTCTGCATGTAAGTTAAATAAGCAGGGTGACAATATACAGCCTTGACGTACTCCTTTCCTGATTTGGAACCAGTCTGTTGTTCATTGTCCAGTTCTAACTGTTGCTTCCTGACCTGCATACAAATTTCTCAAGAGGCAGGTCAGATGGTCTGGTAATTCCATCTCCTTAAGAATTTTCCGGCCCCAGTCCCTGATCCGCCGCCGAGGACTCAGCAGCCTCCCCCTTGAGCCTGCTCGCTTCCAGATGCTCCATCCCCCCTGCCCGCCTTCTCCCGCCACCGCCTTCCGCAGGCCGTTTCCACCAAGGAAAAGGAATCATATCGTATGTCCGCTATCCAGAACCTCCACTCTTTTGACCCCTTTGCTGATGCAAGTAAGGGTGATGATCTGCTTCCTGCTGGCACTGAGGATTATATCCATATAAGAATTCAACAGAGAAACGGCAGGAAGACCCTTACTACTGTCCAAGGGATCGCTGATGATTACGATAAAAAGAAACTAGTGAAGGCGTTTAAGAAGAAATTTGCCTGCAGTGGTACTGTAATTGAGCATCCAGAATATGGAGAAGTAATTCAGCTACAGGGTGACCAGTGCAAGAACATATGCCAGTTCCTGGTAGAGATTGGAGTGGCTAAGGATGACCAGCTGAAGGTTCATGGGTTTTAAGTGCTTTTGGCTCACTGAAGCTTAAGTGAGGATTTCCTTGCAATGAGTAGAATTTCCCTTCTGTCCCTTGTCACAAGTTTAAAAACCTCACAGTTTGTATAATGTAACCATTTGGGGTCTGCTTTTAACTTGAACTAGTGTAACTCCTTCATGCAATAAACTGAAAAGAGCCCCCCCCCCAAAAAAAAAAGAATTTTCCATCTTTTGTTGTGATCCACATAGTCAAAGGCTTCAGTGTAGTCAGTAATGCAGAAGTAGATGTTTTTCTGGAACTCTGTTGCTTTTTCGATGATCCAACGGATGTCATTAATGGTAGATCTGCCCTGTAAGAAATCCTTCAGGCTGAAATGAAAGGATGCTGGACAGTACTTAAAGCCATGTAAAGAAATAATTCCAGTAAAGGTAATTACATAGATGAATAGCCAGTGTTCTCGTATTTTGGGTGTCTAACTCCTGTTTTATTTCATACGTGATTTAAAAGACAGTACATTTAACGGTAATTATAAATAATATGTTAATGGACACATCTGCGTAAAGATGCAATTTATAGTACCATCATAATGGGGAAAAGGAACAATATGAAAGCATAGGTTTTGTGTGTTGTTGAAACTAATTTGGTTTTGATTCAAATTAGATTGTTATATATTTAGAATGTTAATTGTAATCCCTGTGGTACCCACTAAGAAAATATTTGAGGAATACAGAAGTTTCCTCTATTTTGTTAAAATAGTATCTAAAAATTAGTTTATGAGAAAATATATTTGTTTGCTAGCTTAGAAGTCTTTTAATTCTACCATTAGTCAATCACCAAATATTTATTATATACCTAATAATGGGTTTCTGCTACATTTCAATAATTATCTCCATTTCTTCCCACTAAATATGGAAACATAATCAAGAAAGACTTGTTACATGATGTCTAGAGTGACTTCATAGACTTGAAATATGCTAGATAAAGTGTTCACATTTTCTTTCTTTTTAAAAAAATTATTTTTTGTCTCTGCTGGAGTCTTCATTGCTATGCACTGGCTTTCTCAAGTTGCAGCAGGTGGGGGCTACTCTCTAGTTGCAGTGTGTGGGCTTCTCATTGTGGTGGCTTCTCTTGTTGCAGAGCACAGGCTCTAGGGTGCTTGGGCTTCAGTAGTTGCAGCTCTTGGGCTTAGATGCCTCACGGCATACAGGATCTTTTCAATGAGAAGTTGAGCCTGTGTGCCATACATTAGCAGGTGGATTCTTAACCACTGGACCGCTAGGGAAGCTCTTCACATTTTCATATTTCTTAATGGCATTTATTCTGTAAAGAATGAAAATTTGTGCCCATGACTTTCCCTGAGGGTGTTAAAGATGTTTCTGTCTGCATACCTTTCAAACCAGGGTACCTGGATGTAGGTAGAAGACACCTATATGATCCAGTATGTGTTCTCTTCACTCTCAAAGTATTAAGGGTATTGACATCACTATCAGAACATGTGAACTGAAAAAAAAAAAAAAAAGAACATGTGAACTGTAGCCACAGACGCTCAAATTCTAAGCTTTCAGAATGTGCTTCATGCTAAACATGAAGGCTTTTCCCTTTTCTTATCAGCTACCACTATGGTAAATTAAAAACTAAACTGCTGATGCAAATGTTGCTCACAGAGAACATTTACTTAACGTTATCTAAAATGTGCTGTTAAAATAGGTAAATAAATTCATACCTGGCCTATTGATACTTCTTTATTTCTTTGGGAATACTAGTGCAATTTGTCAGTATTAAAACAGAGACTTTTTTTTTTAATAGCAAGGCCTAAATTTCTTCTGTCCAGATGTAACCAATGTCAAGAAGTCACACCCCACACAATTAAGGACACCAGCCTTGCAGCTCTGACATCTGCAGCCTGACCAGTTTGTATCTTGTGTCTGGGTCATCTGAGGAAGTATAAGTGGTACTATGGACTGTAAACAGACCAAGTCTAGCAGGTGTCATTTACATAAACTAGAGTGTCAATAGTATCCTCTGAAGCTGTACAAGATGGTTTTCTTAAATTGAATTATCTCTCATCTTCTTCCAATCTCAGAAACAAAGATGCTGGGTTTTGGGGTGGGGGCGGTTTGTGTATCATTTGAAGAACTATCTAGTAGTTCAACATAACTAGCAGAGTATAAAGACTTGACACCCAATGGCTTCTATTCTATCATGGTGAAAATTATTTGGTGACTTCAGAAGAGTACTAGACATTTAGAATGACACTTTGGACAGGAAAATGGAAGCAGCAACTAAGGATTATTAGTAGAACCAGTTCTGAGAGGAATTAGCAGTAATCGGCTCAGTATTAGATGACAGACACCAGCCTGTTTGGAAAGAGGGTCTTTATCATTTTTTAATAGAGTTGTGCCATTCTTTTTAATCTACTTATAGGTATGAGTATGATTCTTAAACTATTCCTGCAACTTTTCAAAAATCTGATGCTACAAATTCTGTTCATAAAGAATAGTGAGGAGTACAACTAAGCTTAAAAAGCAATATAAAATATTGTAATTGAGAGGTTTTCTTCAAACAGGTAATTAACCATACGTTTATACATTTTAATCTACTTTTAAGTGCAAGAGAGATTGGTAAATGCCTCAATAAAGAAAAGTGTTCTGTTTAAATTGGATAAAATCATTGTTTACTAGTGTTTATCGCTGTACTCCAAGTAGTCAAGTGATCTGTGAATCCAGTTTAGTTTATTGGACAGTAAATAGTACTCATAACTTTTATCAGTGTTTGTCAGGGAGCCCTCTGAAATTCACTCCATACTTTGAGGAAGTTTAATTTCACTGTATAGTATAAATTTCAATTTTTTTTTTGTTTCCTTTTAAACCTATGACGTTACCTTAAAGCATTATCATCCCTGCAAACCAGATTGCACTAAACGTTAGTGATATTTCGTTAATGCTTTCTTGCTCTAAGATTTCTTAATCCATAGGATAAAAAGGGAGCCATTGGTTCCCTCATATCTAATGAAGCTTTTCCTTTGCAAACATAACAACATTTGCCATTGCTGCTATCAGCAACTCAAAGAGAAGATCTTACCAATAGAAAGCCCATGATTAGAGGTAGTGGAATCTGTAGCATCTTCATTGATAATTAGAGAATAGCTTGGTACATGCATATCCATTTGAAAATCTTTACTGTTGTACTCAGGAAGAAATACATGGTTTTGGGAAGGGGTCCATTTAGAATACCAGTAGTATCCTGTATCCCACTAATGCAGTGATTAGGACTAAACCACAAGAAAAGAAGGATGGGAAAGATGGAGGGAGGGAGAAAGCCATTGATGTTTGATTGCTCAATTTTTTCCATAACACTGCTCAGTTCAGTTCAGTTGCTCAGTCATGTCCGACTCTTCGTGATCCCATGGACTGCAGCACACCAGGCTTCCCTGTCCATCACCAGCTCCCGGAGCTTGCTCAAACTCATGTCCATCATGTCAGTGATGCCATCCAACCATCTCATCCTGTGTCATCCCCTTCTCCTCCTGCCTTCAGTCTTTTCCAGCATCGGGGTCTTTTCCAGTGAGTCATTTCTTCACATCAGGTGGCCAGAGTATTGGAGCTGCAGCATCAGGCCTTCCAATAAATATTCAGGACTGATTTCCTTTAGGATTGACTCCCTGCATTCCAAGGGACTCTCAAGGGCCTTCTCCAACACCACAGTTCCAAAGCATCCATTTTCGGCACTCAGCTTTCTTTATAGTCCAACTCTGACATCCATAAATGACTCCTGGAAAAACCATAGCTTTGACTATCCGGACCTTTGTTGGCAAAGTAATGCTTTTTAATATGCTGTCTAGGTTGGTCATAGCTTTTCTTCCAAGGAGCAAGCATCTTTTGATTTCAGGGCTGCAGTCACCATCTGCAGTGATTTTGGAGCCCAAGAAAATAAAGTCTGTCACAGTTTCCCTTGTTTCCCCATCTATTTGCCATGAAGTGATGGGACCGGATGCCATGATTTTTGTTTTTTGAATGTTGAGTTTTAAGCCAGCTTTTTCACCCTCCTCTTTCACTTTCATCAAGAGGCTCTTTAGTTCCTCTTAGCTTTCTGCCATAAGGGAGGTGTCATCTGTGTTTCTGAGGTTACTGATATTTCTCCCAGCAGTCTTGATTCCAGCATGTGCTTCATCTGGCCTGGCTTATTCTGCATGTAAGTTAAATAAGCAGGGTAACAATATACAGCCTTGATGTACTCCTTTCCCAATTTGGAACCAGTCTGTTGTTTCATGTCCAATTCTAACTGTTGCTTCCTGACCTGCATACAGATTTCTCAGGAGGCAGGTCAGGTGGTCTGGTAATTCCATCTCCTTAAGAATTTTCCACCATTTGTTGTGATCCACACAGTCAAAGGCTTTGGTGTAGTCAATAAAACAGAAGTAGATGTTTTTCTGGAACTCTCTTGCTTTTTCTGTGATCTAATGGATGTTGGCAATTTGATCTCTGGTTCCTTTGCCTTTTCAAAATCCAGCTTGAACATCTGGAAGTTCACAGTTCACATACTGTTGAAGCCTCGCTTGGAGAATTTTGAGCATTACCTTGATAGCGTGTGAGATGAGTGCAATTGTGCAGGAGTTTGAACATTCTTTGGCATTGCCTTTCTTAGGGATTGGAATGAAAACTGAGCTTTTCCAGTCCTGTGGCCACTGCTGAGTTTTCCAAATTTGCTGGCATATTGAGTGCAGCACTTTCATAGCATCATCTTTTAGGATTTGAAATAGCTCAATGGAATTCCATCACCTCCACTAGCTCTGTTCATAGTGATGCTTCCTAAGGTTCACTTAACTTCAGACTCCAGGATCTGGCTCTAGGTGAGTGATCACACCATCATGGTTACCTGGGTCACTGAGATCTTTTTATAGTTCTTCTATGTATTCTTGCCACCTCTTCTTAATATCTTCTGCTTCTGCTAGGTCCATACTGTTTCTGTCCTTTATTGTGCCCATCTTTGCATGAAATATTCCCTTGGTATCTCTAATTTTCTTGAAGAGATCTCTAGTCTTTCCCATTCTATTGTTTTCCTCTATTTCTTTGCATTGATTACTAAGGAAGTCTTTCTTATCTCTCCTTTCTATTCTTTGCAACTCTGCATTCAATTCCTTTTCTCCTTTGCTTTCCTTTCGATTCTCTTCTTTTCTCAGCTATTTGTAAGGCCTCCTCAAACAACCAGTTTTTGTTTTTGCATTTCTTTCTCTTGGGGATGGTCTTGATCACTGCCTCTTCATCTCTACTTCACCTCTAATATCACTTTGGCCCACTATGGCGCCAAGCCCCCTTGTCATGGATGCCTGTCTTGATTGATCTCGCCTAATTATAAGGATGAGTTGCTCAGCAAGAGAGAGAAGGGGATGGGAGGGGTGCGTCTTGAATTAAATTTTTAAGGATAAGTGGGCTTCGCCAATCAAAGGTAGATAAAGCACACTTCAGGTAGGGAACTTATATATGAGCTATGGGGTATAGAAAAATAATTCTACAAGTTTGTATTTTTTCCAGAATGTTATTGAATAGTTGCATCACAATTTGTTGAACAAACTTTCTTCTCCCAGTGTAAAATGACAACTTCTACCTTTATCATATTTTAATATGTATGTGGGTGTATTTATTTTAGTCCATTTGGGCTGGTATAACAAAATACCACACATGGAGGGTAACCAAGCTTGTTACAGCCCAGGTCCTCTGTATTGAGTATTCTACCCCTGATGTGGCTACTTCTTGCTGCTGAAGTCTCAATTCAATCATCACCTCCTCAGTGAGGAGGTAGCACCCATCTAAATTAACTCTCCGCCTCAGTCATACTTTTTCATCCTGTTTGTTTCCTTAATGTCATTTATTGTTATTTCAAATTATCTTCTTCACTTTTGCGTTACTTATATATTATCTGTCCTCACTAGAATGGAGGTCCTGTGAGAGCACGGTGTTTGTTTGTCCTATTCACATCTGCATTCTCCCTCTCTGACAAAGGTCCTGGTAGATGACACGCTCTTAGTAAGTATTTGTTGAGTAAAGTAGATGAAAAAAAATAATAAATAAAGTAGCTGAGCCAAAACCAGACTCAAACAGTGTATCCTTTGAGTCCTAATGCAGTGTACTTGCCATCATTCCATTTATTCTGCCTTTCATGAAAGCATTTTTATGTTTGGAACTACAATAAGAATTGATGTTCAGAATAATAACATTAACATGTGCTATAAGATTCTCTATTATCAAAGAAAATTTTCATTTGAGTTCAATAAACTAAACTAATTAAAGCAGGGATGTCATGGTATGTTATTATATTAGTACATTTAGAAAGATTTCCAACTAAAGAGACTTTCTGCTTTTTCTTTAATCAGAAAATTAAATTAGCCCAGAGTTCTTCATTCCCCCAAAAGTCCCTGTTAATTAGGATTGTTCTATAAATCTATATTATTAGCAGAATTTGTCATCTGTTTCATTATCCTGTTTATTAGAGCAGTCTGAGCAGGGTGTCTTTGCTCATATCCTGGTTTGTGTATCACAGTGAAAAGAAAAATTATTTCCTAGATTCTCTCTTTTTTTTCCTATTCTGTGACACAGGCATATTTCATGCTGTTTGTTTAACAACTTAATTTCCTTGTGTCAGTTCCCAGTATAAAGTAGGAATGATATTATTGACTTGGCTATTAAGTCAAATAATTAAATTAGAGTCTACTTAAAAGCATTAGTGCTTTGAAACATTGTGATAACTGAAGATTGAAAACAACCTAAAAGTCCATCAGTAAAGGACTGTTTAAGTAAAGTATAGTATATCCATTTAATGGATTATTATGCAGTCATAAAAAATAATGGGGACATTCTCTGCTTACCAACATAGAAAGATCTCCTAGTGAAAAAACATGGTCCAGGGCAGGCTACATAGTGTTATTCTTTTGTTGTTGTTGTTGTTTAAAATAAAAAGAAGAAAAATAACTATGTATTTTGCTTGTATATGCATAGAGAAATGATGGAAAGATATACAGGGAAACAATAACAGTGATAACCAGATTGGAAAATAGTAGGACTAGAAACAGGAAATGGGACAGACTAGGGAGTGGAATTTATACCATGTCTTTCTTTTTATAGATTAATATTTGGGGTCTATAGGTTATATATTACCTGTAGTAAAAATTGAAAGGCTAACTTAAAAAAAAACAAAACCCATAACTAAAAGCAATGTGTGTTTCTGGACTGCATCTTATAGGATTAAAAAAAGTGCTATAAAAAACATTAAGGGACTTCCCTGGTGGTCCAGTGACTAAGATTCCGTGCTCCCAAGGCCAGGGGCTCAGATTTGATCCCTGCTCAGGGAACTAGATCCCACATGCCACAGCTAAGAGTTTGCATGCCACAACTAAAGATCCATCCTGAGTGCTGCAACTAAGACCTGGTGCAGCCAAAAAAAAAAAGAAGCCTATTAGGACAGTTAATAAAATTCAATTATGAAATACAGATTAGAGGAAATAACAATACTAAGTTTTTTAATTTGTCAACTATACCATGGTTACCTAAAAGAATATATTTGCTCTTAGGAAATATACACTGAATTACTAAGGAATAAAGGACATGATATATGAAACTTATGTTCAAATGACCTGAAAGAATAAATAAAAATATGTATGTGTCTATACATACATATCAGAGGATTGATAAATTGTGACAAAATGAAAAACTGATAGATCTGAATAAACATTCTCTGTAAACAGTAGTGCTTATCACTTTCTGGTGAAATTTTTGCCATCAGTTTCCAGTTTTTTCCATGACTGGTAATGCTCGTCAGAGGCAGTGGCAGAAGTGGTGACTGACTGTAGTCTACATTATGGCTGAAAATCATCTGCCTGTCTACTTCTTATCCTGCTTTCTGTCTTTTTCAGTTGTATCTTCACTACAACTTAGAGGTGACATTTGTGATACAGTGTCAACACATGGCATTTTAATATATCTTGAACAAAATTTCCTAAGGATATTAACTGTCTTGGGACTTTGTGTATAGTGCTAAAATATATAGTTCATTTTGTAGTGGTAAAGCTACAGGAACATTTAGTCAGGTTGTGTGGCATTGAGTGACTGAATTTGTATTATTATTTTTGAGTTAGATACTTTGGCATTTGTATGAACTACCATCTCTACTATAAATGACTTAACATTATAGTTGATTCTAGCCAGACTGGCCTCTTAAGTGCTTGAGAAGTAAGGCATATGTCACAGTAAAGTGAGGAGTAAATTATCTGCTTGTATAAACTGTCCAGAGAATGTTTGATTTTTATTGCTTTGTATTTTAAGTATGTTAAATTTGATTGTTCTGAGTGAAGATACCCTAAGGTCTTATCTAATAAATGACACTGACACTAAACAAATCTGGTATCAACTGAATTGTTAGTGTTTGTTTCCTGTCTGTCTAGGGAAGCACATGATTTTGTGCTATTGTAGAAGTCTGGAAAACAGGAATAATAATAATTCCCATGGGATGGGGAGGGAGATGGAAGGGAGGTTCAAAAGGGAGGGGATATATATGTACCTATGGCTCATTCATGTTGAGGTCTGACAGAAAACAACATAATTCTGTAAAGCAGTTATCCTTCAATTAAAAATAAATTGATTAAAAGTAATAATAATTCCCAGCCCTTTCCCTTCTCACTTTATAAAAAAAATTGGGAGGAATTGAGAGACAGTAGCACTTAAGCTCTTAAGTAGTACTTGATCAGAACTAACAGTGTCATTTTTCTATAACTAAGGCAAATGGCTTTTTTTTTTTTTTTTTTTTACTACTTTTCCCACAGCTACTCCAGACCCATTTCACACCTTTGAAAACTAGGTCCCGGTAAAAGCAGTGTGAGTTTCTTGGGCCTCATTAGCTGAATAATACCCATGCATATAAATGGGTCTTCAGATTTAGTTAAGTACTTTATATTTTCATGCAATAAATTGACTAGATGGCTATGAAATAGATCATGCTAGCAAATACCATTTACTTAGTTTGTGGATTTTTTTTAAATAGCTCTGTAAAACAGCTTAGATCATTGTATTTCAAAATAAGAATTTACTGAAAATATAATTGAATATTACTGAACATTGCTTAATCCCTTTTCAATAATTTGAAACACCATTCAAGGTCTTGGAATTTTGGGGGTTATTATTTTGAAAAGAGATCTCATAATATAGATCTCCGTATGCAGCAGATAAAAGATTCCCAGGTGGCTCGATGGTGAAGAATCTACCTACCAGTGCAGGAGATGCAGGTTCAGTGCTTGGGTCGGGAAGATCCCCTAGAGGAGGAAATGGCAACCCACGCCATTATTCTTGCCCAGACTATCCCATGGACAGAGAAGCCTGGTGGGCTGTATACTCTGTGGGGCCGCAAAGAGTCGGACATAACTGAGCAACTGAGCATACACGGAGCAGCAGATACTAGAGCCTGGACTATGTCTATACCAGTTTATGACAGCTCTTTATACATTCTTAATATTCCTGTATATTTACTTATATTGATAAGTACAAAAGGTAGAATATATTTCTACTTTGTTTCAGGAAATTGAACTTCACATGACACCTAAGGATAAAAGATTTTAAGAATCTACACATACATCCAGAAAAAAGTATAGTAAAATTTCATTCACTTAGAATTTTTGCTAATGTAGACCAAAAGTCGTGATTCTTAAGAACATAATTCAGATAAACTCTTCCATTGTGAATTAGGTCTTATTCATAAAGATTTATCCAATTAAAAATCAATAACTTATTTAAACAGGAAATCAAGGAGTTATATCTAATTGTGGCTTACTTACCATTTATTGATAATTATTTTCAAATCTCTAATCCAGTAATTAATTCTTATATTAATTCTTCTATTACCTAAAATGTTTTATAGACATGTTACATTATTACATAATATAACCCTATTATAAATTGTAATGGTGTCATTAACTTAGCTCATTTTACTTGTTTAGTGCCTATTCGTTCTAGTTTATAATTGTTAATTCCCTTTATAGTAGGACTTGTACTTGGAAGTAATAAAATCAGATTTCTTTATAAATATTTATGGTACAGACCTTTCCATAAACCAGACTGTAGCCCTTTCCTTTCCTAATTATTTCCAATAAACTCTACTTGTATCTCTTTTTTTGGCCTGTGTAGCAGTCTATACTACATAGTTCCTAGGAAATTTAATCCTAGATATTTATGCCTTAACTTCCAGTTAGTCAAAACCTTGTCAACTTCATGTATGTCTCTTGTTATAAAGTGTGGAGAGGTAGTACTTAGAGTTTTTAGATAGATACGTCTAACATGGAGTCTTCTTAGCATCTATAGTCATAGGGATCACTAAGTGAATGAGTCCTCTTCTGGAGTATCAGTCTCCAGAAGAATCAGTCCAGGAGGATTTTTTTTTTCATTATCTTATCTTTGTTTATATCTTGCTGAAAGTATCCATTAGTAGGAGGTAGCAAAAAGCAGGCAGAACATGCTTTTTGAAAGTCTTAAGTTCTTCATTAAGACCTTAAAGTTTCCAAGATCTCCTTTTTTCTCCTTCTTCATCTCAGGTGAGATTGAAGGTTGCCGATTTTTGACCACATCTGTCACCAGAAAGGATGCAAATTTGTGGTTTGAGAAGTTCCAGACACCAATAAAAAGCACTGTTCAATCTTTTACAAATGTCCTCTAGGCCAGATTTCATCATAAATACAGTAGTTTCCCGTACCTGCAGGGGGGTATGTTCCAACAAATTGGATTCCTGAAACTGCATGGTAGCAGACCCTATATATACTGTGTTTTTTATCCCTATACATATGTAACTACGATAAAGTTTAATTTATAAATTAGGCATAGTAAGAGATTTACAACAATGACTAATAATAAAATATAATAGTTACAATCTGTAATAAAAATTATGGTATAGGAATTGCCTGGTGGTCTAGTGATTAGGACTCCATGCTTCCACTGCAGGAAACCCACATTAGATCCCTGGTTGGAGAAATAAGATCCCATAAGCCTCACAGCACAACCAAAAAAATGAATATGGTCTTTTTCTCTTTCTCAAAGTTATCTTATTGTACTGTATTCACCCTTCTTATGATGACAGGAAATGATTCAGTGCCTGTGTGATGAAATGATGTGAGATGAATGACACATATTGTGATGTATTATTAAGCTAACATTGACCTTCTTATGATAACGTCAGAAGGAAGATATCAAGCCATGATGTCAGTGGTTGGGTGTCAGCAGCAGATGATGTCCATGATTGGGGATCCTTGATAGTTGAAGGGTATTTGTTTTTGTTTGTGTTTGTTTCACTGAAATCTTTTAGAAGAACATGGTAATTGGAAGTTGTCTCTTTTTAACACATCAAAGTTTTGCTGCTGTGGTGGAATCCTTCAGTGATAATAAGGGTAACTTTAATACTGCATTCCATCCATGAATCTTGTTCCCTAATTTGTCCTTTAAAGTCTGTGCAGTCTGAAAGACTTCAGCAAATTTTGGTATCGTCTGAATTGCTGGTTCTGTTTCACTTTCTTCTTCGTAATCTTTCTCTGTTGATGACTCAACAGCTTCTTACAGTTTCTCATCTATTAACACTTCTTTCTCCAGTTTCCGATGCGGTCTGCTTCTTCATCAAGCATGTTGGCAAATCCTTCTTACTGTGTGAATGATTTTCCTAACTTTTCTGTTGATTCCCAGGAAGCCTTTAAAATCATTCATGACTGCAGGCCTTTACAATTTCTAGTTTAATTAATCCACTGTAGCTTTGATGAATATTACTGTGTCCGTAACAGGGAATGATTTCCAGTATCACACTGTGTCTAGATTGGAGTCTGCATCAATTGCTGATCAAATGTTATCAAGTACCAGGAAAGTATATGTGGCCTTGACAAACTGATTGATGCCGTGGTCAAGGGGTTGAATCAGTGAAGTTGTATTTGAAGTTGTAAATTTCCAGCCTCAAACATTTTCATGTTTATAACAATTCAGGTTGACCAGATGTGTTATCCATTATTAATAGGACTGTAAATTCCAACCTTGCCTCTTGCAAATATTTTTTCACTTATGGGATGAAACATTAGTAAAAAACCATCCAATAAATGAGGTGACTGTCACCACTGCTTTCTGACAGTTTTTGAGAGCAAATGGGTTCTTTTCCCTACACACTACACGTTACTCTGGGCTTTATCACATGCCTTCCAGTGTTGCCACATAGTACCAGAGTTCATCTGTCCTTCCATGCCTTATACCCTGGTACCTTCTTTGCACTTTTATGAATGTAGCTTCTATTGGGCATCTTCTTCCAGAAGAGCCCAGCTTCATTGCCACTGAAGACTTGCTTTTATGGTATCCTTTCTCCTTAATCAGTTCCAACACTGTCAGGAATGTGGCAGTAACTTCTTCATCAGCAGACTCAGCCTCTCCAGTAATTTTTATATTTTTCAGTCTAGATCTGTTCCTTAATCTGTGTAACCATCCTTTGTGTGTAGGTGTGATCACTCAGTCATATGTGTAACTTTTATGGTTTGTGGTACAACATCAAATCTAGCACAGATTTTCTTTTTCCTTCTTCACAGTTTCACAGATAGAAAATTCATTCTTACTGTAGATCTTAGAAACCTTTTCACTTAAAGTACTTCATGGCTTCTTTTTGGCATATTCAAATCTCCAGCATCGCTACTCTTGTACTTTTGGGCCATTAATAAGTAAAATAAGAGTTACTTAAACATAAGCTCTGCAGTACAGTGATGATCAATCTGGTAACCGAGGGGGCTTGAATGGCTTATGGGAGGCATACATCATACAAAGGGATGATTCACATCCAGGGCAGGATAAATTGGGACAGTTCTCAAAATGATATGGAACTTAAAATTTATGAATTGTTTATTTCTGGAATTTTCCATTAGACCTCAGCTGACCACTGGTAACTAAAACCACAAAAAGCAAAACTGTGGATAAGGGAGACTACTTAATGTCATTCCACTGTCATCTGCCAGGATTAAAGTAGTGTATTCGGTTATTCTGTAGTCAAAACAACCAAGCCCTAGTCCAGACTGCTGTAAGAAAGAGCTCATTGCACTGTCCCTTTTGTTCTGCCCAGGCAGTCAGAGGTAGCTTTTCCTTTTGTTGTTAGACTGGTAGTTTGGAGGAAATAGTGGCTCTTTTGTAAAAAGTAACCAGTTTAGGTTATTTGTAATAAGCCAACTATTATCAGTAATCCTTGCCATTGACATGAAGTATTACTGAGAATAGTAGTTATATTTTTATTGTGCCATTGTGATTTTCTATACAGAAACACCCAAGATTCATTATTTCTATTTTTTAAATTTATAGCTCTTTAACTGTATCCAAGATTTCACTGCTGGGGCTCTGCTGGTGGCTCAGTGGTAGAAAATCTGCCTACCAGTGTAAGAGACGAGAGCTTGAGGGTTCAATCCCTGGTCCGGGAAGATCTCCTGGAGAAGAAAATGGCAACCCACTCCAATGTTCTTGCCTGGAAAACCCCATGGACAGAGAAGTCTAGCAGGCTGTAGTCCATGGTGTTGCAAAGAGTCAGACATGACTAAGTGACTGAACAATAAGATTTCACTGGCAGGAATGTAGGCCAGTCTTGATGTTTTATTCTCTAATATTCTCTAACATCCATGATATAGTACTTAAAAGCACTTCCTTTAGTTCATAGCTTCTGTTCATGTATTTTTACTGTCCAAAAAGGTGCTGCTACCATTTGTAATCATTCCTTAAAAATGTGAACCACCCTCAGTATAACTCTTAACAAAACATATGGCATCTGTGTGCTGAAAATTACCAAAAGCACATTGCTTACAGTTGGCTTCTCACCTTGGTTCCCAAGTGCTCATGTACAGAATATGGACCTTATGTTCCATCTCTCTCTCTGAATGATGTAGGAGCTTTAAGCTTTCCTGGGTTAGTTTGTATATTGAGTATTACAAAGAGAAGTCATTTTGCCTTGCTTTGGCTCTAATTGCAGAAAATGAAGTCACCGCTTTTGCTGTCTTGGATCAAGACCAGAAAGAAATTGTTGATACCAATGGAGCTGGAGATGCATTTGTTGGAGGTACAGACTCATTTATATGATACTTACTTATAAGTTAAACATTTCCTTTAACCCTATCTCTGCCACATGGCCAAGATTTTTTAATTTAATAACTTTTAATTTCTTCTTTTAAATAATTAACTCCTGATATTTTTTCCATATGCTTCTATCATTGTTATGAAGGGTATATTGCTACAGAAAAATACATATTTTGGTCTTAAAGGTAATTTACTATTATGCTATATCCCAGTCATTTTCACAAGATTAATTGTGTCTGTCAGAATATTGCATAAACAAGCTGCATCAAGTATAGTACATAGTATATTCATAGCACTTCAAGCTGAAATGTTAACACATTGTTGTTCTTTAAAACAAGTTGTGAATATTAATAGTATGCTAATAACTAAGGATGATGTCTTTGGATTATATCCTTTGATTGTATCATCTGTTTCTAACACAATGGTTGGATGTTTATAAGAACTAAGTCTTTTTTGGAGTGAGTAGTCAAAAATAAAGTCAAGAAAATTGGCAGAGTCTTGGCTTCCTGACTTAGGGATTCCCTGGTGGCTCAGACAGTAAAGGGTTGCCTGCAGTGCTGGAGACCCCGGTTCGATCCCTGGGTCGGGAAGATCCCCTGGAGAAGGAAATGGCAACCCACTCCAGTGTTCTTGCCTGGGAAATCCCACGGACAGAGGAGCCTGGCAGGCTACAGTCCATGGGGTTGCAAAGAGTCAGACACAGCTGAGCAACTTCACTTTCACTTGGCTTCCTGACTTAGGTTGATGTAAAATCTGATTCATAAGTTCTGAACTCCTTCTAGCTAAGTGTAGTAAGTCTCTAGAAAGCTTTAGATTCCTGAGTGATAACCCAAAAGAGTCCCTCCTGATCTTTATTTCTCATAACATCAAGGAAAAAAGGTAAATGGAACTGACCCTTATCCTTCTTTCCTTGGAGTATAATTTGAATTATGGGAAACTTATTTGAGATTATGTAATGGTTTTAACTTAGTATTGTTTAAAATATTTATATTCTTTTTATTTTAATGTTCTATTTCACTAGCATAAATTTTCGTGTTTCCTTCTTTGAAACTTTTCGTTACCAGTCTTAAACTGTTAACCATAAGACTGGTAGCATGCTGCTCGCTTCGGCAGCACATATACTAGAAGACTGGTAGCATGCACCATGCTCTGTTCTTTGGAAAGAGCACATGTGCATACAACAAATAATGTGCTACTTTGCTGTCATTCATGTATGTTTTATTTCTTTGCTCTGAAAGTTTTCACCATTGATTAGAGTATTTTGCAGCTGTTTTTTCTATTCCATGCTGCTTCAGAGGTCTAATACCATGTAAAATCTAATACTATCTAACCTAAGAACACCTTTTCCAGAATTGGGTCAAATTTTGTAATACATTAAGGAGACACTGTTGATTTCCTGGTTAAAAATTGGTTAAACCAGGAATCTTAGTACAGAAACTTATAAACTTATAACTTTTGTGTGTATTATTTAAGCATTTAAAAATACTTAAAACAGTTGGAACTCTCTTTCTTTGATGTTTAGTTCGGTATCTCCTGAGGCCACCATAAATAAAATGATGATGATATGATGGTGACCTAATTAGCCACTACTTCTGATCCTCAGGCCTGGGTTTCCTAACCTTGCAACAGCAATTCCATTATAGACCCCTAACCTCCTATAATGTTTCCAGTACAAGGTAGGAATATGTAGACTTTCTGAGGAAGAGAAAAGTCATTCTTAGGATATCAAAGTAGGAACAGCCAGCTACCCATTTGTATTATGAGCTATAAATGAACTATATCATTAAAACACTTGGGCTCTTACAGGGTTTTCAGCCTGTTTATCTCATTTTTCTTACTCAGCCTCATTATATACTTATGGTTGGGGTACAGTGAGGTAAATAAAAAGGAAAGAGTGTGGAACAGGGACCTGCAAACTTTTTTATCCTAAAGGGCCAGGTAGTAAATATGTTAGGCTTTGCAAACCATATACAGGCTATACTGCATATTCTTCTCATTTGTTTTCTTGCTTGTTTCTTGTTTTGTTTTTTCATTTTTTACAGTACTCTAAAAATGTGAAAACCTTTCTTCGCTCTCCAACTGTATATAAACAGACCACAGTCTGGGTTTGACCCTTAGGCCCTGGTTTGCCAACCCATTTTTGTAACATGTTGGCAGCTTCCTCACTTGATTCACTTTCATCATACCCTGGATTTCACCACAGAGTGTTGAAATCAATATAGAGAAAGTGGAAAGCAGGCTGAAACTAGGCAGAACTTTACTGGTAAAACCTCAATTTAGTTCAGTTCAGTCGCTCAGTCGTGTCGGACTCTTTGCAACCCCATGAACCGCAGCACTCCAGGCCTCCCTGTCCATCACCAACTCCCGGAGTCTACCCAAACCTATGTCTGTTGAGTCAGTGATGCCATCCAACCCTCTTATCCTCTGTCATCCCCTTCTCCTCCTGCCCTCAATCTTCCCCAGCATCAGTGTCTTTTCAAATGAGTCAGCTCTTCGCATGAGGTGGCCAAAGTATTGGAGTTTCAGCTTCAACATCAGTCCTTCCAATGAACACCCAAGACTGATCTTTAGGATGGACTGGTTGGATTTCCTTGCAGTCCAAGGGACTCTCAAGAGTCTTCTCCAACACCACAGTTCAAAAGCATCAATTCTTCGGGGCTCAGCTTTCTTTATAGTCCAGCTCACATTCATACCTGACTACCGGAAAAACCATAGCCTTGACTAGACGGACCTTTTTTGGCAAAGTAATGTCTCTGCTTTTTAATATGCTGTCTAGGTTGGTCGTAACTTTTCTCCCAAGGAGTAAGCATCTTAATTTCATGACTGCAGTCACCATCTGCAGTGATTCTGGAGCCCAAAAAAAGAAAGTCAGCCACTATTTCCACTGTTTCCCCATCTATTTCCCATGAAGTGATGGGACTGGATGCCATGATCTTAGTTTTCTGAATGTTGAGCTTTAAGCCAACTTTATCACTGCCCTCTTTCACTTTCATCAAGAGGCTCTTTAGTTCTTCTTCACTTTCTGCCATAAGGGTGGTGTCATCTACATATCTCAATTAAGTAGCCATTTTTCTCATTTAACCCTACTCATTGCTTAACAAGATAATCAGATCCTGAAAGACTGAGTCATGCAATGAGATGTTGTTGTTGTGTTAGTCGCTCAGTTGTGCCCGACTCTTTGTGACCTCATGGACTGCATCCCACCAGGCTGCTCTGTCCATGAGATTTTCCAGGCAAGGATACTGGAGTGGGTTGCCATTTCCTTCTCCAGGGGATCTTCCCAACCCAGGGATCAAACCGGATTTTGTGCACTGGAGGCAGATTCTTTACTGACTGAGCTATAATGTTATTTTAACAGAGAATACTAGTGTTGGCTAGTTCAGCACATTCTGTGTACTTAAGTCAAGCTATACAGTAATAGCAATAAGTAACATGTAGTGCCCCAAGCCAATCAATATCCTAGGCACTTTACATATGTTCATATGTAATGTTCATAAAAGCTCCTGGAGATAAGTTATATTTAACCCCATTTTACTGATGATAAAGCTGAGACACAGAAGGGTTGGGTAACTTGCCCAAAGTCTCATAGCTAGAAAGTAGCAGAGATAGGCAGTATGAAATGTTCTGCTTCTCTAAACTTTTAGGGAAATCTCATCATTAGGACTCAGAACCATAGACCAGCCTTACTAACAGTAACTGGTTTTGCCGAAGAGAATTTTCCTGTCGTCTGCATAGATGACTTCATTTATTGAACAGGAGCTTTTGTTATCTGATAGGATTCTGAAGGCAATGGCACCCCACTCCAGTACTCTTGCCTGAAAAATCCCATGGATGGAGGAGCCTGGTAGGTTGCAGTCCATGGGGTCACTAAGAGTCGGACACGACTGGGCGACTTTCACTTTCACTTTCACTTTCCTTCATTGGAGAAGGAAATGGCAACCCACTCCAGTGTTCTTGCCTGGAGAATCCCAGGGATGGGGGAGCCTGGTGGGCTGCCGTCTATGGGGTCGCACAGAGTTGGACACGACTGAAGCGATGAAGCAGCAGCAGGATTCTGAGAACTCCAGAGTAAGATTGTTGCAGAAAAGAAAGAGAAGGGGAAAGGGAAGAGAATCGAAGGACTGTAATCCCTGGTGAGTTTGAACCGAGAACTTTTTGCTAAGCAGTGGAATTGATGGCACTACAGAGATACTGAAAGACAGATCATAAACTTGCTTGGTCAGCATGGAATCAAATGGAAGGAGTTATATGAATCAACTGTTTAATAGCACCACGCTGGTGCATCTGTCTTACAATAGAGATGGTCTTGTTAGTTTGAAAAGTAAAAAATTCATTGGTTAAAATCCCCTACTTCCATCTCTATACCTGGGAAAGCATACTCCTTTGGCTTGAACATGAATGAGAGGCAGTAGCAACGTTTGCATGTATTATGTAGTTTCTTTTTCTGTGCTTCATTGCCTGATTAATGTATCTCCTTTCTGATCGACACATTTTATCTTTAGATGGTTAATATATTTCTCCTATTACTTTCAACTTTTGCTGGCTTAAAAGCATTTCTTTCTTTTGTGAATTTGCATAACTGTATTCCAGTCCCAAGTTTAAGTTCTTAGATAAATGATGATTCACCTACCATGTGGCGATATTACATATCCCAATACCAGAGTGCCATGAATTCTTATTAGCCACATAAGAGGTACATGACTACATCATTGATGTATAATTTTAAAATGACTACCCCAAATGTCCATAAATTAAATTCATAGTTCCATCTCAAGGGTTTAGTGACAGTGACAAATACCTCTGACCTCTACAAGCATACCTCCTTGTTCTGTTTGTAGATCTTGAACACTTTCTTATGTGTCACTAGCCAGCCCTGATGGAACTGCCCTTTCCACATTCTCCCGCAAACGCCTAAGCGCTACGATTGTATCCTTGAAAATGGAGACAATTCTATGATCTCTAAGCATGATTTCCTAATTTCCCAGGTCAGTAGAAAATTTCTTCCTGTTGTCCTGCTGTGCTTTGTCACAGCAGGTCTGCCTTTTCATTTGGAACCCTCTTTGTCACTGCCATAGTAACAAATGGAAACATTGAGAACATTTTGTGACAGGCACTGTCATTGTTCCCAGTGAAATCTCTTCCCCTGTGTCTTCCCAGTAAATGAAACTGAGGAGAAAAATCATAACAAATAACATGAAAGGGGACCTAATCAATATGTTCCCAGTGGGCTGTCAATACCAGCTTGTGTTAATCTAATATGATTTAGTCATATGTTTCATGGCAGCTGTAGGAATATGGACTAGATCTGCTAATCATTTTTAGACTGAGTACACCTTTGACAGGTTATACCCAGGCACATATATATTAATATAAAATAACTCTCAGATAAAAGACTAGAGACCTCACTCAAGGGTCAGCATTCTTAGGATTTCAAAAGCTTCATTAAATAATGATTAAAAGCCATATATAGCTTAGAACAGTTTATTTTGAATGATAGTAGAGTAACTGTGCTGCCTTTAATATTTTTATTTTCAAATTTCTCATGACAGCTTTTGCAAGGAAAATGCATTTTCCTAAAAGATACTACCTACAAATGACTTTTAAAGCTACTTAGCAATCACACTGTAAGTAATTATCCTATTTCTCATCTAATAAAAAGGAGCATTAACTTCACTTTCTAATTTATGTTCAGAAAAGATGTTTTGTTTTTTAAAAAAGATTTGAGTTTCTAGAGCAGAGATACTACTTCCTTTTCAAGTAGTACCTGTCTATATTGCTGAAAACCATAGGGAATCTAAATTATGTTTATATTTTCTATTCTCACCTTGCTTTTTGTTCCCAAACATTTGTATTAATAGCTTACTGTCCCATTTTTCTAAATTGCCACTTCATTGTGCTACGCAAAGAGGTGGTACAGAATTCTTATATTTTTTTCTGCACCACCCCCTTCCTCAGAGGTCTAGAAAATAGCTTGGTGCATGTTGAATATATCATTTCTCACACTTCTTTACTCAAAAACCAAAACCTTCATATGACCCACTGTATGCAGAAGATTTACTTGTGCATGGTAACCGAGAAGATTGCTGCATATTCCTACCATGTCCCACAGCAACAACAATCCCTTCTCTGTCTTTTACTTCTAGCAGGACATCTTTGGTGTTTAATTTCTTAAGCAGTTTCCCTCAAAACCATTAAATGAGGTATAGAATACATTTGGCCATTTGCTGTTGTTCAGTTGCTCAGTTGTGTCTGACTCTTTGTGGTGCCATCAATGGCAGCACACCAGACTTGGTCATTAGGAATTTGAAATACAACACAGACATCAACTCAAGTTCATGCAAGGGGGAAGGGAAAAGAGATTCACACCTTGCACAGTCCTGGGATTCTTCATGACATGCTATGCTGATGTTTCACACCTAGAGATTTCAATAAGCTGACATTGGACCAGGACCAAATTTCATGAACCTGGCCAAAGATTATTTAAGCCTTTGTTTGTCTAAAGAGGCAAAGATGATCCTCAAGCCTTGACAAAAAAGAGAAGTAACTTTCATTCACATGGGATACAGGACGATTTTAGGATAAAGTCTGAAATTTTTCACCATTAGAAATGTTCCCTCAAAGATATAGTATTTTGGATGGCCTCCATCTAGAAGCAATTGTTAATAGACAGTGGAATTCAAAGGACTTTGTCTTCTGGAGATTTGGATAATTTAGAGACAGGCTGAGCCATGTAGGCTATCAGATCCTGAAACTTATATATGAACCTTGTTATTGTTTAGTTGCTAAGTCGTGTCCAACTCTTTTGTGACTCTAAAAAGAGCCTGACAGGCTTCTCTCTCTGTGGGATTTCCTAGGCAGGAATACTGGAGTTGATTGCCATTTCCTTCTCCAGGGTATCTTTTATGACCCAGGGATCAAACCCACATCTCCTGCATTGCAGGTGGATTCTTTACCACTGAGTCACCTGGGAAGCCCAAAGATCAACCTTACATTTTCTGTATTTGAAGGCTATTGAGAAATGCTTATTCTAAGGAAACAACGTTGGTATTTATAAGATTTCATTTGGTAGAAGAGGGCAGAAGAAATATCATAAGCAAAACTTTCTGAAGTTGATTTTCTTAGAAGTGTGACATGACAAAATATATGTGTGTAAGTTTTCCAGCCTTTAACGTTTGTGAGTCAGATAGAACTAATTTGAATCCAGTAGCAGTTCATGCTGCTATTACATGGATTTGGTCAATTTTACCTACCTTATCTGTCTGATTCATACAGCCAGTATCAGTTAGGTTTTGCTGCGTAGCACACCATCCTCAAAACTTAATGACCTGAAAGAACAACCATTGATTTAGCTCCACAAATCTGTGAATTGGGCCCAGGCTCAACTGGGCAGTTCCTCTAGTCTCAGAGGTTCAAGAGATTAAGTAATTTGCCCAAGGTCGCAGTGAAAGCCAGGATTTGAACTTAAAGTTTGACTGCAAAGTTCTTAACTCTGATCATTTTGTTATACTCCATTCCATTAGTATATGCTCTTGTCTTCCCCTCCAAATGAAGAGAAATATCCAAAGTGCCTTTGTAACCACTAGTCTGTAGACTGGGGCCAGTCTACAGAGATTTCATCAGTCAATAGCAAAATGAAAAAACAGGTAGGAGCAGCATAGTAAGTTTTCACAAAGCTAAATATATTCAATTGGAAATCTTGTCTCAGCGATGTTTGAATTTGTTACCATGTGCCTTTATTGGCTTTGTTATTAGTATAATCAAAATAAATTAAGTCACATGTTGGTAGTACTGATGCTTAGCCTGGTCGACCTTGTGACTTAGCCAAGTCTTAGCATGGTGTGTGAGTTATTGGAAACAACACCCGTCGCTTCTCGGCCTTTTGGCTAAGATCACGTGTAGAAACAACGTCCAAACTATATGAAAATTTCTGTGGTCTAACCTCTGTTGTCAAATGGCTGTTTACTGTCAACAGAGGTGTGAATAAAACAAACAAAAATTTCTCGACATGATCATTAAATTCACAGCTATTATCCCATCAGATATGAGTACCCAAACCTGGGGTATGAACACAGGTTCTTAGCTTATTTTTCATTTAATTATCTAGTTTACATTGACATTTTATGAAGTTAGGATATGTACGTTTTATTTCTAGCCCATGAAATAAATGGCAAATTAAAACCAGTCTCTGTCATCAAGTGCTCTTAGAATTTTAAAACCACCCTGCTGTGAAGAATTGTCAGTTGATCAAATACAGGTTTTTGAATTGAGTTAAATAGTAACAAAATTACTTATCTTGCATAGAAATTAAAGCATAAATAATCTTACTATCATCTCCTTATTGCCACAGCTATGACTTTGTCCTGATGGGTCTTTTTGTTTTTAATTATTATTGCTCAAGATGTTAGTGCTGAAAGGGAGTGTTTTTTTAAATCATGTTTCCTGGTTTTCAAACTGTTTTCAATAGTGAAACCATGTTCAAATGAGGTCTTATCTGAATCAAAATGAGATTAGGTTAAACAAATCCCTCATTTGACCTTATCTGCATTTTATTTAGCAGTTCATAAAAGAGTTCCCTTGAATGGGTTGATATTAGTTAAGAAAACCTAACATGATCTGTTAGAAAGCCCCCATTTGATGGATGAGGAAAGTGAGACCAAAGAAAGGGAGTTAATTGCAAATATGCAAGACCAGAAGCTAGATCTCCTAACTCATTAATTCATGATCCAATAATTACATATGTTCATAAGCCAAATGAAAGTTGTCAGTTAAGTAGGAGATATATAGGTCAAGAGTCAATACCCCAAATGGAGATATATAGGTCAAGAGTCAATACCCCAAATGGATAGAAGCCTTTGATGTAGGTTTTTTTTTGTTTTTGGCATGTGGATATCCAAGATGTTAAAGCTTTCACAATAAACAGAAGCATGTGCTAAACTTTTATTTTGGGAACCACATCAGGAGCTCACAGGTTAGGTTTAGAAGTCAGATTCTAATCTCATCATGTACATTTTTGTTACATAAGGAAGGAGTAGTGATCATTACAGCAGTATTTTGAAAGGGTTTGGGGTGTAAGGGCACCTTATCCATACAAGTAAAACATACAACTTTCTGGTACTCTTTAGGAGCTTCTTTTCTGATTTAGGAGCATTGAAAGGTTTTCTTGGTTTGGGTTTTTTTTTTTTTTAATAATTCAAAAGTAATATCCCACGCCATGTTAATAGAGTTTGACAAGTTTCCATTTTCAGACACCAGAGAGAGGAAGTAAGTTATCCTCATTGTCACGGCACTGATCACTGCCTGTGTGTTATACCACACGGCTCAGTCGCTGTCTTTGTGTGGGGGAACGTATTGTGCTGAGTGATCATAAAGGAACCTTCGCTCTGAATTGACTTCCTGTCCATGTCAGTCGCTGCACCATCTGACACCACTTAGGCTTTGGTTTTCATTATGCAAATATCTGCTAGGTCAGACCTTACCCTGACAGGCACAGTAGCTTTTAAAGTTATTTCAAAACTTAATGTTTGTTGATTTCCTTTTTCCAGAAAAATCTGTGTTTTTTAGCATATGAGTCACAAGTTGTTGTTTAAGTTCATGACTAGCTAGTAGTCAATATGAAGTCAAAACAAAATTTTACTAACTAAACTACATAGAAAATGAAAGAAAAAAAAAGCTTATGTCTCAGGCTTTTTCAGCAGGGGGAAACCATTACTTTGTCACATCTGGGTAGTCTAAGCCAGCCAAATTGAAGTGGGAATTTCCTGCCATATGTTAGTTCTTTGAGCAACCTGTGAACATCTAAAAGAGGGTATGTGAGTTCTTATTTGGTAGAGCTGTAGCCACTGTGGAGGCTTGCTCCTAATAGGTAGCAGACATTTTTATGTACTGCCACTCATCAGGAGGTTGTGTAGTCTGTCTATAGCTAACAGTGTTTGCTCTTGTTAAATACGTTAATTTGGAAGACCTAATTTGGAAGGTAGAACATCAGGTCTCAGATACTATGCCAAGAGTGAACACTGGGACCTCCCAAATTTGGGTGATAGTTTTGTTTCATTAATAAAAAGAAGGTAAGACTGAACCACCATGGGTATTCCAGATAACTTGAATTAGGTTATTTTATAAAGTCAATGAAGACCAAAATAAGCCACTTAATATAAAGGAAAATAAAGATTCTGAAAAGGCAGAAGAAATATCAAGTATTTACATCAGCTTTCTATTCAGATGCACATGGGAATTAGGAAGTAAAAATTTCATTCAGAAGAGTTGTGCACAAAAGGTAGAAATGCTTTATCCATTTGAAACAAGAGACATTTTTAAGGGGGGAAAAAAAGGCTTTCCACATGATCTCACTGTTTTTGTCATCCTCTGTAAGGGAAAATATTGACATTTGCCAGACTGTTTGCTCCAGCTTTCTGATCTCCTGCAGTTTATTTTTATAACAACCTTATCGATGGGCCTCTTACCCAGCTCTCTAGGTTTAACTGAGTTGAGTCGATTTGTTACCACAGCTTCAAGTAGCTGTTACAGAACAAGCAAGACATCCTAATAAAGCTGGAAATGTGTTTACTCAAACAGAGTATTGATTTTACTTGGAGAGGGAGAAGCTGGTGCTTAGCACAGTGTCAGGGTGGATGAATTTCACTGCAGTTTTTCATTGTCATCTGTCATGGTTGTGAGACACTAAGTAAAACCATCAGAGGATAATTAGAAGGACCAGAAATTTAGCCCCTAAAATCAGTTAACCGCCTGGGAGTTTTGTAGCTTAATTAACTTTTATTTAAAATTTCCTCTAGTAATAATAATCAAGCACTTTTAATGGTGCTTTCAGATAGAGCAAGATTTCAAGGTTGTGACTTGTTAAATATATAAATTTAATGGCTAAGGGTTTTTCAGACTTTTTTCATTCTTGTAATTTAACATTAGAACACAATGTAAGGAGACAGTGATCTGTACTCATATCAACAGATATACATGGTCTTTCTGAAAAATCAATTTTAAAGAAACAGTAAAGCAATTATAAAGTAATTAAAACACATCCTATTAAGGAAAAAAATACCCAGTTAGCATCTTTAGTAAACCTAAATGGTTTTGTAGTGCAGCATGACCTAGACACATAAAACTGTAAATGCCACCCTTGTTTCTTAATACCTTCCTTCATTAAAGAAGAATCTAAAATATTGTAGCTTGCTATAAGTTAGTCGTTATCTCAAGGATAAAAGTTGATTGCACAACTGTGAAAAAGACAAGAGTCAGATTAAGAATTACTTACCTTCTATAAAAACTATATTAGCTACTGAATTTGATAAAAAGTAGTCATATAAACAGTTTACTTGCCTCCTTGCAAATGACTAGAAAAGGTCACAGTTGAAATGAATTATACCTATGATGATGGACACAAAACTGAAAATTTATCAAAAATAAGTTTCACCATTATATATTTTTAATTAGTCTTTTTCCCATTATCTACAGTCATTTATTTGCTGCCTTGTAATAAACTCATGCTTTCTTGCACTACTGCCCAGCTTAGCTAAATGACTCATTAAAATGATGATATCTGAGGAATGACCATTTCTAAAGCCTAGGAGTAACAGACTCTGTCAAAAAAACAGTGAAAGATATTGAAGGGTTTTCTTTGCCTTTGAAATGCTATGTAGTTATAAGCCAAATTCTACCCTGAGTTAAACTTTTAAACTTTGAAGTAAAAGGTTGTAAAATTTTGTTACGTAAGTGGGCACCACTAGAGCTGCTTCTTTTAATTTTTCAGAAGGTAGAGGAAGAAGTTGGTTTTTCACAGTTGTATTTCCATCTTTATTCTTTGTTGAAGTATTCAAATACAGAGGAAAAGGAAAGGTTATAGATTTATGATTATAATATATCATTCTGTTTTTTATGTTTCAAAATCCCTACAATACAGTAATTAATTTTGTTCTATTCAGTTTTCTAGAGAATGATAGCTATGTGAGGAAGCTTGTTGTCACGGAAGCAGGGAGTGGTGCAGGATCTAGTAGGGCAGCCATACTCTGGCTTCAAGGTACTATCTCATCTGACTCTTTTGGTCAAAGGAACAGAAACCCATTTCATCTAGCTCAGAATAAGGATTGTTTTTTAAGGAAGCACATTAGCAGTAAAGGAGACATTATAACATAGTGGTTAAGACAGTGGGTCAAAGACGTGGATTTGAGTCCTGGTTCTGCCAGGACTAGTTGTGGGACTAGTTACTTGACATCTCTGAGCCTCAGTTTTCTCATCTATGAACAGAAGACAAAGTACCTATCTCATTTGGGTTATTGTAAAGGTTGAATGTAACAAGGTTTACAAAGCACAGTGCGTACTACTTAGTAAGGACTCATTAAGTGTTACCTGTCATAAAAGGAATCTCAGGCAAGAACCATGACTGGACAAATTTTTGCTGAGAATGGAGCCAGATGATGATTCTAGAATCCATCAGTTCTAGAGACCTCAGCAGCAGAAATCCATGGATCTTTACTCCAGTGCTTATACACTAATGTTAACTCAGCTTCACTGTATGTCTGCTGCTTCCTTCTTGGTCTTTCTTTTTTTCTATTCTGGCTCCTAAAAGAGAACACTAGGTTAGCTCAATTCATTTTTTGTGCCATTTATAAATAGGACACTGGAAGAACATCTTGGGTCAGATGTCTTGGCCTTGGTCCAGGGGTTGATTTGTATGCTCAAAATACATCAACTGACCCCCTCAACAATGCTGAAGGTGAAGCAGCTTTTCTTAAAAGGGTAATGGATGGAGCCTTTAAAGGGCTCTATGTACATGTGTTTGCATGCCTTGTCTTTACCCTTTTTCTCATACTTAGAGTTCTGAAAATGTTCCCTACAACATGATCCATCTATCACACAACACATGGAACATCAAACACCTTGTATCTTAAGCTAGAAATCTAGGGATCATACTCAATACTTTACTTTCCCTGTGTTCCAACCTTCAGTGAGTTCTTTTGACTCAATTTTAAGGATATATCTCATATCAACTTATCTCAAATCCATCCATTTTTCTGCTTTATCAGATCTACCACTTTAATTCAGGCCTGTTTTTTACTTTCTACAGTAGCTTCCTATGTGGTTAGTCTCTCAGTCGTGTCCAACTCTTTGTGACCCCATGCACTGTAGCCCTCCAGGGTCCTCTGTCCATGGGATTCTCCAGGGAAGAATACTGGAGTGGGTTGCCATGCCCTCCTCTAGATCTTCCCAACCTAGGGATCAAACCCAGGTCTTCAGCATTTACCATCTGAGCCACCAGGGAAGGGGATTCTGCCTGACCAAATTCTGGAAATCATCAAGACAAGGAACTCCTTTCTATGTCTGTTCCATTTTCTTCCTTCTGGAATAGGAATGTCTGTAACTATTATCATATGCCTATCCCACCACTGCATTTGGAAAGCAGGAGCCCTGTTGATGTCTTGTTTCTCTGATTCACAGATGCAAAGGAATTTTACCCCAGGGTTTTGACCTGTTGCTGATTTAGATGGTCTAGATGAGATTTGGGACTTTTGAACTGATGATGTTTGGATGAGAGTTTAAACTTTAGGTTTGAGACTTTGGGGAATTTTAGGGTAGGGTCAGTATATTTTTCACAGGGGACAGACATAAATTTGGGGGTCCAGAAGGCAGACTGTAGTGGACTAAAGGTCACCTCCATAAAGATATGTCCATATCTTAATCCTCAGAACCTTTGAATGTTACCTTATTTGGCAAAAGGGTCTTACAGATGTAATTAAGTTTAGGCTCTTCATATGAAATTATCCTGGATCATCTCATTGGGCTTGAAATTACAACAAAAGTGTCCTTGTAAGAGAGAGGCATAGGGAAATTAAATACACAGAGCAGAAGTTAATGTGAAGACAGAGCAGACAGAGAGATGTGGCCATAACCCAAGGAATGCCAATAGCCACCCAAAGCTGGGTGAGGCAAGGGAAGATTTTCCTCTAGAGCCTTTAGAGGGATCATGGGCCCTTGGTTTTGGACATCTGGCCACAACAACCATGAGAGAGTAAATTTCTGATATGTTAGGTCACCTAGTTTGTGGTAATTTAGTACAGCAGCCAAAGGAAACTAATACAACTACTAAACATTTTAAAGAGTTTTGCACTTTCAAACAACATTCTGAAGAAAATCTGCATAAAGTTCACCTTTGCTTGCATGCTCTAGCTATGGAAGCCTTCCTTAGGCCTAAGACACTTTGCACATGAAATTCCCTTTGCCTGCAGTGCTCTTCCCCACTTTGCAGGGCAGTGTCTTTGCCATCCTCAGTCCCAGCTTAAAAGTTTTCTCTAATCATTCTGTCTAATGTGGCTCCATTCACTCTTCTGTACTGCTGCACATAGTCGTTTTCCTTAATAGCACTTGACATTCTCTGGAATTATCTTACTTATTTATTATCTTGCTCACTGATTTATTGCTGCTTAAAAAATCTCCCCCATTAAAATACAAGCTTTAAGAGAATAGGGTCTCTATGTGTCTTATTCACCAATGTATCCGCAGGATCCACCACAGTACCTGACAGAGAATAGACAGTAAATATTCATTGTATGATACAAAGTCAAGCACATGCATAGTTACAACCAACTTACCTCCTACGTGAAATAAACTTAGTATATCTAAGAACTTGGTTATTGAGGGATTTTGTCAGAAAGAGAATGAGTCAGGAAATAACAGGTTAGACCATACTTTAGTATCAGGTCACCTTCACCTTCACCTAAGATTAAACTGTGCTACTTAAATGACCGTTGACAGAAGGTTGGATAAAGAAGAGGTACATATATACAATGGAATATTACTCAGCCAGTGAAAAGAATAAAATAATGCCATTTGCAGCAACATGGGTAGACCTAGAGATTGTCATACTGAGTGAAATAAGTCCAACAGAGAAGGAGAAATATTATATGGCATCCTTTATATGTGGAATCGAAAAAGAAATGATAGAAATGAACTTAACTTACAAAACAGAAACAGACTCACAGACTTAGAGAATGAACTTACGGTTGCCAGGGGGAAGGGATAGTTAGGGAGTTTGGGATGGACATGTACACACTGCTATATTTAGAATGGGTAGCCTTCAGGGACCTCCTGTGTAGCACATGGAAATGTGCTCAATGTTTTTTCGCAGCCTGGATGGGAGAGAAGTTTGAGAGAGGATGGATACATGTGTATGTATGGCTGAGTCCCTTCACTGTGCACCTTTAACTATCACAGCATTGTTAACTGGCCATACCACAATACAAAAGTTAAAAGTTTTTAAAAAATAAATAAAAGTGAAAAAAAAAAAAAAAAGATTGAACTTCGCTGTTACCTGCGTGGATGCTCAGTTGCTCAGTTGTATACTACGCTTTGCAACCCCAGGGACTGTAGCCCGCCAGGCTCCTCTGTCCATGGGAATATCCAGGTAAGAATACTGGAGTGGGTTGCCCTTTGTCCTCCAGGGGATCTTCCTTCCCAACCCAGGGATTGAACCCTCCATCTCTTACATCTCCTGCATTGGCAGGTGGGTTCTTTACCTCTAGTGCCAGAATATAAAAACTAATTCTCAGTATCATAATCCTGAACATCAGTTCCTGATGTTAATAGGCAATAGCATACAAGTCAGAGGCTCCCAGGAAGATTTCACAGAATGTACTGAAGTTACCCAGTAGATGTCTAAATTTGATTTGCCAAAATGCCTAGTGGAATGTCCAGTGCATCCAGTAACAGTGCCTTTGTCATGTCCTACTTAGGATCTTTCCTGCTGTTTCTTACTGAAAGTGTTGTAAAATGTGGCTTCTCCACAGGAGTAGCAATGAGACTCCGATGAAGAGTGCTTGACATACACTGAGCATACATACATATGCCTGGGGCATACCCCTTGCTTCATTTTCTACACAGTTACCTAAGCTTTAAGCCGCAGAATTACTCTTAACTTTTTAACTTGCATCAGCACCCACATCAGATCACTGTTTATTCTCCTTCCTACCCTTATGACCTGTCACGTGAGACCCGTGGTTCTCAAGCTTGAGCGTGCATCAGAATTCAGAGTCACCTGGAAGACTTGTTAAAAGATAAGTTGCTGGGTCCTGTCCTCAGAGTTTCTGATTTGATGACGTCTGGGGTGGGGGTTAGGTCACGCTAAAGCTGCTGGTGCAGGAACCACACTTAGAGAAACACTCCCATAATGTTGAAGTAGATGCCGATGTGATCTCTCTGCCAACACTCTCTTTCCTAGTGAATTCATGTTACACACTTCTGCCAGGATTATTTTTAAAGTATTTATATGGCTTTCCTAAAAACTCTAAAATCCTCAAGGATTAACACTGTTTTATCCATCTTTGAATCCTTTGATGTCTAGCACCTTACCTAGTAATGGCAGGTATTCAATAGCTGTTGGTTGATTGAATCAATCAAAATACTTTTGATAGCATTCTAGGTTTTTATTTTCATTTGCTTCTTATACAAGTTTGTATAAGTATACGAGTGTTAGCGTGGTAGTGGCATGAGTCTAATAAATTGAGGATTCAGATTAGTCAGATTTTAATTTATAGAATATCTCTTTCTTAACGCAGGCACGGGTAATAAAAATAAAAGTACAGCTTTTAAGTTGACTGTCTCATTTGCCGTGTGGCAGCATATATCTGATAACCATTGTTTTAGAAGGTATAACAGACCAGTCTAAGAGAGCACATAAAATCATCACTGACGTGTAGATATCTAAGAAAGATGGAAAATAACCAAATACTAAAAATCAAATTGACCTAGAAATGACAGCAAAATTTTTACAAGGAAAAGGACAGGGAAAATATAGAATTCAGCACTCTCAGTTGCTGTAAAATATTATATCAGGTTTGCTTTAATTACATGGTAATGCCTCTGAGAACAAAGGTAATTACATGATAACTTATGTTACTATTCCCATATTATCTCTTAATAACTATGTGTTTAACTTGTCACTATTATATAGTGTGTAGTTTGATATTACTGATGTATAAAGAACATTGATAACTTAAATGGATGAGTTGGGGTGGGATGAGGGATGAGGATAGTATAGAAAGCATAGTATTATAAATATCTAGAATGCAAATGATTCATTAGATCATTGACCTGGTCCTCAAGGATCTGAACCAAAGCTGTGGAGAATACCATCAGTGTCTAAAATGAATCATGTGGCTTCCAAGACAGTTCAGTTCAGTTCAGTCACTCAGTCATGTCTGACTCTTTGCTACCCCATGAATCAGAGCACGCCAGGCCTCCCTGTCCATCACCAACTCCCTGAGTCTACCCAAACCCATGTCCATCAACTTGGTGATGCCATCCAGCCATCTTATCCTCTGTCATCCCCTTCTCCTCCCGCCCCCAATCCCTCCCAGCGTCAGGGTCTTTTCCAATGAGTAAACTCTTCACGTGAGGTGGCCAAAGTACTAGAGTTTCAGCTTCAACATCAGTCCTTCCAGTGGACACCCAGGACTGATCTCCTTTAGGATGGACTGGTTGGCTCTCCTTGCAGTCCAAGGGACTCTCAAGAGTCTTCTCCAACACCACAGTTCAAAAGCATCAATTCTTTGGTGTTCAGCTTTCTTCACCATCCAACTCTCACATCCATACATGACTACTGGAAAAACCAAAACCTTGACTAGACGGACCTTTGTTGGCAAAGTAATGTCTCTGCTTTTAAATATGCTATCTAGGTTGGTCATAACTTTCCTTCCAAGGAGTAAGCATCTTTTAATTTCATCACCATCTGCAGTGATTTTGGAGCCCCCAAAAATAAAGTCTGACACTGTTTCCACTGTTTCCCCATCTATTTCCCATGAAGTGATGGGACCGGATGCCATCATCTTAGTTTTCTGGATGTTGAGCTTTAAGCCAACTTTTTCACTCTCCTCCTTCACTTTCATCAAGAGGCTTTTTAGTTCCTCTTCACTTTCTGCCATAAGGGTGGTGTCATCTACATATCTGAGGTTATTGATATTTCTCCCTGCAGTCTTGATTCCAGCTTGTGCTTCTTCCAGCCCAGCGTTTCTCATGACGTACTCTGCATATAAGTTAAATAAGCAGGGTGACAACATACAGCCTTGACGTACTCCTTTTCCTATTTGGAAACAGTCTGTTGGTCCATGTCCAGTTCTAACTGTTGCTTCCTGACCTGCATACAGGTTTCTCAAGAGACAGGTCAGATAGTCTGGTATTCCCATCTCTTTCAGGATTTTCCACAGTTTATTGTGATCCACACAGTCAAAGGCTTTGGCATAGTCAATAAGTTTACTGTGAGCAATGAAATAGATAAGTGATTATAGGACATAAGGCATATACTTTCATGTTTTGAGAGGTTTTTAGTTTTAAGTAAGTATTAAGATTTGTTTTTTAATGAAAAAAGACATACTTCACCCATATCATTAAGCAAGCATCTTGAGTTTGTATGTGCAGACTATGTGGTGAGGATGTACAGCACCAGAAACTCTTCATTCATTCATTGCTAATAGGAATGCAAAATGGTACAGCCACTTTGGAAAACGGTTTGGCAGTTTCTTAAAAAACACACTCTTACTATAAGATCTAGCAATTGTCCTCCTTGGTTGCCCAAATGAATGGAAAACTTATACGTATAAAAACCTGCACACAAATGTTTATAGCACTTATTCATAATTGACAAAACTTATAAACAGTCAAGATGTCCTTCAAAAGATGACTGGATAAATAAACTGTAGTATATCCATTCCACAGAATATTATTCAGTCATAAAAAGAAACAAGCTATCAAGCCATGAAAAGGACACAAAAGAAACTCAGACATACCATGCTAAATGAAAAAAACCAATTTGAAAAGGCTACAAATTGTATGAATCCTTTACTGAAAGGATAAAACTATGAAGAGAGTAAAGATATCAGTGATTGTCAAAGGGCGAGGGGGGAATGAGAGGTATGAATAGATAAAGTACAGGGGTTTTTTGAGCAGTGAAACTATCCTTTGTAGTATTGTAATGATGTGTAACAAATCATTAGACATTTTCTTTTTTATATGTCTTTGAATCCTATAGAATGAACAACATAAAGTGAACCCTAATATAAACCATGGACTTTAGTGAGTCATTATCGGCTCATTAATTGTTAACAGCATACCACACTAATGCAAGATGTTAATGATAGGGGAAATAAGGGATGCAGCAATGAGAAGGCATATAGGAACCTTGTACTTTCTGTTTAGTTTTTCTGTAAACCTAAAACTGCTCCCAAAAATAGTCTATAAATTTAAAAAACAAAAAAGGCTAAAATGGAAAAACCTTTCTTCCACCCACCTCATTTTACTAGTATCTTCAGTTTGTGTGTGTGCCTTAAGTTTCCCAACTTCATCAATTACAGTGTTCTAAGATTCTAAGGCCAGTATCCTATGGCCAGTGATCTCACCCTTTTTTCTAAAAAAGCTTGTTCTATTGATATCACATAATGACCACTCTATCCAAGTACAGTGAACCTTTCTGCTTAATTCTGGCAGGAATTCTCCCAGAATCCCTGCTAAGGAAGCATTGGTCCCTGAATTTCCATTTCAAAAGATGCAGACTGATGTATTTGGCATATGCCATCTACAAATGAAGTCTTCATGGGGGAAGAAATACTGTACTAAAGTTGCCTCAAAAACTCTCTAAGGTGCCTCCTCTAACACTGCCTGTGTTTCCCTAAACCTGAGAATATAGAAGGTAGTGAAGATCTTTAGTTCTTGAGAAATCTTTCTGAGAATAATGACCAATTTCATTGTACTTAACACTCATACTGATTTTCTTTGCAGAAAGCTGTTACCAAGTGGCTACAATTATTAATAAATTCTAAAAGCATGAATGGAAAACTATCAGAATAAAACATCACTTAGCTGAAGTTCTTGAATGAATTGTTCTTAAACATTTTCTGAATAATTAAATGTTCCATGTTATCTTTTAAAATGTTTATTGATTTTTTCTGATTATAAAAGTAATATTACTTACTATAGAATATTTAGTAAATAAAAGGAAACAGGAAGTAAAAATCATCTCCAAAATCTGGAAATGATCATAATTCTTCAGACATATAAGAATTTTGCTTTTTTACTATTTTGAATAAACATATTTCTAAAATACATTTTAAAGATCTAACCAAAGAGTGAAAATGGAGGGAAACACATGTAGGAATTTCATAAAATCAGAATGAGTACAGGTGTACTCTGTACTATCTTTGCAACTCTTATGTAAATCTAAAATTATTTCAAAATAAAATGTTTAAAAATGCTCCAAACAGGATGGGTTACTTAAGATATGGTGGTGGAACAAAAATGTAACTCTGGGAAAAATGAAAGTTGATTACTACCAATCATGACACTCAATTTCTAGATGGAATAAATAATTAAATGACCATAAGTGAACTAAAAGAAAATACGAGCTGATACTTATCTGAACTCATGGTATGGAAGACCTGTCTCAACTCAAATTCAGTGGAAAAAGCGATTAAAAGATAAATATATCGATGTAGCAATAGAAATAAAAGGCGAGTGACAAAATAACAGGAAGTACTCTCAACATAAATAGGAGACAAACTGAAAGAATGTCTTTTAGAAATCAATAATAGGAGAGAAATACTCTAGTAGGAGAACAGGTTAAAGCTGTCATCAGACAGCTCATAAAAAGAAGCAATACAAATGAACAAAAAAAGTTTTCAACCTCCCTAATAAACAAATAACTGTAAGTTAAAACAGAATTCTGCCTTTCACTTTTTAAATTATCAAACAGATTTTTAATAGCAAGAATGCTATTGGGTATATACATTAATAACATCATTTTGAAAAGGAGTTTGGCAATATGAATAAAAAGCCTTAAAATTAATTACCTTTGGGGCTTCCCTGGTGGTCCAGTAACTAAGACTCCGAGCTCCCATTGCAGAGGGCCTGGGTTCTATCCCTGGTCAGGAAACTGGATCCCACATATACCAAGATCTGGTGCATCTAAATAAATAAATAAATTTTAAAAATTAATTACCCTTCAAGAAATATATCCTAAAGAAATTAAAATTTTTAATTGTGCACAATAAGTGTTATTAAAATGTTATAAAGATACTCACTACAGTTTTATTTATAGCAGTAAAAAAAAAATTAGAAATACACCTAAATATCCAGTAATAGGATTAAGTAAATTATACTGCATCTACATTTAAAATGCATGGTCTCTAAGAATATTTAAAGATATGGGAAAATGTTTCTGATAAAGTTTTTATTACAGAAATAATACCTGTAAGCAGTAGAAAACACAACAGCACAAAAAGGAAATACACATGTATCATAGAAGTAGTATATTTATATATAATGAAAGGTAAGCATTGCTTCCACCCCAGTCCTCTGATTCCCCTCTGTGAGGTAGCTTTGGTTGCTGGTATTTATTGAATCCATCCATAAATATTCTGTGTTTGTGCAACTTTATATATGTGTACACATCCTAGTATTCATCAAATGAGAGTGTACTGGGCTTACTTGAGTTTTCATTTACTTTTATCTTGGAAGTTGTTTCATAGCAGCTTAATGAAGATCTAACTCATTCTAGTTAACTGCTTTCTGTAATTCCATTGCATGGATTTAACTGGTCACCTCTTCAAATTGTTGTAATTTTTTTTTTTTTTTAACATAAACCATGTAGCCATATGTGATGATGATCAGAAAAGCTAACTCATGTTTTTTACTGTGAATGTTGAATGACCAGTAATGGAGTCTACTGGGTTTTTAGTTCCAGCCACCATGAAAAGTATTAGTGAAGGAACTATATATGAAAAAGAAAATACTGACTTGTAGACTTCATTCATTTCCTTCTAAAATATTCTGGCTCCTAAGTGTCGTTATTAAGACTTTCATAATTACTGACAATATTTCTATTTCTATGGATGACACTAAGGAAATTCTACATGTTGTATGTTTTCTACAGTAACTACATAGAATGGACAACTTGAGCTAGGAAATCTCATTGCCTTTTGTCCACACTAGCCGTCACACCTCTAATGTGCCTTGAGAAAAAAAATTAACTTAGTACTCCTCTCAGCACAGTTTAAATTATGTGTCAGGGCTCACTTCAGACAGTGCATTCCGGTATGCTAAAATTGACCACTCTTTTTAACAGCAGTAAAAGAAAAGTCCAAATGAAATTAACCAGAAGATAATAAACCATATTGGTTGTTAATGGACAGAGGTTTATTCTGAGAACTCTGGATCTGTAATTGCTCCAAGATTCAGAGCCCTAGGAACCAAATTCAGTGTCAGTGAGAAGCCTTCAGGTACACTGTGCCTCAGCACCCCGAGACCTAAGGTCCATGACATAACCAAAAGTGGGAGAGGCCCTGGAATAAGCCTATCCGTGAAAGGATCAAAGAGGAGTTAAAAGTCACAGAGAGAAGGACTCAAGTTAAAAGGTATAACCACGGCCTCAGCATGTGAGTTCTTGATTTGGAAACCTGTACTGCTGTTTCTTGTTCACCAGTGTATGTCTCTTGGTCCTGTTCTCATGGCTGTCTTGAAAGGCATATACACAGCACCTTACCATTCATTTTTTTTTTTTCCTTTATTTATTTTTTTTTCCCCCAGTGGGTTTTGTCATACATTGATATGAATCAGCCATAGATTTACACGTATTCCCCATCCCGATCCCCCCTCCCACCTCCCTCTCCACCCGATTCCTCTGGGTCTTCCCAGTGCACCAGGCCCGAGCACTTGTCTCATGCATCCCACCTGGGCTGGTGATCTGTTTCACCACAGATAATATACATGCTGTTCTTTCGAAACATCCCACCCTCACCTTCTCCCACAGAGTTCAAAAGTCTGTTCTGTACTTCTGTGTCTCTTTTTCTGTTTAGCATATAGGGTTATCATTACCATCTTTCTAAATTCCATTCATTTTTAACGTGATGTACTAATGACCTCCCCACAAAGAGCTTCTAAGGTATTTTTTCATATTGAACACTCATGCCAAGTCAGTTGTTTAAAATTTTACTTCTTGACTTCTTGTTTGGCCCAGAGTCTTTACTGAAAGAGTACAAAATTCTTTTTTAATTTATCTACAAGCCATATTTATCTGCTATAGTGTCTGCTAGCCACATTCTTTTAATTCATCACATTCAGTGAATGAAATATGAATAAGCACTTTGTTTACTTGCTGGCACAGTATTTGTGTATACTAACAGAATATTGTATTTTTGCTACCTAAAAATACTTTATTGAAATAATATCTTAAAAATACAGAGAACTTTAAAAAATTGGGGTGGGAGAGCCAAAAATTCTACAGAAAAATAAGCAAAAGATCAGAAAAAACAATTCACAGAAAGAGATTAGTTTTTTAAACATAGAACAAGGTCTTCAGTTTCACCCATAGTAAGAGAGATGCAAATTAAAGTTACTTTAAGATATGTTTCTAACCCATCAGTTTGGCAAAAAATCAAAAGCTTGACAGTGTACTCTGTTATTGAGGTTGTGGGGAAACATGCGCTCATAAACATTACTAGTGAAAATACAGAAGGTTTAACCCCAAGGAGGGGAATTTGGCAGTATCTAACAAAATTACTTAACATATTTATCCTTCAACCCCAAAAATGCCACTTCTAGAAATTTACCTAAAAGGTACATACACACACCCAACAGCACAAAAGCACACATGCAAAGTGTTATTCATTACAGAATTATTTGTGATTTCAAAGCATTAAAAACTGGTGAACATCCACACATAGGAGATGGAATGAATGAACTCTGGTGTATCCATACAAGAAGCTGCTATGCGGCTATAAAAAAAGAACAGGGAAAATCTCTTATGTATTAGTATGCAGTGATGCCAGGAGATATTTTAAGTGAAAAAAAAGCAAAGTGCAAAAGGGCATATATTCTTTGCCACTCCTTTTGTATAAAAAAAGAGGAAATAAGAAAATACACAAATATCTGCTTACTTTTACAAAATAAACACAGGAGTTCAGTTCAGTCACTCAGTTGCGTCCAACTCTTTGCAACCCCATGGATTACAGCACAACAGGCCTCCCTGTCCATCACCAACTCCCAGAGTTTACCCAAACTCATGTCCATTGAGTCAGTGATGCCATCCAACCATCTCATCCTTTGTCATCCCCTTCACGAGAGCAGCCTTCAGTCTTTCCCAGCATCAGGATCTTTTCAAATGAGTCAGTTCTTCTCATCAGGTGGCCAAAGTATTGAAGTTTCAGCTTCAGCATCAGGCCTTCCAATGCATATTCAGGATTGGTTTCCTTTAGGATGGACTGGTTGGGTCTCCTTGCTGTCCAAGGGACTCAAGAGTCTTCTCCAACACCACAGTTCAGAAGCATCAGTTCTCCGGTGCTCAGCTCTCTTTATTGTCCAACTCTCACATCCATACATGACTACTGGAAAAACCATAGCTTTGACTAGATGGACCTTTGTCGACAAAGTAATATCTCTGCTTTTTAATATGCTGTCTGGGTTGGTCATAACTTTTCTTCCAAAGAGTAAGCGTCTTTTAATTTCATGATTACAGTCACTCTGCAGTGATTTTGGATCCCCCCAAAATAGTGTCACTGTTTCCGTTGCTTCCCCATCTATTTGCCATGAAGTAATGGGACTGGATGCCATGATATTAGTTTTTTGAATGTTGAGTTTTAAGCCAGCTTTTTCACTCTCCTCTTTCACTTTCATCAAGAGGCTCTTTAGTTCCTCTTCACTTTCTGCAGTAAGTGTGGTGTCATCTGCATATCTGAGATTATTGATATTTCTCCTGGCAATCTTGATTCCAGCTTGTGCTTCATCCAGTCCAGCGTTTCTCATGAAGACAAACCAAAAAACAGTGAAATTGGGTACCTCCAATGGGGAGGGCATAGGGTAAAAGAAAGTGACACTTCTCTGAGCATACCTTTTTTAGAATTTTTAATATTCTACATATTTTTAAAGAAAAATTAATAAGGATGAAAGTGAGGGATGAAAATTGAAATCATGACCTCAACATTCTTTTCATTCTTAAGTAAGTGAACCATTCTGAGAGAGTCAATTCCTAGGCAGGTTGATAAGAAGTTTGAGGGTCCCCAAGGAGAGAGAGGTCTGGAATTCTCAAGGAGGAGGAAAGGACAAACTTTTTTCCCTCTACATTCCTTAGGATTATATAACAATAATGTATCCTGCTTGAGGACAGTTTCTGGAAAAAACCTTCTGGCTAATCCTGTTATCTTAAAATGTAAATTATGGGAGTAGGTCTAGTAAGGTCTTTACAACCTCCGGACATTCTTTTGATTCACTGTAATAACTAATTAAAAGTATATAACTCCATTGCTAACACTAGTGAAGGGGTATGCTTTCTGCCCCCTTCTGATGTCTATGTCAGAAGCTTTCTCTTTTATACTTTAATAAAACTTTATACACAAAAGCTCTGAGTGATCAAGCCTCGACTCTAGCCCCGGATTGAATTCTTCTTCTCTGGAGGCCAAGAATCCTGGCATCTTTTGTGGTTCAGCAACAACCTGTCAATTCCGAAGTGGGGTAAAAAAGAAAACCAATCTAAAGAGTATACTGAACACAGTATTTGAGCACATTGGAGGACAGCAAACCAATTCTAAACTGTTTTTAATAGATTTAGGGTTTTGTAAAATTAGTAGTGAAGCAATTTTGAAGCTGTTTTGGAGCTAGTATAAAATTAAGCCAATAAATATTTTGATATTGTTGGAAGCTAGGGTTTTCACTGTCGAAAAAAGTACAGAATCATAATAATGGACTGGAGAAAGGTAAGAAAGAGTGCTATGGGGATGGATTGAAACTGGAAGTATTGGTGTCAATTCAATTTCTAAAATAGGCCTGTGTACATGTGTATATATGTGTACATATGTGTGTGTATCTGTATCCGTACATGTGTAGAAGTACATACTTCCTAGCTCCATTTGCTGACAGGGTCTAGAAGCAAAGAATGCACCTACCTCCCATACTTTGTTTGGTTTCTAATACCATTTCACCCTAATAGGAAATAGGTATCCTTGGGAAAATGGCAGGTTCTAAGGCTGAGATAGGGTGGGTTTAAGATGAGCCAAGAATATAATTCCAAAAAGTAAGGAAGTACTCAAAAACAGTATGAGGGCACATCCAAGGACACATGAGCCAGCTTGAAGGTGCTCCCACTGGTAAAAACTGAGACATTTTGAGCACCATATAGAGCTGTATTGAATGATAAACCATTGATTAAAAAACAAGAGTCTGTGCCTCCTTATTGATACATAAATAGATGAAAAATAGTAAATGAGATTAGAGATAAGCTCTTGCATATAGAATGTCAAAAGCTGACTGGTAAATGTGAAGGGAGTGCTCGAGTAAAAAATCATCATGGTTTAAGTTGCTTCAGTTAGGAATCATGAGTGAATACTAAATTTGGGAGAAGGGATTGGAATTCTTGATAGGGAGCAGAATATCTACCAGCAGACTCCTTGGTACATGCAAGGGAAAATATAACTATACAGTGGAGAAGTAGGACAACATCTTGATCCGGTGATCAAAATTACCACCAGTGAATAGCAGCCAGACATAATGTGTTCCTAAATGTGATACCCTTGAGAAGGACACAACATAATTTTTCTAGTATTCTGGCCAGGAATGCATAATCTGAATTTAATCATGAAGAAATATCAGACAAACCAAAATGAACATCACTCTATTAAGTACGGAGTAGGGGAAGACTGTATTCTTCAAAAAAGTCCTTGTCACATAAGTCGAAGGAAATGTTCGAGATAAACCAAACTAAACATATGACAAATCCGAGACTAAATTCTATCCTAGGTGGAAGAAAAATGCTATGAAGGACATTAGTGGGTCATTGACAAAACTGGAATATGAACAGTCAATCACATAACTATTCTAACACTATTACTGAAGTCGATGACTATGGTTATCCATGAGACTACCCTTATTCTTGGGAAAGATGCATAGATAGATTTAAAGGTAAAGGGCATGACAAATGCCACTTCTTCTCTATTAGTTCAGTGGAGAAAATTGTATAAAAAAGAGAAGATGGGCCCAAAAGGAGCAAAATGTTGACAATAAGTACCTCCCAGGTAAAGGATGTATGGATACTATTTGCATTGTTTGCAAGTTTTCATTTCGTTTTTGGCACATTTTCTGAATTAGAAATTATTTCCAAATGTAGTTTTAAAAAAATACGTTTTAGGCCAACTAATAATAAAAATCTAAACTTAAAAAATTATACAGAAAAACATTATGCTAAGTGAAGTAAGGCAGACAGAAAAGGCCAGGGGTGGGAGGGAATGGAGAGTTTAATAAGTTTAGTTTCTGTTGGAGTAATGAAAATATTCTGCAAATCGATAAAGGTGATGGTTACACTACATTGCAAATAGACTTAATGCCTTTAATTGTACACTTTAAAATGGTTGAAATGGTAACTTTGAGGTTATGTATATTTTATGCAATAAAAAAGCTATCTTGGGAATCTTTAATTCTTATTATGAAAGAATTTCCTGTGATTCTTTAAATATAAGCTCCTTTTTTTTTAAAACTATTTTATACAACTGGTGAGGACTCATATCAGCTACTTTATGAAGGTTCAACTTATAACTGATTATATAACATCTGTAGTTCATCTCAGTTAGAATTTAAAAGTAGATTGTTAAAAAACTGATATTCACCCAGGGCAAAGGTCTAAGGTTTTTTTCTCCATCCAGGTTTTCCACTTGTCAAAGCAAATGTCTCCTCAGGGGACTTCACTTCAATCATCAACTAGCTCTTCTATTATAAAGAGGATGCTGGTACTTAAACGCTTCTCAAAAATATTTCATAAACATAAGCTTTCTTTTTCTCAGAAAGAACATACCAGGAGGAATGAGGAAAACAGATGTTCCTTATAAGTCTTCTAATAGACGTGTTTCCATTGTAAGCTGATCTGACTGAATTTGGCATCTGCTCCATTCACTGTGTGGGCTGAACAGTTGAGTCTCACAGTTTGGCTGAAAGTTAATATTGACCTTTGACTGTTACCTGAAAACTCAATGATAAAATACTCTTACTAAACCTCTTGAGAGAGTGATTTCACATTCTAAGCAAATGTCTTCAAAATACATCACTCCATTAACCAAATTAATTACTCTTTGGTTGGGCGTACTTATTTATTTTATTGGATACAGCATTCCCCAAATCTGACAAGGGAGAAGCCTGTGTGGTCAGAATGGTAGAAGAGAAAGAACATAAATCTCTTATAATGTTCTCTACAGGTCACTATACCACAGCTTTTAAATTAACCTTAACCCCCCAGCTGCCCAGGGCCTATGAGGCCTAAAAGTCTGGCTACAGAACAGTTTCTCATTATCATCTGTTCTTCTGCGTTTTTGAGTACTGCTATAGCATCTCTGGTTTTCCTTAGAGGGGAAGTAGCCCCAGATTTTTCTGTTCTTGACTATCTTATTTGTAACTACAACAATTTTTTATGTAGTTTTATTGCAGTATAATTGACATACAATAAACTGCACATGTTTAAAGTGTACAGTTTTACGAATGTTGACATATTTATACACCCATGGACCATCACTATGGACACATTTACTGCGTCCATACTATTTGGATTGTTTCCAATTTGGGGCTATGCCAAATAAAACTGGTCTGAACATTCATTTGCAAACCATGGTTAAATACCTAGAAATAGAAAGACTGAGTCTTTTGATAGGTGTATGTTTAACTTTTTAAGACACTGATAATTGTTTTTCAAAAAGAATCTTATTTTATAGTCTCATAATCAGTATTCTGGGCTTTCCGGTGTCTCTGAGGTAAAGAATTCGCCTGCCAATGCAGGAGACGCAGGAAACTCAGGTTCGATCCCTGGGTTGGGAAGATCCCCTGGAGGAGGAAGTGGCAATCCACTCCAGTATTCTTGCCTGGAGAATCCCATGGACAGAGGAGCTTGGCGGGCTACAATCCATGGGGTCGCAAAGAGTTGGACACAACTGAACGGCTGAGCACACACACAGGCAATCAGTATTTGAGAGTTTCATTTAATCTGTACTCTTGCCAACACTTGCTTTGTCAGTCTTCTTTCATTTTAGCCATTCTAGTGGGTGGGCAGTGGTATTTCATGATGGCTTTAATTATTATTTTTCTAACAGATAATAATGTTGAACATCTTTTCCTGTGCTTGTTTGGCATGTTTACCTTCTTCACTAAAGTGTTTGTGTAAAAGTGTTTAATTTAGCAAAGTCAAAATTATTTTTTCTTTCATAAAAGTTTACACTTTTTATGTCCTAAGATCTTTGGCAAGTTCAAAATCACAAAGATTTTCTCATAAGTTTTCTTCTCAGTTTTATAGTTTTAGCTCTTGCATTTAGACCTGTAATCCATTTCAAGTTAATTTTGTGGTTGGTGTGAGGAAGGGTAGAAGTGTGTGTGTGTTTTTTTTTTGTTTTCACATATGGCCCATCCAGCTCTTCTAAGAACATTTGTTTTAAAAGAAGTCTATTATAATAACATGGGAAAAAAGAAAGATTATCCTTTCTCCATTGAATTGCTTAATACCTTTATAAAAATCAGTTGATGATATAGAAGTAAGTTTGTTTCTAGATTGTTCAGTTTCACTGATTTATTTGTCCATCTTAATGCCTGTACCACAGTGTCTCAATTATTTTAGTTCTGTAGTAAATTTTTAAATCAAGTACTCTTATTTTCAGAGTTCTATTTTGATTAGTCTAAATTCTTTGCATTTCCACATAAATTTTAGAATCAGCTTGTCAGTTTCTATTAGAAAAGCTTGCTGGAATTTTGGTTGATATTACATTAAATCAGTAGAGCTGATAACAATATTGAGTCTTCTGTTCTCTGAATAGTTTATAGCTCTTCATCTTAGCTTGTTTTTTATCTCTCAGCATTGTTTTTTGCTTGTTTGGGGTTTTTTTCTCAGCATTGTTTTGTCATTTTCAGTGCTGAGGTCTTACACAGCTTTTGTCAGATTTAGGTATTTCACATGTTTGGTAGTATGGTGAAGAGTATTTTTAATATCAATTTCTAACTGTTCATTGCTAGCATATATAATTGCTATATATACACACATTACTAGTACAAAAATTCAGTTGATTTTTGTAGAGGAATCTTATATCCTGCAACTTCACTAAAGTAACTTAGTAGTTCAAGTTAACTTTTTTCTAGATTCCATAGGAATTTTTACATAGACCAGGATTTCTCAGTTTTGGTATTATTGACATCATAGGATATTTAGCAGCATCCCTGGGCTCTACCCTCTAGTTGCCATTAGCACCCTCTGATGTGAATATGACATTGCCACATGTTCTCCAGGAGGCAGAATTGCCACTGTTGAGAGCCATGGATATAGGTGGTCATGCCATCTGCAAATGAAGACAGTTCTACTTAATTTTCTATTTTGATGCCTTTTCTTTCTTTTGTTTGCCTTAGTGCACAGGCTAGAGTCTACAGTCCAATATTTAAGAACAAACATTCTTTCCTTGTTCTCAATTCTAAGGGGAAAAACATTTCATCATCCTCCATTAAGAGTGATATTAACTGCAAGGTTTTCATAGAAGTTCCCTTCTGTTACTAGTTTATTGAAAGTTTTTTTTAGAAATCCGTCTTGGGTTTCATCAAACGATTTTTCATCATCTATGAAGATGACCTTATGATTTTCCTGGTTAATATGGTAGATTAAATTGATTTATTTTTTAAAGTTAAACCAACCTTGCATTTCTAGGATAAATACTACCTTATCATGAATTATTATCTTTTTAAATATACTATTGGATTGGATTTGCTAAAATATTTGCATCTTTTCTGATTATAGTATCAGAGTAAAACTGGCCTCAAAGAGTGAGTCAAAAAGTAGTCTCTCCTTTTTAGTTTTCTAGAGTTTGTATAGCATTGACATTATTTTTCTTCTTTAAATGTTTGGTAGAATTCAGCAGTGACACCATCTGAACTGGAATTTTCTCTATGTGAAGCTTTTTAATTTTAAAATCAAATGTTTAATAAACACAAGGCTATTCATGTTATCTATTTCTTCCTGAGTGAGCTTTGATAGAATGTGTATCTCCAGAAGTTTGTCTAACTTGTTAAATCTGAACACTTTATAGTTCTGTAAAACTTTATTGGCATTAAATTGTTAATGACATTTCCTTATCCTTTTAGCGTGTGTAGACGTTATAGTGATATGGTGTCTCTTATTATCAATAGTGACAATTTATGTCTCTCCTCTCTTTTTTTCCTTCTCAGTCTGTGTAAGTGTTTATTGTACTTTGATTCCTACTTCCATCTTCTCAACTCAGTAACTGTCAGGCTCTACCTAGGTTTTCCTTCCATGAATTGTGTCCTGGTAGTTTACCTCATTTATTTCCCTTCCTTCATGTATCTTTTGTGACTGATGTACAATATTTGAAAGACTTCGTTTCATATACTTTGTTTTTATTTTAAAGTTGTTTCTGAAGAAAGGGTAAATCTGATTCTTTTATTTCATCTTGATCGGAAGCAAAAGGCCTCAGCATTGTTATCTATCTTATCATATTTATTTTAATGTCAAACTTATCCATGGTGCTTGACTCTCTATATTATTTCACTGATACTTCTGGGAGTGAAAAAGGTATATAAGGTCCTTCATAACTTTTCAACTCTCAGATTTGTTCTTGGAGAGAGATCCAGATGATAGAGTTTTTCCCAAATAACAACTCGCTAGGAATAACAGCAATACAGAAGGAATTCAGAGAGATAGGCAGAGGTATAGCTCATAATTTCTCAGCTATAAAGACCAAAGATAATACTTATATGGCCAGTAATTCTTTCTTACAACCTTTTACTCTCAAAGTTAAAGGAAAGCGTGATCGTTTATGCCTAAAAAGACTAGATTGACTTGATGATGAGTTGTCATGTCCCAACTTGAGCTCTTTAAGAGAACTATTAGGGAAGAACCCTCTAACCCTGGAGGTTTGACACTTCACTATCAAGACTGAAGAGAGGCATAGGTACGTAGACCAAATTTTGTTCTGACCCATATGACATTTCTGATGCTGTTACACAATGCTCATGTTTTCCCCTTCTGCCTGTGTTCCAGGTTTTCTGTCTCAGCTGGTCTCCGACAAGCCTCTAACTGAATGCATCCGTGCCGGCCACTATGCTGCAAGTGTCATAATCAGGAGGACTGGTTGCACCTTTCCTGAGAAGCCAGACTTCCACTGATGGAAAAGCATGAAACTGCACCCAGGGGTAGAGACACTGCCCTGGTTGTTTCCTGAGAATTCCCATATTAATAAAGAAGAAAATTAAATGCCACCTTTCCTGCTATAATAATGTTCATTCTTAATTTAGGGGGTACAGTAATGCACAATAGAATCTTTATTCTCTCAACAACCTAAAGTAGGAGGTTTATTTCCATAGTTTGATAGTGCCAGGTAAATGTCAATTAAACAGGAATATAGTATTTCAATTGAGATTTTTGTTTGATTTTCCATTACATTGTAAATTCAAGTATACTAAGCAAAGTGATCATTTTTTTACATTCTGCTTTGAATGCAGATGCAATTTAATATAATAGATTTTTTAAAGGGAATTAAAGATAATACATAAATCTTTAGCTTTTATACAAGTATATTTAATTCAGAAGTGTGTTTATACACATATACACACACATGTGTTCATATATGTACCACATATATACATGACAAATGGTTAAATAAGGTACAGAAATATTTATCTTCCCAAGTTATGCCAAGTAATTTCCTCAGTGTGTACTTAAACATGTAATAAACTTTGGATAATTAATTTGCCAAATTATAAGCTATATTACAATATTCAAGTCATAATCTTATATTTACCTGTGGTACTCTGTATTTGATACAAATAAAAACTTGTCATAAAGGGCTTTTTTTCTGTCTTTGTCCTGTGCTCAGCAAACTAAGGAAGAAAGATAACTGTCTAATCCTGGGTCCTGAAATATCTGATCTGTTTATGGAGATAGAAAAAACAACATAACACATAAAAAAATAACTTAGTATTGGAGACCAGTAAGCCACTGTTTTCAGGAAGACAGAATGGTATGATATAACTTCTGGGGAATGCCCTGGCAGACCAGTGGTTAGGACTTCATACTTCTGCTCCAGGAGGCACAGGTTCGGTCCCTGGTCCGGGAATTAAGATCCTACATGCTGTGTAGCATGCCCCCCACCCCCAAAAAAGTCTAAAAAAAATGGAACCTCTGGAGTCAGACTAATTACCTTGATAAGAGCTTGTGCAAATTACTTAGCCTCTTGAACGTCAATTTCCTCTCTATAAAATGGAATCATAACCCCTATGTACAAGGTCATTGAGATGATTCAAGAGGGGATAACTAGGTACAAAATGCTTGTTACAAGTCTAATAAGAACCTACTATTGTTATGATTATTGTTACTAAAGAAGAAGAAAATCATAGTTATAAAACTGAATTCATAGAAAAGCGTTCAGGTTTTTGTTTTATGTTTAAGAAGACTTTTAGGTCTCCTACACTAATCCTTTTTAACATTGTTGAGATACAATTCATATACCATAAATTTTTTTATTTTAAAGTATACAATTCAGTATGTTTTAGTATATTCACAAAGTTGTGTAGCTATCACCAATATCTAAATCAAGAATACTTTCATCACCCCAAAAGGAAACCCTTTTCCTCCCAATTCACTCCTCGTCCTCTGATAACCACTAATCTGTTTCCTGTCTCTATAGATGTGCCTATTCTTGATGTTCATAAAAATGGAGTCATATAATAATGTTTTCTTTTGTGTCTGGCTTCTTTCACTTAGCATGTTTTCAAAGTTTACTTATCCTATGATATTTTCAGTACTTCTTTTTATTGCCAAATAATATTTCTTTGTATACATATGCCATATTTTGTTTATCCATTCGTGTTGTTGGACACTTCAATTGTTAATGACCCAATTAACCCTTTTGGGCTATTATGAATCATGCTGCTATTAACATTCATGTCCAAGTTTTTTATATGGATGTATGTTTTCAATTCTTTGCGGTATATACCAGAAGTAGAATTGATGGATCACATGGTAACCCTATGATTAACTTTTTGGGAAATTGCCAGACCTTTTCCAAAAGAACTGCATCATCTTACATTCTCACTAAAAAGGTTTGTGAGTTTCAATTTTTTCACACCCTTGCCAACACTTGCTACTCTCTGTTTGATTATAGCCATCTTGGAGGGTATGAAGTGATATCTCATTGTGCTTTTAATTTTTATTTTCCTATTTATTAATGATATTATATTTATTGACCATTTGGATTTCTTTCTTTGGAGAAATGTCTATTCAAAGTTATTGCCCATTTTTTAATTGAGTGGTTTGTCCTTTTATTGTTGAGTTGTAAGCATTCTTTGTATGTTCTATATATTCTTATCAGTCATATGATTTACAAATATTGTCTTCCACTGCGTGGGTTGTGAAGCATAGATTTTTTTTTTTTTTTACCTTTTGGCTGTGCTCTGCAACTTGTGATTGGGCTTTCCAGGTGGTACTATTGGTAAAGAATCTGCTTGCCAATGCAGGAGACACAAGAAATGTGGATTTGATCCCTGGGTCAGGAAGATTCCCTTGAGGAGGAAATGGTAACCCACTCCACTATTCTTCCCTGGCAAATCCCTTGGACAGAAGATCCTACTCGGCTACAGTCCACGGGGGTCACAAAGAGTCAGACACAACAGTACACACACATGTGGCTTGAGGGATCTTAATTCCCTGACTAGGGATTGAACCCGTGCCCTTGGCAGTGAAAGCATGGAGTCCTAATCACTGGACCACTAGGGAATTCCCCAGATGTTTTTAATTTGTATAAAAGCCAATTTCTCTCTCTTTCTCTTTTTTTTTTTTTTTTTGTCAATTGTGCTTTTGGTTTCATGTTTGAGAAACCATTGCCTAATCCAATCGTGAACAATTAACATCTATATTCTCCTCTAAGAGTTTGATAGTTTTTGCATATATTTGAGTTGGGAGGTCTAATTATCTTGCTTCTGTATATGCAGTTGTCCCTGTGCCTTGTTAGAAGAGACTAGTTTCTCCACTATTGTATTGTCTTGGGGCTTCCCTGATGGTAAAGAATCCGCCTGCAATGCAGGAAACCTGGGTTTGATCCCTGGGTCGGGAAGATCCTCTGGAGAAGGGAGCACTCCAGTGTTCTTGCCTGGAGAATTCCATGGACAGAGGAGCCTGATGGGCTACAGTCCATGGGGTCACAAAGAGTCAGACACAACTGAGCAACTAACACTTTTACTTTCACTTCAATTGTATTGTCTTGGCACCTTTGTCAAAAATTATTGACCATAAATATAAGGTTTTATTTCTGGACTCTCAGTTCCATTAGTCTGTATGTCTGTATATTATCCTTATGCCAATCAGGACTGTCTTGATTACTGGAGCTTTGAGTAAGTTTTGAAATCAAAGTCTTCTAACTTTGTCTCTCAAGGACAATTAGTTTTTGAGTGTTAGAGTATCTTTATCATATTAAAACTACTGCAGAATGTCTTCCTCTTAGATCAGTAGTTTTGACACTGATAAACCTTTCCTATTCTTTTTTTGATAAGAAAGTTCTTTACCCCAAGGTTATTGATAAGTACCACTCACCGGCTATACTTTTATGACAGTCACTATTTTTAAGAGGTTCCAGAAGCATGTTTTCTGGTAGTAATTAACATGCACACAGATCACATAACTTTCTTGTTTTAGCAACATAGTCATTGGGATGTGTGTTCTTGGACTTTTGGCATACTTTTTTTAGTTCTTTGTTTTATTAAAGGACAAGGGAAAAATAATGGCTAGCCTTGCTGACCAAGTCTCAGGGAAACTGCCTCTTAACTGGTTGTCAGGCATCCTCTTGTCTGGGCTAAATTTTTCCATCTTGGAACGATGAATAGCTAACCTAGTTCCACTTTATAGCATCTTGGTTTAACAGATCGTTGAGGGAAGACTTACAGGACTGGGAATGGGGGAGGGGATAGTGAAGTTGTCAAGAAAACATGGGTCCTGGTCTCAGGTTGGCTTTGAATAGTTGAGTGACTTATTTTATGTAGTGGGTTGGCTAGAATGTTCATTTGGGATTTCTGTACGATGTTACAGAGAAATCCCAAACAAACTTTTTGGTCAAACCAGTAACTCAGAAAATATAAATGCTTTGGTTGTGACATTCCTAAAGCATATTATGTATGAGTGGTTTTTAACAAGGCTGCCTTTCTGTGTCTGGGAAAAGATGGTCCTTACAAGCCATTCATTTGCGTGTTACACTTGGGTGAGTTGGGTGGGCATAGGAAACCCATGCCTCAGGGGTGAACCTAGGTGATCTGGAAAATTAGATTTAAAAAATTATTTTAATTAAGGATAATTACTTTACAATATTGTGATGATTTTTGCTATACATCAATATGAATCAGCCATAGGTTTACATGTGTACCCTGCATCCTAAACCCCCCTCCCACCTCCTTCCTCACCTTATCCCTCCAGGTTGTTGCAGAACACCCACCGGCTCTGGATGCCCTACTTCATACATCAGACTCACACTGGTTATCTATTTTACATATGCTAATGTATATGTTTCAATGCTTTTCTCTCAAATCATCCCATCCTCTTCTCCCACTGAGTCCTAAAGTCTGTTCTTTACGTCTGAGTCTCCTTTGCTGTTGTGTGTAGGATCGTCAGTACCATCTCTGGTATTTTTCTTTCTCTTTCTGACTTACTTCACGCTATATAATAGGCTGTAGGTTCATCCACCTCATTAGAACTGACTCAAATGCATTTCTTTGAGTAAGTGAATTAGATTATTGAGGCTGGCCTAGTCTCAGTAGGTGATCAAGTTTGCCTGAAAACTGCTGCCATGATGTGGAAAAGAAAATGATACCAAATATTTGGAAACAGGCTGGGTGCCCAAGTATTAGTATAGCCGAATAGGAGTGAAAGAAAAAGTAACAAGAATGGCTATTGAATTTTCTTCTAGTTTTTATTGAAGGCAAAAGGGGGTGGCAAAGGATGAGATGGTTAGATAACATCACTGACTCAATGGATATGAATTTGAACAAACTCCAGGAGATAGTGGAGGACCAAGGAGCCTGGTGTGCTACAGTCCATGGGGTTGCAGGGTCAGACAAGACTTAGCAACTGAACAACAACTCATTTTTGTATCTATCTTCATGGCATATACCTTTAAGTATTGTTTTCTTTCTCTAAATCACGGAAGAGTAATTTTCATTTTAGATCAGGGTGAAAGAAATACATTCTTTATTTTAAAGTCAAACTTTTGCTAAAAGCTGTTGTTCTTACTCAATTATGTAAAGTAACTGTTATAATTCTGTATCTTTTCAAAAAAGGATGCATATTATAGATTGGGTTTTTGTGAGTTTGGGGGGGATTTTGTTTTATTTTGTCTGGGATTTTAGAGGGATAATTATTTGGGGGCTTGGGGGTGATATTTTTTGTTTTTTCTTCCCCCACACCACGCAGCACGAGGAACTTCTACAACCAGGGATCAACTCTGAGCCCCCTGCAGTGGAAGCACAGAGTCTTAACCACTGGACCACCAGGGTAGTCCTAGGTTGTTTTAGATATACACAAGCCTACAAAAGAAGCATGTGTTTGACTGGCAGTCTGAAAATACCACCTGTATTGAAATATAAAAACATGCACTTGTTCATTTTTGTTACTCCATTACCCTCAGAAAAAGTGTCCATTTAATAATATTTTCACTGGCTATAGTAGGTTTAAAATGTGAACAGTTTCTTTATGATTCAAAAGTCCTTCGCATTGTGTCCCCTTGGTCAAGTTCTTGAACTGCCCTAAGCCTTGGTTTTCTCAGTTCAAAATGAGTAGAACAGTGAGTGAGAGGGTGTTAAGAGAATAGGAGAATAAGACCATAAGATCAATAGTAAAATAAATTTGAATATGTGGTTTGATATTTTACAAAAGCACCAAAGCAACGGGATGAGAGAAGGAAAATCTTTTCAATATACAGTGCTGTTACAACTTGATACTTTTACGGGGAAAAAATGAACCTTTGACCCTTTACCTTACACCATACATAAAAATTAAAAATGAATCACAGCTGTTATAAAAGCTGAAACTATTACGCTTCTATAAGGAAACAATATTTTCACAGCTTGGGGATAGGCAAAAGTTTCTTGTTGAGGACTGTGAAAGCACTAACCATAAAAGAAAAGATACTGATACATTCAAAAAAATTTAATCCTGTCACTCATCAAGATACCATTAAGAATATGAATAATCAAGCTATAGGCTAGCATAAAATACATCACATATATCTAACAAAGAACTTATATCCAGAATATATTAAAAAACTAATTCAATAATGAAAAGACAAACATGAAAGAAAATATGTGAATAGTCATTAAGTATATAAAAGTTTCAACATCATTAGTCATGAGACAAGTTTTTTTTTTTTTTTCCCACATTCAAAAAGCACGCAAAGGATTTATTTGCTAGTCAAAGCTGTTCACAGAACCAAACAGGGACTATAAATTAAGTTTTTCCAAGGAGCTTCGCCTTAGTGAAATTAGTTGACTCTGTAGGCAGAAACAGGTGAACAGAGGACATTTACACCTTGGGAAAATATATCACTGATGAGGCGTCCCTATATTTAATTATTTTAATGAGCATGCGACACTGTTAAATAACCACAGCTTTCTTCAAAGCTTGTACACACCCACGCGTGTGTGCTCAGTTGCCAAGCTGTGTTCGACTCTTTTGCAACCCCATGGACTGTAGCCCACCACGCTCCTCTGTCCGTGGGATTTTCCAGGCAAGAATACTGGAGTGGGTTGCCATTTCCTTCTCCATCATGAGGCAAATTAACATAAAAACCTCAATAAGATAACTACTGCATTAAAATGACTAAAATTTAAATGACAGCACGAAATGTTGGAGAGGATATGAAGCAACATTGCCAGTGAGAGTGTAAAATGAAACAGCCACTTTGGGAAAACACGTGTAAGTTTTAAGAAACTTAAAAGTTAAATGTACCTATTCTTTGATGCAGCCATTCTACTCCTGGTATTTATGTAAGAGAAGTGAAAGCATAAGTCTACATAAAGACCTGTATTAGAATATTTATAGCATTTTTATTCATTGTTGCCAAAAGCTGGAAACTGGGTTAGTTGTCCAACAGCAAGAGAAGAGATAAAAATGGTGGTGTAGTCAAACAGTGGAATAATACTCGGCAAAAGAAGGAAGTTACTGATAAAACAATATGAATCAATCTCAAAAACACTACTGGGTGAAAGAAACCAGATACAAAAAAAAGAGTGCATAGTGTAAGATTCCCTCCATATGAAGTTCTAGAACAGGTAAAACTAACCTACAGTGAGAAAGTTCAGAACAAGAGCTGCTTTGTGGGAGAGGAGAGAAGTGGAAACTGACTGGGAAGGGAAATGAGGGGAATTTCTAAGCTGACAGTGATGTCATAATACGGGTTACACAGGTATATTCATTTGTCGAAACTCAGGGAATGTCCCACTTAAGCTGTGTGGTTTTTGAAACTCTCACATACACATGAACTAAGCTATATGTTGAACTCTAGTTAATGATGTGCATACTAATAGATATGAAGTGTATTAATGTCTTTGACTTACAGTGAAGTGCATCAAGTAATAAATAAGATGAACAGAAAGAGGGATGGTTAAATGGGAAAATAAGTGATAAGTCAAATGTAGCAAAATATTAGTTGTAGAATATAGAAGGAAATGGATGTATGCTATATAATACTTTTCAATATTTCCTTATGGTCGAAATTTGTCCTAATGTTCAAAAAAATATAAAGTACTTAAATAGGAAAATCAATTAAATATAGTATAGCTGATTTACAATATTGTATTAGTTTCATGTATACTGCAAAGTGAGTCAGTTGTATGTTTTTCAGATTATTTTCCATTATAGATTATTACAAGACATCAAATATAAATATAACTCCTGGTGCTATACAGTAAATGTTTGCTGCCTATGTATCTTATGCAGTTTGTATCTGTTAATCCCATATTCTTAATTTTCTCTCCCCTTACCTTTCATCTTTGGTAACCATAAATTAGCTTTCTATAACTGTGAGTTATTATTTTTTGGATTCACGGATAAGTGATATGTAATATTCATTTTTTTCTGTGTCACTTATTTCGCTAAGTATAATATTCTTTAGGTCCATCCATGTTGATACAATGGCAATATTTCATTCTTTTATGGATGAGTAATAATATTCCATTATGTATGGAGTACACAGATGACAATCATCTGTTGATGGGCACTTGGATTGTTTCTACCTTGGCTAGTAAATATGATTGATAGCAACATTTCATGAAGAAGGTAAAACAGCACATGATGCAAAACCACATATTATTTCCTTCAAAATGTAACTTTCACATGAATTCTCTGACAAAATTAGCCAATCCTTGGGCTGCTGCAAGATTTCTTGGCGCTATCTGCAAACCCCAAGCTCCTCTTCTGAGTAAGGAACACCCTCTCCTCATTCCCTAACCCACATAGCAATTGGAATATTCACAAAGCACCTCTGTAAACATCAACCAGACCTCTTCCCACCCAGACTCCTAAACCCACTGCAATCTGCCCCTACCTTCTCTGTAGCATCCCTTCTCCTGATAACCAGAAAATTCCTAGTAGGCAGACCTAATAGCCAGTTTTACATCCTCATCCTACCTCATCTTAGCATCTGACTTGGAGGACCATGCTCTCTTGACTTCTTATTCCCTCAACTTTCACCCAGCCACTTTTTCCTCATTATTTTGCCTCCTTTACCTCCTCTTCTTAGCATGCTTTCAGAACACCTCTGTCCTTCTCTTGTGTCAAGGTGCCTCCACCCCAACAAGCCTTTTGTCACTCTAAGCTCCTCCTAGGTGTTCAATTTGACTGCCATGAATTCGCCTATCATCTAATTACTCTCAAAACTCTGTTTCTAACCCTGATCGCCTTCCCAGCTTTAGGCTCAAAACCTATATAGCTCAGCCCCTTGGGATATTCTGCACGCAAGTTGATTATCAAAACAGAACTCATCTTCTCTTGAACTCCCCAGCCCAGTCTATTTCTACTTCTTCTATCTCCATTAATAGAAGGTATTCCCAACTTTTTTCCTCCTTGCCCATTTATCTAATTGATCACCAAGTTCTGTCAGTTCTGCCTCTCCTAAGTCTCTTCCTCACCTCCTCCGCTCTCAGCTGTAGTTTAGACTTTGATCATATCTAACAAATTTGCCCAACTCTAGTTCTTCCCCTTTATTGGTCGTTAGTCAGTCTTCCCTCACCACGGGCGAGGCCTTCCTAAGAAGAAACAGTCACACTCCGTGGTCTGGTCATTGACCATGCGCCCCTTAATCACTTTAACAGCCTTCCTACTGCCATCCCTCTTTATAACCCTTCACCTGAGCCCAAATATACCTTATAACTACACTCTTGCCTCTATGTAGATTGCTGTTTTCCCATTACAACTACTCGTGTGTGAGAATCCAGCTCAGAAGTCAAAAGTTTAAATGACAACACCAAATGTTGGAGAGGATGTGAAGCAGGACTGCCAGTTAAGAGTGCAGTATGGAGCAACTGCTTTGGGAAAAGGCATGGAAGTTTCTTATAAAGTTAAACACACCTATTCTTCAATTCAGCCATTCTACTCCTGAAATAGGTGTGTCCTTTAAAAAGTTCTCTGTAAACCTCCCAGGCAGTTAGTTCCTGCTCCATCCCTTTTTTCTCGCAAAGTACATTGCATATTTCCTTATTGTAGTTTATACAATCACAATGTATCATACAATTTTTATTGATGTATATGTCGTCTAAGGCAGAACTATCCACTGCCACATAGTACATGCTCAGTAAATGTTTGCTCAAGGAAGGCCTTTCTCGGTTCTCCAGATCTCTGCAGTGAGTTAGAGCTTAGAGATGGCAGGGTCACCAAGGATATCAGCTACTAGAACAACTATTAAAATAATTGTTACTATGTGTTTATACTTCTGCTCACATTTTCCATAATTGAACTCTCCATGCCTCTCTTTTTAGCTCCATTCTTCGAAGACTGTCTACTAAGTAGGCAAGTGAATAGAGTACCCAGATTGCCACAGTTAAAACACCTTCTCTCCCCCTCCCCAGTCACAAAATCTGCATGCACATAAATGAAACCTGATCGTGTGGTAAGGAATAAGCTTTTATCCTTTGTAACTCTGATCCTTTTTGAACTCAGAAAAAGCTAGAGGGTAGAAGATCTGGAATTTGAGGACTGAACTCTAGTCTAATCCCTGCACTAACTAGCTAGTGAGGGGAGGAATGGTTCCACAACTCTGACCTTCAGTGTCTCTCCTTTAAAAATGACGTGACGTGAGCCATTTGTGAAAACCTAGTACATACAATGACTCATTTCTTCAACAAATATTCACTGAGTAGTCATACTTTTTTAAATTGATGTAAAAAGTATATAGTATCTGAGTGCCTACTAAATATCAAGTAATAGGTTAGGTACAGGTATATTCTAGCCCTCAATGAATACATTTTCTTATAAGTGTCTATTAGACTTTCTTAATTTTTAAATATTCCATATAGTACTATTTCCTCCCCACCCTATCCTCTTTTGGCCAAAATAATTTTTCTCTGGATTCCTCCTTTAAGGTCTGCTAAGTAGCATGGAGTGGTGGCTAACAGCATGAACTTTAAACCAGACTTTCAAGGTTTGCACCTGGGCAAACCTTTTAACTGTGAGACTTTGGGTAAGTTGTTCAACTTCTTAATGTTTTGCTTCCTGCATTCTTAAAGCACAATAATATCTACTCTGTTAGGTTGTTATAAAGAATAAAAGTGTTAATACATGTACATCTTAAAGTGTTACCTGGCACTAAGTAAAGTGCTTAAGTAGTGGTAGCTGTTATTATTTGCAACCTGTGGTTCATAGAGTCCCTACCTTGCCATGAAAACCGTTTTCATGGCAAAGTATAAAAAAACAATTAAAGACCTTACTTTTCATTTATATTCCTTTAAATAACTCTGCTTAGAAATTTTCTTATAAACCTACACTGTCCAACATGGTGGCTATTAGCCATATGTAGCTACTGAGTACTTGAAATGTGGCTGATTGGAAGAGTAGGGTTGCAAGTATAAAGTAAACCAGATTCTTAAAATTTAGAGGCGTGACATCAGTGAAAATAACAGAGTAAGAAACACCTAAAGCTTTCCCCTCTAAAAGTGCAACTAAAAACTGGCAAAAACTGTCAGAATCAACTTTTTCAGAACTCTGGACGGTAATCAAAAGCTTGAAGCAGCTTAGGAAGCATTTTTTTTTCAAGAAAAACAGTAGCATCCTGATAAGACCAGTGAGCTTTGTGGCATTTTAACTTGCCTGAGTCCCATTTCTTGTACCCCAAGGGAGGCAAGAAACAAGGAAGTATGGCCCATACATGGAAGAAAAAGCAGTCAATACAGAACTGTCCCTGAAGAAGCCCAGGCGTTAAACTTGACAGGGATTTTAAATCAGCCATCTTACGTAGGGTAAGCTCAGAGAAAGTCACATTGAATCATATAAAATCAAACCATTTTGGAAAGAAGTTTGGAAGTTTCTTAAAATGTTAGATATGTACCTACCACATAATCCAAATATTACATTTAGGTATATTCCCCCCTAAAATACAACATATGTCCATACAAAGTCTTATACATGAATGTTCATAGCAGCTTTATTTGTAATACCCCTAAGGAGGAGAAGGGTGCGACAAAGGATGAGATGGTTAAATAGCATCATCAACTCCATGGACATAAGTTTGAGCAAAGTCTGGGAAATAGCGAAGAATAGCGAAGCCTAGCACGCTGCAGTCCATGGGTCGCAAAGAGTTGGACATGATTTAGCAACTGAACAACAACAAAAACTAGAAATAACCCAAATATCCATCAGTAATGAGTGAATGGACAAAGTAATATATATGTTATTCACCAATAAAAAAGAATGAATCATTGATCTGTTCAACACATGAAGCTTGAAATACTTACGCTGCAAAAAGCCTATCAAAAGGTGATTCCATTTACGTAAAATTCTAGAAGGTACAAGCTAAACCATAGTGACAGAAAGCAGATCAGTGTTTGCTTGGGAATAACAGGGTTATGGAGTGTGGAAGGATGGGGGAAGTGCATTTCAAAGAGGCATGAGGCAAATTTTGGAGTGATGCTTATGATCATTATCTTGATTGTGGTTATGACTTTACAGATATATACATGTCAAAACTTACCAAATTATATACTTCATATTAGTACATTTCATTGTGTATCAATTATACTTCAATAAAACTTTTCTAAATTGCATATGTGTTGATAATATAAAATGGTACAGCCATTTTTGACATAGTTGGGCAGTTCCTCAAAAAACTAAACATGGTTATCTCTAGTCAGCAGTTTCACTTCTACATATCCACATTCTACATAAAGAATGCTCCATAGCAGCATATTCAAATAGCCCCAAATCAGAAGCAACTCAGATGTTCATCTGCTGATCAATAGATAAACAAATATGCTATAACCACACACTGGAATATTATTCAGCCATAAAAAGGGATCAAGTACTTACGGATGCTACAATATTAATGAACCTTAAAAATATACTAAGTGCAAGAGCCGTCACAGAACACCACATATTATATGATCCCATCTGTATGGAAAGTCAAAAATAGGAAATTCTCTGGAGACTGCAAGTAGATTAACAGTGGACTAGGCCTCTGTGTAGGGGAGAATGGGAAATGACTGCTTATGGGTACAACTTTTCTGTTGGGAATGATGAAAAAGTTCTAAAATTAGATTATGTGATGATTGCACAACTCTATAAATATACTGAAAAACATTGAATCATATGCTTTAACATGTGAACTTTATGGTATGTAAATTATGTCTCAAAAAAGCTGTGAAAAATTACATATATGGCTGGCATTCTATTTCTGTTGGACAGTGCTATTTCAGAGAAGCACAGCTTGGTGCAAAATATGGCCCAAAGGTAGATAGGAGAGCACAGTGGTGCTCATTACATGACTACCTTGCATATTAAGTTTTCCATGAGTATTTACTCAATTGTTAACCTAGGACAAATGCTATAGGTAATAAAAATATATTAGAGGGAATTTTTTGACTGCAGGATATTTTTTTAAATATCATGCGTGAAAGATTTTAAATACTCCATTTACGTTTGCTAAGCAATAATTAAATTATCTAAAATCAGCTTGCATATACAAATTACATTCACGTCTTGGATAGTTTGTGCCCTTAAGGATTTTCCTGTAGTCACTAAGAATGCCATCCCCAACTCTGCCCACTATCTACATCAGTTTCTTCTGCATCTTGCAGATTGCTGCCTTGGAAAAATTTAGACAGCAGCGAACTTTCTAATCAAGTGCCACCTAATGGTGTGTCAATATTTGGTGATCTCAAATATTAAATCCACAAAATGAGCCTGATGCCAGAATCAAACAACTTTATGGTCATAAGCTGAAAGCATGATGTCTATGTGAGTTTGGGGCATGATGTGGGTGGTAGTTTTATTTTTTCCAAATGGGTGGAATTGTCTTCTACTTCTTCTTCAAGGCACATGATGATTCCAAAATATCCTGTGTAGAAAATAAAGAGATGAAAACTTTGATAAACATAATAATCCCACAAAGATGCCTATGCCCTAACCCCTAGAACATATGAGTATATTATATAAAATGGTAAAAGGGCATTGCAGATGTGACTAAGGTTACCAACTTTAAAATAAAGAGATTATTCTCTTTGATCTGGGTGAGCCCAGTCTAATCACATGAGCCTTTACAAGCAGAGAACAGAAAGAGGTCAGACAGACTTGAAGCGTGGAGACTCAGTGCATCATTTCTGGCTTTGAAGATGTAGAAGCAATGTGACAAGAAATACTAAAAAACATAAGGAACTGAGAGGGGCCCCAGGCTATCAGCCCGACAGTAAACTAGACCTCAGCCCTACAACCACACAGAACCATATTTCACTAGCAACCAAAGTGAATGTGCTAGTGGATTCTTACCCAGAGTCTCCAGAAAGAAACAAAGCCCTATTAACACCTTGATTTTGACATTTTGAGATCTGGAGGCAAGTACCTTGCCAAGCCCACCAGACTTCTGACTACAGAACAGTAAGATAATAAATGGAGGTCGTTTTAAGCTTGTGGCAGTTTGTTACATGACAATAGAAAATGAACACAATAGCTATTAGAAAGGAATTTCGGAACCCCATGTGCTGAAAAGGTTCTTGGGGAAGGTAAGAATGTGCTTAAACTTAAAAACTGGAAAATACATTCAGGGATATAAAGAAAAACATTATGAGCGGGATTATATTATAAAGCTGGATTTAGAAAAGGGAGAGGAACCAGAGATCAAATTGCCAACATCTGATGGATCATCAAAAACGCATGAGAATTCCAGAAAAACATCTACTTCTGCTTTACTGACTGTACCAAAGCCTTTGACTGTGTGGATCACAACAAACTGGAAAATTCTTCAAGAGATGGAAATACCAGACCACCTGACATACCTCATGAGAAATCTGTATGCAGGTCAAGAAGCAACAGTTAACACTGGACATGGAACAACAGACTGGTTCCAAATCGGGAAAGGAGTACGTCAAGGCTGTATATTGTCACCCTGTTTATTTAACTTACATGCAGAGTACATCATGAGAAATGCTGGGCTGGATGAAGCACAAGCTGGAATCAAGATTGCTGAGAGAAATATCAATAACTTCAGATATGCAGATGACACCACCCTTATGACAGAAAGCAAAGAAGAACTAAAGAGCCTCTTGATGAAAGTGAAAGAGGAGAGTGAAAAAGTTGGCTTAAAACTCAGTATTCAGAAAACTAAGATCATGGCATCCGTTCCCATCACTTCATAGCAAATTGATGGGGAAACAATGAGAAACTTTATTTTGGGGGGCTCCAAAATCACTGCAGATGATGGCTGCAGCTGTGAAATTAAAAAACACTTGCTCCTTGGAAGAAAAGTTATGACCAACGTAGACAGCATATTAAAAAGCAGAGTCATTACTTTTCAGCAAAGGTCCGTCTGGTCAAAGCTATGATTTTTCCAGTAGTCTTGTATGGATATGAGAAAGTTGAGCGCCGAAGAATTGATGCTTTTGAATTGTGGTGTTGGAGAAGACTCTTGAGAGTCCCTTGGACTGCAAGGAGATCCAACCAGTCCATCCTAAAGGAAATCAGTCCTGAATATTCATTGGAAGGACTGATGCTAAAGCTGAAACTCCGATACTTTAGCCACCTGATCTGAAGAACTGACTCATTTGAAAAGACCCTGATACTGGGAAAGATTGAAGGCCGGAGGAAAAGGGGACGACAGAGGATGAGATTGTTGGATGGCATCACTGACTCGATGGACATGAGTTTGAGTAAGCTCTGGGTGTTGGTGATGGACAGGGAAGCCTGGTGTGCTGCAGTCCATGGGGTCGCAAAGAGTGGGACATGACTCTGTGACTGAACTGAACTGTTATTATATCTCAGAATCAGGGTTTGGGGCTCAGTGCCTGATTGTGTATTGGACTCTGCAGGAGGCGTGGAACTGGCCTGATAGATTTAACTATAGTTGTACAAATTCAGAAGGACTCAAGAGAATGAAGACAAGAAGTATGACTCTAATTTGTGTATGATGTTGAGAGATTCTTTGAGAAAGGAATAATGATCATGCTGCTTTTTGACCCTAGGTTGTCATCACTGGAATTTTCTATTCACCTCATACATAGCAAATCGATCACTCGTGCCCCAAAGCATCAGACAAGTCTTTACTGTAGAGAGTATGAACAGCTCTAGGATGAGGGCATGTTTGGTGTCTTCCCTGGATGAAAAAAAATTAGCTCTTTCAGGAAGTAAACATATAAGACCACTGTTATCCCATTTGGGGACCGAACCAAAACAAGAAATACATTTCTTGTCATCTGGATTATTGTTGTATAAATCTCTGTTCTCACCCAATTTTATAAATTCTTTCAAATGTCTGAGACTCAAGAAACCAAGTGCCTTATCTCAGTTCTAATCTTCTACTTTGAACTTTATGAATTAAATGTGATTGTCAAGGAATAAGAATGAAACACTTAATTCCAGTGCTATGTAAACTATAGAAATAAAGCAAGATTCTTAATTTATTTTACAAAGCTAAACTACACACACACACACACACAGCCCAGATCAGACTAGTCTGACTTAAGCTACTTATATGGAATTTATAAACATACACTCAAAATGGAATACTGCCAAATCTAATCTGTTAGTACAATATATTAAAATAACATTCCATCACTAAGCATTCCATAACATTCCATTCCAACATACCATCATCACCCTGAAATGCAAGGGTGATCAATACTTTACAATTTATAAATACTGTACACAGACCATGTCTGTCTTGTGCTAGTATAGTCTTGGTGTTTAGCACTGTGCCTAGCACACAGTATTTGCTGAAAGACTAAATTAATATTCACTGTCAATAATCCATTTGAAAATAAAATGAGAAGATAAATATCCCATTCAAGTAGCAATTATAGAAATTTTATATAAATACATAAAACATATATATATAAATATTAAAACTTACATAAATACATAAATATAATTTACATAAGTACATAAAAATGTATTCCTTGTTTTATTGCAGTTTGCTTTATTCCATCACATTTTGGTAATGCTTGCAATATCTCAAACTTTTTCATTGTTACTATGTTTGTTGTGGTGATCTGTGATCAGTGATGTTGAGTGTTACTGTTGTTGTTGGGGGATGCCACAAACACACTCATGTAAGATGCTGAACATCATTGATAAATGTTACGTGTGTTCTGACTGCTCCACCAATTGGCCATTCCCCCATCTCTCTCCCTCCTCTTGGACTTCTCTGAGACACAACAGTATTGAAATTTGGCCAATTACTCACCCTAAAATTGCCTCTTGACTGTTCAAATGAAGGGAAGAGTCATGTCTCTCACTTTACGTCAAAGGATTAAGCTCAGTAAGGTGGCATGTCACAAGCTGAGACAGCTTGAAAGCTAAGCCTCTTGAGCCAAACAGTGAGCCAAGTTGTGAATGCAAAGGAAAAATTCCTGAAGGAAATTAAAAGTGCTACTCCAGAGAAAACAAATGATAAGAAAGAAAAACAGCCTATTGCTGATACAGAGAATGGATAGAAAATCAAACCAGCCACGACATTCTCTTAAACTGAAGCCTAATCCAGAGCAAGACTCTAACTCTCTTCAATTCTGTGCAGGCTGAGAGAGAGGAGGGGCCGCAGAAGAGAAGTTTGAAACTAGGAGAGGTTGGTTCTTGAGGTTTGAGGAAAGAGGCCATCTCCATAACATAAAAGCATTAATTCAAAGGGAAGCAGAAAGTCCTGATGTAGAAGCTGCAGCAACTTAGCCAGCAGATGTAGCTAAGATAATTCATGAAGGTGGCTAAACAACAGATTTTCAATATAGATGAAACAGCCTTCTATAGGAAGAAGATGCTACCTAGGACTTTCATAGCTAGAGAGGAGAAATCAATGCTTGGCTTCAAATCTTCAAAGGACAGGCTCTTGTTAGGAGCTAATGCAGCTGGTGTCATTCAGCTGAAGCCAGTGCTCATTTACCATTCTGAAAGTCCTAGGGCCCTTGAGGAATGATGCTCAGTCTACCCTACCTGTGCTCTCTAAGTAGAAAACAAAGCCTGGATGATAGCACATCTGTTTACAACATGGTTTACTGAATATTTTAAGTCTACTCTTGAGACCTACTACTCAGAAAAAATTGATTCCTTTCAAAATACTGTTGCTCACTGACAATGCACCTGGTCACCCAAGACCTCTGATGGAGATTTACAAAGAGATTGGTGTTTTCTTCATGACTGCTAACACAACATCCATTCTGCAGTCCTTGAATCAACGAGTAATTGACTTTCAAGTCTTATTATTTAAGAAATACATTTTGCATAGCGGCTGTACTAGTTTGCATTGCCACCAACAGTGTAAGAGGGTTCCCTTTTCTCCACACCCTCTCCAGCATTTATTGCTTGTAGACTTTTGGATAGCAGCCATCCTGACTGGCGTGTAATGGTACCTCATTGTGGTTTTGATTTGCATTTCTCTAATAATGAGTGATGTTGAGCATCTTTTCATGTGTTTGTTAGCCATCTGTATGTCTTCTTTGGAGAAATGTCTGTTTAGTTCTTTGGCCCATTTTTTGATTGGGTCATTTATTTTTCTGGAATTGAGCTGCAGGAGTTGCTTGTATATTTTTGAGATTAATCCTTTGTCTGTTTCTTCATTTGCTATTATTTTCTCCCAATCTGAGGGCTGTCTTTTCACCTTACTTATAGTTTCCTTTGTAGTGCAAAAGCTTTTAAGTTTCATTAGGTCCCATTTGTTTAGTTTTGCTTTTATTTCCAATATTCTGGGAGGTGGGTCATAGAGGATCTTGCTGTGATTTATGTCGGAGAGTGTTTTGCCTATGTTCTCCTCTAGGAGTTTTATAGTTTCTGGTCTTACATTTAGATCTTTAATCCATTTTGAGTTTATTTTTGTGTATGGTGTTAGAAAGTGTTCTAGTTTCATTCTTTTACAAGTGGTTGACCAGTTTTCCCAGCACCACTTGTTAAAGAGGTTGTCTTTTTTCCATTGTATATCCTTGCCTCCTTTGTCAAAGATAAGGTGTCCATAGGTTCGTGGATTTATCTCTGGGCTTTCTACTCTGTTCCATTGATCTATATTTCTGTCTTTGTGCCAGTACCATACTGTCTTGATGACTGTGGCTTTGTAGTAGAGTCTGAAGTCAGGCAGGTTGATTCCTCCAGTTCCATTCTTCTTTCTCAAGATTATTTTGGCTATTCGAGGTTTTTTGTATTTCCATACAAATTGTGAAATTCTTTGGTCTAGTTCTGTGAAAAATACCGTTGGTAGCTTGATAGGGATTGCATTGAATCTATAGATTGCTTTGGGTAGAATAGCCATTTTGACAATATTGATTCTTCCAATCCATGAACACGGTATGTTTCTCCATCTGTTTGTGTCCTCTTTGATTTCTTTCATCAGTGTTTTATAGTTTTCTATGTATAGGTCCTTTGTTTCTTTAGGTAGATATACTCCTAAGTATTTTATTCTTTTTGTTGCAATGGTGAATGGTATTGTTTCCTTAATTTCTCTTTCTGTTTTTTCATTGTTAGTGTATAGGAATGCAAGGGATTTCTGTGTGTTAATTTTATATCCTGCAACTTTACTATATTCATTGATTAGCTCTAGTAATTTTCTGGTAGAGTCTTTAGGGTTTTCTATATAGAGGATCATGTCATCTGCAAACAGTGAGAGTTTTACTTCTTCTTTTCCTATCTGGATTCCTTTTACTTCTTTTTCTGCTCTGATTGGAAAACAGTGTGGAGATTTCTTAAAAAACTGGAAATAGATCTGCCATATGACCCAGCAATCCCACTTCTGGGCATACACACTGAGGAAACCAGATCTGAAAGAGACACGTGCACCCCAATGTTCATCGCAGCACTGTTTATAATAGCCAGGACATGGAAGCAACCTAGATGCCCATCAGCAGATGAATGGATAAGGAAGCTGTGGTACATATACACCATGGAATATTACTCAGCCATTAAAAAGAATTCATTTGAACCAGTCCTAATGAGATGGATGAAGCTGGAGCCCATTATACAGAGTGAAGTAAGCCAGAAAGATAAAGAACATTACAGCATACTAACACATATATATGGAATTTAGAAAGGTGATAACGATAACCCTATATGCAAAACAGAAAAAGAGACACAGAAATACAGAACAGACTTTTGAACTTTGTGGGAGAATGTGAGGGTGGGATATTTCAAAAGAACAGCATGTATACTATCTATGGTGAAACAGATCACCAGCCCAGGTGGGATGCATGAGACAAGTGCTCGGGCCTGGTGCACTGGGAAGACCCAGAGGAATCGGGTGGAGAGGGAGGTGGGAGGGGGGATCGGGATTGGGAATACATGTAAATCCATGGCTGATTCATATCAATGTATGACAAAACCCACTGGAAAAAAAAAATAATAATAATTAAAAAAATTAAAAAAAAAAAAAAGAAATACATTTTGTAAGGCTATAGCTGCAATAGATAATGATTCCTCTGATGGATGTGGGCAAAGTCAACTGAAAACCTTCTGGAAAGGATTCACCATTTCAGATTCCATTAAAAGCATTGTGATTCATGGGAAGAAGTCAAAATATCAACGTTAACAGGAGTTTCAGAGGATTTGGTTTGTACCCTCATGGATGACTTTGAGGGGTTCAAGACTTCAATAAAGGAAGTGACTGCAGATGAAAATAGCAAGAGAACTAGAATCAGAAGTAGAGCCTAAAGATGCGACTAAGTTGCTGCAACCTCATGATGAAACCTTAATGGATAAAACTTGAAATGATAACAAAGGATTTAGACTATTACATAAACTTGGTAAAACAACAACAGGGCTTGAGAAGATTGACTTCAATTTTGAAAGAAGTTCTACTGTGGGTAAAATGCTACCAAATAGCATCAGATGCTATAGAAAATTATTTGTGAAGGGAAGAGTCCATTGATGTGACAAAGTTTGTTGTTGCCTTATTTTAAGAAATTACCACAGTCACACCAGCTTTTAGTAACCACCACCCTGATCAGTCAGCAGCCATGAGCATCAAGGCAAGACCTCCACCAGCAAAAAGATTACTACTCACTCAAGGATCAGATGATAGCACTTTTTAATAATATTTTTAATAAAGATATGTGCATTTTTATATATGATACTAGTGTATATTTAATAGACTATAGTATGTAAATGTAACTTTTATATGTACCAGAAAATGAAAAACATTTATGTGGCTCACTTATTGTAACTTTCATTTTATTACAGTGGTCTGGAACTGGATGCATAGTATCTCCACGGTATCCCTGTATATATGTGTACATATATATTTGCATGTATGTACATGTATGTATATATATCACCGGGAATAAACTTTAAAAGAAACTTAAAATGCATGAAGATCTACCTGAAGGAAAGAACAAAACTTTACCAAGGTACATTAAAAAAGGTAAATACATGAATAACAATGTGGCTGTAGTTAACTGTACTGTATTTTACACTTGAAATTGCTAAGAGGGTAGATCTTAGGTTTTCTTACCACAAAAATGAAAAGAAAGAGAAGAGAAAAGAAAAAAGTAACTATGTGAAGTGATGACTATGTCAGTTATCTTGATTGCGATAATTTTCCACCATATATGAATATCATATCAACAAGTTGTACACCTTAAACTAATATTTTACTTTTTTAATTCTTAAATTTGTTATGAAGCAAGATTTGGCATAGAATAGACAGATCAGTAAAATAAAATTTAAAGCCAGGAAACAGACCTAAGTATTAGTATATACATGTGTTTAGTATATGATAAAAATAGCATTTAAATCAGACGTAGAGTGGCAGTGGGTAAAATTGATTAAGAAGGTTAAAAGGTATCATCAATCATCAGTTCAGTCGCTCAGTCATGTCCAACTCTTTGCGACCCCATGGACTGCAGCATGCCAGGCTTCCCTGTCCATCACCAACTCCCAGAGCTTACTCAAGCTCATGTCCATTGAGTGGGTGATGCCATCCAACTGTCTCATCCTCTCTTCTCCCCTTCTCCTCCCACCTTCAATCTTTCCCAGCATCAGGGTCTTTTCTAATGAGTCAGTTCTTTGCATCAGGTAGCCAAAGTATTGGAGTTTCTGCTTCAGCATCAGTCCTTCCAATGAATATTCAGGACTGATTTCCTTTAGAATGGGCTGGTTGGATCTCCTTGCAGTCCAAGGGACTCTCAAGAGTCTTCTCCAACACCACAGTTCAAAAGCATCAATTCTTTGACGCTCAGCTTTCTTTGTAGTCCAGCTCTCACATCCATCCATGACTACTGGAAAAACCATAGCTTTGACTAGACAGACCTTTATAAACTTCAAGTTATAAAATAAGTAAGTCATGGGGATGTAATTTGCAGCATGTTGACTATAGTTGGTAATTCTGTATTACATACTTGAAAGCTGCTAAGAGAGTAAATCTTAAAAGTTCTCTTCAGAAGAAAAAAAATCTGTACCTATGGTGACGAATGTTAACTAGACTCATTGTGGTGATTATTTTGCAGTATTTACATATCTGAATCATTATGCTGTATACTTTAATCCAATGAGATATATCAATTTAAAAATCAGAGGGGGAAAATATTATTCAAGCAAAGAGTTCTAGGATAGTTGGTTTCTATTTGGAAAAATTAAGCTAGAGTTTCCACTGCATACCAATCATCAATATAAATTTTCAAATATGGGTTATTTTTTAGAATACCTTAAAGAAAATCACTAGAAAATATAGAAAGTGCCTATATAATTTTGAGTCATAAATGTTTTTCAAAGCAAAAATCATAAAAAATACATAGATTTGCCTGCATAAAAACTTTGAAACAGATTTAATTTAAAAGAATGAAAAGCTAAACCACAAACAAGGATAAAATGTTGGCAGTATGAAATGTAGACAAACGCTGCTGCTGCTAAGTCGCTTCAGTCGTGTCTGACTCTGTGCGACACGTCCTTAATTTTAAAAGCTCTTGCAGGGCTGGTGGCTCAGTGGTACAGAATCCACCAACCAATGCAGGAGACAGAGGTTTGATCCCTGGTCGAGGAAGATCCCACAGGCTGTGAGGCCACCAAGCCCATGTGCCACAACTACTGAAGCCCGTGCTCTGCAAGAGAAGTCACCACAATGGTAAGCCTGTGCTCCACAACTGCGGAAAGGCTGGGTGTAACAACAAAGACTTAGTGCAACCAAAAATAAAATAAATAAATAAAATTATTAAAACAAGAAAAAAACTTGCAAAGCAAAAGGCAAAAGACATATATCTCAATTTTTAAAAAATGCAACAAAAGGCAGTTCACAAAACTAGAATACAAATGAAAAAAATAAATGTTTTCCTCACTAATAAACATTTGAAGTTATCTTTTCATATATCCCAAATTGACAGTAATTAAAATAATATAACTACTGGAAAGCAATGACCTCATATACTGCAGAAGGCAGTTAAAAAGCCTTAAAAACATGTATCTAGAATTTTCTTCTGAAGAAAAGATCAAGGGACACATGTAAAGATCTATCTCCAAGGATATTCATCACAGAATTTTTTAAATATTATTAGTGGAAATAATAGAAATGTTCTAGAGAAGAAGGCTGTTTTGGAACATCAGTCCATGTGTACAATGGAATGCCACAGAGCCCTTAAAAATTGTGTTGAAGGATATGTTCTAACTTGGTAAATATCAGAATGTTGAAGCCATTGAACTCTACAGTCAGACCTGGATTTAAATCCATCTCTTCCCGGCTTTGTGTCATAGGCCAATCAGTTTTATCTCTCTAAGCCTCAGTTTCTATACTGACCCTTTAAAGTTGTTGAGGGAGATGAAATAAATCATTTATAAGTACTTATAAAGACAATGCCTGGCATTCAGTGAATATGCTCTGCTCATATACAGAGTTGAAGTCAGTAATACTGGCCTACAAAATACATTTAATAAACATCTTTGAATAAATAAAATATGATGAACATGACAGGAAATTTTACTAAAAAAGTTGTGTTTAGGTCAGAAAGAAGATGTGGCTCTCAAGTAATGAGACCTTGGTTTTATAGGACTTCAAGAACTCAGGAGGAAATGCCAAAGGAAAGCTTTCAGAAGGATTTTGAACAGCAGCAGCATATTGAAATAAATGTACACAGCCTGGATAGCTGGAAACACATTTAGATGTAAGTGTTCTGTTAAAAGTGTATTTTGACATTGTAATGTTGTAGCTGTTCTTTACATGGCCCACCTCAAAATACCCTTAGTACTGTGTTCATTCAGCAAACACTTTCTGAGTACTGACTGTGCTAAGCACTGCCACAGCTCAGGGTCCTCGTGGAGGGTTTTACTGTGATGGGGTGACATAGTCTCACCGCCCAACAGGCACTTTGGCTAAGCTCTGGAGAGCCTGGCACTTTGACTCAGGAAAACCCCAGGTTTAGTTCCTAGAGAATGAGTCCTGACTCTGGACCTCAGTCTTCTCATCTATAAAATAAGAACATTAGAAAGACAACTTCCTTTTTTTTTTCTTTTTTATACCACAAGCTGAAAGAAATCAGTTGTGACCCAGAACTTACTCACATTTACACACAGACACACAAAACATAAAGCGCTTTCATGAGTGCCAAGACCACTTCCAGTTCTGAAATGTTTGTTTTTCTAGTGGAAAAAGGTCTGGCAAGGAACCAAAAGCCCTGATTGTTGGTGGCTGTCAGCCTTATGGGATCTTCGGCAGATTATTTCAGCTCTTCACACACTTCTCTATGAAATCAGGTTCTTGGACTCGATCTCTGAAGTCCCTCCATTTCTGAAATTCTGTTTTGTGATCATTTAATTCTTTTAAGCAACCATTATTGAGTATCCTGTGCCAGGCACTTTCTAGGGCCAGGAGAATGAATCTTGAACCTACCATCTTACTGAGTGAGTCAGGGTAGACGGCACAAAGACGGAAACAGGTGCGTATGCTTGCTCCAGAGTTGGTTTATAACCTGCCGGAAGGTCCTTAATAAAAGGTCATGATCTCCGCCTGTCTCCTATCTGGGCCTCAGCCATTTTTATAGTTCAGTAAATGGGCATTAAATGCACTGAATCACCAAACACATATTTTCACCACATTTCCACCACCCTGCATCCTGAAGGAAAGGAGTTTCCAGGGGGAACTCACTGTCCGTTCTCTGTACCCAGAGCCGGCAAGCCCTAGTGACAAGGAGAAATGCTTGCACATGTGGCACAAGCTGCAAGTTGTGAAGGACAAATGGAGGATACATAATATAGCTGAGTGCTGAGTTAATTATCTTACTAAAGTCCAAATGTTATTTTTCAGCCCTCACTCCCCCACCCTGTGAGCTGCTTACTTTTATCAGATTTTTAAAATCAATGTCATGCAAAAAAAAATTCCATTCATATTAATCCAAAAATGTTTCTTCATTTGACCCACAGCCCTATCCATGTGACCACTTTCCATCAGAAGATAGCTGTTTGAATTGTCAGTTCAAAAGCTCCCACTGCCCAGCAAGGCCAAATGCCAACACACAAAACAACCTTTCAAACCAGTTAAGTTTATCTCTATGCCAAACACAGCTTTGAAATACAAGTTTAGATAGAATGTGAACTGCTGATGAAGAATTGCTTCAATGGAATCAGCCCTGTAAAGGGCCAAAGGAGTAAACGTGATCTTCCACGTGAATGAACTGCAGTGGCTGCATATTGATGAGACACATTCAAGTCTTACCTTCAGTGGTGCAGTCAAAAGTAGACTCTTTCCTCGATTGGGTATGAAAGCCTATTTATAAACAGCTTTACCAGCTCTGTGGTACTAGACAGTTGGACGACTGGAAGAGACGATGGAAGTTCTGCCTGTTACGAAGGATTATTCTGTGTGGCTCTATAAAAGTAGGGCCCTTGGCCCTACCCCCACTGTGTGAGTCAGCGTCTCCTTCTTTTAGGCGCCCCTGCTCCCGTTCTCAGTCTCTGTCTGCTACTGTTTAGCCTCAGCAGCAGCAGAGAAGCAAAAGGTAGAAGAGCCAAGCACAAAACAGGCCTGTCCCAGTGCCGAGTGTGTGGTGTTCTCTGTCTAGGAATTGCTCTTTGGCTACAGACCCACTACTCAGAGTGAACGCAGGGGTGGTTTAGGTTAGAACTTTTCTGGGAAGCAATAAAGCTATCCAGGAAGCCATTGTAAACCACACAACCCAAAAAGTGTTCCTTGAGACCTAATACATACCAACAAGTTCCAGGTCCTGGGGATGGGCTCCCTGCTCTCATGGAGCACACACTTAGTGAGACAGGAACAGTAATAAATAATTGCATCATGTATCGTGTGGTGTTCAGGGTAAGAGAGATAAATCAGGACAAGGGGAAAGATGCTATCCTAGATAGACTGCTTAGACAAGTTTCCTCTGACAAGGCAATATTTGAATGAAGATTGAGTCACACACATATCTGAGGCAAGAGTTTCAGGCACAAGAAACAGCAAGAAAAAAGTACTGGCTAGAGATGTGCTTGGCTGTTTGAGGACCCAAGGGTGACACTCTGAGGAGCCAGTGACAGAAATTCCTCCTGGGGTGACTCTTACAGGAGATAATTGAGTTAGGTGGCGAATAAGGGGTTTCTTCCTAAGATTGCTAGTGCTCTCTGCATGTGGGTGGTGGGTTGATCCTACCCATAATGTGCACTCACATCTTCTAATCCCTCAATCTAGTCTCCTCAACATGTGTTTTTTCAAAGTGCCAAAGTTGCTAAAATCTAAGCTGCTTCACAGGAAAAAACCCACAATAGAATGAAAAAAGAAAAATAAGTCTGGTCTTAAAAATATTTGTAAAGAAAAATAAGTCTTTGGTTATTTTCTGTTGATCATCTACTAAATACAGACACATTTTATATATATATATATATATATATATATATATATATATATATACACACACACACACACATATATATATATATATATAAATCATTCTGTACGTAGGTGTTATTATCCTCATTTTACACATGAGTAACCTGGATCCTGCCTTGAACCCAGGCTGTCTGACTCCAGAGCCTGTGTTCTTTTCCACTGTAGAGCATCACCTCCTGTGTGCTGATTATGTGCATTGGATACTACAGACTCATTGCTAGCCCACTGGTTACAAAGTGTTGTCAGAGAGCAGACTTCCAGATTTGGTTTGAGACTATGCAGCTCCCCCATCCCCACCCCCCACCCAGCAATGACTGGCAAACTGTTTGTACATGGCAGCTGTCAATTCTTCAAAACCTGTGTTTCTCCTCAGTGTATGTCATGTCTCCATTGCAAGTTCAGCCATCCCACAAACCTAGGTGATGGAACAAAATGCTACCTTCAGCCCAACTTACATCTGAAGACCTCAGATGATATTAGGGCAGCGCCTGCTTTGCTCTCAGAGATATTGCCATATGCTTTCACAGTTAACCAGTGCTTTCTTCTAAACTAGCACCCACCCACATATGAAATGGCACAAATAGGTTAATACTCGTTTTCCTTTCTTTAAAGAGACATCTAGTACCTGGAATCATGGAATGTTGAGCATCAAAATGGACCTGAGATTTGTTTTTAAGACCCAGAATCCTCTGATGGTTCTCTTGCTACCCCATTTTTTACCCAGTGGTCATTCTGTTCATGTTGAACACTCCAGTTTCCAGGGAACACACTACCCCCGGAACAGCTCTTCTGTTTCTGAGTGGCTTTGAGCAGCTTTCTAACACTGGCCAATGTCTCTCCTCACTTAGGCTCTACTCTGTGAAATTAATTTGTACTCTTCCTGGGAGGCTATGCAGTACATCTAATCCCTGTTACAGGGAAACCAAATATTTGTCCTATACTTTTATTAATGTAGCCTAAAATCACAGCCTTTTCTGGTACTCACATTATACTATTGATTCACATTGAGGCTTTCATCAGCTAAAACTTGTGGGGCTTTTTTTTTTAAGCGTACTACTGTTAAGCCATATCTCTGTGTCCCCACTAATACAGTCAGTTTAATAGAAAATTACAAGACATTTATCTCTATTAAAGGTTTATCTTGTAATAGAAAATTACAAGACGTTTATCTCTATTAAAGATGCACATCTGTTAACTAGATCTTTCTGGATCTTGATGTTTTTATCCATTTTCTTGCTATCCCTCTCACCTTCACTTCATCTGTGATAATTTGGGAAAGCATCTGTCATCAGGACTTCAAAAGTCACATACCTGTAGAGGCCCAGGAGTGGATCAATGGGGCTGGTTTTAACTGTACACTCTGTGAGTGATGTGGGCTCTGTGAACAGGGGAACAAGAGTCCCTTGGCAGAGGAGCAGCTCCTACTTACTTCAGCTGACTGTTGCTCTACAGGAATGCAAATACACTATGACCTGATCACCAGCTTCTTTTAGAATCTGGAATTCTGGATTTTTTTTTTTTTTTAGTCTACTGATTTCAAAACACAGACTCTATTTTTTACCAGCATATGGGATAAAGGTATCTATAGAACAGGTGTCCTGTGGGCCATCAGTTGGTAATCAATTAATTCATTCCACACTGAAGTAATTGAACTGTCAGAGCCTGTGACATCACTAGAAACTACCCTCTGAGGCATTCTGAATTCATTCCCCAACCCTCTTCTGAACGTGGTCCTTCAACCACTTACTAAGTCTTTTCTACCTGGATTGATATCCAGCCCTCATTTGCCATCTTGCCCAGATACACTGGGGACTGCTCCATAGAGGAAGTGTTTCATTTCAGAAGGGAATACATATAGTGTAGGAAGAGTTCAGGCATTGCTGGGGTCTCATCTTTCCCCTGCTACTTCCTGGCTGTGTGACTTTGGGCAAATTTCTTCACTTCTCTGTGCTTTAGTTTTCTCTCAGTAAAATGAGGGTAATGATAGTGTCCACTTCAGAGAGTTAAGTATTTTACAAAATCGTACCTGTAGGATGCTTAGCTCAGGGTCTAGTGCATAGGAATTGTTCAATACATTTTACCTACACTTATTACTTTTATGGTTATATACTTCATACTTTGTTATTAATATGAATCACATTATTATATCTGATGTCTACTATAGATAGTGACTGGACAATAAGAACAACCCAGTGAGCACAGTTGGAAGTCGGAAACATCTCCAGTCTTTGTCCTTCACTTGTGACCCCCTCAGCCTGGAAACCTTGGCATATTGTTAAAGCTCCTGTTAGAGAAAATACTTCCAATGGTGAGATTTGCAATCTCAATTTTGCCTTCATATGACACACACCAAATCATGCTATTCCTCTCCTTGAAAACTTTCAGCGTTTCCTCTTTCTTGCAGAATGGAGTTCACACTCCTTTGCCTGTGATTTAAGGTTCTCTCCCACCTCCTATCTGCCCACAGCTTCAGCTCTTCCATCAGGAGAACTTCCCCAGGGGCCTCCACCTTAGGAACTCTGTACCTACAACTTGCCACTCCCTGGATGTGTCCCAGGACCTTTTGTACTCATTTTGTGAGCTCATCTCCCAGGTAAGAAGCCCTCACCTTGCCATTCACTGACTAAATCCCATTCATCCTTCAAACCCTGTGAAATTCAAGTCTACTGTGAGAAGTTCTTCTTTTAAATTCTTTAGCATTTACTGTTTCTACCACTTACCTGGCCTTCTCATGTTCTGCTTTCTGTTGTTGCTTGACTGGTAAGCTACAGAAGACAGACTGGATCTTGGCCTTTTTTTGTGAGTCTCCCCTCAACACACACACACACACACACACACACACACACACACACACACACACACACACACACACACACACACACACACACACACACACACACACACACACACACACACACACACACACACACACACACACACACACCCCCCCCCCACATAGCACAAGGCTGAGAACATTGAGAATGCTCGATAAAGAAACACTTTTGGCCTGACTGAATGGCCTGAAGGACTGTTCCTTTCAACAATTATGGCCCAATAAATTATACTGGCATTGCCTCCTAGAGAGAAAGGCCACAGTAAGGCTCCACAGATGGGGAAACTCTCTGCCAAAACCCAGATTCAGGGCAGCCTTGGCCCTGTTTGGCTGTCTACCTGAATCTGGGTTTAACAACTTGGGCTACAGTTTTACAGCCTAAGTCACCAGGCTCAGCACAACAGCATGAGTTCTTTGTCCACATGCTGGTGCCAGGTGTTAAGGGGACTGGCTCACTCTGCTTAAGGAGACCTGCGGGTGGGGGAGGGGCTGCCTGTGCTCCAAGCTGTCAAGCCAGGGGGCTTGTCTGCAAAAGGAGCCTTCATCTGGATCCTAAACAGGAAAAAAGAAATGAGGAAAGTTTATAACATGAGGATTCCGGGCTGGATGCTGGGGAAAGGGGGGTGGGGAAGTATAATGACCTTAAGGTCATGACTGAATGGGACAAAGCTGAGAAAAATGGCCTAAACTCAATCAGATTTTATTTATTTACTCAATCAGATAAATTGTAAGAGTTATGCAGTCCTAGGAAGGTGAAAGAAGATGGGAATCCATCAAATTAAATCTTTAGAGTTGAGGTTACTTTTTTTTGGCCAAACCATGCAGTATATAGGATCTTAGTTCCCCGACAGGGATCAAACCCGTGCCCCCTGCAGTGGGAAGCGTGAAGTCCTCACCACTGGCTGGGCTGTGCTGTGCTTAGTCACTCAGTTATGTCTGACACTTTGCAACCCCATGGAGTGTAGCCCACCAGGCCCCTCTTGGGGAGGAGAATCCATGGGAATTCTCCAGGCAAGAATACTGGGGATCTTCCCAACCCAGTGATTGAACCCAGGTCTCCCGCATTGCAGGCAGATTCTTTACCAGCTGAGCCACCAGGGAACCCCAAGAATATGGGAGTGGGTAGCCCATCCCTTCTCCAGGGGATCATCCGGACCCAGGAATCCAACCAGGGTCTCCTACATTGTAGGCGGATTCTTTACTATCTGAGCCACCAGGGAAGGCCCCTAACCACTAGACCACCAGGGAGTTCCAAAGATTACATATTTTAAGACAGGGTCCCCAACCTCTGGACCGTGGACCAGTACTTCTGGTCAGATCAGCAACAGCGTTACATTAGAATAAAGTGCACTATAAGCATAATGCGCTTGAAGTATCCTGAAACGATCCCCCCAAACCCCAGTCCCTGGAAAGATTGTCTTCCACAAAGTCTGTCCCTGGTGCCAAAAAGGTTGGGGACTACTGTTTTGAGACAAAGAAATGCAGTATCCGCACAAGTGATAGAAGGGTTGGAGACTTTTGTGAGTAGGGGCTGGAAGGGTCTCTGGCTACGTGAGCTGTCCCTTTTGGGGTATTGAAGTTATCAATATCGCAGCTATAAATGGGGTTCCAGCCGTGGTGTGATGGTTAAAGCTTAACAACTAATTCTCCAAAAAAAGCCCTGGCTTGTAGCATTTGCAGATTTCTGTGGTGTAAATATACCCACCATGGTCAATTTCAAACTACTTGGTGGAGGCTCAGAACGTGGGCTTGGGAAGTGCTTTGCAGCTGGCTCCTGTGAGCCTGGGCGAGTGGTTACAGAGGTGAAAAGTCTGAGTCACCACAAGCTCACTTCAGCTGAGGCTGAGCAAGTTGGTGCGATGCCTCCTTGTTTCAGCTTTCGACTCCAAATAAGTGTCCTTTCTGGCTGTATTAAGTGCCAACTTTTTACATTACTCCTTTGTTGCTGTTTTCTCTCTTTAAAATGGTCGTTTCCTCGAGTGTAGTCCTGAAGTGCTGTCCACTCTTCCTAAGAGCAAGAAGGCTCTGATGTGCCTCACAGAGAAACTTCATGCAAGAATGGCTTATAGTGCCATTGGTTGTGAGTTCAATGTTAGTGAATCAACAGTATCTATTAAATAAAGTACTTTAAACAGAAATACACATAAAACTAGGTATGTATGGATCAGGTGACAAACCATTATGACCAGAGGCTCTCGGGAACCTAATTCTGTATTTCCCTGAAGAGTAGTTCACTAATTCAGTGTGTATGCCAACTTTATAGGGCACAACTACCTCTAATGAGAATTGGCCGTGCTTTCAGAAAGAGTGAGGGGCTGCAGTGGTCCAAAGCAAAGCATCAGAGCCCCAGCAGGATGAGCGGGGAGCCCTGCAGGGGAAGAAATGATTCTAGGGCTAGCAATGAACACATGATTCTGAGTTTGATTTGCATGCTATAAAGGACATCATTAAGATTATGGACAAAATTCTTTCAAAGTTTGAGGAGTTAATGGTAAATATATTAGTATTCACTTCCTGATTTTAATGGCTCTGTTGTGGTTACACAGGAGAATGTCCTTGTTTGTAGAAAAAAACACTAAATATTCAGAAGTGATGGGATATAAGATTGGCAACTTACTCTCAAATGGTTTGGAAAAAAGTTCTTTAAATTGTACTTTCAGCCTTTCTGTAGGTTCGTGTTTGTGTTAAAAATGTGTAATCAGGTAATTGATTAGATTTATAATTTTTAAGTAGAAATCTTACCAAGTTTATATATAGTAGTGAAACATTTCAGAAGAATTAAGTTCACCATATCTATTTGTTTAATTTATTAGATTTATAAAAAGTTACTTAGGTACTTGGAAGGGTTTATCAGTTAAATAATTGAAGTACTTTTAAAAGGAAATAGAGTATATTACATTTATAAATGCTGTTTTAAATAGTTGAAAGTATTTAACAGAATCTATAAATGGGACCAAATTATTATTTTTAAAGTAATCACTAAAATGTGCTAGACTTAGAATAAAGCCTTCAACTGAATTTAAAAGTTTAATTAATATTAACCTTTTAAAACCAGAGTAAATACAAATAGTTTTTCATGGGTAATTAGATTCAACAGTTAACTAGCACTGCTTTAGCACTAATTTTGTGCCTAGAGCAGCCAGGATAAAGAAGAAATATAAAACATAATCTCTGACCTGCTAAGGAGATTATAACTAATCAGTGCCATGAGATCAGCACACAGGAGACAATAACAAATAAAACAATATGGCAAGTATCAGAAACTGAGATTAAGTGGCATATGCTTGTGTACACCTGTATAACCCTAGAAGGCAGAACTCTTATCAAGAGGAAAATAAATGGAAGCAGTTACAGTACTCAGCTTTAACACTCAGGATGGGATTAGTCTACACTACAAGAAAAAAACAACCTTGAAGTCTCAGAGGTCTAACATGAAATTTGCATCTTGCTCACGCAGGTTAAATGCAGGCCAAAGTAGCTCTTTGCCCTACAGTGAGTTTAGGCATCTAGACACCCTTCACCTTATAGCTCCACCATTTCCAACCATTGCTTCCAGGGTTGCTGCAACAGGAAAACAAGAGCGTGGTTGTTATAAGAATTAAAATATGATGTATCATCAGAATGAAAGGGCTTACAGAAAGATAAAGACCATTACAGCATACTAACACATATATATGGAATTTAGAAAGATGGTAACGATAACCCTATATGCAAAACAGAAAAAGAGACACAGAAGTACAGAACAGACTTTTGGACTCTGTGGGAGAAGGTGAGGGTGGGATGTTTCGAAAGAACAGCATGTATATTATCTATGGTGAAACAGGTCACCAGCCCAGGTGGGATGCATGAGACAAGTGCTCGGGCCTGGTGCACTGGGAAGACCCAGAGGAATCGGGTGGAGAGGGAGGTGGGGAGGGGGGATCGGGATGGGGAATACGTGTAAATCTATGGCTGATTCATGTCAATGTATGACAAAACCCACTGAAATGTTGTGAAGTAATTAGCCTCCAACTAATAAAAAAAATAAAAAATAAAAAAAATGAAAGGGCTTAAAAAATAGTTGTAGGTGTTGTTGTTGCTTTTATTATCATTATCAAGCCGTCCACCAGTTGAACTTTATAACTTAGAAACTAGTGAGTTTCCTCTTACTAGGAGGTATCTAAACAGAGGGAGGGCAGCAGTTTATCCAGGATTCCACGAGAAATACTCAAAGACTGGGTCAGGCTAGACCTATAAGGACCTTTCATGGAGATTCTGTTCTGTTCTAAGTGCACTAGAAAATGAAGGAAATTGGTGTGAAATAGAGGAGATGAGCCTTGAAAGATGGGGTCAGTTGGTCATGGCCACCACAGCACTTGACTACAGAATGACTATTCATCAGGTGGCCCCAAAGGAGAACATGAAGTCAGAAGAGCTGGCTAAGTTTTCTTCTTCCTCTTTCAAATGTAACATTCGCTTTTTCATTAAGAGTCTACATGCTGTCATTTCAACAGATGATCCTGGGGTTACTGGATATTCACATCCAAAAGAATGAAATTGAACCCCTTCCTCTCATGTACCACATGTAAAAATTAACTCAAAATCGATCACTGACCTAAATGTAAAGTTTAAAACTATAAAACTCTTATAAAAAAACATAGGTGTTAATCTTTAAGACTTTGGGTTAGGCACAAGCCACAAAAGGAAAATTGACAAATTAGACTTCTTCAAAATTAAAAATTTTTGTGCTTCAAAGAGAAAGTAAAAAGGCAATGCAGCAAATGAGAAAAAATGTTTCCAAATTGTAGATCTGATAATGGTCTAGTCTCCAGAATATATAAATAACTCTTACAGCTAAATAACAAAAAGAAAACAACTCATCTTAAAAATGGAAAGAGAATAATTCTCCAGAAAAGACATACAAATGCTGAAGAAATACATGGAAAGATACTCAACATCATTAGTCATTAGGAAATGCAAATCAAAATCACAATGAGATACCACTTCACACTAAGATGACCTTAATAAAAAGATGGACAGTAATAAGTTTTGACAATATATGGAGAAATTGAAATCTTCACATGTTGATAGTGGTATGTTAAATTGTGCTGCCATTTTGGAAAACAGTTTGGCAGTTCCTCAGAAAGTTAAACATAGTGTTACCATATATGACCCAGAAGTTACACTCTTAGGTATATATTCAGGAGAGACGAAAACGTATGTCCACACAAAAAGTTGTACACAAATGTCCACAGCAACTTTATTCGTAATAGTCAAAAAGTGGAAAAAACCTAAATGTCCATCAACTGATGAATGATAAACAAAATATGATACACCCATACAATTGAATATTATTCAGTCATATAAAAAAGTAAAGTATTGATAAAAGCTATAACACAGATGAACCTTAAAAATTATGCTAAATGAGAGAGGCCATTCACAAAACATCACCTATTATATGATTTTATTTATATGCAATGTCCAGAATAGGCAACTCTATAGAAACAGAAAGTAAAGTAGTGGTTGCCTAAGGGCAGAGGTGTTGGGGGGAAATGGGGAGTGACTGCTAATAGTCATGGGTTTTTTCTTGAGGTGATGATGTTCTAAAATTGGTTGTGGTTATGTTTGCACAATTCTAGATATACTAAACAATTAAATTACACACTTTAAAAGGTTGAATTATAAAGTCTGCAAATTATCTCTCAATAAAGTTGTTATATTTTAACAGCTTTAAAACACAAACCTAGAATGGAATTATATCCAGAATATGCAAAGAGCTCTTAAAACTCAACAATAAGAAAACAAACAACTGAGTTTAAAAATAATTGAAGGATCTGAACAGATCCTCACCAAATAAGTTATGCAAATGGAAAATAAGCATGTAAAAAGATGCTCAGTATCATATGTCACTAGAGAGTGCAAATTAAACAACTCCACACCTTTAAAAATGACCAAAATCCAAAGAACAGACAGTGTTAAATGCTATGCTAGCAAGGATGTAGGGAAATAAGAACTGTGATTCATTGTTAGTGGGAATGCAAAATGGTATAGCCACTTGGGAATACAGTTTGACATTTTCTTACAAAGCTAAACATAGTCTTACCATACTATCCATCAATCAAACTCCAAGGTATTTAACCTCATGAGCTAAAAACTGTCTGCACAGAAATCTGCACATGAATGTTTATAGCAACTTTACTCATAATTGCTACAAGCTAAAAGCAACCAAGCTATTCTTCTAAAGGTGAGCAGATAAATTACAATAATCTGTAAAATGGAATAGTATTCAATGATAAAAAGAAATGACTGATCAAGCCTCAAAAAAGGAACATGAAACAGCCTGAAATACATGGTGCTAAGTAAGGGAGGCCAATTGGAGAAGGCACCATAGTATATGATTCCAATTATTTGACATTACGAAAAAGGCAAAACTCTAGAGACAGGAGGGACTTCCCTGGTGGCTCAGATGGTAGTCTGCCGGCAGTGTGGGAGACCGGGTTCGATCCCTAGGTTGGGAAGATCCCCTGGAGAAGGAAATGGCAAATCCCTCCAGTATTCTTGCCTGGAAAAGCCCATGGACAGAGGAGCCTGGCAGGCTACAGTTCTGGGGTCACAAAAAGTCGAAACGACTGAGTAACTTCATTGCCACACACAGAGACAGTAAAAAGATCAGTGGTGGCCAGGAGTTTGGGGGTGGAAGGGAGAGAAGAAATGAGTGGGGCACAGGAGACTCTTAAGGCAGTAAAATTATTCTCTATGATGGCATAATAGTAGATGCATGATATTATGCATTTGTCAAAACCCATAGAAAATATACAACATAAAGAGTGAACCTTAATGTAATTTATGTACTTCAGTTTATAATAATGTATCAATACTTATTTATCAGTTTTAGCAAGTATATCACATTAATGCAAGAGGCTAATTGTAAGGGAAGCTGTGTGTGCTGGAAGAGGATATATGGGAACATTCCCTACTATCTGCTGAATTTAGTATAAATTTAAAACTGCTCTAAGAAATTATCTATTGATTAAAGAAAAATTAAGGAATGAATATGGGCTTCCCAGGTTGCTCAGCTGGTAAAGAATCCACCTGCAATGCCGGAGACACCAGTTCGATTCCTGGGTCAGGAAGATCCTCTGGAGAAGGGATAGGCTACCCACTCCAGTATTCTTGGGCTTTCCTGGTGGCTCAAATGGTAGAGAAGAATCCGCCTATATATGGGTTGGGAAGATCCCTTGGAGGAGGGCATGGCAACCCACTCCAGTATTCTTGCCTGGAGAATCCCCATGGACAGAGGAGCCTGGCGGGCTACAGTCCATGGGGTTGCAAAGAGTCGGGCACAACCGAGTGACTAAGGACATACACACACAAGGAATGAATATGGAAAACAGAAAACAGATTACAAATATACAAGACTAGTACAAATCAGACCAAAAAATATGAACAAACGGTACTCTTTAAAAACACTAAAAAGAATTTAAAGGTTTTTTCAGAGTCTATGTGCATCTCAAAGAGATACCTGCACTTTCACGTTCATTACAACATTATTCACAATAGCTAAGATATGAAACCAATCTAAATGTCCATCAATGGATGAATAGATTATTAAATGTGGTATATACATCTAAAGGAATATTGTTCACCCAAGGGAGCCATTTATGACAACATTATGGTAAGTGAAATAAGCCCAACAGGGGAAGACAAATACCATATAGTATCACTTATATCTGAAATCTAAGAGAGCCAAACTTGTAGAAGAAGTGAAAGTGTTAGTCACTCAGTCGTATCCAACTCTTTGTGACCCCTGCACTGTAGCCCGCCAGGCTTTTCTGTCCATGGAATTCTCCAGGCAAGAATACTGGAGTGGATAGCCATTCCCTTCTCCAGGGGATCTTCCTGACCTAGGGATTGAACCTGGGTCTCCTGCACTGCAGGTGGGTTCTTTACCATCTAAGCCAGCACAGAGTCAAATGGTGTCTGCCAGGGGCTGGAAAGAGGGGTAAATAGGGAGGTGATGGTCAAAGGGTACAAAGTTTCAGTTATGAAGATAAGTTCTGGAAATCCACACAACATAGTGCCTACTGCTAACAATATTCTACACTCAAAAATTGCTGAGAGGAGGGCCTGGTACACTGGGAAGACCCAGAGGAATCGGGTGGAGAGGGAGATGGGAGGGGGGATCGGGATGGGGAATAAGTGTAAATCTATGGCTGATTCATATCAATGTATGACAAAACCCACTGAAATGTTGTGAAGTAATTAGCCTCCAACTAATAAAAAAATTAAAAAATAAAAAAAAAATTGCTGAGAGGATAGATCTTATATTAAGTGTCCTTACCACAGAAATAATAATAATAAAGTAAGGGGGGTGAGAGGAAACTTTGGGAAGCAATGGATATGCCTATGGCTTAGATTGTTGTGACGGTTTTAGGGGTGTATATTTATCCCCAAACTCAATGCGTTGTATACATCAGTAGGTACAGCTTCTTTTACATGTCAGTCATATCTAAGTAAAGTGTTTTTATAAATAGAGTCTATGTGCTTGCCAACTATGATGTGTCTTCTCTTGCAAAGGACAGATGATGTCATGACACTGTGTCTCCTTTGCTACTCAAATGTTTGGAACGAGAACAATACTACAATAGGCATCAGAAGCTCTCCTGACAGCCTCAGGAAGCCAGGGAGACCTCTGCTCCAAAAATTTAACTAGGAGAAAAAAATGCATTCTCTACTTCCATTCCAAACTTACTAGTCACTAAGAGTTATTCTCTATCACCATGATCTGTGTTCTTTTTTGGTATGTGTCCATTTAGAATACAAGCACTGAGAAAAGCAGTCATCACGGGCTCCCATAGAACCAACTCTCTTTCCTTGCTCTGCCAAAGCTGTGGGAGGAATGCTGTCCTTGACAAGCAGGAATAAGCCAGAACATGCTTGGCCACTTAGGCCCTTGTCAAGAAAAGAGCAAGAACTACTACACATCACCAGTGAACTGGGGACTATGGGCCGGTAGTTCTCTACCCCGCTCTGCTTCACTCGGGGATCCCGTCAAAATCACAGGTACCCGGCCCCACTCTGTTCACTCAGTCAACAAATATTCATTAAGCATCTTTTTTTGTGTGCCAGCCACTGTTCTGTTTACTCAGAATAAAGACCAACCCTCCCCGCAAAAGACAAAAATTTCAGTGCTTTTGTGGAGGAAAATAAAGAATAAACACAATAATTAGTAAATGGTGACTGGATCAGACATGACTGAGTGACTGAACTGACTGATGGATGTTATAAGGAACTAAAGGCTATGGAGGAAAGATGTAAGGCAAGGAAGATGCAATGAGGAGCTGGTTGCAATTTTAAATCTCAGGGACTGGGTTACATACTAGGAGGACTAGCCCTGAAGATGGGGGAGTCAGCCACCCAGCCTTAGGCAAAGGAAGCAGTCTCCAGGGCTGAGGAAATAGGACCTGCAAGGACTGACCTTGTCTGGAATCGAGGTGTCTGTCCTCTGCCACTTAGAAGTGGGCCCACCTGGTTTTCCTTTCTCTGTCTTGCAGTTTGAGAGGTGTGAGTGTGACCGTTAGGAGCTCTTCTAGCTTGGAACTCTGGTGGCAGGTTGGAACTGGTGGCAGGTTGGAACAGGAATGAGAGAGATTGGAGGGGCTGACACCAATCGAAATGCCACTTCTGACTTGTCAAAGTGAATGACAGCAGACACGAAAAAGCCCGAGGCTGCCACCCGGTTCTGTGTGCTATGGATGCAAACTCGGAACAGAGCATGGGATAGAGTGTGTGGTGTGACAGCAGAGACAGCTGCAGTTTAAGGCAAACTCGACAGTAAGTGTAGCTCCTGCCTAATGCATTTACTCATTAAGTGTGGAACCTACTCTGATTTCACATAGGTTGCATGTTTTTGTGCTAAATTGCTTCAGTCATGTCTGACTCTTTTCGACCCCATGGACTGTAGCCCTCCAGGCTCCTCTGTCCATGGGATTCTCCAGGCAAGAATACTGGAGTGGGTTGCCATGCCCTCCTCCAGGGGATCTTCCCAACCCAGGGATCGTACCCATGTCTCTTTTGTCTCCTGCATTGGCAGGCAGGTTCTTTACCACTAGCGCCACCTGGGAAGCCCTTCACAAAGGTTAGTGAAAGTGAAAGTCACTCAGTCATGTCTGATTCTTTGTCACTCCATGGACTGTCCATGGAATTCTCCAGGCCAGAATACTGGAGTGGGTAGCCTTACCCTTCTCCAGGGGATCTTCTCAACCCAGGAATTGAACCCAGGTCTCCTGCATTGCAGGCGAATTCTTTACCAGCTGAGCCACAAGGGAAGCCCAAGAACACTGGAATGGGTAGCCTACCCCTTCTCCAGGGGATCTTCCCGACCCAGGAATTGAACTGGGATCTCCTGCATTACAGGTGGATTCTTTACCAGCTGAGCTAGATAGAGTTTGTGTAAAACAAGTGACATCAATGAGTATATATTTTCAACCATTGTTTAAAGAGAAACCTATTGCTTTAGGGAATTTCATCTACAAAGTTCATGGACATGGATATGGGAGCTATTATAAAACCCAAATGCATGCTTGAAATAGAAAAGGTGCTAAATAAGACTTCACTCCACACAGCAGGGTGCTAGTCAGGATAAGGTATGTTGCCAGCAACCCAAATCTCAGTAGTTTATAACAACAAGATTAGTTCTACTCCATCTACATGTCTGTCATGAGCTGGCTGGGGCTACTGCCCCACGTGTCCTCATCCTAGGGCCCAGGCTGGGGAAACAGCTGTTGTCAGAAACATTACCAATCACATAACAAAGGGAAAGAGATCTTGGAAGGGTCTCATACTCATAATTCAGTGGTTGAGCTCAGCCATTGTACTTCCACTACCACTAAGAACATCTTAAGAGGGAGAACATGACGAGGGCAAACTTTATATCAGGTTATGTAAAAAGACAAAAAAAAAAAAAGGCCTGCATTCTCCCCAGCTCCAGCCCAAGACCTCTGATTGTCTCAGGAACTGGGATTCAAAAGGAAAATACCATGTTCTAAATGTGCCAAAGTTTGAGAAAGCAGAACTTCCAGAGCGCTGGATCCACAGGCAGGTAGCGATGTAGTTCAGGCAAGAAAGATGGGCTTAGAGACACGTTCAGAAGTCATCTGCATTGAGCTGAGAACTAAGCCAGGAAAAATGAGGAAAAATTGTCAAGGACAAATGCCAATGGCCTCAGACACTGAAAAGAGAGATCAAGATGTCAGAGGACCAGGACAAGGGTATGGAGAAGAAGGCAGCCATATGGATTTGGTCCCAGGGGTTGAAGGGTATGTCCAGGCAGAGGGAATACATGAGCATGCCAGGGGGTCTCAGCTTAGACATGGCACCCCAAGAAACCCTCCCTGGCTTCCCTCAGTTGCATCTGCAGCCCTCTTGAAGTCTGCCTTCCCCACCCACCTCCATCCCTCTCCTTGGACCAGGGCTCCTTGGCACCTGAAACAGTGTTTTGTTCACTGTGACACTTCCTCTCCCCACCCCCCAGTACCTAGTCCAGTGCCTGACACTTAGAAGGCACAAGATAAATGCTCAACAAATGAAGAGGTAGATGAGGAGAAAGAGAAGGTATATCTAGGAACTAGTGATGACTGAAGCTAAGGTTTCAATAGGAGGGAAAAATAGAAAACAGGAAAACAAAGATAGATGCAATTTGTAGAAAACAGGAAAACAAAGATAGATGCAATTTGGCTTAACTCAACAAATAATGTACTCAGCCCTCTGGGGGCGGAGATGGGGGTTGTGATACAGGATGTGAGAGAACACGGGTCCTGTTTTCAGGGTGCACGCAGCCCAGTGGGGAGAGACCGCAGGCCACACAGAACTCCAGTATCAGAGTCAGGGAAGCACTAGAAGAAACTCACAGAGTGCTATGGGTGTTTAAGGTAGGGAGAGATGGAACACCAACTTGAAAAAGATGGCATCTGAGATGTGCAGTTGAAAACAGGGAGTGGATTTTCCAGGAAGATGAAACAGAATGACGAAAGGCACCAGCCCACGTAAACATGGCCTCCGGACACATTGGTCATTGGCGTCTAGAGTTGGGAGAAGGAATCACTAGTGTGTTAATGAGCAAAGTGCGAATTCTTCTTCATAGAAATTACTCTGTGGGAACACCAAAATGTGAGCACAGAGGTACGACTCAGATCGCAGGCAGTATCTCTGCTCTTTTGTGTGGTCACTGAGCTGCTGTCACCCAGGAACAAAAGTGCACAAAAGGACAGGTTCAAACAGAAGGTGTCAAGAGGCACCTTCCCCTTCTCACCCACTTAAGACCTACATGAGGAAAGCAGAAAACCACTTTATCATTGACATCACTGGCCCCCTAAAAAAAAAAAAATCCTTCTGGCTTGTAGTCTTTCAAAGTCTGGATGGAATTTTTATTTTTTTATTTATTTGGTTTTTTTTTTTTTTATCATGCCTCATGGCTTATGGGATCTTAGTTCCCCAACCAGGGATTGAACCTGGACCCTCAGCAGTGAGAGCATGGATTCCTAACCACTTGACTTCTGGGGAATTTCCTCGATGGAATTTTAAGATTTTATATTTCATGATTAGTGACTGTGTTTTATTTGCCACAGTCACTTGTCAGTTTGGGACACTGGCAGAGTAACCAGACACTTTGATTGGCCAGAGGCTCTGTCCCTCTCACAAAGACCTCAGAGATTTTCCAAACAAATTATGCAAGAGGCAAGGACTAATGATGCTGTGGCCATTCCATGCCAGAACTGAACTATGGTGACCAGGGCCAGGAAGTGGAGGCAGAACGAAGGGCAGGACCCCAGGTGGAGGACCCAGTTAAGCCAGGCTTCGGCTCTTCCCTGGCAGAGCACAGAACAGATGCTAAGCTCCCTGTGGCCCCGCAGTTCTGCTCCTCAGCATGCCAGAAGGAGGAGGGCCTTCCAGTGTTCGGCATTCCTTATCCCTGTGAACGAACGCAAACCTCCTGAGTTTCTCTTTGTAAAACAGCCTTCTGTAACTGTCTGAACTGGAGAGATCAAAAAGTGTCTGTACCCTCTCCAAAAACAGATCAAAATCTCTCCTTGATCTAAATAAAGTGACTTAACAAGTTTTCACTTAATATAGAGATAGGATTTGCATCCAGTTCAACAATCCACCTGCCAAAAAGGCACTTTATGGAAACTAAAGCAGAGTTATGAACCTCTCAGCAAACTTGTGTGTAATGGAAATTATAAATCAGCAGCAATGATATAATTATGAAAGATATTGTATAAGAAAATATCCTCTTAGCATGTTTAGAGATACTTTATGTTCCATAACATAAAACACAAATCCAGGGCTAATTGGAAACAATGACATGGTACATAATAATGAATGTTCCCCCCAGTGAGTCCAAGTATTCATCTGAGTCCTTATCTTGATCTTTCTGGGTAATCAGATTTAGAAATCTTAAAAATCTCATGTGCTCAGAGGCAGGTCATGGCAACTTCACCCAGGGGTAAGCACCAAAGGAGTGCAATGAAATAAGAACAATCAAGGGGCAAGCCCCCAAGGGCAGCAGAATGCGTATCTGGGCACCAAAGCCTGGTGGGCTCTACTGCACCATCCTGAGTTGACCCCAATAAATTCAAATTAGGTGAAACCAAAAAAAAAATGTTATTTTTCATAGGACATAGCATTTCAATCCTGGGGAAGGAGGACAGGAAAAATCAGAAATTCTCATATGTCATGTAAATGGCCAGTGTGTTGAATGTGGAAGAATGCTGCATGAAAAGTAATATTTCCCAAAATTTGGTACCCAAGATCACTTTAGGGGATACACAAAGGAATCTATTTTTAGGGGGTTCATTTTATTTTTTTGAAATAGTTCTTTAAGAATCTTTTTTTTTTTTTAAATTTGGAACAATTCAAATATGTATGTTAATGAACAAAGACAAGTGGTACTGGCTTTTCAGCTTATGATATTGACATAAAATTTTCCTTTTGGCTACATTTCAGTAAAGGAGCAAGTTTATTTAAATAAAACTTCTAGTAAATAATAATATGGTCAGCCCTTAGCTAATGGTAAAACAGAGACACTGATGCCCCACTGTGAGGTCTGGGAAACAAGAACAAAAACAGAAATCCTGGACCTTCTGGATATGTCCTTTTGCCCCAGAGTGGGAAGAGTTTCTTTCATTCATTCATTTGGCTTTTAGCAAGTGTTCTTTAGTGCTTGTCATGTCCGGACACTGTTCACTGGCATCTGATGGTGAACAACAAATGGTCTGCCCTTGAGGAGCTCCACATTAGAGGGGATACAAACAATTAAAGAGACAGTGGGGGGCTTCCCTCATGGTCCAATGGCAGAGACTCCGTGCTCCCAACATAAGGGGCTTTGGTTCAATGCCTAGTCGGGGAACTAGATCCCACATGCCACAACTGAAAGATCCCATATGCCTCAATGAATACCTTGTGCAGCCAAATGAATATAAATATTTTTAAAAATAAAAATAAAGAGACAGGGACCATATGCCATGGTAAGTGAGAAAAAAGGATCAAGGCTAAGTAATAAAAGAATCAGATGCTTTAAAACAATTGATAGTAAATTATACAAATATTTAACAGTGAGAAAAAAGAATGATAATATATTCATAGCAAAAATAATGGTGTATAATACTATCTTTATTAATGAACAAAGATAATGTTTCAATGTAGAGCCTACTCTTTGCATATATTATTTCATTTATTCCTTACCACAACACTGCTATTTCCTTGTTATTAAATTTATCTTACAGGTGAGCAAATAGTCATCCTCAAACTCACACAGCAGTGCTGGGATTCAAACTCAGATCTTCTTGCTGCCAGAACCTGAGCACATTACTAAGTCATGTTGCCTCACTAGAGCAGATGTGGGAGGACCAAGGGAGAGAGTAGGGAAGTGGAAGAAAAGTGTGGAGCAAAGAGGAGGAATAAGGCGGGAGAAGCAAAGAGGAAAAAGAAGTCAAGGAATGGATGAGAAGAATAGGAAAGCAGATGAAGGAAGAGGAAAAGGAGGGGGCAGGAAACCTGTATCCCTGTGATGGGGGAATTAAGGAAAACTTGAAGCAACTCAGGCAGGGGGTGGGCCGGGTATGGTGACAATGCCAAATCCATTGTTCAAAATCCTTTAAATTGAAGACATGAAATGTTCACAGTACGAAAATATACAGAGAAAGACAATAGATTTGTTGTTGCCCATGGCTGGAGGCTTTGGAGTAAATGAGGGGTGACTGCTAATGTGTACAGGATTTATTTTTTAGTGATAAAAAAGATTCTAAAATTAATTATGGTAATTGTTGTAGAACTCTGTGAATATACTAAAAACCATTGAACTGTATACTTTGGGTTAACTGTGATATGTAAATTATATCTCAATAAAGTTGTTATTAAAAAAAAAGAATCAGAGAACTTGAAGATAGGTCAATTGAAATTATCCAACCTAAGGAACAGAAAGAAAATTGATTGGAGAAAAAGAACAGAATCTCAGAGACGTGTAGGAAACCTTCAATTATATCAACATATGCATACGAATATTCCAGGAAGGCAAAGAGAGAGAGAAATGGGCAGAAAGAATATTTGAAGAAATAATGGCTCAAAAGTTCCAAAATTTGAGAAAAAATTCAATAATCTACATAAACAAGAGCTCTACAAAATCAAAATAGGATAAATTCAAGGAGGTTCAAATCAAGATGCATAATAAAACAGTTGAAAACAAAAAATAAAGAGCAAACCTGGAAAATAGCATGATAGAAAAAACACAGTCACATACAAAAGGCCCTCAATAAAATTAACAGTTAATGTCTCTTCAGAAACCATGGAGGCCAAAGGTTAGTGGGAACACATTTTCAATGTGCTAAAAGAAAAAACTGTCAGTCAAAAATTGTATATCTGGCAAAATTATCCTTCAAACATTAGAACTCAAAAGATATTTGTATACCAATGTTCAAGCAGTATTAGTCATAAGAGCCCAAAGGTGGAAACAAACCAGATGTCTGTCAACAGATGTGAAAGTCGCTCAGTCGTGTCCGACTCTTTGCAACCCCATGAATTTCTCTAGGCCAGAATACTGGAGTGGATAGCCTATCCCTTCTCCAGGGGATCTTCCCAACCTAGGAATTGAATCCAGGTCTCCCACATTGCAGGCGGATTCTTTACCATCTGAACCACAAGGGAAGCCCCTATCAACAGATAAATGGACAACAAAATGTAGTATACAAACAAATGAATGAAATTCTGACACACACTACATAGAAGAACCTTGAAGGCGTTATGCCGAGACAAACTGGACACAGAAGAACACTGTATGATTTTACTTATATGAGTAAATTTATATGAGTAGGCAAATTCATAGGTAGAGTTGAATGGTGTTGCTCTCTAGGGGCTGAGTAAGAGGGATTGAGGAGTTAGTGTTTAAAGGACACAGAGTTTCAACTGGGGAAGATGAAAAAGTTCTGGAGATGGATGGTGGTTATAGTTGCACAATGATGCAAAGACACTTAATGCCACAGAATGTACATTTTAAAATGGTTAAAATAATAAATTTTATGTTCTGTATATTTTGCCACAGTAAGAAAAAGTGCAATGTTAGATTAAAATAGCAAGAAAAATTAAGGTGAAATTATGACATTCTCATCAAACAAAAACTGAGAGAATTTGTCAGTAGCACACCTATCTAATGGAAAATACTAATAGGAGTTCTTCAGGCTGAAATGAAAGAACACCAGAGAATAACTTGAATCCACATGAAGAAATAAAGAGCTCTGGAAGAGGTAACTAAATAAGTATGTATTAAAGACAGTATATATGTATAGTGTGTTTGTAACCATTTTTCTCTCCACTCTGATTTAAAAGACAACTGCATAAAGCACTAATTATAAACTAATTGTGAAAGATTCAAAATATATGTTGACAGTCATATGTAATTTAAGGTGTATTTGCTTGACAATGATAGCACAAAGGAAGGGAAGGAAATGGAGCTATGTAGAAACAAAGTTTTGTATAATTTTGAAATTAACTTGGAACAGTTCCAAACTGAATTGTTTCAAGATGTGAATTACAGCCTTCAGGAAACCACTAAGAAAATAATTCAAAAAAAATAGTAGAAGAAATGAAATTAAAATGGTACATTAGAAAATAGCTACTGAACAGTAAAGAAGACAGTAATGGAGAAATAGAGAAATAAAAAAAAAACCACATAAGGCATATAGTCAACAAATAGCAATGACTGGTGTAAATCTTACCTGTGTGGGATTGTGCTCAGTTGTTCAGTCATGTCAAACTCTTTGCAAATCCATGGACTGCCAGGCTCCTCTGTCCATGGAATTTTCCAGACAAGAATACTGGAGTGGGTTGCCAGTTCCTCCTCCAGGGGATCTTCCCTACCCAGGGATCGAACCTGCATCTCCTGAGTCTCCTATGTTGGCAGGTGGATTCTTTACCACTGAGCCACCTGAGAAGCCCAAACCTTACCTTATAGGTAATTGAATGTAGATGGACTAGACACTCCACTCAATAGGCCAAGATTTTCAAAAAGAGTAAAGAACTAACTATATACTGTCTACCAGAGATACACTTTAGATTCAAAGGTGCAGATAAGTTAAAGAAAAGAGATGGAAAAAGACATACCATGCAAACAGTAACAAAAAGAGAGCTGAAATGTCCATATAAATGTCAGACAAAGTAGACTTTATAATAAAAATTGTTACTAAAGACAAAGCAGATTACATAATGACCAATATATAAAGGAGACATAATAATTATAAATATACACCAATCAGAGCCCCAAAACTCATGAAGCAAAATAGTCATAATTGAAAAGAGCAATAGACAATTCAATCATTACAGTTGACGAATTTAATATCCTATTTTCCATAATGAAAAGAGTAGGTAGAAGATCAACAAGTAAAATGAAGAACTGAACAACAGTATAAATCAACTTGCACACATCTATAAAATACTCTAACAATAGCAGAATTTCTTCTCAAGTGCTCATGGAATATTTTCCAGTATTAGATCATATGTTAGGCCATAAAATTTTTTTCAATAAATTTGAAAGGCTTGAAATCATGCAAATATGCTTCTGATCACAATGAAATGAAAGTACAAATCCATAGCGGAAGGAAATTTAGGAAATTCACAAATATGTGGAAAATATAAATATACTCTTGAACAACAAGTGGGTCAAGGAAGTCACAGGGGAAATTACAAAATACTTTGAGATGAATAAAAATGAAAGCCCAACATACCAAAACTTATGGAATGCAATGAAAGCAGTGCTTTGGAGGAAATGTATGGCTTTAAGTTCCTATATTAAAAAGAAGAAAGATCTCAAATTAATAACCTAACCTTTCACCTTAAGAAATGAGAAAAATATCAAAACCAAAGACACAAGAAAGGAAAACTACAGACCACTATCTCTGGTGAATATAGAAAAATTCTCAACAGAATATCAACAAGCCAAATTCAACAATAATTAAAAGGATCGAATTAATTTGAAAATAAATGAAGACTTTTTAAAAAGAGAATTCCCTGGTGGTCCAGTGGTTAGGACTCCATACTTCCACTTCAGGGGGCACGAGTTTGTTCTTTTGTCTAGGAACTAAGATCCCACATGCCACCCAGCACAGCCAAAGAAAATTTTTTTAATTAAAAAAAAAGAAATTTAAAGAAGATCATATACCATGATAAATGCCATTTATTCCAAGGGTTCAAGGATGGTTTGACATCCATAAATCAATCAATATGGCACACCACATTAACAAAATGAAGGATAAAAATCATATAATCATATCAATAGATGAACAAAAAGCATTTAACAAAACTCAACATCCATTCATGATAAAAACTCTCAACACAGTGCGTATAGAGGGAGCATACCTCAACACAGGCAAGGCCATATATGACAAACCCATATCTTACATTATACTCAGTGGTAAAAAGCTGAATGCTTTTTCTCTAATATCAAGAACAAGGATGCCCACTCTCACTACTTTTATTCAACATGGCATTGGAAGTCCTAGCCACAGAAATCAGGCAAGAAAAAGAAATAAAAGTCTTCCAAATTGGAAAAGAAGAAGTAAAACTGTCACTATTTGCAGATGACATAATTCTATAAACAGAAAACCACAAGGACTCCACCAAAAAATAAAGTTAAAACTAATAAATGAATTCAGTAAAGTAAAGTTGCAAGATACAAAATCAATTACAGAAATCAGGAGTTCCCTAGTGGTCCAGGGGTTGAGACTCTGCACTTCCACCATCAAGGGCCCAGGTTCCATCCCTGGTTAGGGAAGTAACATCCCAAAAGCTGTGTGGTGTGGCCAAAGAAACCCAAAAAACAGAAATAGGTTGCATTTCTGTACACTGATAACAAGTAATCAAGGGACTTCCCTTGCAGCCCCAGTTGTTGAGACTCCATGCTTCCAATGCAGGGGGTGTAGGTTCAATCCCTGGCAAGGGAACTAAGATCCCATATGCTGCATGGGGCAGTCAAAAACAATAATAATAATAAGCAATTAGAGAAATTAAGAAAATAATCCCACTTACAGTTGCTTCAAAAAAGAATAAAATACCTAGCAATAAATATAAGGAGGTTAAAGTCTTGTAAACTATAAACTATGAGACACTGGGAAAAGAAATTGAAGACACAAATAAATGGAAAGACGTTCCATGGTCATGGATTGAATTAATATTGTTAAATTATCCTTATTACCAAAGCAATCTACAGATTCAGTACAGTCCCTATCAAAATTTCAGTGGCATTTTTCATGGAGCCAGAACAATTCTAAAATTTGTATAGAAACATATAAGACCCCAAATAGCCAAAACAACCTTGAGAAAGAAGAACGAAGCTGAAAGTATCACATTCCCTAATTTCAAACTGTATTTACAAAGCTATAGCAATCAAAACAGTATAGTATTGGCATTAAAAACAACAATAACACATAGATCAATGTAACATAATACCTAGAAGTAAGTCCATACATATTATAGTCAGTTAATTACAAGAAAGGAGCCAGGAATATACAATGGGGAAAAGACAATCTCTTTTAAGAACTGAAAACCAGACAGCCACATGAAAAGAATGAGACTAGACCACTATCTTACACCACCCACAAGAATTAACTCAAAATGGATTAAAGGCTTGAATATAGACCTGAAAGCATAAAACTACTAGAAGAAAACTCATTGAGATTGTCTTTGTGATTTATTTTTTGATTTGATGCTAAAAGCAAAAACCAACAAAAGCAAAAATCAAAAAGTGAGACCACATCAAAATAAAAAGCTGCTGAGCAGTGAAGGAAACCACCAGCAAAACGAAAAGGTAACCTATTGAGTGGAAGAAAATATTTGCAAATCATGTCTCTAGTAAGCAGCTAATATCCAAAATATATAGAGAACTCATACAACTCAATAGCAAGAAAAACAAACAATCTAATTTTTAAAATGGGCAGAGGCTCTGAACAGGCATTTTTACAAAGAAGATAAACAGATGGCCAAAAATGCAGGAATAAGTGTTCAATATCCCTCATCATCAGGGAAATGCAAATCAAAGCCACAGTACAATATCATCTCACACCTGTTAGAATGGCTTTTGCGAAAACGATAAGAAAAAGTGTTGGCAAGGATGTAGAGAAAAGGACATTCTTGTGCACTGTTGATGTGAATGTAAACTGATGCAGTTACAATAGAAAACAGTATGGAGGTTCCTCAAAAAATAAAAAATAGAAATACCATATTACCCACTTGGGTATTTATCAGGTCAGGAGGTCAGGAAGAGAACATCTCACACATGTATCACTAAAGTCAACACAAATCCCATCAGGAAGAGATGCACACTGTGTCTCCAGCAGAAAGTAGCATGACTTTACTAGTGACAGCAGGAGGAATTAAGATTTTCTCCTTGCCTGGCAACAGCTCAGCCAATGAGAGACTGTCATAACTCAGCCAATGAAAAGCCACCCTCCCTCAAACTTGTTGTTTCCTCCAATTAACTTGTTGTTTTTAACAGCCCCTCCCAACTTTTGCTTCTCCTCTGTAAAAGAGTTTCCTCTCCTTTGCCTTACTGGACTTGCATGTAGTTCTCCATAGTTGCATGTCCTGAATTGCAGTTCTTAGCTGCTCCTGAATAAACCCATTTTGCTGGTAAAAAAATAATTGGCTATTTTTTTGTTTTAGGTTACTGATGAACATTTAAATTGTCTCTGTTTTTCTCTCTCCCCGCTCCCCCCCCCTTTTTTTTTTTTGGACTGCACTGCATGGCTTGTGGGGATTTTAACTTCCCAACCAGGAATTGAACCCAGGGCCTCAGCAGTGAGAGCATGGAGTCCTAACTACTGTACCACCAGGGAATTCTCTACCTCCTTTTTTATTATACAAAATGCGAGTGGAAATTTAAAACTCTCTCCCTTAGAGCACATGTGGGAGAATTTTTCTAGGGAGGGAATTACTGGATTGTGGGGGTATTTTCTTCTTAAATATTATTAGCTATTGCCAGTTTGCTCTGCAAAGAGCACGTCCCATTTTACACTGGCTCCCAGGGTATGTAGAAATTTCAGTTGCTGCACAGTCTAACCAGCCCTTGAAATATCTCTTTGTGGTTTTAATTTGCATTTCCCTATCCCTGGTAAAATTGAACACCTTTTCACATGTTTATTTGTGGTTTAGGCTTTTCTTCTAATTGCCTGTTCATGTCCTTTGATCATTATTCTACAGAGATATTTCTCCCTCTTTTTAAATTGATTTTTTAAAGTTTTTTTAATATGTTCTAGATACTAATCTTTTGTTGATTGTACCCAATCTGTCGTTGATTATATGTAATGCAAATATCTTCTCCCCTTCTCTGACTTGTCTTTACTTTTTTTATGACATCTTTTGTTGTACAGAAGTTTTTAATTTTTAGACAGTTAAATATTTGAGTTCTGTTCTTTCGAGGCTCATGCTTTTTGCATCTTGTTTAAGAAGTGCTTCTCTATGCCGAGGTCGTGATATTTTCTCCTGTTCATTATTCCTTTATGTTTGTTAATACAGTCAGTCTGGTTGGTGTTAAGAGGGAAAGGGAAGACTGATATGTCCCCTCAGAGGTGACTTGGCATATCTTGCCTTGATTCTTTAATGCTGATTTCATGGTTTAACTCTCTGGGCAATTGTATTCTTCTTATTTCCAGGCTCCAGGGAAAGCTTTACTGAAACTTCCAAATCCTAGGCAGAGTTCTATTTGATTGGCCTGGAGTGGGGCCCAGGAATATGCATTTTTGATATGCAGTCCAGGTGATTTTGATGCAGAAAATCTCCTTTTGAACACCTCTGGCAGCACTTAGCCACCCTTCAGGTATCTGAAAACTTTGCGGTGAACCCAGTTTTTGCTAGCCAATGACTTAGCCTCTCTCTGCCTCAGATTCCTCTTTGTAAAAATATCTCCCTAGAAGAATTCTTCCATGAATGGTGAGTCTCATGTATGAAGACTTGGCCTGGATCTGGCATGTGGCAGGGCTCAGTAAAAGATGAATCTTCATTAGCCCTGAAGGTCTCAAGCTCTGGGGTGAACTGGTCCTGCCTCCCTCCTAGACTCAGCTCCCACCATGCTCCCTATCATGGTGGCAAGTCACTTAACCTCTCAGAGCCTTAATTTCACTATATGTAAACTGGTATTAATAATCCCTACTTTTTGAAATTGTTGGAAAAATTAGAAATGGCATATAAAATGCCCAGGACAGCGCCCAGAATGTTGTGTGTTTAATTCTGGAGAAGCTGAAACTTAAAGTTCAGAAACTGTTCTTACTGAGCAGCCACAGGCCCTAGAGAGTCCTGGGGCATCTCCCAGGTCCCTTCCCAGCGGCCAGAACAATCCTAGACACGTAGGCTTTCGGTAAAGGCTTGATCAGCTCATGTTTCTTTCCAGTGTAATAGACAGCACCTCCAAAGGATCCACAAAACTGGAAAACTTTTTATTATTTTATTTAATAGGTGTTTGTACAGAGCTTATAATATATCAGGTCCTGTTTTAAATGCTTTATATTAATTAACTCATTGCCTCTTCATAATAACTCCATGAGGTAGATACTTTTATTATTCCTGTTATATAGATGAGGAAACTAAGCTCAAGGACAGCCCTGTACTGAGTAAATTGAACATTCCAGCTGTGTTGCTTTCGGAATAGCGGTATTAGACCCCGGGAAAAAAAGTGCTACGACTGCTGGTCCTTCTCAGAGTTTTCTATCTCTGATTAAGGTGGCTTAATAGGCGAGAAAATAACCTTTGAATTGAAAATAATATGCTTGAGCAATATTAGTTTTTAAAAAATTTTTATATTTTAAAACCCGGTCTACCACTTCCTACCTGTTAGGATGGCTACTAAAAACAAGCAAACAGCATGACAAGTGTGGGTAAAAATGTGAGAAACTGGAACTCCTGTGGTGCCTTGTTGGTGAGAATGGTGTAGTTGCTATGGAAAACAATACGGCAGTTCCTCCAAAAATTAAAAAAATAGAATTGCCATATGATCCAGCAATTCCTCTTCTGGGTATATATCCAAAAACTTGAAAGCAGGGATTTAAAGAAATGTTTGTATACCCATATTCATAGCAGCATTATCTCTATAGTCAAAAGGTGGAAGCAGTTTAAGAAACTGTGGTATATACGTACAATGGAATGTTAATTCAGACTTTAGAAGGAGAGAATTTCTGATGCATGCTGTAGTGTGGTTGAAACTCGAGGACAGTATGCTAAGTGAAATAAGCCAGACATAAGACAAATATTGTATAATTCCACTTATATGAGGTACCTCCCGTAATCAAATTTTTTGATTCAGAAAGAATAGTGGTTGCTGGGGGCCTAGGGGAGGGGTAGAATAGAAAGTTACTATTTAATAGGTATAGAATATCAGTCTTGAAAGATATGAATGTAATTAATGCCACAAAGCTGTATACTCAAAAGTGGTTAGGATATTAAATTTTATGTTATATGTATTTTACCAGAATAATAATAATAAATAGTTAAAGGAGAGAGCAAACAAACTACTTATGTGATGGTGGAAGAATGAATTGTAGGCACCAGGAGACCAATGACTTGTCTGCTCTGTTCATTATTGTGTGTACTCAGTGCTTGGTCTTGTTGCTACTTAAAAGATATATGTGTGTGCTAAGTCACTTCAGTCGTGTCTGACTGTGTGTGACCCTATGGACTGTAGCCTGCCAGACTCCTCTGTCCATGGAATTCTCCAGGCAAGAATACTGGAGTGGGTTGCCATTTCCTCCTCCAGGGGATCGTCCTGACCCAGGGATCAAACCTGCATTGGCAGGCAAGTTTCTTTACCACTAGTGCCACCTGGCAAGCCCCCTACTTAAAGATAGTGGATGAATAAGTGAACATTAGAAAACAAATCCTTCTGATAACTCCTATAGCCCATTAGGGGCCTCTCAGATGGCGCTGGCGGTAAAGAACCTGCCTGCCAATGCAGGAGACTTAAGAGATTTGGGTTCAATCCATGGGTCAGAAAGATCCCCTGGAGGAGGGCATGGCAACCAGAATTGGCAAGCAGTGTTCTTGACTGGAGAATCCCATGGACAGAGGAGCCTGGAGGACCACAGTCCACAGGGTCACAAACAGTCTGACACAACTGAAGCGACTTAGCCTGCACACACATGCATAGCCCATTAGGGAGCCCTATAAGAAGTGGAAGGTGATGTTGTGAGAAATGGAGAGGAAGAAGTGGAATCAAGTTCGAGGCCAGTTGTTCCAGTCATGCTTGAGCCAGGCAAGAGCTGGCTAAAAGGCCCCTGCAGAGGTTGGGAGGTTTCCCTGATGGGGAAGTGGATGAAAGCTGGCGCTCAGGAAATTGATCTGTCTGGGTCTGTTGGCCCCAGCAGCATCCCAGGGGCTCTGAAGAAGGACCGAGATGTTACCTGGCGCTCCTCTCTCACCTCCCCACTCCGCAGCAATCACCATGGCTTTTCCATGCAGCCTCCATCCCACCTCTAACAGACCCTTCCTTTCTACCTTATTGCTGTAGCAAAGTGAACTGTAGCAGTGATTTCTGTGAATAGTCTGTCTCCTTACCTGTAATGCTTCTCTCCTCCAACCCAAATTATACAAAGTAATCTTTCTAAAATCAGTTTTCATACTTTAAAAACGTTAACAATATCTTGTTCTCTACCTACTGAAATGTAAACTTAGATGTTTAATAAACTCTGTGGAACTCTATCCTTTTCCAGCTGACCCAGGCTGTGCTTCCTCTTCACTGCCTGTCCTAGGATTTGGGGTGTTTATTTTCCATTTTTCATTTTATTATGGAATATTCTAACACATGCAAAAGTAGAGAATACAAGGAATCCCTATAGACCTGTCCCAGTTGTCAGCAAATGATCAGTTTGGTTGCATCTGGACCCCCACCAGCTCCCCACACACTACCTTTTTTTTTGGTTCGTGAGCTTTTCAATTCTTTATTTTCTTTCCTGATTTTCAAATACTATTTCTTATAAAAAGTTCAAACATCACAAATGTACAAAACAGAGAATGTGACAGCCTTCCATAATCCCACATTCCTCAGATAATAATCATTGTTCACAGTTTGGTATAGGTTTTAAGATTTTTTCTTTTTTTGCTGTGAATATATTATACAATATAAATAACCATATTTAATCTGCTTTACAAATTGTTTTTCCATTCATCAATATATTTTTGACAGGTTCCATATTAGATCATGTAGATCCACCTTGTTCTTTCTAACAATCAGATTATATTTTATATATGCTTTGCTGTAATCTATTTAACCAGCCCCTATGGGTGGACAGTTGAGAGAGCAGTTTCCATCTTTTCATTGTTACGAAAAAGGTTACAGTGATCATGCTTTTACATATTTCTTTCTGCACTTGTACAAGTATGTCTATAGGAAAGAATCCCAGAAGTGGAGTTGCTTAAGTTTAAACAGATGCTGTAAAATATGAAAAGTATATAAAAGTACTTATTTTGTCATTTTCTTACATATAATTAATCTGTCTTGTCTTTGCCAAACTGATAAATTTAAACTATTTCATTATGATATAAATTTGTAAGATTCTAAGTTGAGCCTCTTTCCTTCTATTAACCAAGTATCAAAACTCCAGGGAGGCGGTGGAGACAGCGTGTTACTGACAGAGGAACAAGGCAGGGGGAGAGCCTGAGCCAGGAGAAGCGGGCAGATTCTCAGTGGCAGGTGTGGTGAACTTCAGGTTAATGTAGCTGGACCATACTACAAGTTACAAGGTTCAGACCAAGGAGTAACTAAGTTGAATTCTCTACATTCGAGACTTGGTGTCTTTGAGGCGAGCCTCAAAGCCCCCAGCCTGCCTCTGCCTTCATGTCTACAAAGGAGGCTTTTCCCCAGAGAAGCCTGCCTTCAGACCACGAGCACTCTCGTCCCACCCTTCCTCCTCAGATGTACCAGGACTCAAGCAGGATTTCAGCCAAAGATGGTGGACTTTGGGCTCATACTAAGATTGAGACACTTAAATCATTAGTAGAAGACATTTTTGTAAAACTGTAATACTTGAATTCCTGTACTTCTCAATGTGTACAGTAATTAATAGCAACCAAAATTATTTCTTATATAGAACTTGGATTCAGAAAATTCAGTACGTAGTCACTAAATTTATTGACTGAGTCAACCAGTGTTTCCCAGAGGTTTCCTGAGTGGTACCAGGTATTACTGCTTGGTAAAGGGATACAAAGGAGAATAAGAGAAACTTATGGTATGGTATGGGCTTCCCAGATGGTGCTAGTGGTAAAGAACCCACCTCCCAATGCAGGAGACAGAAGAGACGCTGGTTTGATCCCTGGGTCGGGGAGATACCCTGGAGGAGGGCATGGTAACCTACTCCAGTATTCTTGCCTAGAGAATCCCAGGACAGAGGAGCCTGGTGGACTGTGGTCTGTAGGCTCGCAAAGAGTCAGACGAGACTGAAGTGACTTAGCACACACGCATGCATGCATGCATGGTATGGTATGGGAGGAATGACTTCTATTTCAAAATAAGATGTCAATATCCCTATTATAAACAGATATAAAAACAAAACTGACAGAGAATGAACCAGCAAGAGAGACTCCCTCATCTGTGTTCAAAAGAACAAATACTAAATGCAAACAAAAAAAATTACCATGTTTAAAATTACCAAAAGGAGATAGTTCAAAAATATAAGAAATAATGTTTTAAGAAGTCAGCCACAAGTGAATATGAACTATAATGAAAAAAACTTGTTTCAAAATATGACTCATTTGATAATCTGGTTATAATATACAAGAATCATGAACAATTAAAAATATTTTTATCAAAAATTTATAAACTGAAATTAACCATAGAGAAACATCAGAAAACCCAAACTAAAGGAAATTCTACAAAGCAACTGACCAACAATCTTTGAAAACATCAAGATCATAAAAACTAGGTGGAGGAACTCATCCAGATTAAAAGAAATTAAGAGAGAACAACTAAATGCAACCAAGATTGGATCCTGGTCTGGTAAAGAAGGAGCTTTTGGAGGCTTTATTGGGACAATTAGCAAAATTTGAGGGACTTCTTTGGTGGTTCAGTGGTAAAGAATTCTCCTGCAGTACAGGAGACTCAGGAGACACGGGTTCAATCCCTGCGTTGGGAACACGCCCTGGAGGAGGCAATAGCAACCCACTCCAGTATTTTTGCCTGGAAAATTCCATGGACAGAGAGCCTGGTGGGCTACAGTCCATGAGATCACAAAGGGTCAGACGTTACTGAGCACACACAGAGTGAAATCTGAGTGTGAACTACAGATTCAGGTCAGTTCAGTTCAGTCGCTCTGTCGTGTCTGACTCCTTGCGACCCCATGGACTGCAGCACACCAGGCTTCCCTGTCCATCACCAACTAATGGAGCTTACTCAAACTTATGTCCATTGAGTCGGTGATGCCATCCAACCATCTCGTCGTCCCCTTCTTCTTCCTCCTTTAGTCTTTCCCAGCATCAGGGTCTTTTCCAATGAGTCAGTTCTTTGCATCAGGTGGCCAAAGTATTGGAGTTTCACTGCAGATTAGATATCAGTAATTTAACAATGTTAAGTTTTCTGAATTCAATAACTGTATTCTAAGAGGATGTCTTCACTGTTAACAGCAAAGATGAAAATGTTTAGGGGTAAAAGTCTATAATTTGCTTTCAAATAGCTCATTTAAAAGATAATTAAAAAAAAAAAGATAATAATGGTATGTAGTGTATAGTATAGTGAAAGTCGCTCAGTCGTGTCTGACTCTTTGCAGCCCCATGGACTGAATTCTCCAGGCCAGAATACTAGAGTGGGTAGCCTTTCCCTTCTCTAGGGATTGAACCCAGGTCTCCCACATTGCACACATATTCTTTATCAGCTGAGCCACAGGGAAAAAACCCCTATCAAGAATGGTAAAGCAAATGTAGCAAAAATAAGAACAATTGGTGAAAATAGATGAGGAGGGTTTGGGAGTTCACTGAATTGTTTTTGCAACATTTCTGTAAATTTTACTGTTTTTTCAAAATAAGAAGTTAAAAATTAAAAAGTCTTGGGAATTCCCTGGCTGTCCAGTCGTTAGTGCTCTTTGCTCTTACTGCTCAGGGTCTGGGTTCAATCCCTGATTGGGGAACCAAGATCCCGTAAGCTGTGCCACATGGCCAAAAAAATACAAAGTCTTTTTTTTTTTTTTACACAAGTTTACTCTTAAATATACAATAGATTCCAAGACAACATTTCATTCTAGCTATAGATGGCAACAGATGTTATGGCAGGCAATCCAGATGTTTAAACAGGAATGGAACTAAGAATCATCATTGCCTCAGGCAAAAGAAACAGCTTACTTTTTGCCAGATTTCTTAATTCCACCTGTGGCCAGGGGGCCTTTCTCTGCAGCCTTGGCTTTTAGCTCCTTTAGTTTCTTCTGCTGCTGCTTCTGTTTCTGCTTGCGTGCCTCATCTCGTCCATCTCCTTGGCTTGCTTCTTGGGCTGCTTCAGGGGCTTCTTCTTGCCACCTTTGCACCCGCCATGGCACCTGCCCAAAAAAGCCTTTAGGGTATGTAAAGATAGAAAGATATTTCCAATATTTCTGGTATGGTAGAGATCATTGTTTAGAGTGGCTCCATCATGCTTTCTGGGAAGAAGAGGCTAACCATTTGAGTAAAGCAGAATGGGACGCCTGAACACAGCCTTTCAATGCCCCTTGCTCATGGAGAACAGCTGTTAGAAAAAAACAATACTAATGGCTGAGCTGCCAAATAAAATCAGCTTTGGGGTCAAGGTGTAACTGTCTGCCTCTGCCCAATATTGCCCCTGAACAGCAAGCAGTATGTGAGACCCTGACAGCAACCTGACCCACCTCTGCCAAAGGTGGACAGTTGTTCTTACACTTGTTTTTCCTTTTTTTTTTTTTTATGTTGAATTTTCTTGATTCTTCCTTGTGAATCCAGGAATGCTCTGAATTTTCTGTGGATTGGAGTTAATCATTTGCATAGCACAATCTGGGCCATCCTGTTCTTTGCTGTTGGAAAGGAACTCTGCTTTTCCTCCTAGGTCCCTGAGAAGAGAAGTAGTCTTCTGAAGCTGCCCCAGGCCCTGTAGGGGAGGACTAGCCCCCCACCTCAAGCCCACTCAGCAGGGAGCCACAGCACAGAGTCCCTGAGGGGCTGTGTGTCCCACTTGGATGGTGGGCTGGGGCTGGGCCAGGTGGGAGGCTGGGGTGGACCAGTCAACTCTCAGTGTGACCTTGAATATTGAGGCTGCTAACATCTGAGTCTTGGGGTGAAGTGAAGTGTTACTTCCTCAGTTGTGTACGACTCTTTGGGACCCCTTGGACTGGGGCTTGTCAGGCTCTTCTGTCCATGGGATTCTCCAGGCAAGAATACTGGAGTGGCTTGCAATTTCCTTCTCCGGGGTATCTTCCCAACACAGGGATCGAACCCTGGTCTCCTGCATTGCAGGCAGCCTCTTGACCGTCTGAGCCACCAGAGAGGCTGGGGTAATACCTTGAAAATTCACACATTTTGTTACAAGTTGACTGTGACTGTCTTGTGGCAGAAGTGGATAGGGCAGGAGAATATTTTTCCCTTGTGCACTATGCAGATTTACCTAGGAGGCACAGCTGTTTGGCACTTACTCACTAAGTGGAACCACAATCACTGAACAGGTATCTTTTGGGTGCTTATCAGGGGTTCAAGTGATGAAGCGGACAGTCACAGTCCCAGCCCTCAAGGAGCTCAAAAAGAGCAAGAAGAGTCAATGGATTAGGACAATACAGTTATGTCACAGCACAGAATGAGCAATTTCCTAGAACCTTGACAATGTGTTTTTTATTTTAAAGCTGAATGGCAAAAACCACACAAAAAATCAAAAGATAAGTGATAAACCAGAGGAAAGAATTTGCATATGTTTCAACTGAAGAACTAAATGAATGAAGGAAAAAAAGAGACCTACTACTCAATAGAAAGTGAGGCCAAAAGCAGACAATTCAGTGAAAAGGAAACACAAATGGCTGTTAAACATATGAAAAGGTGCTCAACCTCACTCACAATAAAAGAAATGCAAATTGAAATTTCAATAGAATACCACTTTCACCTTGGCCAAGAACGAAGGTTGATGACACTGCTGTGGAGAGCTTCAGAAACAGGCCTTCTGATACCTTGGTCCAAGTGTGCATCGGAACCTCTGTGGGGCAAGTTGGCCATGACTGTAAATTTTTAAATACACATCTTTTGATTCAGTAATTCCAGTGCTAGGCATTTAACCTACAGACACATGGAATTTGCGAAATGTTAACACTGTTAAGTGAAAAAAAAGCAAGGTACAGAGCAGTGCATATCATATGCTATTAGCTGAGTTTATATCTGAAACCACATGACTGTACCATAATGTTCTTAACTTTTCTCCTAATGCTGGATGCATTGTTTCCCTGTTTTTATGATCATAAGTAATACTGGAGGGACTTCCCTGACAATCCAGTGGTTAAGACTGTGCACTTCCCCTGCATGGGGCATGGATTTGATCCTGGTCGGGGAACCCCACATGCTGGGTGTGCAAGGGAGGGCAAAAAAAAGTAATACTGGATAGACATGTTTCTTTGCCTACATGTCAGATTATTTCTTTGGGACAGTCCAGATTACTGGCTCAAAGAAAATTTAGAATAACAACCACTACAGCTACCACCCCTGTGTGTTAAGCACTCTATTTTTTCCCTTCAGCCTCACAACAGCCCTGTGAGGTAGGGAGAAGCACCCCATTGTTCTCATACTTGAAAAAACGAGCTTAAAGGAGGCAAAGTGACTTCTCTGTGGGCACACAGCTGGAATGGTGAGATCAGGACTCACACTTGCTTGGCCCCCATGCCCCTGCTTTAGAGTCCACTCATCTGCATGGAGCATTTTTAAGGCTCTTGATAAACGCTGTCAAATATTTTCCAGAAACTTCACATCAGTTTACGCTCCCAGAGAGAGTGTCACACTTACCACACCCAGGCCAGTGTGGGGGGACCCATGTTTTCATTTTGCTTATTTGGAAGGGGAAAAATAGGATCTCACACATCTTCAGTAACTAGTAGGTCTGAAGATTTTTCATATGTTTATTAGCTATTTATACTTTTCCTCGCTGCTGGGTTTACCTTGCTGAGTGGGCTTTTCTCTATCTGTGGTAAGCAGGAGCTATCTCTAGTTGCGGTGCGTGGGCTCCTCATTGCAGTGTTTTCTCTTGTTGCAGAGCATGGGCTCTAGGGCACAGGCTTAGTGGTTGTGGCACATGGGCTTACTTGCTCCTGGCATGTGGGATCTTCCTGGACCAGGGATTGAACCTATGTCCCCCTGCATTGGCAGGTGAATTTTTTACCACTGAGCCACCAGGGAAGCCCTTTGTCATTTGTTAAAGTGTTCGTGTTGGACTATGTATTCTTTAAAATATATCAGACTTTCTTTAAAAATGTATCACATCAATTCCTATCTAGTCTCAGTCAGGACACTGGCTCATTTTGGGTAAAGCAGCGGCCCAGGCAACCGGATGGGTTATGCCTGCTCCCGTATCCTTGGCTTTACACTGGAGATCCAGGTCCAGGAGGTAGATGGGATGACCGTGGCAGAAACTGAGTACATTCATATTGAGAAAGGTGGCGGCAAGGAGTTGGATGTGATGCTTAAACAAACCCATAGGACGCAGGATAATGTCCCATCCACATGTTAATTGCTTTCTGCTAGAGTAACAGTTATCTGGGATCATCCTCCCTGAAATGACCCTTTCTGCATCATGGCTGATGCCAGGCTGGTGATGACACTCAGACTGGACCTCCCCCAGGGGCAGGCACATTTTCAGAATGGAGCAGAGGTTGTCTGGGAGGGAGCCTGCCAATTTCCAGAACCTTCTGACTGATTTCCCTGCTTCCGTCTGTGCAGGCCACTGGGGTCATGTCCACCAGGGAGGGTCAGGAGGGAAGGCTGGGCTTAGGATCCAGGATTGCAGAGGCCATGCCAGGTCCAGGCCCTGCCTGGCTGGCCCTTCTGGGGTAGCTGGGGGCATGTGGCGTGGGGCTCCGGGAGGCGGCCGAGCAGGGAAGGGAAGGCTCCTGTCAAAGCCAGCTGAGCCCTGCGAGTTTTCTGTGCCAGACATCAGCCCTTCAGCAAGGTGAATTCTTTCAGAAAGAGACTCACTCACATACTGCAGAGACATCCGCAACCTGTTCGTGAATTCACACTAAAAGACAAAACAGCAGCTGGGCTAGTTTAGCAACTTTAGTTAGTTTAGCAGCTTATGCTCCATTGCGCCAAAAAGGAACCTTTGAGCCCAGCCCCCGCTCAGGGAGGTCTCTCAGGAATTATTTTGTATCCAGCGGCCCCGGGCTTCGCAGTGACAGCGGAGTGACTTAGATGGCACCGTGGGATGTGGAAACACAAAGGTGCAGATTATCTCCCGGTGGCTGGCGGGGGACAGTGCCACGGACACGGGTTTGCGCCCCGGAGTCTCTGCTGCAGCATCCACCTACTGGAGCTTAGTATCCTCACTCATTTCTCTCTCTCTAAAAAGTATTCTTATCGAAATTAAGTGAGAGGTTTTGGCATGCCAGAAAGTAGTTATTCCTGTGTTCTCACAGCCTGGAAGTGGTTCGGCTTCTGGACCCCTGGAGGCCTGACCTGGAGGTTCTTCTCTGTCACTTTCTCCTTTCCATCGAGTGCCAGGACTCCTTTCTGCCCCAGAGGCCGCTTCGCCTTCCTGGCCTGCAGCCTTCCCGTGCCTTCCCTTTCTTGGTGGAGCCAACTCCCTCTCTGGCCAAGAGCCTTGGACCTTGGCGCCTGGCTGAGGTCGTGTGCACCTCAGGGGTTGCCTCTGGTCCACAGGCGCTGAGTGGGCCATGCCAGGACGGCAGGTTGCTCAATACAGCCCCGCAGGGCCACTCCCATGGGGCCATGACTGGAGGCCTGGCTTTGAGTTCATACTTCATCAAGGGACAGGTAAAGGGAATTCTGACCTCCAGCCAGCCACTCAGCACCTCAGGGCCACAGTTTCCTAGTCTGTAAAATGGGGGATAATAGCAGTATTTAAAGAGGATTTTTGTGAGGATCAAATGAGCCAATTCAGGGAAATCACTTAGCCCTGTAAGTACTCTGTAAGTGGTAGCTGTTATTAATAATATTGTTAGGCCAAGCACTTAAAAGCCATGCTCAGCCAACATGTTCCCGCAGTCCACTTCAGCATCCCATGTTCCCACGCTGTTTATCCTAAGAGGTTTTGAGTGGAGCCACAGAATTACACAACACCATGCCCAACATGAGTCCCCCTTCTTTAATTGACAGGAACAAAATGCACTTCTCTTAGCCACCTTGCAAATCAGCTCCTATATCATTTGTCATTTCTTAGAGCTCCAAGACTAAAAAGGCTGAGAAACTGCAAAAAAGGACACTGAATGGACTGGGGCAGAATTTCTTTCTCTTAAGAAGCAGCAGTTTTTCCAAGAAACACCCATATTTCAAAAAATTCAACTTACAGTGGTGACAAAATTAATTATTTGGAAACCAACAAAGCCATGCTAAAGTAGTAAAGTGATTCCAGCTTAGTTTTTCTACTGTGTTCAGAAATACAGTAGATTCTAGCCTGAGAATGATACTACCGCCCCAGACTTTTCAGTTTTTATTTACATGAAGAAACAGATCCTTTTCTTTTCTTTTTTTAAAAAGCATTATATCTAAAATTTAAATAAATATATCCATTTACTTATATTGATTTATTTGGCTGCACTGGGTCTTAGTTGCAGCATGCAGCATCTAGTTTCCTGATCAGGGAAGGTACTTGAGGATCTTGCATTGAGAGCCCAAAGTCTTAGCCACTGGACCACCAGGGAAGTCCTGGATCCACTGTTTAATTCCCTTCATCTCATCAACAGTTTTACTAAAGCATTCTGGGGGAAATCCAACATAATATGATATATCTGATATATCCATCACAACTGTGGTCAAAGGGCTGGGGTGCTTGGAGAAAAAGGATAATTGTGAGGAGGGAAGTGTTTTTACCTCAATGACACAGATACTGACATTTTTAAAAAGGTATTTGTAAAGTATTGCACTTAGGAAATACATTCATTTAGGTTCTGCAACTCTAGTGCTTGCTGTAATAGACACACTTCAACACATATCTCTTTGGCCTAACACAAAATTTATTTCTCCTGTTACACATTAAAACCAATTGTGGGATTTGGGGAGTCTTCTCCATTTAGTTACTCAGGGGTCCAGGCTGATAGTGACTCTGCTGACGTGTAGCTTCTCGTCTGTAACACATGGCTTCTGAGATGCTTCAGCAAGGAAAGAGAGGCATGGAGAACCACTACCTTGGTTCTTAACTTCCTTGACCCAGAAGTAATACATACCACTTCTGCTCAGAGTCCATTGGCTGAAACTAGCCACATGATCTAACCAAACTGAAAAGAAGGCTATGAAATATAGGGGAACATAGGGAATACTTGGTGAACAGTAATCTCTTTGCCTTGCCATAGATTGAGATACTACAAACTACAAATAAACTGAACTTGGAGTTGTTATTTTAGATCATCATAATTGATGATCTTTAGGAAGCTTTAGGAAGCAGGGTCAGGAGCCATTATAGACTCTTTACTAAAGGTTATCATTAGATGTGTGGCACTGCAACGGAAAAAAAAGGAAGATATCAGTCCCAGCTGGTAGATAGCCAAGTCACATTGGCTACTGAAGTGAGCCACATGGTCACAAACTGGTCATAATAGGTGACCAATAGGTCACAAACTGCAGAAGTGCGTAGCTAAAATAGTTGTGGGAGTAGGAGGATTTCCTCAAAGTATGGTATTCTTGATCTTAACAACTTGAGATGGGTGTGGTTTCAAGTCTGTGTGTATATGTATGTGTGTGTATATATATATATATATAAATATATATATATATATATATATGTCACTAAGTCATGTTTGACTCTCTGCAACTTTATGGACTGTATGTAACCCACCAGGCTCCTCTGTCTATGGATTTTTCCAGGTAAGAATACTGGAGCGGGTTGCCATTTCCTACTCCAGGGGATCTTCCCAGCACAGGGATTGAACCCACATCTCTTGAGCCTCCTGCATTGGCAGGCAGATTCTTTATCACTGAGCTACCTGGGAAGCCCATGTGTGTGTGTGTGTGTGTTTGTGTGTGTGTGTGTATATTTATGTACACACATATATACATAGCAGAGAAAAACCAAATGTAGTATATAATAAATAAAACATACCCATTGATCAAATGCTGAAATGTTAAATGTTTAAAAACATTAATGTTAATGTTTAAAAAATGTTAATGTTTAAAAATTCTCCAACAAACATACATAACTTAGAAAAAATGGTTTTAGATTAAGCAGCAGAAAGTACAGTTTTACAGTGGTTAGGGAATGTATTCATCCAACCTTCATATATTTAATGAATGCCTGTGAAGTTTATGGGACTTCCCAGGTGGTTCAGTGAGTAAAGAATCTGCCTGCATTGCAGGAGATGCATGTTTAATTCCTGGGTTGGGAAGATCCTCTGGAGGAGGGCATGGTAGCCTACTCCAGTATTCTTGCCTAGAGAATCCCATGGACTGAGGAGCCTGGCGGGCTACAGTCCATAGGGTCGCAAAGAGCTGGATGCGACTGAAATGACAGCATGCACACATGATGTATATGACAGTATACAGGAAATATTTAAGCTTATGAAGTTTACAGTCTGCTTTATGAATTTTACAAGATAAGCAAATGAATGTTATAAGATAAGCAAATAGGTAACAGATCCTTAACTTTTTATTTTACTCAACATCATTTATGAATACCATGTACAGGGCAATTTGGGAACTATACAAATGAACCCAATCCCAATCCTGAAGTTTCCGGCCAAGGTTGTCATGCTCAAGCAAGCTCTCAACCATGGTCTCCCACAAGCAGTTTTGTTACTAATACTGGGAAAGGTATAAAGCAGGTTAAACTGCTCACCAGGCTGATCTTCTCAAGTGCCTTTAAGATGTTTTTGACTTGCTAACTTGAATGACGGGATGTAGACTGCACTGAGAACCTTATAGCTGGAAAGGCTAAATCAGGCCCTCTGTCTGCAATTCCATCAAAAAATTGGAGTGGTTATCATACAGATATGCAATAATTATCATAAGTGCAAACTGTCTGAGAAGTTGCAATATTCTAGTAAGTCCTAGTAAGTTACTTTTTTTTTTTTACTACTTCAGTTTCCTTAGCTGAAAAATTTATTCCAAACCTCAGTCACAATAGGAATATTGATTGAGGTAGAAAGTTAGAATACATGCCAACATATTATCTTTCAGTGTCAGGACTTACAACTAATTTGTTTACCTTTCTCCCCTTTTTCTTTATTATCCACACTTTCTATGACAAATATGTATAAATATGTTATAATTAAAAGTTGTGATAAGAAAAAACATATTTAGAAGTTTCACTCTTTCATCAGTTCTTTAGAAACTTTATATACAAGAACAATGACCTTTTGGGAATCACAGATAAGCCAATAATAAATTACTAAGAACAGAGATGAGTTTCAAGATGTTGCCACTCTGGATTTGTCCAAGGACACACATTAGTTGGTGGCAGAGATGGATAAAAATCTGGTGCCTACTTTTATTCTGATGCGCTCTTCCATATTCCTTTGCCACTGTCTCTCTGAGCTGTATATTTTCTTTCTGTATTAAAGGTAGAATAAGAGAAAACCATCTCCAGTTAGTTGAGCACATTGAGTTGAGCATGTTGGAGACAATTGTTAATGATTCGATCGAACATGATCTATACTTTTTGCCCCTGGAAAAGTGTAAAATAGTCCAGTGATTGCTGAATGCACTCTGGTCAGGTAGCCAGACTCAGAAGTAAAGTTTCAATGTCTGCATTGAAATGGGAAAAAAAAGAGGAAGAAAGAAAATGTACATGTTGATATAGTCATCCACTTTCATTTCATGGGCCGGACTATCCTTTATTCAGAAAGTTCTTTCTTTTTTGTAATAATGCAGATGCATCAGTTTAATCGCTCAGTCGTGTCCGACTCTTTGCAACCTCATGGACTGCAGCACGCCAGACCTCCTTGTCCATCACCAACTCCCAGAGTTTACTCAAATTCATGTCCACTGGTGATGCCATTCAACCATCTCATCCTCTGTCATCCCCTTCTCTTGTCTTCAGTGTCTCCTAGCATCAGGGTCTTTTCAAATGAGTCAGTTCTTCACATCAAGTGGTCAAAGTATTGAAGTTTCAGCTTCAGCATCAGTCCTTCCAATGAATATTCAGGACTGATTTCCTTTAGGATGGACTGGTTGGATCTCCTTGCTGTCCAAGGGACTCTCAGAAGTCTTTTGCAACACCACAGTTCAAAAGCATCGATTCTTTGGTGCTCAGCTTTCTTTATAGTCCAACTCTCACATCCATACATCACTACTGGAAAAACTGTAGCTTTGACTAGACAGACCTTTGTTGGCAAAGTAATGTCTCTGCTTTTTAATATGCTGTCTAGATTGGTCATAACTTTTCTTCTAAGGAGCAAGCATCTTTAATTTCATGGCTGCAATCACCATCTGCAGTGATTTTGGAGCCCCCAAAAATAAAGTCTGACACTGTTTCCACTGTTTCCCCATCAATTTGCCATGAAGTGATGGGACCAGATGCCATGATCTTAGGTTTCTGAATGCTGAGTTTTAAGCCAACTTTTTCACTCTCCTCTTTCACTTTCAACAGGCTCTTTAGTTCTTCTTCACTTTCTGCTATAAGTGTGGTGTCATCTGCATATCTGAGGTTATTGATATTTCTCCCAGCAATCTTGATTCCAGCTTGTGCTTCATCCAGTCCAGCATTTCTAATGATGTACTCTGCATATAAGTTAAATAAGCAGGGTGACAGTATACAGCCTTAACATACTCCTTTCCACATTTGGAACCAGTCTGTTGTTCCATGTCCAGTTCTAACTGTTGCTTTTTGACCTGCATACAGATTTCTCAGGAGGCAGGTAAGGTGGTCTGGTATTCCCATCTCTTGAAGAATTTTCCACAGTTTGTTGTGATGCAGATGCGTGCATGCATGCTAAGTCAATTCAGTTGTGTCCAACTCTTTGCGACCTTATGGACTGTAGCCCACCAGGCTCCTCTGTCCAAGGGATTGTCCAGGCAAAAATACTGGAGTGGGTGGCCATTTTCTTCTCCAGGGGATCTTCCCGACCCAGTCTCCTTATGTCTCCTGCATTGGCCCACGGGTTCGTTACCACTAGTACTGTCTGGGCAGCCCCAATAATGCAGTGGATGGCCATTAGGTCTTTTAAAAAATGTCCTTATTATCAAAATTATAAGTTGGCAGCTTTGTCATTTTCCCCGATTTTAAAATTCAAAGGACTGCTCTTGCTGCTGCTAAGTCGCTTCAGTCATGTGCGACTCTGTGCGACCCCATAGAGGGCAACCCACCAGGCTCCCCCGATCCCTGGGATTCTCCAGGCAAGAACACTGGAGTGGGTTGCCATTTCCTTCTCCAATGCCTGAAACTGAAAAGTGAAAGTGAAGTCGCTTAGTCGTGTCTGACTCATAGCGACCCCATGGACTGTAGCCTACCAGGCTCCTCCATTCATGGGATTTTCCAGGCAAGAGTACTGGAGTGGGGTGCCATTGCCTTCTCCATCAAAGGACTGGGAACCATTAAATTAAATATGGCATCGTTTCATTTTTCTTTTTTATGGCCTGGTGCTACAAATTGAGTCTTTATGAAGACTCTTTTAAGTCTCAAAACAAAACCAAAAAGATCCTGAGTCCTCTGTCTTCCCAGCAACGTTTAGCTAATTTTATAATCTTTTACCACCCTTTTGTCTTCAGAATATCTCACTTGATGCTGAGGCATCTTCCTGGTAAATATAAAACAATGGTTCTGAACTGTTGACTGCACAGGGTGCTTAAATACGAATACTAATAAACAGGCTCCACCCCAAACAGTCTTAGCTGTCCTCAAGTGGAACTTGGTGCTAGGCGGATTCAAAAGTTCCTTCAGCTGATTCTAATGTGCAGCCAGGGATGGGAACCACAGGTGTATGTGGTGGTTGTTAAGTAGCTTCTATGGGTCAGGCTCTAGGGCAGTTATACAGATGAAAAAACTGGACCATGCAGTAGAAAAGCTAATTAGGGCAACAAACTGGCAAAATGTGACAACAGAGTGTAAGTGCTTTTATTCTGTAATTTGACAAACAATAACAGAGCACTTAACAAGTGCCAGAGCTGGATTGCTCCAGGTTTGCTTCAAGTCCTGTGGGCTACCTGCAAAGACCAGGGAAACTTCACAGAAGAGGCAGCAGCCAAGCAGGGATTTGGAGCTATCTTTTTTCCAAGGTCTTCATCAAGTAAGGTAGAGAGGGCAGGCATGACTGCAGAGGGAACAGTGTGTGCTGGGCACGGAGGAGTGTGTGGGGCTGGGAGAAGCTGGAGATGAGATAATGGTTGGGTGCAGATGTAGCCTTAGAGATAGACTAAGGAGTGTAGAATTGGTTCAGAATGCTTTTAAATGACCCTAAAAGTTTTTAAGCTGGAACTAATGGGGTAAGAGTACAAAATATTTGTATTTAAAACAATGCAGACTTTTCATCCACACCTATAGCTTGAATTTGCTAGCCTATTTAAAACTAATGGTTTGACTGATCATCCCTCACCCCCTTTGCCCTTGACTGACATAACCAGACACTGTGACCTTGAGGGGATACAGTTTCCAGTCCCAGTGGCAGGTGGAAAGGATAGTGGAGACCATTGTTTTTCTAAGTGACTAATTGAATGTAAATAGACTTCATCCTGAGCTTTGGCTTGGACAGATCAGCTCAGGGTCTCTGCCTGCTGCCTCCCTTACTCAGTTTCTTTCATAAGGTTTTGTTAGTGCATCTGTGGATATGATCCCTCTTATCAGAGTGTTTGTGTGACTTGCTTCAGAGCAAGTAAAGAAACCCAAAAGATCAAGCCCTCCAGTTCCCTTCAGCTCCTGAAGCTATTCTGCATTCTTTTTTACTCTTACTCAGGATTCAAGGACAAATAGGTCAGACCATGGAATCATCTCAGTATACTAGGGACTATAAACTTCTGGCTAAGAAGCTCACAAAAGAAACATTACTTTCCAGTTGGGAAAGATGAGGATTCAGCCTAGGCCAGTAGTTGTCAAATCAGGGATCATAAGCTTCAAGCCAAGTCATGGGCTAAAAATGTAGATTTGGGAGACTCACTGTAGACCTACTGAATCAGAATCTGGGGTTGGGCCAAAGAATCTGTGTTTTAAGCACTCATTCCCAGATCATTCTGATGCTGCTGATCTATGGGCCACACTGAGCAGTTCTGGTCAGTGGCGCCCACTGGCAGCTCTTTTGGGGAAGGGAGGAGGACTCATCAGATGGGCCCCTGGATTCATAATCCTTCAGTCCAGTCAGCTTGCAAATTTTGCACTGTGCTTGGTTTTCAAGTTATTTCTAGGTTAACATCTTAATTGAGCTGTTCAGCTCAGCTGAGGCTTTGAGATACTATAGATAAAGAGAGGTTTAGAGGAAGCATTAAGTATGTATCTCTGGCTGTGACTCTGTTATCCTTTCCAGTCCCACTTATCTGAAGAGCCAGGATTTCTCAAAGGACAAGTAACCTTAGAGGGGAGTATCATTGGGAAAGCAACACAGTCCCTTTCCTTGCCATGCCCTGCTAGAGAACTATATTAAGAAAAGAACTTCAAAAAAAAAAAAAAAAAACCATCAATTTGTTGGGTAAAGATACTTCCATCTTCTGTGTTTGCCAGCTCCTGGAGTTACAGGAGCACAAGTTTAGGCAAATGAGACCCTTTTCTATCTAAGGTGTCTGTTCAGGTCTTGATGCACTAGAAATCCATCTGGCTAACTCATTAGTGATAACAAGTGTTAGATGCTCATAAATCTCCCACGATTCATTGGCTGAAGACATCTTAAATGTGGACTTTTGGCTTTAATTGTCTTTGGTTGCTTCTTTAGCATACTTTAGTTTGTACAGATTTGGGGTTTTGAAACTTGTTTTTAATTAAGACATGGTTTATTTTTATTGCTTGAGATAAAATGCAGGCTGGGAGGCTCAAATCTAAGTTACAAAATAAAAGTGCATCTGGGCAGACCACGGGGAAAAAACAAAAACAGAACATAAAGGCTTAAGTGTGTGCCAGGATTCTTAGATTTACTTAGTAATTTCTTGGAGAATAAAAATCCCAGCACCTGCATTATAAAAAAAAAGCATAGCTTATAAATGTCCTTCTCTTTGAAATACCTAAATGAACTAGACTGAATTATAAACTAATGGCTTGTAAAAATTCACCTTGAGCCGGCTACTGAAGATACTAAATAAAAGAGGTAGAGAGAGGCTATGAGGAAACCCAACCTGCTGTTTGTTTGTTTTATCAGTAATGTAACTCAAAAGTAGCCAAGCCGAGCGCTTTCCCTGTGTTTTGTTTCCCCAAGCTGAGCCTGTGAATGCCAAGATTTAATCTAAAGAGGTTTGTGTTTTAAAAACTAACAACCAAGTAATAAAACACCTATAAAAGGGATTTATAATGGAACCGGTGACAGTTTTGAGTGTAGTATTACAACTCTTCTGCTCCCCCTCTCCCCTCTTCTGTCCTTTCATCCAACTCTGCACCCTTTGTCTTGGCTCTTTCTCACCTTGCTGCCAAGAAGCATGTAAGTAGGGGCAGCTCACACCCTAGAGAAGCAAACCATCTTAAAAAGTGAAGTGTGTTTTAGCTCTGCAATCGATGACTGTGCTGTGCTGCTGCTTTTGTTTGTTTGAGAGAAGTTGCTCTAACAAAGTACCTACCTAGCTTGCACAGTGGTTGCTAATGCGGAGCTGAAGATGCTGCTGCTGCAGGGTCACTGCCATGAGGATGCTAGAGTCAACGAGGGCAGGAAGCCGGGGACTCCTCTCCCTGGTACCTTGTGTCACCCTGCCAGGGCCCAAGACCGCCCTGGGGCAGACTCGACTCAACAGGTGGTTTCCCACCTGGGCCGCCATGCCTGAAACTTGGTTCTTTTACAGAGTCATAGTTCTCCTCCTCACGAAGAAATGGCGCCTCGAAAGGGAAACTTCGTACTCAAACTCTCGAGGAGCCATTTCTCAAGGCTACTTTTACTATTTTCTGAAGTCTCCCCTGTCAGCATCCCACCGGTCTCCGGGAAGAACGAGGGTCTCTCTTCAGAGTCTGGACGGCGCTGGGAGGCATGTGGGCAGCGTCAAAGTGGCCTCGCCTGGGCGGCCAGATGAGCCCCCAGCCTCCCTCTTGTGGGCCTCAGGAACTCGGGGGGCCCAGGGGAAGCCTGGAAAACCGAACTTCGCCATCAGCCTTCCTTCGAGCGCCGGCTAGAAGAGAGGGGGAAGGGCCCCCCCAGCCGTCTCCCCCCCGCCCCTAGCCCCTCTGCCACCCGGCTGCATCGCCCAAGAAAGCACTGAGAACGCAGCTCAGAGCTCTCCAGCTCCTCGCAGACCGGGAGAGGGCATCTTGAGGGGTAGCTTCCCCCTCCAGCGGCGTCTGACATCCCCACTCCCACCCAAGGATGCCGCCGCCGTGCCCTGTCCGCAGTCGCTGAATGTCACTGCTCCCTCTTCCTCCTGATCAGGGTAGACACAGCTCCCGAAGCATCCCCCACCCCAAAACTGCCGCGACCGCCCAGGGTACAAGGCCCCGCGGAGGACGAAGTTTGGGACCCACGGCGGCGGGGGGTGGGGGGGCGCTTTGGCGAGGACCGCACCTCTCAAGTCCCAGCCCTGGCGGGCACACTCCCCGCCCCAAACGGCCCAGGCGTCCCCATCCTCCCGCGGACACCGGCATCCCCGCCCTCCCCCGAGGGCGGCAAGCGGAGCCCCCCCAGGGCGGAGGCAGGTACCCCCGGGGCGGGGACTGGGGCGGGCGGGGTCCAGGCTGCGCCCCCGGCCGGGCCGGGCGGGCTAGCTGGCGGCGCGGGGGGAGCGGGGCTGGGCGGCGCTGCCTCGGGCTCTGTGCGCTGCAGCCCGGAGCCGAGGAGGAGGAGGAGGCGGAGGAGGAGAAGGAGGCGGCGGCGGTGGGTCCCGGGCGGGGGGAGCGCGGCGCTGCGGACCCGGGCGGCTGGCAAAGGACGAGGCGGAGGCTGAGGAAGGCAGCGGGGAGACCCGGGCTGCAGCAACAAAGGGCAGCAAGCGATTGGCCGGGCTGCAGGCGAGGTTAGCCCGGGACCGGGGTGGCTGGAGGCAGCGGCGAACGGTGCACGTGCTTGCAGACACGGGCGAGTGTGGAGCCGGGGGGTGCACGCCCGGCGGGTAAGGGCTTGCTCCCCCTCGGCATGGGATGGCGAGGAGGCTGCAGCGACATCATACTGCTTGCACCCGGCCTCGGCTTGCAAGCTAGGGGGTGCGTGGGGGGTAAGGATGCGAGCCAGGGGGCGGGCGAGTAGTCGCCCGGGACAGGACGGGAGAAGGTGGAGGAGGGGGCGGGATGGAACGCTCCAGGCGGCGCGCCCGTCCGCGCGCTCCACCGCAGGAGCTGGCGACTGAGAACCTCGAATTTTAACTTCGCGTGCCCGCCCGCGCGCGCGCGCCCGCGCCCACCCCTAAATCCTGCGGCCGCCGCCAGCGATCAGCTCTCACACAAACTTTAGCTGCGGGCTAGGGGGTTTGGGGTTGAGTGGGGGAGGGGGAAGGGAAAAGGCCCTTTGATTGGCGTCGTCTGCAGCCAATAAGGCCAAGTACCTCTCCTGCGAGTAGACCCAATCCCTTTCTAGAGGTAGAGGGGGCGGGTAGGTGGAAGTAGAGGTGGCGCGGTGTCTGGGCGAGAGAAAAAAGGCTGGACCAATAGGTGCCCAGAAGAGGCGGGCCAGGCGGCCTGTTGATTGGTACTGGCAGTGGGCCCTCCCCCGGGGTGGTACCGGAGGGGGGGCTGATGGGTCGAGGGGTGTGCCTATGCGGAGGCGAGATGACCGGCAGGATCCTGCCCCAATGGGCTGCAGAGTGGTTAGTGTGTGGGTGACGGACAGACTCCTAGGCCAACGGGTGGCCCTAAGTGTCTGCGGTCTAGTCCAATGGAGCAGCGCTGGGGCGGGACCGTGGCTCGGGTTTAATGAGACTCCATTGGGCTGTAATCAGTGTCATGTCGGATTCATGTCAACGACAACAACAGGGGGACACAAAATGGCGGCGGCTTAGCTCCTACCCCTGGCGGCGGCGGCAGCGGTGGCGGAGGCGGCGGCACCTCCTCCAGGCGGCAGCCGCGGCTTTTTTCTCAGGCAGCGGCAGCGCCCCCGGCAGGCGCTGTGGCGGTGGCGCGCGGCCAGGTCTGTCACCCACCCCGCGCGTTCCCAGGGGGAGGAGACTAGGCGGGAGGGGGGCGGGAGGGGGAAATAGGGGGCTTGTGACGCCCCTCCCACAGGCCTCTGCGCGAGGGTCACCGCGGGGCCGCTCGGGGTCAGGCTGCCCCTGAGCGTGACGGTAGGGGGCGGGGGAAAGGGGAGGAGGGACAGGCCCCGCCCCTCAGCGGGACCTCCAGGGCAGGGGGCGGGGCTCGAGGGTAGAGGGGCGGAGCGATATCTGGATGGGGGCGGGGTTCGGGTGGTCGGAAGGCTAGGGCTCATAGGGGTTTTCTGAGTGGGAGGGACCTACTAGGAACGGTGGGGGGCCAGTGAGTGTCTGGGAAGAACACTCCCAGGGAGGGGGTGGGTGTGAGGGGAAACGAGGTGTGCAAGCAGGTGCAGTAGGGAGGGTGAGGAGAGTGCAGGATGGGGAGATGTAGAGGGAGGACCGAGGGGCAAGTGAAACGGTGCAGCAGGCTGAACTTGTAGATATCGGGGGAGGGGGGGCAGAGTAAGAATGGATTTGGGTGTGGTGGATATGGAGTAGTGCTGAGAAAGCGGTGCAGAGTAGATGCTGGTTTGGAGGAAGTATTGAGGAAACGGGGGGTCAGGTGCATTTACAATGGGGGGAAGGAGGTATATGGGTGAATCGGCGTGCTAGAATAGAAAGGTTTGCTAGCTTTGGGGTATAGAAGCTTGGAAAAAACATGGAGGGATGGGAAACGGATATTCTTTAGAGAGTTTCTGGAAGACAGAAGAGCAAACTTAAATGCCAAGGGAGCCTACTTAGAATTTAGATATATTCTAAATTATTACGTATATTTTGCCCCGAGGTGACCCTTGCGCAAAATATATCTAACAGAAAGTCTGTTAGGAGTCAGGAGGTTCAGGAGGTGGGAAAAGGTGACAGGTGTGAAGAAAGGTACGTGGGGTTGGGCGAATGTGATTTGGATTGAATCGGGAGGGTAGATGGGCAAAGAAAGATGTTAGTGTGGGAAACAGGGTTGTTAGAGGCTTCCCAGGTGGCTCAGTGGTAAAGAATTCACCTGTCAGTGCAGGAGGGTAGGGGACAGGTTTAATCCCTGGGTCCAAAAGATCCCTTGGAGTAGGAAATGGCATCCCACTCCGGTATTCTTGCCTGGAAGGGAAATTCCATGGACAGAGGAGCTGGTGGCCTACAACCCATGGGTACGCAACTTGGCACACACTTTGGATTTCTTGGGTGTAATTTGAGCTGGAGTCAGCAAAGGGGGAACTGGATGTCTGTCTCAGAAAGAGGCTCCTTGTGTTTGCATATTTTTGAATTTGTAAGTACTTTGGTCTGAATTGAGTGCAGGGAGTGGTAGGAGACAAAGGGCAAAGGCAGAGGAGGGGCTAGATTACAAATGCGGAAAATAGGAAAAGAGTACCCGTGAACTAAGATTTGGGTGGAGGTACCTGGAAATTCAAAGTAAAGAGCATATGAAGACTCCTCCATATATGGACAGGAGGTGGGAGTAGCTAATGGGAATAACTTACACCGAGATAGTGTTCCAGTTCTGTGGTACTCCAAAAAAGGTGTGTGTGTGTGTGTTTTGTATGACTGTGAGTAAAGTACATTGATTTTCTGGGATAATCTTGAAGTAAAACACTCCATTCTTTTATTCATAAATTCTTCACACATTTATCAAAATGAATTTGGGCAGGATTTTTTTTTTTTTTCCAGAAGAAAAGGATAGTGCATTTTTCAATAAAGGATAAGATTCTTACCTGAGAACTTGAGCTTAGGGTCAAAGATTGAGATGGTGAAGTGATGGTTAAAAAGAGAAGATAAAGACACAAGGAGGGTTTACCATTAAAGGAGGAACTTAGGAGACTGACTGGCTGGTGGTGATGACACGGTCAGTTGAAATTTTGCCTACTAGTCAAGCCCAGGCCTCTTGAGTAGAGTGAATGTTATGTCTTAGCTGTTACACCAGATGTTTATCTCTCACACCACTTGTGCAGATAAGGTGGGAACTGTCAGATACAAGGCATCAGGGGAGGGAAAAGTAAAATAAGGTGAATATTGGAAGGTAGTTGAGGAAGTTGGATAAATAAAACACTTCAGAAACTTGCATGGACTGTTGAATACCAGTCAGAAGAAGACTTAGCCAACGATAACGGTTTTTTAAATGCCAGAGTTCCTAACAAGTGACTTTTCATCTCTTCTCTATACAATAGTTTCAGTGTTCTTGTATACAGATCCCTGTATTTGTATCAAGTGAGAGAAAAGGAATTGTTTTATGAAAGGAGGTATGTGTGAGCTGCAGTGATCAAGTCTTCGCATGTAGAATAGTAAATGACTAGTGAATGGGAGAATTTCTTCCTTGTAGTGCTTTAATTTGCTTTTCCAGAATGCTGTTAAGCAGCTTTTCATGGGACTCCCGTAATCTTCCACAATTTTTCTATCATTAGTTTTGCTCTTTTTTTTTTTTGAAATGTCCAGGTAGCCATTTAAAAAATAATTTTATTTATTTATTTTTATTTTTGGCTGCTCGTGGGTTTTCTCTAGTTTGTGGTTAATGGTGGCTTTTGTACATGGGCTTCTCATTCCAGGTAACTTCTCTTGTTGCAGAGCACAGACTGTAGGCTGCAGGGGCTCAGTGGTTGTGGCTCCTGGGCTCTAGAGCACAGAGTTCAATAGTTGCGGCATGTGAGCGTAATTGCTCCCCAGCATGTGGGATCTGCCAGGACCAGGGATCGAACCTGTATTTCCTGCATTGGCAGGCAGGTTCTCTACCACTACTAGGAGCCGCCAGGGAAGCCTCGTCAGTTCCACTCTTGCTGGATATTTGAGTTGTTTCTAGTGTGGGGAAGTTGTGAACTAAGCTGCCAATGTTCCCTACTCATCACCTGGTATGCATGTGCACGGTCTCCGACTGAGGTGTCCACCTGGGGATGGAGCTGCTGCTTCGTAGGCAGCATGATTGTTAATGCTGCTTATACCTGTTGTCCTGGTGTTAACTGTATAGTGCTCAGCCGTGTCCTACTCTGCGACCCCAGGCTCCTCTGTCTAAGAATACTGGAGTGGGTTGCCATTTCCTCCTCCAGGAATAACACCTTTAATTCTCAGGAGTGTCTGAAATTGGATGATGATCTGTATGGTTGCCCTAGTCATGGGGTATACTTGTCTGCAACTTTACTAAGGTACCAGTTCGACTATTTTCCAGAGTTGTACCAGGTTATACTTCCCCCAGTATATCTATGTATCTATATCTGAGTTCCCTGGCTGCTTATTCTCACCAACTTGACTTAGTCTTGTTAGTTTTTCAGCTTAGCCAATCTGGTACACTTTGCCTTTACCTTATTAATAAGGAGGAGTTTTTCATTTGTTTGTTGGCTACTTGGATTTCCTCATTTGTAAAGTTCCCGGTCAAGTCTGTCCCTGCACCTCTCCCCTCTTTTGTAAATTGGTCCTTGTGTCTTTTTATAGCTATTTAGTAGTTCTTACTCTAAGTATGAGACTCTGTCCTTTGTGTGTGTTGCAAATGCCTTCCTTCATTCTCTGGCTTGCCTTTTCACTCTTCGTGGTGTCTTTTAATGAACAGAACTTCTTAATTTTAATGGAGTCAGATTTAATGGTATTTTCTTTATGGTTAGTGCTTTTTGTGTCTTGTTTTAAGACTTTTCCTGCCCTCAGGTTAAGTAGATATTCTCCTATCTGTTTTATCTTGTAATCTTTACTGACCTTAAAAGGTGTATGATCATGAGGAAAATACACTCTTCTTGACCCCATCCTCACCATTTCAAACGTCTTTTTGCTCTTCTTCACTTTTTTCTGTTCTCTGTCTTGAATTTTTCTTGTCTGCAACTGTAACTAAGCCAGGTGCTGACTTTCCCTGTCTCATAGGAGAAAATGGTCATATAGACAGAAGTTCAGCTAGATTAGATTTTACAGGTCTCTAGCTGACTGCATTGCCCTTTTTCCTTTTATGAGCTAGCATTTTATTGTGTTCCTGCTATGTGTCCTCCGCCTTGCTTCTTTCATATTTGTTATCTCACTTATTCCTCTTTACAGTCTGCAAAACTACATTTTTCTCATTTTTACAGGTGAGAAAACTGAGACATAGATTGACTCAGTAATGTGCCCTATGTCCCACAGCTTAGGTAGCTGACAAAGTGGGGACTTGATTCCTGAACTCTCTAGATTCATCCCATCATAGCACATTGCCTTGTCGAATAAGATTTCATGAGCCTGTTTGACAGTATCCAAAACCGATGATAATAACTTTCTTTTTTTCAATATAACATGTTTTACTTTAAGCACATATAGAGATAATATTGTGAAACTGGGTAAAACTATCAACCTCTCTGTGTGTGTTACAGTAAGTAAAGTTAGTGAGTGGACCTTTAGAGGTCCTTGGGTGGGCAGTAGAGAAATATGTAAGCCCTTGAAATTGTATGCAAATGTATGTATGTGCTTGTGTTCCTATTTAAAAATAGATCTGTAATTTTCTTGAGATTCTCAGCAGCTTTAATTTGTTTTAAGGATATCCTCTTTGAAACTGTCTGTGATAAAGTTAATGCAGAATTCTGAAATGATGTGTATTTTCAAAATAATCTTTTAAAAATTAAGATGTCAGATTTTTTTCCCCAAATACATTGGTTTTGTCTTTGTCATTAAAACCCAACTAAAGCTAACTTGAGGTTAGAATTGAATAGGAAGTTTTAAATGTCAGAAAAAAAAAAAGTCACTCTAAATTCAGCTGATTATTTCTTAAGTGAAAGTGCTTAGTTATAATATCATTATTACTAATCAGTGTACCCTGGCTCCAAAGGCCTGATGACTTTGAATGACTTTTCATCTTGTCTCTAAAATCCTGTTTTACAAGAGATCAAATTTCCTGTGAGGTTCCTAACAGTGTGATTAAAGTTTAGAGACTGAAACTGTTGAGCACTTAAATGTAGGGATGACTATGCAAACGGAATTCATAGGCTTCACCAGGAGATTTGGGACGAGTCGCTACTAATTTATGATGATGATGTTGAAACTAATCTTTGCTAGGGATTATGGAAGCCATAATAGTTTATTGATGGTTCAGTTACTGTTTGTTGAAGCAGATTTACACAATTATAGTTTAATGACATAACAAGGATACTGTCAACTAGGAGAGCATGACATGAAAAATTAAACTTCCAATTAATATAATATGTATTAGTTGAAATTATAATTTTCATGGTGATTTAGCCTCTTAGAAATCCTTGGAAAACATTATTAGCTTTTGAATTGAAAACTTTATGTTAATGAGTAGTGAGAAAGAACTTAGTATTATTCTAAAAAGATGGGAATTAATTATTCAATTCAGCTAACATTTATGGAATGCCTGCTCTGGGCTTGCTGCTGAGTTAAGCTCATAAATATAAGTTGAACAAGATTGATATGTGGGGAGATGAAATACTGATTGCTAAAAAAAAAAAAAGAAAGAAAGAAATACTGATTGCTTTTGTTTGTTCCTTCAGTCATCTTTCCCTTCAACGTATACTGGATGGATACCATAGCCAGAATTATTCAAACGTTCAACACATGTGTGTGTGTGTGCATGTGTGTACGTGTACGTGCTTGCATTCCACTCCACCTTGTTGTGTTGCTACTCCTGCACTGGCTTTCTGTTACTTCATCTGTCGTGTTCACATGCCTCAGCCTGGTTTTTGTCACGTCCAACTTTATTTCTTACTCCTATTCAACACATCCCCTCTCCAGGCATGCACATGGACTCAGTATCCCTCCATTCTGACAGCTCATTCTTGTTCTGTGCCTTCTGCTAGATTTCCCTTCATTCATTCACTGGTGCATTCATTTAACAAATAGGCATCAAACCCCTCTTACGTTCAAGTTGTGGTCCTTGGAAATCTTGGGGCATGCCAAGATGAATCAAACATAAGTCCTGTTCTTAAGAATTTTGCAGTCTAGTAGAGGAGATGAGGTAAGCAAAATACAGATTAGAAATGCCAAATGATAAGAAAGCTAAAAGTTTCCTGTTAGACAAAGTGATGTAGGGCTTCTGGGGAGGTGTCTGTGGAGAGACCAGGCAGTTAATCTAAGTTCTCCCTTTCAGGGTCCAGTTTAAGTCCCATCCGTCCAAGGGATGTTCTCCCCATCCGCACTACCAAGGAATAGTCACGGTTGTTTTCAGACTTTGTTCCTTCTGTATTTAGAGGAGCCCCTTCTTTGAAGTGAATATTATAGAGAAGTCCTTTAAATATAGAATAGTTAAGGCAGAGATGCTTTGTTCGGTGCAGGGATTGTGGTGGCCCTAGTGTGTAACCCACAAGGGCACCTGCAGGTGGTTCTGAAAGCCCAGGCACTTTTCACAAGAGCTCCAAGGAGCCTAGTTTGAAAACCAATAGAGAGACAGGAAAGTGTTTAGCATCTGAATTAAAATCTTTCATGACTTACTGGTCTGAGGTCTTGACAGTCAGAAATCTGTTTTTCTTTTGCAAAATGTGGGCAACAGTGCTACCTTACAGGGTGGTTTTGAGGTTTACTTGATAATCTATGTAATTTATGGCTTGCCCGGTGGCTCAGCGGTAAAGAATCCACCTGCGGTGCATGAGCTGCGGGAGACACGGGTTCAGCCCCTGGGTTGGGAAGATCCTTTGGAGGAGGGCATGGCAACCCACTCCAGTATTCTTGCCTGGAGAATCCCCATGGGCAGAGGAGCCTGGCGGGCTATAGTCCATGAGGTCTCAAAGAGCCAGACACAACTGAAGCGACCTGACATGCGTCTGCACATGATAACCTATGTAGAGTGCCTGGCCCACAGTAGGTGTCAGACAGTGGTTGCTATTATTATAGTTTATTGCTCTATTTCTTAAAAAAAAAAAATGGGGGTTGAAATTCATATAACATAAAACCATTTTAAAGAGAACGATCCACTGACATGTAGTGTAGTCACAGTGTTACGTGACCATGACCTCTGTGTAGTTTTCAAAATGCTGTCATCACTCCAAATAAAGCCCCTACCGCTTAAGCCAGGCTTCCGTGGTGGCTCGGATGGTAAAGAATTTGCCTGCAGTGTGGGAGGCCTGGGTTTGACACCTGACTGGGAAGATCCCCTGAAGAAGGGAGTGGCTACCCAATTCAGTATTCTTGCCTGGAGAATTCCATGGACAGAGGAGCCTGACAGGCTATAGTCCATGGGAGTCACAAAGAATCTGACACAACGGAGTGACCTTCACTACTTTTCACTTTTACCCATTAAGCAGTTTCTCCTCACCATCTCCCCCATCCCTGCCCAGGTCCCACCAATCTATGTTCTGTTTCTAGCTTTATCTATTCTAGGAGTTTCTTATTAATGGGATTATATGATATGTAACCTTTTGTGTCTGGCTTCCTTCACAACGTATTTTTGAGGTTCGTCTATGTTGTAGCATGTATCACTACTTCATCACTTTTTCTTTTTTTAAAGATTTGTTTAATTTTATTTTTGGCTGTGCTATTTTTCTTCGTTGTTTCATACAGGCTTTCTCTTGTTGCAGTGAGTCGGGGCTACTCTTGGTTGCAGTGCTCAGGCTTCTCATTGCCGTGGCTCCTCTTATTGCAGAGCAGGGGCTCAAGGTGTGTGGGCTTCAGTAGTTGTGGCTCATGGGCTCACCACTGCAGGTTCAGTAGTTGCCCCTCAGCCTATAGGATCATCCTAGACAAGGGACTGAACCTATGTCCCCTGCATTGGAAGGCAGACTGTCAACCACTGGATCACCAGGGAAGCCCCCACTGCTTCATTTCTTATTATGATTGAATAATATTCTAGTGTATGGATATGCCATATTTTATTCACCCATTTATCTGTTGATGGACATTGACCTGTTTCTACCTTTTTGGCTATTGGAAATAGTGCTGTCATGAACATGAGTGTACATGTACTTATCTAAGTCCCTGTTTTCAGTTCCTTGGGGTGTGTATCTGGAAGTGAAATTGTGAGAACATACAGTAATTTTATGTTTAATTTTTTTTGAAGAACTACCAAATTGTGCTGAATTGCTTCTTATCCCCACAGCATCTACCATAGGGCTGCACACGCAGAACAATATCTCACTAAATTTGCTGGTTTTTCTTTGATAGTGTTTATAACCTCACCTCCTAGTTCACATGTTTTGGGCCTTGAGCATTAATTTTGAGAAGTAATTGCATGCAGGATTTGAAAGTTAACCAGTATTACTGTGTGGATGATGTCTGATGTCCCAGAAATTTGTTCACTGAGAATGCTGTTTGGGGCAACTGTGCTAGTTGTCTGTGCTGGGTGGTTATAGAAGGAAAGAAGTTAAGTCCTCTTCCCTTAAACAGTCTATATTCTTTTTCAGACGATATTGTTAAGATTTGTGGGTCCATACTCAATTACATAATAGGCTATGAAAAAATCCAGGAGCCTATAAAAGTGGGAGAGCTAAAAATATCTGTTTTGTCAGTATGACAGAAGAGTAAACTCTACTATTAATCTTTATTTTTTTCTACCACTGCTTTTGGCTCACCCGCAATCTCATGACTCGAGTGTTATGACATTGATTTTGAAACAACACACAGCCTTAGTAAAAGCTTAGAGGAGGCTTCACATATAATTTATGATCCAGGGTATTTTGACTCTTCTTATGCTGACATGAGTATTTCTGAATAGTGTTGATATTTTTATAATACTAATGAAGCCAAAAGCTCAGTGTTGGACGAAGCATTTCTCTAGATTTGTTTAGAATAGTTTGTAATGAATGATGTAAATAGTGTTTTATTAAAAACTGTATGATACAACCATGTAATTTACTCATGTTACTTTGTGGTTAAAAATAGTGATTCAAAACCTTAGAAAATAGAGTAAATTTAATTTTGATGTAGCATGAGTCCCCAGAATTAATTTGGAATGACTCATTCTTATTTTTGATAGCCTTTTAGTCCAACTTTCAGGCTTTTATAGAAAAAAAAATGAAAACAGCATAACGGTTTTTAGGGTCATACTTATAATAGCATGTGCTGTCTACCTGTGAAACCAATCTTAGGGCTTTGGAAAAGAGAAATGATGTGGATAATTCTGAATCAGGGGAGGCAGGGGGCGGAAAGCATTTCTAACTGGCTTTTTAATGAATTATGCATTTTTTTTTTGCCTTGGATTTGTCTTTCTAGTTAAATATTGCTTAGACTAAAATTAAATTAATTTTCAATCTATTCTCTTAACATATACCAATTTACAGTGGGGCCAGTGGGATGTCAGAAACAAACCAGCCTAAGATTAAAAAAATGTGCAGTGGATAATATACAAAGTGGATAATATACATGTGTTTAGTTGAGAATTGGCTAAAGATAAGAGACTTATGATTCTGTTCCTTACTTAGCTCTGTGTGTGTATGTTTTTAACACTGATTCAGCTTGTAGCAAAGAGCTGCTGAGTTACATCTGCTTCTGCCTAATTAACTCGGTTGGTTGGTGTCAGATGAGAGCTGATTGTGAGATTACATTGAGGAGTGAGGTGTGTGTCTGTGGCTAGGGGAGGGGAGAAGGAGGCGCTCAGGTTGCTCGGTGGTTTTGTGCAGCGTCAAAGTGCGGCCATTCGCAGTGTTTCACGTTTATTTTCTGCCTCCCTAGTGGCTCAATTGGCAAAGGATCTGCCTGCGACGCAAGAGACCGCCTGCAGCGCGGAAGACTCGGTTTTGATCCCTGGGTTGGGAGGATCCCCTGGAGAAGGAAGTGGCAGTCCACTCCAGTATTCTTGCCTAGAGAATTCCGTGGACAGAGAAGCCTGGCGGGCTGCGGTTCATGGGTTTGCAAGAGTCAGACACAACTTAGTAACTAACCATCACCACCCTGAAATGTGTCCTCTGCTGACATATTGTGGAAACGGGTGCATCTTTCTCTTAGTTGCAGCTATTGGCCATATCTTGATAGTTCAGTCAGTGCTTAGATACCAGATGACCCTTGGGATAAATAGCGAATGTTGCCTGGGAAAGTTAATATTGACCTTCAAACAATGTTTGACCTTTTTTTTTTCCCCATCCAGACAGAATGTTATACCTGCCTGACTACTTGAGTAATAGCAAGTTGTTTGGTTTTTTTTAAATGATGAAATTCTTTGTCTCTATCGCAAACCTCATTTTTTAAAATTTGGAGGACAGGTCTAGCCTTGAGGAAGCCTGGAAGTTTACTTCCTGAGGTACTTGTTGTGGGGCTTTTTGTCAAAGAGAGCTAACTTATCACTAAATAGAGCGTACCAATAAACTCACCGTGTCTGTTTGGGTTGAGTAGCGTGGAGATCCAGAGATGGTTACTAAATTTAAGGGGTGTCCTAATGCCCGAACTAACATTTACATTTTTTTCCTTTGGCAGATTTGCCTGACGATCTGGACAATCTTCTTTTTTGTCACGGACTGTTAAAACACTTGGAGTTCCAATTCTGGTATTTTCCCTTTTTTGAAATTGTATTTTTCAGATGTAAAAATGTCAGTCTCGTTGAAATGTGTTGGTCATGGAGATGAACAGTTCTTTTGATTGTGGGTTAGGATTATGGTAATAGCTTGTCATGAAGGTGTATTTTGAGTATTAGTTATGAAATGTATTTTGTTTTAATGTATGTTCATTGGCCTGTGTAACCAAAATGCCCGAAAGCAACTTTGCAATATTAGATACTTTTCTGTGACCTCTTTTCCTGCTTCCTGCAGTTGTATTTTGTGCAATCAAATTAAATTAGTTGATTCATCCTGAATAAATGATGAAAGATGAAATAATTACTTGGACACGGTAAAATGTCTTCTAATGAAATTTTGCCCCGAACCATTTTATTTTGGAAAGATCAGCTTCCTGTTCTGAACTTACTAAAGCAGAATGATTCCTGTGTTCTGTCCTGAAAGTGGTTGCACGATGAAAGCCAATGATTTCATTCTTAAACACACTGTGTTCCAAGTCTAACATTTTTGTCAATGATTTATGTAATGCCACAAAGGGGAGTGCTTATTAGATTTGCAGATGACATAGATGACAGAATCAAGATTCAAAACAGTTTTTAACAAGTTGGAAGATAGACTCAAACCAATAAGATGAACTGTGATAAGTTTAAAAATCTGAGCATTTATTAAATTTGTACGGGGTAGAGAATGAAAATCCTCAGCTTAACAGTTTTTTTGAAAGAATATCTGAGATTTTTAGTTGGACTACATGCTTGGCATGAGCCAGTTGTGTGGCAGGGCTGGTAAGAAAGTTTATGTAACCCTGGGTTGCATTTATAATTGGATAATGCCTGGACTGCCAGATTTTAAGATGAGCATTAGCCAAACTAATGAGTGAGCATGAGAAGGAGGTGCTTGGAAACCTGTAATGTGTGGGCATGTTAAGGAATTGGGATATGAGTGGTCCAAGGTGGGACTGGAGGTAGAATGGGGTTTGATTGTAGTGGTTTTCAAAAGATACTTGTTTTCAAATATATGAAGGCTCATTGTGTTTTCAAATATAAGAAGGAGCGTAGTATTAAAGAATTTCTTGAGTTTGTTCCAGGGGAACTAGAACTAGTGGGTGGAAGTTATGGGAAGAAAGATTTTAGCTCCTGTGAGCAAGAAATATATTACAGTTAGAGCTGTCCAACAGTGGCATGAGCTGTCTTAAGAAGTGACAAATTCTCAATCACTGAAAGTATTTTGAGACTTTATGGCCCATCTTTTGACGAATTGAACAAGGGGTCTTTTACTGTTTAACTAGAAGTTGGATTGGATGACCTCAAAGATCTCTTTAGTCCCAAGTTTCTAAATCTGAATGGAGAAAAATAGAGTGAAACTATAGTATACTAATTGCAAAAAGGACAAATCCTTTTTGAAACTGCCACTTTCAAGCTGACTGAGCTAGTATAGTTCAGTGGTCCAGTTGTTTTTTAGTAACAGAATCTTTGAAAGCAAATGTTAAATTCTTCAGTGTATCTGCTTAAATTTTTGGGAAAAACATTATTTTACTCTTTTTTAAATGTTTATTTTATTTATTTCATTTTTATTTTATTTTAATTGTTTTACCAACTCTTTGCAACCCCATGGACTATACAGTCCATGGAATTCTCCAGGCCACTGGAGTGGGTAGCCTTTCCCTTCTCCAGGGGATCTTCGTAACCCAGGGATCAAACCCAGGTCTTCCACATTACAGGTGGAGTCTTTACCACCTGAGCCACAAGGGAAGCTCATTTTACCCTTTGAGGTACATTAAATGTAAATAAACAATCGGAGATAACTTTATAATTTTATGAGCCGTTTTTCAGAGAGTGTAGGCATTGTATTAAGTGGAAATGATGATAGCTGTTCTGTGCTGTGTATTAGATAATGTGTTCACTTAATTCTCTCAACAGTCCTGGAAGGATATACTGTTATTGCTCTACAGGTAAAGTGACAGAAACTTAAGTCATTTTCCCAGGGTTTCTCTGCTTGACGTGGGTAGGGCCAGCATGTGGACTACTAGTCTCAATTGCAGAGGAAGAACTAGCTGGAACAAGCAGTTGAGGCTCAGGTGAAGGCAGAACTGACTTAAGTGTAGAAGAAAGGCTTGTGAGCTTGGAGTCTTCCACTGACTATTACCCTGTGTTCCACCTTTCCCCAAGCCTCAGTTTACCCATAGAGTCATCCTGCAGATTACAAGTTATATGTGAGCACACTCTGAAAACTTCAAACTGTTTGAAAAAGAGTTTTAAGATGTGGATTTCATCTGTGAAGAGCAAGATTAGAGCCCAGATCTGACTCAACTCCCAGGCCAGGGTGCTTTGGCCGGTGCTCTTGGCAGGTGTTCTCAATACCAGATGGGAGATCTAGGGGATTTTTGTGTATATCAGGAGGTTCTCAGAAAGCAGTATCAGTGTCTACCTGGAATAGGATGTGTACAAACCTTGCTCGAATTGAGCAGTTTCATGAGCTAAGCGGGTAGAGACACCTAGAGGGCTCCATTATTCAAAAGGTGATGGGTTATGTTACCACATTAGTTTCAGTTTCCTTCCAACCTGTGGATGAGAGCGTTACAGAACCTCTTCAAAGGGCCGGGGAACATGGTTCTGTAGCAGAGACTCAGTGGGAAATTTTCTTATGTGTGAGACTTGAGAAATACCTAGAATGTTTAGCTGAAATAGAAAAGTCAGGACTATTGCTCTTCTTTTTTTAAGTTTAAGATTCTTTTTACGTTTAATGTACTCCCATCAGAGTTTTTTCCTTTTTAAAAAAAAATATTTATTTATTTGGCTGTGCTGGGTCTTAGCTGTGGCCTTTGGGATCTTTAGTTGCACCATGTGGTATCTAGTTTGCTGACCAGGCATCAAACCCAGGCCTCCTGCATTGGGAGCATGGAGTCTTAGCCACTGGACCACCAGGGATATCCCCTCCATCAAATTTTTTGCACCGTAGATTTATTTTGGTGTTGATTTTATGTTTATGGTAGATACATATCTTGAACCACTAACATGTAATTTTATTAATTTCAATGAAGGTTATCCATTAAATAAATATTGATAACTTAGATATGATCTCTTAAATGCCCCATAAACTACTCATATAAATAACAAATGAAAAATCCTAAAAGAAATTCCTTTTCAGACTGTGACCCAATTTCTGGCTGGAAAATATAATCATTGTGGCTTTGTTATATAATACCTGCTTGTCATTATTTCTGTGGTCATTTTGCATTTGAAAAAGAGTCTTTTACTTTACTTTTAGAAGTTTGATTATTAAGAGATTTCCCTCTTTTTTATCTTTTAAGGTCTTGATTTCCTGGTTAAAGATGTTCTTCACTCGAATGCAGTTTTTCCTGTTGGTCAAATAAGACAACTATCAACTTTGCCTGTTCATCCTCTTTTTAATCTCTAAAGGATGGATATTTGTGAGATGTTGCTTAATATGGTCTGGGATAGTCTGCCCATTTGTTGAATTGTAAGTGACTTAAATGTGCAAGTTCTGTTAAATACAAGGAGAACCTCTATGGGTAACTTTTGTACTGAAGAAGTCATTTGTCAACCATGGTAAAACTTGCAAACCCACTTTATACAGAGTGGATTCTTGAAGCTATACAGAAAATAAAAAAGCAAAAGCAAAGGCCCTCTGAAGAGAGAATCTGCCATGCCGTCAGCACTTCCCATGGGTTGGATAAGAAGACAGTCTCTGAACAGCTGGAACTCAGCGTTCAGGATGGCTCAGTTCTCAAAGTCACCAACAAAGGCCTTGCCTCCTATAAGGACCCAGACAATCCTGGGCGCTTTTCATCAGTTAAACCAGGCACTTTTCCTAAGTCAACCAAGGGGTCTAGAGGATCATGCAATGATCTGCGCAACGTGGATTGGAATAAACTTCTAAGGAGAGCAATTGAAGGACTGGAGGAGCCAAATGGCTCCTCCCTGAAGAACATTGAGAAGTATCTCAGAAGTCAAAGTGATCTCACAAGCACCACCACCAACCCAGCCTTTCAGCAGCGGCTGCGACTGGGGGCCAAACGCGCAGTGAACAATGGGAGGTTACTGAAAGACGGACCGCAGTACAGGGTCAATTACGGAGGCTTAGATGGCAAAGGGGCTCCCAAGTACCCCAGTGCTTTCCCATCTTCGCTCCCACCTGTCAGCCTTCTTCCCCATGAGAAAGATCAGGTAAGTGCAGACAGAAATGTCAGTACTCTAAATATTGTCCATTTGACTTGTACGGTTTCAGTTAAGTTTTACACAGACGCAAGTTCTGGGTTAAGTGTGATAAAATCAAATGTTTTGCCTCTGAGCAGTCTTTTATATTTTAAGATATATATATTATTTTACAATATAAATTGCTCTATATTGTTCTACAACGTATTGAGGGCTTCCTCATTGGTTGACTAAGAATTTAATGTGATGATTATGTGATTTGTGTTTTGAACTCTTAATTGCTAATGTGTGGGTGCTTGAAGGGCCCAGGATAGATAACTTTACTCTTTCCTCAAGGCAAGATCATATATTTATTTCAAAAATCCAAGAAAGGCCATTGCATGCTTTTCTCTTTTTAAATTACTACTTTTTTTTTTTTAGCTTTATGAGGTATAATTGATTTATTTTCCTCTTTATTGTTGTTTCCGAGAAGAATCTTAAGACTAATTATTTTAATACTGATAGCTTGTGCATTACTGGAACTGTTTCACTTTGTGACCTAAATCCTGCCTGTTTCAATTTAAAGTCATTTATTACTTGTTCACTTTTCTCATCTGGTGAAAGTGAATATTTATTTTGTCTCGCCTGTATCTATCTTTTAATTGTTGGTTTCTCTGGGCTTTCTGTTATTTCCAGGATAGTTATACATTTATGGCAGATTTCTCCTAAAGTTACTGCTGCAATTTAAAATCTCTGGTTATATAGGGTTATCCTTTGTTTTATTTCAAAGCTATTGAAGTTACCACCCAAACTAAACCCAAAATAGAGCAGCAACAAATTGTTTATAATGGTTTCAGCCCTCCCGTTTATCTGTCTATCCCTTGAGGGAGTGGATGTATTGATGTCAGCTATTAATAACTTTACATCTTGTAAACTGTTAGCCATTGTTGATAGACAGGGTGATTGTTGTATGAGCGAACTGCATTTTCAGAAGTGATAGAAGCAGTGTCAGGAAAAGCTGTGCTCCTGAGGACTTGTTTTTCCTCTTTGGATATTATTGCCCTTGCTAGCCCCTGCTTCCCTCATTGTGTTAAGCTGATAGAGGCTCAGCTCTTGCAAACTAAGTGGGACCAGGTGATTTGCTTTTCCATGGACTAATCTAAACCCTAGCATTTATTTTTTAACTGTATTTCTATTTTATTAATTTTCCTCAACATTTATTTTATCCTTGGGTGGTATTTGCGTTTGTGTGTAGCCAACCCCCAGTTCTTTGTGAGAGAATGTGGGCATAAAGAAAGAAGTAAGTAAACCTATGAAATTTTCTTTTTAATAACATTTGTTTCAAGAAAATACAGCAGGTGACTTAAATCCTAATTTCTGTTTCTGACACAGCCACATTGAGTACTTCTGTTCCTCATTAAATATTTTTGTAAAAGCTTACTCCATAAGGAAATTCCTTAAGGGAATATAGAGCCATTTCTTGATGGTTTTGGATGTCTTTGTTTTAAAAATATATACATTACTCTAAGGCATTAATATATTAAAGCTTTATAATTATCAGGTACGTGGACTAATTCAGGCAGCTTTAGGCAATTTAATACCATGTTTTAATAATTTTGTGATCCAGGGGAATATCTTAACTTGTGGTAAAGGAATCGTTACAGATTTTCCACAGTCCCTTTCCTATCTTTCTCTTTAACCTTGCTCATCGTTATTTTTGCCATTCTTATATTTTTTTCATACAGCATCTATACAAAAGTATTTTTAGTCTAAGGGAAGACTCCTGTCTGGAGGTGTCTAGAATTGAGAACAGAGTGATTTATTGCTTAGCATGCAAATTGTTTTTGCTCTTTCTGTGATGCTATTCTTTAAATTGTCCAGTTAGCATCATCCGATAACAAGGAATGCTGAGAAAATGTGTCCTATAATTTTTATTTGATGAAATTTGGGAATTGTGTTGAGTAATCATAATCTAATTCTTAAAAGAGGACAAATAAACATAAATGAAAATCAGATCGAGTCACTTTGACCAGAATGTACTGTATTGTTTCCATTGTATATTACAATGGCATTTTTCCTTGAAAAATATAATAAGAACTACATTAGACTATATTGCCCTTTGAGATTACAAGGGGTAAATAGTTTAAAACCCTGTGAACTTTCCAAGTCAGTGTAATAGAAATTCTTATCCTGGGTCCATGAATGAGTTTGGGGTAGGTAGGTTAACAATTCCCCTTAAATAGAACAGTCGTTTGTATCCACATGTTTTTCTAGTGTCAGGGTCTGTAATTTTTATCAGATTCTCAAAGACATCTAAAGTGTCAAAGAGCCAATGTGAACATTTTTATACTGTAGAAAATATTTTTGAGTTTGTTATACAAAAACCTATATATATGCATGTGTGTGTGTATATATATATATATAGTTTCTTTTCCATTGTTTTTGCTTCAGCTGTTGAACTTGGATCTGTATGTAGACTAGTTCTACTATAGCTTCATGTATATAGGACTTGCTCTAATATATTTGAAAGGCAGATTATCATTGTTCTTGTGCTAGACGTCTGAAGAATTCACATTGTGGGAGGACATTTATGATATAAAGGGCCACTATACAGAGATGAAGTCATTCAATTACAATTTAGCCGACCAGTATCTTTTAAGAAGCTGTTACTCTACTTTTGTTGATCTATTTCATTTAATTGTAAAAAAGAAAATAAAAATAGTGAAAGTAATAACATTTCTTATGTGTTAAATGCTGGCACTATTCCAAGTGCTTTACATTTATTGTCTCATTATCACAATAACTGTGAGGGCCATGGATTATTGTCCTTTTATAGATGAAAAACTGAGGCTCAAAACCTAAGCAGTTTATCCAAGGTCACTTACAGAGCTGGTGAACAGTGAAACCAAGATTTTGAGACAATCTGACTCTAGACCTCTTTACCACTGGGCTGTATACTGGTCAACAGGTGTGGCTTTTCATTAACAATAAAAGTATCTCTTTCAGTTCCTCAAATGCTTTGAAGCAGTTCCCCACCCCCACCCCCACCCCCCCCAACTAATAGATTTATGGTATTTTAAATTTGGTAGCTGCAATGAGCTTATTACAGTTTGTAAAGCAGGTACTATTTATAATATTAGCAATATGGGAAAGCAGTAGGGAAAATAGTAAATCTGTATCTAATGAGATTTAACATCATCATCATTCCTATGCATGACTGCTAGGAGGAATACAATGCAAGTTAAAATAGAAGGGCTCCTTCCTTTCCAAAATGTAATTGCACATCTTCTGATAGTCTAGAATTCAAATTGGATATTACCATACTGGCTCCTTAGCATAACTTCTTTGTATTTATTTAAGAAAGCTCTCTTTGGTGAGGTGATATGGAAATGAATTAAACCACTGAAGATAAAAGTTTATCTTTGACTTGGTGAGGGAACTCCTAAAGGATAGTGTTAGAGTTTCTCATTAAAAATGGGAAAGCTCAATTAGGTCAGATTATGAGGACTTTGGAAAAGTCAAATATTCTAAGAGAGACTTTAGTTATCAGTATGCATTTTGTAGCATTAAGATTCTATTTGAACATTTGGGCTTTAGCATTTTTATAAAATCAGTTTGGTTCAGTTTTAAACAGATTCCTTGGTATTTCACTTTATTGGTAATATCTTCCTAAAATTTACTAGGTGTCAAGTCTCGGTATGTTTCTAGTGCAATACATATTATTATAATGGGAGCTCTCATTTTTGGCAGCTGTAGCTGGAAAGGGAGACATTTCTAATATCAGGTAGGGCTTTTGATGTTTTTTCTTGAAGAAATGAAATAACTGTATTATAATCCTCTGAAAAAGCTTCAAACATAATTACCACACCAGTGATACTGTCAAAAAGAAAAAAATAAAAATGAGTTTCAAAAGGAGCATAGATGATCAGAAATGGGGCTGAGAGATAAAACTTTATTAAAAAATCACTTTTTGTGCTCTTGGCCTGTTCAGTTGTTTATTCTATTTGCCCCTCACTCCTTTTAGGGAGATATTTTATTTATGGTTATTGGTTATTACTATGAAATAGTTCCTTAAATAGAAGAATTTTTTTTTTAAAGGAAGTGTAATAGGGAAGAACAAATCTGACTCCCTATTAGATCTGTTTCCTTTTTTTTTGAGTTTTCATAAATAGAAGGTTAATATATATCCTATATCAATTTCCTGTGTCATATAAGTGCCATAATTTAAACAGCTTAATTTTTTCTTTTCTTCAGTTTTCTCCCTGCCCTCCTCAACCCTCTCTGGGATTTTTTCAATCGCCTGTACTTTGTGAAGGACCATTCACTAGTCCATATTGTTCTTTGATGTGGCAGGCTTCCAGAAGTTTCTCAGCTGTAAAATTGTCCATGGTTGCAGACAACTCTGGATCTTTTTGACAGAAATGTGTGTATCTGTTATCTGCTAATTATAGAGTCCAAATGTCCTCTCTGTTGTCCTTCTCCGTCCTCCTTTGAATTGGTCTCCTTTGTATTGCAGATGTCACATTTCTCAGACTGCTTAGCTGTGTGCACTCAACTGAAAGTTGGAAAAAGCCCTAAATACACCAAAATATACTCTTACATGTAACCTGAATTTTGGAATTGGTATGGATCAAAGTCGGTTTTAGAGTGACTGAAGTCAGACAGAAACCTGTTCTGTAATGTGAATGACCAGGTGAATCCATATGTGCTTTTCCAGGGTCAGGGAGGGAAAAGGATTGTTATGTTGTTCCTGTGTTTAAGCTTCAGAAGTTCTTTAAAATAACGTGAGCTGAGCCCAGGCTGGATGCAGGAGACAAGTGCTCGGACCTGGTGCACTGGGAAGACCCAGAGGGATCGGGTAGAGAGGTAGGTGGGAGGGGGGATCGGGATGGGGAACACATGTAAATCCATGGCTAATTCATGTCAATGTATGACAAAAACCACTACAATATTGTAAAGTAATTAGCCTCCAACTAATAAAAATAAATGAGAAAAAAAAAAAAACAAAACATGAGCTGCTTTTGTGAGCAGATAGTACTAGTTACTGAGGTGATGTTGAGAGCCCAGGAATTGTCTGAGACTAGTTAGTTAGGTCAAGGGAAGGACAGAATGAAGAACACCTGCGTCTTGCACTCGCAGGAGTGAGTATGTTCCACTTTTGAGCTTATATTTAGGTGGGACTTGTGTACACTTCTAGTGAAATACATTTCAGGTAAAATATAAACATTAGAAGATTTTGGACTCTTAAAATGAGTGTGAAATACTCCTTTTAACTTTTTGGATCTTAGATAAGTTTGATATTGTAGCTGCCTTTTCCTGACCTTGGCATGATACATAAAAGAGTGTTCTCTGATTTCCTAATGGTATTTTCTTTCAAGCATTGAGGATGCTAAGGGTGCAGTTTTGTGGTTTCTTGACTAATTTTGGATGTTTTGAGCAGCTTTCAGGAATTTACTATTGTATTCCTTATACCTATTTGGATTATAACAGCTATATTTCTTTCAGTGCTAAGAAAAATCTAGATTTTTATAGCTTTGATGTTGTTTAACAGTTAAGTGCTGTTTGCTGATTTATTCTGACTGTATCTTGGATGGCAGAGATTTTTATTCATCCTTTCCTTTCAAACTTTATTTAATAAATAGTACATTTTAATGTATCTCAGAACAAAAGTTTACATTCTTTTTATGTATTTTATCTTTGTACATGGTAATATAAAAAGAATACATGTGATTGTTTTATCACTGCAATAGCAAAGTTTGATTAGAAAATTCATGACTTTGAGTATTGTTTATAAACTTAATTTTTCTGGCCTATACATTAAACTACAGTTTAATGGGTCTTCTCTGGTTACACTAGCATTTCAAATGTGAATCAGCATACTTAAGTACTTTGATTTCTCCAATCTATTAATGTTTCTAAGTACATAAACATCAGTTAGCTCACTAAATTAAAGTTCACAAATGAGTCATCCATGTAATTTGTGACATTTTGAGTTAGCAGGCCATGAGGAAAGTGTGTTTTTGTTTGTGTGTGGGTTCCCTTATCTCACTGTCTTCAGGTAGTGATGGGGAGTTTATACAAGTAAAAGGAGGAGGCCTGGCAGTCAGCCTTGTGAAATGCTAGTCACTGTTATCAGGCTTATACTTTGGACTAGACTGCTTTCCCAGAGAAGTCTCTAGGAGCTGCAGACAGTATACTGTTGTTTTTCCTTTTATAAGTGAACCTTTTAATTAGCAGAGTATTAATTAGAGTGTAACTTTGTTTTGTTTGGTGAAATATAATATATTGAAAACTCTGCAAAATGGACTATACAGGCAGAATTTTAGAGTGAATGATATTAAACTGTGAGGCTGATTTCTTCAAAGATACAAAATAAATACTAATCAGTGGTCTAAGCAAAATCCAGGAAGGATTTGTGTTAATTTGACAAGTGGGTTTAGAATTCTTTAGCCATTATTTTTTAGAAACCAGCTTTGTTCATACATCCTTTCTGTAATTTGCTTCACTTTTGATCTTTGATAAAACCAGCTGCAATTTTGTTTCATTAACAAACTTAACTGGTTAACAGATGTTTGTTTTGGCTTGATTGTGTCCTTTCTATTAAAAACAGCATAAGCATACATAGAAACCACGCTGGGCCTTTTCCTGTCTGTAGTTAGGCGTTTCAGAAGAGCAACTTAATTTTATTTACAAGTTCAATTTTTGTTCCTCTGTTCTATTATAGTAGGTGTACAAACATTTTAGCTCTTGTTCCTCCTGTCAGGGAGGTCTTTTGTTCTTAATCCTCCATCTGTTAGTCCAGTACACCCTCCCCCGCTCTTCTTTTTTAGCATTACAAAATCTTAGCATGCAGAAAAAGGTATTGCAGAATTGGTAATTGAGATATCAGTGACTCTTCCACAGTTCAAGGGATGGAATGGGACTAGCCTGGTAAATTTAGATAATGTCTTCCATCTTCTTTGATGTCGGTAAGCTGCCACATGGAAAGCAATGAGGCCTGCAGGAAGGAGGTGAGCCTTGGTCTGGGCTGTCTGTGATACAGTGATGTGGGCTGCAAGCCAGAGGTGACACTTGAATGTGTCTATAGTACTTTCTGATGTCCTGAGTTTTGTCCATGGTTGACTGCCATGCTTGTGACCGTCTCGGATCATAAATGAGAATGATGAATTTCAAGAAACGGAGAGTAAGGGTTATACTGGGTAAGAGAAATGGTAGTAAGAGAAGCAAAGAGTTCGCAAATTAAAATCCAGTTTTAAAGACATGGAATGATGATTCCAGTTTGATATTTGATCAACTTGTTTCCCAAACTGGTATTTTAATGCCATGTAGGAGCTTCTACCTTATATTGAAATCCACCTGCAGCTGTTGAGCCTTGGGATGTGAGTGAAGCAGCAGAATGCAAAGTCTGCTAGTCCAAGAGTTGGCAGTTTGAAGAATATGTAGCTATTCCAGCTACAGTGCTGGCCAGGCATGAGGAGGCTGGGAAAGGTAGGCAGTGTAGGGAGCCTGCTGCTTCTCAGGTGGCACAGTGATAAAGAACCTGCCTGCCAAGGTGGGAGAAGCAGGAGACCCAGTTCATTCCCTGGGTCAGGAAGATCCCCTGGAGGAGGAAATGGCAACCCACTCCAGTATTCTTGCCTGGAAAATCCCATGGGGAGAGGAGTCTGGCAGGCTGCAGTCCATGGGGTCACAAAGAGTAAGGACACACCTGAGCATACATGCATTCAGACTCAGTGGGAGACAGGAAGACATTTCCCCCTTAACTTTGTAATTTATGAAATTGCAATACTGCAGATAAGTTGAAAGAGTAATACAGTAAGTGCTGTATTTCTTTCATCTAGACTTATCACTTGTTAACATTTTCCCACATTTGCTCTTTCTCTCTTTCCCCTATTTGTGTGTGTGTATGTGTATACACACATATTCATACTTACGGCTGAACTATTTGAAAATAATAGCAAACATGTTAAATTCTAATAACAATTATACATCAAGGAACATTGTCTAGTATAACCACAATGGTATTATCGCGTGTAGAAATTCAACAGTGAAACAAGAGTATTACATCTAATAGACAGTCTGAATTGCTTCAGATGGCCCCAAAATGTCGTTTATAGCTTTTGTTTTTGAGTTGGAAACCAGTTAAGCATCTTGCATCACACTTGGTTATCATGTCTCCTTTAATAGGGACCCATTTTCCATCTTTTTTTACTTCTCCTGTCAGTGACATTTTTCAACAGTTTTGCCCAGTTATTTTTGTAGGATGTCCCATACTGTTAATTAGTCTGATTATGTCCTTATGATTAAGTTCAGAGTCAATATTTTTGATAAGAATACTACGTGGGTTGTGTTGTATATTTCCTTTTTCTGGTCACCTCCTTTAAGATGGTCTTATTACTGGCAGTGCTTATTTGATTAGTTGCTTAAGGTGGTGTCTGCCAGACGTCTCTTTATCAAGACACCTTTTTCCTTTGGTAGTGAAGAAGTAATTTGCGCAGTTATCTCATGATCCTCTTGAGACCATGTGAAAATCTTTTCATCCAGTGTATATTAGTTTTCCATTATTTGCTGTGACAGATTACCACAAATTTAGTAGCTTGAAACACTGCAAATTTGTTGTCTTACAGTTCTTTTGGTTGGAAGCCCAACATGGGTCCCATAGGATTGAGGTCAAAGTGTCAGTAGTTCTGTGTTCCTTTCTTGGGACTCTGGGGGAGAATCCGTTCCTTCACCATTTCCCACTTCTACAGGCTGCTTGCATTTCCTGACTGACGGCCCCTCCCTTCACCTTCAGAGTCAGCAACATCTCATCGCTCTGACCATTTTACCATAGTCACATCTTTCCTCGACCAGCAGCCTGGGCAGCTTTTCAAGGATTCATGTGGTTAGATTGGGGCCACTGAGATAATCCAGGATAATCTCCCCATCTCAAAGTCTTTAACTTAATCACAGCCATAAAGGTCATTTTGCCATGTAAGGGTGACAGATTGACAAATTCTTGGCATTAGGAAATGGATCTTGGGAGAGGGGGTGGCATTATTCTGCCTGCCACATAGTGGTTTCAATATCCTCACTTAAATCAACTTTTACATTAGAGGTTGCAAATCTTTGAAGATTTTGGTGCTGTAGTGTAATAACATGGTTTAAGTCTGCTTAGAAAGGAGTGAAGGCTGGGAGTCAGACGGCTTGAGTTCTAGGTCTGATGGTACCTCCTGAATGATTTCCATGAGGACAGTAACCGGGGCTGCCCCCCACTTCCACTTAGTGTTTCTTTACTTCCCAGTCGAAGAACTAAAGAATGGGTTTGGCAGTAATAGCTTGAGAGTTTTAACAATAGGAGTCTGAGTATCCAAAATGTTTTCTAACAGAGTACATTTAAAGTTGTAGATAAGGCTCCTTCATTTAAATACTCCCAGGGTACAGGAAAATATACGACAGCTTAATATGGGAGACTCTTTGGTGATATTTTGAAGACTTAAATAACATCTGAAGAGCTTTATGTCTGTTATTTAAATCTGAATCCTCAGTTAGAGAACTCTTAAATAGGCCAATAAAGAAACTGACTTATTTAAAAAAGAATAATATCTTGGTCACAATGTTATATGTCAATTATACCTCAATAAAGTTGGGAGGAAAAAAGAAAAATATGCAGGTGAATGTCTGTTATGTTCTTTCAATTCTTAGTCAAAACTGAGGAGGGAAAAAAATCACATCAAGATTCACAAAGGCATTGAACCTTCATTTCCTTTCACTCCATAGTGTTTTAGTAGAATCTTCTGCAGTAGCTGCAATTAGTTGGCATGCCCTGGTAATACTGACCTTTTCAGTTGTTAAAGAATAACTGTTTGTTATCCGCCTGTAAATGTGCTTTCTAGAGCTGATAAAAAAAGATAATCTTCTCATCTGATGAGTTCTGACCCTCTGTAAACCTCCCTTCCAACTTATTTTCCACCAGCTACTGAAATACAACAAGATGTCAACAGGTACATTCTCACAGAGCATTTATACCAACTTATATAAAATCATCTCTTTATTGGAGAATTGTGTAATGTCTTGATTTCAATTTAGCATAGCATGTGGTTAGCAATAAATCTTGTTACAGAACATTGATCAGGGGCAAATTATATGTATTTTTCCAGCTTCTATAAATTTCAGAGCAACATGAAATAAATAGTTATCATCAAGACCACCACTTTCTAGGTTGTTTTACAATCTGACATAGTAGAACATCACCATGTATCTTGCAGTTAAGTGCCTTGACTCTCCTAAAATACGTTGTTTGTGCCAGTGTCTATTTCAGTTCCAAGTTATGTCTGTGATACACAACCAAAGCAAAAGAATGTGGTTAAAACTTGGTACTTGTGCCTTGTAAAATAGCATAATAAACAGCTCAGATTTGAAGGCTGTACAGAAAACATGCAAGAAGATATTAGTATGAAATATTGATATTCAGTACTTACTATGGACCAGGTAAATTTCTTAGTAGTTAATATATACAAAGTAACTTTACATGAACCCTGAGAGATAAGTACTGTTACTGATGGAATTTTACAGATGAAGAAACAGAGATGTTACCTTGCCCAAGAGGATGCGGGAAGTGTCAGGGCTAGTGTTTCAGCCTGGCGTACAGCTTGGAGCACAGCCACTTCACCCCTTCTCACTTATTTGGACGGAACCAGCGCATACCTGTTGAATTCTTATAACATATAAAGCTCTGTACTAAGTGCTATAAAACTTACATAGTATAAGCTGTATTCAAATTGTAGTTGGAATTACCAGCTGAAACATCCCTAAACATACAGCTGTGCGGTGCCTTTTGAAAAGACCAGTGTGGTGATCTTCATTTTCACAGTGATTGAAAATTTATTTTCTTCGGGAATGAGTAATAACAGCCAACGTTTATATACTGCTTACTGTGAGTCAGACACTACTTAAAGTGCTTTACGTACTTGCCTGTGATGTAATACTTCTTTGCCTTCTTACGAGGGAGGGGACTGAAGCACATGAGGTTAAAGGACTTGCCCAAAGTCACGTGGCTGTTGCTTGGGGAAGTGGAGCCAGGATTCAGGTCCAGGAGTCTTGGTTCCACAGTCTGTACGCTTAAGCCTTATGCTATACTCCCTTATATTTTCCTCAAGAAGAAAACTTCTTTTAAAGAAAGGGTATTGAAAAGAGTACACATTAAGTTCTTATAAACCTGGACCTCTAAATGCCTTTTAAGTGTTTATAATAGGAGTCACTGAAAAGACTTAAATTTTGTAGTGTGACCTCATCTAATTTTCCCAAACATCCTGAGGTAGAAGGAAATGGTACTCTTTAAGATGATAAGGATGCTAATAATGTTCTGAGTTTTAAAGTTCCTGAGAGATTCTGACTTGCTTAACCTATAGTTTCCCAAGATGGTTTGATAATGGGCCCTCCTCTTTCTCCTCACTCCTCACAGTAGCTGTTCACTTGTTTAGAAATCTTTTTTTTTTTTAATTATTTATTTATTATACTTTACTAGAAATCTTTACATTTGGTTAAACACAGTTTGGATAGTGATAATGTCAGGTTATACTGCTAAGTCCTTTCCTCATTTCTCCCAAATACTCATCCCAAGGGAAGCCATTGACTAATTGACTTTGGGTTTGTTCTTCAGAACAGAAAACCTCAAATCATCATTTTAATTCCTTGTCTGTGTTATGAATTAGTAAAATGTTAGTCACTTAGTCATGTCTCACTCTTTGTGACTCCATGGACTGGAGCCTACCAGGCTCCTTTGTCCATGGGATTCTCCAGGCAAGATTACAGGAGTGCCTGGCCATTCAGTTCTCCAGGGAATCTTCCTGACCCAGGAATCAAACCTGAGTCTCCTACATTGCAAGCAGATTCTTTACTGTCTGAGCCACCGGGGAAGCCCTAGTGTAGTAAAACCATTGTGTAGTTCTTCAACTAGAGAATAACATTTCAGAGTAGCAGGTGGCCTTTGAGGTCACCAAGGTCCAGGGTTTTAAGTTGAGGTCCCAGTATTCCTTTTAGGGGGTTGTGAACTTTGAAATTGTATACAGAATGTTAGGCTTACATGTTTTATGAGTATTCTTCTGAAGCCTCTCATCTCTCCCCTCCTTCAGCAGGTCTAAACTTGACTTTAGACCAAGTCAACTTGGTCTAAACTTTCCCAACTTTGCTGCGTGTTAGAATCATTGGAAGAGCTTTTAAAAATTCCATGCCCAGACCACATCCCACCTGTTAACACACAGTGTCTGGGTGGGAGGCAGGCATGAAAACTTTTTAACAATCTCTGGAGGGATGCCAGTGTGCAGGAAAAGTTTAGGAATCACTGCCTGAGGCTAACTTTCTTCTTTTATAGATGAGCAAACAATCTAAATATGTTAATTGGACAGGGCCCCCACTGTTGCTAAAAGAGATCTTATGGATCATGCAAGAAAGAAGTCTTAGGAAAAAGAAGCTCTGGGGGCAGAATGCTTTGGTTCAAATCCCGACTTTTCCACTGGGCAAGTAGTCTTTGTCTTGGTTTTCTCAGCTGACAAATGGAGACGATAAAAGCAGACTGCACAGGGGTAGTTTTGCTGCACTAGAAAGGGCAGCTGAACAGAGTCTAGCGCTATGGGAGGCACAGTTGCCCCTGGCCTTGCTGCTTTTGAAGGAAAAGTGATACCCTCATCACCTAATGAGGAAGGCCTCCTTTCCTACTGGAAATTTGCTGTAGTCACACAGGCCACCAATGGCTACAGTTTTACGTTTCTTTGTTGTTTTTTCCCTCATTTCTTGTTATTTAAATAATAAGAAAAAGAGTGTGTTTTCTAGAGTAACACATGTTTATTGTACAGGTTTTGAAGAATACAGAAAAGTTCAGGCATGATATACTGTGTAAATTTCACTCCAAAGATAACTAGCATTAAAAGTTTGTATTTCCTTCCACTCTTTTTTCCCCCACATGTGTGTTTGTTCTATTTAAATAAAAAGATGTTAGCTGTATAATTTTGTATCTTGCTTTCTACATTTAAAATATGTTGTGAACCTTTCCTCATATTAATTCTTTGAAATGTGACCTTAAAAGACTGGTGGAATTTCGTTATGTCTTTGTTGCTTAACATTTAAGATGTTCCTAACTTTTTTGCTATTACAAGTAATCCTGCTACTTAAAAATTTGTGTACACATGGGTAATTATTAGAGGAGTATACTGGGGCATAAACATTAATTCTTCTTCTGTGACTTGTGAAATACATGGTAAAAAATGTTTCAAAAGGTAGTACCAGTTTGTTCTCTTGGGCAGAGTATGAGAGTCCTTGAGCATCCACTTGCTTCTTTAGTTCAGTTCAGTGGCTCGGTCGTGTCTGACTCTTTGCGACCCCAGGGACTGCAGCATGCCAGGCTTCCCTGTCCATCACCAACTCCCAGAGCTTGCTCAAACTTGCTTCTTCACCCTTATTTATTTATTTATTTGGCTGCACCGAGTCTTACTTGTGGCTTGTGGGATTTAGTCACCCGACCAGGGATCAAGCCCCAGCTCCCCCTGCACTGGGAGTGCAGAATCCCAGCCACTGGACCACCAGGGAAGTCTCGGCCTCATCCTTACCTTTTATCTTGCTAGTGTAGTAGACAGAAGAGTGGATCCCTCTTACTTTACTTTGTATTTCTGTGATTACGAATGACTTGCACGTTTTTGTTTAGTGGTCATTGCTCAATAGCTGTAGTGTTGTGGTTACCCATCCTTCATTCCTGTGCCCTGGAGGCAACCATCTTCAGCCGTTCAACCATATTTAGTCATTTCTTCTGGAAGTTAGACTTCTTTGTTTTTAAACAGCACTCTTATAATGCTGTTGTCTTGAATGTCAGTTTTAGACATTTTCTATTGACTTCTTGCCAGGGGAAATAAGGGTAAAGTTCTCATACACCCTTCCCTCTCCCATTGCCCTTCTCATCTCAGTGTAATTAAGTCATCGTTTTCGCTTATTGGTATTCAGTGTGCAAATATTGTTTAGGTGTGCCTTAAGTATATTTTTATCAATGTTCGTGAGTTTTGTTGTTTTTTTAAGTAAGTAAAGATTTCTTTATTTATGACTGTACTGGGTCTTGGTTGCTCTGTGGGCTTCTCTCTAGTTGCAGTGAGTGGGGCCACTGTCTGTGCGTGGCGCGTGGGCTTCTCACTGCAGGGGCTGCTCTTGTTGCAGAGGACAGGCTCTGGGGTAGGTGGGCTTCCGTAGCTGCAGCCCCCGGGCTCTAGGGTGCGGGCTCCGTAGCTGTAGCGCACGCACTTAGTTGCTTCTCAGCATGTGGGATCTTCCAGGATCAGATACCGAACCCACGTCCCCTGCACTGGCAGGTGATTCTTTACCACTGAGTCACTAGGGAAGCCCTATTTTGTTTGTTTGTTTAGAAAATTCTCCATCCTGAGTTCAGTGAGATGTTTACTGTTTTTTCCTTCTAGTTTTTTGTCTGTCTTTATACTTAAATCCTTAAAATCATCTGCAGTTTTAATTTTGGTAAGTGGTGTAAGGGTCTTTTCTTGTTGTGTTGTTTTTAATAGCTGACACTGTTCCAGGATCAGATAATAAAATTCTTACTTTCCCCACTGATTTATGATACCTTAAAAAAGATCACATCATAACTTTTTATCTGTCAGAAAGCTAGATCTCTCTTAATACTCAGCTTCATTTTTACCTTTGACAATTTTAATTCGGTTAACTTTGTAACATTTATTTCACTTAAGCTCATTTAGCCTGTGGAACTGTCTTCCAATTTTGCTTTGGAACGTAGGAGAGGACAGAGGAGGCAAAAGGCGAGTGGCCTCTACGGTACAGTATTCCCATTTTCAAAGACTTATGGAATACATATCACTTGAAATCATTTGCTGTCTAAATTCTGTGCATCTTAGAGAGTCTTAACTAGCCCTATTATGTCAGCCTGTATTTCATGAATTCCTTATGATTATTTTGTGGAACTGAGGGTTCAGAAAAGAATGTATTTTACCCAGTTAGCTATTGTTTTTAATGACATGAAGTGCATTTGTCAGAGATCCTTGCTGTGTTAAACCTGTCCCAGTTGGAAGAGAGTGGGTTTCCTCTTGGGCATGCCTGAGCTGTTGCCCATCAGACTGTCTCCTACCCTGCCATCGGATCTTTCCAGCTATCCCACTGTCCTTCAGTATTGCCCAAAAGCGTATACTGGGCTGTGAATTTCCTAAATTTACCACTGTTATTAAGATTTCTGTTTTGTTCCATTGTGATCAGAGAATACAGTTTATATGATTTCAGTCCTTTTATATTTATGCCTAACATATGATCTGTCCTGAAAAATGTTCTGTATGCTCTTGAGAGGAATGTGTATTCCACTATTGTTGTGTGACGACATCTGTAGATATCTGTTAGGTCTGCTTGGTTTGTAGTGCTATTCAAGGCTTCTGTTTCCTTGTTGATCTTCTGCTTGATTATTTTATTATTGAAAGTGTAATATTGAGGACTCCAACTGTTACTGTTGAATTGTCTGCTGCTTTCGTTATTACCAAGAAATATTACTTACTACTTAGTGTATTTTCAGGTGTGTGTATATACATGTTTAAAATTGTTATATTTTCATGATACATTGACCCTTTCATCATTATACAGTATCCTTATTTTCTTTCAGTAACAATGTTTATGTTAAAACCTTTTTTTGTGATAGTAATATAATATAACCACTTCACTTTTGTTCGGTTATTATTTTCATGGTTTATTGTCTTCCTTTCTTTTACTTTGTATTTATTTATATCTTTGAATCTAAGGTGTACCTCTTGTATACAGTATAAACAGTCCTGCCATGAAGACTTGAATAAAGGTATTTGAATCTGTGATCTCTCTTCTTTTGGATATATACCCAGGAGTGGAATTGTTGAGTCATACGATAATACTGTGTTTAATTTTTTGAGGAACTCCCTAGTTGCTTTGAAAAGTGGCTGCATCATTTTACATTCTTACCAGCAATGTTTTGAGAGTTCGTTTCTCCACATTCTGACCAACACTTATTCTTTCTCTCTTTCTTAACTAGTGCTCTCTTATTTTCCTTTTCAGAATTTTCAGTTAGTTGTGCTTATTTTTCCACATAGACTTTATTTATTATTATTATTTTGTTTTCTTTCTGGCTGTGCCACACAGCTTGTGGGCCCTTAGTTCCCCAACCAGGGATCGAACCTGCACCCCCTGCATTGGAAATGTAGATTCTTAACCACAGGACTGCCGGGGAAGTTCTCCACATATACTTTAGAATGAGCTGTTTAGTTCTCAAAAGATCTTGTAATTTTATTGGAGCTTTTGGGGTATAGAATGGCATTCTTATAATAAACTGAAGCTTATACCAAAAATCAGATGTATCTTCCATTTTTTAATATGTTTTATTACTTCAAGTTTTCTTTATTGTGAAAAATTTAAATCATATGAAAAATCAAGAGCAATGCTCACCCATTACCATGAAAATAATTCCTCATGACTACTCAGGTTTCATTTATATCCCTGCACATTGTCCCTAGTCCCGCCACGGCTGAATTATTTTGAAGCAAATCCAAACACATTTTGTTTATAAATATTTTTGTAATATAACCATTATCATCCATTTAAAGTCTTGTATGTGAATGTAAGTGTGTAGACTATAGAGTATGAGCAATGTGTACTGAAGGATTTTAACTTTCTGTTAAATTAATTCCTGGATATGCTGTTTTTAGGGTGCTATTGTAAATAGAAACTTGTTACCCTTTCTAATTGACTGTTTTTAAAATACAAGATAGTTTTTGATTTTTTAAATACAAGATAGCTATTGACCTTTATGTATTAATTTTGTACCTAGACACCTTATGAGTTCTCATTTTGTTCATAATAGTTTTTAGTTATTATCTTGGGTTTTCTGGTCAAGTAATGCTGTATTGGCAAATAATGATCATTTAGATTCTATTCCCTCCTTGCTAATTTCTATATCTGAAATTTTTCTATGGTCTGTTTTTATCAACTTTAGTACTTCCTTAATGATGTTAAAAAATACTGGTGACAGTGGATATGTTTTGGGGGAATACTTCATTATCTCTCAAATATGATACTGTCTTATGTATTTATTATGTTGATAAAGAAATTTATCAAGTATAGATTTTTTTATTTTATTCAGTATCTTTTCAGCATTTATGGAGATAGTGATTTTTCTTTGACCTTTAATATGGTAAATTATGATTACTGATTTTCTAATATTGACCATTCTTGCTTTCTGAGTATGAATTGCAAATGTTCATAGTATGTTATTTGTTTAAAGAGTGACATTCATTTTAATAGCACATTTTCCTGGCATATTTAAAATTTTCAGTCTTAGTAAATTCACTCACACATTTTAGAAACATGGCTTCCCTGGTGGCTCAGAGGTTAAAGCGTCTGCCTGCAATGCGGGAGACCCGGGTTCTTTCCCTGGGTCGGGAAGATCCCCTGGAGAAGGAAATGGCAACCCTCTCCACTATTCTTGCCTGGAAAATCCCATGGAGGAAGGAGCCTGGTAGGCTACAGTCCATGGGGTCACAAAGAGTCAGACACGACTGAGCTACTTCACTTCACTATTCCGTAAAGAAGCATTCTTATTAGTAAGTTATTTCCTGGTGCCTTTTTGTTAAGCTCGTGTTAGAGGACAGTATTCAATATTGTGCGTGTGTGTGTGTAGTTTGTGAGAGAGAGAGGGCGTGCATACACATGGGTGCTTGAAGAAGAGAGTTATAACACAATATTGGGTTTTAGAAGCTATGATATAATAAATTGTAATGCATGATATATCCACATCTTAGTTGTAACAAACCATAATGTAACAATTTTTTCTAAAACAATTTAAATATTTTTACCATTAAACTGAAATCACCATGTCTATTTTTTTGTAGAAATGTCAGTTATGATTTAATGAGATAATGCATTGGTGCACTTGACTTGGTGCCTATTCAATAAAAGAGATGAGCTAGTTATTTTGGACATGTATAAAGTCTGAAAAAAATTTTTAAATTAATTATTTTATTTGTAGCTTTGAAATTTTTAATGAAGCACATTTTGGCATATACCTCTCTCTTCTGACAGTGATCTTTTGACTGTCCTTTTTCAAGGCCTAATCAAAAAAGAGTAGGTATTAAATGTTTTCCTTATAGCTTTGCATTCTGTAAGTTTAGTTTAATAGCAGAGGTTTTTTTTTTCTTTATTAATTATTTAGATTACTTATCCCCTATTCTCCTCAGGTTTTTGGTTAATTCAGTGTTTTACAAATACAAGTGTGTCTTCATTACAATTTTTGCCAGTTTCATATACCATCTATTAATTATTTTCTTAATATTTTCTTTCTTATTGCCCTACTAAAGGGATAACAGCCAAATGCCATGCATAAATTCTGTACCAGAAATTGGGGGATAATTAGGTACATTTGAATTTGGGCCAGATTTTAGGGGAAATTTCCTGAAGAAGGAAATAGCAACCCACTCCAATGTTCTTACCTGGAGAATCCCATGGACTAGAGGAGCCTGGCGGGCTACAGTCAATGAGGTAGCAAAGAGTTGGACACGACTGAGCATCTAACACATACACTTAGGGGAAATTAACGCATTACTGTTAATGTTCTTCATGTGATAATGGTATTTTGGTCATCTAAGATTATCTCCTTTTGAGTTAGGTAGTACCTTCTGAAGTATTTAATGATAAAGTGTCATGCTGGTGCAGCTTACTTTCAAGTGGTTCATCAACAACCATATCAAAAGTATGTGTGATTTCCAGGTGGCTCAGACGGTAAAGAATGCCTGCAATGCAGGAGACCCGGGTTTGATCCCTGGGTGGTAAAGATCCCCTGGAAAAGGGCATGGCTACCCACTTCGGTATTCTTGCCTAGAGAATTCCATGGGCAGAGGAGCCTGGTGGCCTGCAGTCCATGGGTTGCAAAGAGTCTGACACGACTGAGTGCCCGACATTTTCACACATATATGTATGTTTAGATAGATAGAAGATGTAGATAGAGCTATGAGGCAAAATCTTAACAATTGGTGAGTTTAGGTGAAGGGCATACAAGCATCCATTGTACTTACACTCTTCTGTAGGCTTGAAATTTTTTTAACATGTAAATTTTGAAAAATAAATATAATTACAGTACTCGCTGTCTGTGGGGTTGCAGAGTCAGACAAGACTAAGTGACTGAACTGAACAGTACTTGTTAAAAATTAAATTGCCTTATTTTCTTTACTTTGATCTACTGAAAAAGGAAACTTTTCATTACTATAAGTGGAAAATATATATTCCATATCATAAACAGAAGATAGTTGTAAAAGTTATTATTAAAAAATTTCTAATTAAAAATATTTTTGTATACTGTTATCTTCTGGGAGCCTAGGCTGGCCTCTGAAACAAAGATTTAGCAGACGTTAGCGAGGTGTTAAATATATATTAGCACCAAACTGAGACTTTCTTCTTGACTTAATAAGAAGGTATGAGAGAAAATTGAAAAGGGAACAACGGCTTTCTTGTTCTGTGTGATTTAGATTGCTTCAAATTATCTTGAATCTCACCACAAAGCATCTTGAATCCTACACTTTGAGAAATGCTGCATCCATTGATTTTAGTATAGTGTGTTAGAAAGAAAATAAACTTGTAAACTGTGTATAGTTTCTATTATGTCTTTGTGTTTAAACCTTCTGTGTTGAATCATCATCAACATCATTATTATTTGGTAGTTTTGATCACTACAGATGCATGTTTAGCTGAATGGCATCTTGGCCTAAAAGGCAGATGTCAGATTTTGCAGTCTAAATAGCTAGTGGTTCCTTGCTCTGAAGTTGCTCTTGTAGTTGGGGTTTTCCTGGGTTTTTGTCTTTTTGTTTTCCTTTCTCTCTTTATTTTTTTCTTTCCTGCTACATTGTCCCTGCTGTTATTTGGAAGCCACTAGGTCGCTTTGCCTCTTGAACAATGAAAGGACCCAGATCGTGTCTGTCTCACATTTTGTTATCCCACTACAAGACTCAATTGAATAAAACATATTACCCATCTGGCCTGGAAATCTCAGTGGCACTCAAAATAACTTACTAACAAGTTGTTGGATCATGAAATCTTGAAATTTTTCTGAAAGTTCAGTTTCTTTGTAGCTGTTGCTAAGAGAGAAACGTCGTTGACATGAGGGCCATGAGGACACGTCTGCATACTGCCAGTTGTTTTATAGGCATTTGGCTCTGCCGCCTTGCAGATGGTTAGACTCTGGGTGGTGGGTAAATGTGTGCCGATTATCTTATTGAATTAAGGTAACCTTTTGTCATTCATTGAATTCTGCAGACCAGTTGGTCAGTGAGCAGCTGCTCTGTGTGGCTTGGTTTGGGTTTGGAAGCACACAAAGAACTATCTTAAAGGGTGGTCAGTCTAATCCAGGTATTCAGCAAAGCAAGAGTGAAAGCCGTCTTCCTCCTTTGACACTGTTTTCTATTCTGACGGAAGCAAATGAACAAAAATGTTATTGCTTCTTGCTCAGTTAACTAAATGATTTAAAGCAGTGGTTTATTGAGGGTTTGGATGAGTGCATTTTTGTAACCTAATGTTTTAAGTTGGAAAAATTATCCTATCATAATATTTGATGTTAGAAGCATTCTAGTTTTAGGGCAGAGTCTGTGTTTGAAGATGCTTGGTAGACTAATGGAGTTGTTGTCTTTTTAGTTTATTTTCACAGATATCCTGGAAACCAAAAGCATGCCTTAGTGATATCATCTTTTGGCAAATTCCAGCTGTATAATTTTTGTAGGGCTATTTTGTTTTGAATCTGCTGTATTTTTGTATGAATTCTAGTCTCAGTTTCTGGAAACTGTTTCGGGAGGCTTTATTTTTAATAAAGGGGTTCTAAATTGTTTTTAGTAAATTGCCAAAATTGTGTGGCTCATTTCTTCTTTAGGAAAATTTTTCCTGGACTCATCTTTTTGGCTTTACTCAGAGTACAGTGTAGGGGGCCTCAGAGAAAGTGACTGGCCACTAGTTGATTTCCTTGTCGTCAGAGAGAAGTCATTTAACAATGATTGATGAGTCATCTGATTTCTCTAGTTTGGTCATCTGTTAGGCCTGGGAGACTTTTGATTCAAAGCCCATTTTTTCATTTGGATTTATATGCTAGTAATGATCATGATGTCTATCAACATTTATTAAACACATACTGTGTGCTAGGCTTTGGACTCGGTCCTTTACATATGCTCTTTTCTTTCATCTGCTCAGCAGCTTTATGAGGTAGATCTCATTAGTTCCATCTCAAGAGATGATAAAACAGCCTCCCAGGAAGGGTAGCTCGTCCAGTGTCACACAGCTCATTAGTGCCTGGGCCTTCATGGTGTCCAGGGCTCTCAGCCTCCAAAGTTTGTCTTCTCTTCTGCCATGCTGCTATTTTAATGAAGATCTAAGCCACAGATTTTTGGTCAAGCCTTAGAGTAAGCAAAAACTTCCTTAGGGCTTTAGATTCTGTCTGAGCTTATCTTAATTATGGTAAAAATAATATAGCAACTTTAAAGAAAAATTTTTGATATGTGAACACTGTCCATAACATTGCCACCCTCACACAACCATTTTATTTTGTATTTCTCTTCCAGATTTGTCTTTCTATATAACTATTATCAAGTCATATCCATAGCTGTATATTCTGCTTTTTAAAAAAAAAATACTATTAATTCATAAATAGCTTCCATTTTAAATGTGATTCTTTAAAAAGATTTTTCCTGATCTCTTTGAACCTCCCATCCAATTGAAGTCCCTTAAGTAATTCCAGCAAAGTACCCGATACTTTATCTTATCAGCACTTATTACAGCCTACAATTGTGTATTTATTTGTCTGGTTATTATTTAACTTCAGTTGTCCCCTCTAGGTGGAAGAGCTCCACGAAGATGGAGACCTTTTTTCTTTGCTCACCTCTGTTGAGTGAGCGCAAGGAGTTACATTATTTATTAGCTAATACTAAATTTTTGTTTGTCTTTTACTCCATTGCAGAAACACAGAGTCTGTCCAAAAACAGTTGGACAGATTTTCACCAGACTTGGAGAGTTGTGGGAGAGTGTGTTTAGGATGGTCAGGAGATGTGTCATATGTTTTCTGATCCTGTCTGTGTCTGAGATAACGTACAGAGATTTAAGAAATGAGACCTAAAAGCAGAAGTCCTCAGGGTGGGTTATTGGAATTGCAGCCTATGGTTTCCATTTTAGAGTTGAGTAGCTTCTCACTTGGGCTATTCCATATCTTAATCTAGAATGAGGGGCAAGCAGCAGTCTCGTTATTTATTGATGACCACTGAATCTCAGTTACATATCAGCTCATTTCAAATAGATCCATTTGATCTTTTCATTTTCACTTTGCTTCTTTAAACATGAATTGTCTTTTGAAAGCGATGATTTTAATTGCCATTTCTCTTCTGTGAAACACTTGTGAGCTAATGGAACAAATTAAATAGTGCAGGTGTTTATAGTACAAAAGACATGATCTATCGATGTCTGAGGCTAGAATTTTGTTAGAAGAGACTCTGCTACTGTATAGCACAGGGAACTATATTCAGTATCCTGTGATGAACCATGATGGAAAAGGATATGAAAAGAATATATGTGTATAATGAATCAGTTTGCTATACAGTAGAAGTTAACACAAGATTGTAAGCCAACTATACTTCAATAAAATAATTTTTTTAAAAAAGAAGAGACTCTGTATGTTGTACATTACTCTGTGGAATATATAGTGATTATTAGGATGGTCGAAAATAAATCAGATACTTGAAATGTGTAAGCAGGCCAACTGCCTGGTAATTTAAAAATCTTGGCAAGGTAATCTGTAGACTCCTGCAACTGGAAAAAAGTTGAAAGAGTCAAATAAAAACAGAGCTCATTTTCAATCTCTGACATTTTAAAAACCAGTTTTGAATTTAGGGTAGAAGGTTGCCCTTTATAGTGTCTGGACAACAGACAGACTGAAATCCATCTCCCAGCCACCACCCTCCCTAGTTCGGGGGGCTGTGTTCGGGCACACCCTGCTGCCAGGGCCCTCTTGTTTCTCTTGCAGGCTCAGCCCGCTCTTCCAGGTCCCGTAGAGGATGCTTCAGCCCTTCCTGTCTTCTTCTCACCACCCCATGCCATCTCACCCCACATAGCAGGATATTTGCCAAATAAGCCACGTGCTCTGGTACCTGTGCTGGATGTTAAACCAACAATCAGACGTACATACCTCCTGTCCTGGACGTGTCAGTACACAGCTACACATGTCAAGCTGAGGCCAGAGCCAGCACCACAAGAGGAAAACTACCAGTGAATTCATTAACAGAGAATACACTCCTTAAATAGCCTTATGTTATGCACCGGCCTTCGCGTGCTAGCAGACTTTTCACCTCTTCATGGACAGTCTCCTGTCTCCTCTGAGCCGCTGTAGCGCTGTGGTCTTTGTTGTCCATCCTGCTCCTTGGCACTGTCTGTAACTCGTCAGTTCTGTGGGCGCTGACGTTCTAGGCTGGTTGTCAGTTCCTTAGAGGGTGAGACTAAAGCTTAAATTGATAACATCCATGCTGCCTACCACAGGGGCATACTTAATTCAGTTAAGAAATCACAGACTCTCGAGGTTGAAAGAGACCTGTGGGTCGTGGGGCTGAGCCCGCGCTTGCATCTCTTCTGCAGAATCCTCCCAAGTGGTCGTGCAACCTCTGCTCCTGCCACAGGGAGGATGGGAGCCCCCGTGCCCAGAAGCAGCTTTTTGTTCTAGGTTCTGTTGGTATCTGAATGCTTGCATATTTTGAGCTGCTCTCTGCTCTGGGTCCAAATAGAGCTGAACAAGAGTGAGAAGGGAAGTATTGAGAGCCTGCTGTGCCAGACACGGTGCCGGGCATTTCACTTAGACTGTTGTTCCCAAGTGAGCATTCACTGTTGCTCAGCTGTGTGCCCCGGGTCACTGCCTCCTCACCTCTGTTCAGGAGCCTGTTTCCTTTGTTTCAGAGGACCTGCAGGACCCTCTGCTCCCAGATGGGCTAAGAGCTAGGCATTATCCTTACTAAACATTTGAGGAAATTGAGGCCCAGAGAGAGTTACGGCCACACGGATGGGAAGCCAACCCCGTCTTCTGACTCCAGAGCCAGCCCTTTCTCTAAAATATTGTGGCCTTCCCCTTTCACGCTGAAGACGTGGGTCCTTGTAACACTCGAAACCACCTTGTGCTGGCCCGCTAACCCCCTCGTCTTTCTTGGTCTTAGAAACCTTCGCAGTGCTTACCTGAGGGTGCGCATCTCAGTCCTTTTAATATCAGCTGTATACTAATGCTCTCAAATTCTCCAATTCAGACTCTGACCTGAGACTTTGACTGCAGCCCGGCTGTGCCCACGTGCTGTTGCTGTCCCTTCGGAGGAGAAGGGGTCTCACTGACTTGTCCCTTCCAGTGTGCAATCTTACACAGTGAGGTCTTGACAAGGCCACTTTTTTTTTAAAAAGCTGTTTGTTTAGTCTTTCATTTATTCACTCAAAAATAGCCACACACTGTTCTCCTTTCACAGAATTAGGTGCTGATAAGCAAATAAGCCAACAAGGTGTATACAGACTGTTAAGTGACAGGAAGGTAATCAAGAATGAAGTGAGACAGAGGAAAACCAAGGATGTGTCTGTAGACACTGTGCCCTGGAAAGTCCCTGAGGAGAGATGAAAAGATGAGGAGGGGTCAGCTGTGGAAAGAGCTGAGGGGCTCCAGAAGGGGAGGGTCCTCCCTTGTGTTTGAGAAAGAAAAGGGCGGCTTGTGTGGCTGTAACAGAGAGAACCATAACAGCAGAGAGTTTAAAGTTAGGGAACAACAGAATCTGATTTATGTTTTTAAAATCTTCAAGAGACATGACACCTAAATGAAATGTGCCATCCTGGATTGGGGTGGGGGAGGTAGGAAATGTTAACTCTAAAGGACAGTGTTGGGATAAATGGCAGAATTTGAATACAAACTGCATATTAGATACTAGTATTGTATCAATATTAAGTTTCCTAAATTTGATAACTCCTTGTGGTTATGAAAAGAGTGTCCTTGTTCTTAAGAGGGGTGAAGAGTCGTCTTTGCAGCTTATTCTCAAATAGTTCAGGGGAAAAAAAGGAGGAATAGAAGGTGACAAATATGTTAAGGACATACGGCTGTTTATTGTAATATCCCTGCAACTTTTCTGAAGGTTTGAATTTTTTTTTCCCGAAACAAAACTTTAAAGGTCTCTAAAGCTGCTGTGTGTGACAGGAATTACAGGGGACCAGAGTAGGGGTACTCTCTTCCAAGTCTGGAAGGAGGCTGTTGGGATGATGGAGACGTGGATTGCGGTGTCACAGAGGGATGGAGAGAAGAGGACAGATTTGAAATGTGAATTGGAGGTAGAACTAATGGAACTTGCTGATGGAGTGGATGTGGTGGCCTGGGGAAGAGTAGGAGGTAGAAATTGCCTCCTTAGGGTAACAGATTGAGTTCCAAAAGAATCTTCTTCCCAAGGTACTCTCATCCCCAATCCATTCTACTCAAGACAGCCACTTTATGAATAGTTAACATAGTGATTTATTTTACAGGTGAGGTGAGACCCAGGGCTATAAAGTGGCTCATTTGAAGTTGACAGGTGTAGACAGAAATTTTACTCTCTTTACCCAGAAGAAACTTAATATAGGCGTGAGTTAAAAGTGTTCTTCAAACTGAATCCTGTCCCATTAGTTGATTGTGAAATTGATGTAGTAGTTGTTAGCAGCTTTAAAAAACAGTAAAAAAAAAAACAAAACATTGTAGCATGTCCTGTGTGGAAAGGATAAGTAATGTTTCATGAAACTTCAGTTTTAGTTAAATATGTATATATGTATATTCTCATCATGATATAAAATGTGTTATTTACTTTGAGTTACCATTGAAAATTGAAGCACCACGCGCAGGATTATTGCAGACAGGTCTTACAGTCCCCATGGGAATAAGAAAGCAGAAGATAAACTTACTTGGGTGGCTACTGTTGGCTGTCCTGTGTTGTTTATTTTCTTAATGATTGATGGGCATTAGGTCAGTGTGTTTTTTGTAGACTTCATAGTCATCCTCCCCTTCCAGTCTTGGAGTCAAGAAATATTGAGTGCCTGCCGTGTGCCAGGCTGTTGTTCTAGGCAACCCCAATGAGCGAAACAGCTCTGGCCCTCAAGGAGCTTACCTTTAAACACGTTACCAAGTGAAACTTTACGATTCCTTCAGTTTTTTTGAGTGATAGGTGCTCTAAAGGTTTAGGAGGACTGATCCAGGAAGGCCTCTCTGAGAAGGTGACATTTGCATTCAACCCCAAGTGAAACCAAAGGTGCAGCTTTGCTTCAGGGGAGAAGGACCCAAGCAGAAGCAATAGCCCAGGCAAAGGTCCTGAGTTGGAAACAAGCCAAGGGTTTTGGCGGGACAGAACTGTAGCGAGGGGATCAAGGGAGAGTGGAAAGAGAGGAAGTGAGATTTAGGATATTTTTTTTGGAGACGAAGCTAACAGGACCTATTCGCTGTATAGCGCAGGCATCTGTATTCAATATCCTGTGATAAACCATAATGGAAAGGAAATATATAACACATATAGCGGTGGTGGTGGTTTACTTGCTAAGTCATGGCCAACTCTTTCGGCCCCATAGACTGTAGCCCACCAGGTTCTTCTGTCCATGGGGTTTCCCAGGCAAGATTTCTGGAGTAGTTTGCCATTTTCTTCTCCAGGGGATCTTCCCGACCCAGGGATGATTGAACCAGGGTCTCTTGCATTGCAAGCAGATTCTTTACTGTCTGAGCCACCAGGGAAGCCCTAGTGTAGTTAGACCATTGTGTAGTTCTTCAACTAGAGAGTAACATTTTAAAGTACCAGGTGGCCTCTGAGGTCACCAAGTTCAGGGGTTTTAAGTTGAGGTCCCAGTACTCCTTTTAGGGGGGTGTGTGTGTGTAGGGCATAGCAGTTCACTCCAGTATACTTGCTTGGAGAATCCCACTGACAGAGGAGACTGGCCCACTGTGGTCCATAGGGTTGCAAAGAGTTGGATATGATTGAAGTGACTTAGCACATATATATATATGGGAATATATATATATATACACACATACACATGTATATGTATAATTGAATCACTTTGTGGTCCAACGGAAATTAATACAACATTGTAAATCAGCTATACTTCAATAAAATTTAGGATAAATTTTATTTATCCTATAAATAAATATCCTATCAATAAAAATAGGATGTAGAGGGAAGGGATACAGGGATAAATCTAGGTGGACGATGGAGCCATTTACTGGTGAGGAAGACTAGAGGCTGATGTAGAAATATGTAGAGATGTAGAGAAAAGTAATTCAGTAGTTCTGTTCCTGGCTATGAGTTTCAGAGGCCTGTTGGACATAGAAGTGGAGACCCAGGATGGTCAGTTGGATGGTCAAAGTCTTAGGTCAGAGTCTGAACTGGAGAATTTGAGAGCATTAGTATATAGCTGATATTAAAAGGACTGAGATTCGATGAGCTTCCCGGGGTGAGGCTGGGAGGTTGGATGGATCTGGAGTGGGTGAGCTGGGAGTGTGGATCAGAAGAACAGAGGCCTGGGGACAGAGCCCAAGGGCAATTAAGAGAAAGGTGAAGAAAAGCTCTGTGAGCGCTTGGAGAAGATGTTTTCTGGAGGGAGGGGGGAGGGCCCAATATCAATTTATGTAGCAGCTGATTCCCTGCTTTTGAGCCCTGGATTTACTATCAGTAAGTGAATTTATTTATTCTGAGAAGTTACTTCTCTGTGTGAGATAGGTGTTTTTAAATTTCTTATTTGATAAATTAGGGAGAATAGTACTCCTTTCACAGAAATGTTTGGTAAATTAGGTAATACACACAGAGTGTTTCAAACAGTCCCTAGCACATAATAAGAACTCAATAACTCCCTAGTTTTTTGTTGCAGTGGTGCTTACTATAAGAAATCAATTCAGGCTTAAGGTCTGTATTCCAGGTTAGTATAGAGGTTAAGTAGTAGCAGAAATGGCTGTTTGTCTGTGGGTGCTGTGTGATAATCAATTTGGTTTAGCTAGTTCTCTGAGATATTTAAGGAGTCTTGCACAATGAGGGGACCTTCTTACTCAGTTACCATTAAATGGGAATATCAAGTGATCCTAAAATCAAAGTAATAGAAAATTGTCTTTTTCTCAGACATTTAATTTGCTGTTTCTTCACCACACATCATCCTTCCACTTTTTTTTTTTGGCTGTGCCAGGCAGGAACTTAGTGGGATCTTAGTTCCCTGACCAGGAATCAAACCTGTGCTCCCTGCCTTGGACGCACAGTCTTAACCACTGAACTGCCAGGGAAGTCTCTGTCCTTCTGTACTTTCAAGGTCAGGGGAGATATTAATTTATACCATACTGCTACCTTGTCAAACAAATTATTGTGTAAAGGAGCTTCTTAAATTTGACAAATGAAAGCTCAGGAGGAACTCGTTAAACCAATAAAATTAAAAATTCTAATTCCCATTGCTTTCTAGTGTGTACCATTTTATTCATCTCAAATAAACATAGAAATTCAAGCATCCTATAAGACAAATAGATTCCTTTTTAATTAGTGGCTCTTTATACAGAATTTTTATCATCGTGAAAGTTTTAAACCAAGAAAAGAACAAATATTTGCAGTTGCAACTTCGTGTCAACTTTGCCCACTATTTGAAGAGCTCTGAAAATGTAAATGTATCTCCCGTTTTTTCACTGTGGCAGTAAAAAAAATGGACTTTGACTTCTTAGGATCATGTCTCCTCTGTTATGTATGGAATGTGGGAGATACATAGAAGTGTTCTTTTTTTGTGACTGATGTTACTGTTTCTCATGCAAAGACTCGTTTATCAAAAGCTGATCTTTGCTTTTGTGTGTGTGTTTTTCATAGTACTATTTCTTAGGCATCTCCAAATACTAAGGCAGAGTTTTATTTTGAGGAGTTATTGCTTTGTTAATTATTGTACAGAATTATTTCTCAATTTAAGGAGGCCTTGTATTCCATGGCAAAAGTAAGCCAGCTGCAGGGGTTTCTGGGAGCAGAATAATGTAGTGCTAAGGTTTTATGCGTCAATGTGGGGAGTCTAATACTTTACACCAGATTTTTAATGATGCTTAAATATGTGGTGGTTTTAAAATCCCATTTGAAGTGAAGAAGCTCTTTAAAATTCGTTGAAATAATTTAGAAAAGGGGGGAATGATTTTGCCAAGATTTGAGAGATATGAACTTTTTTCCAAGGCTTTACTATGGTTTTGATGCTGCTGAAAGTGACTTTGCCAAATTTCACCTTTATATATGGTGGTTATACTGTGCCTGGATCCAAAAAATGATTTTAGGTGACTTAAGTGATTAAAATATATTTAATCCAAAAAATGATTTTAGGTGACTTAAGTGATTAAAATATATTTAATATACTAATCTTCTTTTCTAAAGTAACAGAAATAATTAAGATGAAGGACTAGATAAATCCTATGTCTATACTGAATAAGTTAGTTCTAAACATTCTGAAAGCTAAGGGGAAAGAGAAACGTGGTTTTTAAGATTCTCATTGTCAAAAGCATAGAGGTTTGAAGAGAGAATATTTCTCCAGCCTTTTCTGAATTTAAGGATAATTTGTTTTGGATTCTAATCCTATATAATCAACAATGAGTAATAACATCGACAGTCTCTCTTCCCACTCTTTCCTCAAAGGGAAATACCCAATTATAAAAATAATGCATGCTGGTTGTACAAAAGTTTAAAACAAATAAAAAATATATCTGTCAAAGTGAACTTTCTCTGAATGACACCTCTGTCTGAGTAGACATTTCTCAGTTCACAGAAAGGGGTGGCCTTAAATCCCAACTCAGTGGCAGTCTTTGTAAGGAGCCATGATGGCGAGTTCAGCACATAGTTATTGGGCCTCTCAGGTTTGCTGCTATTAGGGATACAGAAATGATTAAGACACCACTCTTTTCCTTAAGAAGCTCAAGGACAAATGGGTTTCACTCTTTGTCAGTGACCCATGAAATATTTCGTATCTGTTTACTGGCTACCTGTTATGATCTGGTATGTACCCGCCAGCCAGGGAGACCCTAGTTGGGTACTTCGGTTACTAACTATGCAACTAGCGCTCATGCTGTGTTCTAAGTAACTGGGCTCGGCATGAAGAAGTTAGCTTGAGAGCACAAAGAAGGAGAGAAACTTGTTTTGCTGGGCAAGGGTTTGCAGAGGAAGGAAATTTTAGGTTGAGGTCTAGTGTCAGAGTGCACCAGACAGCCCAGAAGTGGGGATGGCATTCTAGGCAGAGGGTACAGTGAACCCAGAACTTTGGCGGTGCAAGCCAGAATGCACATTTGGGCAACAGATAAATAGCAGATGGCCGAACAGAGTGTATGGCTCGGAGGAGGGGGAGTGTGAGGGAAGATGAGGCTGAGAGGATGGTAGGGCTGTGTCCAGTGAAGAAACTTGGATTTTATTCTGTCAGGAGGCTTTTAAGTGGAGGAGAGATTTATATTTCAGATACATAACCGGTGAAGTGTGACACGTTGATTGTGGGGCAGAGAGATTGGAGGCAGGGAATAATGTGCAACTGAGATAAAGGAGAAGCAAGGTCTTGGGTGTGGAGCAGTGTCCGAGAGGACACACCGAAATATTGAGACATTTCTAGTCTATTGTGTGGGATGGGTGAGAAGAGTCTGGGGAACAGCGGTTGCTGAGGAGAGGGCGGGTCTCCGGGAATACTGACATTCAAAGATTAGCCCAGGAAGGGGGCCTGGTTTTCATTTCATTAGGTATTTTGAGTAATTTTACTTTTCATTTTCTCCCTGCTCAGCAAATGAAATCTTTTTTCATTTTATTTATTTTTAATAATTGTATTATAGATATCTCAACAGACTATTTTGATCCACAAGATACTTTATTATCTAATACCCACACATATATATTAATATGTAAATATTTATAAATAGAGTAAAGCCTCTTTATAATAAACTTGGATTTGTTTACACTTTTTTTTTTTTTTTTAAAGAAACCGTGCTGAAGTTATACGTGCCACCATGTGGAGCCTCATCTTGTCCTATCCTCGTTTAGGCAAACTGGTACATCTTTCAAAGCACCCTCTCCAGCCCTGACAGCCCTGGGTCAGAGGCAGGGAGTCTTAGGACTGGGGCTAAGTCTCAGTCCCGGCTCCTCTGCCTCCTAACTGTGTGACTGTGGGCCTTTCACTTTTACCGCTGAGCCTTAGTCTGCTCATCCATGAAGTGGAAAGATTAAGTATCTATTGAAGCTTTAAAAGTTAAAAAACATTTGTTGATTCAAAATGGAATATTTCCAAGAAAACTATACGACATTTTGAAGAGGCCATTTTGATGTTGTAGATTTGACCTTCATGCCTGTTTCCTGACTATGAAACAGACTATTAACCTTTCAGCTTTAAAACATTTACCTTGTATACCCAGAAAACCAGGAAATACCCCCATCCCAGGTCTGATCCATGCTGTACTCCATCCCTGAGCCTTTTTTTTTCTTAATAAAATATGCATACCTGGTATAAAAATGAGAACAATTCACTTTTTAATATTGTTTCTCATGATTCCCTTTAAACCTGGAGTAGCCTGATGACTCTTTCTCGAGAAGTTTCACCGGTACTGTAGCTAAGGGACATTGGAGAGTAGATAGTCAAGAGCTTCAGTGGAGGTTGAACAAGCAGGGGTTTTTGTCTCTTGCAGCAGCCAAGGTAGGCGCTCCAAGGCTGCCAAGATGCCACGATTCCACCTTTGCATCTTTCTGCTTCGCCGTCCTTAGCATTGAGGCCTTCCTCACACTCCTCCCATTCTCACAATGTAGCTTCTTCATGTGTAGTCACCACTGCTGTGTTCCACCAGGGAAAGAGGGAAAGGGCCAGGGGTAGCAGTACAAGCTTTCTCCTGGGGAGGCTTTTCCTTTCTGTTCAGGAAATGAGGCATCTTGTCCTCTGTGCTTATATTTCATTGCCTTGAGCTGAGTCACACCGTCGTCACTAGCTTCAAGTACTCTGGGAGGTTGCAAGTTTAACTTTGCAGTCTCTCTGGTTAGAACGCAAAGGAAAAGATGGTGAGAAGGAATTTCTGCCAGTCATTCTGTACAGTGTCTGCCCTTGATAGGGTGACATTGTCTTGGTGTAGTTACTAACTTCAGGGTCTTATTTAGGGTGACCAACTATCCTGGTTTACCTGGGACTGAGAAATTTCCTGGGATACAGAGCTTTCAGTACTATATAGCCTGGACAGTCCTAGGAAAACCAGGGTGGTTGTCACCTTAGTCTTACCATATTCTCTTGGGTCTAAAAATACAGAAGTGAGTTATCTCTTGAGGATAAAATGGCCTTGGCTGGGCTTACAAAGATTGAAAGGTGACTTAATAATTTAATTTTAATAATAATTTAATAATATCAAATATTTAATTGTAAATTATACAAAATAATTATCAGGCTATTAAATAATTTAATAATGTACAACAAGAAATAAGTGATATTGGATCCGTGGAGCATCCTGGAAGCAGAAGCTGCTTAGTACATCTGAGCTTTTGACAAAGGGTCTTTGGGGTGCAGTGTTACTCAACTCCAGGGGGCTCTGTTCACTCCAGCCTGGGGTGAATTCCATAGTGCTAATGCTGTTCAGAAAAGCCTTTCTAAGGAATTACAGGATGAAAGTGAAAGAGGACAGTGAAAAACTTGGCTTAAAACTCAGCATTCAGACAAATAAGATCATGGCATCCGGTCCCATCACTTCATGGCAAATAGATTGGGAAACAATGGAAACAGTGACAGACTTTATTTTCTTGGACTCCAAAATCACTGTACATGGTGACTGCAACCATGGAATTAAAAGACACTTGCTCCTTGGAAGAAAAGCTGTAACCAATCTAGATAGCATATTAAAAAGCAGAGACATTACTTTGCCAATAAAGGTCCATCTAGTCAAAGCTATGGTTTTTCCAGTAGTCATGTACGGCTATGAGAGTTGGACTATAAAGAAAGCTGAGTGCTGAAGAACTGATGCTTTTGAACTGTGGTGTTGGAGAAGACGACTGCAGGGAGATCCAACCAGTCAATCCTAATGGAAATCAGTCCTAAATATTCATTGGAAGGACTGATACTGAAGCTGAAACTCCAATACTTTGGCCACCTGATGTGAGGAACTAACTTATTTGAAAAGACCCTGGTGCTGGGAAAGATTGAAGGCTGGAGGAGAAGGGGACGACAGAGGATGAGATGGTTGGATGGCATCACCAACTCTATGGACATGAATATGAGCAAGCTCTGGGAGTTGGTGACGGACAGGGAAGCCTGGCATGCTCTAGTCCATGGGGTCACAAAGAGTCGGACACGACTGAGCGACTGACCTGAACTGAAGGAATTCCCTGTGGTCTCGTGGTTAGGACGGTGCACTTTCACTGCTGAGGGCTCAGGTTAGATCCCTGGCCAGGGAATTAAGATCCCACAAGCCACACGTGGCAAGAAAAAAAAAATGCCTTTTTAACAGGACCAGACCAAGTTCCTGGTTTCTCGGCAGGTGAAGCTTCTCCTCTGGACACTGCCATTTTGTTTCTTCACCCTTTCTGAGCTGCTGTTGCTGACAAGTCTCCCCTTCTGATAGACAGTCTTTGGATATTTTATTGTCTTCAAGCAAATATTTTTTTTGAAAAATTGAGATATAATTCATATATCCTAAAATTCACCCTTTTAAAAGTATATGGTTCGGTGGTTTTATTAGTATATTCACAAAGCCATGCAACCTTTACCACTACCTAGTTTCAGAACATTTTCATTACAAAATGAAACCCTGTACCCACTCGCAGTCATCTCAGCCCCTGGCAACTTTTAGTCTGTGTACTGGCTGTTGGGAATTTGTCTGTTTTTGACATTGCATTTGAATGGAATCATACAGTTTGTGGCCTCTTTTATGTCTGGCCTCTTTCACTTAGCATAATGTTTTCAAGTTCATTCAAGTTGTAGCAGGGAGTAGTGGTTCTTTCCTTTTAATTGCTGAATAACATTCCACTGTATGGATATGTCATATTTTGTTTATCCATTTATAAGTTGGTAGACATTTAGGCTGTTTCTACTTTCTGGCTATTTTGAATACTGCTACGAACATTTGTGTACAAGTTTTTGGGTGGACACATGTGTTCAGATCTTTCGAAATACACCTATGTGCATGTGTGCTAAGTCGCTTCAGTTATGTCCTACTCTTTGAGACCCTATTAACTATAGCCCTCCAGGGTTCTCTGTCCACAGAATTCTCCAGGCAAGAATACTGGAGTGGGTTGCCACACCCTCCTTTAGGAGATCTTCCCTATCCAGGGATTGAACCTGCATCTCTTATGTCTCCTACATTGGCAGGCAGATTCTTTACTGCTGAGCCATCAGGGAAGCCTGAAACACACCTATATTCTCCTAGAATAAACCTAGCTAGGAGTAGAATTGTTGGGTCTTCAGGCATATCTTACTCTGATTCTTTAAGGATACTGTGTATAACTTATTGTTTGACTCTCATTAGATAGCTTTCATTTTCCAAGATTGGGGGTAGATTTACATCAGAATTACCCTCATTGGCTCTCTCCACTTCATCTGTAGGCTTATTGTGAGACTTTCCTGAGATCAACCTGTGTAAAGTGAAGTGCTGGCCTCTAGCTGCACATCCCTCATTTCTGACATTTCCACTGCCCTTAGCTCCCTGCCTCCCCTTCTGGCCAGCTTCAGACATCCCAGACTCCAACTTCTGTCCTTCTATCAAAACATAATAATTTGATATCTTCCACTGATACTTTTGATTGATTGACTGACTGTACTGAAAACAAGTCTATATTATCTCAGGCATCATTTGCAGGTTAAACTCTATGCTGCAGGTTAGTATACTGTGTAGGGGTAGAGCTTTAGACACCAAAAGCCCTCCTAGGCTTCCTGCTGAGGTTGACCTTGAAGGCAGTCTTAATATGGACAGGCCCTTGGTGGGTGATCTGCAGGGGGAAGGGTATGATTGGAAAGACCCTCCCCACTCCTTTCCCTGCTGCTGAGACCCAGACTGGATGTGTCTACTGTGGCTGGCAGAATCCTCCCCTTCATCTCACTCAGAGCCTGGAGCCCTGCCCCTCCTTCAAGATTTCCTCTGCTGTCCTCCCTTTCCTGTTCAAATAGAAATTCCTCTTATTTCTCCTCTTGCTGTTAAAGTAATCTGGCTTACTCTCTTTTTTCCTCAACCTCTTCCTCAAACTGTCTGATGCATATTTTATATTTTCTTGCATGTTTGACTTTTAGTTAATATTTAATGATAATTTCATTCTGCAGCCATCTTCTTATCTGACATCCTGGAACTCATCCCTGGGCCTCTCAATTCTAGCCTCTGATAATTATATTTTATAAAAAAGAAGTGTGATATTCGGATATATTCTCTTATTAGTTAAGGTATTACTGAACGTGAGGCTAATGCCATGCATCTGTAACAAGCTGTTCCGCTCTGTGAATACTAATGTCATTTAGAGAGAAACCTTTCTTTGTTAAACACTTTTTCTCCATGGGCCACTTGTTTCCAGACCAATTTCATAGTAATTTGTGGTTTTTTAGGTATGTCAATAGAGATGCTGTAGCCAGCATGCCAGGATTTGGTTAGATAAACATTTTACAAGATGGCTTACTTTTAAAAATTATCTTTGTTTAAAAAAGTTAATTTCTTCCCTAATATCTGGTAAATCGAGGTTAAAACATTTTTTTTTAGTGTTTTAAACCTTTTAAACCTGGTTTCTGAAGGTTGATACGTTAGTGCTTTTTTTGATTTACCTCCTTCTGAATTTTAAGGAAATCAGTGCCAGAATCTGTAACATGCTTATAATACATATACTTTTGATGATCATGTGTATTTTATTTATTAAAAACAGCTAAGTAAAAATTTCAGTGAATGATAGTGTGCATATAGTAACATATTCCTCATCATTTATACGCTATTGAGAGAGTGACTCATGCATTGTTTTTGCTTGAGTTTCTGAGAGTTTGTAAAAAGGTTACAGACAGTCAGCAATGCAATTGAAATAATGGATGTATAAAATGGGAGATTAAGTTGTTTCTCATCTGTTTCTCTCTTACCTGGATGAGATTTTAACCTCTTAAAAATTTCCAGTGAAGTCAAGGTCAGTACTGTGAGCCCAGTACGATTCTACCCATCATGGTCTAAGGATTTCCTGTCCTGTCACAGAACATGTATATTTCCAAGGGAAAAAATACAGTTTTTTTTTGTGATGATAAACAGCTCTTTAAGGGCAGAGTCAGGCATAAAAAGATGATCTCCATTTTAGGACTGTGAGGTGCTTGTGGCAGGAAAAGGGAGATGAAAGTTAAAAGTTCCAGTCCGTTGCCTGCCCATGATACCTCCCGCTGCCCTCCTGGCAGAAATTTAGGGATATATTTCTGTTAGGTGTAAATCACTGGTCTTAGGATAGAGCAGAAAACTGACCTGAAGACAGTCAAATTGTTTGTGACCCACTTCAGTGGTCCTTAAAGTAGAGTACATCTCAGTAAGAAGTGGTAAATGAATGACCTTGGGTAGTAGGTAAAGCTCGATTTCTTAGACAGGGTGGTGGACAGCCCAGTAAGAATGTCACAAATATATAGTAAAAACGTGTAAAATTCAGACTCTAACGTACCATTTTATACCCTGACTCTTTTTTTTTTATCTTGTCTTTACCTTCAGGCCTCTGTCATTGTCCACCGTGGTTTTGATTTTTTTTTTCATTGTGCATTTATTGTCCCTCTTACTGATTTCACCGTGGGATAAAACTTTTCTGTCAAAGTGATGTAACTTTGCTTTCTGGATCTTTTACCTTGAAGTCTCTGTTCCTAGAAGTCTGCAGAAGATCACTTTTCTCTCACTCCCCATGTGTGTATTTTATCTGTTAAGGAAAATGGCATTTAGTGGGAAGGGGTGGGAGATTGACCCACATAGTAGAGGCTTCCTTTGTTATAATTTACATACTTAACATATTCATGGCAGACTTTCTCCTATTTTCAGATTCTGAACTCTTAGAGGATTTAGATACTTTGGTTTTGTATGCACACATGGTGAAATTCCTGGCTTGAAAAAAGTTCTAAGTGTTTCCACACTTGGCCCAAGGCATTAAGGGTTATATAAAATTTAGTTCCTTAAATGACCATTAACCAGAAATTTTATCTGGCCATACAGAGGAGACATGTAACTTAAAATATGCATTGCCCTCTGCCTAGCATATTACTTTTGGCAACCAGAGATAGATGAGAACTATGCTGTGTTTAAATTTTTCATTGTCATGAGACAAATCTACTATTATAAAAGCTTTGCTGATCAGTGAATGTTTCCTTCTATTGATTTAATTAAAGGAGCAGTATATTTTTAATTTAATCATGGCACTTTGATGATCTGATACTTACTGGATGCAAGCTAAGAATTGTTCAGTTTTTCAAGATTTATATTGCATCTAGAGTGATGCTGATCAAAAGAATGAAGGAAATATGTTCTGTGTCTGCCTTGTCCAATATTAACCACTTGTGGCTGTTGAGCACTTAAATGTGGCTAGTGAGACCCAAGAGTTAAATTTGAAGTTTTCTTTAAAATTAAAATTTAAATAGTCACAGGTGGTTGGTTAGTGGTTATCATATTAGACAACAGAGATTTAGATCATGTAGAAAATCACCCTTTAGTATAACGACATCTTGGGCTGTCAAGGTTTCTCATTTTGGGTGGAACCAGCCTCAACTGGTTAAATTTGAAGTTAGTAAACAGCGTTGCTGTTAGCCATAGGGAAAGCCTTATTTAACAAAGGAGTAAGTTTATCAGACTTAAATATATTAGAAATGAACTTCTTTGAGAAAAAAACTGAGTCCAAAAATAACTCCAATAAAATTAATTGAACAAATATTTAGAAAATATTTCCTGTGTGTAAAGAACTATACTAAACGTGGAGGCCTTAGGAGTGAACGGAACTTAGGTGGTCCCCTCAAGGAGTTTTCTATTTGAGTCTTTTTTTTTTTTTTCTATTTGAGTCTTAATGGGGAGGTTTTGGTAAGCTGAGGGGGTGAGCTCTGTCCAAAGGGGTTCCTTGTAGAGCTCAGAATGCCAGGCCAAGTAGGGTATTATCATCAGACTGTTGAAGTCAGGATTCGGCTTCAGGGCTTTGCGGCCTGGCTGGGGCTGTAACAGCCCAAGAAGGAACTGTTTACATCTGGGAACATTAAGATCCCGACATACAAGATTAATCTGGAGTGAGAGAGGGTTGAGGTGGGACTGGGATTTCTCCAGGTGTGCACTGTGAGAAGCTCTGCTGAGTTCCAGATGTGTTTGAGCAGGCCCCTCAGGTCTTCAGCATTTCTGAAAGATGGCCTTTCCCAAGACTCTGGAAAGCTGGAGGCAGAGATACTGGGCATGAATCCCCCCACACCCCCACGCCACCTCTGCACACACATTTCTCCTCACCTCCATGAGGAGGGATTCTTAATAAATGCTAAGTCTGGCTCAACAGCCAGGATTTTCTAATGTATATAAATATTCCCTTAAACAGAAGTATAGAGAGTGTTAAGTAAGCCAGATTTTTTAAAAACTTGCAGGAACTCAGCTTTTTTCCCTTTAAACTGACAAGATCCTGGGTTCAGTTGGCTCTGCTCTCAGTTGGAAACCCAGGGACAAAGGAAAGCCGCAGGAGAACAGGCGGCACCTGCGCCTGCTCTGTGTCGCCACTTCACTTGCCCATGAAGTTCTGTGATTTTAGCTAAATTAATCATGAATTTAGAGCAGAGCGGGGTGTGTTCCCACCAATCTGTGACCCTCCACAGCCCTAGGTCTTCCCAGTGAGCCACTAGGCACTGCTTGGGAGGCAGGGAACCCGGAACCTAACTGTCCTGGGCCCTCTTTCTGGCAGTTGGGTGAGTCATGAGGGCCTGAGGGGTAAAGCTCAGGCAGGCAGGGAGCAGTAGGTCATAGGCTGAGAGAGGGAGGCCGTGTAAACAGTGGGGAGCTGGAGTCAGTGATCTGATCTCATGGTGCAGATGTGGAGGGAGAAGGGCCAGGTTTTTCCCCTGGGGACAGGAGTCCCTGTCACACAGCCTGTCTTGGCAGCTGGGCCTGTCAGGATCCAGTCACCAGACTTACCTGCTGTGGGTACGCACTGTCACTCTGGGCTTGTTTTTGCCAGGTCAGGGATGCAGCACCACATCCCTGTTACAGTCTGTCACCTCTGAGGCTGAGGTGGTGGTGGGGGTGTGTGTGTGGCCTTGGGTTGGCAGTCTTCACACAAGGTGTCCAGACACTCGTGGTTCGGGAACTCAGCCACGGAGAGTGGGATGCTCGCCTCTGTGTACCTTGGGCCAGGATTCGGGCTGACCGGTTTGGCACACAGGCCTGGAATAGGTTAGGCTTCTGCTTCAGGCATTAAGGGAGGGAACTGGCTAGGCCTTCCTGGTGCCCACTGGCTGGCACCTGCCCCTTTCAGAGGTGGGCTCAGGGTAGCTGTGGAAATTTTCCAGTGTTTGGGTCATGGGAGTGTATGCCTTCTCCCCGTAAGCACTGCCAGGCCAGGACCCAGCGGAATTGAAAAGAATGAGTTACTATTAGAAGAAAATATTTCCTATATGTAAGTAAACTCAGGTACAGATGGGAAATGATGAGTAAATTGGACTTGCAAAGATTTGAAACCTCTGTGTCACCAAAGACAAAATCACAAGTGTAATTAAAGGACAAGTAGGAGACTAGGAGAAAATAGACCATGTGTAATAGACAAAGGATAAATGTAGAGAATATGAGGAACCAGAACAATCAGATTTTTTTTTTTTCCTGTTATATTGACAGAAGTTACAAAGATGAATAATATTCCCTTTCGGTGACAGTGAGAAAAAAATGGATGTACTTTATATATAGTGAGCATATAAATTGTTCAGGTGTTTTTGGAAGGCAGTTTGACAGTGTCTATGAAAATAAAGTCACATACCTTTGATTCCGTAATTTTGTGTCTAGTACAATATACATGGGCACACATTTATTCTCTCTGTGTTAGCAGTGGTGAAATACTGGAAAAGCTAAATGCACAGTGGTATAGCCAGCATATAGAATATTATGCCACACCTAATAACAGTGTGGTAGTGGATCTGTATGCAGCTTGTATGGTAAACTCTCCCAAATACCTTCTTAGTGAGAAAAATAAATTACAAAATTATCACATTTATGTTAAAAAAAAAAAACCCTCAGAACTAGATCTATTTCTGTATGTATTGTATTTCATAGATTCTTTATGTATTATGCACATGAAATCTATATATAAAATAAATTCATTTCTGTTCTAAATGTATTTCATGGATTCCAAAACATGTTTTTCACATTTTTTAAATCAGTGTGTCTATATATATGGGGAGATAGAGCTGCCTAGTTATCTGTGTCATCTGAGTCATTTTTCCCTATCTTATATTTGATACTCAGCTCATCTGAGACTGTAAGGCTTGCATGGCTGAGAGATTGTTCAGCCTCATTAAGAAGTTAAGGAGCTGTGAAGATGCATGGGGAGAGACTTGAGTACTGAGGCCCAAAAGAAGCGTGGAGCAGGACACTCGAGCCCAGGGCCAGTCGGCATGGTCACCTTTACTGTCAGTGTGAAAGGTTGAAGGGCTCAGTCTACAGGGTGGCAGCAGGTTAGCCAGGGCTAAGTACTGTGGGGTTATTCATCTACTAACTAGGGGTTCCCTGGGACAAGCCTGGTCAGTGGTGTCCCATCCACTGTTTGGTTAGGGTAATGGTACGGTGAAGCAGAAAACAGGTCAAACCACAAAGTGTTACTCAATGCTACTGAAAGAAAGTGCATTGTCTGGGTGGAGAACTAAGTCCTGGTGATGAAGAGCCAGAGGAGTAAATGAACTTTTTACCTGAGGGGTGTAACAAGGCAGGTAGAAACCGTAGGTTGGAGGGAGGGTCTGCCCTGTTCTGGAGGCCCGAGCAGGAGATCTTTGTACACAGAGCATAGTGTGGGTGTCTCTGCGGAAAGTTAGAGCTACATTATGAAGGTAAACACAGAGTTTAGTGCTAATGCTGTAAACTCAATGCAAGTTGCTCAGTCGTGTCCGACTCTTTGCGACCCAATGGACTGTATGGTCCCTGAAATTCTCCAGGTCAGGATACTGGGGTGGGTAGCCTTTCCCTTCTCCAGGGGATCTTCCCAACCCAAGGATCGAACCCAGGTCTTCCACATTGCAGACGGATTTTTTTTTACCAGCTGAGCCACAAGAGAAGCCCCCTGTAAACTAAATGACTGTTGAAAAGGTACAGAGTGTAGTTTCTTGTAAGAGGTCAGCCAGAGCTCTGGGAGCCAGAGGAACGGAAGAGCACTCCCTGGGAAACCCAGGAAGATTTCCTGGCCAAGATGTCATTGGGGTAGTCATTGGATGAAGAGTGGAATTTGAACCCGTTGACTTTTAAGGAGCGATGCGGGCGGAAGGGAAGAAGGGCTTATTGCTGTGAACAAGGGCATAGAGGAGAATATGGGGAACTGGGAGCGGTGCCGCTTGCTGGTACAGGCATGTAAATAGGTAGATGGGAAAGGTAGATAAAAGGGAAGCAGTAGGAAGTAAGATTTTAAAAGGTAAGTTATAGCTGGGCCATGAAGAGCTAAGAAGGCCAAGTTTGGAAGTTTAACTTTGATTAAGTAGGCATATAGTTTACGTTGAATCCTTTGGTTACCAAGTGTTAAATCTTTTTCTATCATCATTGGTTAATTTTTGTAAAGTTTTTTTTTAAAAAAACTTAAAAAATTTTTGTAAATTTTCTGATTTAGTTTCTGAGAGTTTTTTTTTTTTTTTTTTTATAATATAAATATTCAGATCTTGTGTGTAGAGCCCAGGATTTTTTTTTTTTTTCCTTATGCAAATGGTTGAATTTTAAAATTACATGTGTGCTATAAACTTTGTTTTTACTCTCTGCCTTCCAGCATTTGCAAATAACCACGTCTCTTTCACAAGAGATCATAAGAGATCCTAGCATTTATCTCCATTCAGTGAAAGTGAAGAACTGAGCCCTGTATGAAGAGGTGAAATTGAACATGAAAGATTTACTGAGAACATTGTTTAGGGAAAGCTATGATCCCTGTACCTTTGCTGTGACATGATTTGGAACAGCTCTTCCGGTCCTGGCAATTCTTTACAGCCTTTCTTTTGAACTCAGCCCCGCTTCCGTTGCCAGTTTAACCTCGACATTAGCTGGTACTGCTGCTTCGAGGGCTGTCTTTGGCAGGAAGCCTCCAGGCATTTTTCTGGATTCTGGTTTTGGCTCCCCAAGTACCTTGCTGAGCTGAATTGGCCGTATCTGAAATGTGGAGGACCTAGTCTGAAATGTGGGGGGTCAGTTTGGAATAGGAAAATACAGTAACAATTCTTGCTTTTTCTGCTGCAGTATAACTTATCAATGGAGAAGGCAATGGCACCCCACTCCAGTACTCTCGCCTGGAGAATCCCATGGACGGAGGAGCCTGGTATGCTGCAGTCCATGGGGTCGCTAAGAGTTGGACACGACTGAGTGACTTCACTTGCATGCATTGGAGAAGGAAATGGCAACCCACTCCAGTGTTCTTGCCTGGAGAATCCCAGGGACGGGGGAGCCTGGTGGGCTGCCGTCTATGGGGTCACACAGAGTCGGACTCGACTGAAGCGACTTAGCAGCAGCAGCAGCAGCATAACTTATCAAATCCTCTTGTTTTCTCCTTACTGGTACAAGGGGTTGCACTGAAATGGTTATTCATCTGTGTCTGTGATGTTTTTAAAAATAATAATTTCACTAATATGTCACAACATGCATTATTTATTACTTTAGTAAATGGATAGTTTAACAAGCAGCAATTTACAAAGTTAAACATGACAATTAGCATGATCTGACATAAAAAATTAAATAATCTCCTGGCGTCTTTGTCATCAGCGTTGCATTAATGATTTTAGCCCTTCTGGGAGCTTTCGTTTTTTGTTGACTCTGACTGATGATGGCAGACTGTGGTAGTGATCTGCTTTTATAAATTATTTTTTTACTTGGAATGCTATTAGCATATAATTTGGACTTGCAGAAATAAAATTGTTTATCATTGTCAGTGTTGTTTTGACTTATATTTTGAGTTCTTCAAGGAAGAAGATAAGGAGTGTCTCTAACAGACATTTGGTGTCCACTATGGTTTGCCCACTGGTGTGCCATGGGGAGGGCCTGCCTTTGGCTGTGGAAGCTGATGCAGGTCAAATGCACGTTTCCTGGTCTTGCCTCTTAGGAGTTACAGGAGTGGGCTTACTCCTTAGGCTCAGCCTGCTGACTGCTTTCACCCTGGAGTTTGAAGCTGGAGAGAATGGTGTAAAATGCAGGGACAGTAATGGCAGTACAGCTACTAAAATAGCCAAGATTTCATCTTCCCTGGATAGTCCTCATGGTACACATCAGTGTTGATACAGGTGGGCTTAGCTTTTACTTTTGTATGTTTCGCACTGATACCTCCAACCTGCTTTTGTGCACACAGTCAAAACCTTGAGCATTGGGTGACAGACAGTTCAAGCTATTGTGTGGTGAGACTGCCTGCCTGCCAACAGCTTGGGTTCAGCAGGGTTGATTTCTTTTTCTGTGCAGCAGTGCTTATTTGTGCAGTTATTTTAATATTTAATAGAGTTGAATTTTAAACTCTTCTTGGAGGAATTTTCGACTTCATGGAAGTACCTTGGATACCTGATGACCGAGTACCTCAATTTGATATAGCCCTTCTCATTTTTCTATCCTATTAGTAAGGAAGTATGTATGGTAGTGTATTAAATGGGAGTTTTTATTTTGCCTAAAATTCTGGCCAAGATCCAGAGCTGTAGCCAGTAGGTGCTAGGCACCCATATAGTCTCAAGAGAGATTCTAGAAGCATCTATCATGGGACTTGTAAAGGGGTGGCTAAATGGGTCTAGCAAGTGTTACACCCTCCATCCTGTAACCCAGCCTCTGTCAGGAGGACTGGAAATGAGTTGCATGCACAGAACTCCCAGGAGGAGAGAATGTTTTTCCTTGAGGGAAAGGAAGATTTCGCTCTGTGTGTCGTTCTCTCAAGAGAATAACAGAAAGGCTGGGATGACGGTGAAAGGAGACTGGCATTTTATTGAATTGCAGTCACCAGCCAGGTGCTGCTGTGGATTTAGGGTGAAGTCCTGAGGAAGAACTCCGGAGGGAGTGTGGCATGCCTCTCCTGGAGTTTGGAGGTGTCTGTGAACAGAGGCTGGTGTCTTCCTCTCACCTGGAACTAGCTGTGTGGCTGGAGCTACCTGGGGTGGTGACTGGGGGGAGCAGTGTGTGGAGAGAGGGCAGCAAATGCCAGACACTTCCTGCCGGCCAGGAGGTCTGCTTGGAGGCAACCACTGAGTCTTCTTGAAGGAACTTCCCTGCATGTGCAGACTGCCTTCCAGGCATGGGACCCCAGCAGAAAGAGGCTGTGGACGAACCACGGGCAGGAACTGAGAGAGATGAGCCAGAGGGCCCGTTGCCTGCCTCAGCAGCATGGAGGATCCAGAGACGGGGTCTCACTGGAGAGATCTGGCATTTGGGCTCTAGCAATTGACAGGTGTTTTACAGGCCAGAGGACCACAGACGAATAGATGGACATTTCCTTTTCCTTTTTCTGCCATTTGCCTCTTTTCATTCTCTGGCTCCCCACACTTTCCTCTCTGCTGGTCTTAGGGGGAAAGCTTCACGTTAGATGAAATTAGGTTTGATATGGATTAGACTGGACTTTTTAGTACCCAAAAGTTTGACTGTATTTAATGCAATTTCTTTTTTAAACTCGTAACTACAAATATGTAGTTCTAAGTTACTGAGCTTGGAAAAAATCCTTTCATGATGACACAGTCAGCATCTCAGCACCAGTAGATTAGAGCTGGGCAGTTTCACTTATTTTGTGTTTTGCAGATTTCAGGTGTATAGCTTGCCAACAGTTACTTTGTCAACTGAGAAAGTTGAAATTTCACTATAAACTGAACATTGTAAACTTGCTAACTAATTTTATAGCTGGTACAAGTCATGTCCCTGTATTGGCATTTGGGACCCCTTATGAAGTAGTCTGAAACTTTGCAGCTTTTCATTGCTTTTTTGGTGTGTTTTGCTGTTATTTACTTTTAAAGTGTGTGAAAAACATTAAAATTTACCATCTCAACCATTTTTAAGTGTAAAGTACATAGTACAGTATATTTTTTAAGTGCATAGTTCAGTAGTGTTAATATGTGCACATTGTCATGTAACAGATCTCTAGAACTTTTTCATCTTGTAAAACTGCAAATCTATACCCATTAAACACTATGCCCCTGCCCCTTTTCCCCCTTCCTCAAAACCCATGGCAGCCACCTTTGTGCTTTCTGTTTCTAAGAGTTTATTTTAGATACCTCATATAAGTGGAATAGTCATGTATCTTTTTGTGACTGACTTTTTTCAGTTAGCATAATATCCTCAAGGTTCATCTGTATTGATGCATATGACAAGATTTCCTTCCTTTTTAAAGACAATAATATTCCATTTGATGTATACACCATCCTTTCTTGACTCATTCATCCGCTGATGGTCATTTGGGTTGGTTCCACCTCTTGACTGTTGTGAATAATGCCGTGGTGAACATGGGTGTGCAAGTGTCTCTTTGAGATCCTGTTTTGAATTCTTTTGAATATGTGCCCAGGAGTGGAAGCTAGGTCACATGGAAGTTCTATTTTTAATTTTTTGAGGAACCTTTATACCATTTTTCCTAATGGCTGCACCATTTTAGATTCCTACCAACAGGTCACTGGAGTTCCAATTTATCCACATCTTCATCAATACTGGTTATTTTCTGTTCTTTTGATAGTGCCCATCCTGATGGATATGAGGTGATGTGGCATTTCTTTTATGATTAGTGATGCTGAGTATCTTTTCTTACACTTGTTGGCCGTTTGTATATCTTCTTTGAAGAAATGTTTGTTCAAGTTTTTTACCCATTTTTGAATTTGAATATTTGCTTTTGATCATTGAGTTGTAGCAGTTCTTAATATATTCTGGATGTGGACCTCTTATCAGATACAGGATTTGAAAATGTTTTCTCCTATTCCATAGGTTGCCTTTTCACTCTGTCCTTTAATTGTATTTTTTTGCAGTTAAAACATTAATTATAATGATTAAACATTTTGAAATACTGAAAAGTTTAGGAAATAATGACAGGCTTTGATCAGATCTTCAACATTTTCCCAGTAGACTTATTGAGTAGTGCACGAAACTTGAATTAATTCCATCATTTGACTAAAATGCTCTTCTCCCATCATCATTCCTCCTTATTCTCTCCCACTCCTCTTCTGTCCAAAGACTCCTTAAAAATACTGTTTCATCCTTTTGTCTGTACCCTTTCACACACACTTGTTTCTTTTGTATGATATAAGGCGAACCTTATTTTACCTCATGTTTTACCTTTTCATGCTCATGCTCCTTTAAGACTCAACCAGTCAATCAGTAATTTCTTCCATGTGCTAAGTTGCTTCAGTCCTGTCTGACTCTGCGACCCTGTGGACTGTAGCCTGCCAGGTTCCTCTGTCCATGGGGATTCTCCCCATGGCAAGAACACTGGTGTGGGTTGCCAAGCCCTCCTCCAGGGATCTTCCCAACCCAGGAATCAAACCCAAGTCTCATACAGTCTAGGTCGTCTGGAGGTATTTTGAGGATTTTTATACTTAGCCCACTCCAGTCGAGCAGTGTAAACTTCTAAAGCACCCAGCTTGTTCTTATCTCTTTAGTCATTCCCGTGGACCTGCCACAATACCTAGTCCATAGTGTTTGGCTTCTTTAATAATTACGGATAGAAAGAACAAATGCCTTTTTAGAAGTAGCAGAACTTTTTGCCAATTTTGTGTCTAAGTATCCTTTCTCTTCTAATTTTATCTGGTAAAATTTTGGCAGCTAATTGTAGATTTTTATGAACTTACATTGGGTTGCTTTTGTCTTCTGTTATAAAAGCAATAATTAGAGGAAATGATCCTTTTGAGAGGTTGCTTAATGAATTCTGCTTCTTTCAAATGTGCTGCTTTAAATCTTATTTCAAGTAAACTGAACTAATGCCCAAATTATTTCACTGTAGATTCCAGAGTATTATGATTAATTTCCTTCCATTAAATTCCTTAGCGTCTTTTCTTTGGTGGTAGTGGTGGGGGTAGGGGCTCAACAATCGAAAAAGACTTTATTGATTTTACATTTAGTGTGGTTTACTCTGCTCAATTATATTGTTCAAATATAAGTTTGTGTGTGGCAAAAGATTGTGTATATTGGAATTCTATTTTCTCTTAAATTACTTTGTGTTTTATTCACGGCTGGTGTTTAATGGTTTAAGATTTCAAAAAGCCTTTTCTTCGTAAGTCCTCAAGTGCTTTTATTGTAATCCTGCAACCTAACCTTCTGGTTTCACTGCATCCTTCCCCACCCTTGAAACAAGCCCAGGCACAGACACACACTCTGGCATGCACCCCTATGAGCCCGTCCGCCTCCCCTGCCCCTCACCCCCACCTGACAGAACTGAGCGCAGTGGCCCAATTCCAGTGGCCGTGGTGTTGCAACTCCCCTCCCCACTGTGGTGGCCCATGGACAGAGATCTCTTATCTTCAGCTGCAATAAGCTGGTTAGTTCCTTTTACTTCCATTAAGCTCATGGGCAGTGAAAATCCATTAGGTCATCACTACTTGGAGACTTTCTTTTTTCTGTTACTTTTTCACAAGGCATGCTGCTTGCATCCTCCAGAATGTAAGAGATGAGACCAGCATCTATTTTTGTGTCTTAGCAGTGAACTTCATCCAAGACGGTCTTGATTTTTAAATGACTTTAGCTTGCACCATGATTTAAATTACTAGTCAAAAAATTTCAGCTTTTCTATAAAACATTCTATTAAAAATTTAGATGTATTCCTCATGGCTTACATTTAATAAATAAGCACTATAAGCAGGGATCTGTGTTGTTTTTTTGGCTTTGAAAATTGAAAGTTTGGGAGCTATTATGTTTTAGAACTTGAAAACTCCATAGGAAATTAAGTATAATTCAGTTGTAGATATTTTTGCCATGTTAAATTAGAATTTTAACTATACCAAGCATAGAAGGCACTTTTAAGTTACTTTGTTCAACAAAACGTGATGGATGCATATGTGTATTCGTTAGATGTTTTCTTTGTCACCAATAAACTGTATGTTTGTTTAGTAAAAAAGAACAAAGTGCTTCTTATAGAATGTTCATCCTCTCAAAACATGTGAAATGCATTTGTAAACTGGGCAAAGTCACCTAAAATTTGGGTCCTTTCCAGTCAAGTTATATAGCTTTCCTGTTCTTAGTAACTGGAGGCAGGGTTGTGATGGAAACAATGGGGGCTGGGCTGTGGACAGACCTGCTGCTTCTACCGGCTCTGTAACTTTTTGCAAGTTAGGATTAACCTCTTTGAGCTTTGTTTTCTCATTTATAAGTTGGAAGAGGATTAGCATCCTGTTTGCACATAGCACATGATACTAAGTAATTTATTTTCTCTAGACAGCACCTTATATTTGTGAATTGCTTTCAGGTGATGCTGTTTTATTTATTTTTTAAACTTCATCTCATTGGATTTTTACTGCCCATTTAGATGGTGGGTAAGGCAGATATCATTCTCCTTGTGCAGCTAAGAAAACAGGTTCAAGAGAAGTTTTATGCTTTATCTGTCTTATCTTTTTAAAAAATTGTATGTATTTGTGGCTGTGCTGGATCTTTGTTGCTGCGTGTGGGCTTTCTGCAGTTGGAGCGAGTGGGGTCTGCCCTCCCAGTTGTGGTGCGTGGACTTATCACTGTGGCGGCTTCTCTTGTTGGGGAGCGGGGGCTCTAGATCGCGCAGGCTTCAGTAGCTGTGGCACACGGGCTTAGTTGCCCCGTGGCATGTGGAATCTTCCTGGACCCCAGGGATTGAGCCCGTGTCTCCTGCATTGGCAGGTGGAGTCTTAACCACTGGACCACCAGGGAAGTTCTATCTGTTTTATCTTTATATGGCCAGTCAGTGACAGCAAGAACTCCAGCTTGTATCTCCTGGCCCCTGTCCCATGGTTTTCCCACAAAAATGCTATTTAATACTGTGAAATGGCAGGAAAAAAGGAAGCATAAAGCAGCTCTCTGCTGATAGTCACTTTATTTTTCCAATGTAATTATATCTTTGGGGAAAAAAAACAAACCTTTGATTTTTCATCTCCCAATAATTCCTTTATTTATAGTCAGTTAGTCCAAAGAAAGAATTTTTTCATATATTTATGGAAGCAGCCACTATTTCTATGAAAGATTAGATGGTATATCACCATTCTAAATGGATTTTTTAAAACTCTGTAATCCAGTGAATGGTTCTTGAATGCTTCTTAGCCTGAAGCGTGTAAGGTGGATTGTGAAGATTTTATCACTCAGGGTTTGTGCATTGTCACCACTCTTCTTTAGGTGTGAAGTTGACCTCCACTGCTGTGTAAATGAGTGATCATCTGTTCTCTTGGAAAAAAAAAAACAAAAAAAACCCCCTAAGTATATGAGGTGTGACAGTGTTGCAATGAAACAGACTCACCAAGTCACACATCAATACCAGCGTCGTTATTTTTGGTCAAATGCGTATCACATAGCTAAAATTTATCATCCTTATCCTAGTGTAACTTCAAATATCTTAGACCTAAGCAGCCTCTGTATTCTTTTCAATATGTAGCAACGAGAGATTTAAAACTTTAAATTAATTACACAGATGGGACAGTAAGAAAACAATGCAAGATAAAAATCTCTGGGTAATGTTGTAGAAATTGAAGTTCTATAGAACTTCAGAAAAGAGAAGGATCAGTAGGATGTCCTAGCGGAAATGTGAGCTTAACTGCATTTTGGTCAGAATAACATTTTTTTCTGTTATCTTATTGCTAATATCTAAACACAGATAAATCTGGCATTAACCTAATGTCAATGTTATCTAGAGACATCTGATGTTCAAAACAGAAAGTGGAGGTGGATTAGCCTCAGTTGACTGCCCTTGCTCAGAGGATGTGGTCAGGGCTGTTTGTCTGCGTCTGTAGCTCGGCTCCCTCTGTGTACGGGATCACTGTGCCTATAGGCTCTCTCCTGGGTGACGGGAAGATGGCTGCCCGTACATCCTGCCAGGTGAGTGGTTCCAGCCTCCAGAAACGCCAGAAACTCTCTCCCAACACATATATAGAAACAGCCTTCCTGAGGCATGTGTCCACCCCTTAGACCAGCTGTTGTCACCAGATGCCTGGGGTCTGTGGTTTAGGGGATCATCCCTGTGAGTTGGGGATGAGGACATGATGATTGACAGTTCTCCAGGACCAGAAGTGGAAGTGGGTTTGCCAAAAGAAAGGGGGTGATGTGCCAGAGGAAGAGGAGAGGGTGGGAAATGTGTGCACAGCAGCACAAATATCAATAATAACTCTCATAGTCTGCGGCGTAGGACCGCAAAACAGTTCTTAAATTGTCCTCTGGGTTCAGGTCAGGGGTGTTAAACGCAGAGTACTCTTGAGTAATTCTAGATGGTCCAGGTGTCATTCCCTGTTATAGTGGTTTTTAAAGCTTTCAAATCGTCAACTACTCTTTTACCTAATACCCCATGAAAATATATATTCTGAGTGTCCCAAGTGTTTGTGCTTTGAAATATCTATATGTACCTTTTATATTTGTGCTTTTATAAGTTGAAAAAGGTAATCACCATGGCCATCTATTTGGATGTGACAGCCCTCCATTTTATAAAATAATTACTATTGAATCAGAATTTTTGTTCAACGTGTGCTATTAGGTTACCTATCAAAGCCAACTGAATGAATGACTAAAAGGTTCAGATCAAAAGCAACTGGCTTATCTTCATGGAGATTTTCATCCTTTAATTTAAAATGTGTCTGTGTCTAACTGATTATCTCTCACATTTTATAAAGAAATATTGACGTCCTGTAAAGTATACAGTGACCTCACTTCTGGCTGTGTGGGCAGACTTCACTGCAGGCCTCTGAAGCATTGATATTCCTGTAACCTTTGAGGCAAGATGTGTGTATAGTGTATTAATGAGCTGGTGGAAGTGATGTACAGTAATTTCATCCTTGGGTAAAAACAGATGTGAAAGATTCTGTTTTAATATTTAATCAGGCTCCAAGCCTCTGTTGGCTTGTTTAAGTTGACCTGACAGCATTATACCTGGAAACACTTTGAATTAAACTCTGAGTGCTTGACCTTGTTCAAACAGTTGTAATTTAATAAGGCTGCTGTCTTGGTGGAGATAGCGTGGCTAATAGGCAAATCCTTTTCTGGCTGGGATTGTTCTGTTTGTGAGTGCTGAGGGTGGGGAGGGTCAGAGATTCCCAGGTTCTCACCAGCTTTAGGGAGGAGCTAGATTTGAAGAAGCAAAATGTCTAAATTAAGAAATTGTCTTTTAGAAGACCTTTAAGACCTCGTCTTTTGTTTTAATTTTTAGCCTTACAGAAGTAATGTTTTTAATGTAATTTTAGTTGGGCTCATTTTGGTTGAAAACAATGAAAAATCATTTGTTAAGAATGATTCCAACCAAGGGGGCTGGAAAATTCTCAGGAATCAGAGGAGCCCTAGGAGAAGCAGATGCCAGCTCTGGTTCTTTGTCTGTTTGTCCTTCCACCTCCTGTCTTCCCTGCCCACCCATTCATTCATTCATTCTCTTTTCCCTCTGGTCTCTGTCTCTGCTTCCAAGGCAAGTCTCTGGCTCCTCTCTCCTCTCTCATCTGCTGGTTTCCTCACTGTCCTTCCATCTTTTCCTCTGCCTCAAGGCTTCTGTTTACTCAGCGTTTCTTTTCTCTCAAGCCACCGGTTTGTAGTAGGCCTTAGTAGTTTCACCTTTTTGTATCCTTTCTGATGTGGTTTCTGTCATTAATAAGTTTGTTTCCTTATTCAGATTCCAGATAGTGGGATGCTATGTCAAAGCTACTGTGTTATCTGGAACATGTACAGGAATTGGTTTTGTCTTGAAAGAAAGTTTGTTTGGACTAGATACCATGAGTTGCCCAATATAAAGGTGCACATATATATATATATTCTGGTTATGAGAGTGTTCTTACATGCTTATTGGAAAAAAATGAGAAAAATAAAAATTAATCAAAATGCAATTAAAATCTCCTGTGATTCCCGCTATTCAAATAGCTAATACTTTGGTATATTTCCTCTCATATGTTTTCTTATTTGTGTATAAAAATTATATACACATTAAACACCCTCACCAACTTTGGAACCACATTGGTAATACTTTTTTTTTTTTGATAATACTTTAAAAGCCTTCATATGTACTGCTGTCACCAGTGACAGTGTAGGTATACTCAGGCTGTGAGACTTGTATTAAAAGCTATGCAGTTTGGTGTGAATATTTTATTCTTGGACTTCTGACTAATATTAAGTGTGGCATCCTTAATCATTTTGTATTATCTTTTCTTTGACTTGCATTATTTATCAGTCCCTTTGAGAGGAGTTAACTTGTATGTATTTCCAGCTTTCACTGTGTTTAACATAGTGACTCATATGAAATAAATGTCCAATATTTGGTGTCTTTTGCTTTGTTTTTACAAAATAATTTCTGTATATACTCTAAATACATTGATAAGGTTCCAGCTCAGAGGAATAAAACATATGTATGTGTATATATGCTAATATGCTGAGGATATGGAAAAGGAACAAGGAAATACTAATTGCTTTAAAACTAGTAGAAATTTTGACAGTCCTTGCAGTATATGTGTCTTCTGTAGAAAGCTAGCTGGTTCTCCTTTTTCAGGAGGCCTTCCAGGGTGGCACTCATTGTCTTGTTGGGTTTGCTGTGGTCCAGTATGGTAAGCAGAGTGCTAAGAATGCCCCCTGATGACCTTTGGCCTTTGAACAAGCCCCTCTACCTTGAGCATGGGTGCAACCTGTGAATGTGTTGAGCTGGCACGCCCACAATTATATTACCTTGGACTATGAAAGTGGGCAGTGTCCAGGTGGGCTAATGTAATCAAAGGAGCCTGTTAGTAGCAGAGCTTGCTCTCTGGATAATGAGAAGAGAGAGATTTGAGGCTTGAGTAGGATTTGATTGTGTTTTGCTGGCTTTGGAGATGGAAGGGAATATGTGCCTCGAAATGTGCATTGCTTCTAGAAACTGAGTGTGGCTCCCAGCTGACAGCCAGCGAAGAAACGAGGACCTCAGTTCTACAACCAATAGGAACTGAATTCCACCAGCAACCTAAATTAGCATGAAAGTGGGTTGTTCCCCAGAGGCTCAAGATAAGAGCCTGATCAACGCCTTCGTTTTGACTCTGTGACACCTTAAACAGAGAAGCCAGTCCAGTCAGCCTGCTTGGACTTCTGACCTACAGCACTGTGAACTAAAAAATGGGTGTTGCTTACTCTACTGTTTGTAGCAATAGAGAACTAATATAACCCAGAGTCTTGCTAATTCTTAGCTTAGTCAGATTTTATCTTTATTTTCTCTGGATATCAAGGGCAGAGTTCTCTGTCACACAGACTCACATTAACCTAGCTGAAGAACTGATGTATAAAGTTTGGGGGCCAGTATATTTGTTTATTTGTCTAAGAAGTAATTATCCCGGGAGTAGTTGATTTCTGTTATCTCCCTGAAGGCACACCTGTGTAGGAAGCCAAGCTTGTATCAGTGGGCATGGCATCTAGCCTGAAGAGTTAGATGATTTTAGTTTTCTGTCTCACAGCAGGGATTCCGGTGTCCTGGACAGTGTTTAAATGGATGCTGCCAGCTTATCTGGAGACTCACTGTATTAGTTTTCAATTGCTCTGTTAACAAATCACTGTAATTTAACAGCTTAAAACAACATTTGTTATCTCACAGTTTCCATGGGTCGGCATGGATTAGTTGGATCCTTGGCTCAGGGTCTCACCAGGCTGCAATAAAGATGTCGGCTGAGGCCATGATCTCTTCTGAAAGTTGAGTTCCTCATCTAAGCTCGTTGGATGTGGATGGAGTTCAGGTCTTTATGGTCATAGGGTTGAGGCCCTTTGCTTCTAGAAGCTGCTCTTCCATATGACCCTTCTCCACAACATAGTTTTCTGATTTTTCAAGATCCTTTTGAGAATCTCTTATAGACTTCCAATCTCTGATCCTTTGAAAAAGCTCCATCTGATTAAGTCAGGCTCACCTTAGATGATCTCTATCTTGATGGACTTGAGGGTCAGTGGATTTGGGACCTTAATTATATTTGCAGAATTTCCTTACCTTGGTCACATAACTTAACCTAATTGTGGGGGACTGGGGAGAACCCATAATATCCATGGTCCTGCCAAGGGGAGGGAATTCTAGAGGTTGTATACACCCAGAGGCCATCCTAGAATTCTGCCTACCACTGCTTTAGTCTCAGTGTCCACTGCTGACTGGCTTCTTGTGTCTGCCACCTTCTTTCAGTTCAGTTGCTCAGTCGTGTCCGACTCCTTTGCAACCCCATGGACTGCAGCACGCCAGGCCTCCCTGTCCATCACCAACTCCTGGAGTTTACTCAAACTCATGCCCATTGAGTCAGTGATGCCATCCAACTGTCTCATCCCTCTGTCGTCCCCTTTTCCTCCTGCCCCCAATCCCTCCCAGCATCAGGGTCTTTTCAAATGAGTCAGCTCTTCGCATCAGGTGGCCAAAGTATTGGAGTTTCAGCTTCAGCATCAGTCCTTCCAATGAACACCCAGGACTGATTTCCTTTAGGATTGACTGGTTGGATCTCCTTGCAGTCCAAGGGATGCTCAAGAGTCTTCTCCAACACCACAGTTCAAAAGCATCAATTCTTTGGCATTTAGCTTTCTTTATAGTCCAGCTCTCACATCCATACATGACTACTGGAAAAACCATAGCCTTAACTAGATGGGCCTTTGTTGGCAGACTCATATCTCAGCTTTTTAATATGCCATCTAGGTTGGTCATAACTTTTCTTCCGAGGAGCAAGCGTCTTTTAATTTCATGGCCACAGTCACCATCTGCAGTGATTTTGGAGTGCCCCCAAAATAAAGTCTGCCACTGTTTCTACTGTTTCTCCATCTATTTGCCATGCAGTGGTGGGACCAGATGCCATGATCTTTGTTTTTGGAATGTTGAGTTTTAAGCCAACTTTTTTGCTCTCCTCTTTGACTTTCATCAAGAGACTTTTTAGTTCTTCTTCACTTTCTGCCATAAGGGTGGTGTCATCTGCATATCTGAGGTTATTGATATTTCTCCCAGCAATCTTGATTCCAGCTTGTGCTTCCTCCAGCCCAGTGTTTCTCATGATGTACTCTGCAGGTTAAATAAGCAGGTGACAAAGGAAATGGCATCCCACTGCAGTCCTCTTGCCTGGAAAGTCCCGTGGACTGAGGAGCCTGGGGGGCTACAGTCCATGGAGTCGCAGAGAGTTGGACACGACTGAGCGACTTCACTTCACTTCAATATACAGTCTTGGCGTACTCCTTTTCCTATTTGGAACCAGTCTGTTGTTCCATGTCCAGTTCTAACTGTTGCTTCCTGACCTGCATACAGATTTCTAAGGAGGCATGTCAGGTGGTCTGGTATTCCCATCTCTTGAAGAATTTTCCAGTTTATTGTGATCCACACAGTCAAAGGCTTTGGTGTAGTCAGTAAAGCAGAAATTGATGTTTTTCTGGAACTCTCTTGCTTTTTTGATGATCCAGTAGATGTTGACGGTTTGATCTCTGGTTCCTTCTTTAGCTGTGTTAATACATCCAGTGTTTGGAGGTCTGGGCTTGGAAGCTGTTTTGCATAAAGCTGCTACATAGTTCTACTCATATTCAGTATGTATTGATTTTTAAGTTTAAATTTATAAAGCAGATTAATTAATCTTTTCCCTTCAGTAATTGAGGAATGGAATGAAGGGAAATGTCTTCACTATAATTGCCAAGATTCTGACAACAGTGACCTCTTTTTGTAGTTTTATGGCCTGAAGATTTTATATTATTAGGGAAATTCTGCCCTCATCAAACAGTTTCGTTTTGTGGCCACGTTCTTGGGATCTTAGTTCTCCAACCAGGGATTGAACCCAAGTCACGGCAGTGAAAAACACCAAGTCCTAACACTGGACCACCAAGGAAGTCCCCTCATCAAACTTTTGAGTACTATAACTTAACATTCTACTTAATAGATGGAGAAACTGGGGAGAGGAAATGAGTTGTTTGCACAATTAAATTATTAACCATTGAAGAAATGCCAGTGTATTGTTTCTTATTTATATTCTACATTCTGTCACTGTGAAGACTCCTGGTAAAAGGCAGTCTAAATTTAAAGCAATTAAGATAAAATTCTATTATGAGGACTTTGATAGTACCTGAACATAGATGTCCTTGTTCATTAAAATGAATGCTAAGGAGTCCAGAATGTGTTTTCATGAGGCAGGTTTTTACCACTGCCCGTCTGTTCTGAGAGATCTTTGCCTCAGGCCACAGTGGCCAGGAATATGGCAGTTAACTTGCCTTGCTCTCTGGGGAAAAGTCCAGAAATGGGCAGTGAATTAGTAAGTAAGAAGTGTTCCCTGAGCTATAGGCAGTCAGTTGTTGATTCACCGATGAAAAGGTAGGAGGTAGGCTAATGAAACACAACATTCAGACTCGGCTATTGACTCTTAGCTGAGCTGAACGGGGGATTTCTGCTGTTTTGCTCATTTTCCCTGAGTGGCGTAGTTTGTAGGTTAAACATGCAGCCCTGGGAATCAGGCTGCCTGGGGTAAACCCTCATTCTCCATTTACCTCTGTCTCCCGAGCCTCTCTTTCCCTGTCTGTAAAATGAGGGGTAAAAGAGAGTTCATGTAAAACACTTCCTATGGTGCTGAGCGCTAGTACTGGTGGTGGACCCAGGAGAGATGGCTGAGATGGGAGCCATCAGTCCCAGCAGGGAGGGTTAGAATTGTTTAGAATTGCCAGTGCAGAGTGATAATAAAAAGCAGACTGGCTTTAGTCAGTTTATTACTGTTTTTAAATTCTCTGCAGACAAAGTACCCCGTTATTGCCTGCACCCTGGGTAGACCACTCCTTCCATCCAGCCCCTTGAAATGCCACCACTGCCTAGCCAGTAAATGCCCCCAAAATGTTTACTGCCTTTCTCACATTTGAGCCAAGGTAGATGTTTTCATTAGAGAGGAATTGCTGGGTGGACATGGACTAATAACGTTTGTAATCGTAGAGTGTAGAAAAATTGTTGTAATAAAAATAAGCCATTTTGAATACAGTTTATAAACCATTAAGAACAAAATGTAGCAGAATCTGACCTGAATAACAGAAAAATGAGGCAATACTGAAATCAAAACAGAGCTTTTCTTTTTTCTTTGTCTGAGTCCCTAACATTGTAATACTTCGAACATGTGCATGAAGACATGAACTGTCCCTTCACTTATTACTTCAGTCTTCCATTTTGTCTGTAAACCATACTTAGACTTACAGTGTCAGCCTGAGCTTGGCAATCAAGATGGTCCCTGTCCCTAGTCTTGGCCTCAACCCCCTTTCTCTAACTCATCACCCCAGACTCTCTGTTCACTTACACACGTCGTGTCCAGCTCTTCTGGACTGCTTCTTGGGCTTCAGCCCCTGGTGTGCTCCCTGCACTGTGTCCCAAACTACCTAAGTCAGTTCTGCAGGTTAAGTCTCTTTGCATCAATGAAGACTTCCTTTCCAGTTCTCTTTTTTTTTTTTTTCTTTCTGCTGCTAAGTCGCTTCAGTTGTGTCCGACTCTGTGCGACCCCATAGACGGCAGCCCACCAGGCTCCCCCGTCCCTGGGATTCTCCAGGCAAGAACACTGGAGTGGGTTGCCATTTCCTTCTCCAATGCATGAAAGTGAAAAGTGAAAGTGAAGTTGCTCAGTCACGTCCAACACTTCGCAACCCCATGGACTGCAGCCTACCAGGCTCGTCCATCCATGGGATTTTCCAGGCAAGAGTACTGGAGTGGGTTGCCATTGCCTTCTCCTCCAGTTCTCTTTACTGCTTTTCCCTGGTGCTAAATCCTTCTTTTAAATTTATCACATTTGTTTATAGGATTCATTTTTTCCCCTGCCTGCAGATGTTGGCTGAGATCTCACTGTGGTCAAAGCAGGATGATCCCTGGGTTCTGCAGAGAGGTGGCTGAACGGGTTGGAAATGGTCACTGTTGCCTTCCTGAACTTCTCTTGTCCCATTTTCTTTTCAGGATACATTTGTTTCACAGTCACCTGTCTTCTCTACTCTTACTACAGATGGAAACGAATCCACCAGAAATCGCTTAGACTAAGTGGGCAAGAACTTTCAGAATATTCACAAGGGATCTTAGAAGTAACTTAATGTAGAAATCTCTTGAGAGGGGTTGAGCCTGTTCTGTTTGCACACTCTGTTTGCTATTTGTCACGGATGCATCCTTAACATTGAGTCTGAAATTCCTCTTCATTCTGGTGCCGTCCAGTGCAGTTTCAGTGAATTTTTCAATGCAAAGTACATTTGGCCCTATAAAATTGCTGATACAGCGCTTTTTTGGTTCTGTGAAAATGGCGATTTTATGTGGGTCAACCCAATATTTTCCTCCTGATTCTCTAGGGTTTTTTTTTGTTTGTTTGTTTATATATTCTTCTAGTTTAAATAACTTTCTGTCACTTAAATCCTTAATATAAGTTCGTAGTTCCTTTTTACATATTTTTTATGATTTATATATATCCTTACTCTGGTAGACCGCAGGGTTTTGACCCACAGCAACTCAAATTCAGCTGCAAGTTCTCTCCCAACTGCTCTCCTTTTTGGACTCTGAACCAAGGTTTTTTAATCACAGTATCCGCAGTATATATACGATGAGGTTAAAGGGTGGTAGTCATTTGTGCTGGGCTCAGTCACTCAGTCATGTACGACTCTGTGACGTAATGGACTGTAGGCCACCAGGCTCCTCTGTCCATGGAATTTTCAGGCAGGAATACTGGAGCGGGTTGTCATTTCCTTCTCTGGGGGATCTTCTCCACCCAGGGAATGAACCCATGTCTCTTGCATCTCCCACACTGGCAGGCAGATTCTTTACCACTAGTGCTACCTGGGAAGCCCAGTAGTCAGTAGTTGGGGGCACAAGAAATCTGAAAAGTAAAATAAGAGGTGGCCATCTTGGCCTTGTTAGTATGTAAACAAGGCCAAGCCTGTCCCCTCAAATCAGTTTTGGAGTTTATCCTCTTGACTGTGCAGAAGAATTACTCCCTGTTTAGTTCTTTATTGGCTAGACACCAGGCTGCACTTCTCAGATTTGGGTTAGCGTTACGCTGAAACTGGACTCCCACATCCTTCCTGGATAATCTCCTCACGTTGTGCATAAGTCTGTGGCTCACCTCCTCCGCATCGTGGCCTCACATCTTTCCCCTTAGTTCTCTAGGGCTCTGTGTGGATACTGGCCTTCTGAGGAAAGGGTTCTGTGGCCAGAAATGCTTTCTGATTTGCTTGGACTAACTTGAGTTCTCCAGCAGACTTAAATTTCTTTCCCCAAGTTTTTGGTGCACATTTTGTGAATGCTTATTGTTCTTTACCTGTTGTTGTTTCAAAGGAGTAGAGCAGTTGTCATACTTACAAGATGAGCAGATTGCCTGGCTTCCAAGCCCCACCCTGAAGCACTTAGATCCCACACTGCTTGAAGGGAGGAGGTTATTGTGCTGTTGTGTTCAGCTGTGTCTTCTTTCCCCTAATGTTCTGTTTTACTCCTGCTTTCTTTACTCCTATTTTCTTCTTTCTTGTTCAGTCCCTCAGTCGTGTCCGACTTTTTGCTCCACGGACTGCAGCACAGCAGGCTTCCCTGTCCTTGTCTATCTTCTCGGGTTTGCTCATGTCCATTAGTTGGTGATGCCATCCATCCATCTCATCCTCTGTCTCCCCCTTCTCCTCATGCCCTCATATGAGCCTTTCTCATATCAGGGTCTTTTTCAATGAGTCGGCTCCCCATATTAGGTGGCCAGAGTATTGGAGCTTCACCTTCAGCATCAGTCCTTCCAATGAATACTCAGCATTGATTTGCTTTGGATGGACTGGTTTGATCTTGCAGTCCAAGGACCCTCAAGAGTCTTCTCCAGCACCACAGTTCAAAAGCATCCATTCTTCAGCACTCAGCTTTCTTTATGGTCCAACTCTCACATTCATACATGACTATTAGAAAAACCATAGCCTTAACTGTACAGACCTTTGTCAGCAAAGTGATGTCTCTGCTTTTTAATACACTGTTTAAGTTTGTTATAGCTTTTCTTCCAAGGAGCAAATGTCTTTTAATTTCATGGCTGCAGGCACTGTCCACAGTGATTTAGGAGTCTGAAGAGAGTGAAAAAGCTGGCTTAAAACTCAGCATTCAAAAAACTGGTTTCTTGAGGTCATATATTTATTGAGTAAGATGAGGTAAAGGGATACATCCCATTGTTGTTGCTTTAGTAATCTGTCTACTTTGGTTAGACTCTAGTTTGTCAGTAAATTAGTGAATTCGCCTAACTGCCTTACCTTGTTTTTCTCTCTCCGTAATTATAACATGAAAAGAATTTATTACCTGCCTTTTTGTTTTGTTTTGTTTTTGGGTCTGTGGCATTTTCCTCTGACTAAGTGTCCAACAGCCTTATTAACGGATGAATTGGGGGCTTCCCTGGTGGCTCAGTAGTAAAGAATCTGCCTGCCAGTGCAGGAGACACTGGCTCAGTCCTGGTAAAGGAAGATCCCACATGCCTCTAAGCAGGTAAGCCCGTGCATCAAAACTATTGAGCCTGTGCTTTAGAGCCTGGGAACCAGTTACCGAGTCCATGTGCTGCAACTGCTGATGCCCACGTGCCCTTGAGCTCAGCAACAAGAGGAGCTGTCAACAGTGAGAAGCCTGCGTACTGCAACTAGAGAGTAGTCCCCTCTCTGCACCTAGAGAAAGGCTCTTGCAGCAATGAAGATCCAGCACAGCCAAAAACAAAATAAATAAATAAATATTTTAAAAAGAGGAGAAATGAACTTAGTTTTTGAGGTTTAGTGCCTAAGTGACTCCACCTTGGGGTCTAAAAATACTTCACTTCTGGGTACTCAGAAATAAGCTGTTTAATTTTTTCTAAAGTTTTTGCTCAGGGGGAGTGGAGTGTCTGCTTGCCTGTTATTTTCTGAATATTCTTCCTCAGTTTTATTGTTGTTGTTGGCATTTGCTCATATTCAGACTCATCTCAGCCGTTCTCCCTGACTTTAAAAACGTAATGGACTGTAGGTCTGCTGCCTCACTGGTAAGTCATCTCAGCTTTAAGAGGAAGTTTACTGAGGGTTGGAAACTTGAACTTGTGTAAAACAGATGTCAACACTTACCTTTTATGGATGAGGGCAGGGAGTAAATACACATACATACAGAAGCTAGGTCCTCTCTTAGCATTTCTTCCCTAATCTTGGGCCTGAGCCAACAATCTTGTCTAGTGTGTCCTTTGCCATTTTCAAGATCCTCTTCTTTGATTATTGCTGGCAAATCTTGGGTATTTGTCTTCATTCCTGAAAGAATATTTTTTTAAAAAATATTTTGAGAATAGGCACTTTATTATGTAAAACATATTTCCTCTAAAATCTTCAAAGCAACTTTATTTTTCTTTGATTACTCTGAATAGCCTAGCAGAGTATAATGTGTGAAGATATTTGATAAACACTGTTTGCATTCCTCCGGGATTCATGCTCTTACATGGTAGCCTATATGTGTGTGTGTGACTTGTGTGTATGTATGAACATATTTTTTAAAGTTGATTGAACATAATTTTTAACTGTCTTCACTCACTTTAGAATTTAGTCCCTCTGCTGTTCTGTGCCATTTTTATAGAACCATGTCATTTTTCCCTTGATGCCTTCCCTGTCTTTCTTCTCATCACGATTTTTAAATTATTATTTTGTAGTATTTGTGATTCTTATATCCATTTCAAGTTACCTTTCCTTTAAAAATATTTTGATACATTTTCTTGAATGACTGTATGTCTATGATCTGGGGAAAAAACAGTAAGTGTTTGTGATTACTTTTTAAGAAGCAGATTCCATTTTCTAAAATTCTATTCCCTTTTGTATTACAAAGGATTTCTAAACTGGCATCCTTCTAATTGTGTCTTCAGTAGCTAATGAGTTCAGCCTTCAAATATCCTTCTTTCTAGGCTGTTTTGCATATATTTATGTGATAGTTAAAGGTTGAAGGGGATAGGGTTGGAGGATGAATCCTAACTTTCAGTAGATTTTCTATTAAGTAGTCATTCAGATGTATAATTTTCTATATTGTAAGTCTGTTAACTTTGCTCAGCCATGTGTCTTGTATTTAGCTCTGCCTGTATTATAGAAAGGTTATATTTTATATGAGCATTTGCTTTCTCTTATTTTTCCCTCTTTGATTTCAGTTATAACCGCTATGAATGTAGTTTATAATATGGGCAGCCATGTCCAGTTTTTAGGCTTTCAGAATTACAAAAGAGGCTATAATATATTGGTTCATAGCATTGCCTAATTACAGTCAAATCCGTGAATGACCTGTGTAAGTTAGTGCTCTCCCTGATGTCTGTGTCTGTGTGATGGAGCAGAGTGATCATGGCACATGGGGCCAGTCTGGCAGGGCTTTCCAAACATGGTGCCCCAGCATCAGCCCCAGGGCAGCCAGCAGCTGGAGCAGCATCTGCTTTTGACAACAGAGTGTCCTTGTTGCTATTGATTGGGTTGTTCAGTCAAGTGCAAAAAAAGAGTCTAACTGTAAATGGTAGTTATATGATAATCCTAGAGATAAGTAAGTGTCATGTGAAGTGTTACTTGCATTTGGGGATGTGAAGAGAGGGACGAGGTAGGCAAGTAATCGGTGGGAGAAGTTTGGTGTCACAAGCTATTCACTGGGAACTCTGCAGATCACTTTTGTTAGGGAAATCTGAAATCAAGCACCCCATACATAAACCTCAAACTAGATTTCAAAATATTCTCATAATGTTAATTGCTTCTGGAATTTCACAAGGATTGGATTAGACTTGGATCTCGCTACAGAAGCACATTATTTGACATTAGTCAAGCAAGAACTTGTATTTTAGAAATTTGCTCCTTTGAGAAAGGAAGGAAACGTGTATGCTTGAGGCCAGCGAATAGATCTACATTTGGAGACTGTGGGGCTCCAAATCTACATTTGGAGCTGACCGGTCACCCAGGCCTTCCCCAGCAGAGACCCACACCCAGTGCCTGAGTCACCTGCTACTGACAGTACAGTAGACCTGCCCTCAGGCCCAACGTGAGCTTTAAGTGTTATTTTATTTAGCAAGTCTGTAGCATTTTCTTCATGTAGTATGTCACTGTGCTTTCTCAACATATAATTAGTTAATCCAGAAATTAAAAGACCTGTGACAGAAAGCAGATGCTGTTCTCACCAAAAATTGAGAAATAAAATTCAATCAGGTTTATTAAATGAGTTTTTCTCAAATTGAAGAATTGTTACGTGAGTAGCTTTCAACATAATTTTCTTGGTATTAGATGTGTAGAACTAATTTGGATTTGGTTAATTTCATATTTATCACATTTAGTTATTATTTACTGCCAAGGTTAAAGCAATTTATTTCTTCTGAAAAATTTTAGGATCTTCTGAATAAGGAACTTCAGCCAAACTTGGTAACTTTTTCAAAGTAACTGGCTCAAGAAATTAGGAATTTCTTTAATGATGAGCCATTTTTGTTTTGAAATCGGCAATTTAAAAGGCCTGCATAGTTAGGTTATGATTCCAGTGTACCCTCAGTGCAAATGGATTTTTTTTCCCCCTGTTGACATAGTCTGCTTTGTTTTCAAGTTTATATAGTTCCCTTAGAAGCAAAGAATGTATCTTTTGAGATACAGCTTTTTATTAAAACCTGTTCTTTGGCAAAAGTAGTGATAATTTAATACTGATAAACCATTACTATATGTAGCTTTGAAAAGCATCCTTGTAAGTTTCTCTGTGTTCTTGAGACTCATGCTGTATAGGCTGATAAGTGCGTATACTACCCCATCCTACTGTGTACTCTAGCATTCTCCCTTTTCCTCACTTCCCTAATCTGCCGGGCTCCGTGTGTTTTCAAGACTTTTCTTCCCATAAGGTGCCTCACCCACCAAGAACCTCACTTCCTGCCTTCGCTTCCTTTGTCTAGCTGACTCTCACGCATCCTTTAGATTTCAGTGTCAGTGTAACTGGAATCTGGGAGGCCTTCCTTGACTAGGCTCTGAGCTTCCAGTGCTTCCCTGTTCTCACTAACATAACATCATCACGTTTATTAGTGATCTCATTGTAAACCCCAATAAGGCAGGGACTGGATCTTTCTGTGTCTCCAATACTACCCCAGTCCTGGCACATACTAAGTTGCAGTGAAATGTCTATAGAATGAAAGACTGTTTCTGTTCTTTATCACTAGTCTTTCAGATGAAGAATTAACTGGTTACCTTTGTCTTAAATTGAAACAATTTAAAGGTTACAAGTTCTGATAGATCAATTCAAATCCACCACTTCAATACTGCTGCTTGTTGCCACTGTTATCTATATTCTGAAGATGATTTAAAATTCACTTACATTGCTTGCAATGGTGGTTTTTAAAAATCTGTATTTTTTATAGTGGTGTTGCCGTTGTTGTGACCCTGAGAGGTATCATAATGCCTTAATGGTAATCTGTCTTGTAGATCTGTTTGCATTTTCACTTACATCTATAGTTCTACGTGTTTTATTGAATTGGTGCTTTCTTTGATAATTCGCATTTTTCTCTATGTTAAACTGCCCTCTCAGATTTGTATTTTTACCATGTCAGCAGTTTTTATTCAGGACATATTCTTGTATTCTGTAGCATGGCACAGTGCTTTATACAGAGCTTTGTTTCTTGTGCAGTGATGAATCAAGAATGAAATATCTGTGGAGAAGGAAATGGCAACCCACTCCAGTACTCTTGCCTAGAAAATTCCATGGATGGAGGAGCCTGGTGGGCTACAGTCCATGGGGTCACAAAGAGTCAGACACGACTGAGCGACTTTTCACTTTGACTCTCACTTCCTAAATACAATGGCGGTTCTGATTATTGCACTTAAAACTGGGATGTTGGACTATATTTTCAGTATTCTGTTAAACAGTAAAGTACTGTGTAGATAAAATGATACTAAAAAAAAAATCTGCACAGTAGTACTGGATTTCATGTATAATGATTTCCATGTTCTGTATATCACTACGTTATATCTTACCCAGAGAGTCCTTATAGAGTCTGCATCTTTATTGACTGTGCTGGCCATAGATAAATTTCAGGTCTATTAAATTTGCTTTGTAGTTCTCATATACTTTATTTGCTTGGTTCTTTGTTTTTTTTTTTTTTTTAGTTATACTTGACACATTGTATATGAATTTATTTTTGGTAAAAATTCAGGTAGTGTCTATCTGGTAATGGTTCCTTTGACCTATTTCATTATTTTTATTTACATTGTATGTCTGGACATTTTGTATAAAACTGAACATTTCTTTGTGACATTTCTATCATTTGAGAAAATAACTCAATCCAGCAAGGACTTTAAAAAATTATTTTGAAAAAATAATACAGAAAAATTGTGAAAATAGTGTAGTTTATATGTACTCTTTAGCCCCCCCCCAATGTTTACCTGATCCCCTAATGTTTACCAATTACATTGCCATAGTATGATTATCAAAGCCAGAAATGTATTAATACACTGTTAAACTAAACTATAGACCTTACTTGAATTTTACCAGTTTTCCACCTACTGTATTTCCTTGTCCCAGATCCGATCCAGGATCCCACATTGCCTTTAGTTGTTGTTTCTCCTTTGTCTCCTCCAGTCTGTTATACTTCTCTGTTCTTTCTTTCAGTCTCCTTAGCAAACAGTTTTGTATACTCACTATGTCCTAGACACTAAGGTTGGTGCTTGGGGCTAGAAAGATAAAAGAATGGAAAAGACATGGCCCTTACCTTCTAGCTCTCAAGGTAGACAGCATATATACAAGCTATGAGCACAATGTAGTATATAACACCTTCTGTAAAAAGCCTTTGTTCCATCTGAATAGAGGGGAGAGAGTTAACACTAGCTCATTAGGATTTCCCTGGTGGCTCAGACGGTAAAGCGTCTGCCTACAATGCGGGAGACCCAGATTTGATCCCTGGACCAGGAAGATCCTCTGGAGAAGGAAATGGCAACCCACTCCAGTACTCTTGCCTGGAAAATTCCATGGACGGAGGAGCGTCATAGGCCCATGGGGTTGCAAAGAGTTGGACACGACTGAGCAACTTCCCTTCCCTTCCCTTCATTGGGTGACAGTGTTGAGGCAGCCTTTTCTGAAGACGTGACATTTGATCTGGTTGTTAAAGAATGAGAGAATTTTTCTTTTTGGAGAACTGGCATGGAAGAGAAAGGACATTATGGACAGAGACAACATTATTGGCATGAATGCATAACAGACAAAATGGTGACTGCATAGACTGGCACATCACTTAATTGAAATATGGAGCATAGGGTATGTAGAGAACATAACGAAACTAGTAACAGTTAAGAACTATCTGTTTTCATTGCTTTTTAATTATGTAGATATAGTCTCATATTTATGAGGTAAGTTTGTCTTTTTAAAAAAGTTTCAAGTTAACCATACTTATAAGCATTTAATTTGTAATCAGTGTTTCTAATTTTAGAATGTATAGCATTAAGATTTTATTGTCTGAACAAAGGAAACATTTTCAACTCTTAAAATGGAATCTAAAATCTTCTAAAAGTTCTATTAATATTATGAATTCATTTTATAATGTCTTTGAGCACCTATTATGTAACAGACATTCTTTTAGGTAAGGGATATAGCAGCAAAGAAAACAGGAAAATTTCTGTCCTTGTTTCCATACATCTTAGTGGTCTTTGTTGTAATATATTTGAACTGACATGGCAGTGCAGTTCGTCAGGCATTTGTTTCCTGCCTACCGTATGTAATGCAGAGGATTAGAACAATGAATAACTGTATGACTGGGTCATGTAAGAGAAAAAGAGTTCTGCTGAGTTCAAGTTTGCTGGCACAAATAATTTGGTCTTTATTTTACATTCTTTCTTGCTTATTTTTGCTATGTATAGAATTCTGAGTTGTTGTTTTCTTTGAGATGATGAAGGACAGGGAAGCCTGGGGTGCTGCAATCCGTGGAGTCGAAAAGAATCAGACGCAACTTAGCAACTAACAACAATGGTTTTCTTTGAACATGTGGAAGATAGTCCCTTGTCTTATGACTTCATTTGTTAAACTAAGGAACCTGCATTTTAATCTATTTTCTTCAAATTTTATCTGTGAAGTTTTGCTGTGATATGTCTAGATATTCATATCTTTTTATGTGGTCTGCTAGGTATCTTAGTTCATATAAATTCTCAGCCATTGTTTTTTTACATACTGTTCCTGCTTCCTCCTCTTTATTCTCTCTTGTCAGGTTTCTTTCTTTTTTTCTTTAGTCCTTGAACATTCTGTTTATAAGATCTTTCTCTTTTTAAAAAACATTTATTTTATTTTTGACTGGGGGATAATTGCAATATTATGATGGTTTTCTGCCATACATCAACATGATTCAACCATAGCTGTACGTGTGTCCCCTCCCTCTAGAACCTTCCTCCCTCTTTTCAGGTTTCTAATAAAATACATATTATAATTTCTTACTGTAGGCCCTATGCACACAGGCCATACAGTATTTTTCTGTATTTTTCATCTTTTGAAAAAGATTTTTCTCTTTTATTTTTCTTCTGTATTTTTCATCTTTTTTTCTGAGCCATACTTGACTTTTCTTCTCAATTGCAGTTTACTAGTTCTCTCTTCAACTGTATCTAATCTGCCAATAAACTTACTCACTGAATTCCTAATTTCAGTTATTGTCTTTCAGTTATAGAATTTATTAGTTATTTTTCACATTTGTCACATTTTTAGTTGACAGTCCCCTGCCAAATTTTTAAGCTTGGTTTTTATCTCTTTGACTATAATAAATGTAATTGTTTTTTAATCTTAGCCTGTATTTTCAGCATCGGCAGACCTCAGAGATATTGCAGGTTTGGTTCTGTAACACCACAGTAAAATGAATATTGAAGTAAAGGAGTCACACAAATTATTCGGTTTCCTAGTGCATGTAAAAGTTAGGTTTATACTATACAGTAGTCTATTAAGTATACCATAGCATTATGTATAAAAAAAACTGATGTACGTATCTTGAATAAAAATATTTTATTGCTGAAAAATGCTAACCATTCATCTGAGCCTTCAGCAAGCATAGTAGTAACCTCAAAGATCACCAGTCACCTTAACAAATATAATAATAGTAATGAAAAAGTTAGAAATATAACAAGAATTATCAAAATGTGACATAGAAATACAAAGTGGGGAAATGCTATTGGAAAATTTGGTTCTGATAGACTTGCTTAGTGCAAGTTTGTCCCAAATCTTCAATTTGTAGAAAAGGCAATATCTGTGAAGTACAATAAAGCAAAGTATGCCTATATCTGATATTTCTGTGGGTCTGATCCTGTCCTTTAATGTTTCAGGTAGTTCTGACTTACGGTGTCTTTTCTCTCCATGTGCTTGATTATATGTTGGATACTGTTTTTGAAAAAGCATTTTTATAGAAATAATTTGAGGCCTAGAATTTTCATGTGCTCTGCCTTAATGCCTTAGGCTGAGGCCTCCTCAACCCAGGTCCACAATTCAGATGTTGTAATGTGTGTGTTCAGTTCTTCACTTGTATCCGATTCTTTGTGACCCCATGGAGTATAGCCTGCCAGGCTCCTCTGTCCATGGAATTCTTTAGGCAAGAATACTGGAATGGGTTGCTGTTCATTCTTTAAGGGAATTTTCCCAACCCAGGGATTGATCCTGAATTTCCTGCATTAGCAGGTGTATTCTTTACCACGTAAATTGGACTGCAGATCCATATGTAGGCTGGTTACTTATATTTCCCTTCCCTGCTTGTGTGTGGCCCAATTTACAGCAAGGGTCAGACTACTAAAGACCCCAACTTCTTAGGCCCCAGAGGCCACCACAGTTTCACCTCAGCCTTTCTTCCTAAATAGGTTAAAAAAAAATAATGCAGGACAAATGCAGTTCTTGGGTGTTGGGCTTATCTGTCTGGCATCCAGTTCTCACCAATCTTGGACAGATAATCTGACCCTGTCTAGTTAGCTCTTTGGTACTTCTATGAAGATGTATTTTTGTTATCCAGCTTTTTACGTTGTCTTTACCAGAAAGTTGGGTATGAACTGCCTATTCTCCCATCACTGGAAGAGTGCCTCCAGCATTTACTGCCTCAACTCTGCAGTTCAGTATTTTAGCTGGATTGTTTGTTTTTTTAATATTTGTTTATCCTGGATTTTTAACCAGATCGTAAGCTTTGTGGATAAGACTTTGCCTAATATTTCTTATCTATGTCACATAGCATTTAGTATAATGGTAAGCAGATAGATAGTTCTTTATAACTTCGTTGATTGGCTGATTAAAGGGCAGTTTTCCAACATCCAGTGTGTTCTCCTTTTTGTTCATAAGGCTGCTTTTGTTCCTCAAAGAGAGATTTGTTATAATTTAAAAATAGCTTCAATTTTTTTCCTCTTCCCTGCTTTTCCATCCCAAGGTGGGATAGCCCCAATTAAACCAACTGATAAAACCCTGGCACAAACTGGTACCCAGGGAGCGTTCCTTAGTTTTAATTTGTATGTATTATCAAAGGAAAGATTGTTTAGATGTTTTAGAAATTCAAAATTTTGGTAATGAAAATATTTATGTAATGATTTCTTTTGAGCTTGATTTGCTGTGGATTTTTGTTTCTTTCTTTTTTCCTTAAGATCAAATGGTCTCCTGATGTAAATGGATTACTGTAATCTAAGTATTTTTTGAGTGTAGATTTTTTTAGCTTTGCAGTTCTCAAGTACAAACTGCCTTTTGCTCTTTTTTGTGCATCATTCAAGTATGTCCTAACCACTGAGTAAGAAGGGGTATAACCTAGGAAGCTGTAAATGTGCTTTTCTTCTTTTATTATCTTTTATTAATGTGCACTGAATAACTAGTGTATTACAGATGGACTTGCCTATTATATTCTCACTTCCCTTCCAAATTTATCCTTACTTTGGAAGGTGGGGGGCAAAAGCAAGACAGCAAGACCCTTTTAATTCCCCCACACCATTGGTTCTTCTGTACTTTTGGCAATTCTCTAGTGGCTGCTTGAACTACTGGTTGTCAGACTGACCTGATTTGTTTCACTTGTAAACAAAATGGCTTAAGCCACTGTTGATTTTTGTGGCAGCTCAGTTGCTTGGAGCAAGGTGCTAATGAGACCCGGGTCATAGGTCCGGGCTCTGAGTGGGTTGGTAAGCTTTGCTCTGGCCCATGGCCACAGACCCCGACTCCCCTTGCCAGCTGTCTTGCACATGTGTGCCGTGGCTCATTACGGGTACAGAGCAGGGGGTGTAGATAAGACAAGGCAAATCTGTCATCTCTGCCAGAAAAGACAACTCCTACTGATGGGTCAGTAACCTTTTTGTTGGAAGAACAGCACATTCGTATTGGCTTCCGTGGATATGTCCATCTAAGTCTTTTTCTTAAAATAACCCTTGTGATTGTATGGGCTGTCTGAAGCGAGTTTAGAATACTACTGACATTTTAAAATGTGTTTGAATGTAAGAATGGCCTTTCAGTTTGTTAAAGATCATTGTTCTCAATTAGAAATTTCTTACTATAATCTCTAAAGTAGAAAAGTAATCTTTAGAAGTCAAATTTGATAAAGCACTAGAAATAAACTGTGAAATTGCTGTTAGGAAGAAATCATCAAGTTTAGGAAATGTCTCCCAGGTCTTTTTACCCCAACCACCCACTTCTAAAAGAAAGCAAGGAAGGAAGTTAGGTAGGAAGGAAAAAGACAGACAGGCAGGCAGGCAGACTGGGTGCTCAAAAAAAAAAAAAAAAATTTATCTAGAAAAGCATACAAGTTTGCTCTTTACCAGGACATTTTAGCAGATTTCATCTTAGAAAAGGACCCAACAGATAGTTGAATAGATTTCCCTTTAGGAGCTTAGCTTTAATGGTCTGAATCAATCTGACTAGGAATTTAGACATTTCTTCATGATATATTTGGAATCTATAGATAATCTGATTCTTTTGGGACTTGAATTCTTAACTTACATGGTGTAAAGCAAAGGGGAGCACGTGTGTGTGTGTGTGTGTGTGTGTGTGTGTGTGTGTGTGTGTTTCTTCCTAAAGATATTGCCTCAATGTAAAGTTTTTGGCTTGTATCAGTGAATCCTGGAGTATGGTTTGTACCACTTGTGGTGAAATGTGGACAAACCCTTCATTCCTACAGTCATTGCAGTTATTTTTATACATATTAGTGGGACAGAACCTGCTTCAGACTTCTCTTTTCATAGTTGTTACTGCTTAAGATGAGTTTCTTCTTACATTCATTTTTTTTAAAGAATAAAAGTGAGCCAAGTTAAAAACATTGTTAAGAAAATAATAGCACAGTTGATGTGTAGATGAAGCAGAATTGCTGAGGATGGTCTGGGAATGACTAAGGATTGGAAAACACATCTAAAAAAAATTGTACCCTGCCACAGAGGAAATGTAGGCTTTTAGAAGCAGGCAGAGGTTATAGGAAAGATTGGAGTCTCTAATGTTTAGCTAGAAGGTGAATAAGTTGGTTTCTTAAGTTCCTGTTTATTTATTGGGTATATCCTCAGGTAGGTTAATAAGAGTTATATTTAAAATGGATCTTTGAGAAATGAACTCAGAACAATTTTAATGCTAAATCATGGGCAAATAATTGTATTACTAGAAGTAGCATGGAGAAGGTGGAAGGAGGAGAAGTCTGGCATTTTAAATTTATTCATTAAATCAACCAGTATTTCCTGAGCACCTGCTGTAGGTCAGGCTCTGTTGTAGGCATTGAGGATACAGCAAGGAACAAAACAGACAGTCCTCTGCCCTCATGAAATTCATTTTACATTCTAATGGGAAGAGACAGATAATAAACAAGTAGATATATAGCATGTCACCTGGTGATGAGTACTGTGGAGATAAATAAAGCAGAGTTAGTGAGTGACAGGAATGGGAGGCAAGATTGCTATTTTAATTAGTTTGATTAGGAAAGACCTCCCTGAGAAAGTGACATTTGATTCTGAAGGATGTGCAGAGCATGCCGTGCATGGAGATGGAGTGTTCTAGACAAAGGCAATAGCAAGTACAAAGACCCTGCTGATGGGAGTGTGCTCTGACCTATTTGGGAAACAGAAGGGGAGGCCAGTGTCACTGGCTGGAGTGGAGGAGGAGAGTAGTTAGAGATGACAGAGGGGAAGAAAGACCCCAGCTTATGCCAGGCCTCAGGAACCAGTGTAAGCCTCTGGCTTTTCTGTGAGTGAGAGGGGAGTCCTTGCAAGGTTTTAAGCAAAGAAGGCCATGATCTGAGCGACTTAGTTTTAACCAGATGTTCTGGCAGCTGTGCTGAGAAGAAACTGTAGGGCGGCGCTCAGGAGGCCAGCTAGGAAGGCGGGGCTGTAAACCAAGCAGGAGCTGCAGTGGCTTCGACTCGAGTGTTCGTGGAGAGTAGTGATAAGCGGCTGGGTATATAATGAAGTAGAGCCAACAGAATTTGTAGATGGACTTCGATATACAGTGTTAGAAAAAAAGGAGACCTCAAAGTTATTGGCCTGAGTAGCTAGAAACATGAAGTTTTCTTTTACTAAGATGCAGAGAGACAGTGGCAGGAGAGGAAAGGGGAAAAACGACTCAAGTACAGAGTGCACTGTACTTTTACATTTTAAATTTATTTTTGTTTAAAATAGCCACAACTCCCTGCCCTGTTGCACACAAAGGACCTGTGCTTGCCTTTATTCCGGATTTGTTACTGTAGATTTCCTGGAATACTTCTTAAAAACTATAAATAAAGTAGTCATAATATAGCTCATTTTGCAGATTTTTTTAAACTTCCTTCATAAGCTATTGGCTTCCAAATAGCAGTGTATTCTGCCAATTTGGTGACTAATTGGGTCAGAGGTTAATAGCAAGACATTCTTATAAACATCAATGGGAGTGGTGTCTCCAAACGTAAGCTTGTTTTAGGCAAAGATTCAAAGAATGGGAATGACTAAAAAACATGTTCCAAGCCGAGTAAATATTAAGAGTTTTAACTTTGAAAGGAAGAGACGTTATCCTTGGAAATAAGTGTCTTAGTTGGATGTTCTCATGGTCAGGTTTTAATAATGAAAAGGTATTCATTACCATCAAACCATCACTTCTTAACCATGAAATTACCTTTTTAAAATTAGAAATTCTATGACTTGCTCTCTACTATGGTGATTGGACATTTCTCCTTTTGCCAAAAAAAAAGAAAGAAAGAAAAACAGTGTTGGATTTAGTGCCTTCCAGCCAAGAGAACTGCCCTTCTCTCTCTCTATAGGCCGGTTAAATGCTTCTCACTGCTCTGTGATGAAATCAGATGATGAAATCTGTCAGTTTGCTCTATTGAATTTTTTTTTCCAACTTTGTTTTAATTGAGCCTGTGGGGCATAAACTATGTTTTAACATCTGAAAGCTAAAGGCCTAATATTGTGGGATAATCATTCTATACCTCCTCTCTCCCCAAGCCACCCCCTCTCTTCCACTGAAAATTTTCAATGAAGAGGATTTCCTCGGTAGGTCTAGAGGTTAGTCTTGTTCCAGTCTTTCTATATAATAACATTTCTTTTTCATAATCTTTACGAAGGCACTGGTAATCACAGTGGTTGGCAGAGAATAAAACATTTTGTGAAACCTATACCTGGAAATTGAGTCACTTTATTGCTTAAATTTCCTTCACAGAATAGCATAGTTTCTGTTGGATGAGTATTTGTTATAAAAGCAAATTATTAAGGGTAGAAACTGTTTATACAGGGTAACATGTTGGAGGATATATGAACTAGATTATTTGCTCCTTTGTGTTTTCAAAGCTCTTTAATAATACCTTTTACAACACTCATTGCATAGTGTTGTCATTAATTTTTAGGTGTCTGTATTCTGTGGAGTGGGAATTCTTTTATAACACAATGCCCGATATACATCATTCATTCATTGGAAGAATGTTCTGAGTGCTCACTGTGCCAGACGTGTGTGTGGTGTGTGTGCTGGAGGCACAGTAGTTAGCAGAACAGATGCAGTTTGTGCCATATGGGGTTCACAGCCCGTGGTGGGGTCCAGGGATGGAAGACAGTAAACCAGTAATTGTACAGGTAACCATGCAGTTATAATAGCAAGTACAAGGCGCAGTGAGTGTGTAAATGGGCACCTAGTATGTATATTGTGAAGACTCAATAAATAAATGTTGAATTTGGTTTTGAAATTGAATGAATACCAGTAAGTCTCCTACCTATAAACAAGTTCCATTCTGGGATCATGTTCATAAATCCAACAGAGTTAGCCCAGGTACCCAACTAGCACAGTTGGTTATGTATTGATGGTACTGTAGTGTCATAGGTTTATAATATTTTTCATAGCGGGGAGGAGCCAAGATGGCGGAGGAGTAGGACGGGGAGACCACTTTCTCTCCTACAAATTCATCAAAAGAATAACTGAACGCAGAGCAAACTTCACAAAACAACTTCTGATCGCTAGCTGAGGTCATCAGGTGCCCAGAAAAGCAGCCCATTGTCTTCGAAAGGAGTGCTGTATAGTTGGAGAAGTCCTGAGACTACAGGAAGAATAAAACTGAAATCCAGAGGCAGGAGACTTAAGCCCAAAACCTGAGAACACCAGAAAACTCCTGACTACATGGAACTTTAAGTAATAAGTGACCGTCCAAAAGCCTCCATACCTACACTGAAACCAACCACCACCCAAGAGCCAATAAGTTTTAGAGCAAGACATACCACGCAAATTCTCCAGCAACACAGGAACATAGCCCTGAACGTCAACATACAGGCTGCCCAAGGTCACACCTAACACATAGACCCATCTCAAAACTCATTACTGGGCACTCCATTGCTCTCCAAAGAGAAGAAATCAAGTTCCACGCACCAGAACACCGATGCAAGCTTCCCTAACCAGGAAACCCTGACAAGCCAATCGTCTAACCCCACCCACTGGGTAAAACCTCCACAGTAAAAAGGAACCACAGACCTCCAGAATACAGAAAGCCCAGTCCAGACACAGCAATCTAAACAAGATGAAAAGGCAGAGAAATACCCAACAGGTAAAGGAACATGAAAAATGCCCACCAAGTCAAACAAAAAGAGGAGGAGATAGGGAATCTACCTGAAAAAGAATTTAGAATAATGATAATAAAAATGATCCAAAATCTTGAAAACAAAATGGAGTTACAGATAAATAGCCTGGAGACAAAGATTGAAAAGATGCAAGAAATGTTTAATAAAGACCTAGAAGAAATATTTTTCATATAATTCATACACAAACAACAAAACATCTTTAATCTTATAGTGCAGTACCCTGAAAAGTATAATGGTACAGGGCAACAGCTGGCATCCAGGGGCTGGCAGCAGTACCAGCTCCATCAGTGCTGCTCTTCATGCTTGCTTCCAGACATCCTGGGCTCGACATGAGGCTGCGGTGCTACTACACGCTATACGGTACTACTGCACGCTATACGGTACTGTACGGTAAAGCACACAGAAGCACAGCCACACGGAGGATGCGTGCCTGTGGCAGTGTGTGTCAGACATGTGAACTGGCTTACATGACTGGACATGTGAGCACATGTTTGCATCTTTGAAAGTTTGCAACTTGAAAGTTTGTATGTAAGGGACTTACTGTACTTGAGGTTTTAAGACTAGTTGAAGTAAAATGTGTTATTTAAAAAAAAGACATTGGGGGGAAACACCATTGTATGTATATTGCCTATAAGAGAAAATGTAAACTACCTATTTATTTTATGATGGCTTTTTTTTTTTTTTAAATATTTACTTGGCTGCACTGAGTCTCAGTTGCAGCGTATGGGATCTAGTTCCCCAACCAGGGATCAAACCCAGGTGCCCTGCATTGCAAGCCACTGGACCACCAAGAAAGTCCCTTTTTTTCTTTTTCTTTTTTTTTTTTTTCTTCAAAAAAAGGTTAACTTGACCCAAGCTCTTTCTTGGGTCCATGCCTCTGAACATCTTCACACATGTGTTCTAGTCTTCTTCAGTAACGGCAGGCACTTACCCTTCCAGACCCAGCCTAAACGCCACCTTGCTCCTTCCCTGTCGTCTCACAGCTCCTTTAAGACCGTGCAGTATTTATCTGAAATCCTAGAGCCTGGCCCACTGCTTCCCATGGAGGCGTCGGGCAGGGGTTTGTTGAACTAATGACTCTGTTTCCACACCTTCCTCACTGTGCACCGAGGACCTTGTTTTGGTTCCCAGGAAGGAGTGAGCTCTAGTCCAGTCAGCGCCGTGCCGCACTCCTTCATTTTGGGGTGTTTGTTCTTGCTCTTCTCACACAAGGTTGTGAGGATTAAATGTGTAATGAGGTAGGAGTCAAGCATGTTGAATAAATGTAAGGCAGTGGAATCATCATAATCAGCAGTAATTACCACTACATTGCTGTTGTTCCTTAGAATACGCATTCCAGAAATGTAATTGCAAAATCTTACTGAGGACGCCAGTGTTCTAGGTTTGACCTAGATGTTAATGTAATAAACTATTCTCTACCAATTAGTGTGTTGGCCTAGCAGAGGTCCTTGACAAGGCCCCTTTCAGGCTTCTGTACATCGCTTCAACCCCCACCCCCACTCCTATTCCAGTAGTACTGACTGCTAATGAATCAGGAGTCATATCTGTCAACCGGCAAGGGGCTGCCTAAAGCAGATCCCCATGGAATGAGACCTCGCTGTTTCCGTGGATATAAAGAAGCCTCTCAGGAGAGCCGGAATGATTCAGGAAATCTGAACTGGGGAGCCAGCAGCTCAGCAGGAGGCACCTCTCCTTGCCTGACTAAAGTCTGCCATAAGACACCTTTTTTTTTTTTGGCTCTGACAGACTCGCTAGGGAAATTGAAAATCTCCTTTTTAAGAAACAGATAATTTAAGATCCTTTCTGATTCCAAATGTCAGCAAGTGGTGATAGGCTGGATTACTCACTGGTGGGGTTAGGAGGAGGGGGAAGCCACAGAGAGCTCTGGGTTCTCTCAAAGCCCAGTTCCCCAGCTCCTCACCCCTAACCCTTACTCAGAAGGTGTCTTTCTCCTGCTGGCATGGAATGGATGTTGTTTTTCCTACCAGTCACCTTTGTTGGTGTCCTTTGCTGTTTACAGCAGTGCTGCCAGGAGACTCTCTGGTGGCTTCCACAGCCGTCTTTGCCCTTGGACCCTGTGCTATCCCGCCAGGAAGTATGCAGACCAAGTTGTCATGCACTGCTTTCCAGTGCTGGCAGGTAGAGAGACCCTCCGAGCCACCCTTAACTCAGGAGGACGCCTGTGGCTTATGCAGGCTAACTCAGATCATGAGTCAGGAATCTGAACTCATCAGCAGAGAATGCTCTAGGAAAAACAGTTGGTCTACCTGGCATTTTATTATTTGTGTGTTTCTTTTAGCTGGCAGTTCTGTTTCATCAAGGGTAATAATAATGCAAGAGTATGCAAGGCAAAACTCAAAGAAAGGTAGTTGTGTGGCTGTAATATCAAATTTTTTACTCTGCTCAAAATTTGTGAAATTGTTAATCCTACTTTATGAACCAGGATATTTGAGTAAAGCAAATATCCATTATTTATGCCAAGAGCAAGGGTTTGCTTTCTCTTTCCCTGATTAGATTGTCACTTACTTGATAGATAAGTAATTTTTTAAAAGTCTTATATCCTGATGGTGCATTAGGCCCCAAAAAGGATATAAAACTATAAGACCCTCTCTCAAGAAACTAGTGGTATGATTGAATGGATAAGATTATGCATGTGAAGCAGAATACTTATATTTTGAGTAGTAATCAAGTGTAATAGTGTATGGTTGATTTCAGCTTTAAGTGCAGTGTGTGCAGGAAGAGATGAAAGATAGATATTATTTAGTAAAATTCACTACTTTAGAAGAAATAAATATTAGTAATATTTTTAATTCTTCTGTCAGGAAGAACATTTTGAATCACTGATTTAGAGAACCTAGGTTTTATTCTGAACCTTGAGTTTTTAGCTCATGTATGTCATTTGACATATGAACATGTCTTTTTGGAGGAAGGAATCTTTACTTTTTATACATAATTGTTAAAATTTTCATAGTCTTTTTCTTGAAAAATTAAGACATCAAGTCAACAAGTATTTGTTGAACACTGACCTTGGGCCAATGCACGTACATTTTTTAGTTTTTAAACAACGGTAGTGTAACCCTGGAATAATGCCTCTTGAGATGACTTTGATAAGTACAAGATGGTGAGTTGAGCTTTTAGCCAAGAACCTTTGTTTTCCCTTGTGAATATATTTCTCTTTTCTTGTGTGGTAGAACTTGAGTTAGAAATGTTCGGACTGTTTCTGTCCAAGCCACATTCTCACTATTGTCAGGGTTTGTTTAGTGATTTATAATTGATGAAATAAAAATTTGCAAAGCTTGTGAGTCTCTGCAATGGCAAAATGCTGTGCCGTATGAGGTGTGGTGGTGGTTTGGGCCTCATCTAATATATCTCTGGATGTTTGTCTTTCGTGATTTTATGCCTATCTCTACCAAACAGAGATTCTTTCCTCTTAATGGAATTTGAAAAAAGATCATTTATCTTGAATGAAATTGGTTTCTTCTGTCTATTGCTGGGGGATTTAGTTTTCAACCAGAATGTCTGATCTGTTTTATGCGCCTGCCAAAAAAAATCCCAAAATACTGGCCGCCTGAGTTCTGGCTAATGTTTCCAGGCGCTCTGTTTTGAAAACATTCCGTTTCTACCCTGTGTTACAGATGCTCTTGCATACAGTGAAATCCTGTGATAAATATTTTTCAGTGAACATAAAGTATTTGAAAAATAAACGAATGGCAGTGTTATCATTAGTCATACATTGACTGAGCGCCACCAGTGTATTCATCATCGTGTACAGGACGTAGTCCAAGACACAATCCCTATTTAGTGGTTTTATGGTCTAATTATCTGTGAAATGGTCATGTCAGAAAACACCAAGGAGCTATCAATTGGGCAAATTCTTTGCAATTATGATTAATAACTTGCTCTGAGTAATTAATGGGAAAGTATATGTGGCTCCTACTGGCCTGCTAGTTTCAGATCGATTGGTGGTAATTGTGTATTCAAAATAATTCATAGTAAATTAAATAATTCTTTTTAATAATCCTAGGCTGGTTCTTACCTGTATTTTAACCCACTGAAGAAGAAAATGAGCACAAGTAGGAGGTATCTACCATTCTTTATAATATTATTTAGATCTTAAAATCAGTCAATAGCAAATTATATTATTTGAAAAATGATTGCTTTTCAGAGACTGATGATCCTTGCAGTATTTATCCTTTCTTGATTATTTTAAGGTACTTTGAGAATACTTAACATCTATTTAGACTTCTGTTGTATTAGAAATAAAGTATTTTACATTAAATAAAATTGAAATGTATTAAGATCAAGTCTACAAATGCAAATATATATTTAAATTCAATATTCAGATTGGAGTTTTGTAGGCACAATATTTAACGATGTTTGTACTTCATTTACCTGTTCTTTTGACTCACACAGATGCAATATAGTGAGTATAGATATAAAAACTATGCATTTGAATAGGATTTTTCCCATCTATTTGCAGGTGCAGTTTTTTGATAACTTTAATTCAAGTGTGATTGTGTGGTCCACTTGACTTCATTATAGTAGAAGCTTTCTTATTTGATGTGATAAGAATTGATTGGTTAACCCAAAAAGGTAGTTAAAAGTAGGAAACAAAAAACTGTATCAGTATATATGTGGTAACATTTTATTAATAGTTTAACTTATAATAAAGTATGTATCATGTATATACTTGCCATTTGTTTTGTGGAGGTTCCAGTCTTGTCTTTGAGGACAGGTTGGAGTTTCCCATCTTTTTTCTCCACAACGTTCAGTCTCAGTTTCCTTAGATGCACTTGTGAAGTAATTAGAATGCAGCATTCTTCTCGTTGTAATTTCCTCTAAGTCTTGTAATAATTTTTTTCACTATTAGTCAGATCTGTCTAAAAACATTCAACAAAGTGTCCATAGAGACTACAACTCTCTTTGTATACGTAGCTTATTGGGTATTGGATAACAGTGTTTAATTAAGGTGCTTAATTATTGTAACAGGCATAACTGACATAAACAAATTTGAAAACAAACACGATTAAGCACAGACCTCAACAGGTGGAAACAGAAGTGCACAGGTGTCCTAGAAAATAGCTTATTAGCCACTGGTGTTGAGCATTTTGTGGGGAAATCAAGAGCTCTGGACTGGGGAGGCTGTGATGTGGTTGGTCAGTGAGGAAGAGCTTTGTTTCTTTTTAATTTGAGGCTCTTGCCAGATTAGATCTCCATCTAAAGGACCTTCTTTTTTCCACATGAATCCTTGTGTGTTTCCATCATCACAGCCGCCACCTCGCTCCTTTCCGCCCAAGTCTGCTGCCATCAGCCTGTACTCTTTGTGTCTATCTGCCACCCTCCATTTGAAATTTTGCATCGAAATTCAACCCCTTGTAGAAGCCCTATGGATTGACTCTACCCAACTTTTATGCTTTTGTTGATAATTTGTATATTATCTTTATAGCTTTAGTGAAATAAAACTTTGAACACTTGAATTTTAGTATCAAATACAGTATTATGTATGTATAGTAAGTGCTCAAATATTTCTTTAGCCATATGAACCAATAAAATAGGACAGTTCTTCCCCTGAACATCCTCTCTGCAGTTTTATTGAGAAATAATTGATGTGACAGTTGTTGAGATGTTTAATTTTCAAGTATTCACCATACCTTTCCTTAAAAGGAGGTGGAGGAAATGGCCTTTTAGAATGTGACTTGCCAACCTTCCACAGAAGATACTGTTGAAGAAAGCAAGAAACTCACATGTCTGTGGGATTATGTTGTCTGAAACATGTTCTTGAAGTGTGCATGTATGCTTTTTTCCCTGTAATTTGTAAACTCTCCAAAGGCACAGGTCATATGTTCTCCTTCTTTGAATTTTCTGTGGCACAATGGATAGAGAATCTGTGCTCTTGTACAGTAGAAGTGAGAAGCAGGTGCTGAAAGAATGTTGAGTGGCCAAAATGCCTACACCAAATACAACAGCAACTCAATATCTTCCAAGCAGTCACTACATGCTGTAGCACTTAGCACTTTATACATGTGGTCTCATTAACGCATGCAGCTTTTGTAATTCCCATTTTACAGAGGTGGAACCTAAAGGAGGAGTCAAATTCTTGGCTGCGTTCACACAACCAGAAAATGGTAGAGCTGGAACGCAAACCCAGGGAGTCTTGATTCCAGATTCTAGGCCTTCAGTTTCAACAGGCTTTCAGAGACCTTCTGTAACAAGTTTTGAAAAATTTAATGAAATATGATTATTTTCTTAACCAAACCAAATGGAAAACTAAAAACTGATTCTTAGGTGAAGCCAATGTATGCTAAGTAGGAAGGCCTTGGGAAGGCCTGGTCAGAAAATGAGAGAATGGGAGAGCAAGCATGGTGCTGTCCACTACCCGATGAGGAAAATATCTACTTAGTGCTGTGAACCCTTTCGTTTTATACGTGTAACACCTGAGTGAGGATGGTAGAGCTCTCAGGCGCTCACATCTCATTGCTGGGCGACATCAGGAAGCTCTTTTCTTAGGATAGCTGTCCATCTGTTCTCCAGGAGCTCCTGGACCTGTGCCACTGCCACTTGGCTGCTGGCTTCAAGAGAGCCTAAATCAGTGAGCTGCTCACACCAGGGAGAACAAACAGGCTCTTCTCCTTAAAGTGTCTGTAATTACATGACCATAATTAGAAATAAAACCTTTAGGTAATTTGCAGCTTACAAGGGAAGACTTTCTGCTTACACACCATTTTATCCTCTATTGTTTCACATGCTGATCAGGGAAACAGGTTTCTTGGCCTAACAATAGATCATTAAGCTAACTGAGAGATGCAGATTCCCCACACTCCCTAATTTTGCTGTGTGGTCTGGGGCTCATCAGGTGCTTTCTCAGCTTTTGTTTTGGAGTATTACATGATGTGGCGGCAAATACGTATAGGAAGTGTTGCATGGGACAACCTGAATTCCTGATATTAACTCCCTGGAAAAAGAGATATCCTACAAATAAATAACTTGTGAGTAGAGACACTAGTTTTGGTGCTTGTGGTTAGGGTTCACGTTTGTTGTCATGATAGTAAATGATAACATTGTTTCAGTGGTTCTACAGTGTTCAGAGAGATGGAGGTCACTGCTGTTTTTGTCTGACGGTTTGAGTTGGAGTAGGTTCTGATTAATTCATGAGCCCCAACTGCAAGGTAGATGTTCAGTATTGATTAGACATATGCCCCTGGTTGTATGCTGTTAAAAAGGACTCAGTTGTGAAAATACTCCTAGAGCTAAATCAATAAGCTACTAAAGTTGTTTTTCTCCCATAAATGTTTGTATTTTATCTTTAACTAAATGAGAAGGACTGTGAGGAATGTCTATGATCTATCTGGACTGTTAAAGAAACCAGCTGTATCTTTGGAACAGTATGCTCATATGTTAGCCATTCCAGGTGAGTATAAATTATTCATATGTACATCTTAGCTGAGGATAACTCTGGCTTAATGGAGGAGACAGCATAACAGTTTTCTGTGGGAAGTTATCTTTTTTTTTTTTTTTTCCCCTGGTGACATGGGTAGAGAATTTGCTCAGAGGACACCCAGATACTAGTGAAAATTTCAAGGGCTTTGAGACATAGTTCCTCATAGCGTAAGGGTTTAAAAATGTCTACAGTTTCTGTGATGCTCATAGCCAGTAATTGCTAAGCAATTAGCTGTACTGGCAGAATCACTGGGAAGTTTTCTGCCTTGGCAATTTTTTTCTGAAAACTTTATTAAATTTAGAGAGCAGTTTCTGGCTGACTTTCCTTCCTCAACATACAGACTTGTCCAGAATAACACCCATCTTTATGAAATCATCGTGAAATCCACTGAATAGCTTCTAGGCCTGTCATTCTCCTCTCTTGGCCTTCTCCTCCAAGTTCCTAGAATGGACTGTTACCTCCTGCCGGGTAAATTTCCTGACCACGCCAGCCCCTTCCTTAAATCTTTACAGGGGCTTCTCATTTCCTTTTGCATCTCCTCTGGCTGTTCGCCCCATGCATCAAAGCCAGTCTCTAGCAGGCTCTGGATTATCTCATTTCCCTCATCTGCTGCTCAGGTCCCTAGCCTTCTCTCTCCATTCGTTTCAGTTCCTCTAGGTAGCACCTTCTCTGTGAACTCATTACGTTAGTCTTCTGAACAGTCTCCCAAGCACTATCATTTTCTTAGATTCTCTTCTCAACAAACTGTCCTTTTTCCTTCAGTTCTAAATAAGTCCTGAAAGCCAATCTTCTGTAAAAGTCATTTTGAATTAAGTAGAGAATTGCCAATGGTGGTCTCTTCATCTCCTCTGACAATAAAAGACCTTGCATGGCTTCTTCCTCTAATATCCATCCCTGTTATAAACTTACTTCTTGCTTCCCACTTCCAGAATGACCCTTGCCCTTGACTTATGTGTGTATCCCATCCTACTCTAGTTACTGTTCCTAATTTAGAGACTCACACAGGGGTGAAGAAGGCGGGCTCTGAGGCCGGCCTCCTGACATGGAATCTGAGCTCTGCCGCTTGCAGCTGTGGACTCCTTGGGGTCCATTATTTAACCTTTCTGGGCCGCAGTTTCCTCCTTAATAAGTTTGGAACCATAAGAACACCTCGCTGAGTTTGTTGAAATAATGTAAATACCTCACACAGTATCTGGCACATGGTTAGCATGCAATAAATATTAACTGTTATTTTTTTTAACAGAGGAAGAGGAATGAAGAACACACCCTATTATATCTGTATATCTACACAGTACATATATATGTGTGTGTCTATACATATATGCATGTGTGTGCACACATCTGCATTCACTTACATAGTTACATAGTTTAGAAAAACATTCAGAATATCATTTCTCTTTTAGAAAATGAAAAATTACATGTTATAAAATACAAAACACACAAAGTTGAACAAAATCTCGGCTGGTGAGGCAGGGGTTTCAGTAGTGGTGGGGAGGCGCCCTGTAGCATTTGTTCCTGCACACCCACTGAGGATCTGGCATTAGTGGTTTGATCTTTGTTTAAAAGCACCAGAGTTCCATATGCATGTGTGGGCACTTGTTTGCTTTTGAGTGATAATGATTAAGGCAACTGATTTTTCTTAGGAAAGTTTCAAAAGCTAGTCCACCCCAACCTTAAGTAAATGAAAGAGAAATTAGTTTTTTAAAAGAGAATAGTGTGAAGGACAGCATTCTTTTTAAAAATGACTGTAGAAGGAAATGATAAAAGAAGGAAAAGATGTCTGTCATGAGTTTACACATATCCCTTTAAACTTTGATGCATCTTCAGTATAGCAGTTATTTAGCATGAGGATAATTAATTGCTTTTGTTTTCCTAGTTTTCCTACTTATAATATTCTGTTAATGAATTTTATAAACATACTGAAAATAATCCTGGGCTGATGGGTATATTTTCCAAATAGAATAATTACCAGGCTTGTGTTGATTGTTTATATTTGAAAATGTCGAATGTAGATATTGTTGGATTGCTGTCAGATTAGTCATTTATTCCTTATTTAACAGAGATGTATCGGTGAAACATTTGTTTAGAAAATAGAAATAATTATAGATAGGGAAATTAAATTTCTTAAAAAATAATAATAAGTGATTTAATATACCAGTGTTTTTTTTGTATAATATTGGAGGACCCAGAAGTGTGCAGTGTGCACATGACTTGACTTAGTGCTATTAATATTTATCATATCTTCGAGGTTGCTACTCTTGTAAATGTAAAAATTATTTGAATTTCCCTATTTTCATCTTTGTAATTTTAAAGCTTACATCATTTTAGGTTGTCTTATTAATGCCAGTTTTATAAAATAAAATAATTGAGAACTTATGAGGAAGGGTGGCATGAAAGAGGCGACCAGAGTTACACAGTTTAATATTTGTAACTTTCATTTCTTTTCAAATGTAGATTTATTCCTGGTGATACAAATTGCTGTTTTCCTTGGCAGGCATTAGGAGCAAGTCTATGTGAAATTATGTAATGTCTGAAAAGTTATATTCATGATTAATTGGCCTATCCTAGAATGGTATTTGTGTGTGGAATAAGGCGATCATGCTTTTTTATTTGGCAGTGAGTTAAAGTGCCCCTGCTCAGATCGGGTTACTCTACAGAGCTTTTTTGACTGAGAACTGTGTATTTAGCTTGATCTCTTTTTAAAAAGCGTAAAATGTAGCTTCGAAGCCAAATATGCTGGAATTCATATTGTAACCAGTGTTAGTCTTTGGATAGCTTCAAAAGCAAGCTGTTCCACTCTGTCACACCTTAGTTAGCAAATGAAGCCAGAAGATTTAAAACAACAACATTATCGTCTCTGTGGCCTCTGAACTCACAGCCAGTCTTGATTATCTAAGGGTAGATTGTCTGTAGTGTCAAATCATAGTTTTAAATTCTTCCTGACCTTGACCCAGGCTGATCAGTTACAATGATCTGTTTGTTTATCTAAGCTGGACTTTACAGGAGCTAGAAAATAAGGCCTTTAAACAATTGCCCTTTCCCATGTGTCAGCTTGAGAAATGATGACATTCATTACTAAGAACACAGTGATGGTGAACTTGATAACTGAGATTGCAGTGATCTTGGAGCCCAACTGTTTAGGGAAAGTTAACTTCTGTTTTCTGATCTGTAGTGTGGAGATAATAGTACCTACCTTCTGGCGTTTTAATGATTGATTAAGTGCTTACCTGAGTATCTGTTATTAGTGCTTTTCAAATGCTTGCTGCTGCTAATTACTGTTATTTCTGCTCCTGCTGCTACAACTGCCACCACGCCAAAGACTGTGTTACTGTGCCTAATAAAATAGTTCCTCTGGCAAGGCATTAACTCCAGGGTTCTGGTCTTCAGTGAATCCTCATATTGAAATGGTAAAACATAGCCCAAAGTTGAATATGAGTAACTTGGGGGTTACTCTTTAAAAGTATCTATATTCTTATTGCTCAAAGGTGTGGACCACAGATCAGCAGCATTAGTGTCGCAGGAGACCTTCTTAGAAATTTAGACTCTGACCCCATTCCAGAATTAATGAATCAGAACCTGCATTTTAACAAGATCTCCAGGTGTTTTATGCATGTGTACTCAGTTGTATCTGACTCTGCCACCCCATGAACTGTAGCCTGCCAGGCTCCTCTGTCCACGGAATTTTCCAGGCAAGAATACTGGAGTGGGTTGCCATTTCCTACTCCAGGGGATCTTCCCGACCCTGAGATCGAATCTTCATCTTGAGTCTCCAGCATTGGCAGGCAGATTCTTTACTACTGCACTACGTAGGAAGACAGTCTATTAAAGATTGAAAAGTATTTATCGCCATCATTTCCCAGCCTCTCCTCACCATCCTCAAAATCATCTGAATGACTTAGAGATGACTACCAGCAGTGGACCACCAAGCAGTATCACATGAGCCAGGCCCTCAAAACAGGCTGTTAATTAGAAAGAAGGGAAGGTGGAAGGAAGAAGGGAGGAAGAAAAACCATGCCTGACAATACTAATACTGTAATTCTGGAGTTGAGTCCGTGGTCACTGATTTTAGATTGTTTTTTGTTGTGACATTGATCATGGAAAGAAGTACTGAAATTTTATGGGCTGGTAGCAAATCTCTTTGGCTCTGTAAGTTCCAGTGATCTGTCAAACTTACTCTGCAGAGTTTCCTTTTAACTCATGGTCTCAAAAGTTAGTATGCCTCCCTTATTTTCTTAAATATATACATATACAGTGCAGTCATCTTATAATCCTGCTTCATTTAGCTTTTTAATGTGAAGATGGTGTTCTTACTGTGCCGTTTCTAAAAGACCAGTGGATAGGAGAGTAGAGTTCCATGTATTGTCCTTACTGTGCTTGGGCCAGGACTTCTCCCTCTGGTTTGTTTCCTCCGTATAAACACTGTGAAGATATATAAGAACATTGGTCTTTAATTAACTATGAATCATGGGTGGTTGTGGAGGAACAGTTCTATGTATTATCACATGCTAGGGGATAAAAGAAATTGCTAGTTTTTTGACTTAAAATGTGACCTTTGAATCTATTGTTTAAAGTTAATTTGAAGAACAAATTTAAGTTAAAATATGGTACGGTTTTCAACTATTAAGTTGTAAAGGAAAAATTTTGCTAAAGTGTTAGGTAGAAAATAAATAAATAAAGTGTTAGGTAGGAGTGATACAGTGGCACAACTTTATGCTGTTAAAAATGCCTGCGTTCTGTGACCCAGCAGTCTCACATCTAGGCATTTATTCCACAGGTATATTTGCACATGCAAATGTACATATGTACATTTTTGTGGAAGCAAAAGAATAATAACCCCAATATCTATTGGAATGAAACGGGTTTCATGTGCCTCAACGTTTAATTTTTATAAGATGAAGGTATCTCAGTTTACCTTGTGAAAGGGGATTTGAGTGTCCAGAGATTAAATGTAGGATAGAAACTTATTTTCCATTCCATGTGTCTTTATACTGTTTAAATTTTAAAAATACACACACACACACACACACACACAAAACTTAAAATCGACAATATGGCCCTTGTATTGAAGAAACAGAAGCCATTCAACAATTAAACAATTTTTTTTACTTTACTTTTAAAGTATATTCATGTCCATAAACTAATTCATCTTCCCTCAGACACACAGTAATTAAGAGTAGCCAGTGAATTCTTAGTAGCCTCTCAGTACTATGTATACTCTTGCACTTCTCAGACTCTTTCTAGCATAAACTGCCTGATGTCCTAATCATTCAGAGCTATGATTCTCGACCTGGGGTACCACCAGAATCTCCTTGAAGTTTTTTAAAAAATCAAAATGTCTGAGTTGCCTATTTAATCAAAATCCATGTGTGTGGCTTAGGCATGTACATTTTTTTAAAACTATGTAGGTGATCCCACTGTTCACACCTGTTTAAGAACCCCTGTCTAGAGAGCAATTATTGGTAGGATTCCTCTTCTGCTAAAGCACTAGCTATTACCTCCTCCCTGCCCCCTGCCTCCCAGAGTAGAATGTTTGGGCTCTCTGCTCTACATCCCAAGGAAAAGGGACTGGTGCTCTAAATAACCACATGACTCTATCTGTTGCATTAGAATAAAAATGATGATAGTGATAATAACAAGTCAGGTTTCTGCATAAGAATCAACATTTTTCTGCATATAAAGAACATTGAAAGTAAATAGGGGAGATCAAGAGCTGATTCTTTGAAAACATCAATAAAATTCAAAAACCTCTAGGTAGAACAATCAAAAAATAAAAGGAAAACAAATTATTGATAGCAGTAATGGAAGACACTTGAAGACATGAAAAGAATAATAACAGAACATTATGAGCAATTTTATGCCAATAAATTGGGCAACTTAGATTAAATGAGAAAATTCCTTAAATGCCCAAATCACCACAGCTGATACATACAGACAAAATGCAACTCTGAATAGCTCTATATCTGTTGAAGAAATTGAGATCAAAACATTAAAACTGGGGTACAAAGGAAACTCTGTAAAGGTCAGACAACAGACAACTTTAATGGTGAAGTCTATAAAATATTGAACAATACAAATGTTAGATTAATTCTTTCAGAAAGTAGGAGGTAACACAATTTTATTTCTCTTTGGTAGCAGTGAACATTCAGAAATTGAAGTACCATTTATAATAGCATCAAACAATATGAAAGTATATAGGGATGAATTTAGCAAAATATGTACCCTGTAAAGTATAGCCATTATTGAAAGAAAGGAAAGAAGACCTAAATAAGTGGAGAAATATACCTGCTCATGGATTGGAAGACTCAGTAATGTTACAGAATCAGCACTCCCCAAACAAGTATACCTAGTCAACACAATCACGATAAAGCAAGCTTTGTTCTAGAATTTGACAAGTTGATTGAAAAATTGAAATGGTGATACAAAGAACTTAGAATAACCAAAACAAATTTTGAAAAAGAAGACCGAAGTTGAAGGACTAACTCAATAGGAAGAAGAAAATCTCTACAAATTGTCCTGGAATCGCTGGATATACATATGGAAAAAAGTGAATCTTGACCCTTACCTCACTCCACACACAAAGATTAAGTAAAAATGTATCATAGACTTAACTTATAAACTAATGCCATGAAACTAGATGAAAATATATGATAAAGCCTTTGTAACTTTGGATTAGGCAAAGATTGTTGAGAGTGGATATGAAAAGTAGAAAAATTGGTAAATGGGACTTCATAAAAATGAAAAAACTGCTGTTTCTTGAAAGGAATTGTTAGGAAAATGAAGAGATAAGCCACAGAATTAGAGAAAATATTCAAAGTGCATATATTTTTCATATATAAGTAAGTGTTAGCCCCTTCAGTTGTGTCCAGCTCTTTGCAACCCCATGGACTGTAGCCCGCTAGACTCCAGCTCTTCTGTCCATGGAATTCTCCAGCAAGAATACTAGAGTGGGTTGCTCTTCCCTTCTCTGGGGGATCTTCCCCACGCAGGGATCCAACCGGGTCTCCTGCATTGCTGGCAGATTCACTGCCATCTGAGCCACTAGGAAAGCCCTTTACATATATATAAAGGAGTTGTATCTAGAACATATATCCTGCAACTCAATAATGAGACAAACAACCCATTTTAAAAACAGATGTTATAGGGTGCGTTCCTTAGGAATCAGGCACTGAGATAAAGTTTTGTGGTAGGATATTTATTAAGGGAAGGCTTAGTAATCTGACTCTTGTGGGAGGAATTGCAGTAAAGCAGCATTGGGCGGCGGAGAGGGTTGAGCAGCGATGCAGCTCAATAACAGCCATGGCTGACTTTATATGTAGTTCTCGGATGTGGGCCACTGCAGGAATGAGAGTATCCTTTGATGACATGACTGCAACTGAAGCAGTCCCTGAAAGGAGTGACAGCTGAAAACTGCCTGCTGGTAGCATTTTCAGTAGCTGGGGCAACAGGTTTTTAATTGGAAGAAGGTTTGGCAATATATTGCAGTAGACCATGATGACAGGTAGAAGAGTCTGATAGAAATTGTACAAAGGAAGATGTATGAATGGCCATTGAGCACTAGCCATCAAGTTTATGCAAATTAAACCCGCAATGATATCCTCTTACACACTCTCTGAAATGGTTAAAATTAAAAAGACTGGCAAAACCCAAGTGCAACCAGGAGTGTAAAATGGGGCAGTTCACTTTAGAAACCACCCTTGACTGTTTCTTATAAAGGTAAACATATACTTACATTTGACCCAGCAGTTTAACTCCTACAAAGAAGTGAAAACATGTAACTCCAAAGAGAAATGAAAACATGTTGAACAGTGCATAGCATTTCCGCTGCCATATAAATCTCTGTGAAGGCAGGCATTGTTGGAGTCAGGTGGTGGTGATATGACCACCTACCATGTTAGTATCTGTCTACCTATGCCTCCTCCTCTCACTCTGCTTCCCTGTCTGTACCCAGTTACAATCAATTCAGTTGCCTGTGTTTCTGAGCAGATGATGCAGGTTTCTGTTGGTGAAATTGGTAATGAGAATGTTTACATTCACATCAGGCCTACGTGACCTTGTATGTACGCACCACATCTAGATTAAAATGGTTTCCTTGGGGCAACTGAGGAAACCAGTGATTCCAGCTATGTGATGTTCTGGAAAAGGCAAAACTATGGATACAGTAAAGAAAAGATTAGTGGTTAACAGGATTAGAGCGGGGAGGGAAAGATGAATAGGCAGAACAGGAGGATTTTTTTTAGGCAGTGAAAAATACTCTGTATGATACTATTAATATAAGGGTAGATAGATGTCATCATAAATTTGTCCAAATCCATAGAATATACAACACCAAGAGAGAACCCTAATGTAAACTGTGGGCTTTGAGTGATAACAATGTGTGAATGTAGGGTCATCTGTTGTAACAAATGTATGAGCCTGATGGGGGATGCTATGTATATGTGGGGGCAAGGGGATATATGGGAAATTTCTGTACCTTCCTCTGAATTTTGCTGTGAAAATTTTTTTCCAGAAAAAAAACAGAAAAGAAAAGAAAACTGAAAGATTTGTGATACTTGAATATGAATTGATTTTAAAATTCCATTTTTCAAAATCTAGGGTAGGGTTTATATTATATTGCTAATATTGTGACATACTCACTGAAAATAGTAGTTTGTAAATCCTAAGCTGAGTTCCTATAACCATGTGTTGAATTTCCAGCTGTGTTGAGTCAAACTTTGATCCCTCTTGAGAAGATAAATGCAGTATCTGCAGTTTTTAATGGTAGGGGTGTAGGAGAGACTTTGAGATGAAATCTTAAAAACCAAGTCCCTGTCCAGATAAGAAATTAAAAACCCTGGGAAAGGCAGTTGTTTCTTTGTCCTACCCCTCCCCCATTTGTAGGTCTCATTATTACACCCCCCACCCCCACCCACCCACTGCCACCCCTGCCTAGGGGGAAAAAAAGAGCAAATGAGATGTTATTGTTAAATGCTGTGTTCAGGATCAGATTTGTTTCCTTCTAATAGAATCACTTTCCTTAATCAGCACTCTTATAAATGGCACACCTGCCTAATTAGAACAAGTTCTAGACTGCAGGATACAGTGTGAGCATTTCAGTTACCTCCACACAATTGATAGCTATTGTGACTGATGTTCTTAGAAAGTCTTCCCCTCTCTCTTTTTATTCCTCTGTGGCTAAGCTTTTTATTATTTTATACTTATGACTCTGCCTTTGATTGTGGAAATTTCATGGTATGTGGTCATTGATGTTGTTTCTGTTTCTACGTTATTCCTTAAATGAAAAAAGAAGTGATGTATTTATGGATATGTGTAGGGATGCTTTTAAATATTTTTATTTTATTGGATTTAATTTGCTTGTTGTCACTGTTAAAATACAGAGAACTCCCTTGACTGTGACAAGAAGGTGAAATACAACAGTCACATTCAAGATCTCCATACATTAGCCATAATAAATCCTCTTGCCCTGAGTAATACAGAAACTCAATCCAGAGCCAGTGAGGATGATGTAGTGCTCCCTCACAGAACCAATCACCCACTGAGAAGCATAATGAGCAAGGGAGGTGATATAATAAAACCTCTATGGCCAGAGGAAAATTATGGTAAAAACTGTTGTCTATGAAAAGTCTTGTAATAAGTATATCTCCAATTATCTTCCGAAAGAAATTATTTAGGCATCTGCTCAGGTTAAGATTCATGAGGGAAATGCAAGAATGGCCTTAGAATAAAGCAAAAGGGTACGTGAGCGTAGAGAAGGTGGCTGTGGACATGTTGTGAACAGAGCTCTTTGTGCCCCCAGGGTCTGCAGTGGCCCCGGTGCTTCTGTGAGGGTGTGTGGTCACCAAGCCTTCTTCTTGCAGAGGGATGTCCACTGACCACAGAGGGGGACAAAATAACACTCTTAAAAAGTAAGATGGTTTCAATGATCACAGAAAAACTCTGTTATACTCTGAAATATACTATTTCCCAGGACCGCGGCTTCGGCAGATAGCTGTAAAGGAAAATCCTCAATGTGCATGATCTGTATCCTAGTTAGGAGTGGGCTTGATCTGTTCAGACAGATATCAGTTGAGTAAGTGGGTTAAGTGGTGAGAGAGGAAGTCTAGCTCTTTATTAGTTAAGTGGCAGGTAGAGTGCTGAAGCAGCCAAAAAATAAAAAAAGAGGAAGTGTGTTCCCAAAACAACAGGAACAGTGTCATCCTCCGTTGTCCCAGCGCGTCACTTGTACCTTTTGTGGAAAGTAAAGCATTACCAATAATAAAACACCAAAGTTTGTAAAATACTTTTTTAAATAGATTGAACAGATTAGTGCTTTTTTATAATTCTGTTACTCTGACCACAGTATATTCATCTTTCTTGACTTCTTTTTTGTGTGTTAGGTACTGGTTCTGAGCATGGCCCCAAATCTGTCTTGCATACAATCTATAGTGCCTATTATTGAGTGAGCCCCAATAGTTAATATCTGTGGGAGTGATGAGGCAGTTTTCATCCCAGCTGATTTTTAGAATGTTCTGTCTTGTCAGATTAAACCCACGGAAGTATTATGTCCAAACATAAGTATCAGTCACTGTAAATGATCAGAATAGGAAAAAAGCAGTCAGATTAGACCTTTAGGTCACTCACCTTGCCACCAACCGTTGCTTCATATTGCAGTCATTAAAAATATACATTAAAATAAAGAACAGTAGTCAGTATTTGGGGACCTGTTAAATCAGAGAAATCAGTCTGAACCCAAAAGCAGTCTTTTCATTTGTTCTTTCATTTATTCCATAAGTGTACTTTGAGGCTGGAGGAACAGCAACAAATCTCTGCTCTCTTAGTGTTCACTTAGTAAAAAGAAGCAGACAAACATACAGCGTATGTCAGACAGTGATGCACACCGTGCAGAAAGATGAAGCAAAGCAGGGAGGATCCAGAGGTGCTGGTGGCGCGCCCTTTGGAGAGAGTTGCAGGGACAGCCCTCCGGATAAGGCGGTACCTAAATCCACCTCCAGAGGAAATGAGGGACCAGCCATGGGAAGCAGAAAGAGCGAAGAGCTTAGAGTCAGCAAGACGCCATGTCTTAATAGCTTTGTGACCAGAGGGAGCATTTAGCTTACCTGTGACACCGAGACGGACACGAGTCACCAGGCCTGTTTCACAGGGTTCGTGTTCGGCTCAAGTGAGACATTTGAGAAAACCAGGGAACGGGAAAGCAGTACCTTGACTTCAGATTTCAGCGTGAAACGATAAGAGGGTACAAATTAAAGAGATAAATACAACAGCCTTAAAACAGCCCTTTCATGCAGCTTGTTGTGAAATTTTGAATTGAGTTGTCTGAGCTGAAGTATGGAGAGCATTCTCCAAAGATGAACCATTTGATACTGGGTGTACAAGATTTATATCCATCTTTGTTTGCCTTCATGGTATTATTTGTTTAAGATTTTGTGTTTGTTTGTGCTTTTCTTCCTTTGACATCTTTTTCTTTCCTTTTCCTTTGAGCTTTCCTTTTATTAGATCCGTTCCAGGCCTCTTCGCTCTCGGTTGAGGCGTCTTCTACCCTGTTCCTGTGGTCTCTGAGTAACTCATTAAAAACAAAAACCAGAGAGCCCGTTAAGATGAATACTTACCAGGGGGCTCAGAGCCTCACAATATCCGCCTTTTATAGAGTAATTCTAGACTCCAGATCGAATTATTTGCACTGATGTTTATTAAGGACTTGAAGCTGTTTGTTTACCCTGTTTGTTTTTATAGCCTGAGTGAATTTTGCAATAATTGTAACAATGTTTGAACAGAACTTTGTAGCCTACAAAGTACCTCACACACACACTCACTTGGGAACTTTAGCAATCCTGGATCAAGACAACATGGACTCTATTCTGCTCTTTTAAAAGAGGGGGAACCTGAGACTCAGAGAACAGAAAATAAATTCAGGTCTTTCCATGATACAAGTGTAAATATATGATTGAGAAATGCGGAATTGTTTCCAGCACTTGGAATTACTAAAATGATATGTTTTATAAGTGAAAGTGAAAGTCGCTCAGCCGTGTCCGACTCTTTGCAACCCTGTGGAATCGTCCATGGAATTCTCCAGGCCAGAATACTGGAGTCGGTTGCTGTTCCCTTCTCACGGGATCTTCCCAACCCAGGGATCGAACCCAGGTCTCCTGCATTGCAGGAGGATTCTTTACCAGCTGAGCTACCAGGGAAGCCCTGTTTTATAAGTAGATTCAAGGAATTTTGTAGATGACTCCAGGAAAAGAATCCATAAAGGAGTATGGGAAGAGAGGACTATGTCCCTGATCACTGTGAATGGTGACTGTGGAGACAAAACCCCTTTTGGTGTCATTGTCAGAACGAGGATGTGAGCCTGGGTGCTCTTGCCTTCATCTGTGCGTGAGCTTTCTTTCTTCTTTTTTTGACAGTTACTTAGACTAACAAGACTGGCAAACATCTTTTTTTCCCCCCCCCCCTTTCAGGGCAGAAATAAAAGCAACCGTAAACAAATATAAAACTTACGTAAAATGAGTTGTCTTGAATTTTAAAATGTTTCCTCAGAAAAGATTATTTTATTTTGATATTGAGGGTTCCTGGAGACTCTTAAAATGTCTCTTAAAGTATAATAGAGGCAATAAAAAATTAGAGCTCAGCTGGGAAGGGCCTTTGAAATTATCTAGCTACGGAACCATTTAACTATTTGATCTGGAAAGGACCTTTGAAAAGGTCCCACATCCCAACTGTGGGAGACTCCTTTGTCTACCCTGGTGTCCTTGACATCCTGATAGAGTCCACCCAGCCTCTCATGGCCTCTTCTGATTTTGAAGACTGTATGATTCCATTTATATGAGGTCCTTAGATTACTCAAACTCATGGAGACCGAAAGCAGAAGGGCATTTACCTGGGGCTAGAGGAGAGTAGGGAGTTACTATTCAATAGGAACAGAGTGTCAGCTTGGGAAAATGAAAAAGTCCTAGAGATCAATGTTGGTGGTACAACATACTTAATGCCACGGAACTGTATACTTTAAAATGGTTAAGATGATAAATTTTATGTTATATGTATTTATATATATATATATATATGTATATATATATTTTTTTTAACCACAATGTGAAAAATAAAGAAGCAAGAAAAAAAAATCATTTTGTTGCTGGAGGGTTGGGCATGGAGAGCATGGAGAACAAACCTAACCCCCCCCAAAGGAGCACACCCGCTTGTCCCCTCCCAACCGTCTCTTCCCAGCGAACTAGCCCCAGTTCCTTCAATAGGTCATTTCATTTTGTTTTACAATATATTTGAATCATGATTAAGATAAGGACTATACATTATAATTGGCTGATAAATCTCTTTTAAATCTCTCTTAATCTGTTGTTTTTTCTTTCATATCTGTTTCTCTGTCTCTTCCTCTCTCACTCATTCTGTCTGCCTTTAATTTATTTGTTGAAGAAACTGGGTCATTTGTCCTCAAGAGTTTTGGTACTTGCGTCCCTCTGCTTTGCAGACTGATACCTTCCTCTGTCCTCTGCATTTCCTGTGAAGCAGTAATTGGATTGAGTTATTTTATTTTACAAATGCCGTAATCCAACTATATAATAAACTCATTTTAGGTCCTTTTTTATTTTTGTAAGTGCCTTCCTAGCCTTTTGCTTGGAAGACTGTAAACATTGAATGGATAATTGAAAAAATTGAAAGAATCATGTCATGGACACCCTCCTACCTTTATGTCGGCTCACCAACCATTAACGTTTGCCGCATTGGCTCTCCCCCTCTCTGCACACACACACTAATACGCATAGGGATTTTCCCCTGCATCTTTTGAGCTCAAGTGGTAGACATCATCATGACACTTTACTCCAAAACATTTCAGCACATAACTCCTAAGCACAGCTCCTGTATAATCAATCACAGTCTGGTTTGCGTATTGTCTGTTTAGTGCTTATTACCCTACTGATCCAAATAATGTTCTTTATCGTCATGGGTATTTTTGAGAATTTTGAAAACCAAGTGAAGATCACAAATTATATTTCATTTTCCTGACACTTTAGTTGCCTAAATTGGTTCTGCCCTTTTTGGGGGTTGGGGTCTTACCTGACATTGACATTTTTTGAAGTGTCCAGGCTACTTGTTTTACATCATGTCCCTATATTTGGATTTGCCTGATTATCTCCTTATGATTGGAGTCAGAGTCAGTGTTCCCAGAAAGAATACTGCATAGGCAGTGCTGAGTCCTTCAGTGCCCCACTTGGAAGGCACCTGATGTTGGTTTGTCCCATAATGGCTGCTAGGTTTGATTGCTTGATTAAGGAGGTGTCTACCATATTTTTCTATTGTAAATGTACCATTTTCCCAGTTTTTCTGTTTCCCCATAATAAATAATCTGTAGCATATTAAAGGTTGCTTTTTAAATAATTTTAAAAGCATGCTATTTGGTCATGGGAGAAATCGGATGGCAGAGATTATGAGCACATTAGAATTATTACAGCCAATGGAAAAAATAACTTTTAAACATTTGTTTTTCTTGAGCGAGGAGAGACAAGGAGGGGAGGTAATAAAGGTGAGAAAATGGGCTTTAGCAAAGACAGACTTGTGTTTGAATCCTAGCTCCACACTTGAACCTGTGTGACTTTAGGAAAGTTACTTCACTCCTTAGAGCCTCAAGTTCTTTCCTACGATGGGCATAATAATAATCATTCCTGGCAGGATTGTTAAAATGATTAAATGAGCTAGTGTATGAGTGGCCTCTAGTCTAGCAGTTGCCCCAGGACTATCACTTGGGAAGTGAGGAAGAAATGCTTCCCCAGCAGTTTGAAGAGTTTATACTTCTCAATGAGTGTTTGCTCTTGAGATGACATTGAAATATTCATTCATGTTGGTAAGAAAATATGATCAACAGGTAAGGTGCCTTTTTGAAATTTCAGAGAAAGGAATTCAGAACTGGAAGATGTTTGGTTCCATCTTCAGACCTCTTAAACATGATTTGTCTATAGTGGAATTGAGCTGCCGTTTATTCAGACCTGTTTCTGACTGCAATCCATTTTAATCTATTACCAGGGATTATTTTTTGAAACAGTTTATATGTAGTCGGATTGAGACTAGTGAGTCATAATAATCCTATGACCCATTTACATGCCTTACTGTAAAAGTTTCATTTCATACAAGTGACAATTTTTTAAAGTTAATTAGACTCGGCTATACTGAGGTTAGCAAAAAGTGCTTTGAATTATCAATAATTCAGCAGGGCAGACATTTCTGTATAATGCAGTGGTTTTATAGAGTATTGTGAGATAGTTATCCCTAAAATGAATGGTTGCGAGCATACATCAGCGTGGTGGGGCTTGCCTGAATGTAGCGTGAAGTGATATCATCTGTGCTTTCTATTATTGAGCCGAGTGTGAACCATCGGTCTTTCTGGCCATGAACTACTAGCAACCTTTGTCCTTTGTGTTACCTTTAGTTAAAAACGAAAAATGAGCATGAATGCTGGCTGATGGCCATGTCTTTCTTACAGTGAAAAATTCATCTAGGGAAGAAAAATAGGATTGCGGATTTGGATTTGTTTCATTGCATGAATGATATGTGACATTTTGTAAATTATTTATCACTGCAAGGATGGCAGCAATGGCTCAAGCATTGTTATATCAAATGAAAGCAGGAATCCCATTAGTACAAGGACTGGGTTTTAGCTGGAATCTATCAGGGGAATGTTGTCACTTGAAAACCAGATTGTTCTTTTAATTGCTATTTAAAGGAACAAAAGTGTTCCCAAGGTACTGCAGTTGAGCAGTTGCGAGTAATAACTATGGATCCATAATTATGCAGTGCTGATTATCTGGCATTTAAAAAATGGTGGCAGGAGTCAGTGACCAATTTGTTGTAGCTTGTCTTTTTTGGTTTTTCCAGAACAGAGTTTTATTCTCTGCTCTTTAACTGGGGCTACAAAACTATATTTGCATAGTTACCTCAGAAAGTAAAGCCTGTGCATATTAAAAGAACAAATTAAACTGAAAATAAGGGCAAGATAATGAATGCTTGTATTGTAAGATGAAATTAACAGTCATATTGAACAGTTTGCAAATGCTTGGTCATGAGATGAGTTCTGGTTTTTGATGACATGCCACATTGAACCAAGACGTTTGTTGGAATCACTGTTACTATTTGAAATATTATTTTAGAATAAGGTTTTTTAAACTAGCATACATTTCTTTCATTTATTCACATATATTTTTATATAGTTAGCAAAAAACATTTTGAGTGCCTATGTGCATCAGGCTTTTGGAATAGAGTGGCTGAACAAATGAGGTTTATTCTACACTGATGTATATTTGGAAAGTTAGGCCTAGCAAAATCTTGTTTTTAATTTACATTTAAATAAAAAAAATTTTGTGATTATACTAAGCTTTCTTGCCCTAAATTTTTGATTCACAAGATTCAAATATAAATGCGTTAGAGTTACATTCTGATGGCTAGCAGACAATGTGTGATGCTTGGAATATGCAGTAAAATTTTAGTTCTCATACCGTTTGGCTGTGCAAAATAATGTGACCAGACCTGTAGGCACAGTCAGCTCTTCATATGGATGGGAATACTAGTGTCGCTGGTAGTCATAAATAACAGTGAAGGCACTAAAATGTATGCAGATTTATACATTGTTAAAAGCAGTTTCTTTAGTGAGAGTTAAAGGGGTGCTAGGGATTAGACAAATGTTTTGTTGTTTCTTTTATTGAAGGGGACTGTCAGAGATTGAGAGTTTATCCCTTTTGTGTGGCATGGTGTGGTTTATTTTTGAAGACACTGGGGTCAGAAAGGGCTTGTTAATGGTCTTTTGATCATCTTAAATGATCCTACAGAATTTTAAAGTTCTTAACATTTTTTTGGCCATGCCACACAGCATGCGAAATATTAGTTCCCAGACGAGGGATCCAGCCCACGCCCCCTGCAGTGGAAATGCAGAGTCCTAACCACTGAACCACAATGGAAAACCCCCTCCTTTAGTTCTAAGGCTGTTATTATGTCACCTTTTAACGTGCCAGTATTCTATGTCATATATTTAATTGATGGATAATAGTAACCTGTACTAAAACATTTGATAAAATTTAAGCAATCTGGTCTGACTAGATGATATTCATAGACTATAATACTGAATAGATGAATCAATTTATTGTAGGCATATAGATTAAGGAAACGATTTGAGACTTCAAATGAATTCTTAATGTTCATTTCAGGAAGGTAATACATAATATATATAAAGGTTTTAAATTTCATTGGCTTAATAAAAATTATTTCTGAGTCTTATGCATTACACTTAAATGTATTATTCAGGCAGTACTTCAACTATCAAATAATTTGAGGGGTTTTTTAATTAGCACAAAACATTGATATGAATACCCTATTTTTTCTTTGGTAAAGAAATATGTAAGATGCTTTTGATTTTAATACTTTGTATTTAATTTTGAAGTGGAAAGCTAACAGTGTTTTTTTCATTTTAATTTTTTCATAGCCCCGTGCCGATCCCATTCCAATATGTAGCTTCTGTCTGGGGACAAAGGAATCAAATCGTGAAAAGAAACCAGAAGAACTTCTCTCTTGTGCAGATTGTGGCAGTAGTGGTAAGTTGTTATTTTTTGTATGTGTATACAATGACTCCCCATTATAGCTACATGCAATTTCTCTATCAAAAAATACTTGTTATTTAAAGCAATTATTTGATAATAGTGTAAGCTTTAAATTTAAAAAGTAAATACAAGTTGGGGGGAAGTGAGTATATTTGCACTGATATAAACAGTGTTATATATGTTTATAAAATATTATGTATTCATATTTTAAATTAACCTTAGATTTCATACCAGCATTGGTAATTCAGCGTGGAATATTCTACTTTGAAGGTAAATTCAGGGTAGAAAATTCTACACTTTCAAGCTGATTGCAGCTAGAATCACTTGTTTTTTATAACCTGAAGTCTCAATTTAATGCATTTGAGTTGGAATATATAGTGTTTCAGGTCCTGACACCTACTGGTGAAATATAATATCACAGCCCAGCTCTGTGTGACAGTGAAGGGGATGGACAGGATTCTGGCAGCTGCACTGATATAATCCGGAAATCATCAGGCATGAAAGAAACACAACTTGCCCAGTGGAAGATAGGAAAAGAGTGGTCTGTTGAGAAAGTGATACTGAAATCAAGGAACTACTGGGTAGGGATACTGTTAGTTGCTCAGTTGTGTCGGACTCTGCAACCCCGCCTGCCAGGCTAGTCTGTCCATGGAATTCTCCAGGCAAGAATACTGGAGAGGACTGGGTCATTGGTAAATTGCAATATCCAAAATGCTTTCAAGATTGCTGTCACCTCTTTTTCTCAGCATAGGACTTTAAGAGCACATTTCCACTTTTGTAATGGAAATTAAGTCACATTATGCTTATACTAAAAGAATTTGTCTTGGAACTCACTTGGTGGTGCCGTGGTTAAGACTCTGCACTTCACCTCTGAGGCAGGTGCAGGTTCAGACTCAAGATCCCACATGCTGCAAGGCTTGGCAAAAAAGATAATTAAAAAGAATGTGTCTTACCAGCCAGCCTTCCTTCTTAAGTTGCCTAGAGATATACATGGTTATATGTATGTGTGTATACACACACATACACAACTCAACAGAGTGAGCGGCAGTTACTGGGCTTTTAAAAATCAACTTCTGTATTAATCTTTAAATTTTCTTCTCCTAGCCTACTGAAACTTTTACCCGAAAAAATGTTATTTTAAAATTAACACCAAGTATTGCTCTAGTTATAGTTAATTCCTTAAAAACATCAACAAATCTGCAAAACACAATAGCATTCTCTCGTTTAGCAAGTCAGTGATATAGTATAGTGGTTAAGACCAAACTAGAAAGCCGGCCATAGACCCTTTACTTTGAATGGGTTAACCATTCTCAGCCTCAGTTCCCTTATTAGAAATGTAGAGATAATGGTAGCATCTTATATCTTGGGTTGTAGGGAAACTAAAGAAGAGAACTAAAGTAAATAGCCTGACACATGGTCTACACTCTGGTAAGTGTACTATACACGTCAGCAGTTGTTGGTCTTTTTTTATTTTTGGCGTATCATATTGTTTTCCTTGATTGCTGCAAGAAATTTAAAATCTTATTATTTATGACAGCTGCTTGATGGTTGGATAGAGGAAATGTTTCACACTGAAGAATGACGCTGTTGTGTAATGATTCTTCCTCCTCCTATGAAGGTTTAACTTGATAGATCCTAAATGGTTCTGCAGCTCTCAGGACTTGACTAGGAGGAGAGAGCCTTGGAAATAAGACAATTCAAACTGTGCTTGAGAAATGCTTTCTGACAGTCTTTTTGATGGGCTTTACAGATTCATTAAAACTCTTTCACCTGCCATGATATCGTGGCTAGTGACAAAAGGGCATGGAAACATTATCTGTGTGTTCGGATTAATAAATCTCAATCCTTCACTCTCCTTGTTTTATCCTGGTGAGCTAGTGCCTCACTCATCAGTTCTGACTCTGTAGTTATCTTTTGGATTTTCTCACGAGGCTCATTCTGAATGAATTATTGTTTTGTGTAACTGCCTGATCAATTTAGTAGTGTTCTCTTGTCTAAGGTTTACCCTTTGTGATTTTTAAGGTGGTACTTTAAAAACACCCTTAACTGTTTTACTTCTTGAGTGTCTATTTGTCTGGGCACCTAGAAAGATTAAAGACGTACTTAAATCTGAAAAGAAAAGTTCCCTTCATATATTTCCTTACCTCTGGTGATACACTTACTTAAGTTGATAAGAGATCATTATCTTCCAGATCATAACTTCAAGGCTTCTTTCACAGGGTATAAAGGCATAATTCTAAACAGGTAGATCTTAGATTTTCTGATGTAACCAATCTCCCTTCATCTTTCCCAGATTGAAGCCTGCCAAGAAAGAGGTTTGAGTTCCTTTATAGTTAGAGGTGACTGAAATATTTTTTACTCCTGAAGTTTCTCACTTTTCCAGGGTATGTAGATGTAGCGTTGTGTTTTCTTTTTTCAAAAATGATCTCTTGTTTTCTCTTTTAACACATGGGGAAGAATGGATTGAGGATACTACCTAAAAGACTTATATCCAGAGTCATTTTGTGAGCCCCTTCCTTCACATAGAATGAGCTAGGGACTTTGGAGTTGAGGTGTGGGTCATGGTAGAAATTCAAGACCTGCGGTCATCAGGTTCCTTTGTTTAGGATAGAGGATGGTTGGCTCAGTGTGCTTCTCTGGACTCCCCTATGTGATCTGGCTCTAGTGTTAAGGTTCACTTAATCTTCCCTTGTAATGCTCAAAATTCTCCAAGCCAGGTTCAACAGTACATGAACCGTGAACTTCAGATGTTCAAGCTGGATTTAGAAAAGGCAGAGGAACCAGAGATCAAATTGCCAACATCCGTTGGATCATCAAAAAAGCAAGAGAGTTCCAGAAAAACATCTATTTCTGCACCAAAGCCTTTGACTGTGTGGATCCAAACAAACTGGAAAATTCTTCAAGAGATGGGAATACCAGATCACCTGACCTGCCTCCTGAGAAATCTGTATGCAGGTCAAGAAGTAACAGTTAAAACTGGACGTGGAACAACAGACTGGTTCCAAATCAGGAAAGGAGTACAACAAGGCTTTATGTTGTCACCCTGCTTATTTAACTTATATGCAGAGTACATCATGCGAAATGCCAGGCTGGATGAAGCACGATCTAGAATCAAGATTGTCAGGAGAAATATCAATAACCTCTGATATGCAGATGACACCACCCTTATGTTAGAAAGTGAAGAAGAATTAGTCTCATGATGAAAGTGAAAGAGGACAGTGAAAAAGTTGACTTAAAACTCAACATTCAGAAAACTAAGATCATGGCTTCTGGGCCCAATCACTTCATGGGAAATAGATGGGGAAACAATGGAAACAGTGACAGATTTTATTTTCTTGGACTCCAAAATCACTGCAGATGGTGACTGCAGCCATGAAATTAAAAGATGCTTACTCCTTGGAAGAAAAGTTATAACCAACCTAGACAGCATATTAAAAAGCAGAGACATTACTTTTCCAACAAAGGTCCATCTAGTCAAAGCTGTGGTTTTTCCAGTAGTCATGTATGGATGTGAGAGTTGGAATATAAAGAAAGCTGAGCACTGAAGAATTGATGCTTCTGAACTGTGGTGTTAGAGAAGACTCTTGAGAGTCCCTTGGACTGCAGGGAGATCCAACCAGTCAATACTAAAGGAAATCAGTCCTGAATATTCGTTGGAAGGACTGATGCTAAAGCTGAAACTTCATTACTTTGGCCCCCTGATGCGAAGAAACTGATTCATTTGAAAAGACCCTGATGCTGGGAAAGATTGAAGGCGGGAGGAGAAGGGGACGACAGAGGATGAGATGGTTGGATGGCATTACCGACTCGATGGACATGAGTTTGAGTGAGCTCCGGGAGTTGGTGATGGACAGGGAGTCCTGGTATGCTGCAGTCCGTGGGGTCGCAAAGACTCGGACACGACTGAGAGACTGAATTGAACTGAACTGAATCTTCCCTTGAGTGTACTGTGCCAGCCTGGATTTACCTACTTTAGTTTAAAAAAAAAAAAATTGTTCCTATCTTGGGGAGATGCACTGTAAGCATTTGCTTCATCTGGTAGATTGGATGAGTGGACTTTGTCTTTAAATGGAAGGACTAAAGGAAAAATATGGTTCTTCTTAGAAAGCTTGGGGAGATTTTGTAGTTACAGTGCTCTGTTGTGACATGTTGGTGATTCTAGGGAAAAAAGAATCAAATAAGTTGGCCTGGCTCAGCAGTGTCCCCCAATAATGGTGGGAGCCCTGGTGTCAGGGTCCATTTCAGCTTCAGAAGTGGAGATTACAGAGTGGCTGGTAGCCCTGGTTGGCCTTACAGAAATGACCACTATCTCATACCCTAGAGTCCATTTGTTCTGGGATTGGATTGAGACTGCTTGTAATGATCAAAGGAATCCCTAATGTAAGATGTTTCTGTGAAAAAAAAAAAAACAAACCCCATAGCCTTGTAAAACAACAGCCAAAAAAAGGGAATATAGATAACAGCCCATAAGGATTGCTTTTAAATGTGTTTCCCACATGTGCCTGTTGGTTTTTAGTCACCTCTTTCTACCTGAAGTATCATTTATATGATGTCACATTTAGACTGCTTAGACTTACTAGACCTGGGTAGTAAGTGTTTCCTTCTGCTTATGTCATAAAGTAAAGCCAATTAGAAATTTGTTTTTAAGATGGCTCAGTGCTGCAAATGGGCAGTATTTACTTTAACTGTGTTTTTTCTGCTAAAACTCCTTTTGAAAAGAAATCATTCACGTTTGCAGGTAGTAAAACTGTGAAGGGAGGTACGTAGTACAAGGAGCCCCAGATTGCAGTGCTGCGGTCCTCTTTCCTTGCTGGCTGTGGAGCCGTGGCTGTACACGTGTGGGAGATTGGGAGGGTGGTGTCTGTATCCTGCATCCACAGGGCGGTTGTGAGGATCCAGTGAGATAATGCTGTGAAGATCATCAGTTCTATAAATCGTCACACAAACACCGAAGGGCTATTTGAAGCACTAATAGGAATGTGGGGCTCATCACATAGTCTTCAGGTCTATGGAAATGTTGGGACTAGGAAGTGATTTTACTTGACTTTCATGGATCAGCCTACTTTGAAATTAACACTGTTATATTCTCTTTGCCTCATTAAGACCAAATTATCTTTAATTAGCTTCACATAAGTATTAGATATTATACCAAATGAAATTTTGTGTCTGCTGCTCAGATTGCTGGGTGGTTAAATCTTACTTACAGATGAGTTATGTGCATGTGTGTTTTCAAATTAGCAAATCTAAGATAAGTGCACAGTTCAAAATTATAGCATCATTCTAAGTGGAAGCTCATCGACACTGGAGACAGCATGGCTGCTGAGATGCAGCTGGAGAGCAGGAAGATTACCTTTGTACAGTGAAGGGAGTCAGAGACATGGAGTCGCCTGAGTTGTATTCCAGTCTGTCCTCAGGAGACCTGGAGTCTCCCCTGGGTTTGTCTTTATTAGTGTTAACCCTGAATAAAACTTGCCTGCCTTCTGCTCCCAGTGAACTGGTTGGTGCAATATACATATATATGTAATCACTAGCTTCTTGAGGTTACTGTGAGAAAATACCCCAGGGATTGGTTGGTTAATTGTCCAGTTTCACACTGACTATACACAGATTGAAAACTAGGTTGGGAGGAAGCCCCTTAACCAGAAAGAAACCCCAAGATGGACTCTAAAGAGGACTAGACAGGGATGGAGGAGGAAGGATTGGTGAGACCCCCTCTCCACAAGCCCAGAGCTGGATTGACAGTCCAAGCAGAGTAACAGGAAGCAGAAGCCTTGCTTCTGACCTGTTATTTCACTAAAATTCTGCTGGTATGATTAACAGTGACCTCCATGTAGCAAAGTCTATAAAGGTGCCTTCCATGTTTATGTAAAACTCTAGGGACTTCCCTGGCAGACAAGTGGTTAAGTCTCTGAGTTTCCACTGCAGGGGCACAAGTTCATCTCTTTTGGAGGAACTAAGATATCCTGTGTGCTGTCCAGTGGTGTGGCAAAAAAAAAAAAAAAAAGCCTAGTGGACGCCTTTCAATCTACACCAAATAACTCCTCTCAGTCATATTTGAGTTGTTGAGAATCTTTTTCCTTGAAATGTTCTCATCTTTTGACTTCTGGGATTTCATATTCTCTGTGTTTTCTATCAGTTCAGTTCTTCCAGATCTTTTGTGCGCTCCTTGGCCTCTCTTCATTACCTCAGAGTTTCTTCAGGCTTTTGTCCTTGGCCCTGTGTTTCCTCACTTTGGTTCATAGCTTCTCCTGGGTTCCAAACCCTTAGATATAAGCACCTCCAGGACTCCTCTACTTGACACTTCATAGGCTCCTCAGAGATAATATCCAAAACAGCTTATGAACCTTAAACTGCTCCCTCCTCCCGAAACAACCACCACCACTGTAGCAAAGACAGAAATCTTAGCAAACAAACAACATCCTGCTTCTCTTCAGGTATTTCCCATTTCAGCAAATGGCACACCACCAGCTACTCATTCAGTTCTACAAGCCCTCCTCTGTCCTACTCTCTCATAGCAAGAAATTCCCAAAAATGCATTGATTGTACATCCTAATATGTATTGTACATCCTCAGTATATCCACAGCCTTCACCAGACCTGCTCAGAGCTGCTATGATAATAAGCTAGTTTTAATCTTCATACTTTCTCCTCATCCATTTTGCATACTTCAGCATAAATTACTTTTTAAAGCCATAAATGTAATCACAGAATTTTTAGTGTCCACCAGTTAACCTTAGGAAAACTCCAAGCCCAAAACACTCTTCTGGACTGGGCTCCTGTTGACCCCTTTGCACATCACCATCCCTGTCACACTATGTGAGGTTATAAAGAGGTTATATCAAACTTCTTTCCTCTTCGTAAACGTCCCCATGCTCATCCCCGTGTTCTCCTGTCACTCTGCACATGCTGCTGTCTCCCACCCTGCCCGCCTCTGCTCCCCTCTGATCTCACTCATCCTTTGGGTGTCTTTTTAGGAAGGCCTTCCTCTAACCTCCTGCTAGACTTGCCCACATCTCCAAGCCAGCCTACCCTAATTCTTGTCTAATGGTTGTCTTTCCTCTGGGCCATGTGATCTATAATGTCTGTCCTTTTCCTCATCATGTCTTCAATGGACAGGTAGTTGGTCAGATAACTGATCTGAGGGACCCAGTGTCTTGAGTCTTTCACAGTTTTTCCATTGCTGCTGTAACAAATTACCACAAAACTGTAGACAGAATTCAGTGCCTTGCATATGCAGGACCGATTTCCCCATCTCTTGCTGTCACTTGCTCAGCACCCCCTGCTCCTAGTGGGCGCCTGTGCCCCTTGGCTTGCGCGCCTCCGCGCCCCGCACTGGGTGCAGCCCTTCTGCTCTGAACCTCTCCTCCTCCTTGTGTCTCATGTTACTGACCAAGCTGGGGGATTCTCTGCTTTTAAGTACTTGGGATTAGATTGGAATAATCACACAGATAATTCAGGATAATCTCCCATCTCAAGGCCTGTACCCTTGGTCACATCTGCAAAGCGCCTTTTGCCATGTCAGGTAATATATTTGTATGTTTTAGGGATTACAGATAGACATATTTGGAGGGCATTGTTCAGTCTACTACAGAGCTCGTGGTTTTTTCCTTCCATAATACTTTACTCAAAAATCACTTCTACTGACTTGTGGTCTCATTGGTACTTGTTTAATTTTAAACAGTACTCCTTTCGTTTTGCTGGATAAAACTGTTGTAAGTTATCAAATGTGCTTAAAATGTGCTGGTATAAAAATGAATGAGAGAGTGTGTGTGTGTGTATGTAAACCACCATGAATTGTGTCAGCAGAGAGAACCCAAATTTTAGAGGGGATTGTTGAGTTTACAGAATGGCTAAAATGGGAGGTAAGGAATTGAATTATCAATAGCATTGCTGTCCTTTCTCTAATTACTGTAGATTATGTACTAGTATATCAAGACTCAGTCACAGTCTTTTGTGTAAAGTTGGCCGTGAGAAAATAAAAATGGAAACGTTTCTTCATCCCTCAGCATCCCTTACAGAATCATAGAAATTTAGAGCTGGAAGGGATCTATGGCCAATTCTCTTGAGCTAAATAAAGGTAAGATTGCTGCCTAAAGGAAAGATAGACTGAAGATTTTAGAATTTGACAGGGTAGCTTAAATGGTAGTAGTTGCAATATAATATTACTTAAAAGTGAGAGGAAGCAATAAGAAGAAGAATATTCCTTGCTCTTGATTGAAAGTGGCTGAAATCCATTAACTTTCAAAAGTATAATTAATTATTAAAAATTATTTTTTATAGGATGTCTGAGAAAAAAGTAGTGAGCTATAATATGATGTGAATTACCTTAGTTGCTGGATATTAAGCTACAAAGTACAAAAGCAGATTTTAATGTAGAGAAAAATTTAGTGCATGAAATTGAGGTCATATGTGCTAGTGATGTATGACTTACAGGAAGTAATAAAAAGGAAGAAAAAAGAGAAGTAAATGGTATACTTTTAAGCTGATGGGACCCATTTTAAGGGTGGAATTTAAATTGCTGTTCTTTAAAACTTCAGTTTCTACCCCCCTCGCTATGTAAGTGGGGGCGGGAAAACCCTGATCTTAGTAGACCTTCCCCTCCCTCTTCAGAGTATACTTCTTAAAGTCAAAAAGCAAGCTGTCTTTGTTTGCTATTCCTGAGCAGAAAGAGGTGATTGATACCATTTTTATATATATAAACCTGCCCCCCACCCCAACATTCATTTGAATGAGAGAAGCCCTTGTAAAAGAAAAGTGTCATAGGTTAAATGCATCTGCCTGGGTGTCTACTGCCTGAGGTCATAATCCTATGACAACATTTTATTTGCTCAACATCTTAAATACAGATGTTTAGGTTTTTGGTTTGTTTTTTTTTTTTTTAATTCAGGAATAGTGTGCTTTTATTAACAGTATTGATGATTGATTTTGAATGTTTTTACTTCAAAAAGCCAAATCTCCTGGTGGGTGGAATTTTATGAAGCACCTGTTAAGCTTTAGGGAGGAGGACCTTTTTGGCAGCAACCCAAAATACATATTTAAACAATGAGCCTGCCAAAGTCAGGAAATTATAAAACAGTTTTGAAATTGCAGAATCTGCTTTTTTTTTTTTTTTTTTTTAATTACCCCTCAGGTTTCTTTTGCAGCTTGGTTATAAGTTCTTTCACATGGGATTTACTAACATCCGTACTATTTTAAGACCAGATTTAGAAAACTAAAATCAAAATTGGAGGTCTCAGGTTTATGTGATAAAAGACCATCAGATTTTAAACTTCCAGTGTCTGGACTCTCACTCCCCAAACCTTTCAGAAAGATCTATTACTCAGTGTAGCCTGGCTGACTTTCTTAAGTGGTGCTATCCCTTGGGGTCTCCAGTTTTCCTGTGTGAGGTGAGAGCTGCTAGATGAAAAGTATGTCCAAAACAGGGTGGAAAAGCTGAACTCTCAGAAAAATGTGAGACGCTTGCTAAGGGTATGCTTCTTGGCATGTTCTATGTAGCCTGGACTTTGCAACTTCTTAACTCCCCAATTCACTGTTTCTATTCCCGCTTACAGAGCTTCCCAGGTGACTCAGTGGTAAAGAATCCGCCTGCCAAGCAGGAGACCTGGGTTCGATTCCTGGGTTGGAAAGATCCCCTGGAGAAGGAAATGGCAACCCACTCCAGTATTCTTGCCTGGAAAATCCCATGGACAGAGGAGACTGGTGAGCTACAGTCAGTGGGGTCACAAAGAGTCAGATGTGACTTAACGACTTAAACAACTCCCACTTACAGGTTTTAAGTTCAGGAACCCAGGGGCAAGATGGCAATAGTGTCTTCTTTGTATATCCCAGCAATGGGATATTCTTTGTATACTACTGAGTTTTTTTCTTTTTTTGCATTTGTTCATTGTATTATGTTAAACAGCGTCAGATTTTTATTTAGTTAACTGTTGTTTTATGTTTTATGATTTCATTACACGCAGAAAGTAGGAATCATTTGAACTTCAGCACTCTCCTCACAGGCCAGCAGGCCAGAAAGCTTTGGGGTAGATGGTGGTTGATGAAGAGGGCAAGGGCAAGAGATTTAACAGGAGGCACAGGTATGAGAACGTGATCTGAGCATACATTATCTTCAAGTTCTCCAGGACTTGTGATTAGAACTGGTATACATTTTCCAAGTTTCTCTTAGGGAAAACACTTTACAGTCACTCTGTCACATATCGATGCTAGGGGGAAGGGCAGAAGGGAAAATATAATTTGGAATCTTCGATTCTTTTGTATTTTCATGTTCCTAAGGTTCTTTGGCTGATATCATCACTATCTATTAAATATTAGGGAGTTTAAAAAATTGAAGGCACCATTCCCATAAAGCAGTTTGTTTTTTTATTCTTATAGGACACCCATCCTGTTTGAAATTTTGTCCTGAATTAACAACAAATGTAAAGGCCTTAAGGTGGCAGTGCATCGAATGCAAGACATGCAGTGCATGTAGAATCCAAGGCAAAAATGCAGTAAGTATGGCTCTCAATATCCATCTCCAGGTAAATTGTTAGCTTTCAGTGTTAAGGTTTTTCATTTTTGTAGATTGCTGCTATTTTCTTTTTAAATGTTTAGGTACATGTGATACCAAATGTCAGCAGGGATCATGGGGCCGCTTTATCATATTTTATTATTGTTAACCAGATAACATAAGAATTTGTGGCCTTTTACAGTTGATTTCAGTCTCAATTAGTCTCTAATATGCTACATTACAGGATAATATGCTTTTCTGTGACTCCTGTGATAGAGGATTCCATATGGAGTGCTGTGATCCCCCACTTTCCAGAATGCCAAAAGGTGAACCTTTAAACCTATTAAAAATGTGCTTTATTAGGTACACATTAGCCTAGTCCTAATGTCTGACAGCTCAGGAGTGTATAGGTTCTTTAAGCACTTTTTCATCCGTCCTACCTTCCTTATACTTGTGGGTTTAGTACAGGTTGTGAGCAGAGAAGTGTAAAAGCTTATAGTTTGGGGGTAATGTATATAATAAATACTGTACTTCAGACACAGGACTAAAAAGCTCATTCCTCTCCTAAAACCACTCCCCATTAGAATAAATTTAGACTAGGTAGGTCAAAAGTTTAGAGTATTTTCCATGCTGTTCAGTATAGCATTCAGAGGTAAAACATTACCTGTTCTCAATGATGGTGATAATGATGACTCCAAAACAGTCCTATGACAGGAGCCATCACCATTTTCTTGGCTGTTGATTGATAATCTTGAACATGAAGATCTGAACTATCTTACATGGGTATATCCATATAGAATATGGATTTTCTTCTCTGTTTATTGGGTAGTCAGCCAAGTTCAGCCTTCTTTTTCTCACATGATAATATATTGAACATTGTAAATAACTTTGCCTTCTTATTACAAAGTTTATACATTTTCATTGTGAAAAATTTAGAAAATACCAATTGACAAAAAGGAACGGAAAGAATAATCAATTAGAAATTCTTTCCCTGCCCCACGCACCCTTTTAAAAAGAAATGGAAAATTCTGTACATGTTTATGGTTTTTCCCTCTTAACAATAGATTCTCATATTCCCACATCATTAAATATTCTCCCAAAGATAGTTTTTAATGAGTGTGTAGAACTCTGTAGTATATAGAGCCGAGATTATAAGCATGATGACTGTGGGCCACAGAAATGTTTTATTGAGACTTAACTGTGTTACAGAAGATCTGGTACTATATTTAAAGATTTTTTAATTTGAATTTGCCAGTGCTCCATTCTGCCTCAGTCTTACTGCTACCTGTTGCTTCACATTCCAGCTTGCTTCAGTCACATGTATTATACCTGGGTGGTTCCTGAACATAACTGATTTTGCAACCCCATGTTTTTTAAAAAAAAAAAAAAATTTAACCAATTTCGTCTAGTGAATCTTACAAATATTTCCAATTTTTTCATCAACAATTATTGCCTTAAGATAAATTCCTCAGGGAGGAATTTCTGGATTGAAAGCTATGTCCATGAAAGGTCATGTCAGTTTTCAGGCCAGCCAGCAGTGTATGAGAATACCTGTTTCCCTGTATGATGACCAACACTCACCATTACTATATTTCATTGAATCTAAGACACACATTTTTTAAAAACATTTTAACATCTTTGAAATCAGATGCATCTTGTAGTCATAAATAGCTTAGATTCAATGCAATACAGTGTTAATATTTAAGTTTTTTACCAGTTAGATAATAGAAAAAGATGTCTGATAATTATTTTCTTTAGTGAATTTGAACATTTTTTTGTGTTTGGTTATTGGCTGTTTGTAGATCATCTTGTAAAGCACCTGTTTTTATCTGTTAATCATTTTTCTATTAGGGGTTTTCACCTTTTTCTTACTGATTTGCAGAATCTCTATATTTTCATGTAGTCAAATCCATGAATCTTTTTTTTATGGCTTCAGTCTTAAGTGTCAGTCATGCTTAAATTATGTAAATAGCCATGTATTTTTCCTGCCTATAACATTTAATTTTGTCACATAATATTCATCTGCCTAGAATTTGTGTTCATAAAAGATAGGAAGTAATTATTTTCCTTCCAGATAGACATCTATTTGTTCTAGCACCCCTTTCTGAATCATTTCATCCTTTCCCCACTGATTTGAAATATGATCGTTACGATATGCTAAACCGTTGTTCTGACCTTTTAGTTCTTATCCATTGACCTGCTTCCATATGCCACACTTCAAGTTATTGTAACTCCACAGTACTTAAATGTTTTAAGTTTTAATTTAAAAAACTATATGTTAGAATTATAACTTATTTAATATAGAAAATTCCCCAAAAGAGATGATAAAACAAGTATTTTTTTCCTAGAAGTTCCAGTTGACTTAAAAATGTTCCATTGACTTAAAAATGTCTCCCTCAAATCCAAAAATATATAATATTTGACAAGACTGGGTTTTCACATGTGTTTACGTGGTGGAGGGAGGCTTGGTTTCATGTTGGGCAAAACCTTATTGGAAGAATTCTCAGATGGGTCAGCCCTCTGCTCTCATCACTTGACCCTGGGAAAACTGACCTTTAGTGACAGCTTCCTGAGGAGAATGACAAAAGGGAACGATCCACCTTCTAGGGTAAAGTTCTGCATACAGGCATCCTTGGGCAGCTTATTACAGCTGCAGTTTATATTTAATCTCTCTCCTAAAATGAAACATTAAAATATTTTTCTCATATATATATTAATTCAGGGATGTGGATTTGCCAAGTCTGCAGACCAAAGAAAAAGGGAAGAAAACTACTTCATGAGAAAGCTGCACAAATAAAACGACGATATGCAAAACCCATTGGACGACCGAAAAATAAATTAAAGCAACGATTGTTGTAGGTTGAGATCTTATCAAAAAAAATCTTTTATGTTGTGCTTTAAAATACAGTTGATTGTAACCCCCTTAGACCCCATTAACTTTTTAGCATCATTTTTACAAACTCAAGGGATGAGGAATATTTTTTCTTTTGCATAAGCTGTGGAAATCTTTTTGAAAATAACATTTAAAATTACAGTTGGCATTTTGAGGTCTTCTGTTGCCAGTATCTGTGATGCTTAGTGACATTTTTCAAGCAGCAGGATAGAAGCAGAATGTAAGAATTGGAAACACTCATTGTGCCTACTTTATTACTGGCTGAGCATTAAAAGAGCTTAATTATATAAATATTTTTATAGGAATTTTTAAAACAAGAGAGGGATTTGTTCACATCTATAATGACTGTCTTTTGTTACCCCAGATAACATTTTAGAAAAATACTCCTCGTTTCTGGTGCTAATGTAGTATTACAAATTTTTAAGATCCCTTTTATGAAATAGAAGCTTCTGAGAAATCTGCAAATGACTGTCCTAATGTTTGCCTCCAGAGAGTTAGACAGGACCATTTGGTATGTGCACATGTATACAAACATATAAACAAATTAATATATTTGCAGTAGCATGCAGTTCTATTGGATTGGTCAAAAAATTCATTTGGGTTATTGCATAACATCTTAGGGAAAATCCAAATGATATACTTTTTGGCCAACCCAATGCTATGTTAGCCCCATTTCCTCTAGCCTAGTTGCCTATGGTTGCCATTAAAGCCAAATAGAACATTTATCTGGAATTACAGGAGAAGTAGAGAAAAGAGGTGTAATGAGTATGTCTGTTTTTTTAACCCGTATAGAATATAGAACTGAATATCAGCATTACGTAAGGTGTTTAGAAATGAAATCTGTAGACTTGCATATCTGAAGCAGCTCTGTCAGTAAGACCCTTGCCTTTCTCTTTGGGCTTAGTGAAAGGGTCATTGTGACGTAGAAATGAACAGGAACTCTACACACAGTGAACAAACACCAGGTGTCTTACTTGCTTACTCTCCCCTCTCCCTTAGTTTTATCTGAAGCAATTCACTTTATTACCTGCTCTCAGGAAAACAGTATCCTCCTGCACTTTTATCTCCCAAAGGAGAAATAGAAAATGCATGCTCCTTTCTAGAGTGTTTTGTGAAACTTAATGAAAATCTTCTAACTGGTGGACATTCTAATATGGAATTTGTGTTAATTTGTAGAGGCAAACATGAAACATATTCATGAATAAAATCTTTCATATTAGCATCACTTGAAGTAGGAATTATGTGTTTTTGCATTCATCCAGTGTTAAGCATTGTTCTTGAAATGGGACTGTATCCTCAGGGCCCAATTTAAAAAACCGAATTAGGATATAAACTTTCTAAACAAAGGACACAGCTGAAAATTACATCTGGCACCAATCCTAACTTTTTGTTTGTCCAAAATTGTCCTTTGAGCTTAGGAATTTTTAAGACAGTCTGGGGAGTTTTCCTTTTTACATGCTTTATAAGCGTATTATCCTTTCTGGGCAATCGATTCCAGATACAGTCCAAATGTAACATTCTGATGCAAAACATTTTAGCCTGGATGAGTTGTTTATTGGTGACTCTCACTGTGACACTCGAGATCTCCAGCTCTAACCTGATTTGGCTGACTCGGTGGCGTTGGGCGAAGCTCCTGGCGGTTGAGCTGCTCCAGATGAGCCTTAGTAGCTTGCTCCGTTGACCTACGCCAGCTTCCCCTTTAGGGCGACTGCTGAAATTGTTCATCAAATCTCTATGTACAGGATAACCACTAAACTGTGCTCTTCTTTTTGTAATTACTTAAGATATTTTTATAATTTAAGATCATATCATTTTCAGGCTTCCATTTCTTCATTACTAGCCGTCAGCTCAACTGATAATTTTTAAGGTCCGTTCTCGGGCCCCAGCACTGCCATAATTCACATGCACATGTTTCTGTTGTACAAAATTCTGCTGCAAAACGGGTGGCTTTCCAAGCCCTAGCCTGAGGCGGAGGCAGGCAGCTGCCGTTCCTGTAGGCAGCCGTGCTAGCAGTGACCTCCGGTCTCCATTGAGCTCACAGCTGCATGAGCAGAACCAGCCTCACATGAACTGAAATCGCAGTCAGAACCAGTGTGTAAGGACTCTGATGCCAGGTGTCTGATAATGACCATGGTAAATGTGCTGCTTCTCCACCAGACTCTCCATGTCATGTCTGACCTGCTGTAGCTTTTCTTTAACCATTTCTTCAGTTTTTTGCTATTGTTGTCCTTTTTTCAGCAATATTTTATGCTGCAATTAATTGTCTCCTCTACTTAGAGAGTACTATTGGTTATCTTATCATCCTAAGCATAAAATGCTAAGAGGAAGAGGGTATTTTTTTTTAATGTTTTCTTTAAAAAAAAAAAACCAAACTAATTTATAGATAATAACTAAATTCTGTTTCTATAAATTTTCCATTTGAGTTAAAATTGCTTCTAACTAGAGATTACATAAGTTTCTTCTTTCACTTCAGGATAATACTTATGACTTATTTCCTTTAATACTTCTTTTAAAAGGCATTTCAGAAAATCACCATTATGTGTAATGACACAAGGGGTAACATTTTTTATTTAATTATAATGAAACCATTGGGTGATGTTTTAATCTCCTCAAAAATTTTCTTACTCATAATGCCCTTGGGTCCACATGATTCTTCCAGTCCCTGTTGGACAGGCCCTGGGAGAATCATGACTTGCCACCTTAGTGGCTATAACCTGTTCCAACAGAAAAAAGCACCTCAGTGAAGGCACATACACACAAGCAGGGCTTTAGGGTTACAATTCAGTTTTTTAAGTTTAAGCCCGTTGACTGCATCTAGTTGCTATAAACTTGTGTTAGATACCTTTAATTCTATTATTAAATGCTGATACTATTCTCTAAATTTTTGCCTAGGTCTGTAACCAGTGATGAAGGATCCATGAATGCATTCACAGGAAGGGGGTCACCTGGTAGGGGTCAAAAGACTAAAGTCTGTACCACACCTTCATCTGGTCATGCTGCATCTGGGAAGGACTCAAGCAGCAGATTGGCTGTTACAGACCCCACTCGGCCTGGTGCCACCACCAAAATCACCACCACCTCCACCTACATTTCTGCCTCTACACTTAAAGTTAACAAGAAAACCAAAGGGCTCATTGATGGCCTTACTAAGTTTTTTACACCATCACCTGATGGTCGCAGATCACGAGGTGAAATAATAGACTTTTCAAAGCACTATCGTCCAAGGAAAAAGGTCTCTCAGAAACAGTCATGCACTTCTCATGTGTTGGCTCCAGGTACCACACAAAAGCTAAAACCTCCCCTTTCTTCACTCCCACCTCCAACCCCCATCTCTGGTCAGAGCCCCAGCTCACAAAAGTCCAGCACTTCTGTTTCTTCTACCTCGCCCCAGAGTTCTTCCAGCCAGTCCAGCGTGCCCTCCTTTAGCAGTCTTACTAATAACAGCCAGCTGAAGGCACTCTTTGACGGACTCTCTCATATCTATACCACTCAGGGACAGTCTCGCCAAAAGGGACACCCAAGTTATGCACCACCTAAACGTATGCGTCGTAAAACCGAATTCCCTCTCACAGCAAAATCTAAAGCCCATTTCTTTGGAAAAAGAGATATTAGAAGTAGGTTTATTTCTCACTCCTCCTCCTCTAGCTGGGGGATGGCTAGAGGACGTATTTTTAAAGCAATTGCTCACTTCAAGCGAACAACTTTCCTTAAAAAGCACAGGATGCTAGGCAGGTTAAAATATAAAGTGACCCCTCAGATGGGGACCCCCTCACCAGGGAAGGGGAGCTTGACAGACGGAAGGATTAAACCTGATCAGGATGATGGTAAGCAAAAGGTCAAAGCTCCAACCAAACCTGCGTCCCGTCCCTTTCTCCCCAACCCCCGGAAAAAAAAAAGAATCAATCAATTCCTATTTGTCACATAGGTCTTAGCTATTTCTCTTGTTCTCAACTTCACTTTCATACAGAAGCAGTGAAACTTTGACCTTTTCCTAATGCTGACTAAACCTCCAAAACATTATTTTTTCAACTAATACTCTCCCACTTTTATGACTTACTTCCGTTTGTAGTGACACTAGGACCCCCCAGATGCCGTCATAGCGTTGCTTATGGCTCTGTAGTCCCGCATGAGCAGCCGCTGTCAGGCTTCCGCCACCCTGCTCCCCGCGCCGCCTCTGCAGCCGCAGCGCTGCGGCCACGTGCTGTCCGCGCTTCCAGCAGGGGGGCGCCGGCTCGCCTTTCCCTCTGTCCATTGCTTTCTCATGACAAAGTTCATCCTGCTTCCTTCTCAGCAAAGCCTGATCTGTGATTCTGTGAAGTGTGCTTTTTGGATGTGAGTGTGTCTGTGTGTGTATTCACCTCAGGGAGAAACTGATTTCATTTAACAAATTGGCCCCGTTACATTTGCTATCCTTTATATAAAACAAAAGCCAAGATACGTGTCATTGGGACAGAATGATAGATTTTATTGTCTCCAACATGATCATGGGAATTCTATACCTAGACATTGATATGCCTTCTAATCTTGGTTGAAAACTTTGATTTTGCTTTGTATTGCTCTTACTTTCCCGTGTTTGTTTACTGAAGCTATAAGAAGATGACAGTGATAGTTCAAATAATTTGGGTACGGCAGGGAAAAGGTACTGCTGGATCCATGAGTAGTGCTTAGATGTAAAAGCTTATAAAGCTTTAAAAAAAAAATAAAATTCCCTATTTGCCCACTGTGCTAATTTGGTACCGTTTTGGTAATTATATGGTGGTTATTCATGATGCAAGTCAGTAAATACACTTTCTGCTGGTTTTAAATGACAGATACGGAAATCAAAATAAGCATCAAACAGGAAAGTACAGATATAAATGTGATTGGAAACAAGGATACCGTTACTGAAGAGGATTTGGATGTTTTCAAGCAGGCCCAGGAACTGTCTTGGGAGGTAAGGCCAGAATACTGCATTCCAGAAACAAAGATAATATATGACTTTTGTATCTGACTAGTGTGAAATTAACTGCCTTGGTTTTATAAAGAATCCCCTTCAAAACCCTTTGTTGTTCTTTAACTGCTACCATCATTTCTGTTGACTGTACATTCAAAAGTACTGACTTTGAGTTGTCTTCACTCTGACAAGTTGGTAATGGCTCAGCTGGTCTCACAAAATAGGCCAGAGTAGCAGTTGTTGAGGCAGATTTTGAAAAATGCTTCTGGGTAAAGGAATAGATTTCTGATTATTCTTGCTCAAATTAAGAAAATAGCCCTTTTAAATAGTTCACTGAGAGAAGAAATCACTTTTAAATTGACCAGTGCTTCTTCCAGCACAGATGGCCAGCAATACGAAAAACGTCTCCTGATTTTAACTCCTGGGCATTGGTGAAGACAATATTGTGTTGCATGATCAGTTGTAATTACTTTTATTTTCAATGTCCAGTAATTTCTTTTAAATGATTTCCCTAAGAGAGTAACTCTACTTAGCTTATTTTCACCAAAACATTGAAAGGAAGGGCTGTTGGACTTCTCGGAAACAAATTTATTATGGATTGTGAGTTTTAATGTTAGTAGATCACATTTAGTAGCCGACTCATTGGAAACGACTGTGATGCTGAGAAAAATTGAAGGTAAAAGTAGATGAGGGCGTCCTAGGATGAGATGGTTAGATAGCATCACTGACTCAGTGGACATTCATTTGAGCCAGCTCTGGGAGATAGTGAAAGACAGGGAAGCCTGGCATGCTGCAGTCCATTGGGTCACAAAGAGTCAGACATGATTTAGCAGCTGAACAAGACCATGTTCTCAGAGCATGATATTTATGGATAGATTACCTGCTCTACCCCACTTCCTTTTGTGGGGAGTAGGGGTCTGTCTGAAGGATCTTGAGCTTTAGTTTTAGTAGAAACCACTTGGACTAAATACTTGTGCTTATTTCTCCTTGAGGGGCCATTGGATACTTCCATTTCTCATTCTACATTCTTTGTAGTGTTTTTCCCTTTGGCTAAGATAATATGTATCCCATCGCACCCCGCCCCCCACCCGCACCCCCCCTCCCCCCAGTCACTGAGTTTTGAAGTCCTTAAATATTACCACTTTGGGACATTGTATCTGGCATTCATATTTAAGCATGATGAACAGCAAGCAATTACCTAAAAGTTACTGCTAAACCTAAAGCCCTTTCTATCCAACCCAGTAACCCTGGCTTTTCCATTCAAGAACATTTCTTGGCTGTGTCAGGCACTGGGCTAGACCTTGGGAATGTCCCGATGAATGAGGCAGGCAAAGTTCTAACCTCCTGCATGAGAGTAAAAGGAGATGGGTGTCAAACTGCAGACTTCAAATTGATTATTTAATTACAGTTGGGGTAAATATTACCTGGTGGAGAAACAGGAACTGTTAACAGTGTGACAGTATGTAATAGCCACATCATCTTAGAATTTCCTCAGTTTTAATACATTATAGCAGATCATTGACTGTTCATAGACCTTTGTATGTTTTAACAGCTACTCATTTTTTCCTATATTGGTAATACTGTTTCTTAAAGAGTATTTGTTTATATGTGAATATGATACAAGGTTGACTATTGTTTCACAAGGGCCTATGATTTTTTTTTTTCAACAATATGAAAATTCACAATTATGATCAGCATTGGTAGATTTTCATAGCCACTGGTGAAAGAACCAAAGTGTAAGTGAAAATATCCTCTTCTGAGACTTCTATTTTGTTTTCTTTCTAACAGAAAATAGAGTGTGAAAGTGGAGTAGAAGACTGTGGCCGGTACCCTTCTGTAATAGAATTTGGGAAATATGAAATCCAAACCTGGTACTCCTCGCCTTACCCACAGGAATATGCAAGGTAATGGAATAGGCCTTTACCTATACCTATAATGGAATAGGTATACAGCCTTAATGTCTCATATGTAGGAAAGAGCCTTCTAAAACTGAAATTAGGTGATTTGTGAGACATAAATTTTGAGTGTCAGTTTCAGGTGTTTCCAAAACTATTACTTTCATCAGCACCTTCTTATAGTACTCAGTGTTCTATATAAACACCTTATACTCATTCGTTACACCAGTGTTGTAAATTTTGTCTTTTAACTTTCAGTCCATTTTTTCCTCTCTTGATTACTGGGGAAATACTGTTTATGTAAGAAACCAAATCAAGGAAAAAAAAATTAGCCATTGTAAGGTATTTGGTAGTTTCTTCTTGGTTGCCTTTTTCATTTTCTTAATTAGGCCTGCTAGTTTTAGCTCTGATTTCTGGCATTTTATTGTCAAGTATTCTTTTTTTTTTTTTTTTTCACATAAATTGGAGCAAAAGACCTGGAGGAGGAATTGGCAACCCACTCCAGTATTCTTGTCTGGAGAATCCCATGGACAGAGGGGCTTGGAGGGCTACAGTCCATAGGGTCACAAGAGTCAGACACAACTAAAGCAGCTTAGCACTTAGCACACATAGCAAAAAAAAAAAAGGAAATACAGAAGAAAATAGGTGGGAGTGGGTAGCCTTAAGAGATTCTCCCTAAGTCTTGACTTTTAGAGCCATCTGTGACTGACTTGTTAAAAATGAAGAGAAAATAATGGTACTAGGATTTTCTTTTGTCCTGAACTAAGATTAGCTGTGAAATTGTCTTGAACTAATGTATCTAAAAATGGGTGTTTTGTGAACAGATTTTTTTTCCTTCAGGTATGTCAGGGCATACTTCATTAGTATCTTCTCAAATGCTTTAGCCTACAAAGTTCGGTAATCACAAATTTACTTTTCTTCTAGAATAGATTTCACCCTTTTCTCTTTCTCATGGGCATCTGCCCAGTCATCTAACTGGAGAAAATGGGGAGGATTTCTAGAAGTTAAGTGGCAGACTAAGAGTCAGGGGTTTTGGTTTCTCTTCCCAGTTCACATAGCTCAGCTCCGTGTTCCTAAACAGTTTTTGAAAAACACCAAACACCAATGAGCTTTTATATGTATGGGTAATCATAAGTCATGTTGTTCTGAGAGCTTTGGATAAATTTTGTACATGAATCCAAGATTTGAGATTTCTATGATGAGTCTGTCTAGTTCTCCCCAAAACCCTTCTCCCCGTGTTTATATCCCAAAGCCCTTGAGAATGCTTCCAGGCATTCTCTTGTAAATACAAGCAGTGTCCACCTAAGCATGACAGGGTGCTGGTTAACAAAATGGTGTCATTTCTGAGGTGGAGAAAAAGCCAGCAGAAGTGAGAAATTGTTTGTCTAATGTTACTCAGAGTCAGTGGAATTGGTAGGAACAGATAAGGTCATTTGACTTGACTGCATTTAGTGCTTTAGATTGTGTATAACTGATAGTAACCTTAAAGCTACCTCATCCATGAGAAATGGAGACAGCTAAATTCTAGGACTTCCCTGTCTTATAAGTACACAGATCATTTTAAAAATAATGAGTTCACTTCTCTCTGAAAAGATTGTTATCGTTACACCACTGATTATTTGTAATATTGAAATCATGACATTAAGTGTGAAATTTGAAAAATATGCATGGATGACAGGATGCCATTGTTTTTAGTCATAGTTCCAAGTCTGAAAACCTTTTTTCTATAGGACATTTCTAAGGAAAGAGATGATTTGTTCGCACAGTAAAGACAGCAAATATTATTAGATTGAAAAATAGTGTAAAGTTTGTACATTCTGTCTACTACTGGCTTTCTTTTTCCTTTTTTAAACTACTTCTTTCAAATAATATTATACCACCTTTTTATGGCTTAGAGAGAATTGAACAATGTTTAATATTTCCCCCTGAAAGGAATAACCAATCAGATTATATTCTTTGGTTTTAAACTTTCAACAGATTACCAAAGCTTTACCTGTGTGAATTCTGTCTTAAATATATGAAAAGTAAAAATATATTATTAAGACACTCAAAGAAATGTGGATGGTTTCATCCTCCAGCAAATGAAATTTACCGAAGGAAAGACCTTTCAGTATTTGAGGTAAGCATGTGTAAATAAAAAACTCAGCATTGGAAACCTAGTGCTTCTAATTGTTGACTATGTACTGATTTGTTCATAGAAGGTACAAAGTTTATTCAGTTTTGGCACTGAAATTCAGAGTGCTTTTTCAAATATCTCCATATTTTGAAGTATTGTGCTAACCATGTTAAGCAACCTTTGAGATTGATGATGAATTCCTACTTCATCACATTAACTTTTTTGTCTTCTCCCAAATCCCTGTCTGCACCAGATATATTCACCAGTGAATTTATGATCTCCTTAGCTCTTTGTAAATTCTACTCTCTTTGGCAGGAGAAATTAGCTTTGTTCAGCAGCTCCAGCCAATGTCTGGCAGGTGCTCACTCTTCCAGGGAATTGAGCAGCTGTACATATCTCCTCAATACACAACCACCTGTGTTTCCATCCACTTCTTGGCAGGGTGGATAATCCTTTTGGTGAGACCTCAGCAGATGTTGGGACTCCCTCCCTTCCCAGTCTGGGTCGGTGGCCACCCCTGGAGAACCCTGCTGTTCACAGGAGCCCCTAGTGGCCATGTGTCTGTAATTGCGTGTTCTTGAAGACATTTTGTGTTTTCAGAATTGATTTAGTAGCAGAAGATCTTTGTCGGTATATCGTTTCATTGTTTGATCATGTTCTGTTGTCAGTTGCAGGGATCCAGTTTAGCTGAGTCACTTGTTCCTTGAGGAGGCCATGCCTTTCTTTCCTGTTATTGCCTATTCACAGGCCTTCTCAATTCTCTCACTCTGGTTGAGTGCTTCCATCACCCTGCCTTATTATCATTTCTGTTACTCATCTCAGTCATTGTGTTCATTCCTGAGTGCTCAAGAACAAGCCTTCCCTGCACAGCAGATATGATCTCTTTCTCCAAAATAGTTTTACTGTAAGGTTCTCTTTTTCGGAGTTGTTCAGATTAGAAATTTATTATTCTACCCCACATTTTTCTATAATTCTGGTCTGTAATGTCTTGCATTAAATTTAATGTAGGGGAGGGTCATGCCTAGGTTTCTCACATGGATCAGGCTCCCTCTCTCAGACAGTGTTGGGCCTACTGCTTTTTCCCAAGACTCACCAGAAAACACATGTATTGTGTCTTAGGATTTTTTGAAGCCCCTCTTCCTGGTTAAGTCGGGCTCTTTCAGCACGCTTGAAGGGAGAAGGGTGTTGTTGCTGGGAAGGTTTGATGTGTGTGTTCTTACTAAACGGGGGGCACACGGTCTGTCACCCTGGGGCCTGCTTATGTTTCGGGCTGGATGGTTCTTTGGTGTAGGGGGCCTTGTAGGGTGTTCAGCAGCCTCCCTGGCCCGTACCCGCTAAATGCCAGTAGCTCAAACCCCCTCCAGTCAGAATATCCAGACGTAGCCAGTGTCCCTTAGAGGACAAAGATCACCCACAGTGAGAACCACTGTGCCAAAGGGAAAGGCAAAAGCCAGTTGCTGTCCTGGTGTTCATCTTGGGATGCTAACGGGCCATCCCCAACCAGTGGAGACAACAGAGCTGTTCTCAGTTGAAGCTTAATTCATGAATGTCACAAATTTAACTTAACTGTTGGCTCCTTCCTTGATGCCTTGGAAGCTTTCTTCTAACCAAAATAAAATGAAAATCAGTGTCTCATTGTTTCTCAAAGGACAGAACACATTGTTGGCTTTAAGTAATTGTTAAATAAATCTGCATAACTCTGCCAGAGGGGGTGAACCTCTCATAAATCCAGGAAAAGCCTTCTTGGGGTAAGAGAATCAATCTTGTTAGGCTAATGAGAATGCTCTATTTCAGGGTAGGTACTTTGGGACCATACATAGATAAGAAGGGAAAAATCAGAAGCAGATCTGTAAATTTTCTACTCATAAAAATAACTGAAGGAATTGGATTGGATAAGTGCCAAGGTACCTATTTTAGAATCTGAGTTAACACTAAGAGTATTATTCCCACACAGTATGTGAGAAACTTTTGTCTTTGCGGTGTCCTTAGTAACATAACATAAGTAAATAATAATCACAGATTACTACTTTGCTATCTTTTCTATATCCCTCTTGAAAGCATGTCATATTAGATCTTTCACAACTGGTAAGACTTTTCAGCATTGTCATCTCTCTGTTTTTCTGGTTCAGGGATACATACATCTCTGTCTTTCCTTTTTGTAATATACTACCGTTTTCAAAAGGACCATACTCCCAAAAACTTCCTTTAATTAAAGAGAGAATTGTATCCTCTGTGCCCGTTGCCCATATTTGATCATGTTGCCATGTGTGGGACCTAGGTATCATCCAAGGGAAATGATTATATGAAGTCTAAAAATAATCTGTGCATTATGAGAACCGGTATGGTCCACAGGAGGCTCAAGAACGATCAAGTTCATTGTCAAAGAGCTCTGGTTAGCAAATATCCATTTCCCATAAGAAAAGTGCTAGGGAAATTCTTCTTGAATCTGCTGTGCTTTCTGTTTTCAACAAGTAACTACATTTGATCAACGAAACTGGCATCTGTGCCTCGCCTCCTGTCTGTAACCATCAGTGTCACAGCTTGACTCTTTTACTTTGAGAAGTAAACTGTCGTCATGGTAGTTACTGTGGGTTAAAATTCATCTCACTTTCTCTAAGTGTTCCCAACATAGGAATTTTATCTTTTCCAATTATGTTTAAAATAATGCTTGGGATAAAACCAAAATGGAAGCCTCTTTTGCGAATCCACGTTTCTGAGGAGTCAGAATAATACAGTTTATTTTATGTGAAGCCCTTTGGAAACAACATAACGTTTAACTTAACTCAAGCAGCATTTTGATTGGTTTACATTTCTTTAATTCAAGTTTACTTGGTTCAAACAGAGAAGGCATGCCTAATCATTTTTTAGTTGTAATAAATAGTAAATAAAAATTACTCCTTTGTTACCAATGTGTGTCCTTTCTTCAGGAAGTGTAAAGAGAAATTTAAGCTACCTTAAATTTACCCCAATTTAAGGAGAAAAGGTGGAATTCTGATTTGCCAAATGACAGCTATTTTCTGGTAAACTTTCTTGGTTAATGGAGTGTGTTAACTGTTTAGTTTGGGATTTGAAAAAAAAATTATATGCTTTCCAAAATACCATATAAAAGAAACAGTTTTATATTGAGTGGTATTTTTATGTTAAATAATGTTGTCTGTTTCTCTTTGCTAGGTTGATGGGAATATGAGCAAAATTTATTGCCAAAACCTTTGCTTGTTAGCCAAGCTCTTCCTGGACCACAAAACATTGTATTATGATGTTGAGCCATTCCTTTTTTATGTCCTTACAAAAAATGATGAAAAGGGCTGTCATCTGGTTGGATACTTCTCTAAGGTAAAACAAGAGCCAGTATGACCTTCATTTTCTCTTTCAGGATGTTTTTGGTAGAGTCCAATTCTTCAAACAGGGCCTTTTTATGACTCTGATTTGAATAAATGACATGTTTCTGAAAAGCTCAGATTCTTATTCAGAGCTCATTAAGAAAACACACACACAAAAACCATAAGCATTGTGCCTAGGAAGTGTGTAAAAGACCTCGGCACTGTTTGCTGTGTTGACTGTCAGCATTCATGTAATGTTATAATTGCTGCCTTGCAGACCACCTACCATCTTTCATTTTCTAAATGTTAAGCTTAGTTCCCCTTTCCCCCTAAGTGGTGTCAACATGAAGGTTTCAGTATAACGTAGCATTTAAAAGATAATTCTGTTTTCTCCTTGTTGCATTCCCTCTGTGGTCATCAGTATCTCAGTGAGTTGGAACATTGGCATTTGGACAGTTAAGTTGATAAAATGGCTGGTTTTACTCTTTCGTTTCTTACTCTCTGCGCTATTGTTTTAAGATCGAAAGTAGCCTCAGCTTTTAAAAGCCCGAGTATCTCCAGCTGTTAACATAGGGGAGCCCTTGACATATTGAGTGCCTATAGTTTGTCTTTTTCACGTGGTTCAGAGCAGTTCTCTCACATTCTTCTGATCAAAGGCTTCTGAGATACATTAACTCATATGCAATAAAAGGAATCTGAGTTTGGAGATATTTATCAGGCTAACCCTAAATTTTCTTAGGTAGCTAGGAAATAGTTTAATATGCCAGAATGGTAATTTTAAGATTTCTCGGGCAGAATATAAATGCTCCAAATCCTATAGCTTATTTATTTTATGATATATGTTTACATATTAGGTGATAAGTGAATTTCAATTAATCTACTGTTGCATAATGGAATACCTAATGGAATTGCCATTTTCATGGAAGGTCAAAGCTTGGCATACAGAAGTTTTTCTAAATTTAAAAAACAACCCAGAGACCATAAACAAAAATAGGAATAAGTGACGGCAGTCATGGGAAACAGCCTCAACATTTTAATCCATGTATTTGATAAAGCTCTAAAATGAAAAAGAAGACTATTAACTTTTATAGGTTACAGATGATAGAGATTAATACAAGGGAAAGCAATAACTAGGAAATTTATATAATTTATAGAACATTTTACCTTCTGTATAGAAGTGTCCAAAGAATTTAAAAGAATTTTTAATTTTTTCTCCAAAGAATTAAAAAGAATAATGGTCATGACTGTCCTTTCTGTTTGAAAATGGTGTTTCTCTAAATCTATGTGCATTTTAAAACAGATAGTGATGCTTATTGACATTGTCCTGCCTTGTGTTGAGTTGACCTCTAGGTCTTCGGTTCACAGTAACTCTGGAGGTTTGAGTCTTCTCTTTGTCACAGGGCACCCAACATTTTTATTTGCGTGAATGCTCAGTCCTGTCTGACTCTTTTCGACCACATGAACTATAGGGTGCCAGGCTCTGCTGTCCATGGAATTTTCCAGGCAACAATACTGGAGTGGGTTGCCATTTTCTTCTCCTAACATTTTACTTAGAACAAGCTAAACTTTTTTCATTTTGTCCCTGTTTCTTTTATAGTATGGCAGCAACTACCGTCATGTCTTACCATAACTCGGAATATTAAAATATCCTTTGCAAGTGCAGTAAAACAAAAATTAATCTAAAAAGCAGCTATGTTAAAAGACTAGATGCAAATTAAGCCATATTCTAACATGTCAGTTGGAGTTTGAAGGACTGTGGCCCTTTGGGATTAAACCAAATTCTAGATGTTATAGCCAAAGAATGGCCAAGATGACCTAGAAAATAGAAAAGTTTAGTGTAAATCATTACATGCATATATCTTTCTAAGCATGTAATAGATAACTCAAAACAGGAAGGAAAGAGGGAGCAGTTGTTTAGAATTTAGCTGTGGTAACATGTGTTTAAAGGCAGGGGGCAAGGATGGGGGGAAAGGACCACTTATGGGTTAGATTTCCAAAAATATCATACAGGAAAAAATAGTTTGAAATAAAGAAAAGACTTGTGTTGAGGATGAATCCTTTAACTCAGAGTATACCTCTTTTTAGAGACAGTGACCAATTTGTCTGACTTTGCAAAACAGACTAATTATTTGAATCTTTGCCATGGATGTACACATCCAGTGATGGGGCCATCCAGTTTCTTAGGAAAATTGACATACATTATTTCTTACTCCTCATTTATTGGAGACTCCACAGACAGCTTCAAATGTGCTAAAGTCGGGAGCACATCTTTTTCACAAAGAAATCTTTAATTCTGCCCTGTAGTGTTTTTTCCTCCACCATTTCCTGTGATCTTTCAAATAGGTTCATTAAAGATCTGGGTGTTCCAAAGTAATTCTTTGATGCGGTTAGTACCATTTGTGGTTAATCTAATTTGTGGTTTATAGTTGGCCAGAGCATTCACAACCTCAAAAGCCTTTTCCAGATCTTCTCTGTGTAGGTTTTGGCGGCTTCTATGTACCGTGAAGAAAATGTTGCTGCTCTGATGCCATAGCCCATGAAAATTGCAAATTTTCCCTGAACTACAAGAACCATTTCCACTATATTCTCTCCAGTCTTCTTCCTGGTTTCAGACTGTTGGGAATATGTTGGCCTCAGTTTGGTTTGGAGGCTTGGGATTTCTTGTTGCTGTTGTCTTTTTGTTTGTTGTCCTTCTTTGAAATACAGATTATTTCTCCAGCATTTTACTTTGACTGTTTATTCATAAGAGAAATGTACTTGTGCAAGTCTACCCACACAGACACTGTTTTAGTTTCACTGTGGCCTTTAACAAGGCATTCTTAACTGATCCTGCTGCGTGACTCTCTGAATCTTCCCCCACTCCCCCTGCCCATCTCCCAGGTTGTTTGAGCATAGAAAACCTTTCTTCCATACTGTGCTGTTTCATTTGACTCACATTTCCTTGGATTCTTTATTCATATTTCATGGTGCTGACTTTCAAGAATAAAGATATAATTAAGAGGCATGCCTCGAGTGCGTAGTTTGTTGCTAGCTGATAGTTTGATTGATTAAGATGGTCGAGTTATTCTGCTTGATCCTGACCTAACACGTCGGCTCACCTTAGTGGACCGTGGTATATGGACAGCGGCAGGTGCCGGGAATTGCCCACTTTAGCAGTGCTCTGACATACTTGATCTGTTTCTCCTTCCCTCAGGAAAAACTTTGCCAGCAGAAGTATAATGTCTCCTGCATAATGATCATGCCCCAGCACCAAAGGCAAGGATTTGGACGGTTTCTCATTGATTTCAGTAAGTGAAATACTTTATTTACTTTCATGATCCAGGGAGCTGATGGCTATTAAAGGAGAGTAGTACATAAAACTTTATTTAACCTACTTTGTTGTTTTTATCAATAGATAATGGGTTTTCTACTTATATTTACATAGGTTAGAAAACCTTCCTCAAATGAAAAATGTATTGCTGCTCACTATTGTACTCTAGGAAATTGAGACCCCATCTCTCGCAGTGTCACCAGCTCACAAAACCATTACCCTGAATGAACCGGCAGAATTACATTCCATTCTGTGAGGCTCATGCTCATTAGCACCAAAAGAGGCAATTATTTGTGATTAAAGCCAGAGGAAGTGTTATTTAAAAGGATTTTCAGCTTTCTGAAATTCTGCCTATAATCTTGTGCAGTACAGAGCAGAAACGGAGTGAGGGGGGTTTCTATTTAGAAAAACAATTCTTTAGGTAGCCTATCCTTGGAGCCTGTCTAGTAGAAATAAATATCTTGTTTTGTCAATTTCCCTTGTCTATTACGGAAATTACTATGGAAATGTTTGTATTTAAAGATTGCCCAAGTAATACTTTTTATACACATTTGTATCTGCTGAGTGTCCTCGATGAAAATCGGAATGCTACTTTAAAGTATGCATAAAATAATGCTTAAAGAAAATTGGTCGTTTTTTCCTCCTTTGTTTATATTAGATTGGATGTGTAAATACAGTATTAAAGCTGTATTTGGAAATTTGATTCAAAATATCCAGATAACAGGAAGACCAGGTATCTCATGATAGTAATCACTTCTGACCATGTGAAAATCTGTCACTAGGAACTGTGTGCTTCTTCATTACCAGAGTTTAAACTGAAAGAAGGAAAACACAGCAAATCATGTAATCTTCATAAGGTACATCAGATGCAAAACCAAAATGTAAATATACTCAAGGAAAACCATGAAGCAACGTGTTGAGTGTAAATCTATATTATTAGATGTTGAAATATGAAAGTTTGGGTGTAAAATATAACTATATAGCAGTGTTGGACTGATTTGTATAATTTATTGACATTGAAAGATAGTATTCTTCTTTGAAGTATTTTAATTGATTGTTTTTATATTTTCAGATGATATTTCTAGTCATTAATTAATTACCTTAGTCTTACTCTTCTTTCTTGATCTAGTTATCCCATGAAAGGTCACCTTACCAGAAGTTCACCATTTTATTTTTCCATCCCAGTTGTAATGTGTTCCACAGGCAAATCCAATTGTTTTATTTTGGAATTTTTTGTGGCCACTGTTCACAAGTTGTTCCTAATAATTTTTGGTATGCCTCGCAGCCACTTGAGCCTTAAATTTTGGATAGTATTTGCATGCTTACAGAGTAAGGCAGCCTGTTTAGTTCAGTATTCCTGATCTTCCAACAGCTAGTTCCAGCCTCTCTTTGCGGCTTTTTCATGTATTATGTTTTATATTAACCTCCATTTCCTCAAATACTCTGAGCAGGTTCCCATATTTCCATTGTCTGTGCGGAGCCTTCCTTAAATGGCCACTTCCTCCTTTTCTAGCCTCAGTCTATTCAAAATCCTACCCATTGTTAAGAACTGGCTCAAGAACCTCCTTTTTATTTTTTTCTTAATTGGAGGATAATTGCTTTACAATGTTGTGTTAGTTTCTGCTGCACAACCACGTAAATCAGCTGTAAGTATACATACATGCCCTCCCTTTTGAGCCTCCGCCTCCTTTTTGATCCCATCTCCCAGAGTTACATCCTGTTTTTTTCTTGGCTCTTTATCTCCACAGTGTAGCACTTGGATCCAGTTTGTTCTTTTGTAGTAATTATTTGATACAAGTGTCATGCTTCCAGCTTGCTCTAAGCTCCTTGGACACCTTCTTTTTATTCAGTAGGGCAGAGCACTCAGTAATCTGCATTAGATGTATTTTTGCTCGTTTGAATGGAATCTCCAAAGTGATATGGTCACTGCCCATGATGATTTTCTACCTAAGGTTTAAAAGAGACTGGTACTTAGCAGGTAAAAATGCAGGTCTCTAAATATAGTAGCCACTTATTTGTTCAGCATGATCTGGTACTGAGGCCTTCTGCATAAAATAACAACCCAGGAACAAATGCCAAATCTTTATGTTAACCATTTTAGTGAAAACTGTATTAGAGTCTACTCTGTTTCTTAAAACAACTAGGGAACACAGTGGAATCTATCTGGATGGCTCAAAGCCATCATGATGAATGCCATCCATTAGGGTGCAGCCAGGCAATGCAATGCTAAAATGTGTCATTTTAGATTTTCTCATTCATGTACCCTTGGCATCATCCTGCACTGGAGTGGGTTAAGAAGTATGGTGAATGATTTGAATAAAGCTGAAAGGGGACTGGTGCTATTTCTTCAGAGAAGAGATCAGGGGAAGAATTTTATAGTGCTCAAAGAAAATGGGGACTAGTATAAACCAAACAAATTCAATTTAAAACCAAAAAATAATTCCTTGGCTAGACACGTTTGAACAAAAATAGAGTAGGCTGCTATCAAAATTGATAGCCTCTCCTCATTTGGAGTTACTTAAAATAATAGTAGATAAATATCTTTCTATAATGATTAGATCCAGTCTTTTGCAGAAGGAGGAGATAAACCCCATGACCTCGCATAATCCTTATTGACCTTACAATTCAGAACTCAGGGCAAAACTGATAACCGGAGTTATAGGTTTTCTAAAATCTGCTCTGTTTTTTTAAAGGAACCTTTTAAGGGTTAAATTTATTTTATTTCTACTTGTACAAGAGCCTGAGGGTCTTTTGGTCTGGGCAGGTATTTTCAGTAATTTAAAGAAGGCTGTAAGGCAGGAAATCTTTATTTGGTCTACAATAACTACTGGTTCAGGAAGCTAAAACAAGACACCAATAGAAGGAAAGCTGTGCACTGCCCAGCTGCCCACTGGCACACAGGATTATAGATATGGGCACAAAATGATGAGTGAATATAAAGAACTGTGAATCTAAAACTCTGAACACTGTTCTCAAGAGATGGAATGGTCATCCCGGGACCAAATGCTGTCCTTGGAATAATGTTATTGTGTGTGTCTTCCTAGGACAGCTTGTCTGGGATGTATCAGAGCAGGGCTTCCTGAGAGGTCTTCTGCAGATTGGCCCAAGTGACTAAGGGCACCTGCTCCCAGTCTGCTCATAAACCAACTCACAGGTTTTGTAACTCTGCCCAAAACTTCAGTCGGAAGTGGATAGTGGAAGGAGAGGCTTATCATGGGTTGAAGCTGATACTGTATTTCTCTTTCTCTCCTGCTTTCTAAGATTTCCCTCTCTCCCTCAGTTAGAAAATTTTAAAGTCCTCCCCTTCTCTGTGTCCACACACACACACATACCACTCTCCGTCCACACCAGACATCTCAGAACTCCAGAGAAGCCCCCTTCCCTCAAAACTTCTGTGATTCCTGCTTCCAAGCCTCCCAGGGTGAGGCAGTAGCATGTCCCTGCTGCCAGAGCCACCCAGCGGTGCCTTTCCAGCTCACTGCTTTCCCTTCAATTTTGAAGTACTCTCAGACTTAGAGCAAAGTTCCCATCTACTCCACCCCAGTTCCCCAGATTTTGTCACATTTTGTCACATTTGCTTTTTGCTGTATTATTCTCAGTCTTCCTCTCGCTCCCTCCCATCCCCCTCTGTCATTCTGTATTTCTTTTCCAGAATCATTTGAGAGTAAATTACAGACCTGTTGCACCTTTACCCTTATACCATTTCAGTGTGTTTTTCTTTAAAATAAAAATAAAAAAGATGCTGTCATACAAAACCATAAATTATCAAAACCAAGAAATTAACGTTGATTCAGCATTATCTGTTATCTAATCTATCTATCTTGTTCAAATTTCAAATGTTGCCAGTTTTCACTTATGTCCTTTCCAGGGGGAAAAAAAAATTTTTTTTTCCCAGTCCAGGATAGCATATTGAGTTATTATATCTCTTGAGTTATTTGGAATAACACCTTAGTCATTTTTTGTTTTGTTTTGTTGTTACTTTGACATTTTTGAAGTATACAGAGCATTTTTTTGAACATTGTCCCTCAGTTTGGGCTTGTTTGATGTTTCCTCATGAGTAGATTGGAGTTCTCGATGTTTTGGCAGGCAGATACAAAAGTGATGCTGGGTCCTCCCGAGCACCTCCTAGCAGAATCACATGATCATTTCTTTGACCTATTACAGTGTAAGATGGTGCCTTTCAGATTTCTTCACTATAGAATAACATTTTTCCCTTTGTAATGAGTAATATCCTAGTAAGAAGATACTTTGGAATTATGTAAATATCCTGTTTCTCATCCAATTTTCACCTACTACTTTTAGTGTTTATTTATGATTCTTATCTAAAACTCTTTATTACTTTGGTAGTTACCAGATAATGATTTTTAAAGCCGCAATGTATGATCTACTTGTTGATATATGCTGTAAGGAAAGTGAAAGAAAGTGAAAGTCGCTCAGTCACGTCTGACTCTTTGTGACTCTTCCATGGACTATACGGTCCGTGTAATTCTCCAGGCCAGAACACTGGAGTGAGTAGCTGTTCCCTTCTTCCCAACCCAGGGATCAAACCCAGGTCTCCTGCATTGCAAGCAGATTCTTTACCAGCTGAGCCACTGGGGAAGCCCAGCGCTTCCTTTATTAATTTTTTAGTTAAATAATCACTTCATTTATCTCATTATTCTTTATAATTTATATAATTACAGACTACTTAATGAATTTTTATTTTATTCTATGGATTATAACCTGTAGCTGCCATTATTTATTTTGATATTCAAATTGCCCCAGATTTATTCTGTGCGAACTGCTTCAGACTGGCGCCTGTGTCCTTCTAACATGTCTGATCCTTCCTTACCTTCTGGTACAACAAACATGATATGCCAGATTCATCTTATTCTCTCTCTGACCTAGCCCTGGAATCACACATTTCTATTTTAAAAGTCTTTAATTCTTTATGGTGGAAAACAGTGTAAAAGCCAAGATCTGAGCATCTAGGTGTCCGTACTGCTACTGGGGTGTCCCTGCTTCTAGGGCCTCTCAAGGGGGAAGAGCTAGGAAAGAAGAGATATATGTTTATGTGTGTATGTGTATACACACACACACATCCCTGTTATGAGTTCACTGAGCTTTGCATTCCAGATCAACACCTCTGCAGAGTTTTAGTCTATCCTTCCATATTATTGTATTTGCAACTCTCTTCTCTGGTAGTGAGAAACCTGACTTCCATTACCTACAGTGTATTTATTAATGTGCTTAGTCCTAGAATATACATTAAATCATTTTAGGATTGCTAATCACATCACTGTATAAAACAGACCTTCTAATGAGAGGTCAGTATTTGAATATAGTTCTTCATGACTTTACCCTGAGTACAGCTGTTTTCAAATGTTAAGAATATAGCACAACATGATTTTCAAAGTTGAAACTGTATTAAAGCGTATACTCAAAGAAGTGTTACTGCTTCCTCAGTCCCATTCCTGAGCCTTTTCTGCAGGTCACAGTCTTATTAGTTTCTGTTTATCCTTTCATTGTTTCCTTTGGTACAAATACTTATGGAGCGGTGATAATCTGTTGTATATACCTTCAGTTGTGTAGGACTGTGCTTGGTGGGGCAATGGATGGGCAGTGACGAACCGTCTTTTACTTAAGGCTGCAGAGCCGAAACCCTGCATGGGGAGCAGGATACAAAACCCAGGCTCCTGTGCTGACCCAGGAGAGACCCAGGGAAAACAGCTGATTCAGCAGTAGGTTGCAGAACACTGTACCAGGTAGTGGTGAAACAGGCTGGCAAAAGCACGTACTTGTGTGTTTGTGTAAGCGCATTTATCTGATTCTGAACTGGATAATGAAGAAGGATGAGAAAAGATTCATTTCTTACCTCTTCACTCAGCATTGTTGATTGGGACACCCTAGTCTACATTCAGCTAAACACAAGCAAGAGAAATGAAGACACAGCTCTTGCTGGGTGGTTAATTAAGTTCACTGAGGAGACATCAATTGTTGGACAGTATGTTTCTACAATAGATATTGAGAGCTCGTGGCTTGAGAAGTTAAAGTGAAAACATTCCAGGCTGAGGAAACAGCATATTCAAAAGTGTGAGCATGTACAGAAGCGTGTTAGATATTTAGGTAACAACAAAAGAAACTCTAGGTAGATTAAAGACTTAGAGATTAACAACAAAAAGAACATTTAGAAAGTAAAAGAAAGGATATCTAATTATATATCTGGTCTTTAGATGGTCGTGGACATCATAAGCATTAAGAAAATGAAAGAAATCACACACAAAAAAATAGACAAACTTCACTGTATAATAATGTAAAACTCCTATGTTTATTATGTATTAATATTTAAAAGCAAACAGGAAAGATGTTTGCAACAAATGTACCAGGCGAAGTTTTGTTATCTGTAGTATTTAAACAAATATAAAAGTAAAGGTTTTGATAGTGTTAAAACATAGACCCTAATGGGAAAATGAGCAGAAGTCATGAACACAAAATGTGCAGAAAAGGAAAATCATTGATGGCAGCAACAGTGCTGACATTTATTAAGTGTCTAATATGTGTCAGTCACTGTCATAGGAGTCTGTCCTCACATCATGTGTTGAGATGTGTGTTTTTAACCTCATTGTAAAGGGTCCAGAAGTAGGAAAAGTAAGCCAAAAGAGGTCAACATTTCAACAACAACAGTATCCATTATCATAGCTGACATTTCTAAAGCGCTTACCATGTGTCAGGTACATGCTAAGTCGCCTCAGTCGTGTCCGACTCTTTGTGACCCTATGGACTGTAGCCCGCCAGGCTTCTCTGTCCATGTCAGTCTCCAGGCAAGAGTACTGAAGTGGGTTGCCGTGCCCTCCTTCAGGGGCTCTTCCCGACCAGGACTGAACCTGCATCTCTTAAGTCTCCTGAATTGGCAGGTGGGTTCTTAACCACTAGCACCACCTGGAAAGCCATATATGAGGTACTGTAACCCAAATTACACAGACTCGCTTAATCCTTGCAGATACCCTCAGTGGGTTACAGTTACCTCTCTTTCGATGGCACAGAGACACTGGGAAACTTGTCTAAGATCACTCGAGCCACTGTTCAGTACCCCATAGAAGAAGGTTAAGATGAGGTGTAAAAAGTATCCTTTCAAGGATTGGGCATAAGTGAAATTTAAAGAAGTAGATTCAAAAAGCTTAATTATCAAGGGCAGTAGGTTTTTTTGTTTTTAAGCTAGAGAGACTGGAGCACTGATGGAGAAAAATCAATGCGAAAACAAAGGATAACCAGAGGGGTTGTTTAGAACAAATGAGAAAAGGCATTTGATGAAATTCAGTATTCTTTCCTAATTTAAAATAAACATACTAATTTGAATCATAAGAATTCTAAATCTTATATTAACTTTTTCTTCTTTGTTTCAGACTTGACTTACTCTTAGGGGAAGGAGCTATAAAGAGTAGATGACAGTTGGGTCCAGGAGTCTACAAACTTAAATCTACAGTTTCCTTGAGACTAGTATACAGATGACAAGCTTTTCAGTTACATAAATTATCAGTTAACGTTACCTTCAGTCAGTCATTTTAAAAACAACTATTTGTTTGTAGGCTAATCATAAAAGTTTGTAAGCAGCTTCGATTCTTGGCTTTCTCTACTCAGTATTAAAATACTGTACGATGTATCAGGGTTGTCCTTCCTGGAACAGAACTTGCTCTAGAGGAAATATGAATGATGGAATGAGATAGGTACTTATTTCCAGAAATTACCTTTGCTGATCTTTTCTATGATTTTGTATGTCGAGAGGTTTCCCCTCAATTTTCATGAGGAATGTATACTGTTTACAAATTCAATCTGTCATTAGTGTGTGCTGCTAGAAGATGTGTGCAAATGACCCAGTTTTGTGCCTACAAGTTATGAACTTGGTCATGTCCCCAGTGTGGTTAGCAGTGTCCTTGTTCACTTTTCTTAAGAATGAGACTGGATTTAAGTCTTATTCTTAAGGAGTCCACACACCTGGATTTAAAGAAAATAAGAAATAGAATAAACTTTTAAGAAAGGATGCTTCTGGGTACCATTTAATAGCTAGTTTCATTCTCACTGAGAATTAACAGATTAACTTTCCATGCCCTCATTCTTTCCCTGATCTGGTTCTAGTGACAAGAGATCCCTTAGGTAGTTTAGAGAGTCCAGTCCCAGTCTTGTCTTTCCTTTAGCCTCTTTATACCTCTCGGCTGATTTCTTGAGGAAACACCACTTAGACAAGAAAGCACCTCTCCCTACTCCTCTGCCTTTCTAGGTCCATCAGGCAGAATTAGAAAGTCACATGCTGCATCTCTACCTAGAATATTGTGATGTTGAAAGTTAATATGATGTTGGTGATGTTAACCATGTTACCTCTCTCAAAGAGAAAATGTCTTCTCCTATATCTTAGATGCTAGCCCCTAGCTTAAATGTTATATATCTAAATACCAGGATACATCTCATAGTATTTCTGGTTACCAGCTAGCAACTTTCAGTTTTAACAGTCAGCCTTCAATAGATTATTTTAAAAGAGCTACCACTTACAAACTTTTCAGAACACAGTTTAAGTAAAACTTAAGAAAACTATTAAACAAAAATTTAGATTAACTTCATCCTACCTGAAAATTGTATGCTTTTTTTAGAACAAAATTTCAGATACTGACTGGCCTGTCTCCTGTAGAAAATAGGAGTTTTAATTTAGGAATCCAGTTGGTTGGGTTCCAGTGTGCCACATTTTACCTGTTAGTAAATTCTAAAGAACCAGGACTGGACGGGAGTCACTAGCTTCTCTCTGAGGCCAAATTGAGTACAATTTCAGGACAAACAGATTCTCCCCAAGAGCTGGATCCTTAGCGTGACAGGCCCTGGTGAGACACCCCACTGCTCTAGTGAGGGTCTCTTGGCGTCTCTGCACTATTATGGTCAACTTAGGGCTACACTTTCCAACAAGTGACCCAGGAACTGGTCCAGGTAGCCAGAGATGTTGCAGTCTTCGTAGCTCTAGTCACATCACCCTGAGCAGCCTCATCCTTTTACCCTGGCAGGCATGTGAATATTATCTTCTCCCTGTTGGGGTGGAGGCCATGCAGCACTCCCTGGGGCATAAACTCTGCTGGGTAGGTTATAGGGTAAATATTTTCACTTTCCCCTATTTATGAGCCCCACAAGCCAAGCATCAAAGATGTTTTAAGAGACCATGGCAGTGTGTCTTAGGTACATGATCTGACTGAAACACTCTGACTGCCTGTGAGGAGTTAAGCAAATTGAATAAAGGAGCTGTATGTTTGAACATGTGCTATTTACCTACTTTTGTGATTTTTATTTAATATTTTTTCTTTTTTTTTCAATGGCACTATTAAAAAAAAAAGTGCTCTAGGCTGAGTAAGTGCAAAGTCATTTAGAAAGTTGCATATGTCTTTTATATATTCATGGCTTATTGTCCATCATGGAGGTAGAGTCTTTGTTCTCTTCTGTAATCTCACCCCCATAAGAGCCTGGCACTGAATTGTTGTTGTTTAGATGCTCTGTCATGTCCAAGTCTTTTGCAACCCCATGGACTATAGCCCACCAGGCTCCTCTGTCCGTGGAACTTTCCAGGAAAGAATACTGGAGTGGGCTGCCATGCCCTTCTCCAGGGGCTCTTCCCAACCCAGGGATCAAACTCACATCTCCAGTATCGGGAGGTGTGTTCTTTATTGCTGACCCATCAGAGAAGCCCCTGGCACTGAATAGGTCTTTATTATTTATTGAATAAATGTTAAATGAATTACCTCAGGAAGAACTTTCTTAATATACTTTCTCTTCTCACATGTGATTCTTAGGAAGAATTTTATCTTATTAGAATATAATTAATTAGGTGTGGTTTGCTTTCTTCCAAATGATGTTGTGTACACCCTGCCTTCTGTTGAGGTCTGGCATTTTTGTTCAAGGGCAGCCTCTGTCTTAGAATCATATAAGTTGCATCAGAAAGGAAGCTGTCAGTTATCTACTATAAACCTTGAGCAGAGAATTGAGAGCTGTGACAAAATGCACATTTACACACAGTTGGTCAAAGAGATATTTATCTTTTCCTACTTTCATCAGATAATTTGTTTCTTCATGCATTTATTTTGGAAGGAAAATTCCAACTTTAGTCCTAAGAAACTGTCACGAAAGTTTCTTTCTTTGCAGAGCTTTCCCAGCAGCTCTCCTCCCGTGGTGAGCACAGGCAGAGCAACCATTAAGGAATAATAAATTATGCTTTTGAAATGGTGCTCAAGTCCTTTATGGCCTTTTCTAAGATAGGAGCTGCTCCCCCCACCTCCACCATGACACTTGTTGGAAGATAGAACCAGCAGCTGTATCCTCAGACTTTGGCTGGGTTTTGGAAGACATGTTTTGACCTGTGTAATCAAATATAATGATGACATATCTTTTAATAGGATTCTAGTTTATAATATAATAAGGGAAATGACTATTTTTCCTTATTTTCTCATTATAATATGTTGTACTAGGAGCCTTTGTCATGACTGCTTTATTACGCTGGGCTGAAGTACAGTATATTTTAATATGCTAAAGATAACATCAAGGTTGAAAATTGAGCTCTTCAGTGATTTATTCAGAGGGTGACTGTTACTGAATGCATTGAAATGACTTGCATGAGGCAGTGCAGCTGACGATTTATTTATGTATTTTTTTTAACTAAGCTTGTCATAAATAAGAGCAAATAAATAGCTCTTAAAGAATAGTTTGTATTCATGCATCAATGAAAACATTGTAAATATGAAACATACGATCTGCAACTACCATTTTGCCTTACATAGCTGAGAATGTTTCAAGTTTTGGCATGCAGGTGGATTTTTTTTTAACAAGTCTTTTGCCTGGTTGAATTGTTTACATTGACCAGCATTTGCAGTGAGTAGTTTTGAATCCCACTACTGGGCAAGCTCCATTCCAGGAGTTAGTATGAGAAAACCTAGCCTTCAAGAATAAAGAGAACTTGGCAACACCGTCAAGGCTTCCCTGATAGCTTAGTTGGTAAAAAATCCGCCTGCAATGCAGGAGACCCTAGTTCAATTCCTGGGTCTGGAAGATCTACTGGAGAAGGGATAGGCTACCCACTCCAGCATTCTTGGGCTTCCCTTGTGACTCAGCTGGTAAAGAATCTGCCTGCAATGCAGGAGACCTGGGTTTGATCCCTGGGTTGTGAAGATCCCCTGGAGAAGGGAACCCACTCCAGTATCCTGGTCTGGTCTGGAGAATTCCATTGACTGTATAGTCCATGGGGTTGCAAAGAATCGGACACGACTGAGCGACTTTCACTTCACTGGCAACACCGTCACGGGGGCCAGGACTTGTTTACTGCTTTACCCCAAGCCACGAGCAGTGTCATACTCACAGGGGAGCCCACAAAAAGTTTGCTGAGAGAGTGAAATAATGAACGCCCAAATGTAGTCTGTCCTCCTCTCTGTGTCAGTGGCAGCCCCTGTCCGACTGACCCGGCCAGATCTCAGATCTCTCCATCTTTGGTTTTTTGCCTTTTTTTTTTTTTCCGTTCATTGATCCCTTCATCCTTTCCTTCAGCCAGCATGCTTTGCACTCTGCTGGGGTTAGCCTTGGTGATGAAAACATCAGGATAAATGATCTTGTTCTTGCTCACAGGAAATGAGCACACTGAGGATGCTCCCCACCCACCCAGTGTATGCCGTGCGTGCGAGGCACACTTGGGCTGCATCACTGCAGAGGAGGAAATGCTTCCAACTTCCGTTTCCATTTTCCCAGCTAAGATATATGCAGAGGAAGCATTTTTTCATTATTTAACCAAGAGCAAGAAAGATTTTGTTCCAATTGGTTGAAATTAGTGCTATACCTGGTTTTGGTTTCAAGGGAACTATTCTTCGTAAACATGTTTTGCAGCTTGTAGTAGTATGTTTGAAGTAGAATATTCTAAGATAATAGTTTGATAACATCCTCTCTCGAGGGAATTTCTAAATAATATGTTTAAAATTTCAGTTGATTGTAAAGCAGAATTTTTTTTTTGTTTTGTTTTATTAAAGTATAAAGGAGATAGAGAAAGCTTCTGACAGACATCAGAAGGGGGTAGGAAGAGTACCCCCAGAAGTTTTTTTTATATCAATTTGTTTTAGGTAAAGCAGTTTTCTTACATTGTTTAGAATTCTGTTAGGAAAATACTAGTTAGAAACCTGATTTTTTTTTTCTCCCCCATGGATTTGTGTTCAATGTGTTTCTACTCTAATATTGGTGCTGCATTTTCATGTTTACCAATATAAGAACCTTGTTTTATACTTACTCACAATGAGTCCTGCTTTGAGCTAACACCATAGAGGAGCTCCTTTTTGTCAACAAAGTTGTTTTAAATTAATGTTTATAAAGTACTTTAAAATAGTTTGGTGGATTAAGAATAATTCAGTTACACATTTTTCCACATTGAGAAAAACATGCAGTGTGATTATATAGTAGAAGGTATTGAAAAAAGTTGCTGAAATCTTGAGGGAAAATATAATGCAAGTTGACCTCACTATACACAATATATTTGCATATGTCCTTGGGGGGCGATATTTTGGTAATAAAAGTATAAAGAAACACAAGAGATTACTATTAGTCATGATTGTGGTTGCTTATGAGGAAGAAAGAAGAAGGGTAAACAGGATGGGACAGATGGGAGGTTTGCAGGGTTCGAGCTGGGAAGCTTCTACTTCTTGATCCTGGGAGATGGTTACAAGGGCGGTTGCCTTATGATAATCTTATTAAGCTGTATATGTTTGTTTAATATGTCTCTGTGTTTTATTTTTGCTTTTTTTGTTGTTGTTTGTTTTTTAAAGAAAGTGATGTTCTTGAAATAGAAGATCACGCCCTATGGTATCTGTTTCAGAGCTTAGACTTTTACATGAGTATAAAGGGATTCCCAGGTGGCACTCCTGGTTAAGAACCTGCCAGTACGAGAGACATAAGAGACGTGGGTTCAGTCCCTGGGTCAGGAAGATCCCCTGGATAAGGGCATGGCGACCCACTTCAGTATTCTTGCCTGGAGAATCTCCATGGCAGAGGAGCCTGACAGGCTGCAGTCTGTGGGGTTACAAAAAGTCAGACACGACTGAAGCGACTTAGCACACACAAGTGTATTTGGTATATTGGCACCACCTTTATGTCAGACTTTGCAGGATCATTTACTTTTTATTTTTAATTGGAGGATAATTGCTTTGCAATGTTGTGATGGTTTCCATGTACAGCAACATGAACCAGCCATAAGTCTACGCGCATCCCCTCCCTGCTGTGTCTGCCTCCCATCCCACCTCACAGGTTGTCACAGAGCACCAGCCTGAGCTCGCTGTGCTAACCAGCAGCTTCCCACTAGCCAGTATCTTACACATTGTGATGTGTATATTTCAGTGCTATGTGGAATCATTTTTACGTGAAGGAAATATCCTGAAATTTACTAGAATCATAGCCTCTCAAATGTTAAGTCCGTTAGAAAAACAGCACTCCTGTAAACTATGCTTCTACTCTTAAGCCTAGAGAAACATAAATGAAGGGCTGTATGTTAACACAGGTGATAAAATAGCGGATTCGGGCAAGGAATGGCTGTGCAGAATAGGGGTGAACTGAGGAGAGAATATGGAATGGAAAGACCAAAGAGGTAAAGAAGAGACACTGCAGCATTGGGATTTTTCTTCCTTTTCTCTTCCCTCCCTCCCTTCCTTGCTGCTTTCTTTCCTCCACCCCCCACCTTCCCTCTCTTCTTTCCTTGTTGTTTCTTTTTTTTTTTAATAACTTAATTTGTTTATTTTATTTACTTTTTTGTTTTTAATTTTTGGCTGCACTGGGTCTTTGTTGCTGCACGCAGGCTTCCTCTAGCTGGGGTGCATTGGCTGCTCATTGCAGTGGCCTCTCTTGTAGAGCACAGGCTCAGTCGTTACGCCACATGGGCTTAGTGACCATGGCACGTGGGATCTTCCAGGATCAGGGAACAGACTTGTGTCTCCTGCACTGATTGGCAGGCAGATTCCTTACCACTGAGCCACACTTTTTTTCTTTTTTTGTGTGGGGGGGAAGCCCCCCACACTTTTTTTCTTTTTTTGATCCAAGATGAGGGAAAGCAATACTGGCAGACATTGTAAGTGTAGGAAATTGCCCTTCCTTCCACCAAGAATGCTGAGTGTTCAGCATTCTGATATTTGGGGCAGATTTTTAGGCACTAGAAACAGTGCTTACAGAAGAGAAAAGATGTTTACAAGTTAGATTTTTAAGACAGGTAAGGAAAAAGGCTAGAATGTCTTAAAGTGAGAGTAGATTCTGCTGATTATTTGTTGCAAAAGCAGGCTTCCTCCTTCTAAAGAAGCAGATGATTTTCTGTAGATTAGAAGTCCTTCCCTGTGGTTTGCCCAGTATTGGAGCTTTTCCCCATGAATTTAAGGAAGCTAATGAGATTTTTTTTTCCCTACCAAAGCAGAAGAGCCGTCTGAGGACTCTGACAGCCTTCTACCCCTGCAAGTTTTAGTTGCATCCAGTTAAGAACTTACAGACCATAATGAATGTTTTTAGAGAGGAAATAAATTGAATGACGCCTGTGAATTTGTTTTAAATGTTGTTTATTTTACCAGATAATTTAGATAAATCTTTCTTGAAGAGGAAGAGAAATCATGAGTTTTCGTGAATAATCTGGAGCTTTTCAGAGGATTACTTTGAAATACCTCCCTGCCGACTTTTCATAAATTAAGCATAAACTTTCTTTGACCTCATCACACATAATTAAATAGCTGTTGAAGGGTTAAAACCAGCTAAAAAGCAATTCTGTATCTTGATCCCCATTCTCCAGCAAAATTATACAGGAAGTTTCTTTTGGTTCTCAAGCAGGGTAATTACAACAGACAGTCACATAATTTACACTTTCAGTCTGTTCGTCCGTAATCACACACTTCCACCTAGTTGTGTATACCCCCATGAGTATCCGCATTATACTTTGATTTGTAAATGATGATTGCAGTGTAATTGATTGCTTGCATGTAGCATATTGAATTGATTCTTAAAAATGAACTTTAGCTGTTAACATATCTATTTGAATTCCTGTTATTTACGTAGTTTGTGGTTCTTTTGTTCAACAGTTGCATACTGGTTAACAAATTAAACTCCCAGAGCTTTTTTCCTTATTAAATTTGGAAAATGTAGTGTCTGTCCACAACCTAACTAGAAAAGTGCCTAGAACACAGTGGGCATTCCACTGCTGAATGCACTGCTAAACAGTCCCAACCTTTTGAAAGTTGGATGGACATTTTTTGATTACCAGTGACCACAGAGTATAAAGGCTTACGGGTTTAATACTAGGAATACTGTGGCAAAAACTGTGCTAATGTTAATATATTGTTAATATATATACAATATATTAATATTAGTACAGTTCCCTCATAGCTCAGTCAGTAAAGAATCTGGCTGCAATGCATGAGACCTGGGTTCAGTTCCTGGGTTGGAAGATCCCCTGGAGAAGGAAATGGCAACCCACTGCAACATTCTTGCCTGGAGAATCTCATGGACAGAGGAGCCTGGCAGGCTACAGTCCATGGGGGTCACTAGAGTCAGACATGACTTAGCGACTAAACCACCAATATTAATATATTGTTACTGAAGTCTCAGCTATTAAGTACTTCTCTAATTACGGAGCCAATCTAAAAAGTGGACTTTGAGAAATAATCACCTACTAACTGAAGGGGTAGTCACTGATGTCTTTTCATACCACTAGTGGTGATGCTTCAGAGTTTTTTTTTTCCAACAGATAACAGCTAACTGTAGCCAAATGGACTTTAAGATCCCTATAGGATTAAAGGCTAGACAACTTACATGACCCCAAGTCCCCTGGCAAACCAGCCAGTGACTTGACTGAGCAGCTCGTCCCAGCCTCGCGTCCTACCCCATCCAGCCTGCAGGTGCAGGTGTGCTGCCCTTCTGTCAAAATGGGCTCATCAGTAACCATCTGCAGAGACCACCTTTTATTGCCAGAAGCTTTGTACTTCCAATCCTGTTTGAAAGCTTAGAGGAGAGAAATAAAAAGTGAAAAGAGAAGATTCTGACTTCTGTAGACCAGTGAAATAGCAATGTGTGTCTAAGTCAGCTTGGGTGATAGGGATAGAAAGTTGTCTCAAAGACCCTTTTTGAAATGTACTTTGCAAACAAAGAAAAATTTTAGATTTTGCTTCCCACTTTTTCCTTTCTTCAGTCTTGCTATATTCTTATATTTGCTGTGTGGAAAGTTCATCACTCATGATTGGAATCACAACATACTTTGTCCAGTCTTTGAAAATTATGACTGGGAAACACACACACACAAAGTATTGCCGGGCAGTTGTGGGAGAGGAAACACATGGAAAGGCAAGTTGCTTTTCTCTCTGTCTTGTCTCCCAAACATGGTTTGAGATCAGTGGCCAGTGGCCATTGGCTTATATGCTCCCCCTTGGTTGGCCGGGTAGGATTAGACCAGACAACTAGCTATTAGAATAACTTTTTCAGCCACCCTCATAACTTTTCAGCCACCCTCCACAGAAGCTCAGTGGTCAAAAGAAACTCCCATTTTTGTTTTTTGCAGTATTTAAAGAAGAGTTCAGTTGTAATGTTTTACAGAGAAAGGTCTCACAGGTGCAGCATTGTAAATATATACTGTTACATGCTCTGAGCAGATGCTTTATTTGAAGTGTGTATGGGTTTAATGCAGTGATTAAAATGTTGTAACTGTTCAAAGATAAATTCTTGTTACCAGGATTTTGCAACTTAGATATAAAAATTGTATCCAGGTTTCAACTTGGAAGAAATTTAGTTTTTGAAGAGTTTTTCAGATTGAATCTCTCCAGTGTGGACTTTTGCCTATTTACAAGAAAGGGCATAGTTTTTAAATGCCAGATTACTTCATCTTAAAAATTTGTTTTTGGTAAATTTGTTTTTCCCAAAACTTTCCAGAATTTAAAAGTGGTTTGAACTGTGGAAACCCACAAAAGGTCCAAAAGGAGGGCATTCTTCTGACATGTTTTTCTAATTTCTGTCACCTCAGATGTCATGGTACCGGTACTGTATTACTATTACCTAACCAAGGGTGCCTCTGAGTGATGAGTCAGAGCTTAACTTAATTTGCAATAGGCGAGGGCCTCATTAAAAAAAACTAGTTACTTCCCAGATATATTTAAGGAAAGATTTTTTTTTTTTTAATTCTTGCCTTCCCCAAATTATTTTAATTTGGGAATAAATGATAGTGACAAATTGATCATTTTGTTCTTTGTCAGAGGTCATCTTCCTAACAAGAAATTTGGGAGACTGAATCTATTTCATACATGATTACCTTCTTAGGAAAATTATATTTTTCTAATATACCAGACCAGGACCTTGATGTTGTGGTAACATGCCATATGTAAACAAACATTTCTCAGTTAAATGTTTAAATCAGTGAAACTTCTGTGAAGTCTGTCACAGAGTTCTCTGCCAAGTGACCCTCTTCTCCTCTCTGCCGCTAACTCTCAGACATGTCTGTTTCAAGATTCACCTTCTACTTGGATCTCTCACTAGGCACCACTGCCGCCACCACAGCCCTTTGCGGGGCAAGGACAGAAATAGAGAAGTGGGATTGGTATACCACCTCTATTTAACATTCTGGCCAAGGAGTAGTCTCCAAGATCCTTTGCCTAATATAAACCCTAACACTTTGAGACCAGACTGGCTTGAGAGGCAAGAGTTGTGATTGGATGAAATATGGACATCTGGAGTTTTTAAAAGGTTGAGTGATTCTAGTGTGTAACCAGAGTTGAGAAACTTTGGGCAAGACCACAAGATAGAAAAAGGAGAAACAAAGAGACAGTGTCACTCAATTAAATTAATCAGTTATTAAAAAACCATTGACTCATTTTTACCCTGTGGCTGTCTCACAAGGGTCTGGCCCTGGTCATCCCCCACTTGGTAACTCATTCAGAAATGTTCACCCTCTCCAATACAAGGGTGCCACAGAGGGAGGAGAGTTCCTGCCACCTGATGTCCTGTTTGTGAGTTGTATACACAATGAGTTTGTATATGCAGAGAATGACCACCCACTTTGAGAGGCCACACCCACACACAGACTCATGGAACTCATCTGGTAAATTCCAGCATGGTCTCTATGCTTATACACAGGCACACCCCCCACAGCAGCAGGGGCGTCATGCCCCACGTACACATTCCCCAGGGTGGCAGTGGCGGTGGGGGTGGGGGCCTGGCTTGAAGGAATACCATTCCTCTTCCATGTAGTCTTGAGAGCGAAGCGGGGGTGTTCAGTAAAAAAGACCAATGGCCCAACCACATGACTGAGGAAGAGCCCAGCATCAGCACAGTCTGCGGAGGAGCTTGTGGGATCTTTGAAAAGGGAGATCTTAAGGGGCGCCTTAGAGAAACAGACTGGCGTGTGACCCAGGGCAGCCAGCCTTCCCTCTCCAGAGACTTGCTGTTCCCATTCTCTGGGTTTCACTGGCTCAAGCCATGTTCCCAGGGACACACTTGAGTCTTCTATAACATTTGGGTCTTTGTTTCATCTGTCTTGGGACCATCCCCGAGTTCTTGCTGAAGCCCTCCAGCCATCATTGTTACTGTGGTTTGATGCGCTTGCTGTTTCCTGAGGGTAGTCCTTGAAGTTAAAGACTTGAGGACCAAAGGGAATTTGGGGGCACAGAAATGTGCTTGCTGGGAGCTTTTAGTCGCCAGTTTCTTGAGATTGTTCCTGAGGCAGAATATGTTTGCCTTTTTTTTTTTTAATCATAGCTTCGTCCTTTAATTTATGTTTGGGTGGTTAGATGGGGACGGGGGCAGGAAGAAAACTGTCTGAGGCAGTGGAGTGAATAGAATGGTTTTCAGGTGCCTCAAGCAAAAGTAGGAAAAAGGAAAGGGAGCTGTTCTCTGTCTGTCTCCTTCTGTCCCAGTTTTCTTTCTTTCCCCTACAGTAAGGATAAGCAGTCATCAAATGACCAGCTTGAGATTTCTTTCATTCACTATGTTGAATAATAATGATAATACCTAACACTCATACAGGGTTTCTGTAATATGCCAAGCACTGTTCTACATGCTTTGTATTCATTCATTTAATTATTATGACAACCCTAGGTGACAGGTATGATTGATTACTCTCCACACTTTATGGATGAGGGATCTGAAGCACAGAGGGATTAAATAACTTGCCCAAAGCCACACAGCTGTTACATGTGGACCCTGGATTCCATCACAGGCAGTCTTGCCCTTAACCAACCTGTAGTGCCTCTTATGATCTGTCATATGGTGTTCAGTAAGTGCCATATTGTTTTATCATACCTGTGCCCTTTTTGCCCGTCTTTACAAATTCTTCTCATTTTTTATTTAATGCAGATGGTTTCAAAGTATGGTCCAGAGACCTCTGGGGATCTCAGAAGCCCTTTTAGGGAGTCTGCAAGGTCATAACTATTTTCAAAGTTATACTAAGATACTGTTTGTCCTTCTCTCATTCTCCCATGAGTGTACAGTGGAGTTGTCAAGAATTTCATGACCTGTGATATCACAACAGATTGAATACCAAAACAGATAGGAGAATCTAGCTGTTTTTTCTTAAGCGAGTTGTAGAAGAGTTTTGCAAAAATGTTAAACAATGCTACTCTTCTCACGTTTTATTTTATTTATTTATCTTGTATTTTAGAAAATGATGTCAACACATAATGGGTTTATGGGGGTTTAAATAAATATTTGTCAAATTTTTTTCTAAAATTAATATATGTAGCCCTTATAAACAGAAGCTCTTAAACAATTTTTTAATGTAAAGAGGTCCTGAGACCCAAACGTTTGAGAATCACTGGCTTCATGTATAAACCTTGCTATTCAAGCATGGTTCATGGTATAGGAACTTGTTAGAAATGCAGACTCTCAGGCCCCACCCCAGATGTTCTGAATCAGAATCCAGTTGTAACAAGAAGGGGATTGTTTGCACAGTGAAGGTTGGAAAGCACCGGCATAGAAGCTACAGACAAAGCCACTCTCCAACTCAGTGACCCTGGCTAAATTTCAGTCTGGTGGGGCTTTCGAGATTCTCTACCACCAAGGATCTGGGTGGGTGAGGTCTTCTCACCGAGATTCTTCAGCCACTGTCTTTTCATTGACTCTCCTACTGCGCAGGGCCACTGTAACATCCCCATCAAAGCCAGCAGCCTTATAGCAGTTTATTCCAGTGCTCCTCAAACTTCTGTGCATCAGAATCACCTGGAGGGCTTGTTAAAGCACAGGTGCTGGGTCCTGCCTCCAAAAGTTCTGATGAATAGGCCTGAGAATTTACAGCCCTAACAAGTTCCCAGGTGATTGAGGATACTGTTGGTCTGGGGGACCACACTCTGAAAACCACTGGTCTTTAGGCTGTAGACTGAGAGGTCAAGCAGTGTTTATTCAAGTTGTTATATAATTACTTCAAGCCCATAAAATTATGGGAATACTGCCTTAAACTTACATGTCTTCAAAACCTATCTCTTAAAATACAGAATATCTTTAAAGTTAAAAATTTCCAATTTCGCTGAGGACATATCTGAGCAGTTAAGAATTCAGGCAGATCACAAGTTATGTAGAATACTCCTATTCTCTTCAAACAGTGAGAAGGCTGAGGTTCAGCTTCCTTCTTTACTAATTGCAAAATCACCACAAAATTTCACTGAGGAGACATAAGTAGTCTGTCAAACTGATTTATCTCCACTGTTTAAACTGATAACATGCCATTTGTCCACTTGGTCACAGAGCTGCTTAACCCCAGAAACCAGTAATAGATGAGTGTGGACCAGTGAATTTCCGTCTGCAATCATGAGATACATGGTTAGAGCCACTGGATTTCCTCTGACCCAGAGCTGCCATAAATCCCTGGCCTGGTGTCAGTTCCCAGGCTTGCAGACCCAGTGCTGTCTATCGATAGGAACCCTTTAGTGGGGTTTGCTGAGCTAAACAGGTGTCTGATGAAAACTGTGTAATCCTTAAAGATTATTTTCCCCTAAAAGCAACTGGTTACTCCAGACCCATATAATCCAGATAGATGGGAGTTGGAAATACTTTGCCAAAGTCTGCCCTTTTGTCTTTGAGGAAGTTCATATGGTTTGGCTCCAGGTGGTAGAACATAAAGATGTGCAAGGGTGAGCATGGCTGCCTTGGAGAGGAAAATCATTTCCAGGAGTGGAAAACATTAGTCCACTCTGGTTTAGTCTACATTCTTATTTACTACGTTACTGATTTAAAAGAAAAGGAATGTGTCATATGAATCAAGGGTTAACCTTGCATTTAATATGCTGGGAGTTCAGTTAATTTGGGAATTTAGGCTGCAAAAACAAATCTTGACCTTGTCTACATTGTTCCCTCCTTATCCTAACGCCTATAGGAAGGCAACTCTCTACCACTTTTTTTCCCCTGCCCTTAGGAGAGAATTAACCTCTTCATACACTGGGGATCAGAGCTAGTTAACATGAGGATTGCTTATCTTACTACAGGTAGGTCAGCCTCAACAGAGGTGAGGTAAATTTGGGTCCCATGCAGTACAGCTTAGAAACACTTACTTCTTTGCAGACCTCGCCTTATTTTTCCTTCCTCTTTAAGCAAATACCTTGGTAATCTTTTGAATTTAGTGTGTGGTTCATACACTACAACTTAGACCTCACTTTCTCTTGGGTAAGTAGTTCCAGTGAAGCAAAATAGGAAGCTAGCTTCCTCAAGATAGTTGATGTGGGTGAGGGGTGTTGGGCCAGTCAGCTTGAAAGTACAAGTCTTCTGCTCACAGAGTTAAGAGCTGTTCCCCAGCACCTCTGGCTCACAATTTACAGGGAATAATTTCACCAGCGATTAATTATACTGCAGCTACTGGGATTTGTCCTCCAAATATCACTTTGTTTCCAGTCTGAACAGCCAGGTTTCTCCAGGGATAGTTCAGGTTTTCTGATTCAAAGTATCCAGAGTTGAGGAAAGACTTCAGAGCACCACAGGAATCTATTCACCAGGGGTGGATTGTACTTGTTTCAGATGCTTCAGGATAATATACTGGCTTCCAAGATAAGTGCTTTTTATTTCCCTGCATCTTAGATCAATTATTTGGAATCTTTTTGGTAAGTTAAACTTAAGAGCTGTAACTTAAACCACATCACTATAATCACTCAATAAGTAACTGTTCTTACTAAAAATTATTGTCATTGGGCTCTATAGTGATGATAATTTGAGGAGCCCAGAAAAAGTAGAAGGAAACACAAGATGGCAAGAAATTCATTATTTAGACCACTCCATGTTATGAAGGTCAGAGTCATAAAGTGCCACCAGCTACAGCTTTTTTGAGGAAAAGTGCCTGCTGCAGGTAAAATTTAAATTATGTATTATTTCAACCTTGTGCACAAATGGAGTGGAAAAGACATGGCACAGTTTTTCCTGCTAAACTATTGTATATATTTTAACATATTACCAGTGACTTGACTTTACTACTAAGGAATCAGAAATTGGACCTTGGTCATTTTGTTTGTTGAAATGGATTCCATTTAAAGCAAAAATTTCTCCTTCAGGAGAAAAGACTTTGTGAACTTACAAATGGCTCTTAGCGCAAGTATAAGTTTCTTCTACTGGTGTGAGCTCCTTGAGGGGCTCATGAGTCAGAGAGGAGAAGGGAACACTAACCGCAGGCAGTGCCATGATGTCTTTGGACAGTGGCATTGTGTGGTCTGTAGTGTGGTGGGGCCATCATCCTTGGAAACCTGCTTGGTGTTTTCTGGCTGGAGTTTGGGTTTGCAGTTTTTTCTCCCCCCCACCGAGGAAAGCATCGCTTCCCGGCAGGTATGGGTAGCCTTTGCAGCCTTTGCTAGCACAGCACAGAGGTGTTCTTTGCGAACGTCCGTTGGGCTTGGCGTACACGGGCTCGGCGGGGCTCAGTCACAGATCACAGACTATGTCCAAGGGAGCATCCCAGGGAGACAGCCACTTAACATGGTGGGAGCACAGGTGCTGAAAGGTCTGTGCCTGGATGTTCTCCACAGACCCTAGGTTGCCTAACCCGTCTAGTCTGAGGCCCTGAGAAGGTGCATGCTACTCTCTCAGGGTGTGAAAGCATGAACAATTATGTCAGCTGTCTTTCGGGGGGATTCTGGCTGCTTCCCTTTAGCCCAACATAGCACTCATGGAAGAGAAGACAGAACAAAGAAATACATGTGCTTCCTGGATAAGGCTGCTCATCGCAGAGGGGACATAAGGTTGGGAGGGTGCAACTTTGGTTGTATAGAAATCTGTCTGCTCGGCTTCGAGGTGGGGGTGCTTAATGTTCCCGGCTGTGGGGTTCAGATGAGAACCAGTGAGGGGCTAGGGAATTTCACAGTCACTGCATCAGACTTAATTGTGGGATCCTGTGGACAAAAATGGATCATTCCATGTCCACGATACTATGGTTCTTTTCCCCCACCCTCCCCGATTCCCATGCACCCTGGAGGTACAGAGCTGGGACCTCCAGCTGACCGAGTAAATTTCTCAGCATGTACCAAGCACTTAGGAGGCAGGTGACAGATGTGCCAATTATCTGTGTCCTGAGGTTTGGGTACCCTTTGTATTCTGGTGACAGAGAGCTCTTCTGCACACTGACAGGGCATAATCTGGGCTGGATTCAGCACAGTGGCCATCACTGTTAGCATTCCTGACGCACTGCTGTAGAAAGCCTCTGCGTGCAGCCAGATGACGTGTCGACAGTGGTTTGACTGTCAGATTTTGTGGTGCTTGTTTGCATTCAGTCAGATACTTTGCACTTAAACATGAGTTAAAGAGACAAGTCAAAAGACTTCAGCAAAACCTAAAGTTAAATATGTGCCTGATCTTCATAATGGCGTTCAGATTAAAACCATCAAAATGCAAAATGCTGTGGTTATACCCTTCTAGGGTAAGGCTGGATTTCTTGTTGTATATTTCTGCATTATTTACAGTGATTCTGAGAGGCAGGAAAATGCACCAGAGACATTGCTTTCTCCTTTTAACAAAAAATCCAAAATTGAGAAAATTCTTGAAAATGCAGCCATTTTGGAAATGTAGATAAAGAAGAAAAATGCTGAAGATTTGGGTGGTTTACAAAGCAGCATGATTTTGTAATTGCTGCCACCTACTGTATGTAGTTGATGTTTGTTTAAATTTAGGAAGTTCATGAAGGTGAGGCTGTTGAAATAGATAATTAGAGCAAGGTAGACATCATTAGTTTATAACATTTCTTCTCTACTCAGTAAGTGGCTCTTAATTACCAAGACAGCCGCCAGCTTTCATTCATTACCTTCAAGTGGGTTTAAAGTTTTTCTCATTTTAAAGTTCCTTTGCCAAGGAACCTTCAGTAATGCTGTCGGGTACGTGTTCAAAAGCCTACCATGCTCAGGGTTTTTCTGTGTTTACATGAAACAGTTTGTTTTAAGGAAGTTGTTTTGTTTTAATTTGTAGGAGCAACGGTTGGATTATAAATTAATTTCCATGAAAGGGGTGAAAACAGAGCTGGGGAGCTGACAGGAGTTGCAGCCGTTGACTTAAAAGACATTCTTTTATTAGTCCTGAAGCAAAGCTTCAGATCCGCCGCTAGTTAAATGTAACAAGCAATACAGAATCTCAGTCAACAGAGGCCCTTGTCTTTTATTAAGACCCAGCTGTTAAAGGGTCATTTGGTTCTTCCTGTGGAAAACAACCCCCCCATTAATGTTCGGGGTGGTCCCTTGACAGGATTTCTGAGTAAGTGCCTGACATTTAGTTTTTGAAAGGATCTGTAGCCGGGGGACTTGGACGTTGAGACTTATCAGAAGTAATGTGTTCAACTTTAGCTTCGTTAAGTATGCCACAATGTATGTCTGAAATGCTGCCATCAGCTAAATGAACTGACTTACAGGGCTACTGTAAAGGACTAGGGGGCATAAACGTCGTGGATGTCAGATCACTATAACTGGGAAGAGAATATACATAAAATTAATGCACTTCTCCAATGTGATGTCACTTGTGTGATATGTTGTGATGTGATGTACCTTGTTGCTACTTACAGTGTAAGTCTTATATTATTTTGAGTGGCCCCTGTTCCAATGTCTGAGAACACCACAGTGAGGTCGACTTTTGCTTTTTCTGCCCTAGGCTATTTGCTTTCTCGAAGAGAAGGCCAAGCAGGGTCTCCTGAAAAGCCACTCTCCGATCTGGGCCGTCTTTCCTACCTGGCCTACTGGAAGAGTGTCATCTTAGAATATCTCTACCACCACCACGAGCGGCACATCAGCATCAAGGCCATCAGCAGAGCCACGGGCATGTGCCCCCATGACATCGCCACCACTCTGCAGCACCTCCACATGATTGACAAGAGAGACGGCCGGTGAGCACCAGTGCCCTGGGCGACCCAGCTGCCTCGTGACCATCTGACCCCAGAAAGGGTCCCTAGAGTTAGGCAGATTCATTCTATTTAAATATTAGAGGTTCCCCAACAATATTATAAAAACTTTTCTCCTAAAAAGAAAACAGGCAGTGATACTTCTTTGCTGGTCAAATTTCAGTTTGCTCCACGTTTTCATTGATGAGCTTTCTGGTCTTTTCTAACCCAGGTAATGTTAATGCTAGCAGAGATCAATATCTGAAGGTGAAATGAAATTGCAGCTTTTGATTGCACTTTTTTCTGCCTCCTCACATTACAGATTTGTCATCATTAGACGGGAAAAGTTGATATTGGGCCACATGGAAAAGTTGAAAACCTGTTCCCGGACCAATGAACTTGATCCAGAGAGTCTGAGGTGGACCCCAATCTTAATTTCTAATGCTGCAGTTTCTGAAGAAGAACGAGAAGCCGAAAAAGAGGTAGTTTGGGTTCATCAACCTAAGTTGTGTAATTTCAATCTTGTAGCATTTTTAAGCTAAGGTCATTAACATCATTGTCAAAAGCTTGGTTATGTAGAGAGAGCTTATGAAATGATATGGCATTAATTTATCCTAAGTGAGGTTGCATGGTAAGACATGATAATTTTATTGAATTGAGTATGAAAAATGAAACGTTTATCATTGATCACAAAGCAGCATTTTTCACTACTGACAGCATGTAATCAGATCAAATTTGGTGCTGAGCTCCAAGACTGCAGTGTCAATCGATTCATTGTGTTTATGAACTTGCTTAAAGTGCTCCATGCCAGTGAGCATGTAATGTAGTGATAAGGACTCAAATCAATTCGCTGCATCATTAATACTGCTAAATATCCCATGAAACCCAATCTTCTTTGATTTGTTATCCTAACTGATGCAAAAGAGTTCTGAGATGATGCAGCTGGAATACTGCTTGACTGGCTGATTATCCTGATCAGAAATGACTTAGAGATCCTTTGCCTTTGATCCTTAGAGGCTCTGACTGTGTAACTGCCCTCACCCTGGCCCGCCATTTTTACCTCCCCTTTAGGCCGAGCGGCTAATGGAACAAGCCAGCTGCTGGGAAAAGGAGGAGCAAGAAATCCTGTCATCTAGAGCTAACAGTAGGCAATCACCTGCAAAAGTACAATCGAAAAATAAATATTTGCATTCCCCGGAGAGCCGACCAGTGGCAGGGGAGCGAGGGCAACTGATGGAGCTGTCTAAAGAGAGCAGTGAAGAAGAGGAGGAGGAAGAAGAGGAGGAAGAGGAGGAGGAGGAAGAGGAGGAGGAGGAAGAGGAGGAGGAGGAAGAGGAAGACAATATCCAAAGCTCTCCTCCAAGATTGACTAAACCACAGTCAGTTGCCATAAAGAGAAAGGTATGTGTCTGTTTAGATTTTCTGTCTTGTGAGTCAGTTTCAATCAAATCCTATTTGTCATTGCAAACATTCTATTATTTGTTTCACTCTCCATTCTTTAGATGTAGTTTATTTGTATCCAGTCCTACCGATCATATATCCTCATCATTTATCTTACAGTCATGATTGTGTTTACTCTTTGAGGTTTGTTGGTGCTGTGACAGAAAATCGGGGACAGGCGGCTTGCTCGTCTGGTAGTTACTGCCACCTGCTGGCTTGTGGGACTGGTGTAAATCAAGCTATGGGAACAAAGGGCCCAGGGCAGCACTTAACCACCCTTCAGTCAATTTTGATGAAAACGTCAAGGCCTAGAGAGGATAGGAGACTTGTCCAAGGTCACACAACTCATTAGAGATGGAGCCAGAACCAGACAAATGCTCAGACTCCAAGCCCAGTGCCCCTGATGCTATTTCCTTCTCTTGTCCTTGGCATAGAATTGTTAGAAGGTATTTTAAGCCTTTAAGTTTAATGCTGATATTTTGCATTTATGCAAGTACATATTCTTGAAATGTCTCCTATCGTAGTAGCCTCGTGGTTTCTCTGGGTACACATACCAGGTGCAGAAGTTAGAAAAGTGATTTTGTCTTTAGGTAAATGTTCAACCCAGATCTGCTGTCTTTGTCTTCAGTGTCTATCTGTGACATGCAGAAGGGCCACATAGTGTAGGATAGCCGAGACTAATAGTGAGAATGCAAGTTAAGGCTCTGCCCCCAAGGCCCCCCGCGTGGTTTCTGTCAAAGAACCTGCCGTTCTGACTCCCAGGGTGGTTGGTGCCCCATCACCTGAGCCTGGCCGTGTTTGAGTGGAAGGGCAGCTGGCGGGGTGGGGTATCAGAAGAGCATCCCACAGAGTGAACTTTAGGCTTATGAATCATATTTTGATTTCTTACAAGGAACATGTATCCATGTATTATGTATGTAACAAAAGAAATTTGCTTCAAAAAGAACAAAACCCAGAATTATCCAAGGCATGTTAAGTGCCTACCATCACACAAAAGGACTCAACCTAAAGAAAACCAGTTCTGCATATTGGCTAAACTCATGTTTGGGAAAATTCTCATGGATTAGGGACAGCAGGCTGACTGAAGGGATTAATAATCATAAATACTAAAATACAGAATATGACTATCAAAATTTATATGTGCACTTCAGTGAACATCCAGACATTTAAAAATGTGAGGAGACGCAGTAATTCTTGGATATGGTTTACCTAGAATTTGAGTTTTAATCAAGCATTTTGTACTCTTCTTTGCACTGTACTTTCAGTAATTTTTCAGACCCATTATTGACAGATTACATCTTAGCAGCAAATCTACCTGTTATTCTTATACTTGGATTTTGTATCATTGAGTACATCTTGCTTGGAAAAAATATTTTATGTTTTCAGTTATGGAACGTCATTTTGCGAACCTCTAATGCAATTAGAAAACATTGTTATATTTTACATAAGTAAGACACATTCCACATGTCTTTACATTTTCTTTAGATGCCGTCCATGTTAAAATATTTTGTAAAATTATCAGCTGCCGGCATCCTTGCAGCCATCAGTACATGACTCTAACGTTGTCTGCAGAGTAATTCTTTCTTCAAGTACTCTTTCTTCTTTCCTTTTCATCGTTCCTGAATTCCTGTGAGATGGGGAATGAGTAGGCTGGTCTGTGTACCATCATGTATCTTACAGTGCTGTGCACGCAGTAGGTGCTCCTTGAACAGTTACCAAATATTAAAATGAGTGACCCAGTGGCTACTTGATTGTTGAAACGCTGATGTCCATGATGATTTAATCACTATAATGTATAGGATTTTGAAGCCAGCAGGTACTACTCGAAAATAATATGCTAGGAAAGCAAACCTCAGCTTTTAAAAATCTACAGTGCAGCTGCTAGGATGTTCCCTCTCAAAGCATCTGCCTGAGTAAACAACTGTTTTATTTGGAAAACACTTGTCTGTGTAGTAGGCGCCCGAGAGGGATGTTAAACATCAAATGGAAGGTTAAGTACAAAGGCATTACAGAAGTCTTTACGTGTAAGTCTCAGACACGCGTTCAGTACATGTTTGCCGCATGTCGACTCAGCAATGTAATTTCTCATGAGCTCTGATGTATTATGTTTGGAATTAATTTCAGAGGCCTTTTGTACTAAAGAAGAAAAGGGGTCGTAAACGCAGGAGGATCAACAGCAGTGTAACAACTGAGACCATTTCTGAGACGACAGAAGTACTGAATGAGCCCTTTGACAACTCAGACGAAGAGAGGCCAATGCCACAGCTGGAGCCTACCTGTGAGATTGAAGTGGAGGAGGATGGCAGGAAGCCAGTGCTGAGAAAAGCGTTCCAACCTCAGCCTGGGAAGAAAAGACAGACAGAGGAAGAGGAAGGAAAAGACAATCATTGCTTTAAGAATACTGACCCTTGTAGAAGTAAGTGGAGGAATTATAAAAACCTTACCCTTGTGAATTTCTGTCTGTTATTGCCAAAAACCAGGCACCTGAATTCTACCCAAAGGCATCTCTGAGGTGATACCGACCCACCAGAAATAAGTGCTCATCTGTCCTTTCTCATTCATAAAAGGTTCTATCCCTTCTTCCTGGAATTGGATTTTATGTTAAACAACTTCTAAGGCCAGAACATCCCTCTAGGTGGGTTCATCTTACTTTCCAGAAATTGGCTTATCCTCAAAAACTTTGAAGTCTGTCGATAAGAAACACATTGCACTTCCTTGATTCTAATATGTACTTTTTTTGACATTTAATACTTCTGAAATCAGGGTATATATTATTATTATTGATGTGAGCACTGAATGCTTTTTCCTGAAAAACAAATATTAGTAAATTGATGATGAATCATATAATCAATGGTGTCTTTGGAGATGTTCTTATCAAGAATCATCTAAACCTACCCACACCATCACTATTAGCTTTGATAACATAGGATAATGTATAAATCAGGAAATTATCTTTCCTTTCAAATTACTGTTTAACAGTTGATGTTGCAGAGACATCCCACCCCATCTTCTAAAAAAAAAGAAACACTATTGACTCCTCTTTGATGCCATATTTAAAAGAAACCATCCCTTGCCTGTTGGGTTGGGAACTTGAGCTCCCAGCTGAATGATGAGAATTTGTGGGACAGTCTCTCCACTCTCCAGTTGAAATGACTGTATTCAAAACCTTACTTTATTTTAGTCTCAAGAACAGGCCATCTCACTTTCCTGGAAACCACCGATAATCACTCTTGCCTTTGAAAAGCCACAATTTTAAGAACATGAGCAGGCAGCTCCTTGACTTTCTGAATTACCAACAATGCTATTGCTACATACCTGTTTTGTGGAGGCAATGACATCTCACCCTGGGTATAGAGAAACCAAGCCTGCTCATTAGTCATTTTTTGGCATGGAATTTGAGCCTTATTCCACTTTCTAGCTGTGTTCTCAGGAGCCTATACATGAATCAACACTGCCTTCATTCTCTACTTTGTGCCACTTGCCTTAACAAATTCCAAGTGGCTGTATTATACCTGATTCCTTTCAGGCTCTTCTTTCTTAAAAAATAGTTATTAGAAATTACATCTTCTGACTTGGCAGAGTTTTCCTAAAAATGCTAGTAGATCTAGTAGCATGTGGAATGAGAATGTGGAGTCCAGAGTCACTGGTATGCCTGTTCCCTGTTTGTGCGAATAGAAATGAAACCATTGGAACATCATGAGGTATCTGTTAGCTGGGTATTGTACTTAGCACTTCTGGAGGAATTGGTCTACAGTACCTATCTTTGCAGTTAGCCAGTCTGAATGTAGTACAGATAGTAAATTTATGTGTAATTCTTTATTACATCAGTGAGTTCAGTGTTTACCCTGCTCTGCACTGACTGGATTAGAAACCACTCCATTCTGGCGAAAGGGATCTCCGTTCCTCACTGATTATTAATTAGATCTTGCTTTGTTCTCCAAAACAGTGTTTCTAATAAGACCACTTCTCTTTATGAAGCTTTTTCTTTAAATTGAACCCTCTAGGAGATCAATGGGGCTTCCCATGTAGTGCTAGTGGTAAAGAACCTGCCTGCAAATGCAGGGGACATAAGAGACGTGGGTTTGATCCCTGGGTTGGGAAGATCCCCTGGAGGAGGGCATGGCAGCCCACTCCAGTATTCTTGTCTGGAGAGTCCCATGGACAGAGGAGCCTGGTGGGCTACAGTCCAAGGGGTCACAAAGAGTCAGACACTACTGAAGCAACTGAGCATGCACGCAGGAGATCGATATGATCATTAATTTTATAAAGATATTAAGACTTGGGTGTTTTATATTTGTATTTATTCATATATTTGCTTGTTTGCTTGTTTATGTTTATATAAATATATATTTATTTTATAGAAATATATTTATATTCATACATACATACAACTAACAGTAAAAATAAGATTAGCTGAGCTAAAATGAACCTGACAGTTATGGTTTGTTTCTTATTTAATATTCAAACCACACATTTGCACATGGATCCAAAATGCAGTGTGGATAGAATTAGTGATAAAATGAATACCTGTATTTTAAATGTTCAATAATTTCAAGGTAATTACATTATAGTGTGTGTCAGGCAGAAATGATCCTGGAGTAGATTAGAAATGTATTTATGTTTTGGTTATTTAGTTAGTTATTCATTTGTTTCAGAGGTACATAGTTTATTTTTATGCCAGAGAGAATATTCAAATCAAAGAAAATAATGTCATCTGAGATTTCAAACAAGTAAATGTCCACAAGCAGAAGTTCACTTTCTCAGGATAAATGTGCAAGCCAGGCTTCTATTCATTTCTCCAGTTTAGTGGTGATTGGGATATGAGCTAACTTTAACCCCTTTCCCCTGCATTTCCTAATTTGCAAATATTCAAAATGATTCTTTTCACATTGTGGAATTCCAGGCTTTTGTGTTAGAGAATATTTTGTTTGTTAAACTGAAATAAACTTATTATAGTTGCTTATATTATAATATAAGCACATTATTATTCATGTGCTTCCTATAAAAAAGCACAACTCTCTGTAAAGAGTGAGTTATGGGGGGGTAGGTATATGGTGTGTGCAGCATGTATTATTTTCCAGACCTAGGTTATTTCCTCAGTTTTTTTTTAACCACAATATTATTCTGTATTAGGTTTGATTATATCTTTAGCATCAACGCTTAAAGTGCTAAATTGAAAAGCAGTATTTGATAAATTATTTAGAAGAATGAATTCAAATTGTTTATGGTGATGCTTTCTAAGATTTTATTTTTCTTCCTCCCCCTTTCTGTCTGTCTCCTCGCTAAGACAATATGGATGATGGTGCAAATAACTTGAAAGAAGCCAGTAGAGACAATCCTGAACCTCTGAAGTGCAAACAATGGCCAAAAGGAACAAAGCGTGGTCTGTCTAAGTGGAGGCCAAACAAAGAGAGGAAGACTGGATTTAAACTGAACTTGTACACCCCACCAGAAACACCCATGGAGCCTGATGACCAGGTGACAGTGGAAAGCCAGAAGGAGACTCCAGCAGACAGAACCAGCCCCACTTCCACCAGAATTGAGGAGGGGGTCAAGGAAGCTGTGGAACCCCTGCTGCCTCAGGACAAAAATGGAAGGGAGGAGACGTGTGCACCTGTAAGTCCAATTAAATCACCGGGTGGAAAACCTGAAGACGATTCAATCAAACCTGAGGAGGAAGAGGAGGAGGAGGAAGAAGAAGAAGAGGAAGAAGAAGGAAATGTAGAAAAAGACCCCAGTGGTGCCAAGAGTCAGGAAAAGGAGGAGCCAGAAGTCTGCATGGACAAAGACGACGCTGTGCATTTGGATGATCATGAAGAGGAGGAGGAAGAGGATGAAGAGCCATCTCACAACGAGGGGCATGATGCCGATGATGAAGATGACAGTCACATGGAGTCTGCTGAAGCAGAGAAGGAAGAACACCCAAGGGAAGCCTTCAAAGAAGTACTGGAAAACCAGGAGGCTTTTTTAGACCTTAGTGTCCAGCCTAGTCATTCAAACCCAGAGGTCCTAATGGACTGTGGTGTTGACCTCCCAGCTTCGTGTAATAGTGAACCTAAGGAGCTTGCTGGAGCCACTGAAACTGCCCCTGAATCTGATGAGGAACCCCCAGGAGAGCAGGCACAGAAGCAGGACCAAAAGAACAATGAAGAAGTAGATTCTGAGTTCAAAGAGGGAAACACAGCCACCTTGGAAATAGACTCTGAGACTGTCCAAGCGGTTCAGTCCTTGACCCAGGAGAACAGCGAACAGGACGACACCTTTCAGGATTGTGCTGAGACTCAAGAGGCCTGTAGAAGCCTACAGAACTACACCCATGCAGACCAAAGCCCACAGATCTCTGCCACTCTAGACGACTGCCAGCAGTCAGACCACAGCAGCCCAGTCTCATCTGTCCATTCCCACCCTGGCCAGTCAGTACGTTCTGTCAATAGCCCAAGCGTCCCTGCCCTGGAAAACAGCTATGCCCAAATCAGCCCAGATCAAAGTGCCATCTCAGTGCCGTCTCTGCAGAACATGGAAACCAGTCCAATGATGGACGTCCCGTCTGTTTCCGATCATTCGCAGCAAGTCGTGGACAGCGGGTTCAGTGACCTGGGCAGTATCGAGAGCACAACCGAGAACTACGAAAACCCAAGCAGCTATGACTCGACCATGGGCGGCAGCATCTGTGGAAACGGCTCTTCACAGAACAGCTGCTCCTACAGCAGCCTCACCTCCAGCAACCTGACACAGAGCAGCTGCGCTGTCACCCAGCAGATGTCCAACATCAGCGGGAGCTGCAGCATGCTGCAGCAGACCAGCATCAGCTCCCCCCCGACCTGCGGCGTCAAGTCTCCTCAAGGCTGTGTGGTGGAGAGGCCCCCGAGCAGCAGCCAGCAGCTGGCGCAATGCAGCATGGCTGCTAACTTCACGCCGCCCATGCAGCTGGCCGAGATCCCCGAGACTGGCAATGCCAACCTTGGCTTATATGAACGGATGGGTCAGAGTGATTTTGGGGCTGGGCATTACCCACAGCCGTCAGCCACCTTCAGCCTTGCCAAACTACAGCAGTTAACTAATACACTTATTGATCATTCATTGCCTTACAGCCATTCCGCTGCTGTAACTTCCTATGCAAACAGTGCCTCTTTGTCCACACCATTAAGTAACACAGGGCTTGTTCAGCTTTCTCAGTCTCCACACTCCGTCCCTGGGGGACCCCAAGCACAAGCAACCATGACCCCACCCCCCAACCTGACTCCTCCTCCAATGAATCTGCCACCACCTCTGTTGCAACGGAACATGGCTGCATCAAATATTGGCATCTCCCACAGCCAAAGACTGCAAACCCAGATTGCCAGCAAGGGCCACGTCTCCATGAGAACCAAATCGGCATCTCTGTCACCAGCCGCTGCCACCCATCAGTCGCAAATCTATGGGCGCTCCCAGACTGTAGCCATGCAGGGTCCTGCACGGACTTTAACGATGCAGAGGGGCATGAACATGAGTGTGAACCTGATGCCATCCCCAGCCTACAATGTCAACTCTGTGAACATGAACATGAACACTCTCAATGCCATGAACGGGTACAGCATGTCCCAGCCGATGATGAATAGTGGCTACCACAGCAATCACGGCTACATGAATCAGACGCCCCAGTACCCTATGCAGGTGCAGATGGGCATGATGGGGACCCAGCCATATGCCCAGCAGCCAATGCAGACCCCGCCCCACAGTAACATGATGTACACAGCCCCCGGGCACCATGGCTACATGAACACAGGCATGTCCAAACAGTCTCTCAATGGGTCCTATATGAGACGGTAGGCAACATGGGCAGTCACAAAACCCCTGGGCATCTCTCTCGGATTGATCTGCACAAATACCTTCTAAGAGTACGATTTCAAAACCAGCAATTGGTGTGAATGCAAAAACATTTGTTGGCACCATTTATTATTAAAAAAAAAAAAGCTGTATGCAGCAGAAAGCCTTATAAAGTTGTTTTTCTTTTTATCTTTTTTTTTTTTTTCTTTTTCTTTTTTGGTACCTTTGTTTCTGTTACTTTTATATGAAATTCTCTGCAAAGGAAGGCCTCTCTTTGGACTACATATGGAGGCAGCCACTCACTGTGACTGCTTCCATTAAACAATGTGGATATCAAGCCCCACCCCACCCCAAATTATCTGTTTTAATACTGAACCTAGAGCTTTTTTTTTTCTTCCCTGTCCACTCCATGTAAATGCCTTTGCCATTTTCAGTTATTGTATATTTTGTTTGAGGTGACACTTCAGCATGCCGCTAATGTCTTTGTTAGTGACAGTGCATTTTGTAGTACTGTACAAGTGTTGTGCTAACAGTAAGCCATTTCTTAAGTTTTTTGCCTTGATTAGGGTGCCCTAATTTGAGGGTTTAAAAAAAAAAACTATATTTTTGTTAATTATAAAACTGTAAAGAGCTATAAAAGCTATTCCCATTTGGTTAGTCAAAAGGGTTTTATTGCTAAATGTTTGGTGTAAAGTTGAGACCCTTTTCCATTTTGGTGACAGATTTCTTTGGGGAAAAAAAGGCAGCTTTCTGTTTTATAAATGCAGACTTCTGTTTATTGAATGAAGCATATCTCAGTGTTTATCTGTCAGGTTTTGAAACATTTCATATATGTCCAAATACTTGGCAGAATTTAAAAAAATAGTGAATTTGGTGTAAAGTTGCTATTTTATGGAAATGCCTCTAACTTTACATTTTCATTCCATCTGTAGATTTTTCTATCTTTATAAAATATTGGAGTTATTTTTTAAGGAAAAATAGAGAAGTAGCTTGTGAATAGCTCAAACTAAGCTTACAAATCGCATGTAAAAAAAGCAAAAAAAAAAGTTATTTGTGTCTGTTTATATTGCTTCCTTTTTTGTAGCCTTTGTACCTGTACAGGGTGACTGTAAGGGCCAAGCAGGAGAGGCATAATCCTTGTATAAAATAGGAGCCAGCGACACTCTTGTATTTATCTGTCCTCTTTTTAGTCAGTCACTTCAAAAAAAAAAAAAAAAAAAACAAAAAACAAACAAAAAAAGCTGTACATTTTAACATAAAATAAATTATGATGAGCCATTTTTAGCCTCTTGTGTCCTGTCATATTATGATTGATAGAGAATGACCAATTGAACTGTATATCATGTGTCACATCTCAGATCACATTCACATTTTGGGAAAATAAATTATTTAGTGTAAATCGGAGTTAAGACATTTTCTGATTTGTTTTGACTTTGTGGGAGGGGTTGGCAATAAATAAGAGTAATATCTAATAAAACCATCACATATACCAAATACCTATTTAATAAATTAATTTATAATGGATTTTAATGCTTTTCATGAAAGTTTATTTTATGCTAGTGCATACCTTCTGTATGCCAATCATTGTCTTTAAAATAAAGTGAATTTGTTTTTTTCTTTTTGACTTTGATCTTCATTTGCAAAGGGATCCTGCCCAAATATTCAGCTGCCTCGTTTGTATAGTCTGTATAAAATCCCCTCAGGGCCTAATCCATTGGTAGCAAACTTCATTTTTATAAACAGTAATACCAAACAAACAAACAAAAAAAAGCACCCAATTTGGACTTGAATGTTTGAAATATCATTTTCTTGAATAAGCATGCAAGTTTTGCTCTGTCATGAATGAGTGATTGGATGTTATTTTTAGAGTCTAAAGTTTAGGGGGGAAAAATTCATTGTTCACAAACATTATGGCATTCAGAGAAAGCCCTGTCTGACTGTTAAAACATTTGATTATTAAGTGACAAGCCTAGAAATGAATGCTTGACTCGGTACCGTGTGGGAAGGAGGACAGTGCACACAGCCCGGGGCCACTGGTCCCAATGGAGGGCTTTGCCTCGTGCACTCACTCACCCTTATTATTTTCTCCCACAGTTACGAAGCAGTCTGGGCTTAGTGTCAGGATTTTATCTTTTGGTTCCTCCTCCCCAAAACTGTATAGCAAATGGGGGAACATCTGCAGTAGCTGGAGGGAGGGCTTCCAAGAAGACACTTCTGCAAAGACTGTTGTCACCAAGGGGAGAAGAGAACGTTTAAAGTGCTTTTCTGGTAGGAAAGGGAACTTCTCCTCCTCCTTCAGAGCAGGAAGTGATGGTGTGCTGTTGTTGGAATCAGCTGCTGGCATCTATTCTAGAGCTGCCGAGGATCTTAGCAACCCGGTGGATCCACACCTCAGGCAAGAGTCTGCCCATAGGACAGGTAGGGGGCTTGGGGGGATTTGCTAACCAGCTGGTGGGGAACTATGCAGAACCTTCCACAGGCCCCACCTGGAAACCTTCTCATATTTCGTCTCTTCTCTTGTGTTAAATAAGGTTCTTTGGGGACTGAGACTGTCCTCTGTTCCATGTATTGCCATGGCTTATAACCGCACCCTATGGTTTGTGTGGCGCCTGGGCTTACCACACTCCGCCTGCCTCACAGTCCTCCAGGGAGCTTGAGGACAAGTCCCAGTCACTGCCTCAGACCTGCCGCACCAGAATTTAAGAACATTACTGGGGACTCCTGATGTCCTACAGGCTCAGGGCCCCAAGTCCTAACATTCATCACAGATGGAAAGCGTTGGTGGGAGAGAAGCTGCTGATCTGAGCCTGCTCTGCACTTGCCTCCTCTCACTTAGAGAAATCAGCTCAGCCTTAAATGCAACACCAGGGAGCCCAGAAAACAGGAACTTGGATTCATCAGGAGAAACAGAGTCACTATTAGGTTGAGACCCATCAGCAGGCCACACCTTCTAAACACAGTAATGTGTTCTTTCATTTATAAGAATTTGTTAACAAGTGATTGTCAATTGCCAGCCTGGCATTTTTACCGGCACAGGTGGTGCCTACCCAGGTGTGAAGCTATCAGCTTTCCTTGCCAACATTCCATTTTAGAAAAAATGTCTCGCAATATCACAAGAAAAACATAAGTCACAAATATCCACCCTTTGCAGGAAATGGGGCAGTTTCTCCAATTTACGCATGAAGGGACTGAGGCTCAAACAAGCTAACTTAATTTCCAAACACACTGAACTGAAATCTGTGAGCAGAAACAAATTTGATTATCTCCAAATCACAGGCTTTTTTTCTAGAACACTTTATTCTGAAAGAAGTCCATAACTTGTCAACTCTCTGATTTAAAGGCTTAGCTAACTAATACATAATGCTTTTAAAACTGTTAGGTGCTATACAAATACAGGTTACTTTGTTGTTACAAGCAATACTGGTTTACAGCACAAGTAGTTACATTATGAAGCAGGAGCTTCGGTTTCTTTGCAGCTGCACTCCTGGTTTTCCTTCTCCCTTCTCCATCTTCCCTGCTCTCCCTTCTCCATCTTCCCTGCTCTCCCTTCTCCAACACCCAAGCACTCAGGCAATAGGGCTTCCTCTTTTCTCTCATTATCTCACTCAGTACAATGACTTCAAACACCACCTCTATGCAGATAGCACCCAGGATTATATTGCTAACAGTGGATCTTCCTCTGAGCTCTCTGTAGATTGAAGGTGAAATCATGGGTCATCTTTTGTAGGTCTTAGACATGATGTAACTGGTGATCTCTAGTCCCCCCTTCCCCCATTTCTGCCCTGGTCAACCCCATCTCAGTATTAAGGCACCACCAAGAAACCGAATACTTTGGCCACCTCATCCGAAGAGTTGACTCACTGGAAAAGACCCTGATGCTGGGAGGGGTTGGGGGCAGGAGGAGAAGGGGACGACAGAGGATGAGATGGCTGGATGGCATCACCAGCTCGATGGACATGACTTTGAGTAAACTCCGGGAGTTGGTGATGGACAAAGAGGCCTGGCGTGCTGCGATTCATGGGGTCACACAGAGTCGGACATGACTGAAGCGCCTTAGCAGCAGCAAGAAACCAAATCACTGCCTTCCAGTCCTGTCCCTCACAGCAGGCTTTGTCTGTTCTCCAGGATAATTCTAAATAATCTTGAATGCTAGTCGCCTGGCACTATCTTAGTCCAGACCATCTTCCTCTTTCCCATGAACAGTTCAACATCCTCTTACTGGTTGCCTCACCCCCCTACAATCGATCCTCTATACTTCAGCCAGGGTGATTTTTTTCTTTCTAGAGTGATCTTCTTAAAACATAGATCAAACCATTCCCCTGCTTGAAACTTATTGTGGTTATTCTTTGCACTTGGAATAAAATCCAGTGTCTCTCCCTTTCTATATCCATCTCCTGTCTCACCACGAGCTCCAGCTTCACTGATGGGCAGTTACTGAAACACTACCACTGGGTAGAAACACACTTCTTTGCCACCTTGGCACCACTTCACCTGTGCTGTTTCTCAGCCTAGAATGTTCCCTCTCCATTTGGAAGGTGCTCTCCTTCAAGTCTCATCTCACCCCATCCTCTCAGGTCTAAAGTGCGTTTTCCCTTGCCTCATCCCCACTGTTCTCTCCCTCAGTACCTGCTTCCCTCATCCCACGTCATGACAACAGACATTTCTGCATTGGCCTCCTAACCCAACTTTTAGCATGTGTAGGTTCTCAAATACTTGTTGACCAAATGAATATATCATTTCTGAAGAATTTAAATGCTTTGGCAAAAACTTTTGTTCTTCCTTTCTTCTACCCCTGGCTCCTATCTTAGAGAGACCAGACTTTAACTTCAAAGTGATCTGCTTTCCTCGACAGGACTCATAGCCCCACAAAGGTGGGAACATGTGGGAAGGTGGAGAGAAAACACAAGAACCCTCTGAGGGACACCAGCAGCCAATGGACCTATCCTTCCCACAGAAGAATTCATAAATATTTCATTATGATGTATAAAAGAAACTTCTCATTAAAACAGAAATATTTCTTTCTGGACCAGAAATGATCAGACCTAGGAGATAAGAACTGAATGTAGAAGAGCTACTGCGATCTTGTGATGGGAAAGTTTGTGTAGGGGCCACTAGAATCCCTTTTGGTCCACATCTCTTTTCCAAGAACCTGTGTTATAGGGCTCCCCTCACCCAAACCTGAGTCATTATGAGGATCCATTATGGGCCAAGGTGACCCCAGAGCAGATCATGGGCAATCCCAGGGAGCCCTACAAGGGCTCACAAAAGCAGGGCAGCTCCCCTAAAGTCACAGGGTGACCCTCGGGTGGCTTTACAAAGCTGCTGAGCTCCTAGTGGGTTCATTTTCCTGTTTTCCCTGTAGGCCATTATCATTTCAGGTTTTCTGGTCCTTGACTACTGGCATCAGCATCTTTCTCTGGGTTCTGTCTGGTTTCCAGTTCCTAGTTCTAGAAGACATCTCCCCCGGCTTTGTTCCTGCTGCTGCTTTCTCCTCAAGAATGAGAATCAGGCGACCGTGGTGACTGAATTAGCTGGGCATGGGGGTGGGGAGCAGGCTTACAAGGCTGCCTGGTTCTCGCATTCCAGGGCAAACACAGTTGTAAATACTTTATACCAGGCCTGAAAACAAGCTCGTGTTGCTTGGACCAGAATCAAAAGGAAAGATTTCCAGTCCCCCAAAATCTCTTTTCAAAATTATTGGCTTCCCTGGTGGCTCAGTCGGTAAAGAATCTGCCTGCAATGCAGGAGATCCAGGTTCGATCCCTGGGTCGAGAAGATCCCCTGGAGAAGAGAATGGCAACCCACTCGAGCATTCTTGCGTGGAGAATTCCATGGACAGAGGAGCCTGGCGGGCTACAGTCCACGGGGTCACAAAGAGTCAGACACGACTGACTGACTGAACTTTCTGAACCGCCCTGGCTCCCTGAGGAAGGCGGGGGAAGCCAAAGACGGGTCCTCTGTGCAGGGTCTCAGGACCCGCACGCCTCACCCCTCCCAGATAACTTGCTGTCTTCAGCTTGCAGAGAGCAGCATCTCTGGATGGTGACCTGAGCCTGTGGAGTCTATCGAAAAGAAGACGCAGCAGCCGCCGCCCTTAAGGAAATCCCTGTCGCCTGCACCTCCCCACCCGAGGAGCAGACCGTTTAACACAGGCGCTTTTTCTGTGGTTAGAAAATAAAGTTATATTTTAAAATTATATTTTTACGAATGTGACTTTCAGACAAAAACAAATGTTTAATCACAGCACAGTGTCAACAAATTTTTTAAATCCTTTTCTCTGCTTCCATCTTACAAAAACAAAACAAGGACGGCGCCCGCGCACTCACCTGTAACCAATTGTGCCGGGAAGCCAGTCCGCGCCATTTTGCAGGGAAGCCAAGCGCCGGGCTCGTCCCGGAGCCCGCTGTGAATGCTCCCCTGTTCACCAGCCCCCGGGAAGTTTAAGATTGTTTGGAAGGAGCCAAGCTTTGGTTTCATGTGCCTTCCCTGCGACAGAGGAAGCCACGGGGCACAGCTGTTTTCGGCCTTCCCTCTCCGCTCCCAAACGGCCAGCTCGCCGCGCGAGGGGCCTACGGCGCCTGCTCACAGGCCTTCTCGGCGGCCTCACTGTGCCGGGCCTGTCGCCTCTGCTGCACCAGCTGCTGGTCCAGTTCCCGGAGCTGCTTCAGAAAGCCCCGGTTGGGTAGGACACAGCGGTTCTTGGCCACTTGCCGGATGGCGTCCACCAGGGTCATGTTCCTGTGGATCATCAGGTAGGCCAGGACCAAGGTCGCCGACCGGCTGCGGCCCATGGCGCAGTGAACCAGGATCTTATCTGAAATGGAGAGGGGAGAAGACAGACCCACATTGGAGAGGCAGGGTGGCTTGGAGGTTGGAACATACGTGTGAGGCTCAGGTGGAACCTGCGCAAATCCTGATCCCTCGCCCATATTGTAGGACCCTGGGCAACTTACTGAGTGTCTGGGAGCCCCAGCTTCCCTACTTGTACAATGGAAATACCATCAATTATCTTCAGTAGTGTCCTTGTAAAGGCAATTTGCTTAAAGCACTTGATACACTGCTTGATGCATGTCAAAGGCCCATAGATGCTTCCTACCTGCCAAAGCGCCTCCAAGTGAGAGCTCCATCAGCTGTGCAGGAGAAAAAATTTTATGATTTTTTTTTTTTTTTTTTTTAGTGCTTACTTGTAATTTCTTCATGTTTATAATATATTCACCTTATTTATTTTCTTAGTGCTTATTTTGAATAGGACAGCCAGTAGAGTTCAGATTTCAAAATGTATAATACGGTGCCCATTGAAAAGTCTCCCTCCCACCCAGCTCCTCAGTTCCCCAAAGTGACAAGTATTACCAATTTCTTCTTATGGAGAAGTGTCTGTGCATATACATAGCAAAAACATACTTTTTTCTCTTCTTTCCTTGCCCAGAAGGTAGCAAGTTTTACACACTCTTCTGTACCTTGCTTCTTCCATTTAACAATGTGTCTTGGAGATCTTTGTATATCAGCCTCTGAAGAGTTCTCTGTTATTTTTTCTTGTGGCTGCACAGAGTTCCTCTGTATGGATGAACCATAATCCACTTTAAGCAGATGCACTCCATCCCTTCCATGACTGCAGGTGGATTGTGGAGAAAAGCAGGCTTTCTGCACCATTTGCAGTCCTGATGCATTTAACCTCAGTAAGGAGAAAGTTACCCACAGTCATAAGAGATAGAGGGCATGGTCTGCTTCCTATGGTGTCTGTGAGCATCCACGTGACCCAGTCTGCCTATAGAACCCTAGCCTATTCTCCTGCAGGCCTGGATTCCAGAGTCAGTTCTGCTCCTAATTACCTGGGTTTGGGGTAAGCCACTCAGCCTGTGGAGCCTCAACTTCTTCAACTGTCAAAAGGGGCAGCAGCCTCAGGTCAACTGTGAGCAAAATCAAGCGAGTAAAATTCACAAGATCAGATTTTTCAAAAATAATTTTACTGTGTCATGTAGTACAACCACAGGATGACTATTCTTACAATCTAGATGATAAAATCGTCATCTAGACTAGTGGTTCTTTAAGCATGATTTAAGACCCTGGGGGTTCCCAGGATACTCTGAGGAGATCTATAGAGTTAACATTATTTTCAAAATAGTACTGTAGTGATATTTGCCTCATTCACTGTTTTGACATTTGCACTGATGGTACAAAGCACTGAGGAAGAATTGCTGGTGCCTTACTGTAAATCACAGCAGACTTCCCTGGTGGCTCAGAGGTTAAAGCGTCTGCCTGCAATGCAGGATACCTGGGTTCGATCCCTGGGTTGGGAAGATTTCCTGGAGAAGGATATGGCAACCCACTCCAGTATTCTTGCCTGGAGAATCCCATGGACGGAGGAGCCTGATGGGCTACAGCCCACGGGGTCGCAGAGTCGGACACAACTGAGTGACTTAACTTTAATTTAACTTTAGTGTGAATCACAGCAGAGGCACCGAACTATACTAGTAATCATTGCATTCACCACCAGGTACTCGTGGGGGAAAAACCAGCCAACTTCCCTTAAGAATATCTTTGATGAAGCAGTACAAATTATTTCATCAAATTTCAGCCCTTGGTACACTTCTTAATATTCTGTGTGATGAAATGGGATACATATATATAAAGCACTTAGGCTACAAACCAAAGTACGGTTGTTATCTCAAGGAAAAGCTTATGAGAGATTGAGTTGCAAGCTGAATTTTGCTAATTCAGCTTATGGTGTTTCATGAAATACCATTTTTACTTAAAAGAGTGAATGACAGAAAAACTATGGTAATTCAAACTTGGGTGTTTGGCAGACTTTTTATCAGAAGTGAACGAAGTGAGCCTGTCACATCAAAGAAAACAACTGACAGTATCTGTTGCCAGTGATAAAAACAAGCTTTCAAGCAAAAATTAGAATTTTTGGAAAACCTGTATCTACCACTGTGAGATTGACAGTTTCACAATACTCTTAAGATTTTTCTGTTAAGATCAGCAGTGATATTAACAAATGTGTCTTTCGACAATGTACAGTGAAAACTGTCAACATTTCAAAGATCTGCCTAACTCAGTGAATGAGATTTTCCATGGGACCAATATGAGATATTACAAAATCATGATGGGTAAAAAATCCATTGGTGTGTCTTGAACTTTTAATTGAATGATTTTCATTGAATGATTTCAATGATTTTGTTGATTTTACCCATCAACTTTCAATTGAAAGTTCAAGACACACGAATGGATTTTCATGTAACAGAGTATGACATTTATAGATATGGTTTCAAATCCCATATCACAGCTCACCTTTAAGAAACTGTCACTTGTCAAGTTTTGGTGTAATATCAAAGAAGAATATCCACAGTTTTCTGAAAAGGCTATTAAGGTATCCCTTCTTTCTCCAACTACGTATCTGAGTCTGGGTTTTCTTCGTATACTTCCATCAAGACACTGTATCACAACAGATTGTGTGCAGAAGCAGATATAAGAACCCACTTGGATTCTCTTAAGTCTAACATCAAAAAGATTTGCAAAAAATGTAAAATAATGCCATGATTCTCCCTAACTTTATTTTGGAAAGTGTAATTTTTTTCATAAAAACATTGTTATATGCAGTGGGTTTACTTTATTATTTTTTGATGAATATTCTTAAATTTTTCAGTTTTTATTTCTAATAAAGATTGATAGATCTAACCTACATAAATGACAGCTCTTTGAGGCCTTCAGTAATTTTTAGGAGTGTGGAAGAGATCTGAGACTGTAAAATTTGAAAACTGGAGATCTAGAAGAACTTCCACTAGAAAAAAGCTCCCTTTGGTCACCATCAATGGCAACAGCTGGGCCTGATGAGAAACCACCATGAGAAGCAGCTTTCCATCCTTCAGGCCTCGATCTGGCAGTGCTCTAGAGTAGAGCTCACAGGGTGCATCGACACACTTTAGCTCATTTCATCCTTAATACAACCTTCAAGGTTTCATTATCCTCATCCCTGCTTTACAGATGGGGAAACAGCCTCAGGGAGGCAAAATGACTGCCAGAGGTCACCCAGAAAGACAGCGCCACCACTGGAAATAGTTCAAAGCAATTTGTTATTGAGACCCTACTGTGTGGTGGCTCCTTGCTACTGTGCCCTGGTGACAGAGAAAGTAATGAGATTAGCATCTCTGGCTGTCCCCAGCACTGCCCTGCTGCCATCCCAGTGCAGTGGTGGTCCTCTCCTACGGTTCTAGGGTCTGTTTGCTGGGGCCAAGCTTAAGCTGTGTGACCCCAAAGCTGTTCCTAAGTCTCAGGCCCCAGGCCTGGAAGGATGACCAAGGAGAAAGATGATCACAGATGTCACTGGGTTTGTGGAGCTGTCAGGAGATATGAAGAGCTTGGCAAAGAACACTTCTGAGGGGACGCGGCTCTGTGTCCCTCTCATGCTCATCCCTCACCTCATGGGACTAAGCCCAAAGGTTGACAGTCGCGACAGCAGCATAAGACACACACACCCACCCACACCCGATTCGGAAGGCCCCTCATAAAGAACTTAATTTTATCGTGATTCATCTCCAAGAGTCTGCACAAGCTAGCCAGGCATGCCTCCAATCCTGGTAGCTGAGCTGCAGGTGTGGCCGCCTTTTCCTTGTGCTCCTTGGTTAGAAAGGCCAGAGCAGGGCTAGCTTCTTCAGCGCTGGATGGGGTTTGGGGGCTGGCCCAGCTTAGGGGCATGACTGTGCTGCTGGAGTGGAATGGCTACCTCTGGCATTCTAATCCCCACGGACTGTTCCAGAGGCTGCCTGGCCCCTTGCCAGCTCTGCTGATAACTAAAGCGTTTCTTCCTCTCCTGGCAAAAAGGGTAATTCTTTCTGTCATGACTAAAGACTTGAAACAGACGAAAGCTGTAGTTCATTAACTCTTTAGGGAGCCTGAAGTCTGTTAAGTGGGAGGAGGGGAAGGGGAGAGAAGGGGAAAGGAGCTGGAGCATCTCGGCTCCAGCAGAAGCCCCTTCCCGCCGATTTTACGACAGTGGCCCTAATGCCGGGTCGGCTGAATTTTGCTTTTACGACGGCAGTGCTAGTGCCGTCAGCCTCTTGAGCTTGGTGGGTCTCCTCGGGCCGAGGAACTGTCCCCGGTGTCTCAGCGCACTGCCCCCTCTGTTCTATATCTCTTGCTACAACACCCTTGTGGGCCCAGTGTTGGATGGTGAGAACCTGCTCTCGGGAGACAAGGAGGAAGGCTGCCTTTGGCCTTTTCACAGCATGGCCCGCACCAGAGGAAGCCGGCGGCTCTCTGTGAGGTAGACGCCAGCCAGGGTTAGGACCCTGAGGGAAGGGATCATTGTCAGGGTTGCATTTTCTAGATCAGTGATTTTCAAACTCTTCTGTGTTACATCCCGTTGCCCACCGGCATAAAATTCACAGCTAACACGTACATGGGCTCAGCCCACCCCATATCTTCCAAGCACTTTGTGTGCATTTTAGTCAGTCCTCACAACAACCTGATGAGGTAGAGAAAATCAGTGGCCCTGTTTGACAAAGGAGGCGGCTGAAGTGCACAGAAGTGCTGTGTCTTAGTCACACAGCTGGGAAATGGCAGGGCGTGATTCAAGCCCAGGCCACTGCCACTAGAGACCTTAAAGGCTAGAAAGGGGCCTCACAGGTATGTGTGTATCAGAAAAGAGTTTTACAAAATAATTAGCACTTCTGCCACATGCCAGGCATGCTGATGTTTTCTGTTCTTTCCTAATCTTTTGAAATTTTCAAGAAGTACTAGTCACAGCCTCTAAATTGATTTCTTAGTCCACTGATAGGCCACAATTTATGCTTGAGAAATGATTTCAGTTAAGCATTCCTCCTTTGACCTTTTACCCAAAAGGTGAATTCCCACAGTTTTATGAGGAAAAGTCAAATCCAGAATCTCTTGTTGTTCAGTCACCCAGTCATGTCCGACTCATTGTGACCCCGTGGATTGCAGCATGCCAGGCCTCCCTGTCCCTTACCATCTCTCAGAGTTTGCCCAAGTTCAAATTCATTGCATTGTTGATGCCGTTCAGCCGTCTCATCTCTACTGTTTACCTAGTGGCGTGTTTTCCCTGGTGACCAGAAGGTAGGTCTCGGTCACACAAATCAGTCATATAGGCCAAGCCTGTTAATCACCAACTCATCTCATCCCATTCCCTTGGTTTGAGGGGTATACCCTTTGTCTCCCACTCACTACCTTGGAACCTGCAAAGGCAGAGTTCCTTCTCCTCCCAAAATGGTCTGCACCCATGGAAGTCCTCAGAAAAAGGATATGTGGTGTGTTAGAACTGCCAGGCGGCAGGCCTGTTCTTGCTGCAGTGGGTTAGGAGACTCTTAAAACACCCTGAAAATCTTGGTCTGGTTAAAGCCAGAAGCACCAGAGAATCAGCCTCCTGCTCAAATGCAGACTTCATTTATTTATTCATACCTTCCTTATCCATAATAGATTTTAAGATGGCTTCAAACACAGCCTATGGACTGTTTGTTTAAGAAAAAGAAAAGGAAAGGAGAGTGGTGACACTAAAATCTGATCTTTAGAACCTCATGGTATCTGCCCTGGGATTTCTCAGAAGATTTCATTAAAACCACAGTAACTTAGCTCTGAGGATGCCATGCCAAGAGCAGAGAAGGCAGTCCAAATGGGGCTCCGGTGGCAGTACTTTGTCCGTACTTCTTTTTCTGATGAAGCATGACAATTCAGTTGTTTTAGATCCTACAACCAGCTGGAATGTCTCACCTTTCATGATATTCAGTGACCCCTTATACTACAGAGTCACCAGATGCTCAAAATAGGGACGAAGGACTCTTCTGTGAGGCCTGAGTGACAGAAGGGATGCCCGTTGGCCTCTGATTAACTCTGTGACCCTCACCATGCCATGTGGCTTCCCTGGTCTCTGTTTCCCCAGCTCTCAGGGCAGGACACTGGACTCTCCCAGGAATTTTCAGTAGTGACTGATGTTGCTTGGTGAGTGATTTCGGAACAGTCAGATCAAGGTAGGGTAGACATGGGGCTGACTACAGACCACAATTACAGCTCTGCAGCACCACAAGGGATGTTTTTCTGCTTTTCGAAAAGAGACTGACTGTGAGGGGCAGTGTGGGAAACTATGCGCTAAGCTGAAACTAGCCCAGGAAGAACAGGAAAGACAGAGAGGAAAAAGACATGTCTTTGCCTTTTGGCCAGACTGTCCATCAACACCTCTTACAGCAAGAGTATAATAAGAAACATACGAGTGCATCTGGCTCTAAAATGCTACAGGAGCATCCCGTGGTTTTCCAGGGTGTGACGAGACCCATCCAGGCAGCCTGCTACATGTGCCATACAGGCTGAGCACACAGTCTCCACTAATGGAGTCTCTGATGGTGCTAACTAGCATTTTATTTTGTTACTCGGACTACTCAGAGCACAGGTTACAAACTGACAGCCATTGGGTTTCTTTTGTTTGGTCTTTGCAGCATTTTAGAGATTTTCAACTTGTTGCCAATACTTAAAAATTTGAGCAATTTTATGTTAAAATCCAGGTTGGAGACTTTTCCTATAAAGTCAGATCTACCACATCAGCACAGATTCTCACAAGATGATCGCCGGCTGGGACTGAGTAGCAGTTGTCCCCTGTGGAGGGAATACAGGGCTCTTGGCTTAACCATGAGAACCCCCTCCACACACAGCCTCCAACACAGCCAGCATCATTCATTTATGGCATCTGCCTGGGTCCTGAAGGGTTGGTGTTTGAGCCCTCAGCTTGAGGAAGTCTTTAGATATGCAGATACAAAGGGCACAGAAAAAGGAATCAGTCCTCCCACCTGGTAACAGGGTCCTGTCCAGTCCTGCTCCCCACCCCCAGCCAGCTGGTATAGGCCCACACTCCCTGCATGTCCTCTGACCTGTGGATATAGTTTTCTCTATTGATGCTTTCTTGGCTAGCATGATGCTTTTGGCCACACCGTCTACCTGTCACAATCCACAGCGATGCTCTGAGATCTGCCCGGGCATAAGCATATGACCCCACAGTCCATTCTTTCCCGATTCAGCAGTGAGTGGGCGCAGACTCTAAAGTGGCATGTCAGGAACTGGGCAGGCTGTCCTATGCATGTATCATGCCACTGAAGTTCAAAGTTGGAATGTCTTTTTTCCTTTTTCTTTTTTTTTTTTTACCCCTTTGGGGATTGGAAACTTTATCATGATGATATGCACGTGCTGGTGTGGTTATGTGCTTCGTGGTGCGCGACCTTTCTTTATCAAACACATCTGAGAGCCTGCTGTGTGCCAGGTTCTAGGCTAAGTGCTTTTTGTGGGTTACTGCTGATCCTCATTATAGCCTTTCAAGGTAAATATTTTCATCACCGAATGGAGAAACCAAGGCTTAGAAATCACATTGTTAGTAAGTTGTGCAGCATGAATTTGAAAGCAGCCCTGTCCTCTCTGAAGCCAGGCCCCTTCCATTAAGGGGATGGTTGAAGATAATAGTAATGGCAAGTTGAGCACATTAAACAGAATCGGAAGGATCGGGTGATTGAATCTTTTTGTTTTTTAATGTCAAATATGTTTTTAGTTAACTTCAAATACTCTGAGGCGAATTTCACCTTATGGTGATGAGTCAGAGTCCAGTTGCTTTTTGATCCTGCTTGGAAACCCAGAATGTGCCTAACACAGAAAGATGGTCCATAAATAGACTCATAAAAAGGATGACTTTGAAATGAGGCATCCCCTAAGACAAGCACTTCAGCTCCGCGTTTTGTTTTGTTTTTTCCCCTTCACTCTGACATTGCTTTCTGAACCAAAATAAAAGCAAGGTCTGAGACTCTCCAGCAGACGTGGCCTAGGCCCAGCTGCAAGTTGCAGTTTCTGCAGCAGGCTAGTTGGTCAGTCAGTGAGCCTCTGAATCCCAACTGCTTGTGGCCAGAAAGACTTAGTAACTGTATATCCTGAATTATGTGATGACCCCATAATTCAGTGTGTGACACATGGGGCTGAAGTCAGAGCACAGATCAAGGACTTGAAGCCCCTCTGACCTCTATGGAATGCCACTGAAATGCAACCTGCAGTCATCATGGAATATTATCTCACCCGGATGCATACCTACACTGTGCCCTTCTCTCGAAAATAGCCTTGCAGCCTTTACCTGGATTAGGGCAGCTAAAACTGCATTTGGAGCACAAGGACTAGCACTGTGATTTTTAAAGATGGTTATTAATTAACCTTGAAAAACTTGGACATTATGAGCACAAGACTCAGATTCTCAAAGTATAGTTTGGCACTTACAAAGAATAAGTTGTCAGTTTTCTTTTTATTTTTTTCTCGAAAGCCTCATCCTTTAGTTTTAAAAATTGAAATATAGTTGATTTACAATGTTGTGTTAATTTCTGCTGTATAGCAAAGTGATTCAGTTATACATGTATATATAGTCTTTTAAAATATTTTTTTCCATTATGGTTTATCATAGGATATTGAATATAGTTCTTTGTGCTACACAGTAGGGCCTGGTTGTTTATCCATTCTATATATAAAAGCTTACTTCTGCTAATCCCAACTTCCCACTCCATTCCTCCACCAAGCCCCTCCCCTCCCCCTTGGCAACCGTCAGTCTGTTCTCTATGTCCAGGAGTCTGTTTTGTAGATAGGTTCATTTCTGTCATATTTTAGATTCCACATGTAAGTGATATATGGTATTTGTCTTTCTGAGGTTGTCAGCTTTCCACAGGAGAGTTCACTAGGATGAATATGACGGGGGTGGGAGGATCGGAGAGGCGGGTATGAGCTAGGTTGGAGAGCAGGAGAATTTGAAGTCTCTAGATTTCCACTCAGATTAGCTCCCTAAGGTTTTTCGAGCATCAAGGCCCTTGGCTATTAGTCTGGTTTGGACCCAGGCACAGTTAGCATCTTGGCAGCACCCCAGCTTTGAGGGCTCCCAACCACCCCTGGCGTTCAAAGGATGGCTGCTGTGCCTTAGGGAAGAGAGACTCAGGCCTAAGACCTCTCCTCTGAGCCCTCCAGACTTCCCATTAGTGGCATCCGAGGCCAAACCCCAGCAACAACAGCACCGCTAAGTGAGGTTCAGAGACTCCAGGGGATCCGACGTTTCCAGCTACCTTGGCAGGGCAGAATTTGAGAAGGGGGCTTACTTTAAGCATGCAGATAGCCCTTCCTACGGGGGCGGGACAGCGGGAGGGCAAGGTCTCTTACTGTGATCATAGCGGAGGGCAGCGTCAATGAAAGCGGCTGCTGGGTAGAAGAAGACGCTGAGGTCAAAGGTGGGCAGGTCATCAGCCTCGACGCCATGGTACTCGATGGCCATGTCACGGTAGTAGTCGGGCCCGGTGTCCACGTTCCAGCGGCCGTGGGCAGCGTTCAGCACGTGGGTGAAGCCTGCCTTCTGCAACCCATAGCGGTCCAGCGCGGTTGCCCTGGGTGAGAGAGACAGGCTGATAGGCAGAGCCCTGGCCAGCATCTGGGGAAAACTTGAGCTCAGTCCACAGGTTTTTGCCATCGATTCTAGCTTCTAAATAGGCCTAGCCACTGAGATGAATATAATCAATCTGATTTCAGTGATGACCATGTGTAGAGTCTTCTCTTGTGTTGTTGGAAGAGGGTGTTTGCTATGACCAGTGCGTTCTCTTGGCAAAACTCTATTAGCCTTTGCCCTGCTTCATTCTGTACTCCAAGGCCAAATTTGCTGTTACTCCAGGTGTTTCCTGACTTCCTACTTTTGCATTCCAGTCCCCTATAATGAAAAGGACATCTTTTTTGGGTGTTAGTTCTAAAAGGTCTTGTAGGTCTTCATAGAACCGTTCAACTTCAGCTTCTTCAGCGTTACTGGTTGGGGCATAGTCTTGGATTACCGTGATATTGAATGGTTTGCCTTGGAAACGAACAGAGATCATTCTGCCATTTTTGAGGTTGCATCCAACTGCATTTCGGACTCTCTTGTTGACCGTGATGGCTACTCCATTTCTTCTAAGGGATTCCTGCCCACAATAGTAGATATAATGGTCATCTGAGTTAAATTCACCCATTCCAGTCCATCTTGGTTCACTGATTACTAGAATGTCGACGTTCACTCTTGCCATCTCCTGTTTGACCAGTCAACACTGAAATCAGATTGATTATATTCTTTGCAGCCAAAGATGGAGAAGCTCTATACAGTCAGCAAAAACAAGACCAGGAGCTGACTGTGGCTCAGATCATGAACTCCTTATTGGCAAATTCAGAGTTAAATTGAAGAAAGTAGGGAAAACCATTAGACCATTCAGGTATGACCTAAATCAAATCCCTTATGATTATACAGTGGAAGTGAGAAATAGATTTAAGGGACTAGATCTGATAGACAGAGAGCCTGATGAACTATGGACAGAGGTTCGTGACATTGTACAGGAGACAGGGATTAAGACCATCCCCATGGAAAAGAAATGCAAAAGGCAAAATGGCTGTTTGAGGAGGCCTTACAAATAGCTATGAAAAGAAGTGAAAAGCAAAGGAGAAAAGGAAATATATTCCCATCTGAATGCAGAGTTCCAAAGAATAGCAAGGAGAGATAAGAAAGCCTTCCTCAGTGATCAATGCAAAGAAATAGAGGAAAAAACAGAATGGGAAAGACTAGAGATCTCTTAAAATTAGAGATACCAAGGGAACATTTCATGCAAAGATGGGCTCGATAAAGGATAGAAATGGTATGGACCTAACAGAAACAGAAGATATTAAAAAGAGGTGGCAAGAATACACAGAAGAACTATACAAAAAAGATCTTCATGGCCCAGATAATCATGATGGTGTGATCACTCACCTAGAGCCAGACATCCTGGAATGTGAAGTCAAGTGGGCCTTAGAAAGCATCACTACGAACAAAGCTAGTTGAGGTGATGGGATTCCAGTTGAGCTATTTCAAATCCTAAAAGATGATGCTGTGAAAGTGCTGCACTCAAAAATGCCAGCAAATTTGGAAAACTCAGCAGTGGCCACAGGACTGGAAAAGGTCAGTTTTCATTCCAACCCCAAAGAAAGGCAATGCCAAAGAATGCTTGAACTCCCGCACAATTGCACTCATCTCACACCCTAGTAAAGTAATGCTCAAAATTCTCCAAACCAGGTTTCAGCAATACATGAACCGTGAGCTTCCAGATATTCAAGCTGGTTTTAGAAAAGGCAGAGGAACCAGAGATCAAATTGCCAACATCCACTAGATCATCGAAAAAGCAAGAGAATTCCAGAAAAGCATCTATTTCTGCTTTATTGACTATGCCAAAGCCTTTGACTGTGTGGATCACAATAAACTGTGGAAAAATCTGAAAGAGATGGGAATACCAGACCATCTGACCTGTCTCTTGAGAAACCTGTATACAGGTCAGGAAGCAACAGTTAGAACTGGACGTGGAACAACAGACTGGTTCCAAATAGGAAAAGGAGTACGTCAAGGCTGCATATTGTCACCCTGCTTATTTCACTTATATGCAGAGTACATCATGAGAAATGCTGGACTGGAAGAAGCACAAGCTGAAATCAAGATTGCCGGGAGAAATATCAATAACCTCAGATATGCAGACGACACCACCCTTATGGCAGAAAGTGAAGAAGAACTAAAAAGCCTCTTGATGGAAGTGAAGGAGGAGAGTGAAAAAGTTGGCTTAAAGCTCAACATTCAGAAAACTAAGATCATGGCATCCGGTCCTATCACTTCATGGGAAATAGATGGGGAAACAGTGTCAGACTTTATTTTTCTTGGCTCCAAAATCACTGCAGATGGTGATTGCAGCCATGAAATTAAAAGACACTTACTCCTGGGAAGGAGAGTTATGACCAACCTAGATAGCATATTTTAAAAGCAGAGACATTACTTTGCCAACAAATGTCTGTCTAGTCAAGGCTATGGTTTTTCCATTAGTCATGTATGGATGTGAGAGTTGGACAGTGAAGAAAGCTGAACACCGAAGAATTGATGCTTTTGAACTATGGTGTTGGAGAAGACTCTTGAGAGTCCTTTGGACTGCAAGAAGATCCAACCAGTCCATCCTGAAGGAGATCAGTCCTGGGTGTTCATTGGAAGGACTGATGCTGAAGCTGAAACTCCAATACTTTGGCCACCTCATGCAAAGAGTTGACTCATGGAAAAGACCCTGATGCTGGGAGGGATTGGAGTCAGGAGGAGAAGGAGACAACAGAGGATGAGATGGCTGGATGGCATCACCGACTCAATGGACATGGGTTTGGGTAAACTCTGGGAGTTGGTGATGGACAGGGAGGCCTGGCGTGCTGTGATTCATGGGGTTGCAAAGAGTCAGACACAACTGAGCGACTGAACTGAACTGACTGAAATGAAGGACTTCCCTTGTGGAAGCCCTGCTCCTGCTGACCCCCTGGCCACTTTGTCTTTTTTATATTTCTGGTTCAGCAGTTTAGAGAAGGCGGAGAGTGGGCAACCTATTCATTTGTCCATTCACTCTTTCATTCACCAAATACAGAAGAACTTGGTGCTGGACACTCCAGTGGTGGCGGGAGTGGACTGTCAGATGTCAGATCTCCTCTAACACTGTCAGAATAACCTGTTCCATTAGGCCAAGCTGAATAAATGAAAGGGAGAGGACCACCTTCACAGAACCTCAGGAGACCCCTTAAAGCAGCCCCTCCTCTGAACCCTTGGATATTTCTGGGGTTTGAAGGGTGAGGCTCAAAAGAATGGTTGAAAATGGGTCATTCAGTGTGAGAATATGGCAAAATTCTTGATCATGATGTTCAGGAGATTGGTGAACACTATACATACTCCTTCCTTTGATAAGTAAATCTTTGCCTCCTTGGGCAAAGCACTGTTTAGAGAAAGAGAGTTGTTTGAGCTGTCTGTTGCTGTAACTGATTTTAGGAAGTTCCTGAAGCCAACATTGAGATTATTTTCTCATTTATAGCCTTATCTTTCTAGGCAAGGTTTTTCAGGAACAAAGAGTAAATTTCGTGTTAAAGTAGGTGACCTTGGAACATGGACAGAGGAAGCAGGAGTTATCGTTTCTTGAAGGGCTAGGAAATACTTTATTGGAAAGAGGGTTTTGAGCCTGCCTTACTATAGGTATCAACACTTGGTGATGGAGGAGAAGAGGGAGGCAAGGGCATGCCAAGCCAAAGAAATAGCACGACCTAAGGGATGGACTGGAGATAATGAAAGCCGTTCAGGAAAAGAATCTACTGTGTGCCAAGCACCGTCCTGGATACTGATGCTGCAGCAATGAGCAGTTAGTCAAGGACCCTTGGGAAGCTTAGATTCTGGGGAAAGCAAATAAATGAATGATCCATTTCAGATAGCGGTAGGCTGTGCAGAATCACTGTAGTCCTGCTTTAGGTAAGGTGATCAGGGAAGGTCCCTCCCGGGTGGTGGCATTTAAACTAAGACAACGGGGTGATAAGGGCCTAGGCAGGGGCAGAGGGGGAGGGAATGTGTTTTATTCAGGCAGAGGCAACAGCAAGAGCTAAGAGCAGAAGGGAGATGTGTGGCTGTAATTGCAAGGATGGTAGTGGTGCAAGAGGAAACCGAAAGCAGGGGCTGGGTCATGGTGGACCCTGTAGGTCATAGGGGAGAGTCTAGATTTTATTCTCGGTGTGGTAGAATGCCACATGCCACAGAGGAGTTTAAGGAAGGGGTGAGTGTTGTTTACTTTTTTAAGATCAGTCTGGCTGATGCATGGAGATGGATTGAAAGGAAGCGAAAAATAGAAGTGGGGAGCTCTTTTGGAGGTGTCACAGTCATGTGGCCAAGGGAGGAAGGTGGTTGGACTGAGTCACAGCAGACTTGCTGATGGACTGGGAATAGGGGCAGGAGGGAAGGGACTGGTTTGGGCAGAGCATATAATGTGAGAGGAGAGGAGAGAAAGGTCTGGAGAGGGAGTGTGGGATCTGACCATGGAGTGCTTGCTAGTCAGAATGTGCATTTGGGGGTTGAGAAGAGCTTTTTGTGTTTGAGACAGGTGATCCCATCTGAGCTTTGAGATGACATCTCCCTCAACAGCGCAAAGTCCAGTTCTGCAACTCAGGGAAGAGGTGACAAGGTCTGGAACCATAACAGTAAGAGGCCAAAAAGTGGCAGTGTCCTCCAGCTGAGGGCTCATCTCAAGGCCACTGGTAAGAAGATATGGACAGAAGTGAGCATGTTGGATGCCAGCGTGGATCAATACCCTGCACCTTCATGCAGCAGAAACACATGCCAAGGGCCCTGCATCTATCACTGGTTTCCTGGGGCTTTTTGTTGGTCATGAGAGGAACCACAGTGAGCTTTTAGACATGTGCAAACAGCCCATGGGAACAGAGGCATAGCAAGGCGCGGAGTTCCACTGAGCCCCCAGTTGGCTTTTGGGGCTGCCATGCTGACTATGAAACACATTATGCTTTCAATTTTTCCTCAGAAAGGTCTGTTTTTCATTTTTCTCCTTGCCCCAAAGTATGTATACAACAAACATTATGCTTTTGGGACCTAGATCTGTGCTCAATTAAAGCCTCCACTAATGCAGTCCATCTTGCCGAGTAGCAATCAACCTCACTTTGAGGTTGAGCTCAGTGGAAAAATTAAAATTAACTGTCCTTGACAGGAAGTTCCTACCCACCATAAAGACTGGTCTCTCTGGGTTCTGCAGCTGGGTTTCAACGTAATCAAATGGCAGTTTGAATAAATAGCAATTTGCACTTTGCTCCTTTGGGGGTCAAGGATCAAGGTAGATAGGCAACAAGACTTATTTCATGACACGTCCACATTCTCCCCTCCCTCCCAGAGCGGGTTTTTGACTGTGTCTGAAAGAGAGAAGGGGGTTCATGGGGAAGATTAGACCTGGTGGGTATCCTGAGGCCTGTTGCAGGTTTTTGGGCTCTGTGTCTTCCTGGGCCCAGAATTGGGGGTGGTGTCCTCACACACCCCTCTGAGAATTTCCCCCAGCTTGACTTACTCAGAGTCTAGGTGAGGACTCAACGGCAGCAAGGGGATTTGCAGATACATAAAGTGACTGTTAGTAGACAGCAGCCATTTTGGAGGCAGGTCCCCAGTTGGCCCAGACACCCAGCTTGTCTGTCACTGGTGGGATTGGAGGGCGCCGCTTGGCACTGTGTTGTTTTATTCTTAACTTTCAGGGCCATCTATTCAGAGATGTGGGAAAAACTAAGACATGTGCCTCTGTTGAAGGGGTAAAGCTCAAAAAAGAAAAAAAAAAAAAAAACAGGGTTAAGAAATTACTCCTAGAATCTAGGTGATGCAGCAGCCTTAGTTTCTGGTTGTTTGAAAAATCCTAGATGTTGGTAATCTGTTCATTTTTAAAGTGTCAGCTAATTACAAAACTAACACATGCTCTCTGTAGAACATGGAAAACAAATATGCTCCCCCCAACACAAAAACACATGTATTTCTACTCCTTGGCAATAAGGACTATTTGCCTTTTGAAATAAGATCTTCCAGTTGTTTTTCCATGAATATATTTTTATATTCTATTAAATGGTTGGGGGTAATATGGTAATATTATGATAATGGTAATACCATATATACAGTTTAAAAACTTTGTATGGTGATATACTGTAAACATCTTATTATGTCAACATAGAGCCTGCAGTAGCTGCATACTATTCCCTTTCATAGATGAACCTCAGTTTTCCCTCCTCAAGTCCCTAGCTTTGGACGTTTGTGTTCTCTCTCTCTGGTCTGTCTCTCTGTCTCTATCCTAGAGAGAGAGTAGTGGTTATTATAATAAGTAACTGTAAACAAACAACTTGCTGTATCTTTGAGCACATCTCTGTGTCCTTGGGGGACATTTTTTTGAAGCGGAATTGCTGGGTCAGCGGGCATGAGTGTTTTGAACACAATTGATACTTGTTACTAAATTATCTTCTAGAAAGCATGTTCAAATTAACATTCTGATTTTTGCTTATTGCTAATTTCATAGACCAAAAGAGGTGTCTTGTTTTTATTAATTTATTTTAGCAATGCGGTCGGACCTGTTCTCTCACATTTGTTGGACTTGTACAGTTTTACTTTAAAAAAAATTTTTTTTTTTTAGCTATGCAATGTGGGATCTTAGTTCCCCTATCAGGGATCAAGCCAGAACCCCCTGCATTGCAAGTGCAGAGTTTTAAGCACTGGACCACCAGGGAAGTCCCCTGGACAGTTTCACTTTTGAAGAACATTGTTATATCCCTGTTTTTGACCCAGTTCTCTTTGGCACTTCTCCCTTCCTTGTGAACCTCTGACCTCAAATGTGGATTCTGAATCTGGGTTGGAGGGCCAAGGAAGGGACTCCTTTCTCCTGAGGTCCAGTTTCCTCAGAGACCTTCCCTTCCTTCCTCCTTCCAGCCCCTCGAAGTTTCTCCACGAAGCTTGCTTTAACCAGCACCCCTTCCACCTTGAGGAGTGACTAGAACAGTCTCCTTGGACAGAGCTCTTGGTGTTCTGCTTTTTCTGACCCCTTGGGGCCCTATTGATTCCCGTCCTACATACCTCAGCCCCTGCCCAGAAGCCCATTTCCCACAAGTGTGTGTTCTCACAGAGGGGAGGAGGGACATGTATGTACACGTCTGCCCAAGCCGCCCACCAGCTGCTCCCAAGTGGCCAGGATTCTGCCCTGGGAATTGATGTTTGAACGTCCACTACTGATGGGGTGGTTCTCCATACCCTCACATGTGAGGACCTGCTGATTTCCCACACCTGTGGATTCCTGTTCACCATGGCCCACATCCTGTCATTTTTTGATGCCTGTGACACACACTGGCTTCACTGGTGGCTCAGTTGGTAAAGAATCTGCCTGCAATGTGGGAGGCGTGGGTTCAATCCCTGGGTTGGGAAAATCCCCTGGAGGAGGTCATGGCAGCCCACTCCAGTATTCTTGCCTGGAGAATCCCCATGGACAGAGGAGCCCGGCGGGCTAAAGTCCACGGGGTCACAAAGAGTCGGACGCAACTGAGTGACTACGCACAGCACAGACACACACTGGTGAGTGTAACACTGCTTGTTGTGGTGGCACGTCATTTTGAGAGCATGACCCTGATGGTGACCTTCTTCTCTGGAGTCTTAGCCACACCTACTCCTTGCAGGTGAATTTTAAAACAGGCACAGTTCTAGTTTTTGGTCTCCTTCAATTCATCTGATATGAAGGCAGGATTCACCAGCTGTCTGTTTTCTGGGTGTTCTTGTTACTTGCCGATGATGAAACCTCTGGGACCCTCAGATTTCTTTATTTGTTAAAGAGGACCAATTACACTGGCAGTACTTTCCCTGCAAGATTCTTACAAAGTTGAGTGATGTGATATTCAAGTTTCTTTGAAAGGTTAAAAGATAAATTCTGAACAAGGAGGTAGCAAGCAACAGGAAGATGTACAATGGAATTTATCGGTGGTTATCTCTGGGTAATGGGGTTATAGGGAATTTTAATGTCCTTCTTTTTGTCTGTGTTGTGTAAATCTTCAGTAATGAACATGTCATATATTCACTTAGTGTTTAAATATATGCCACTCTCCTTAGTTCTCAGGAGAGATTGACTGTCGCAAAGACCTAAGGTGGCCTCCGTGTTTTTAACTCCTCAGGAGTCTCTCCGTCATCTTCCTCACCCCACTAGGCTCTAGGCCTCCAAGGATTGAGGCTAAGTGGAAAAAGACAATGCATAGAAGGCCTGGTTTCAAGACATGCCATTGTATTAATGATTAGACAAGGCATTCGGCTAACCATGAAAGGAAATGGTTGGCATTGCCAGGGGCCTTTGCTAAAATACTGCCACCCAGTATGAGAAAGCCCAATGGGGGCAGGACCATTGGCACCTCTCCCCTAGCACCTTGCCCATCACTGGTGCCCAGCTGTGCTTAGTCGCCTTTGATACTTGGAGGCCCAGAGTCCAGATTTTCTGGTTCTTTCAGGTGACATTCAGCATGTTAAATTGTCAACCTTGGCTGTGTTTTCACTCATCCTAGTCTAGCCATCAGTTCAGTTCAGTTCGGTTCAGTCGCTCAGTCGTGTCCGACTCTTTGCGACCCCATGAATCGCAGCACGCCAGGCCTCCCTGTCCATCACTAACTCCCGGAGCTTACTCAAACTCATGCCCATCGAGTCGGTGATGCCATCCAGCCATCTCATCATCTGTCGTCCCCTTCTCCTCCTGCCCCCAATCCCTCCCAGCATCAGGGTCTTTTCCAATGAGTCAACTCTTCACATGAGGTGGCCAAAGTATTGGAGTTTCAGCTTCCATGGCCCACCCTAAAAAAAGACAGTCAAATTTTAGCTCTACTTGGTGCCTCAAGGCCGAATTAGTTCTTTCTTTTTGAGGGCAGAGGTTGCAGCTATGCGGGTACACACCAGTGAGAGGTCCTGTCTCAAACTGAGGACTGTCTCAGCCATTGCTTTGCCTTCACCTCAGACCCTGATGCTGGGAAAGATTGAGGGCAAGAGGAGAAGGGGGTGACAGAGGTTGAGATGGTTGGATGACATCATTGGCTCAATGGATGTGAGTTTGAGCAAAGGCCAGGAGATAGTGTAGGACAGGGAAGCCTGATGTGCTGTATATAGTTCATGGGGTCACAAAGAATCAGATACAACTTAGCAACTTAACAACCCTCTCCAGCATCTTTGACCAACCAACCTTGGAGATGCCTCTGGCTTTGAAGGCTGGTGGTCTGCTTGGGAGCAAAAAGGAGGAGAAAGAGAGACCCCTTGGCAAGCGAGCTCAGGCTGAGTGGGGCAGGTGCAGGCATTTGAAGAGTCAGGCTTGATGGGGAGAGGCTGCTGGCTGTCGATGACCCTAAAAGGCAGACCTTGGAGGCCACTGTAATTTTAATAAAAATAGAATCCCCACCATTCAAGCAGCAGAGCAACTTCTCAGAGCCCTGGCGTTGGCTCATAGGACCGCCTCTGTTGTGAAAGGGAGGCGAGATTTCTCAATGATGCCTTACTATGGGGATCCTGTCCTGCCTGGGAATTTGCAGTCACTTTGACTGTAGCCAGGATACTTGCCCCACTGCTGACTATCAAGGAGAAAAAAGAAAAAAAGATTTTGCTAAGCAAATGAAAGATGTGAATGAGATTAAAGTGAGAATATTTAAATTACAGAAATTTAGTGCTTTCAAGCATCCTGAAGCACTTGTGAAGCACCCATTTAGGGACTGCTGATTGATAAGAGGTGATGAATTATTCTTATCTCATCATTGATGCCAGTCCCTGGTTCTCTGGAGGGCAACACTTGGTTAACCTAATTTGAATCTAATTTGAATGACTTAAAAGTAATAAAACAAGTATGTGCTTGAGCCTAATAAAGCCTAATTTATATAATAAGACATTTCTTAAAGAATTTTACTTCAGAGCTAGAAGGGGCCTTTGAAATTATCCCTTTATTTTACAAATAAAGAAACTGAGTCCGAGAACAATAAGTTGTTTTGCCAAAGGCCACACAGAGTGGCCACCCACGCTGGGGGCTTGAACACTCTGCCTCAATCCCTGCTGGATGGCTTTTGCTGTACTCCACACTGTCCCTCCAGTTCCCACTTGGAGATTCAGACCCCCTACCAAGGTGTGGGAGACGGTGGCTGTGCCTTGAGCCCTTGAGGGAGGAAGACTTCCCCATGAGGACATCCAAAAGGTGGCTTCCTAGGGGGGCCTACCGCCCCCCACTGCTGAACCAGCACACTTCACATCAACCACATTGCTATCCCATCTGTGACCTCTTCTCACCAGACTGTGGTGGTGGTGGGCAGGGCAGGGGCATCTCTGCCCTCCCCAGGCTGGTAAGCAGTGGGAACTTGGAGTCACCAGGCATCCCATTTGGTGATCCCCTTGAGATAAACTAGGCTTGAGAAAAGCTTTAGAAATTCTGGAACCCACAGGCTTGTAGGGCTTTGATGTGGCGCTGCCCCTGTGGGCCTTCAGCCACCCGGGTCCCTGGAAGGCCAGGACAGTGTCTGTGGAGGGAGCTGTCTGGAGAAGGCCCATCAGGAGGGACCTTCCTTCCAACCTGGCCTTGGGTTTATGATAGCATCTCGCGGGAGAAATGTGACTGGGGGTGTTTTCTATCCCAGGGCTGCCCTTAACACACAGGGACCCTTAGTGGCAAAGTGTGGTGACTGTCCTTTACCTTCTTCTCACACCGTGAGTTGAGTTTCCAGAAGCTGCCTGATCTCTTAATAGTTCACACTCAGTGCTAGAAACTGTGCTCAGGATCCAATGTATCAAACCATCGAACCCACATCTTATAGGTAAAGACATCGGAGCTCAGGAAGCTTGAGTGACATGCCCAAGGCCACATAGGAGCCAGTATTTGACCCAAACATTGTGGCTCCTGAGCAATGCCCAGCCATTCTGTTCTTGAGGTGAGAGGAGGGCAAAAGAGTGAGGTGCTTCTTGGGAATCAGCCTGGTCCTTCCCCCATTTATGCCATTTTTTAGGATCAAATCTAAAGAAATAATCCTAAATATTAAAAATATATTTATACCTAAAGATGTCCACTGCAGCATTATTTATAAAAGCAAGAACATGAAAATGACTGATAAATCCAACAGTAGGAAAAATGGTTAAATAAATGATAATTATGTCCATCTGATATATATAATTATAGTTATTATAATTAAGTATATGAGAAGTATATAATAAGGGGAAAAGTTTTTGAATGATGCTGTGTGGGATAAAGACAAAGATGAAATGAATAATCCATATGATTGCAACTATTTTAAACCAAAAGTAGCGTATAGAAAGTCTAAGAGGAAATTACTACAGTATTAACAGGAATGGCTTTGGAGTGATGGACTTCAGTGATTGTTTTGGGAGATTCAAAAGTTTTCTTTAACACTAATCACTATCTTATTATTAAAGCTAATCTCTTTTAGTGCTTACTCTGTACTTGACACCACACTAGTATTTGACGTTGTTGTTCTGTCACTCAGCTCTGTCTGACTCTGCGACCCCATGGACTGCAGCACACCAGGGCTGCCTGTCCTTCACTGTCTCCCAGAGTTCGCTCAGACTCATGTCCCTATATTATCTCAATCCATACACCCTTATGAAGAAAGTTCACTTGTCAACATATTATACCTAGGAAAATGAAGATGTCTATACTCTATACAGTGAGTTTATATTACCTTTAAAATAGGAAAACAGTATATTTACTATACTTATTTAATAATATGAGAAGATATTCAGATCCCCCCACACACCTTTTATTGCTACTTCAGTATTAAACATTGTTGTATATATATCCTTATGTATTGGTTCTCTTATTTCTGTATGTTTCATTTCTTATAAGTGATATATGGGGTCACAGTGTGTGCATACATTTTTTATTTTGAACTAATTCTAGACTCACATAAAAGTTGCAGAAATAGGGACTTCCCTGGTGGTCCAGTGGTTAGGATTCCACTCTTAACTGCTGAGGGCTCAGATTCAGTCCCTGATTGGGGAACTAAGATCCCACAAGCCAGGCAGTGGAAAAAAGTTGCAAAAATAGTACAGAGATTATTTGGCAGTAAAAAAGAATAAAATACTAATACATGCTGCAACTTGGATGAACCTTGAAAACATTACGCTAAGTATTAAGAAGCCAGTTGTGAACGGCCATTCATGTGAAGTTCCAGGTTAGGTAAATTCATAGAAAGGGAGAACAGATTGGTGGTTTCTCAGGCTGGGGGAATATGGGGAATGGAGCGTGATTACTTAATGGGTTTGGGGTTTCCTTTTGAGGTGAAGAAAATGCTTTGAAATTAGATAGTGGTTGCACAACTCTGTGAATATAATAAAACCACTAAACTGTATACCTTAAAAGGGTGAGTTTTACTGAATGTAAGTTATATCTCAATAATGCTATTATTTTTTAAAAAGTAAACAATGGAGTCCCTATTTAGGACAGCCCAGGTTCCCCTAATGTTCAAAACTGAGAGATGATGTGATAAATTATGGCACACCTATACTAAGGAATATTGAAAGTACAGAATCGTTTAATTCCCTTTTTCCTGCTAAAATTATTTAAAAGAAATAAAAATCCTTTAAGTGTTTGCATATGTTTCCTTATGTTTGCCATGATATACATAAAGTAAGTTTAATACTGGTTACTCAGGGCAGAATTAAGAGAGGACAAAGGGAGATTATGCAATTTGTTTTTAAAACTCTGTTTAGTTTAATTTAGTGTAAAAGGGCATATAGTTCTTTGTAACTTTTTCCATTTAAAATTACTAAGAAAAAAAGAGGAATGCTGCCTCTGGATATCCAATGACTAGACAGTTATCTCTAGGTTTTTAAGCAGCAACTATTGAAAATCACACATGAGTGGGTTCTGTACCATCTGACTCCTTGGAGAGGTGGGTTGTAAACTGGAATCCTGGGGGATGGAGGGAGGAGCAGGAATGCTAACCAGGATGAAAGCTTATGAGTTAGGCAAAACTGCATTTGAATCCCAGCTCTCATCCACTTACCAAGCTGTGGACTTTGGGCCCATTATTTAGCTGCTCTGTGCCTCAGTTTCCTTATCTTTAAAATGGGAGTAATGAGATGACCTCTCATGGGGCTGTAGTGAAAATAAAGTGAGATCACTCATGCAAGATGCTGAGCACAGTGCCTGGCACATAATAGTCAATAAATGATAGGTATTACTATTATTTTTTTTCCTTCTGGCTCAGTGGTAAAGAATCTGCCTGCCAGTGCAGGAGACACAGGTTTGATCCCTGGGTTGGGAAGATCCCCTGGAGAAGGAAATGACAACCCACTCCAGCCGTATTCTTGCCTGGGAAATCCCATCAACAGAGGAGCCTGGCATGGGGCTGCAAAAAGTCAGACATGACTTTTAATGACCAACAAAAGCAACATTACTGTTATTACTATTATTATTTACAGTAGGCACTTCCCATTTTTTTGAAGAGTGGGGCATGGTGGCTGTAAAAATCTAGAGCAAGGGACAGTGACCTCAACTTTGCTGGGTCTACCACACTTCCTGATACAGAGGGTGATGTGCTCCTATGCCACCCACCTGAGAACTGACTTTATTCTTGCTTGTCTTATCCCCAGCTAAAAACAGACTACAATTTCCTAGCCTCTCTCGCAGCGAGGAGCAGGGGAAGTCTTTGGTGGGACTTCCCTTTGGGAAGATGTCCTTTCCCGCTGCCTTCCCGGGGTCTGGATCCTACAGTTGGTGACAGGAGCCCTACTAGCAATGCCAGGTCATGAGGCAGCCTTGAAGAAGTGAAGCCACACCTGGGGGATGGTGGGGCCCAGGCATGGGAGCCTGAGCTGCTGATGACCCTGGGGTCGCCACGCCAGCCTCAACTCTCCTTCCTCTGCGCATCTTTTATGTGAGACAAACCAACCTCTATCTTGCTTAAGCCCCTTTTCTGAGTTTTCTGTAATAGGAAAATAAACCTAGCCCTAACTGATAAAGAGTTCTGTCAGAACCAACCTGGAAAGCAAGAGCTCATGGTGGGACGGTAGCGCGGGCTGTGACCTAGGAAGGGATGGCTACCAAACATGAGGCTGAATCTGGGCACTTACTCATCGCCGATGTAGAGCTTGGGCCAGACCTCATTGACGTGGGTGTACTGGGGACTGCCTTTCCAGAAGAGACGCTCCAGCTCGAAGGCTCCAGGAGTACAGTAATCCTCAGCCTCCCCCTCTTCCTCCACCTTCGGCAGCAGCTTCTTGGCAGATGGGTAGACGTTCTTGAGGCCTGTCTTTGGTTCTCCGGATGTCATTTTGGAGCCAAGGGATTTTCTTTCCTTTCTGCAGCTGGTCACAAGAGAGGATCAGAGTTGGGGTTAGCAGGGACAGAGTTGGGTATAAGCTGACCTGAATATCTGGCAGGAATTTCCCCGGCTTGCTCTGATCCTCCTTCCTTTTCCCAGGTCACGGAAGTCAACAAGGAAGGTCATGATGGCAGTTAAACAACACCTTCCCGACATTCCAGTCCCCTGCAGAGCAAGCATGCTGGATGCCCTTTGAAGCGGGCATATGCTGCAGACTCAGGACAGGCTTTGGGTCTAAGAAATCCCTGCAGGCAGCCTGTTCTTTGCCATCTTTCTTTTAGATTTTTACCCCTTTGTTGGTGCCTACTCTTTCCTTTATGTGACTGGAGTCTGCAGGCTGAGGCCATTTTGAGCATGAACAAAAAGGCCTAGAAGGTCCCTGGCCTTCCTGGCCCATGGTATTCAGTGTCTGCAGAGAGCTGTCGTCCGGTGGAAAGGGCACATCTGGGAACCCAGAACCTGTGAGGTCTGGGCAGCCAGGCATTCCCAGGGCTTCAGAAATCTTGGGGTGGGAGGAAACTTGGCTGTGTGAGGGTCTGTCAACTTGTTAGAAAGTTGAACACAACATTGGCCACTCACGCTAGGAGGCTGGCAGTTGTGTTAATTTACTGGTCATTCAGAAGTGACATTCCAAGCTAGAAAGCTGTGTCTGCAGATCGGGACGTGTATTTGTAGAGCTTGTCAGCCTCTGTGGATAGAATGTGTGTGAACAGTTTTCATTGTCCCCAAGGAAAGATTCTCCGTGGAATAGGGCACCATGTGTTCTGTGAGCTGGGTGACCAATACACTCAGGCAGCCTGGGAAGGAAGGTTGTACTCCTAGTGCTGGAAGCCTGGAGGGAAAGAGGAAAAGGGTGGAGTCACTGAGAAACTCTCGGATGAGAGATGGGGAGGAAATGCTCCTTATGTAGCACTTAATGTGTGCCAGGCACTATTCCAAGACTTTACAATTATTAACTCATTTAATCTTAACAACCCTAAGAAATAGGTGCCATGATTATCTTAATTTTGGAGATGAGGAGCACTAAATTGACGATGTTTGTAATATGTGATCTTAGTCTTCTGAGAAAAAAATAATTGCCATGGGCTTACCTGGTGGTCTAGCAGTTAAGAATCCACCTGCCAATACAGGGGACATAGGTTTGATCCCTGATCTCGGAAGATCCCACACACCACAGAGCAGCTGAGCCCATACACCACAACTGCTGAGCCCGTACTGAGCCCACGAGCCACAGCTACTGAAGCCTGAGTATCCTAGAGCCCATGCTCTGCAACAAGAGATGCTACCACAATGAGAAACCCATTCACTGCCATGAAGAGTAGCCCCCACTCACCACAACTAGCTTAAGTTCACATGTAGCAATGAGGACCCAGCGCTGCCAAAAATAAATAAATTAAGGAATAAATATTTTTTAAAAAAATTGCTGTGAGGGCAGAGGTCAGAGTGGAGGATACAGTGTGAGGAGGGGCAGGCCCCAGGGACTTGAAAAAATGTAAAAATCCCCGGGAACTTCAAAGACCAGTAGCATCCTATCGAAAGGACCCAGAGCACATCTCGAAGAGGCTCCCACTTATCAAAAATGGGACAGTTTGAACATGAATAATAAAAACAACTGCAGCTGATAGAAACACATGAAGTATTTAAGTCATGATGATACTTAAAACAATCATTCACTGTTGGAAGATGCTAGGGAACCAGCTCATTGTGAAGACAGGTCAATAAACAGAGAGAATCTAGCATTTGTTGTTCCTTTCTGATACAAACTGTACTACTGGGTAGGTGAGGGGAATTTTCTTTTATAGAAGAACTTTAATAGAGAAGGAAGAAAGCACCATTTTATATCACCCGAGGAGCTAATGGATGTAGGAACTGAGCACTGACAGCTGCAACATAAGAAGTGATGATCAGACGTTACGGGCCTTCTGATGGAGAAACACACCACCACTACCACAGAAGGCGTTTCGCCAAAGGAAGAGCTGGATCTTTGATCAGAGTCCTCAGAGTCTAGATCTAGCAACTGCTCTGTGGGAGATTCAGAGGACAGTTAAATTATACCTCAGGGTCTTATCTTTTAGAAATATGTAGTGAAATGTTCATGGGTGAAATGATATAATGTCTGGGATTTGCTTCAAAAATAATCCCACTGGAAAATGTAATAATATATTGTGTATGGGGTGGGGGGAATGGATAGAGGTGTGATGAGGCAGTATTTGCCAAGGATGAGGGCTGCAGGTAGTCACTGTTACTCTTTGTATGCATGAAATTTTACTTTTTTTTTTTTTTTAAAGAAGAAAAGGGCTGAAACCACTGCTCTGGGAAGTTTGATTCAGCCAGGTTCACAGTAGATGAATTAAAGGATCACTGGCTAGCAGTGTCTTTGGTGATCATGGGAGGTCAGGATCTGTGACTTTCTCCTGCAGGACCCTGAGTGGAGGTGTGGGGGCAATGGGCTGCAGAGGCCTCTCTTTGGAGTCTGTGGAAGTATGATCTAAAGGCTACCTCCCAAATAATCATCTGGCTCTTGCAGATTCCTGAGTTGTACCCTGAACCAGGGTGGTGTCTAGGAGTCTGTATTTTAACAAACTCCCAAGTGAGTCTGATGCTAACTAAAGTTTGATAGTAATTGTCCAAGTATGTGGTTCAAGAGTCAAGGAGCTGTTGAGTCAAGAGAAGGGTAGGAAAGGTGCTCAATATGCTTTTCCATGTTCTCACTGAAGTGCAGACCCAAGTCTTTAGCCCTGGATAAGGATTTGGGACTGGGGCAAGAAACGGGTTAGATAGCCTTATGCTGAGGCTCCTTGAAGATGCTCCTTTGTGTTGTTTGCAGCCTCAGTGTCTGACATGTAAGAGGGGATCATTGACATTGAAGTCGCTCAGTCATGTCCGACTCTTTGCGACCCCATGGACTGTAGCCTACCAGACTCCTCCGTCCATGGAATTTTCCAGGCAAGAGTACTGGGGTGGGCTGCCATTTCCTTCTGCAGGAGATCTTCCTGACCCAGGGATTGAACCTGGGTCTCCCACATTATAGGCAGACGCTTTACTATCTGAGCCACCAGGGAAGTCCCAAGAGGGGATCAGAAAGTATTTATTGAATGAGGGAATGGCCTAGGGAGTGAACAGAATCAGTGAATGGATGACCGAGGGTGGTGAATAAGACTGGGGACTTGTGCTAGGGGCTTAGTGGAACTGATGAGGCAGGAAGGAGCCTTGGGCTAATTTGGAGGAGGACAGAAGGTAAGTGAGGAGCAGAACACAGGATGGACAGTCCCCTGCAGTGGGCGGTTACTCAGACCCGAACTCTGCTCTGGGGCATGGCTGCTGGCATTTGCAGGCACTAAGTGAGGTGTTATTTTAAGGAATGGATGGAAACGTCTGTGGAGGAATCAGCACAGGCACCCAAGTCTCCTGAAAGTGTAAGTACACTCTCCCTGCTGCAGGCCTGGGGTGCTTTAATTTTGAGAGGTCTGGAACTCAGCTTATCCATGGCACCAGCTCTTCCTGTTTCACAGTGAGTGAGAGCTGGGAACTGAAATTTGAAGGTTTGAGCCATTTTGAACCCTGACTGCTACCAAAGTAGGCTTCAGAAGAAGGGATTTTAGGAAGATGCTGGAGCAACTGCATTCCGAACCCTCTGCCTGCCTCCTTTGATCACTGAAGCTGACCTCACCCTTGCTGAGGCTGGTCCTCCTTCATTATACTGTGGAGGGAGCCATCCCCATCCCCGTGCTGAAAGCCTCGGCTGGATTTCCAGACAGAAGCGGAAGTGGTGTGGTCTACCCAGAGCGGCTTGGCACGCAGAGGGAGCTCTGGGATCTATTATCCTCCAGCATGCAGATTGGATAGGGGGAGAGAACAAAGCACAGAGCCGTCCAGAAACCACAGACCTGTAATCTTTCCAAATCCTGAAGGCGGCTTGTGTGCATCTCTCTGCATGGCTCCCAAATCTCTGAATCTCAGAGAGGCCAGGAGTGTCTGTTTCCCAGATCACAGCCAAAGTGGAAGGGGAAGACAAACCTGCTCTGTTTGGTTTCCATAGATTCGACCTAAAGATTAACTGCCAAGGTCTCGATGACACATACAATATCAATCACAGGCTAAATGTCATAATGAGAGCTGGGCAGGTTGTCAAGAGAGGCCTCCAGGTTCCTGTTACAGCTTCATATTGAAAGGTTTGGTCCCAGGAAATCAAATGTCAACTTGATGGCTACTTGGCCTTTATTTGCAGCATCAGCTTGCCTCTTCTCAAAGGATGATAGACTCAGGCTCTTTCCTGGAGGGGCCAGGCAGATAACTCAGAGGAGTTAAGTACATTGGGTGTTAAAGAATAAAACAAGCAAAAGCCCAACTATTGGCCTCAGGTAGGAGACATCAGGGAGTGGTGCAGACTGTGGCCCAGTGGCGAGCAAACACCCCCACTGAAAGGGGCAGCAGCTTGCCATTCCATGTGGGAATGTAAGTTTCCGTATTGCTAGTTATTTTTATGAAAAGTCAGAGAGCCAGAGCTTTGTGGGAAATCAGCTGATTTAAAAACTTTAAGTCAGTAGGCAGCTGTACTAGAGACTAGCCTTGTTCTGTCCCATTCCTCAGTTTGGATCACTGCAGTGGACAGCTCCATTATACACAAAAGACTTCCTCCTTCAAGCCCCTTTATTTCCCTGATTGAGGGTATTTTTGGTCTTTGCACTGATCCTGTTTGCTGGAGCACTTCACAACTTGTTCTTAAACCCTGGTTTCAGGGTCTGCCTTGGAGGGAACCCAATTAAGATACCGCTGATCTTAAAACATTCAAAGACACTGTGATAACAGAGAACGCAGAGACCGAGTAGTACCTGACCTATAAGGCCCAAGCTCCGTTTCCCTCTGTGAAGCAGTAGCCTTGCTTTGAGAAACTATTTCTAGGAATAATCAAAATTGGGATCCCTCATTAATCCTGACCCCATGTCAGACTTTTCAATGGTACAGCTTGTGTTTGATTAAAGGTTTCCCTTGCCAGTGAAGAAGGGCTAAAGCTGAATTTAGAAATATAATTTTGACACCATGATTTGACTTTATGTAAAAAAAAAAAAAAAAAGGAATTTGGGATTAACATATGCACATGACTCTATATAAAGTAGATAACCAGGGACCTACCATATAACACAGGGAACTATACTCTATGTCTTTTAATAATCTAAAAGGGAAAAGAATCTGAAAAAAAATATGTATATATGTACATTCTTTTATATAATCGAATCACTGTACTGTACACCTAAAACTAACACAACATTGTAAATCAACTATATGTCAATTAAAAAAACTTTATGTATATTATATATATATATATTTCTTTTTTTTTTTTTAACTAGGGAAAAATCCACCAAATACTGTAAACAAGTGGCAGGACTCAGGAAGATATTTTTGTGTGTCTTCTATTTGGGGATTCTTTATAAATAATCATATTTTATAATAAATAACCGCATCTGTATTTTTTCACTGTGCTGGCCAAATAGAACAGTCTGGGCTGGAAGCTGCTTGTAACTTCTGGTTTATGGTTTCCACTCCATCTGACTTGCCTCCAGGGCCTGGCTGTTTCCTGGGGTCCTCCATGTCTCTGTCCCTCCCTCCCCACCTTCACTGGCTGGTGGCCCTTCTCTGCTCTCACAGCCTCAGCAATCACTGAGGACTCGGATCTACACGTCTCATCCCAAGCTTTGCTTTCTTCTGTGATAACACGGAGCTGTAACAAGAGGGATGGAGATGCTTCAAAAACAAACACTTAACCTGGATTCTTTTGCTTTCTAAGGCAGAGGATGGAAGAAGCCCAGTGGAGAGATGCATCATTCATTTCAGCAGGAAACTTAAATATCTAAGTGGATCCCCTTGAGCCTGCAGAGATTGGTCAGGTAGCCATGCCCAGGAGTGTGAGCCACAGAACAGGCCTCCCGATGAACAAAAAAAACACCCTTGAAGGATCCTTTTGATAGGGAAAAGGTAAGTCCTAAAGCATATTTCGGAAAGTGATGGTGTGAACAAAGAGCTAAATTATTCTATACAAGAAAGCAAGGGGAGTTCTGAGCCTCTAGAACATCCCCGGAGTGGGTGTGAGGGGACTGCTGTAGGTTGTGGGAGGCAGGGCTTGGGAGCCAGGTGAGGAGCATCCAGGGCACACAGCCACAGGATTCCTCAGAACAGGGGTCCCCATGCTTAACTTTGTGGTTGCAAAGAGTCGGACTCGGCTGAGTGACTGAACAACAGCTGACTGTATCAGTCTTCCCCAGTGCCTCAGTGGTAAAGAGTCCTCCTCCAATGTCGGAGACGTAGGTTTGATCCATGGATCAGGAAGACCCCCTAGAGAAGGAAATGGCATCTCACTCCAGTATTCTTGCCTGGGAGATCCCATGGACAGAGGAGCCTGGCAGGCTACAGTCCATGGGATCGCAAAAGAGTTGGACATGACTTAGCAACTAAGCAACAACTGGCTATGTCAGCCCTCTCATTGTCACCCTAAAACTTCAGTGAAATTGTTAGATGGTACAGACTGCTGTGTTTGCAGTGGTTTTGAGAAATCAAAGGGGAAGAGGCTTGTGTTGGTTGAGAGAAGAGACCAGAAATGTGTGAAGCAGCATGTACAGTGTGATTCTGTTCTTGTACAAAAATACATTTCACCAAAATATTAACACTAAGTATATGCTTATTTTAGAATGATGAAATTATATGAGCTTATTCTTTTTTCTAAGGAGCCATCTTTTCTAAAATCTCTTGTGATGAACACATAATACTTGAGAGTGTATGGCAGGGGGAAAAAAAGCCTGTGACAGTTCTATTTGAGAATTGTTCTGGGTGTTGTAGGTGTGCTTTCTAAACCCGTGGGCTGAAGACACAGAAAGGTGGCCTTCAGGACAAGGCCTAACCAGGTGTTCCTGACATGACATACAGCACTGAGCACCTTCCAGTCTCTGTGAGTTTCCCAGAGCCAAGGCTATATCCTTCTTGAGCCCTCTGGTGGCAAAGCCAGGCCTAGGTCATGTCACTGCATCATTCTGGTCCCTCAGTGCTTCCCAGAAAACCAGAAGTGAGTCAAGTTTTGTGGGTTCTGAAGTGTATACAGTTTCTTTAAGAAAAAGAAAACCCAATAGGTGCAGGGCCTTAGAAGAGGCCAGTGCAAGTGTGGGGTGTTGACTCTTTGGGGGTAAATCTACCTCTGAAGGAAGCTTGCTTCCCAAGCTTCCCTTGGACTGGAGGCAGACCTCAGGTGGAGAGGGCATCCCCGTGCCTCGGGGCTCTCTGACTCTGCTGAGCCTGGTCTTGGTTTAGGCTAATTCGGCCAGCATCAGGGCTGCTTTTTGACTTCACCTCAGAAGTTAGGCCTGGCCCTGCTCACCCCTACAATACACCATATCCTTCTGTTGAGTTCCAGGCCTGGGTGGGCCAGAGAGGTCTCTGCCTTCTACAAGTTTCTGGTCTAGTAGAGCAGTTTATAATTTAATCTTCTAAAAATGAATCCTCTTCTTTTGAGGGTATCCTGCATTTATGGACATAACATATTTACCTTAAATGCATTGGGCTCTTGGGGAAAGTTAGCCTGTGTTGCCTGCATACACATTTCTTCCATGACACCACCCAAGTTGGGCTTGGAATGTGCCTTGAAAGAAGGGGGAGAGTAAAAATGTTATTGTGGTTGGGAAAATAACTCTATTAGGAGAGTAATACCTACTGCCAGGGTACATGGAAGGGCAGAATTTGGCAGCAGTATATGTATATGAATATACATGTTTTTAATTTACCGCAAGTCATGCTTGTCTTTATGCATCTTAAATCTGCGAAAATGATCCCAACTAGGAAATAAAAGTTGTGGGATTTTTGAAAAATTAAAACCTGGACATGAAAACCCTAGGAATTTTTTGTTGCCTATAATTTAATTCCTGATATATCAGACACAACCGAAGTTTAACAGATTTTTCTTTTCCTTTTGGATTCTGGCAAATATGTTAATGGGAGGCAATTATGTGAATTAATGTAAAATCCTTTTATTAAAAAAAACAGAGAAGGCTTCATTTAAAGAGGTAATTTAATATTCCTTCTAAGATGGGGTTGATGTCATTAACTTGTTTGATTAACTCTTCAAATGGTTTCAAAGTGCTTCAGGGTGGTAATTTATGAACTCCTAATTGATTTTTTTCAGTCTTGGTTTGGCAGAGTTGGGCCTCCCGGAAACCGTGAGGAGGCTGGAGGGCCACATGCAGCTTCCTTCCCAGACAAGGGGGCCGGCTGGTGTTGACTTGACCTCCACGACCAGCCCCGTAGGGGAGAGGAGGCTCTGGCACAGGAGCCCACAAGAGCCTCTGACCAGACCAGTGGTGGCGTAAACATTGCAGGCAGTTACACAGCTCATGAATTCAGGAATAGATGGCCTTTTAGCTCCCCTCTTTCAAGGATCACTTCCCACTGTGTGCCACCGCAAAATGTAAGGCTTCCTTGTGAGGGGAGAAGATGTGGGGGTAGACTGTGGGGGTGCAGCCCTCACCATGGTCTCACCCCCCCTCCTCTTGCCCATCCACACCACTATCACTCACTAGGTCCATCTCTCTATGCTGCTCAGAGGAGGCTCTAGGCCTTGGGAAGGCTGTAGGCCAAGCTCCCACCTCTTACAGCTGCCACCACTGTGTTAGGACCTAAGTTCTGAGCCCAGAACGTGTTAGGAATAGGGGTAGAGCTGTTTTATGGGGGCCAAAGGTCTCTGTGGGGGTAGTCGTGGCAGACAGGATGGGGCATTAATACGTCTGAACATCCTCCTCTGGGTGATGGGGCTCCTTTGCTCATGGGTGAAGTATAAGCAGAACTTTGGGGAGGAGGAGAAAGGTCTGTCTCCAACTTGTTAATATCTGGTGCCCATGCCAGGCTTCGATGAGACTTGATCCCCTGTTTGCAGTGGAAGTGGTGGGTCCAGAACCATCAAGGGTCACCCGCCCTGGAGGCAGGCTGGAGAGGACACGCGGAGCTCTGCCTCCTGACACCAGGACCTGGAGTGGCTGTGTGCAGGCGGGAGTTCAGGCAATGAGGGAAGCGGGTGAGGTGTCCCCCGCACCCCCACCTCACGGAGGGGCACCTGAGCACAGTGGCTATGTGGTCAGGCTCTGAGGCACACTGGCCTCGCAGTGGTCTGGGCTGCGTGGTGCTGGGAAAGCTGCTCCATGGCTGTGTGTCTCAGCATGCTCATCTGAAGTGCAGATGATGAGGCACACCCCTCCCGGGCTGCGGCAGTTCCAAGGAGTAAGTACATGACCGTGTGACTACGCAGAAGACAAGCTCTCCGAGCCGTCCTTGCACGTGGTCAGCCAGGACCCCTTGCCGACTCACAGGGTTGCGCGGTGTCTGGAGAAGGCCAGCCTTGGCTCCAGGGAGGGCAGGCTGCCCCCTCCCCAAGTGGACTCAGCCGGGCATCACCAGGGTGGTAGGCCCTAAGCCCCCGGCCTCAGGGCCCCCTCTGCCCCTTGTCCCCTGTGAGGTTGTCAGCAGCCACTGGAAATCCACCCTCAAGTCAGGACTCAGGGTCCCCTCCCGTGGGTGCCACCCTAGGACCGACATGCCACCAGCGAGGGCTTCCAGCTCGTCAGATGGTGGAGGGCCATCGCCCCGACCCCCCAGCATGGATCTGTTTTTTCCCCTGAAGAGCCTCTGACCTCTCCCTGACTCCTCAGACCCTCTCCCATGTCCCACCTGCCCCTCCAGGCCCAAGGTTGTTCCCCTGCACAGGATTCAGCTCAGAAGCCCTCCGAGTGCTGTTGGCAAATGTCATTTGGTGGGAACAAAATGCTTCTGTTGTGAAGAGGACAAAGACGAGGCCACGATGGAAGGTTCAGGGCACAAGAACACAGACCGGGTACAGAGCCCCTCAGATGCGGGGCCTTCAGTGGGGAGGTCTCTCCACACATGCACCTTCACCCGTCTTACTTGAAGGGGTTCCCTTGGAATGTTCTCAGATTTCCTCAACACTCAGAGTCCCCCACTCCCAACGCTTGGGTCCAGGCCCATGAGGGGCCATTGGGGCCACAGGACAAGGGCCCAGGGTCTGATGGGAGAGCCCTGGCCTGAGACACAGGATATCATCCCACCTTCCTGCCTACAGGCACTGGTGTTTGGGCCAGAGGCCAAGTCCCTCAGTGACCCAGTCTCCCCATCTCTACCAGAGCAATCATCCCCAACCCCACCCTCCCACCAGGACAGGAAAAAGCTTCAAAAATAGCCACTCTGTCCAAATGATGCTTAGGGTTACCGAGGACACAGGAAGCGTTCTCACATCCCCAGGGTTTTGAGGACTTAGTTGTAATTTGTGCTCCCCCACGCTTGATGTGAGTCACCACGGGTGTCTCCATTCCACCCCCACCTCCTGCTGAGGTTTTTTTTCCCCTCTGCTGGCTAAATGGATAAATGCAGAACCTTGCTGGAATATGATATGTGATGCAATGCATCCAGTGCCTCAGAAGGGCCCGATGAGATTTAACCCACTCTATTATCCTTTAGAAATGGTCATTGAACTGAAAGCTTAGATTTAGAGGACGGGAAGTGGAGAAAATTTCTTGGGAGTCTTTAGGGAAAGACGGAGCAAGAAGCCTGTCAAGCTGAGAGGATGCCTGCTGGTCTCTGCCACTCCAGAGACCAGGTGGGAAGGGGTCCTCTGATCCCCACACCCGGGACCCCAAAGAACACTTGACTGAACCCAAGAGAGATGCCAGTCTCCCCACCAGGGGGCCTTACCTGTGCGCACTGGGTCCTGGCCGGGTCAGGAGGCACTGGTCTGTGGGGCATGTGGCGGCCGCACACCCAGCCACTGACTGGCATCCAAGAGCCTATTTTTAGGGTCGGATCTGCTGACACTGACCTTGTGTGCTGCCCAGTCTGTGAGGAGACCTGTGGCATCTGCTTGCAAAATGATTTGCCAGTGTGACCTGAAACCCTTGACTCTGGGAGTTCTGTACCTGGAGCACATACGCCTGTCCCCAGCCCAGCCACGGAGGCGGGACACGCGGCCACCAACACAGCGACAGGCAGGGGGATTTCCTGGCTTTGTTTTCTTGGGATGGATGAGGCCAGGTGCCTGCGGGGCCCTGCCTGGGGCTCTGTCCTGGAATAGCTGGAATGGGGGCGTTTTGCAAGCTGGCACAGTGCCTGTGCAAGGGCAGGGGCCCCCCAGCCTGGAGAACTCTCCACTCCAGTATTTTCTGGGAGTTTGTGGAGCTGTCTCTGAGGGGTGAATGGAATGATTGCCACATCATGCAGGGTGATCAGTGAACCACATCCTCCTTCCAGAGAAACTGGAAGCTTGGGTTCATTTGCATTGTGTCCCTTCCTGTGAGACCTTCAGCAGATGTCCAGCCTATGTCTGGGCTTCAGTGGGGACAATAATCATAATGCCACCCTCTTATGTTGTTATGCGAGTTACATGAAATACAGTGTGGAAAGTATATAGCCAGTGCCTGATACATGCTAAACATTTAAAAAATACTGGATGGTATTAGGAGGCCAAAAATATTCCCAATTCAACCGTCATTCCCAGGTCTCTCTTCTTAGTGATTCCTTCTCTCAGCCTCCCATCTCTTTGCCCCCAGCCTTCTTTGCTCCTAGGTCCCCACCACCACCCCTACTGCCATGGTCCTCTTTTTCAGGGCTGCAGGGGTCGGGGGATAGTCCTGTCCAGGCTCCTCTATTTTTCTGGTAAAATCATTCTAAGGCTTCCTGTAGTTCCTTTTAATAAGTGACTTGATTTTCCATCCTTTCCCATCCTGTCACCCTTTTTGGGCATCCTTCAGTGTGTGAAGGATTAGGGGGAGTGGGAAGGGGGTCCCCAGTCTCTCTACATCCTTCACTTAATAGGGCCTTCTTATTTTGGGGTCATTATATTGCCCTCTACAACTTTGTATTCAGCAAACCAAAACAGAATTCACTTGTTTAACGACTGCCAGTTTCATTTAAGCGATTATTTCTTCTAGTATTTTTCATTGCGAAAGTGCTAAGAAAGATTTTGCTTTTATTGATTTCTTGGTGCAGAGAATACGCACAAGGCAGAGTACTCAGGATTTAAGCACACAGAATGTATTAAGGAGGTCAAGCTCTCAGGGTCCACATGTCCCTGCTGTCCTGTGCTAGAGTCAGAGGCCCTTCTGCAATTGCCCTAAGAACTGAAGAAGTCAGAGATGCTGGAACTAACTGAGGCTGAAGAAAGGTTTCCATCTAGCTGGGAGCCTGGGGGACAAGTCCCAGCCTCAGTCCCAAAGCCAGCCCAAGTTAAGGGCTGAGGTGGCAAGAGGAGCTGCTGAAGATGTAGATTCAGAGGGGGCAAAAATCAAATAGCTAAAGACATCTGGGATGGATAGATAGACAGATAACCATTAACAGAGCAAGGTAGTATTTCACACTGTCTAGAAGGATGGCCAAGAAACTAAAGCCAAGGAAAGATTGATGTGTGTTGCTGGATTATCACCTCCATTAGACTAGCCCCTAAATGCTGTGATCAGAAGACTGGTGACCCTCTCCCCACACCCTACATGTTGCCAATCCTTCACACATTAAATTATGCCCAAAGGAGAGTGACAAGGGTGGGGAAGGGTGGAAACCACATAATTAATTATGAGAAACTATAGGAAGCCCTGGGAAGAGTTTATTAGAAAAGAGTGGTGGTGGTAGGGGACACCTGGTCCGTCTTTTAGTTAGCTGAAGGGCTCACCTGTGAGAAACGGCAGCCTTCTCTGCACAACTCTCAGGCAGAACTCAGGTGGTGGGTGAATGCCCCCAAGATCTGCCTGGTGTGAACCCAGCACACATACCATTATGCCAGGATGGGAGCAAGCCAGGTAACCATTGGCTGGACTCAGAGATGTCTCTAACTGTTTAAGACTCTGAGGATAGTCCGCCAGGATTCTGTGCAACAGCAAGCCGCCTTAGTGCAGGCAGTGTTATCTGTAGAAACAGCTGTTATTTTCACTGTAGCTTCTTAGGAACTTAACATACATATGGCAGCACTTGACATAGGTTTCCTCCCAAAGCCACTGCCTTCTCTGACTCAAGTGATTTTATTAGCAAATTCCTTTCCCGCAGAATCTCCCTCTACTTTCTTGATTTTCACATGCAGGTAGCCAGTGCTCTGGATCAGAATTCCACTTATGCGCAGTGGCAAGGTATGGTAGACAGAATACACACACACTCACACTCATGCACACACCCAGAAAGGTGTCCACATCCTAATGCCTGGAACCTGTGAATATGTTACAAGGCAGAGGGGAATAAAGGTTGCAGTGGAATTAAGAGTGCCAACCACGAGATCTTAAAATAGGGAGAGTACCCTGGATCACCCAGGTGGGCCTGATGTAATCAGAACGTCTCTTCAAAGTGGGAGAAAGAGGCTGGAGAAGAGAGTGAGTCCTTGTGAGAAGGACTCAGCTCCCTGTTAGCAGCTTTGGAGATTGAGGAAGGGGCCACAAACCAAAGAACAGCCTCTGGAAGCTGGAAAAGGCAATGGATTCTCCCTTAGAATCTGCCGAAGGAATGTAGTTCTGCCCATGCCTTGATGTAGCCCAGTGAGACCCGCGTCAGGCTTCTGACTCCAGGACTGTACGAAGATCAGTGTTGCTTTGAGTCACTAAGTTTGAGGTGGCTTGCTACAGCAGCAGTAGCAGCAGCAGGAAAACTAGTATGTGATGTCTGATTAGTACCTGACTTTTCTGGGTTGAAAAGATCCAGAGGCTTCTATTGCTCTGTGGACACCAGTTTATGTGGATGCTGAATCCAGCCAGAGCCCAGGGAGAGGGTGCCCTCCCAGATGGAGCCCAGAGGGCCGAGGCCATATCTCAGCAGCACATGTGTGTAGTCTGATGGCTTGAGGTCCTCTGCTGTCCACAAAGGCCTTTCTTTCATGTTAAGAAGAAAAGCAAACAGACCAAGGCCCGTCCAGAGCCCTCCACGGCATCTCCAAGGACTGCTGTCCTCTGGAAGGAGTCCAGATAGGATGGCTCTCGTTTGTCTGGGTCAGTGTTCCTGTAGCCTTCTTGCCTCTCCACCTCACTGGCACGTGCCACCCTCCTCTCCTCCAGCCTCATCCCAACCTCAACACCATCCTCTTCTGTTCTTCCTCCAAAGCACCACTCACCCCATGCCATTGTGTGTGGCAGAGGGGACCTCAGCACAGAGCAGGTGATAATTCCAAACTCCATGTCTGAGCTCCTTAGTCTTAGGAAGTTGTTGGCTGGGCCCCACTCCCAGGGCACTTCTCTCTTTTGAGACATCCGTCCCTGTGCCTGCCGTGTCACAAGGCTCCTCACTGTGTGCACAGTTGTCGCAGCTTTTCTTTCCTTCCCTTCTGGGCCTCTCCCTCTCTCCTTCAGAGCTTCCTCAGGAACGTCCCAGATTCCTGCTCTCCAATGATTATGCTGAGCATATCAGCTCCCTCTTGGTCGCAGCCTCCCAAGCAGAATAAGCTAGGGGTCTCCTTTTCTTATCAAAGAGCCCACCATGGCATTTTCTCGAATAAGTCACTGTCACCCATCTGAGAGAGTTTTTTTTATTCCCCCGACAGTATCATCCACGGACCCTGGAAGAAGGAGCCCTTGCTGAGCTGCTTTCTTAGAGATCCGCACCTCTGTCTCTCCCTGTCTCTCTCTGTGTGTCTCATGCACACACACACACGTGTTGAGATGCTGCTGAGCACTCATTTGAGTGGCTAAAAGCAAGCGAGAACCTGACAGTGCCAAACCTGGGTAAGAATGTCGGGGATTGCGGTAACTGCGCTGTGTCTTGGTCATAGTGGTGGTGACACAGCTAGACGAATTTGTCAGTAAAAAGACAGAGTCAACCTTGCTGTGTGTAAGTTTGAAAATTAAAACAGATGTTGTGGGCACCTCATTCACCCGGGATCTGGCTCTTCTCACAGGCACCTAGTGGACCCGTCACTCCATCCACGTTTGCAATTAGCGCCATTTAGGCCGCAGAGAATGTGCTTGCCTTCCCCTTAGTGTCCTCAGGATGAAAAGTGACTGAGTCTGAATTCCATGAAGCTTGGTGGGTTGTGTCACTGCTAACTTGGGGTTCCAGAGAGGATTGGAGCCGGGGAAGTGGGACGGCTTATCCTGCTGAATCAGTCGTGGGCTCAGCAAGCACACAGACCCGGTAGTGCTGAGCATCCATTGTGTCTGCGTTCTGCTCCAGGGCTCTGGAGGTGACCTGGCATTAGTGTGGTATTCCCAACAGTCACACAACAGCTGAGGGATATTTTGGTGTGTTAAACAACTCATAGACTTCTTTAAAGCATATATATTATATGCAGGTCTAGATGTAATGTGAAGCAAAATGCCACTTCTTTACATTGACTGCTAGAATTGCCCATCATTTTGTTTTTGTAACAGTTGTTTATAAGATTTAACAAAGCTTTCAGGGAATTGAGTTAAGATTTTGGGGTTTATTTAGATTGTTTTGATTTAAAACTTTGATATCTGACAATTATATATTCCGTTTCACTTTTAAAAGAAACTTTGAATGTTTTAAAAAAGAACTCTTGAAAATACACATGGAAATATTTCTCATGTTTTATTTTCATTTAATTTGCATTTTGACAAAAATTTCTTTGTTCACTTTGAATTGTCCCTCTTATTTTATTCTTCAGATCAGCACTGTCTAAAAGATATATAATACAAGCCATGTTTGCAACTTAAAATTTTCTAGGGGGAATTCCCCATGGTCCAGTGATTAATACTTGGTGCTTTTACTGCCATGGCCCTGGGTTCAATCCCTAGTTGCAACTCAGCCAAAAAAATTTTTTTTCTAGTAGCCATATTAAGGTGTAGAAAGAAACAGGTGAAATTAATTTTAATAATGTATTTTATTTAACCATACCCCAAATATTACAGTGTCAATATGTAAGCGGTATGAAATTATTAAGATATTTGACATACTTTTTTCTATGTGAAATCTTTGAAATCTGAGTATCCTACACTTATAACACATCTCATCTCATTTCAAGTGCCCAACAGCCCAAGGGGCTGGGGGTTCCCATACTGGGCAGCCCGGGTCACGGAGAGGGAGACAAGACCTCGTGCTGATGGGAATCACAATGGGGGTTTCCATCTGTCCAGGCCTGGCCTACCTCCTTCCAGCCCAGGTTATCCCCGGTGTGTGGGTGCCTTGAAGATTTCTGTGACTCTCCAGGGAGCTTGCTGGCAGCCAGCAGGGCCATGTCTGCTGTGGAAGTGTCACTCTTGACTTTGACGGCCTAGCGATGTGAGGACTTCGTGTTTGGAGAGAAGACCTAAGGGCCGAGGATGTTTCTCTGAAATCGATACCTCTGTTTATCTGCCTGGCTGTCAAAATACTGGGAGTGCCTGCTGCCAACCTCCTCCTGGGGGGCTCTGGAGCCCTGAGGACCCGGGGCATGGGCTGTAGGTCTGGGTCCCCCCAAGCCCCCCCTTTTCCCAGATGACTGTTGTTTGAGCCCTGCTTGAGTCTGTCAGTGATCTCAGCAAATGGGTAAATTGCATCTCTATTAGCACCTCTGTCTGCATACCAGGACTTGTTTATTTTACAGATAGATAGCTGTTTCCTCTTCACGGCCTGTTAGTGCATCAAAGTAACATTGATGAGGCTTGACAGTGTGATTATTCATGTCTGGGAGGCAGGAGAATGGAGGAGGAAAGGGCGTGTGCTTGCAAAACAGAAGGATTTAGGTTCAAATCCTGCCTCTGCACTTAACTCTGAGCTGGTACAAGTCCCTTAACTTCCTTGAGCCTGTACATTGTATCTAATAACAGGATTTACCTATGGGGTTACCATGCAGATTAAATAAAATGATGCACATGAAGCCCTTGGCTTGGAGGAAGCCACCATCACACACTAGCCATTGCTGTTCTCATTCTCCCTCAACTCTGGTTACTTGTTCTTATCTCCCACTGGACAGATTAAGAAGTCCCTAGAGAGGATTAAATGAACAAACCATTAGGTTGGGAGCTGAAACCCCCGCTGTGTGCTTCATTTATTTATTGAAGTGATGCCCTACTCTGAGTCCAGGCCCTGTCCTTGGAGCAGGAAACCAGGGCCTGCCCTGGATGAGCTCATTGCCCAGCGGAGAAGCAGAAACCTCTGAGCACGCACCAGCAGCCCGAGCGGCGAGGGCTGTGATGGGCGGCACAAGGGGATTGCCCAGAGGAGCCGGGGTTGCCCAGAGGAGCCGGGAAGCTCAGTACAAATGCTCGGAGAAGGCCAGCCTTGGCATTGGGGGAAGAAGGCTAGGTGGGAGCATCTGTGGTAATGTACTGGTCATCCATGAACCCAGTAGGCACTCAACAAACGCTCGCTGCGCAGAGACTGCTATTACTCCAGACTGTCATGGACGTCTTCAGTTCAGTGCCAACCCACGCAAGTTTAGTTATGACAGGTATCTTGTGCCAATTCCAGTTAGATTTGGGGGCATTGTCTGGGATGAGAAAATACACACACCAATGTATCAATATATAAATATATACACACACTCATGTATATACAAATATAAGTATGCATACCCATATATATACACGTAGATATGCATGTAGACATATGTTAACATACGGGGGCTTCCCCGATGGCTCAGTGGGTAAAGAATCCGCCTGCAATGCGGGAGATGCAGGTTTGACCCCTGGGTTGGGAAGATGCCCTGGAGAAGGAAATGGCAACCCACTCCAGTATTCGTGCCTTGGAAGCTCCATGGGCGAAGGAGCCCAGTGGGCTTACAAAGTCCATGGGGTCACAAAGATTCGGACAGGTTTAGCAACTAAAACACCACCACCACCACCTATATCTATAAGCCGAACTGAGCTCAGGTTTAGGGAGGGGTTGACTGACACATTGTGTTCAGTGGACCTTTAGTTACAGGCTGGAAAGAGACAAAATTCACCAGGGATAGTTTAGAGAAAGAGATATTAATGAAGGGACTACATACAGAGTTTGAGTAGGGTTAAGGGAACAAGCCAGGGACGCTGAAGCAGCCAGGCAGTAGAAAGCCATGGGCTACAGATGTGCCCGCGACCCAGCTTCCACCAGGCAGACAAGAACAGCACTCTCAGGGCTGGCAGAACAGCGAGGTGGGAGGCACCGGGGTCCTTGCATGACCCCTTGGAGCTGAGACCCCTAACCAGTCTGGACTGCCCACCTACCTTTGAACAGTGACACCAGAGAGAAATAAACAGTTACTTAAGTCACTGTGTTTTGGAACCTCTCACAGTAACCTAGCCTGGACCCTAATGCTTTGAATGGCTAGTGTGGTTACACCAGAGTGAAGAAGAATGAGAATGTTGGCATACGAGGGCCTGTAACCATGGGGCCTTGTGGTCATGGTAAGGAGTTTGGGTTTTATGCCAGGGAGGATGCTTACATGATTTGATGTGCATTTTAAGAAGAACATTTGACTGGTATGTAGGGAATGGAATGTGGTGAACAAGTAGTGTACTAGGGAGTGGCCTGCTCTTGTTTTCCAGGGAAGAGATGCTGCTGCCTTAAGGGCTCAAGAATGGTAGTGACAGGGCTTTTGAGAAGTTAGATTCCAGGTATGTTTTGATGGCTGATTGTAAAGAATTACCTGGTGAATTTGACTTTGAGGTATTCATTGTGAAATGAAATGATAAATGAAATGATATGACGTACTTAACTAACACAGGCCTTAGCACATAGTGTTGTTGTTGTTTTAATAAATGTTCTCTGACTCTGATGATGTAACTTTTCTCTGCACAAAGTTGCTGATGAATCTTAGGAAAGAAGCTATGTTTTCTTAAGCAACTTTACTACTTTGGTATCTGGGCACACAGTCTCAGACTTGTCCTTGAGGCCAGTTCTCAAGGAGGGGCATCAGGTGTGCCCAGGACCTGAAGAGACCCTCACTGCTACAGTCAGTCTGGCTTGGAGTGGGTGGAAAATTCACACACTCTGCCCTTCCCAGAGCACCTCTCATGTGCTGGGCAGAGTTCTGCAAGTGGAGGGAAAGGTAACAGCGAGATGTGCTACGTCTCTATCCTCACGTTGCTGTTCTTCTTTTCGCTGGGATGTACAAAGGAACTGCGGCGTCTTTATTTATCTTTAGCTCTTCTAACCTTCCCTGCAAGCCCCCTCCCCACCTGCTGGGAATAGCAGACACTTACATTTGCTAAATAATAACATCCCAGCTTCCCAGTTAAAAGCTCAAATCCAGAATCCTCTTCCGTTGTGCAAGCCAGACTGTGGATATACTGTAATACGGATTGTGGATGTGGTGCATGCATCGGGGTTTGCTGCAGGAGCGATAAAGGTGGGGAGGGAGCCTTGGTGCTGCGGGGCCCCTTGAGCCTGGCTGCTGCTCATGTTGGGCAAAATGTCCACCTTCCAGAAAAAATAAGTAAAGAGCACGGCACTCTCTACACCTTTCACTTCGTCCCTGGGACCATGCCTTAGAGAACGGAGGTCACCGCTCCACCCCTCCTTTAGTACTTGTTCTCTCCAGTCACTCACTCCCTTTTTCTTTCTCACCGGAAAATCCTCTGGGCCTCCTCTTACTGGATTTGGCCTCTTTTTCCCATTTGTCAGGGGCTATAAAAGTGAAGTGACTTCCAGGTAGGGTTGACTGATTTACAAATACATTTTTATTTTAAGCATCTCCTCTGCGGCCTTCACCAGTGTCCCAGTGGGAAAGAATCCACTGCCAATGCAGAAGACTTGGGTTCAATCCCTGGACTGGGAAAATCTGGAGAAGGAAATGGCAACCCACTCCAGTATTCTTGCCCGGGAAATCCCATGTACAGAGGAGCCTGGCGGGCTGCAGTCCACAGGGGTCATAGAAGAGTCAGACATGACTTAAGAGACCAAGCAATAAAAACAAGTGTCCTCTACAATATTTGGGACATATTTATAATAAAAAATTGTTTGTTGTTTGTCTGAAATTCAGATTTAACTGGTGTCCTATATTTTATCTGGCAACCCTACTCCTAAGCAACTTCTTTACGGGGGAAACAATATAAAAACACAGCCATTGAATATTTTCAAAATTTGATGCCTGGAATAAGGCTTTACTCCCGCTGGCCTCTTGGCTGAACAGACTGGCCTTTCAGAAAGAAGGAGGCTGCCCCCTACCTCCTCTATAGCATGGGCTGTTCCCAGTTCCTCAGAGGAGCCCATTGTGTGTGTGTTGTATGGAGAAGGCAGGGGAGACCATAAAGCAACCAACTTTGGCTTCCTGCCCTCCCCCAGCCCCCTGCCCATCACACCAGGGCAGGCTTCCCTGGGAAGTGGGTAGCTCCATCCTGCTGGCAAAGCTGTTGCTTATCTAGAACTTTTACGAGCACATTTTTATTGAGTTGTAATTGGGAAAAAAAAAACAAAAACACAACTCCAAGACATTCCAGATTTTTCTCATAAGCCTGCTTCAGGCATGTGTGTGTGTGTGTGAGTGTGGGAGGCATTTAACTTTTCTCTCTTCTTCCCTAAGTTAAGGACTAGGATAAAGATGAACTGGGGGTCTGGAGAGCCTGTAAAACTCTTTTCATTAAGCAAAAATTCTAGTGTTTGGATAACGAGGGCTTTAGCTAAGAGGGCTGCATTTATCATTACAGTCTAATATCCTAATCTAAGTTTACAACAATATCTAAGAAATTTATATATAATAGAATGCAGAGCCTCTTATATGTGTAAAACTCCTTGACGAAAGTGTATAAATCATATACATCTATTTAAAAGAATGAGAAAGTAAATCCAGATGATGGCCTCTTAGAATCGGGCTGGTGGTGACCACCTCACTGGGCCCCATTGTTCTGAGAATCTAATGGAAAAAAAAAAAATGCATCTCTCTTGGGGCCTGTGTGAACAGGCCTCCCTTCCCCAACCAGGAAGGAAGGAGATCCAGATATTCCTTCCCAAGGCTCCTGGCTTTCTCAGCAGGAAGGAAAGAAACGCAAGCTTTTGTGGAGGACTCACTGCGTGCCAGGCACGGGGCTGCTCCCCAGTTTCCGTCATCACAAGAGCCCCGTGCAGTGTGGCCTCTGTCCTGCTTTTGCTCTTGAGGAATGTGAGGTTCAGAGCAGCTGGCTGTCAGTCCCGGCTCACGTAGCTGGTTAAAGGGTGGAGTCTGAATGGAAACCTGTGTCCCAGGTTCCTGTTCTTCCTGCCTCCCCATTCCCACCCCGGGCCACTCAGCTCGGCAGTGGCAGCGTCTGTTGTAATCTCCTTGTCTGGAGATGTATTGCTGCTCCTTGGGAGGCACACAGCTGGACCAAGAGTAAGAGGGGGAAGGCCAGCTCCTTCTGTGCAGTGGCTGTTTCCTGTGACAGACCTGCCTCCACTGACCCATTGTCCTGCCAAACTTATTTTTTTCAGGCGCTATCAGGGTTCTGATGGAAATTCAGAAAGGAAATAGTTGAGGTTCTTTCAGGGACCCAAGGATAAACTCACTCTCCAGTGACCTCAGGGGTTCATTGTAAGAATACACTGGAAAACAAGGAATCTCCTGGAGAATGGGAGTGTCTCCCAGGATACGCCGTAACTCCAATGACCTGGTTTACGTGGGATCTCATCAACTGTCAGCTGCTCTTCACTCCCAGGACAGAGCACCCATCAATGGCAACCTCTTACAGTTAAGACCAGTTTGGCTGCAAGTAACAGAGCCTTGAAGAACAGGGGCTTAACCAAGATGAACATTTCTTTCTCTCTCCTGTAAAGGGGGTGTGGAGGCCGTGGAGTCCAGGACTAGGAGGGAGCCCAGCCAAGCCCATTCTCACCCTCAAGTGGAACACACATTGCCCTTCAGGGAGACTCATCAGAAGTTCCACACAGTGATTCACTATATCTTATTGAATAGGACATAGGTCACTTGGCCAAAGTTATCTACTAGGGAGGTTGGGAAACGTTCTACTTTGGCTGGGTGCATTGCCACCCAGCTAACAATTGAGGTTCTTCACCAAAGTAAAAGGGGAGGATGGACATGGGGAACAAATTGAAGGCCGTGCCCAGGTGCCCACCCTGGTGCAACAATCTATGGCTAGGACAGCAGAACAGTAGAGTCATATGGTACAGAGTGTGTGGCACCAGGAATCCCTCGGAAAGAGGCACTGATGTGATGGGGATCTTTCATGTGCTATACAGAGTGCTGTGTGGGATGGTCTATGAGGGACCATTAGAGCCCCTTCACCCCACCCCCAAGTTTCCCCTTTCTAGTCCTGCCTGCAAGTTCAACAGTCAAGTGAAGACGTGCCTTCCTAGCACACTTGTGATCCTGGGAAATTAACCTGACCTCAGTTCTTTATACTCACATGTGTATTTTCTCATGTCTGCTTAATGGGCAACCCTCTACCGTAGTTGCTTCCAGACTCAGGAGGCTCTAGCAAGCACTAAGTTAGAGCCCTGGGAGGCTTGAAAACTAGTCTGATGGAGTCCCAGTTATGGGTCCCAGGAATCCCAGTGTGGCCCTAGAGGGTATAGGAGACAGAGTCAGAATACCTGCACAGGGCTGTGAAAGGGGAAGTGTTTCAAGGGATGGGCTGATGGAAGGCTCTGAAGTAGCGGCTGGGATGGAAATCTCAGAAGAGGGGAGATTCTAGCAACTCCCAAGGAGAGAGGGCCAGGCTAACCAGACACCAGATGGCTCAAGGAGCATGGATAGAGAGATTCATGCAGAAACCTGGGGGCAAAACCTGAGAAGAACTGAGTGATCTGGGGAAAGGGAGAACACTGGTAGCCCATTCCTCCTGCCTGCCAGGGACTGGGGAGCAGGGGAGCTAGCAGTGGGGTGGGGTATTTCCCTTTGAGTTTTCCTCAAATCAGGTTTCCCCAAGGCCCCAGTGGCTACAGAGTTCATACTGTAGCTGCCCTGGGGAGGAAGTGGAGGAGGCAGGTGTCAAGGCCAGGCTGTGAACCAGAGGCCAGCAGACCCACAGGGGCCTCCTGGGGGCCAGGAAGTCAGCAGGAGTGTGTTTGCCTGGAAGTTAGGCAGCTGTAGCTTAGGACAGAGCTTGGGAGAGGAGGGGAATGTTCCATTCCTGGTAGCATCCCCACCTTGCCCACCCCAAAGCCTTTACCACCAGCATTCCCCCTGGGCCTCTAACCATCCTCTGGTCTCCAGTGGGGCTCTTGGCAGAGAGAAGCCAGGGCTTTACTGTCATCTGTCCTCCCCTGTACTGTGATGTTGCCTTCATGCACCCAGCACCTGGGTGGATTGATGTGACTGCTCTGTCCTTTTTTTATTCACCTGTTCCTCCAGAGGCTGATTTAGTGGTTAACAACTGGGACTTCTGCTCAGACTGGCTCTGCTGCTGTTAACCCGTTGATGTATAAAAAACTACCGCAAGTGTTCATGGCTTGAGAGCATTTTGTTTTATCTCATGATTTTGTGGGTCCTTAATTCGGGCAGGTTCAAGTGGACTGTTCTTCTGTTCCACATGGCACTGGCACCTATTCCAAACGGTATTCAGTTGGCAGGTGTGCTGATCTGAAGGGTCCAAGAGGAGGTCACTGTAAGGTCTAGGGTCCCGGCTGGAAGGCTGGACTCAGCAGGGCTGGTCAACCAGTTCACCTATACATGGCTGCTCCAGCCTCATGGCCTTGGGGGAGTCAGATGTCTTGTGGGGTGACTTGGGGCTCCCAAAGAGAGTGTTCCAAGAGCTCCAGGTAGACATTTGTGAGGCACCTTATGACCCAGTCTTAGAAGTCCCAGAATATACCACTTCTGCCCCAAGTTCCATTGGCAAGCAAGTCACTAAAGACCAACGCAGAATGAAGTCTCAGGAAGTGTTTAAGAAAATAGGCTTGCTGACTGAGTTTGTAGTATGGTTCTACCACTGCTAGCTAAGTGACCTTGAGAAAGTTTACTTACACTCTCTTTGGACCTCAGTTTTCACATCTGTAATGTGGGAATATTAAAAATAGTATCTGCTGCTATGGCTTATGAGAATTAACTGATTATGTATATCTCATATGAGTGCCTGCTCTCAGAACACCTACTCATGATCACCAGTATCTGCAGTTTCCTTTTCTTCTTGGGCACCCTGCTGGACCACATTTCCCAGCCGCTTCTGCAGTTAGGTGTGACGTGACTGAGTTCTGGCCCTGGGAACGAGAGGGGACGTGATCTGCATCCCCCCTTCTTGCTCCCGCTTCCACCCATCAACTTGTGTTCTGAGAGAGAAATGAAGCTTTGTTCGTCAGAGCCACGAGCCTGCTTAATGCTCAGGTGTATGAGCTCTCAAAGCTAGCTGCTATCTGGCTTAACCTCTCTGCATTGATGTTCTTGTCTATACAATGGGGTGATAATTGGACTTACCCCATAGGGTTGTGAGGATTAAATGAAGTGTACAGCAGACCAGAACAAAGGCGTTAGGGGCACAGACCCTCCCACAAAATTGAAAATTCATGTGTATAACTTATAGTTGGCTCTCCTAATACAAAGTTCCTCTGTTTCCATGGTTCCTCCAGATCTATATCACCGATTCACATTGGTGGATTAACCCAACCATATATCGTATAGTACTAAAGTATTTACTATTGGAAACAACCTGTCTATAAGTGGAGTTATGCAGTTCAAACCTGTGCTCCTCAAGAGTCAGTTGTATAGTTTGATTGACTGGCCTAGTTTCCTTTTGATCATAGTTATTTCATCTAAACTCTATAAACTGGTCATCATTACCTTTTTTCTTGATGCAAGATTTGCTATAATCAAGCCTCTTGAAGGTATTCAAAGGATAACACAAATTTGCAATATTTTAGGCCTAAAACAAATAATGGGCTTCCCTGATAGCTCAGTTGGTAAAGAATCTGCCTGCAATGCAGGAGACCCTGGTTTGATTCCTGGGTCGGAAAGATCGCTAGAGAAGGGATAGGCTACACACTCCGGTGTTTGGGGGCTTTCCTTATAGCTCAGCTGGTAAAGAATCTGCCTGTAATGTGGAAGACCTAGGTTCGATTCCTGGGTTGGGAAGATCCCCTGGAGAAGGGAAAGGCTACCCACTCCAATATTCTGGCCTAGAGAATTCCATGGACTGAATGACTTTCACTTTTTCAAAGCAAATAATAACAGCATCATTTAAATTCAGAGTATTTCCTAAAACCATTTGTTGATGGGTTTCAAAAGCTAAACATAGAGAATAGGTTGTTTCTCATTTTAAAACTTTAGTCAATTTATATTTTTTAACTAGGAAATAGTTTAAAATACCAAAAAAAGAAAAACCAGATATCTAAACTCCCACAACTCAGTATTGTCAAATTTTAACATTTTGCCGTATCTGAAGTGAAGTGAAGTGTTAGTCGCTCCGTCATGCCCAACCCTTTGGGACCCCGTGGACTGCAGCCCGCCAGGCTCCTCTGCCTATGGGATTTTCCAGGAAAGGATACTGGAGTAGGTTGCCATTTCTTTCTCCAGGGGATCTTCCCGACCCAGGGATCGAACCCAGGTCTCCTGCATTGCAGGCAGATTCTTTACCGACTGAGCTATAGGGGAAGCCATATTTGATTTCTGTTTTTTTCCCTAAAGAAATAAAACATTATGATGAAACTGAAAAAACAAAAGATATATAATGTATCTAATATACTCAGCATAGTACCTGGCATACACAAAGCAATCAGTACTTGTCAACAAATTGTGAAAACTTTTTATTTTGAAATAATTTTAGATGTACAGACGTTATAAAGATAGCAGAAACATTTCTTAGCTACCCTTCATGCAGCTTCCTCTAATGTTAACTTCTTATACAACCATGGTCCAAGTTCATGGTCTTAACAATACCTCACTTCTTTCATGAGCCTGCTCCATAGAACAGGAGGAGCAGATGCATCATCGCAGACTTCCTGGGCCAAGTGTGGCAGGCAGGAAGGCTTCCTGGTGGAGGTGCCAGTCTGGAGCTCAGCCTCTGTTTCCTCGGGTGCTCTGGGGCATGTTTGGCTTTCCCTGCCTTCTTCCCCCTGTATCCCCAGAATCTGAGTCCAACCCTTAGAGCCCCAAGAAGGTAACCTGCTGAAACAAATGCCCCAGGCTCTGTTCCAGATTCAAGGTGCTCCACCCAGCTAGCAAGGGCCAGCTGCCCACAGTTATAGACCCGGATGTTGATTTAGAGGCTGGTTTCTGGAGCCACTATTTTGGATCCTGCTGACCATGCATGAGCAGTGAATAGCAACAAGGGCTTAGCTGTCAGGCAGAGCAAGGGGATCCAGGGAATTGGGGGTGGGCAGGCTGGGCTACGGGGTGAGGATTAGCTTTGTCTGCTCTGGAGAATTATAGGCCTCACTAACCCAAGGGAAAAGCCGAGTTCTCCATCCTGCCTGGCTGGGCACAGACTTCTGCTGGGACATGTGTTTACCTTTTGGAAGAGGCCCAGAGAGCACCTGAGGCAGCCAGCTGGGACTAGGAACAAGTGCTGCAGGGAGGAGAATGGGGAGCTTCTGGGCAGCACCTGTCCTTCTCGGCCAGAACCCAGAGATCCTGGATCCAGTAGGCAACATCCAGCCTCATTTTAGCTTCTCTGAGCCTAAGTTTGTTCATCTGTAAAATAGGGATATTAAATCTCTATGAGCCAGAGAGGGCTGTATATGTTTGTACAGTTTATAAATTGCAGGAGTGAGTGGGTCCTAAAACACATCCTGTGCTCAGCTCCCTGAGTTGAGCACTGTGACTTGGAACTAGGTCTACTGATTTGGTCAGAGGTGACCCTTTTTTTGATTTGCAACAAAGGAAAAGGACTTGCCCTCTGGAAATAGAGCAGATGGTAGAGAAGGATATAGACTCCTTAAGCCCCCAGGAGAGGGTATGGCTGTCCCCAGAAAGCCTTGGCAGGGGAGCAGAGAGAGAGGTCAGAGGTGGCCCAAGGAGACAAGATGAGCTGGGAAGAGGGTGTCAGGGTGACCAAATGGTGAGATGCTGTGGCAGGTGGAGCTGGGAGGAGAGGAGGTCTCCTGTGGAGGCAGGCCCAGTCCTGGGGCCAGGTTGGGGATCCACTCCCCCTGGTGGACCCTGTAGAGAGGGCACAGTAACATAGAACTCTCCCTGAAGGTAAGGTTACAGGAGAGAGGGTGGGAGTCTTGGGGTCCTTGAGCCCAGAGAAAGCCTGGTGAGAGACTACCAGCTGGAAAAGGATGACAGAGCACCAGGCACTTATAACCCAGATGACAGGTGATGCACAAGGTGTGGATGGACATTTTGGTAGCTTGAGGAAGAACACTTCACTGAGGCTTGCAGGGTCCAGGGGGATCCCCAGAAGTGACATCTAAACTGAGACATCTCAAAGAGACCCCAGTGAAAATGTGTGAGGATGTGCATTCAGGCGCTGTAACCTGAAGCATGTATAAAGCACCAAGAGGTAAGAGAGTGGAACATTTCTGGAAAGTGCAGGTGGATTTAGCATTTCTTAATTACACAGCATGTATGGGAACAGAATTAGAAGAGAAATGTCTGGAGACATGAGAAGTTCTCAGAAAATGAATCTTTATACTTTGTCAAGCTGTCTGTCTTTGGGGGGCTGTAAGTGTTAGAGTGACATGATCAGATTTTCAGTTTAGTAAGATGTCTGGGGCCTGCGTGGAGATTGGGAGGGGCAAGGCTAGAGGCAGAGAGACCATCAGGGGCTGAGCAGGAAGCCAGGTGAGGTGGCTTGAATTTGGGTAGTCGGCAAAGATGAAGCTAAATGAGCAGATCCGAGCTCGCTTTAGGAGGTGGAATTGGTAGGCCAACTTTAAGAAAGGCAGGAGTCCAGGGTGACACCCACCACAGGCTTGGGTGATAATGCCTGTCAGAACCCTTCACTAAAATAGGAACTAGGAAGAGGAATGGGTCCGGGTGGGAGGTGATGAAAAGTTCAGTTTGATAACTCAAGGGCAGTATTCAAATGAAGGTGGCCAGTAGTATACTGAGGTTTTTGAGCTCAGAAAAGAAAATTGGGCCGCCATAGGGGTCTGAGAGTCATCAGCCTAGAGATGTGAACTGAGGCTGTGGGAGCCAGAGGACCTCCCCCCTCTCCCAAGGAGTGAGAACACAGAGAGAAGACACAGAGGCCAGAGCTCTCAAGAGACCTTGACATTCAGCAAGGGTCTGCTGGAGGAGGGAAGTGCTACATAGGAACCGGCAGAGAGGTGAAAGGAAAGCCAGCCCATCTAATCCTCATAAATACCTCACGTACAGGTGAGGAACTTGGGGGCTTTTTGCACTGTTTTATTTTATTAGGGCACAAGAAGTAAGAAACTCAAAGCCAATGTTGCCCTATCATATAACCATCCTTCACTAAGAATTTGGGTGTGTCTCCTACCCTCTTGTTTAATGCCTCTATTAGGTTTCTGTGATTTCGGTCAGTGCTTTTGAAAGCAGAATGAAGATGAAAAGACTGACTGGATTCAGGAGATAGCAGCATGTTTGTGCACAGCATGTTTTGACAGTCGGTTTTTGATACAGGGCAGGCATGTGAAGGATGGTGATGCCTCAAACTTTGGTCTTTATTCAGACAGTGAACTCAGACTCTGTCTCTAGACTGCCATCATAGGTTGTCTAGCCTTCTGGAACCTCATGACCATCCTAGGAGTGAGCCACTGCCCCACAAACCACCAGAAGATGAACTCACCAGAAGATGAAGTCTTTATTATGAGGAACCTTTTATTATAGAGACAGACTGAACTCTCTTTTGCATAAAGAATCTTTGGATTGGGTCAGGGAATATCCACCTGCTAAAGGTCACCACCAGCTCTCCCTGCCTCTGCCTCAGCTAAGCCCCCACTTGCTATTTACATCTCAAGGTCACCGGAAACAAGGCCCCCAGGTCCAGGCTGGTTAGGTGGGCCATGCCGGCCAGAGGGTCAGGATTCCTGGCTGCCCACCAGGTCAGAGCCGGCCCGTCTCCCGCCCCAGTCGGTTGTCCAGGACCTGGAGCTGCCGGAGGAAGCCTGAGTTGGGGCAGATGTCGCGGTGGGCCTGCACTGTCTGGATGGCCTCCACCAGCGTCATGTTCTCGCAGATCATGAGGAAGGCCAGGACAACTGTGGCAGAGCGGCTCACCCCCATGGCACAGTGTACCAGCACACGGCCTGTGGGGAGACCCAGCCTAGCATCAGGTACCCGTCCTCACACCGCCCACCCCAGAGGGAATCAGAGATGCTTCTGCCCACCTGTCCCAGCATCCTGGGATACTGACACTGTCCCCAGTGTCATGTGGCACAGCTGAGGCCCAAGAGGAAAGGGACTCGCTCAAGGTCACATAGCATGCTAGTGGCAGGGCTAAGGTTAGCAGCTGGGAGGCCCTTCTCCTGCTCCAGGTGCTTCCTTTGCAACTTTGGCATAATTGAGGGTCAGCACTCCTGGAGTCCCCTGGGTTTGCATCAGGTTACGGGGGTGTCCACCTACCTCCCTGTCCTCAGTCCTGCCCTCTCCCCTGCCCCTGCAGCTCTACACCAAGGCCTCATCTTACAGGAACCCACTCGAGAGCCCTTGCTAGGTCTTGGACCTTCCGCCCAACACCTGGCCTCTTACTGAGGGGTATGGTTACCCTGATGACCACACTGGACCTTAGTTATATCTATGATCGTTAGTTTCAAGGGTGAGGTTCCCCCCTGAAGGGACTGCTCACTAAATGTGAGTAGTGAGCCCCCTGGGGTGGGAGGGTGGCTAAAGGACCCCACCTTCCATGTATTGGAAAAGTGGATAACCCCAGATCCTGCCTGCACCCCTCTCCATTCCCATTCCTTCCCCAGCAGCTGACCTTGGGGAACGCTGAGGGCACTTCGGATGTATCGAGCAACAGGCAGAAAGTAGACACTGAGGTCAAAGAAGGGGTTGTCATCAGCCTCGATGCCATAGTACTCCAAGGGCATTCCACGGTAGAACTTGGCACCTGTGTCCACCTGAAACTTGCCTGCGGCGACATTCACAACATGGGTGATGCCCAGCTGGGTCAGCTTGTTCTTGTCCCGGGCTGCGTACCTGAAGGGGCACGGGAGGAGGTGGAGTAGAGCTCACTGAGTCTGCCCCGGCTGCACTGGAATTCACCCCTTGGCCTCCTCTGTTGACCTCTCCCAAGGGTAGAGCCTGGAATCAGTGAACTGGTCTGGGTGAAGGGGCTCCATTTCACTCAGGCCAACTTTTCTGGAGGGCAATTCAGCCACATGCATTAGAAGCCTCAAAAATGTACACTTGCCCCAGCCTCCTAGGAACTTAAAGAATTCCAAATGTGCTCACAGACAAATGTAAACTGTATCTAGTGATATTTAAGATAGAGAAAAAGTGGGAGGTGGGGAGAGTCATTAAATAGCCTGTAAGAGGAGATTGACTGTTGATACAGCTGAATGAAACACTGCACCACCACTAACATGTGACGGATAGATGCAGGTGAACAAGAAAAGGTGTTGGTACTGTGCTGAGAACCTATGAAAAGTACAGGATAACAAAACAGAATGTCATTTAAAAGTGCTTTTAAAGTATGTTGTGCAGTTCCATTTAAAAACTTTCCTATATAAAGCAGATTACAAAATGAGATTATAAAGTGATACCATTTTTGTTAAAAAAAGAACTGTGAAAAAGCATTTATGTATGTATGTGTGTATGCATTTTTTTTTTAAAAGTCAACAAGGATTTTACAACTGGTTATCTGTGCATGTAGGGGAGATACATATTTGGCCATATGTTAATAAGATATTGATCTGTATTTTCTAAATATTAAGGAAAACTTATAACAGCCACATATATTCATCCATATGTTCTAAATTTTAAGACAACTTTTAGGGAAAATGACTCACATTGCACACTCTCTCTCTATATATATATCCTAGAGAAACATGTGTGGTTCCCAGGGTACATGTACTAGAATGCTGTTAGAATTTCTGTTTATAATAGACCCAAATTGGAAACAATTTAAATGGAATGGATAAACTGTGATATTTACATGCAAATGAATAATATATAGCAATGAATTGTATGCTACATATATTGCAGGCATCTCCCAATTTTGAGCAAGTGATGCCAGTTACAAAATACACAACATGACTCTATTCCTATCACTTTAAAGGATAGGCAAAACTAACACAAGTGGTGAAACTATAAAGAAAAGCAAGGAAATAACTATTTCAGTACTCAGTGGTTATCTATAGGGGAAAAGGTTATACTGAGAAGGGTTCAGTGGAGGCTTCCAGGGCACAAGTAATGTCTTATTTCTTGACCTGGGGGGCGAAACAGACTTTGTGCACTTTCTTGGATATGTTCTAGTTCCACAAAGTAGTAACAGTGTAAAAGGAAATAAATATGTGAAAAGAGATGGTCGGAGGCAAAGAGGGTGCCAACTCTGCTCCTTACAGACTCCGGGAGAGGGTCCCCTTCTGCTCCCCCCACCCCCCACCATGGATCGTACTTACGCATCTCCCAGGAAGAGGTTGGGCCAGACTTCGTTGATGTGGTTCAACATGGCAGCCCGACGGACCCACAGTAAGCGCTGCAGCGAGGCCAGCGTGGGTGGCTGGTAGGGGGACACCCGGACTGACCCATGGATCTTGGGCCTCCGGAGGTCCTGCTTCTGCAACGAGTCCATCCTGGAACAGAGTGGACACTGCAGTGGCAAGTGGCAAGCTCCCCACGGGTGGGTCCAGCTGACATGGAGGCCCAGGCATGGTGCAGTGCCCAGGTGCCACTGGGATGCTTCAGAAGGGCCTCAGTTATTTCAGATGAGGTTATGAACTAGCTCTACTGGGGCTGAGGCCTAGACCCTTTCCACAGGAAACCAGGGAGCCAACCCCTTGTCACCACTGTGGAGCCAGGAAGCCCTCTCCCCAACCCTCTCTTAGAAAGTTTGTCCAAGGGGCCCTCAAAGCTCCCTGTTTGTAGCAACTAGTCCAGTGCAGACCCCACCCCTTATGTCTCCGGTTACTTGGGAGTTTCTAAGGATGAGAACTCCAGATGGCTGTGGCCCACAGAAGGCACTTAGACCCCCACACCCAGGCAGCTCATCTCAAGCCCCGTTTCTCTGCTGCTTCTAGGGCTGGTCCTTAGGCTCCCATCCCTTCCCACTTTCAGGTGCTTGAAGGTCTGAGCCCATCTCTGGAGTGAGGAGCCTGGACTATGAACTGACCCTTGTTGGCACTTCCCTGCTGAATGCGCTGATGCCTCTTGGGTGCTGGGGCCTCATTCATGGAAGGTCCCTATTTTACATAGGAGGCAGCTGAAGGTCAGAGAGAATAATCTGTTAAGTGATGCTCAAAGCTGTATGGTCACTAAGGAGCAAGGCTAGGGTTTCAGTCCCATTCTGTGTGCCTTCAGTTCCATCCCCCAGCCTTCGCGTTACCCACTTTGAGGTCTCCAGAGTGGTTGCTAACCCATCTTTCTCTACAGGGGAGCCTGCTGTAGCTGTTCCGTGTGTGCCTGTAGGCCCTGGGATTTTCCTCCTTACCCCTGTGACTCAGGCCAGTGCTGCAGGTCAGGCCTCACCCCGGTGGGGTGGCTCGTGTCAGGAGTCAGCTGGCTGAGGGAGTCCGAGACCCTGCAGAGCTGGGATGTCAGTGGCACCAGAACCTGGGTCTGGTGCTGGGCTGGGAAGGAGTGCCTCTCTCGGCTAACCGGCCCTGGCCCCTTCAACCAGTAACTAGGGAAGGTACAAACTGGGAAGAACTTCTTTGCTCTGTGGTAGGCGGTGCCAGGACCAGGAAGAGAAATGGGCACCCAGGAGGCCACTGGCTTGGCCAGGCTCACCCAGCGGGCAGTGGGAGGGCAAGGCGGAAGCGAAGACCCGGCTTTCCCTTTCATCCCCACTGTGACCTCTCAGGGCAGGCTGAGTGGCCTGCCACCTACCTATGGCATGGTCTGGGGTCAGGAGTGGGGGAGTGGATTCAGGGACAGGACCCAGCACATGAGCAGAACGGGGCCGGGGCAGGTTCCGCCTGGAACACAAATGCTGTGAAGCGGCTAGAATTCCAGGTCCTTCCCTTGGAACCGGTGGGGGTGGGGCCTGAGAGCAGACTCAGGCCACTGTGGACTGAAGTGCCATCCTTCCACACCTCCAGACCCCTCTCTGCTTGGTGTCTCTTTGGGATTAAGGGCTCTTGGCCCTGGAACTCCCCAGGGAGATGGGAGACTACGTGAAGTGGTGGGAAAAGAACTTTAGAAAGAGTGCAGAGAGCTTAACCACAGCTCATTCTGAGGTCAAGAGCAAGCCTTAGCTCCTGTCTAGGCCATGATTTCTTTTTTTTTTTTTTAGGCCATGATTTCTTTTCCTCATCTTCAAGATACTGGCCTTGCCTGCTTTAAGGAGTCTCTGGAAGGTCTGATCTGATCTGAGAGAGGAGTGGCTGGGTTTGCAGAAACTACAGGGTAGACCGAAGTGTATATTGTTGGAGTGGGGAGAGGTCAACAGCCACACGGGTCTGGTGCTACCAGCTGGGGCTGCAGGAGTCCCAGGTGGGGTGAGATGGGGCTTTGGGAAGCCTTGCGGGCGCAGCTGCAGGCCTCTGAGCTTGGTGTGGGGTAAGGCCGCCACCCAGTGTCCAGTGGGTGTCTTGCAGCTCAGCCGTGCCAGACCGGCAAACTCCCGCTGAGACAGAACTTGTCCCTGCTCCTCCTGGAGGCTCCTGGGAGATGGAGGAGCCAGCAGAGGGGTCGGGGATGGGAGCTGCCAGGCCACAGCCCAGCCTCAGCCTCCTCAGGGCCTAGGCCCAGGTCTGGAGAAGGGGGCCTTTTCCTTGAACTTAGGGGTACGTGTTGTTAGGCCTCACCTTGGACTTTACACCCGATGCTCACGGATATACCCTCTACGTGTGTGCTCTATCCTGCGAGGGTCCAGCCCACCTTGTCAGCCAGAGTCAGGCCCAGCCCCCACCCAGCGACTCATCCTTAGAGCTCTGGGCACATGCACAGAAGGGAAGTCGGTGGCTGCAGCAGCCCCCGTTTTCTGCCATCCCCAGATCTAGACTGAGAGTCCTGCCTGACCCCTCCTCCTGCATCTTCTTGGCCACAGCAGGGTGAAAGCTGGGCCCGATGTCCAGACGGGATCGGGCGCATTCAGGGTGACATGGCTGTAGACATGGGCCCAGCGTCCAGCAGGGATCGGCTCTGCCTGGCTCTTCGCCCCACTCCCTCTGGTGCCGCTTCTGCCTCCTCCCTGTGTCTCCCCCTAAGCGGAGCAGCTGCCTCTGTGGGCAGTGCTCTTCCTGCTCTTGAGCTGCTGCTGTTTACAAGTTCAGATGCCTGTTTTCTGCCTTTGTGCCTCTCGTCCCCTCTACGTTGCTGTTGCCAGTGCCTCTTGTCTCCACCCCCCCTCACAGGACCTCATGCTCCCCAACAGCCTCCCAGCACACCACCCCACATGCCGCAGCCTCAGACCAAGGCTCAGGCCTGCACAGGGCAGGGGAGCAGCCGTCTGCCGTCCACCCCATCCTGGTCTTCCCTCCTGCTCACTCTCTCCTCCTCCTCCAGGCAGACCACATGGGGCCACAGGAGAGGTGAGGCCAGAGAGCTCAGGGCAGGACAAGCGAAGAGTCTGGCGAAGGAAGCCTTGGGGAGGGTGGCAGGCGGGCGGCCAGTGGTGAGCTGCCTGTGACCCTGTACTCTGCGTGCTGGCCCTTGGAGGAGGGCAGACCTGGGCCAGGTTCTCAGGTCTGGAGCTGGGATCTGTGTGGTCTTCTCTGAGCCAGTTTTCTTAGTGGAGCTGCTGTGAGAATGCCATGAGTCAAGGAAGTGTTTAGGGCACCTCCCCCAGGGCCTGCCTCCTGGTAGATGTCCAGTAAATGGTGCATCTTACTCTTATTATCATCACTCTTACCCTATGAAGCCTCAGTCATATCCCACGGGACAGTGAGGCTTGGTCTCTTATCTCTTTGTGTTCCTTAATTTTTCTTTCTCTGTCCAGTAATGGTTATTATATTTACCACTAACTCAGGATATGCTTTGTATTAGACAGAGCTAAAGGCTTACATTTTTCTCACTGAATTCTCACAGCACCCTTATGAGGCCGATTACATTTACCATTGCCATTTTTACAGATGAGGAAACTAAGGCTCAGAAAGATTAAGCTCTATGCCCAAGGTCACACAGCCAATAAGCACAGGAGCCAGGATTCAAGCCCAGGTTGATCTGATTACTAGGCTTCATCTGTGCCTCTATCTCCGGCCCAGTCTCCCCGCTAATGCAATGCAGCCGCCTCCCCTACCCCGGCACCCACAGGCACAGGTGTCCCGGCCCTCTTTACCCAGCATGCTCTGCAGCCCCCAGAGTAGGGGCACTCACCCACCTGTGGGGGTATTTGGCCCAGGCTGTGGTCTTCTCTGACAGGCAGTTTTTGCTCCCAGCTTCCAGACGCCTGTCTCTGCACACTTGATGCTGTTTCTATTTTTTGATTGGAGTTTAATTATAAAGCATGATGCGCTGCTCCCCTCCTCTGGCCTCCCCCTGCCACTCCCAACTCACCCACAGGTCCCCGGCACGGACAGTGCCAAGCCCAGCCAGGCACCTGGCCCCGCTGGGCGTAGAGGCAGTCCAGCAAGGGGGTCTGCCTGTGGCGTGGGGGTATGTGGATGTGGGTTGTGGGACAGGAAGAAGGGAGACGGAATAAGCCATTTGGGAAGGCCTGTTGGTCTTCATGGGGAGCACGTGGAGTATGGGCAGAAAGTTAAAGCAAGAAGTCATCCCCATGGGGGAGTGGGGAAGAGAACAGCCAAATCACATCCCAGCTGGCAGCACTGCGGACATCAGAACCCAGGCCCAAGGGCCCCTCCCTGGGAGCCAAAGGTTATAGGACTGGCCCAGGATTAAGATCCAGAAGATCAGGCTGAGGGAAATGTGGGCAGAAAGACAGACAGAGATATAAGTGGAGTTCAGAGCAGGTCTTTGGAACAGGCCTGGCCTACAGTCAGAAACCATGCGTCTGGAAGCCACCCTATTCTCTGCGAAGCTCCTCTCTCCCCCAGAAGACATTCCTGGAGCAGACCTCCCGTCCCTTTAAAGTCTCTTCCAAGGCTGACGGCTCAGTTAAGAGACCTTGGATTTGGGTCTATTAAGAATACTCCCCCCCACAGAAATACAGAACAGACTTTTGAACTTTGTGGGAGAATGTGAGGGTGGGATATTTCAAAAGAACAGCATGTATACTATCTATGGTGAAACAGATCACCAGCCCAGGTGGGATGCATGAGACAAGTGCTCCGGCCTGGTGCACTGGGAAGACCCAGAGGAATCGGGTGGAGAGGGAGGTGGGAGGGGGGATCGGGATTGGGAATACATGTAAATCCATGGCTGATTCATATCAATGTGTGACAAAACCCAATGGAATAAAAAAAAAAAAGAATACTCCCCCCCTTCAGAGACCCTCCTCATATACCCATGCTTCAGTACTCTTCTCCACTCACACCCCCAGACGACCCCCACACAGATGATTAATTACCTGCAGCCACGCCTCCTCTGGGTCTCTGAAGCTGGAGCTCCAGCAAGCTGGGCTCAGCCCTTACTGTGGCTCCCTGTGCCCTGGGGAGGGCTGATGGAGGCAGCTGTGGCCACAGGCCACACTTAGAACTAAGGAACACTTAGAACTGCCCCTCCCACTCCCATGTCCCCCGCTCCTCGGGGAACTTAAAACCCCTGGGAGAGGAGTCCTCAGGGCCTGGCTGAGAGGGCAGCCCCTTCCCACCTGTGAGAACTGGAGGCCGTGGCTGAGAGGGAGTGCAGGCAGCAGGAGGAAATGGATGGAGTTGCAGGCGCTAGGGCGGGCCCCGCACTGGGCTCTTACCATCTTCTGGGTATCCACCTGGGCCACAATCTCCAGCAGCACCAGCAGGGCCAGGGCAAAGTGGCAGAGCCCCATAGCAGGGAGTAAGGCCCAGCTCTGGGGGAGAAATGAACTCCATGTTACATGCAGGTAAACCGAGGCTCAGATTGGCCGGGACTCACCAGGGCAGGGACAAGAGGGGCCAGCTAAACCTGCTTCTGCCTTGAGCCTCTGTTAAGATCAAGTGGGTTATGGGTGCCAAGACAGATAAAGAGGCAAGTTTGGGGCCCAAGGCTCATGAAGAGAGATGACCTCTCCCCAAAGCCCCCTCACCTCTGAGTCCTCAGCCCTAGGACTGCTGTGTACAGTCACACAGGTTGCTCACTGCACAACTCTTGGGGCCCCAGCTTCACAGACTATTTTGTGGATGTAGCCCCAGGAATTGTGCAAGGCCATAGCCCAACTGACTCCCCCAAAGCCAGCTGCCTGAAAAGAAAGATGCAGAGGTCTGAAGTCAGAGGATTTAAGGCCCCAGGCTGAGGAAGTGGGGTGATTGGGCATGATCAGAGATGTGCTGTTGTCCCAGTTCCCAAAACCTGCCTAGAGGAATGAGCAAGATGGGAAGATGCTCTTCCCATCCTCCTCTCGGCTCCCACACCTGCAGAACGCCCCACAACAGTTTCCCACCCAGCATCGCCTTAGGCCTAATCCCAACCCCAGCTATAATGCTTATTTTCTTTCATGGCATTCACCCTCAAACTAACCGAGACCTCCTTCTTGCCCCAATTCCCAACCCCAAGATGCTCATCCTCCTAACAGCACACGGGAAGGGTTCATATTGCTCACGTGCTCCCCCTTGGCCAGGCTGGTTATGCATTCAGAGACAAAAGCAGCTCTTATGGGTGGTGGCCAGGGGGAGATTCGTTCATGCCCCAGGGAGGCTCTGGCAGGAGGAGAAAGCTGCTACTCTCCTAACTCCCAGAAGAGCCCAGGACAGTGTCCCACTGCCAGCTGGCAGCCCTTCTGAGCCAGTGGGTGGTGGGGCACAGCCAAAGTCAGGATTGAGGAGAGATGAAGGAAGGAACAGTATGGGTAGCAGGAGCTGGAGGTGGGATAGGGGAAGTGGAGAGCATCTCTGGAGGCTTAACCTTCCCTCAGATGGCCCTCAGTGGGGATGTGAATATAAGGAAGATGAGCTGTTGGAGCCAGACAGGGACAGCCCCAACATGGGCATGGTGGGAGAAGAAGGACAGGGGGCATTCTGCAGCTGCCTCACAATCTGGGGCCCCCACAGCCTCTCCACCCCCAGGAAGGGACACCCCTGCCTCCTCTCAGTTGAGCAGGAAGAAAACACAGAGCTAATGCCAAAGAAATTACAGCAGCACCTTGGCAACCATTTGTGGGCTGGGAGCCTGAGACGCACCATTGCTGCTGGGGGAGCCAAGCTCATTCTACTGGGCAGCTGGGGACACTGGGGCCTCTAGCAGAAGGGAGGTGGCTTGGGCAGAGGAGATACTGGGGATCTGTCCCTTTTATGCAGCTTAAGGACTGAGGGATTTTGCTCCAGATGCACTGAACATGGAACGGGAGGAGGCAGAAGGTAAATGGATAGACTTCAGGAAGGCTTTATGTCCTATGGGGTCCCCAGAATCAGAGAGGGAGGGAGGTTACGAAGGGTCCTTCTCTAGATCTATGAGATCACATTGGGTGGGGTACGAAGGTAGAGAGTTGGGTGCTGAGTCCCAGGCAAAGAACTGAAGGGCGTGGTGACAGGAGAACTTTGTATCAAGCAGTGAGGAGGTTGTGGCCAGTGGCGGGAACACCTGTTCCCTTTCTCCATTGTGGGAATGGATGCGCAGGGCTGACATGATAATTAACTAAACTTGGAGCAATAGCTGCAGCCACACGTTTCACCAAGGACTGGGATCCAGACCTGAGCGGAGGGTGTGCAGAGGTGTGGGAAGGGCCAGACAGCTCAGGTACAGGACTGACTGTGCTCCTATCTTGGTAGGGTTCAGGTGAACCCCACAGGCTTTTGGCCAAGGAGGTAGGGCAGGTTAGCACCAGGACCTTAGGAAGGCCTCACCTCTTCCATTTTATGCTTCCCACCCCTTTCTTTCCCAGCCTTTCCATCTGCTCTGGCTCTGAAGAATCTGTAGGTGGGCTGGGAGTGGGGGGAGGGACTGATGATCAAGTTGCCTCAGCCAGGCCTAGGATTGGTGAGGGCAGCCCAGTAGCTTGGGTAATGGGCCAGGCCCCTTTCAACCCTCTCTTCCAGCCCCGCTCAGCCCTGATACCCAACCTCTGAACTGCACTCATTCATGTCCCCTGCCAGGCCTCACCCAACCCCTTACTCTAGCTGTACCCTTGCCCTCTGTCCAGCCCTCACCTGACCTTTCACTTCTCACTGCACCCAGCCGTCGCCCCTCACACCCTGCCCAGCCCTCACCTGGCCCCTCAGCTCCGGCCTGCACCCCGCAGCTGCTGGTCCAGCCGGCAGAGCTGGTGGAGGAAACCTCTGTTGGGGAAGACCCATCGGCGCTCCCTCACGGTGATCACCGCCTGGCGCAGGGAGAGCTGCTGGCGCAGCATGAGGTAGGCCAGGACCAGTGTGGCAGAGCGGCTCACCCCGACCACGCAGTGCACCAGGACCTTGGCTGAGGAAGACATCTGCTGAAAGACCCTTTCCCACCAGCCAGCCCACCCAGTGGCTGAGGTGGGGACCCAGGTTCCTTCCCTTGCTCTGCTTTGGGTGTATTCTGTGACCCTCGGCAAATCACTCAACATGTATGGGCCTCCATTTCCCAATCTGTCAAGTAGGTATATCAGCACCTCTTATGCCTACCCTTGGGATGGGGTACACACACCCCAACACGGCTTCTAGGACCCTCTGTGGGCTGGCCCTGCTGACCCTGCAGCCTCATCGCAGGCTGTCTCACCCCAGCTCTCAGCTCTGGAAACACTGGGTAACTTGCAGTCCCTTGAAGCTGTCATGGTCCCTGGCCTCCAGCCTTCCCACACGCTCTTTCAACTACTTGTAAGTTTTTCCCTTCTGTCAGTCTGACTAACATCTACTACTCATTTGTCAGGATTCCACTGAGACACGGCTTCCTGACTACTCATGGTATCACTTGAATCACAAAGCAGCTCATCCTTTATGCATGGGGCCCAATGAATCCTGTTGTAGAGGGAATTCCCCCCAAATTCCTGATCCTCTGAATCCAGGACCCTGTCCTGTGCTCCCATGGCTCTTCACTTCTACCTACTCATTTGAGTAGCGCTCAGATGTAATACTTCACATTTTGAATGTCTTTCCACCAGGGACCCTGCTTTGCTTAAAGCAAGTATCTAGTGTCCCCGTGTCTAGCTCCATGCCTGGCACAGAGAAGATAATAAATAGTTGATGAATGAATAGGTGAAGAAAAATGAAGGTCAGGATACTTGGTATTGAGAAGTGCTATGAGCCACAGTCTTGTCTTTCCCATGACACAGAGGAGAAACTGAGGTTCAGAGAGGGACACTGGCTCATCCAGGGTCGGGTAGCAAGGGGCATAGCTCTCACCCAGGATGAACACAAAGCAGCTTCCCCAGGCTCCTTTGTTGCACCCCAAGTATTAGAAGATTTTTTTTTTCCATTTGAAAGTACTTTGGGGCATAAACCAGACATCTAGATACCAGATGGCAATCTCCCAAGGCTGAGTTATGCAGAGAAAGAACTGTTTTGTTGTTTGGGAGACCTGGCTTCCAGCCCCAGGGCTGCTCCTAACTCGGAGCATGACCTTGTACTTCAGGCCTCCCTTTCCCTGTCTGTGGGGCAATGCTACTGGATAAAGTGCTGGGACACTGAGCAGAGAATTTTAAAAACATGATGACTTTTTAAAAACTAGGGGTGGGAGGGCACTGATGTTAAAGGGGAAACTGGACATTCCCCCCATGACTGAGCTGGGTAGGATAGGGGTTCAGATGCAAAGTCCTACCCCCAGGCGTGCTAAGGGCACGGTGGATGAAGTCAGCTGCAGAGGAGAAGTAGGCACTGATGTCGAACTCAGGAAGGTCGTGGGCTGGCACCCCCAGGTAGCTCACACTGCTGCCATAGAAGTCAGGGCTGCCCTGACAGTAGAGGCCCCCGTGGGCGGCATTCAGCACGTGGGTGATGCCCAGCTTCCATAGCTCAAAGCGGTTATTTGCTGTGGCCCTAGGGAGGGGAGGAAGGGGAGCCATGAGGTCTGGGAAGGAGGCTTTGTCTGGTCCCCCTGCTTCAGAGCGATGAATCCATTAGGGTCCAGAAGGAGCCAGAGGAACTTGTGGGGTTCACAGCTCACAGCCCCACCCAGGAGCTTTCTGGTAGGGGAGCTGGTAGTACAGGGATGTAGCTTTAGCCTCTCTTTGCTTCCTGAGGCAATCCGCCCCAGCCATGGCCAGGACAGGAAAGAAAGGATTGCTTCAGCCCTAGGACCCAGTTGCACCTCCCTTCTTGCCCCATGCCCTGCCCCACACATCCGGCTCTTCCTGGCCACTACCTCATACCTGCTTCTAATCTGCAAATATTTAAAGGTGACACCTTCCTTGATTCACCTCCAGTCAGCCTTCCTTACCCAGTCTGTGTCCAGAGGAAGAAGGCTGGAACCGGAAAGGGGAGCTCTCTGTCCACCCCATCTCTCACCCCCAAATCACCACGATTCCCCGTCCTTTGCACCCCACCCCTCCCCCCACAAGACCCACCAGTTGTTCGGAATGTGCCAGAAGACTGGGAACCTCTGGGAGTTCCCTTCTTTCAGGCAGGCAAAGTCCCTACTCCCCCTGGTGGCTGCACCTGATCACTGCACTGTTGCTAGCACGAAGGGGTCCTGGACAAAGTCCCTGGCTTGGGAAACTCAGAGCAGAACCAGTTGCCCTTTCTCTCACCCCAACCCCCCATCTCTGGTAAAGATCCCAAGAACTGTCTCTCCTTGTCCTCACCCCCACGTCCCTTCAGCCAACTACCACTCACGCATCTCCTATGTAAAGGTTGGGCCAAACTTCATCCACGTGGCTGGAAGAAACCTTCCCTGCCCTCAGGAGCTCCTCCAGTTCCAGGACGCTGGGGCAAGGCGTGGCTTCGGCATCTCCCCTCAGCTGTGGGAGCGAAGCCTCCGCCATGGGCCAGCCCACCCACCCCTCTGTCTCTGTGGTCACTCCTCTCTGCCTCTCCAGTGTCATCCCTCCTTCCTAGAGACTGGCAGGGACAGGTGAGACAGCAGCAAGTGACTCAGCAAATTACAGGGGCCTCTAGAGAAAACAGGACGTTTTCCTCCCCAAGTCACCCCCTAGCCCGAAACTGCCTGACCACAGGGAATCAGATATATCTCTGCAAGTCACTTTACCTCTCAGCCTGTTTCTTCATCTCTCAAGTAAGGAGAATTTTAAGGATTAACGGAAACAAAAGATACTCTAACACACAGTAGGTGTTAATAGATTTAGAGTCCTGTATTTGGTTCTGAGGACTGAGTTAAGGTAGAGATCCAGGGTGCAGAGGAGGTGGTTGGCTCCAAGGATGCATGATGGGAAAAGTTCTTCAGGTTTGGGTGGGTCACATACTAAGTGGAAACTGTATGACTGTTGGATGAGCTTCTGGATTATGGGACTCAGGGGACGTTCCCTGAGTTACAGAATCTGAGAAATGTGGAGAGGAGGCCTGGAGGACCTCATCTAAAGGGTGCCCACAGGATTTGTGGGGGAAAGTTTGAACAATAGTTCTGTTATGAAGATGACTGATTTCTCAAAAGAGAAGGCTAAAATGGGCCATGTGTGCCAGAGAGGCAGAAGGGAGAGATGAATGTTTCCCTCTACCAGAGCCAAAGAAAGGATGTCATCAAAAATATTTTTGGGTGGGAGGGAGATTCCTCTGCCTATAAGGGATTTTGTCCTCACAGCAAAAACAGAGAAAGTCTGTATTTGTCCTTCTGCCAGAGCTCCTTGTAGGCTGAAGTGAGATGTTTTGCCCACTCTCAGATGCCTTCATGAAGGCTTTGTGGGGGGCACGAGCTGTAGTGGGGAGGCTCCCAGTTGCACCTGGCTTTGAGTCTGGTTTGAGGGTAAAGGCCATACCAGGGCATTCCATGGAAGCAGATTGCACTCATGTCCACCCCAGAATCTATCCCCACTCCCATCAGAGCCACTGACACCTGCCTTGCACCGCTGGAGGAAGCAAGGTGATGAGGCGGCTGGAGCCCAGGTCCAGGGCCAGTTTTGGTCTTGGTTTGTGCCACTGCTAGGCCTGAGGTGGGGGCTCCCTCAGGGTGGGGTAGTACAGTAAAGCGAGAAGAGCATAGATTCTGAAGTTAGACTTCAGTAGGAATACTGGCTTCGGCACACATTAACTGCCTAAGCTGAGGCAAGGTTTCTTGGCCCTTCTCTGTCGTGATACCCTGCAGAGGTGGAACAAGGATTAAGTGATATATTTATATGGCATCTGGCATAGGGACAGTCAGAGAGTAAAGGGGCAATAAACAGTAATAATGATGACTGGAGGTTGGCTCTTGGAGAGGAGCTGGCTCCCTGCAAAGGAATTAAGGAAAAGCCTCTCTTGCCCCCAGTTTACTAATCCCATAGGCCCCGCCCCGCCCCGCCTGTACCAGCGCCTCATCGCTCATCTCTTCAGCTTTGGACCATTTGGTCCATTTGCATGCTGTCTCGGGTTTCCTTGCGCCCTTTTCAGGTCGCCGCCCTACCCTCACGCCCATCTTGAACCCCGAGTCCCTTCCGGTTTTGGCCCCACCCCTACCCTAGGGCTCCGCCTCCCGCCGATGGGCCCCCGCCTCGCGAAGCAGTTCCGGTTCGGATTCGAGCAGCTGCCGGCACGGATAAGACCGCGGCCGGAGCGGGGCCGCAGCGATGCCTGCGCGCAGCCGCCACCGCCCCAGCCTCCACTCCGGCTCGCTTACCCGGGCTCCGCCCCCACCCCTTAAGGCGTCTCTCTCCCGGGAGGCCCGGAGGGCACCGGACTCTGATAGCTGCTCGGACGCCGACTCGGAGGCGGGTCCGGGGAGCCCGATTCGGAACGAGGAGGTGAGCAGCAGCTGAGGTGGAGGAGAGGGGAGTTCGGGGTGGGCGCGTGCAGCAAGGGTGAGTGGGGGAGTCGGGGATGGAGGCGGGTGGGGGTGCAATGGACAGAATTCGGAGGGGCCCTGGGAGACGGTTGAGGGACCGTGGAGAGTCCCCTTTAGAACGGAATCTGAGGGAAATGGAGGTTATTGAGCCAAGGGCCTGAGGCGGGTGACGATGGCCCCAGACTAAGGGTAAGTAGAGGCCGAGGGGCGAGCGAGAGGGTGTGGAGGCTGAGGGAGATATGGCCTTGAAGAGGCAGGGGCATGGAGGTTTTGGAAAGCCGGGTGAAAGTGAGGGGAAAAGACCGAAGGGTCCCCCGGGAATGTAGGACCGGAGGGGGAGATGCTCTGCGATTGGGCAGTGGGAAGAGGGCTCGGAGGAGCCGATTCAGGGTCGATGTTCCCACTTGGCGAGAGAGAAGGAACTGGGGTGGGACTGACGAGATTGCTGACCTAAGGGGTTGGTACTAATTAGGGGAAGGATTTAGGTTTGAAGAGGAAGGGGCTCTCAGGTGGCAAGTCGTCTGGTCTTGAAGGCCAGAAAGAGAGAAATGGGGTCAAGACAGAAAAGGAGCCCTTGGGGACTAATTTAGGGCTTTGGCATTTTCACAGGCGTCTTTCATAGCATGGAAGATCTCTAGGGTGATATACTTGGATTATGGAGCTTTCTTGTTTGTGGACAGTGAGTCCTTATAAGAATCTGGGATGAGAAGGGTGTTCTTTAACACTGATTTGCCCAAAGGACTAGGAGAAGTAGTGAAAAGGGAGTGATGTTTGGAAAAGATAGTGAAAGGAGTGATTCTGAATATAAAGATAAATCCTTTGAATTTCTTATAACAGTGATAGCATGTTTCTCTTTTTTTGTTTGTATTTTATTTAAATTTAAGTTTTGTCTTAAATACCTGACAAGTTTAGGCAATCTTTAAAAAAAAAAAGATTTAATACTTGATTAAAAAAAAAAAACTAAAGTCGAAACGAGTTTGGACACTTAGATTTTGCAGATACTCAGTACTGACTGATTTCACTCTTGATAGCTTGAGTTGACATATACTGGTCACGGGGTAAAAATATGGTCACTGCAAGTGTCTGGGTTAAAAGTATCTGGTTTTATCTACCTAAAATAGTAGATAAAACTGTGAAATCACCGGAGACCAGGAGACTACCAGACCTTCCTCTCTCCCATGACTCCAGAATTGGAGTTATCTCTTGAAAACTGGAAGAGTACCCTTGACAGATTTGCAGGACCAATACTTTGCAGATATTGTATATATAATATTTTTAGTAGAGTTATCTAGAATAAGAATAGAGGATGCTTATAGCTGTCAGTTAACAGAACTGGGATAGGTGGGTACACAGATGCCTTTTACTGTATGGAAGACATAGTACCAAAACCATGATTGTGCCAGAAAAATAATGATTACCATATCTATATTTAGTTGAAATAGGTTTTCTTTTGTAATTGTTAAATAGCATGGTTTGGTGAAGTGTTTGACTAGCCACCTCTCGTACGTTGTTTTACAACTTTTTGTACAGTTATAGGTTTACAAAGTTGTTGGCATTTCAAACAAAGTTTTAATTAAGTATTTCTAGTCTAAATGGGTATCTTAACAGTTTAATCTTTTTTTTTTTAATGGCTGTTTTTTATTTATTTGTACTTAAACAACAAACCAGCCAAACTGGTACTACTATGATGTGGCAAAATACAAAACATCGTTCTCCAAAAATAGAGTGATGAACAAATTAGGGGCTGTAGTAAAATAGATAAAAGGGGTGGAGGAAATCAGTAAAGCACCCTTCATCTTAAGCACTGAGATTCTTAACAAGTAAAGCCTTCCCATCCCAGAAAATATGAATAATCCTCATCATACGTCTTTGTACTTTTGTTCCCTGTGCTTGAAGTTAGATTCTAGATCCTAAAAGTATCGAAAATATTATATATTATATCCAAAATGCTATAATCGAGTTATCTATAGCCAGACACCTTTTGTCATGTTGTACAATGCTTCTGAAACCTCTCATTGGACTCAGTACCCTTCCCTCAAATTGACACAGAAGATATAGTGAAAAGCAACTTCCTGAGGGAAAGCAGTACAGAATTCTAAAACGAGAAAAATTGTAGAGAATATACAGTCTCTGCTCAGGTTAAGATTGCATACAATAGCCGTCACAAATAGCCATTACAGATCTTCAGGCTGTATGTTGAGAGGGTAGTTTGGGAATAAATCCGTGAATTGCTGCTGGGAACTAAAATAACTTGACAGTTTGCTGTATTACGTTATAATTTTCCCCAGCAGTTCCCAGGGTGGCCTCCAGATCACAGACAGAATTCTGCTGGAGCTGGATCCCGGGCTGCAGGAATTCCTCCATGTAGTTGTTGAACTGATTGTTCCAAGGCTGGTTATTCCAGGCTTGGGGGCACCGGGCCTGACTGTTCCAGGGGTGGTTGCTTCAAGATTGACTGTTCCAGCTCTGGTTGGTCCATGTGGGGTTATTCCAGGTCTGGTTACCCTACATGGGCAGGTTTCCAGGAGAGTTCACCAAAACATCCCTGGTGGTAGGAATAGAAGCCTGGGTATTCTGCTGTTGCTGGGCCCTGAGGCATGCCATTGCTATTCCTTGGCCAGTTGTTTTTCTGCCATTTCTTACATTTCATTCTCTGGTTCTGGAACCAGGTCTTCACCTGCTTGTAGCTGAGGTTCAAGATGTTGGAAAGTTCTTGCATTTGCTGGAGGCTGAGGTATTTCTGCCTCTGAAATCTCATTGAGCGCACACAACTGGGTCTGTGAGAACACAGTTCTCATCTTCCGTTTCTTGACCGGGACGTTGTCTTCCTTCTCTGTGCTCTCCTCCGCAGACGGAGGCAGTGGTTTCACTCTGGGGCTTGTGGAAGAATCAGGACTGTCCTGAATAAGCAAATCCATGGAGGAAGGAAGAGGAGAGACAGTGTCCGTGTCGAGGGTGTCAGCAGATGACGTTTGCAAGGATGCGTAACTTTCTTCAGGCATGGGTGAAGATTCCCTAGAGTTGGATGCTTCGGGGCCAAGCAGGCTTTGGGGACAAGCTGGATCCACACTCATGTTGTTGAGTTGAAGAAGATGGGAAAAAGCCTAGAGCTAGATGCTAGATGCTAGGAAAAGTCCAGGCTGAAGAATCTAGGTAGAAGAACTTAGAGAAAGGTGAAGATCTCCAGGTGTGAAAGTATTTATTTAAAAAAAAAAAAAAAAACACAGAATGAAAGGAATCACCTGCGAGATAAGAGCCAACTAGTCCTTAACAGTTTAATCTTAATGAGATGATAATTTACTTATTGCAGCTAGTTACTAAATTAGTTTATGTGTATACACTATATGTCATATCTTCACATGCTCAGTGGACTGATAATTATTTCTTCAAAGAAGAGATGAATTCTTAGCCTTGCTTTTAGCTATTGTTAAAACATTAGCTCCTTTTTCTTTAAATTAATACAATTGAGAAAGTATATATACTGTTGTTTATGTTTGTTTACCCTCACTAAACTGAGATTCTCTAGAGATCTTGTCTTCATACTTTGCTCTAAATAAAAGTCTTGGCATGTAAAAATTTGCTGCACTGAACTGAAGTATAACTCTATTAAGATTACATCTTAATGTTAATGCAGAATTAAAGAAAGGAACTTTGAGATGAAGTTGTACAGTTAATATATTAGCGTGCCTAATAGTTATTTTGTCTTTGATTAGCTTTGACAGTTTTCACAGCCACTTAGTTGTGAATAAAATCATTTTTATGGTAGAGCAGTTTCTCTTAGGCAAGGCAGCATGTATTACTCCCAAATAAGCCATTATGACTGCAGTGGCAGAACATGCAGATATATTTAGATAATCATTTTTTATTTCAGTAGCATCTTGGCCATTCTGCGAAGACTCTTCACACTGCGCAGTTCCTCGTAAGCATTTTTATTTTGTTAATCACTAGATCCTCAGTGCTTTTTCAAAATTTTGCCATAGATGATTTAGAGACATTTTCATGACTTTTCTTAGAATTGAAATTTGAATATTGTTTTGGGGAAACTGTTGAATCACAGATGTTCTAATGAATATTATTATTTTGTCTTGTAACAGCGACCATATTAACTAGTTATTCTTTCAAAATTCTTACCTCTTAGGCCTGATGCAATACTATGGTGTTAATAGTAGGATGTATTTAGCATGGCCATTATTCATGACAGTGATTCTTATTTATGTGTTTGTGCTTCTCTTGGCTTTGAGAAATCAGGAGGTTAACTTAGGCACCCTTTGAGAACATTTCAGTGTTTATATGGTGCCTTTTTCATTGTCTGGTAATTTACCATCTGCATATGTGGATATAGATTTGTGACGTACCTGTACCCTCTCCTCCCATACACATAGCACCATCATCAGTGGATCTTAATCTCCCTGACTTCAGGCTTCTATATTTGAAATGTTTTGTTACTTCACTAAATTCTGCACCCTATTAGTAATAAAATCACCTCACTACAGAATGTAACCTAATATAAGTGTATCTTGGCTTTTGCTTAGGATAGTAGAAACTAGGAAAACTTGGTCATAGTAGTTTCAGCATAGAGTTTCACCATTAAAAAGTGCTTTATGATATGTACCTTAGAAGAATATTGTGGAGGCAGAAACCTATTTTTATATTTGTCTTGAATAGTATGTGTTTTGTATAGCTTTTGAATTGTGGCTGAGACAAGAGAGGTGGTAATATGTCTATTATCTTGACCCTTTTTCTGTTCTCTTAAAGTTCTTGATAGGTAAGAAATTCTAGTAGGGAGTGAGAACCATGAATTTAGGTTCTCCCTGTAAGTTAAACTGTGTTACTGAGTTTCTGGAGATGCCTGCAAGCTGGTTTTAGTGTGGAACTTTGAGACTAAATTAAATTGATGTTAGTTTCATCAATGCAAATTGGTATGAAAGTCAAAGATTCCCAGAATCATACATTAAATTTTGGAGCAAAATCCATTGTATTTGCACAGTATTGTAATGGAGCGTGAAGTCTTGAGCCAGTTTTTCATTTTCCATTATGCTGATTTGATTTAGAGGTATAGCATATTTTAAAATAAAGATCTTTACCAGTCTGTCAAACACTACTAGCCTGCCCGAATATTATTTTAGTGACTAGAATAAGAATTTGAATTTTATATACTTCTTTACTGGTGTGCTCTGGCATGCAGCCAGGTTAAGTATTCTTCATCAAATTTACCAGTAAATTTTAGCCGTTGTGTAAAAACTTTTACTATAACTGAGGATGTAACGCACACAGTGTTGTGTATAAGATTCTTATTCATTGAACTGAGATAGTTCTGACTGTGATATAGAATTAGGTGCAACCTAATAGTAGAATAGTCTTAATTCAAATGCACGTTGGAGTCAGAAAACTTTTGTGTTCTGACAACTTTTTTAATAACGATAGGTAGCAGTGTATGGTCTGGGGCTGAAGTGCAGCCAAGAGAGTGATAATGTAACTGAAGAGGCAATTTAATGTATTTCAAATGTGCTGCCCCGGGTTCTACTGCCGAGGAGTGGGATATAGCAGAAGGGTAAAAAAAAAAATCACTGCTAGTACAGAGTGAAGTAAATCAGAAAGAGAAAAACAATTATCATATATCAATGTGTATATGTGGAATCGGGAAAGGTGGCACTGATGAACCTATGCAGGGCAGCAGTGGAAGCATAAACATTAGAGAACAGACTCGTGGACACAGTGGGGAAAGGAGAGAAATTGGGAGAGTAGCACTGAGACATAAATATTACCGTATGTAAAATAGATAGCCAGTGGGAATATGTTGTATGACGCAGAGAGCTCAAATTCAGTGCTGTGTGACAGTGTAGGGGGTGAGAGGGGGAAGGAGGTCCACGAGGGAGAGGACGTATGTACCCCCGTGGCTGATTCATGTTGATGCAGGGCAGAAACCAGCACAACATTGTAAAGCAATTATCCTCCATTTAAGAATAAATACATTTTAAAAATTTACTGCTAGTGTTTCAAAAATGGTAGTAAGTGGTTCTGGCTCTTTGAAACTGTTTTGTAATTATAGCAGATTCATAGATACTTGGAAATGGTGCTTACTAAGAAACAAACTATCTTTTGATAACTGTAAAGAGAAAATAATAGTTTTTTGTTTGCTCAATGAAAAGCTTTTAATTTAGGATTAAAATTTTTTTTTTTTTTTTTCCTACACTGGCACCCTGGACTAGGGCTAATCTTTATTCGATTATTCCAGACCCCAAACCGGTAACAGGCAAGAGTGTGTGTACGTAGTTCCATTCGGAGATATCATTCCTACTAACAACGCTGAGGCCTCCAGCCAGAGGGTCAGGGCAGAGGTGAAGAAATGTGGTAACACCCACTGAGCCTGGGCTTTTTGCATCCTGCGGGCTCCATCCATCTTTTTTTTTTTTTTACTGTCAGGATATACGATTGATATGCAATCATTTCTAAATGAGAGTTGAAAGAATCAGGGAAGAAGCCGGACACGTGAGTCAAAGTGTATCCGAGTTCCTCACAGCCCCAGAGCCGGAGGCCGCGTCGATTAAAAATTTTTAATGGGATTTTTGAAAAGCTGCATAGTCCCAAATATTATAAACTGAGAGCTAAATGACCAAAGTAAATCTTGTCCTCTTACATTTTGGTTTGCTTTCATAAAAATTGCTATCTATGGGGTCGCACAGGGTCGGACAAGACTGAAGCGACTTAGCAGCAGCAGCAGCAGCATAAAAGTTACATTTATGCTCTGGTTTATGGATCTGCACACTGGTATAATTTGTCTTTATTATGCATATTAAATAAACTTTATTAGATAAAGTTGGATTTAAGCTTATTTTAGTGTGAGTGCAACTGTAATGTATAATAGCTTTAAGGAGAATAGATTAACATTAACTTCATAAAATTAAAAAAAAAATCTCTTCCTCATTTTTTGTCTTGATATATGGGTATTATTTCTTAGATTTTATACATCACTTGGAAATGGTAATTTTTTAAAAAATTTACTGGATCCCAAATCAGGAATAACTTCCTAAAACAGCACATGTATTTATGAACCAAATTTCATCAGTTGTTCTAAATTCCTTTAGGGACATTTAAATGTGTGGTTTTTGAAGACAGTGTATGATATTTAAAGGGGACAGTTATTTCAGGCAGCTGTACTTCAGTGTTTGTATACACACACACAATCTAGTGAAACTCCCAAGAAAAACCCAACCTTCTTCTTTATTTATATATTTATATATTCCATCATGGTTTATTACAGGATATTGAATATAGTTTCCTATGCTATACAGTAGGACCTTTTTGTTTATCCATTCTATATGCAATTGTCAGCTGTTTCCAAACTCCCAGTCCACTGCTCCCCCCTCTACCTCAGCAACCACAAGTCTGTTCTCTATGTCTGTGACTCTGTTTCTGTTTTGTAGATTAAGTTCATTTGTTTCATATTTTATGTTACATATATTTTATGTTACATTTATCTTTCTGACTTACTTTGGTATAATAATATCTAGGTCTGCCCATGTAACTTCAGATGGCATTGTTTCATTCTGTAAGAAAAATTCGGTATATTTAAAACACTACAATCACCATCTGAACAAAGACTTTGTTTCTGTAAAACACATGACAAGTAAAGGTTTTATTTTGTTGATAATGTCTTCATTATATCTAAAAAACTACATAACGATAAATCAGAAGCCATTTAGGTCTCTTGTGTGTTTGTGTAATTAAGACCAGGGGAGTGGTGTGTGTCTTTCCACTTATTGGTGCCTGTCACTTTAGGAAATTTTCCCAGTGAATTACCAAATTGTCATAGTATAGAAGTTCTCTTGGTATCAGCAATAATCAATTACATCAACCTATGACATACTTTTAAAATATGTTGGTGAGTGGTATGTTCTTGTTGAAATATTTTTGTTTGGTTAAATCTGATATGAAATAAATGTATGAGAAACTCATGTTGACATATAGAATTCTGCATTGGTTAACTGGAATCACTATTGTATTGTTACTTTGTTTTTTAGTTTTTGTTACTTAATTGCATTATTGTTTCCCTTAAAGATAATTCTACCTTGAGTAAAACCTTTATAAAATTTTAAGGCTTGTTTTCAAATACTCATTTCTTTTGTATTAACAAAAGATTTCAAGATTTTGCATTAACAAAAAGATTTAAAGAGTTAAGAGTGGGTTTGATCATTAGTTGATAGATGACTGATTTTTAATTTTATTAAATTTGATTAAATCCTAATGATTTAATTTCAGGTCTAGGGCAACACCAGCAAACAGCAGAGTTGATGGGGGCAATACCAGCTTACATTTACTGAGAATTTCTCTTTGTCACATATTACTACAATTGCATTACTTGTATTAGTCCTTGTATTCTTTACAACAAGCCTGTGGAGTAAAGAACTAGTATTCTCATTTTACATATGAAAATAGTGACTTCCAAAAATGTTAAGTAACTTCTGAAAGATCACATAGCTTATAGCTTGTGAATGGTAAATCCACAGTTTGAACCCAGGCAGTTTGATTCCAGAGCCAGTACATTTTATTCTTTTCGGGGGAAAAAAAAGGATCCCACTTACCTGACCAGGGACTGATCCTGGGCCACAGTAGTGAAAGCCTGGAGTCTTAACCAGTAGACCCAGGAAACTCCCAAGAGCCCCTACTCTTAACTACTATGCTTTGTGGTTTTTATATCAGATTCTATGGTGGAATAGCTGTCTGAGATATTTAACTCTCTATAGCTCTGGTTTCTTTAGCTGTAAATTAAGAAATTGTACTAGATCTTGCAGGTCACTTCCAATTCTAACATTGTAAGAATTCTTTCATCCTGACTCACAAAACATGATTTTAATATTTCTGATTATTCTTTTTGAAATCTTTTGATCTGTTGTAATACAAAGGTTCAGTCATCTTCCAAAGTCACACTGTTAATGGATAATGGAGCTGGGTTTGTAGTCAGATCTTCTCTTATTATCTTGGTCTTTTTGCTATTTCTTTTATTTAGTATGTGTGTGTTTGGTTGCGTTAATAATTGAGTTGAATTTATTTTCTAAAATTTTCAAGTCATATCTGTTTGTGTGATATGCTTCAAACAAATGAGAAATGATATTGTTTTTATTTTCTTAAAAGAACTTTTCCCCCGATTATCAAGTATTGCAACATGCTTATTGTATAAAATTTAGAAATTTTAGAAATATTTGATATAGAGAAAGAGTCCACTGAAGGAGTAACTATTGATAGCTTGGTATTTTATTTATTTTTAAATATATACATATATTACAAGTGCTGTGTGCGCCTTTTTAGAACACTTTCTCCTTTAAAATTTAAAAAAAATTTTAATTTTGAAATAATTATAGACTCATAGGAGGCTGTAAACAGTACAGAATGATCCCGTGTACTTTCAGTGGTCACATCTTGCATAATTATAGCACCATACTAAGACTAGGAAATTGACATTGACTCAGTGTGTGTATATGTATATCATTTTATCCTGAGCAGATTTCTATAACCATTAATCTACTCAAGATATGGAAATATTTCATCACTGTGAAGATCTTCCTTGGGTTAGCTCCCTCAACAAACTCTCTCTAACCTCTGACAGGTAACATTTAACCTCTGTACTGTTTTATACGAGTATAATTTTGTCATTTTGAGGACAAATGAAATCATACAGAATGTGAGGTTTTAAGATTTACTTTTCTCAAAAAAAAAAAAAAGATTTACTTTTCTCGCTCAGCATGATGCCCTTGAGACCCCTTCTAGTGTGTGTATCCAAGGTTTTATTGCCATGTTTTCCATAGTATGGATGCATAACAGTTTAACTATTCATATATTGTAGTGTATTTTGTTTTTATATGTCTCAGCAATTACAAGTAATGAAGCTAGGGACACTTGTGTATAGGTTTTTGTGTGGACATAAGTTTTCATTTGTCTGGGATAAGTGCCCAGGATTTGCTAGGACATATGATAAATTTATGTTCAGCTCTTTAAGAAATTGCCTATTTTCCAGCATGGCTATATAATTTTACTTTGTCACCAGCAGGGCATGAGAGATCCAGTTTCTCTGTATTCCTGCCAGAATTTCCTTTCGTCAAAATTTATTTTAGCTATTCTAGTAGGTGTATATTGATATCTTATCATAGTCTTAATTTTCATTTCCCCAGTAGCTAGTGATGCTGAACATCTTTTCATGTGCTTATCTGCCATTCATATATCCTCTTTAATAACATGCCTTTTCATGTCTTTTGCTCGTTTTTGTTTCTTTTCATCCTAACTTCAACCCTCATAATCATTTTACACTCTTCTGACAAGTATTCTTTCTAAAGCACACTCTGATTATCTCACCCTCTTTTTCAGCAATCTCTAGTGGTTCTCCATTATCCAGTTTTTAAAGTCTCAGCTCAGATGTTACTTCCAAGAACTCTTCTGTGATCTCACCAACAGGAAATAACCTCTTTCCAATTCTCTTTTTTATTTTTAGCAAGTTACATAAGTAACCACTTTATTAGCATTCTTCAGAAGGTTAAATGAGATAATAGATATAAAGAACTAGCAGCTGTAATTCCTTTTATCTTTTTAAGAAATGACTTTCTTCAATACCCACCGGTAAAATCTTTGAGGGTACAATCTGCTTCAGATCTATCTAGGTAAATGCCACATTGCCTAGTATGCCTTCAGATAATATATGCACAGTGAATACCCAGTTGATGAACAAATGTAACAAGAGGTCATCTTAAGACTGTGTCCCCAGTGCTGTCCTATCTGACATCTCGGTACAGCCGGCAGTAAATGTTTGTGAGTAAACAGTGCAAAATTTGTGATTCAGAAAGCCTTCATTGTTAGGCAGTCTCATTACTGTAGTTGTTTTTTTGATTTTTTTTTTTTAATGTGGGCCATTTTTAAAGTCTTTATTAAATTTTTTACAAAATCGCTTCTGTTTCTGTTTTGGTTTTTTGGCCATGAGGCCTGTGGGATCTTAGCTCGCTGACCAGGTATAGAACCTGCATCCCCTGAGTTGTTGGAAGGCAGAGTATTAACCACTGGACTGCCAAGGAAGTGCCTCATTAATGTAATCTTTGACGTAATTGAAGACCTTTGATAAATTCTTCTGCTGATAACTAGAAAACATTCAATATTTATAAGCATCAAGCTCTACAGAAGTACATGCACCCTTAGCTCATGTGAGATGGTGTGGTGTAATGAATAAGCAGACGGACTTTGAAATCAGATTGTCTAGGTTGGAGTCTTGTTTGTACTGGTTACTAGTACAAGTTTGTCTGTTTCAGTTATCTGTAAAATGAGAAAGATAATATCTATCTATATGGTTGTTCAGAGGGTTATTTGAGCATATTAGTAAAATATTTAGAACATGCTGGCACTTTGTAACTGCCTTAGATGTTAGCTGATCTATTTAACAGGTATGTTACTACTTCCTGAAAATGCACTGAACAGAGTTTGGAATTAAAGGGAGTGAGTTAGGGTATATAGTTGACCCTTGAGCAACAAGGGTTTGAATTGTATAGGGACACTTCTTTGTGGATTTTTTTCAGTAGTAAATAACTGCAGTACTACACGATCTGCAGTTGGTCAAATCCCTGGATGCAGAACCATGGGTATGAAGGAACTGAACTGCCCATTTGGAGGGCTGGCTAGAGGTTATGTGCAGATTTTTGACAGAGCGGAAGGTGGGCATGTTATTTTTTAAGGATTAACACTACAGATGTCAAATACCTTGTACCTGAATATCTTGCCCACCATATCCCTGGACCACTGGTTGGATGCCTCATTGTGCTCATCATGCTGTGCTGTGCTTAGTCACTCAGTCGTGTCCGACTCTTTGCAGCCCCATGGACTGCATCACAGCCCGCCAGGCTCCTCTGTCCAGGGGGATTCTCTAGGCAAGAATACTGGAATGGGTTGCCATGTCTTCCTCCAGGGGTTCTTCCCAATCCAGGGATTGAACCCAGGTCTCCCACATTGCAGGCGGATTCTTTATCGGCTCAGCTACCAGGGAAGCTTGTGTGTATGTTTATATTTTATTCAGTTGTGTCATATAGGTTATAAGAGAGACAACAACTCAACAGAAAATCAGCCAGTGTATAATAGGTCAAATAAGATGTGTGCACAGTCACCTCGAAGATTAGTTATCCAAGCCAGACAAGCCAGAAGTAGAAGAACGGACAGAATCAGACTGAGCGATGTAATGCAGTACTTTGAAACTCTTGGTACATATCAGAATCACTTGGAGAACTTTTAAAAATGTATAGGTGTAAAGCTCATCTAGCTTGAGAGATTTCGACTCAATTGTCCTGTAGTGGGGCATGGGGATTGTTGGTACAGACATGTTTTTAAAATTTAGATTATTCTCATATATAGCCAGGGTTGAAAGCCATCATGTATATAGTTTACTTAGAGCATAGGCAGAGGACGAGTCAGAGAGAATTGGCTTTTTATATCCTGCACTGTGTAGAAGAGAGACAAACAAACTGGGAGATGGAAACAGCCTTTTCTACATAGGTATCTATGTGGCACAGACGGTACTTTAGGTCTCGTAAGAGTCTGGATTAAATTTTTCTTAATAGCGTCTGTTTTTCCTTGTTCTGATTACTTACTCTACAAGTAACATTCTGCTTACTAAATCAGCCTTCTAGATATATCCAAATTATAAGGTTTTGTCTGAGACAAGGTGTTTGAGCATTCGCTCTAGACACTTGTCTAGTGTCGGCATTCTGGTGATTTTGCTGTTAGTCTCCCTTGGTTTTGATGAACTTTAGAGGTACTGACAAGGTCAGATTTTGAAGCTTCAAGACTGAATACCAGATCCTGGTTCCTTGTGAATTTACCAAGTTAGTGACCAGGGGTTGTCTCTTGGGAATTAGACATTCTAAATTTCTTGATTTAAAACTATTCTGAAGTCATGAAGAATTTGTAATAAAATTTTGTAATTAAAAATAGGCATAAATCAAAGGAAAATTTTAAATCTTTTTAAGAGTATATACTTTTAACAATGAAATAACCAATCTAAAGGCAGGATTTTGTTTTATTTTTTTAAATGATCTTGTTCAAAAAGGCTTTGGGAATTGAGTTCAGTTATTTTGATTACTGCTACTTTTTTGCACATTCATTTAATAATGCTTATTGAGGACCTATTATGCACTAATCACACAGACCTTAGTAGTGTTCTTAGTAATTCATGCTATCTTCTGTAAAAATAAAACAAAAATTACCTAACAAAAACCCACTAAACTTTCTTGCTGTCCTAGGTATTAGATATTTAGATATTTAGTTTACTAAATACATTCTTATTTTCCTTTTTCTCCCCCTTTCTTTAATTTTTACTGTGGTATTTGTGTATTTTCTTATTCTTGATATTGTTGAACCTAACTAATAGATGAAATGGCCAGATCTGAATATTTGCTTTATTTACATTTTTAATGGGACATTTTATTACTAAGTCCTTTTCTACTGACACAGTGTTCTTGGTTGAGGAAAAGATCATTGAATAGCCTATTGTAATAAAACATGTCATTCATCCCAAAGATAATGGTATATAAATTTAATAAGAAGAATAGATAAAACCATATCCTTCTTAATTAATTTACCAGGAAATTCAAGGAAACAGCATAAAGTTGTTTGCCTTACCTAGAATTTTACCAGATTGTGGAACTTATGAGTTAGTTTGAAGCCTTTAACTTTGGGTACTTTACTTGCTTTGAAAGATGACAACGTGAAAGACTGAAGGGGTAAAATGGTTATATTCAGTCAGGGTTCAATTACAAGAGACAAACTACTTTAGCCTGTGGACTGGGCTGCTAAGAATGACTTCTGTTGTTTTCTTTTGTTTTTCATTTTGTCTGTGCCAGATCGTAATTGCGAAATGTAGGATCTTTTAGTTGTGGCATGCAAGCTCTTTAGTTGTTGCTTGTGGGATCTAGTTCCCTGACTTGGGATCGAACCTGGACCGCTACATTGGGAGCGTAGAGTCTTAGCCACTGGACCACCAGGGAAGTCCAGGAATGACTTCTAGAACAAAATTTGAACAAGCCTGCTAGAGGAGTGCTACCTTTGCCACAGTTAGCAAAGGTAAATATTAGGGTATCAGAAGGCCAGTATGGAGCTGTTAGTTTAAGAACACACCATTTGAACAACAGCCATAACAGACCAATTCAAAAATGAGCAAGAGAATTGAATAGACATTTCTCTAAAGAATATATACAAATGCCCAGAAAGCAGATAAAAAGATGCATAACATCACTAGTCATTAATGGGAATCAAATCAAAACTACAGTGAGATACCACTTCATACCCATTAGCAGGACCATTATTAAAACCAAAAATCAAAAAAAAGCAAGTGTTAGTAAGGGATGTGGAAAATTAAAACACTTGTGTGTTGCTCTTGAGAATGTAAAATGATGCAACTGCTTTGAAAATGGTATGATGATTCCTGAAAAAATTAAACAATCAAATGACCCAGCAATTCCATGTCTGGATATATACTCAAAAGAAGTGAAAGCAAAACTTGAACAGATATTTGTATAATACCCACGTCCATAGCAGCATTATTCACAATAGCCAAGAACTAAAAGCAACCCAAGTGTCCACTGATGGATGAATGAATAAACAAAACATTGTATATAAATACAATGGAATATTATTTAGCCTTAAAAATAAGAAAGTTTCTGACATATGCTAAAACATGGTGAACCTTAAAGATATTATGCAAAGGAGAATAAGGCAGACATGAAAGGACAAACATGGTAGGATTCCACTGGTTGTGTTGCAGTTCAGTGCAGTTCAGTTGCTTAGTCATGTCCGACTCTTTGCAACCCCATGAACTGTAGCACGTCAGGCTTCCCTGTCCATCCACCAACTCCTGGAGCTTGCTCAAACTCATGTCCATCGAGTCAGTGATGCCATCCAACCATCTCATCCTCTGTTGTCCCCTTCTCCTCCCGCCTTCAATCTTTCCCAGCATCAGGGTCTTTTCCAATAAGTCAGTTCTTCACATCAGGTGGCCAAAGTATTGGAGCTTCAGCTTCAGCATCCATCCTTCCAAAAAATGTTCAGGACTAATTTCCTTTAGAATGGATTGGTTTGACCTCCTTGCAGTCCAAGGGACTCTCAAGAGTCTTCTCCTAACACCACAGTTCAAAAGCATCAATTCTTCAGTGCTCAGCTTTCTTTACAGTATAATTCTCACATCCATACATGACTACTGGAAAAACCATAGCTTTGACTAGATGGACCTTTGTTGGTAAAGTAATGTCTCTGCTTTTTAATATGCTGTCCAGGTTTATTGTACCTTTTCTTTCAAGGAGCAAGAGTCTTTTAATTTCAAGGCTGCAGTCACCATCTGCAGTGATTTTGGAGCCCCCAAAAATAAAGTCTGTCACTGTTTCCATTGTTTCCCCATCTATTTGCCATGAAGTGATGGGCCTGGATGCCATGATCTTAGTTTTCTGAGTGTTGAGCTTTAAGCCAACTTTTTCGCTCTCCTCTTTCACTTTCATCAAGAGGCTCTTTAGTCCTTCACTTTCTGCCATAAGGGTGGTGTCATCTGCATATCTGAGGTTATTGATATTTCTTCCAGCAATCTTGATTCCAGCTTGCGCTTCATCCAGCCCGGCATTTCACATGATGTACTCTGCATGGAAGTTGCATAAGCAGGGTGACAATATACAGCCTTGATGTACTCCTTCCCCAATTCGGAACCAGTCCATTGTTCCATGTCCGGTTCTAACTGTTACTTCTTGACCTGCATACAGGTTTCTCAGGAGGCAGATAAGGTCGTCTGGTATTCCCATCTCTTTAGGAACTTTCTTAAAATTTAAGAATTTTAAGTTTGTTTTGATCCATACAGTCAAAGGCTTTGACGTAGTCAATAAAACAGAAGTAGACGTTTTTCTGGATACTGGTTGTGTCTAGAATAATAGAGACAGAAAGTAGAATGGTGTTTGACAGGAGCATGCAGGAGGAAACAATGGGGAATGTTCATTTGGCATGATTGAAAAGTTTTAAAAATAAATGATGGTTAATTATTGAACAACAATGTAAATGTACTTAATTCCACTGAAGAAGTGAAGTGCTGTGCACTTAAAAATGATTGAAACAATAAAATTTCAGGTATGTATAGTTTAACACACACAGAAGAAACATATCATCATATATGTGATGAAGGCATTAGAAAGCCAGTATTGCTACTCTATAGCTGCAGCTGCTTCCTGACAAAAAGTGAGTGATTGGAAACTGGAGAATTACATACACACTCACACACAACCAACATTTCCATAATCTTTCTTGTGGATACCAAACTTCAGAAAAATTTGGCCCCTACTTCACTTTCTGCTTTTGATGCCGTGCAGGGGGCCCTGTGGGGTTCCTGGGCACAAAGCCCTTTTGTGTCCCGCATGTCTTTGATTATAGGAAACAGCTTTCATTCATTCTCCATCACCTTCCCTGAGTCCAAGTGGGCAGATTCAAGCAGTTATTAATTAGGAAAGGGATGGGAGACCAGGGAGAAAAAAACAGTCCAGAGCAGCCTTGGAGCAAGGTCCTGTTTCTCTATCAAAGGATACACACAACATCATCTTTGAGCTATTTTGCAGATACTGAAACCCCCTCCAGGTGGGAGAAGTTAATGATTAACAATGATATGCTGTCCACAAGCATGTAGACCCCAGACCAGTTGGACCTGAAGGTTGATGTTGCTGACTCCTACTTACCTCACCATCAACCTATCAGAAGAATGTCTAGGAGCTGATCACACCCTCTTGGACAATTACTGTAAAACTTCTCACTGTCTTCCCCAAGTTGGGACACATGGTTTTGAGGGCATTAGCCTGCTGTTTCCCATTTTGCCTGGCAAAGCAATAAAGCTGTTCTTTTCTACTTCAGCCAAAATTTTCTCTGAGATTTGATTCAACACTGGTGTACAGAAAAGCTCAGCTTTCAACATCACTTTTCCACATCTCATGTCAGAGGATATAGTTGGCTAAACTTAATTCCCATTTAGAACCTTAGTGGCAAGGGATCCTGCAGAATAATTTTTAGTTTTTTAACCTCTGTAGTACGAAAAACAACTGGAAGGAGATTGGAAAGGATGCTGAGTGCCAATTCATCGTATTTGTCACAGACACTGAGTCAGTGGTGATTCACGGATGGTAATACTCCTTGTCTCAAGTCATCATTTCCAGTAGTGGCCAGATTGTCCTGTAGCTGGTCAGTCAGAGATGGGGTAGGGCAAAGTAAATAGCTTTAGTGAGGCAGAATAGGGAAAGAGTTTGTTGATAGACATTGTTTCTTTTTGCAGTTCTAGACTGATTGTGCTTGGTTTGTTACACCTAATACACAGTATTGACAGTTTTAATATAGTATTAGTAACTGAGTTATTTATATTATTGTGAAGATAATAATTTAGTGCTTATCACTCCAGTGGAATGCATATCACTCATTGATTAATGAATAGCTATGCTTCTGTTAAGAAATACCAGATTTTGGGAGGACTTCCCTAGTGGTCCAGTGGTTAAAACTTTGCCTTCCAATGCACTGGGTGCAGATTTAATCCTTGGTTGGGAAGCTAAGATCCCACATGCCTCACGGCCAAAAAGCAAAAACATAAGCAATATTGTAACAAATTTAATTAAGACTTAAAAAAAAAAAAAGAAATACCAGATTTAAAGTTCTTGTGTTTATGAAAGCTGTTTTCATTGTGTTAAGTATGGAGATAAGATCATAGGAAATAATGAACTCTTACTGTCAAGCTGTTGAAATCTCTAATCAATGTGAACTAAATATGGAGAAAAATATAAATTTGCTAGTAAATGAACGAGTTGATATGCTGAAAATTGAATTTTTGAATAGGTTTCAAAAATTTGTCAGAGTCCATCCAAAAGATAAGGTATCTTTATAGAACAGTCAGATACTTTATGTATAGATGAGTTGGAACTAAGTTTGAGTAATGCCTGTTGTTGGTACGATTCTACATGAGTGAACTGTGTTCTCAGTGCTTTGTATTGACCTTTGATAACTAATTTCTTAATTGCTCATAATTTCAAAGTAAGCTTATTTTAAATTGTGTCTCAAGTTGAGATCTTTCCTCTATGTACCAATTAACATTTTGGACAGGTACCATGCTTTGCATGCAGTGCTTTTTGATGTGGATCAGACTTTAATGACTACCTAGGAGTTAGTGTCCAAATAACATGTCAGAATTTTTTGATTCTGTTATTCTACTTCTAGAAATCTAACTGAAGACACTGCAATACTATTTGTAATAGTAAAAAAGTTGTGAACAGTTGTCAACATTGGGAAATCAGCAGATTGTGGTATAGCCATAATGGAGTGTCCTTTTCAAAGGACAGTTTGATGACATTAGACAGGACTCGCGCAACAGTGTTAAGTAAAAATGTATTACATGTGACATGATTTCTCTGTAGAAATTTTCTCTATAGAAAATACTATGTGTGAAAGATAAATTTAAAAATTACAAGCAGTAGTTCTTGGGGCAGGGGTAATTTTGAAATTATAATTTCAGTGTTCTTCAACAGATGCATTGTTCTTCTATATATTTTTCTGTCTTTATTATAGAAGTATATACTTTAGCAGATCAAAACAATGCAGAAATCTGTAGACTAAAAACCATAAAATTATGTCCTTAAGTCACTTAACTAGGCAAATAAAGTCCAGTTTATCAACTTGTTCTCTTATGGGTTTTGTTTTTGTCGTCATAGCTAAGAAATATTTTCTTAACCTAAGTTCAGAAAGATTTTCTCCTCTATTTTCTTTTAGAAGTTTTCTAGTTTTAGATTTTACCTTAGGTCTATAATCCATTGAAGTTAATTTTTATATGTGGTGAGAGGTACGGATTAATGTTTCTGCATGTGGATATTCATTTGATCTAATAGCATTTGATGAAAAGACTGTTCTTTCTCCACTGAATTGCCTGTGCTTAACTGTAGAAAATTATATATCCATATATATGTAGGTCTGTTTCTCAATTCTCTGTTCTATTCCATTGATTTATTTTTATGCCAGTCCTCAGTTCAGTTCAGTGGCTCACTTGTGTCTGACTCTGCGACCCCATAGATTGCAGCTCGCCAGGCTTCTCTGTCCATCACCAACTCCTGGAGTTTACTCATGTCCATTGAGTCGGTGATGCCATCCAACCATCTCATCCTCTGTCATCCCCTTCTCCTCCTGCCTTCAATCTTTCCCAGCATCAGGGACCTTTCCAATGAGTCAGTCTTGTAATTAGTTATCTAATCTTATTCTTTTTCAAGCTTGTTTTGGTTATTCTGTGTCCTTTGCATTTCCATATCAGTTTTTGAAATAAGTTTATCACTATCTACAAAGAAACCTGTTGGGATTTTGATTGGGGTTGCATGGAATTTATAGACAAAATTTGGGAAGAATTGATGCATGTCAATGAAAATCAGTTGATCTAAGATAGAAATGGAAAATTTTATTTGAGCCAGACTGGAGACTATAACCCAAGAACAGCATGTCAGAAAGCTTTCAGAGCCGTTCTACCAATTAGAAGTGGAGGCATAGTTATGTAAGTTTTCTGGGCTTTTTTTTTTTTTTTTTGGAGACAGAGGGCTGTACATTAAATGACATATTATTGACAGTTAATACTCCAGATCTAAAAGTCTTGTGGCCCCTTAACAAGATCAAGAAGGAATGTTATCTTTTAAGGAGTTGTCTTCTTGGTGCTAGAAGAATGTTGCACTTTATGGCTAAGCAGCTGTTTCTGCCAATGGGGGAGGTTTGGTTGATGCGTAATGCAGATATGCAGTTCTTGGTGGTAAAGGGAGAAGAGGCCAAAGGGCAGAGAAAAAAAATTTTTTTTTTAAATTTTATGTTTAAATTTTTCTTGTCTTGCCATAAAATGTGAATGTTTTCATATATAAAATATGAATCCTTTAAAAATATTATTGACTTTGATTTGCTAAGATAGGTTTCAGTAAACAGTAATCCCTTTGTCTCCTCTTGCTCAGTCCCCGGAAACTACTGTCTGCTTTCTGTCTCTATGAATTTGTTCGGCATGTCATCTAAAGTGAATCACACAACATTTGTCCTTTTGTGTCTGACTTATTTCATTTAGCACAAGGTCTTCAAGTTTCCTTTTAAAGACTGAATAACGTTCGCTTCATTTTTAAAAGCTCTCTTTTTCCTGTGTTTCATTTTGAATAATTCATATTGTTATGTCTTCAAGTTTACTATGCCTCAGCAGCATCTAATCAGCTATTAATCCCATCCAATGTGTTTTTTATTACATATCTTTGCAATTTCATTTCTAGAAGTTTGAGTTGGATCTTATGTGTCCATATCTCTATTTCACTTTTTGAACGTATGTAATACAGTTATCATATCTGTGTTAACATCCTTGTCTGATAATTTTACTAACTGTGTCTGTTCTGGGTCAATTTCAATTGATTTTCTACATGTTGTAGGTGAGTCTTCCTACTTCTGTGCATGCCTGGTCATCTTTGATTGGTTCCCAGACATAGTGATTTTACCCGTTGGGTGCTGAATACTTTTGTATTCCTATTAATATTCTCCCACTTTGTTGAGGGATGTAATTAAATTACTTGAAAACACTCTGATCCTTTTGATTCTGCTTTTAAGATATGTTTGGCTGAACCAGAGACATGTTTAGGTTTAGGGCCAGATTTCTCCATATCAGCGCTAATTTTTTGTTGTGAGGGACTGTCCTATGCATTGCAGAGTGTTTTAACAGTATCCCTAGGTCTCTAGTCTTTAGATGAGCCCCTAGCTGTGACAACCAAAAATATCTCCAGAAATTGCCAAATGTTTTGGGTTGCCAGTTGCCCCCAGTTGAGAGCTCCTGTTTTAGGGTTAATTTTGCCTTTCTACTATGGAAAGATCTTGCTGTGTACTCTGCCCAGTGCCCCATGAATCATGAGATTTTTTTTTTTCCAGCCTGGTTGTTTGCGGTAGGTGCTTTTAGTGATATTGTGTGAGTACTAGGCATTATCGCCTCTAATCTTTCTGGGTGGTTCTTTTTTCAGTCTTGTTTGGTTTCCTCACATACAAATGTTGATCAGCATTCAGCTGCCTGTTCAAGGGAGATCCTTTGCAAATCTCTGGAGTTCCATCTTCATCTACGTACAGTGTTACAACAAAAATACTGTAGGCTGAGTGCCTTAACACATCTATTTCTCATGGATCTGGAGGCCAAGGAATCCAAGATCAAAGTGCCAGCAGATTTGGTGTCTATGAGGTCTGCTTCATAGGTGGTCTCTTTTATCGGTGTCTTTACATGGCAGAAGGGCTGAGAGAACTCTCTGGGGTATATAAGGGCATTAATTCTGTTCATGAGTATTCTGCCTTAATGACCTAATCACCTCCTAATACTATCCCACTAGGGGTCAGAATTTCAATATAGGAATATAAGCATTCAGTCTATAATAAGTTCTGTCTTTCTCCTCTCTTTTATTCTATCCCATGTACACTAGCCACCTTGATTTCCCTAGACTCTCACTTCCATCACAACTCACGTTGCCTGCTGGGCCTCGCCCAGTTTATATCCTGCATCGCTCGTACATGGCAAGGGGTAGTAGGGCTCACCTTGTTTCCTCCTCTCAACGATCTCCTTGTTGTCTCGTGCCAACTGTCTTGAAACTGGTTTTCTCTCCATATATTTTGTCTATATTTTGGCTGTTTCAGGTGGAAAAGTAAATCTGGTTTCTCTTACTGCATCTTGGTCAGAAACAGAAGTCCCTTTAACTGATAGTCGATTCATATCAATTATTGATGAAAGCTGAAAGTATACTGAAATGTTTACTAGTAATTTCTTCATTCTGTAGGTTTGTATGAAATCTATAGCTGTCATTTTCTTCATTAAAAGTTTCCTGTTCCCTGTAGGTCCTTTGGTACAACAAAAATATTATGTTGTCCTGAAGCCTTTTATCATCTTTAGTGCAGGTTTTCGTAGTGTTAACTAAATATGGGGCTCTGACTGTATGTAGCAGCATAGAATTAAAGGGCGTGCCCTGACCTGATGAAGTACAAGAGTGCAATGTGTCATGCTTTTAGGGCATTGCCACAGCATGTTCAAAGACTTCTGGGAAGCTTTCTTGTACGATAACTCGTATTTTCTAGCAGCTGAAACACCAGCATCAAAGCCTGTTTGTTAGTTAGATTGAGGATATAAAGAACAGATTGTTAGCCAGATTGGAGGTGATAAAAGACAGGAAAAAAAAAACAAAACACGCGAGAGATCATTTTGAGCAGTATATGAAATGAAATTCTACTGAAGAATAAGGCTCAAAGGATGGGAGTGCCTTGGAACCCACTGGTGGTAAGCTGTTAGAAAAATGAGAAAGTGAAATAGAAATAAAATGACAGAAGGAATCTGGCCTTATTTTGTATGAGATGAGCCTCTTGTACTTTTTACAATGTAATTGTTTCAGAGTTCATAGCGTGCACTTGTTGGATATTCAGGGTTGAAATAATTTATTCAGAGAATACCTTGGGGAAAAGATATGTATGTGGTATGTAGGATGAAGCCATCTGGCTATCTATATGGATTAAAACATAGCAAAATCATTTAAAATGGAGCTATATATATATATGTAATAAGTGATATAAAATTATATACATCAATGTGTGTAAATTCCATGAGTTGAAGTGAATACATCATAATTCCCTGTCCTTTGGGGTGGTGATGCTATATTATAGGTAAAAGGATTAAGACTGGAAAGCTATTGTGGCTTTATACTATTAAAAGCTTTGTTTGGAAACACTGATTTAAGGTTTCCAAAAACTAGGTTTGCTTTGTAGTAATCAAAATATAAACATTTAATGAGCATGTTTCTTGTTGGCTGAATATTTTTGATGGTGTAAAAAGCATTTATGTAGTTGAGTATCTGCCTTTTTCAGGTAATTATAAGTATTCATGGCAAGAGTTTGTGTTGGACAGAAGAATGCAGAAATAGCAGCTTTTTACTTTTCCTCCGCATAAGGAAGCATAGAAGGTTTTCATAGCCAAAAATGCTGATGATAAGGGAATGATAAGCACTAAAACCAGGAGTTACTACATCTGGGAGGAGAGAAGGGTATTGATGTTTTGTTTTAGTTTTTAAAACTTTTAAAATCAAGTTTAACACATGTAAAGTGTAGCTCATAAGTATACGGATTGATGAATTTTCAGTTTATAACTACTATTCAAATTAAGAAACGGAACATATGTATTGGAACTGTTTGATTTTTTTTTTTTCCCCAAGCTGGGTAGTGGGCATGTGAGTATTTGTTGTGTCATTCTTTCTTCTTCTTTTTTTAATGCTTTAAAGTTTACCTACTGTGTTTTTAAAAAATCATCTCAGAAGAAAATACGGTCTTTAGTGATCTGGAAAATGTCAGAAAACCCACTGACTTTAGTTGTTGAGAAAGTACTTTAGGGAACTAGGTTTTTTCCATGTGAGCCCTTGTCTCCCATGTATCTGATAAAAATGTAGAAGCCTGATACAGGCTCAAGTTACTGAACACTTTATTTTATTTTTTTAAATATATTTATTTGGTTGTGCCAGGTCTTAGTTGCAGCATGTGGGATCTAGTTCCCTGATCAGGGATTGAACCCAGGCCCCCAGCATCGGGAGCACAGAGCCGTAGCCACTGGACCAGCAGGGAAGTCCTACTGAGCACTTTAAAGTGGAAAGAGAACACGAGCAGAACTGTGTGGGATCAAAGTAGTAAACATTATTAGTACTTGTTGAAATGGTACATTCTTTCTATAATTGCAGTATGGGGACTTCCTTGGAGGTCCAGTGGTTAGGACACAGCACTTTCATTCTGAGGACTCAGATTTAGCCCCTGGTCGGGAACTAAGATCCCACAAGCCGTGTGGTGTGGCCACACACACAAAGAAAGAAATACTATAATTGCAGTATAAAATGTGGCCCCTCAAATTTGTGGGCATTGAAGTGTTTTATCACTAAATCACAATGATATTTTAAGAAGGAAATTCCTTATAAATTCTGTAATGGAATATTCAAGGTATAGAAAGAAATGAACTATTAAGATATTTATAGATATTTATATCTAGTAAAGATTTTATATCTATTGTAGAAATTGTTTGTGTAGTAGATAGAAATATGTTCAATCTTAAGGGGGTTCCTGAAATTAGTTTTCTATCTACCTTTGTGGGGTGTTTTGTTTTTTTTTCTTTTTGGAGTCAGTTGCTGTTCAGTTCCCAAGTTGTGTCCAACTCTTTGTGACCCCATGGACTGTAGCGCACCAGGCCTCCCTGTCTCTCACCATCTCTCAGAGTTTGCCCAAGTTCATGCCGATTGAATCAGTGATGCCGTCCAGTCATTGCATCCTCTGCTGCCCCCTTCTGCTTCTGCTTTCAGTCTTTCCCAGCATCAGGGTCTTTTCCATTGAGTCAGCTGTTCAGAGCTGTTAGTAATTGCCTTCTGCTCTTCCTTCTGAGCTGGGGGGGCTTATCTTTTGGTGTCATATCTTTTTGCCTTTTTATACAGCTTATGGGGTTCTCACGGCAAGAATACTGGAGTGGTTTGCCATTGCCTCCTCTAGTGGACCATGTTTTGTCAGAATTCTCCACTATGACCGTCTGTCTTGGGTGGCCCTGCATGGCATGACTCATAGCTCCATTGAGTTATTCAAGCTGCTTCTCCACAACAAGGCAGTGATCCATGATTTGGAGGCAGGAGAGATATTCCTCAAACGTGAAGATTTCTAAAATTTGATTTATTTTCATGTATGACAAATCTTTCTGTATATCTCATTTTATGAAAGTGTTGAGTTATATTCTCAATTGTTCTCACCAGTAGGCTTTTTCTAATTAAGTTATGGCCTGATATGGTATGGCAAAGCCATTTGTAAAATATTACAAAGAAACCATTTTATAAAAATGTTTGGTCATTAGCTTTTCCTCTGCTACTGAATTTATGTGCATAAACTTATTAGAATGTTAATCTATTGAAAACTACTCACTAATGAATAATTTTGTTTCTTTTTTCTTATCCAGAAGCCAATACGGCAATGTAGATGAATAGCTGTTTCTGGTGTATTTATGTGTATTTGGTCTTCAAAGAAGTTGTTAGGGCACGTTGAATTTTTGTTTATTTTCCTACTTTCCCTTGATAGACAGTTGAAGAAGAAATGGCTGGTCCTAATCAACTCTGCATTCGCCGCTGGACTACCAAGCATGTAGCTGTTTGGCTGAAGGATGAAGGCTTTTTTGAGTATGTGGATGTTTTATGCAACAAGCACCGACTTGATGGAATCACATTGCTTACATTGACTGAATATGATCTCCGATCTCCTCCTCTGGAAATCAAAGTCTTAGGGGACATTAAAAGGTTAATGCTCTCAGTCCGAAAATTGCAGAAAATACATATTGATGTTTTAGAAGAGATGGGATACAACAGTGACAGTCCCATGAGTCCCATGACTCCATTAATCAGTGCTCTGCAGAGTGCAGAGTGGCTCTGTAATGGGGAGCCTTCACATGACTGTGATGGACCCATCACTGATTTGAATTCTGATCAGTACCAGTATGTGAATGGTAAAAACAAACACTCTATTCGAAGATTGGACCCAGAGTATTGGAAGACCATACTGAGTTGTATATATGTTTTCATAGTATTTGGATTTACATCTTTCATAATGGTTATTGTCCATGAGCGAGTGCCTGACATGCAGACCTATCCACCACTCCCAGATATATTCTTGGACAGGTAAGTTTTCTTTCTAGTTACCAAATTTGTAGAAGATAGCTATAATAGGAGTGATAGAGTAGAAAGAACCACTCCTTATTTTATTTTTCTATGCTATATTTCTATTTTTCTATGTTATAGCTGTAATGTTTTCTACATTTATGTTATAGCTTCTTGGGCACTTCATATTTTAAAAGGATTTCCTGGAATGTTATTTGTAATAAGTGGAATTAGGTTATTATTATTATTTTTTAAAAGATGAACAGGGTTTTGCTTTTCTAAAAATGTGGGGAAGTCTCCTGTATCATCAAATAAATTGTAATTATCACAGATGCTACAAACTGATTCTTGATAGTATTCTGTTGGTTTATAAATAATGCATAAAAAAGAGTACAGTATATTAAATGAAAAATAAGAGTAGAACAAAACTTAAAACTATTAGTTTTTATATTTGTGATTTTAAAATGTGTTTTTAGTTTGTATTGCTGTCTTATTTGTTTTTATAAAATATTGTACCCTTCTGAAAGTGCCTTATAGTATATGGGTTTTTTTTTTTTAATGAAGTGAATTACAGTGTCCACATTAAGGTGGCAGAATGACACATATAATCACATTTTATTCTCAAGCCCTGACAAAAAGCAGAGTGAAGAAGTTATGTTTGTTTGTTGGTCTTAAATTATAAACACAAGGAAAGGGCAGATAAGAGAGGAGAAAAGAGCTGTACATTTTTGAAAGTTTGAAAGCAGATGGGTGAGTAGCAACAAGCGGAGCTAAAGTAACCTAATTCTAAAGCAGCCATCAGGAAAGCTGAGAACCCAGTCTATGTTGCAGATTTCTCAAAGCTCTGGATACTGTAGGTGAAAGGGTGATGCTAAAAAAAAAAAAAAAGAGAGAATTGAATGAAAGCTGTTTAAGAAACTGTGTTAGATCCCTGTATCTCCTTTCCTGTTTTATCGTACACAATTTTTCCAACAGAAGACCTTAAGGAAGTAAAGACGGCAGCATGTGGATAAGAGGACTCTGGGCAGAAGAAAGAGCAGGGTGCGGAAGCCCTGAATCGTTAGTAGGCTTAGCATGTTTAAGGAACACCAGTTGAGAGATGGGGAGAACAGTTGGAGATGAGATCTAAGAGCAGACAGGAATCCAGACTGTATATGTACCTGTTGACAATTGTAAGGACTTGAGCATTCATTCTAAGTGAAAAAGGAAGCCATTGAAAAACATTTAGGATAAGAGTATAGTGACCTAATGTCATTTTAAAAGGGCACTATAATGGTTGTTGTATTGAGAATAGCATGAGGATGGGGATGGGAAAGCAGAGGTTAGTTAAGTTATTGGAATTCATTAGACAAAGATGAGGTGGATTGGATTAGGATGGTAGTGGTACACACATACATATATGTGTTGTGTGTTTGCAACAAGATTTGCTTATAGATTTGCATGTAAGGTGTAGGAAAAAGAGAGAATTCAAGGGTTATTCCAAGATTTTTGACTTGAGCATCTGGAAGGATGAAGGATGAAGTTGCCCTTTATAGAGGTTGGAAGACTGTGGAAAGACTTCCAACTTCTTGGAGAGAAAGTGAGGGTTTGGTTTTAGACATTTCGTGTTTGAGGTATGTTTACACCAAATCAGATGTCAAGTAAGAGGTGGGAAGATGTGTTAGAGTTCAGAGAGTCTGGGCTGAAATTTGGGAGTTATGAGCATAAGTAAAGCTCTGGTAATTGGTTAATGTCTCCTAGGTGGTGAGTTTAGAAGGGAAAGGAAGAAGATTGAAGATTGATCCTAAGAATAAGTATAATATCTAGAGGTCAGAAAAGTAAGTCAAACCAGTAAAGAAGAAGACCGAGAAACTCAGGGCAGAGAGAGCAAGAGAGTATTCTAGAAACCAAGTTTGTTTGTTTGTTTTTTAAGTATTTTTAGAAGACAGGAATAATTTATAATTAGCTGTGTCAGATGGTACAGAGGGGTCAAGTAAGATGAGGTTAAATGACTGTTCACCTTGACAAGGGCAAAAGCCTGATTGTAGTGGATTCAAGAGAGACTGTGAGACTGGAATATACCCAAAGGTGTATCTCCACACATATGAAGCAGCATATGTACAAAGTTATTCATTGTGACATTATGTGTAAAAATTATAAATATTGGAAATACTATAAATGCTTATTCATAGAAAACTGGTTGAATACACTGTGGTATACTTACACAATAGAGTACTATCTAATCATAGAAAAGAATGAGGAAGATTTCTGTGAACTGATAATGAAATGGTTTGTAAGAGAAACTCAGTAGCAGTGAAGCCATCAGCATCCAGATCATGGTTTCTAAATCCCAGTCTCTACCAAAGGAATAGACCAGGACTCCTTAGAGAAATGGCTGATTTTAAGTTTGGAGCATGGTAAGCATAAAATGAGCCTGAAAGAGATCTTATGCCAGAAAGCAAGGAAGTGGAAACCAATGGAAACCTATCAAAGTAACATATGATCTAGTTTTAAGGGGCTCCCACTAATCAAATTAGGACAGTCAGAACATCAAGAAGCATAATGATGGTGAAGTGAAGTTGCTCAGTCGTGTCCAACTCTTTGCGACCCCATGGACTGTAGCCTACCAGGATCCTCAGTTCATGGGATTTTCCAGGCAAGAATACTGGAGTGGGTTGCCATTTCCTTCTCCAGGGGATCTTCCCGACCCAGGGATCAAACCTGGGTCTCCCGCATTGTAGGCAGATGCTTTACCGTCTGAGCTACCAGGGAAGCCCCATAATGATGGTAATGAATTATAATATACTGAGTAAGAATCTATGAACCCATAGTGATAAACAAAACCAAGAAGGAGTTCCTCAAGGGAATTATAAGGTAAGTTGAAGAGCCAAAACCAAGCACAGCACATGAACTTTAATTGGATCCTTGATCAAGAAAAAAAAAAAACATTCTGCTGTAAGGACATTTTAGGGATAATTAGGAAAATTTGAATATAGATTGCATATTAAATGATACAATATAACACTTAAGTGTTACAGTTTCCTGGGTATAATAGTGTATTGGGTTATAAAGAAGGTACCCTTGATCTTAGGACATACATGTTGAAGTGTTTAGAGGAGAAGTGTCATAATGTTTGCAACTTTTCAGGAAAGATTTAGTCTCGGAGAGAGAGAAAGTGTGTGTATGTGCCTGTGTAGGTATGTACAGAAAGAAAGAAAGCAAATGTGGGGAAATGTTATGGTAAGCAATCAATAAATTTAAATAAAAAATATAGTGTTTATTCTTTAAAGTTTTTTTTGTTGTTGTTATGACCAGAATTTTTCAGTTAAAAAAAGGGGAAGGGCAAAGAAATGATGTGAGAGAGAGGAGGAAAATGGGAGGAGAGAAATGGAAACAATCAAGTCTTACAGGCCCCTAAAAGTTTTTCTGTAAGGGCAGCAGAGAAATGGAGCTGTAGCTTGGAGAGGACTCACCAGGGTTTTATTTTGGATGGACTGTATCATGTAGCGTGGCTGTTGTATTGATGATGGGAATGATCCAATTTAAGGGAAAGGATATGAGAGGGTATAATTGATGGAGTAATGTCCTTAAGTAGATAAAAAGGGGTTGGATCTTGTAGGTGGGTGAGGCGGGTCTTAGTCACATGGTCTATTCATTCATAACAGGGGAGGATAGAAAATATGGAAACTGATATAAGATTGCCAGTTGTGTTGGTAGAGCATGAGGAGGTACTCTGCTGATTGTCTTTATCTTCTCTGAAAACAGATTTAGAAGAGAGAGCAGGTCAGAGGTTTGAAGAGAGAGGATGAGTGTGAAATGGCCGTCTGAATGAATAGACTTGTGTGATGGAGTAGCACTAAAGGCCTGCTTGAAGTTAATAGCTGTGTTGACTTTGTGTGTCTTTACCCCTCACCTGCACAGATACAGGTATAGAATAGGTAGATAACTGGATTTAAGCGGAGTCAAAACTTTGCTAGGTAGTACAATAAAGGAAGAAGAAGAAAGAGTGAGTATAATGACTGACTATAAACTTAGGTGGATAAGGAGGGACGGGAGGATATGAAGTAGGTGAAGGACAGAGGAAGTGTTATTAAGATCTGTGGGTTTTGGGTCTCAGAATTATTAAAGTTAGAGAACTAGGAGGAGTAAGATGGAAAAACAAGAAATGTTGGTTAGTGTAGGATTCTTGCTTCAGCTGTGAAGAATAATCTTGGTGATGACAAGATCCAATTTATAACAGTGCGCGTAGGTCACTGAAGTAGAGTAAGAGAAGTTGGAGAAGTAAAAAGAGGAGTGAGAAGAACAAATATCACAACAAAAGGAGCTTTGGAGAGAGTGGTATTGAACCAGAAACTAAAATCTCAAATCAGAGAATGGGTGCTGAGGTTCTGTAGATGACTGTAACAAGGCATAAAGAGAAAAAGAGGGGAAATGATCATGAGGATTTTATTTTAAAGTGTACATTCGCGTGGGTTTTAGTATATTTATAAAGTTGTGCGGCCATCACCACTACTTCCAGAACATTTTCAACACCCTAAATAAATTCGTATTATCAGTCACACCCCATTTCTCTCCTCCCTCTAGGCTCTGGCAAGCAGAATCTACTTTCTATGGATTTGTCTGTTCTGGACATTTCATATAATGGCCGTATACAACATGTGGCCTTATTTTGTGTCTGGCTTCTTTTATTTAGCATACGGTTTCTTTTTTTTTTCTTTTTCTTTTTTTTTTTCACGTCAGACAGGTAATGTGCCGATGTCGTAACAAGGTTTGTGAGGGAGGCACATGTCACGCAACAGCGTGAACACCCAATCATCATGCTCATGAACTACAAAAGGATCTAGCATACGGTTTCTAAGGTTCATGCATATGAGTAGTATGCATCCGTACATCATTCCTTTTTATTACAGACTATTATTTCATTGTATAGATATACTGCATTTAGCTTACCCATTCATTAATTGATGAATGTTTGAGTTGTGTTCACTTTTTGGCTACTATGGATACTTCTGCTATGAACAGTCATATACAAAGTTGTGTATAGACATATGTTTTCAGTTTGCAATGGGGATTTGAAACCAAATTTTGCCTAACATGCTACAGTGCCACCAGCTACAAAGCCTCATGCTCTTAAATATCTAAACTTCATTCACAGGAGAATGGTAGCAGGAGCTGTCAGCATTGCTTCTATATCCACTTGGATCTCTTTTCCATTTTCTTGCACATTTATACTCCCAGCATCCAGCAGTTGTGTGTCTTTGTTAGAGGACTGCTCTTGGGCTGCTGGGATACACTTTGCCTGCTTAAAAAGAGAATCACACATGCTTGGAACTTTACATCCCTTAGGCAGCAGCTCTTAACTGATGATGTGAGATGGGGTATGTGTATTTCATTTCTCTTTGCCCAAGTTAGGACAACTTTTAGGTTGGACCTGCACTGTCTCCCAGATTCCCCACAGAACTGAGCCAAAGTTACCTTGCCTGAGTTTCCCACAGAGGTCTGCTTGCTGGTTCACCCTTGCCTTGCCTCCTTGCCTTCCTGATCTCATTTCCCGGCTACTCTATGATTTTCCCTTGGGAACATTCCTAATCACTTTCACAGTGATCTTTGTTGTGTCAAGCTTACTTGACACAATTCCAAGAGCTTCAGCACATCATAAACAAAAAATTACGAAACAGAGATGGTTTTAGAGGCAGGCCCACTTACATGTGAGGAGAGATAGCTAATAACCATAACAACAAGGGAGGAAACAGAAGCACTGTAAAAAGCACACATAAATAATGGAAAAACCACATCAATCTGGGGCTTAACTGGCTTTCATTTCTCAGTAGTCCCTGAGGTCATTACCTTGTCCAGTGTAATAATCTATGTTCATAGTAATGACTCTGAATTATGAAAGAAAATTAAATTCTATCCAGAAAAAAAAAGGAATAACATGTACATTGCATTTTAGAAAGCATTGCATCAAAATAAATGTGAGATATTGAAAACACATTTGACAATTTCCTTACAACGCTTCATTAAAAAACGAACAGGAAAAAGTGGAGATGGGGGTTCCCAGTAATCCAATGAAGGCAGAAGCAGTGATAATAATGAAAATTTATAAAGTAGAAAGCTAAGTGCCTATTGTGAGATTGAGAACTAGCAGTGCCTAAGAGGTGAGTTTATTTGTACTGCGGTGCTGAAGAAAAACTTTCAAAACAAGAGACATCAAGCATCTCTCAAGACAGGGTATAGATAGGAGCTAAATATGGGAGAACTGATTAAAAATCTATTTAAGACCTGTTCTACTGCAACTGAAGATAGGTAGTTTGTTCTCGAACATAGTTGATGTGAGGGTCTCTGGACTCAGGGACACCATTCCCAGCTGAGAACAAAGGTGCATGTTTTCATTGTATTTTCAAGGTGATTAACTATAAATCTATGGATTGATCACAAGACTTCAAGCTCCCTTCCTAACTTCCCATCCCTAGTCATACCAGCCCTAATCCTCCAAGCAAGGAAACAAATTCCTCTTCTTAGAAAGCCTGCAGAAGAGAAAAGGACTGTAGATACTGGAGGGTGCACTGACTTCAGTATTAATAGGTTGTGGCACATAGGCTCAATAGTTGTGGGTCCCCCGCTCCAGAGCACAGGCTCAGTCGTTGTGGCTCCACAGCATGTGGGGTCGTCCCGGATCAGGGATTGAACCCCTGTCTCCTGCATTGACAGCAGATTCTCTACCATTGAGCCACCAGGGAAGCTCTTGATAGTTTCTTAAGAAGTTAAACACATTCTTAACATAGGACTCAGTGATGTCATTCCTAGGTATTTGCCCAAGAAAAATGAAAACATATGTCCATGCAAAGACCTGTTCATAATCACCCAAACCTGGAAACAGCCCAGAATACTCATAGCTTGTGAACGGATAAGGAAATTGTGGACAAAGAATTGTACACACAATTACATTAGATGAATCTGAAATATATTAAGTGAAAATAGCCCGATACAAAAGGTGTTTGGATAAACATTGTGTGATTGCCTTTATATGCCATTCTAGAAAAGGCAGACCTGTAGGCATCAGAAGTCAGATCAGTGATTGCCCCACAGCTGAAAGTAAAGAAAGAGATTGACTACAGTGAAGGGGCACAAGAGAAGTTTTTGGAGTGATGAAAATGTTCTGTATCTTTATTGTAGTGGTGATTGCATGACTGAATGTTTGTCAAAACTCATGGAACTCTATAGCTAAAAATGGTGAATTTTTGTAAATTAAACCTCAGTAAATTTGACATTAAAAACAAGTTCATCCTCTAGTCCCTCATCTGAGAAAATAATTCAAGGATACACTACATCAAAACTAAGAAGTAAATTGAGAACGAGGAGGACATGGGATTCAGGAAATAGTGGATCCAATATAGAAAAGAAGAATTCCCAAGATGAGGGTTAAGTTTTACTCTAAGAAACGCCATGCAAAAAGAGTAGAAAATGCAGGCTTTCTAAAGAAGGAGCTCTTGGATAGATTTCTCTATCTCAATTCTCAATTTCTTGATATTGATGGAATAATCTGGAGGTGAATTGGTGATAGGCACCCAAGAAACAGAACAAAAAGTTACTAGCTCCAGAGAATTGTAAGAAGTTGTATGAGAGATTGTCTTCCATTGTCTTAACTATGAACTACACTTAAAATTTTACATTAAGTAAAAGCCAAAAATTATTTGAAACAAAATTATGAAATAATATTGAGAGCATGGGAGAGAAAGAGAATGTGTGTGTGTATTTGTATGTACTTTTGTGTGTGTTACTAGAAGATACAGTGTCAAATAGAACACAAGAACGAAAGTGATTGCCTTTGGGGAGCAAGAATTACGTTTACGCTGAGGGTGAGGCAAAAAACTTACTTTACCATAAAAACTGTGTGCTTTGTTGCTCAGTTGTGTCGGACTCTTTGGGACTCCATGTTCTATAGCCCACAGGCTCCTCTGTCCATGGGGATTCTCCAGGCAAGAATACAGGAGTGGGTTGCCATGCCCTCCTCCAGGGGATCTTCCCTACCCAGGGATCAAGCCCAGGTCTTCAGATGGATTCTTTACTATCTGAGCCCCCAAGCAAGTCCATACATAAGTATACCTTTTTAAAATTGTTTTAAAAGTTTTAAATTTTTAGAAGTCATTTAAAGGAATCTTTTATCTGAAAATTTGTATTATGTGAAATAACCCTTTTCCCCATAATGCCAGATAAATAAGGCAACATCAGATTAAAAAATACACAAGAGGAATCTTTTTTTCTGAGGTAACGGGTAAAAGATGAGTCCCTGAATGAAGATGATCATCTCTTTTCAGTTACTCTGAATAAGGTTTGAGTGGACTGTTAAATCTTTCAGATTTCATGTTTTCTTTTTAAGAATACCTTTAGAATCGGGTGGAGAGGGAGATGGGAGGGGGGATCGGGATGGGGAATAAGTGTAAATCTATGGCTGATTCATATCAATGTATGACAAAACCCACTGAAATGTTGTGAAGTAATTAGCCTCCAACTAATAAAAAAATTAAAAATAAAATAAAATAAATGAAAAAAAAAAAAAAGAATACCTTTAGTTCCTTAGTTATAAAATTAATGTGCCATAGTATAGAAAATTTTAGTGTAAATTAACAGAATAAAAATAAAACTATCAATAATCTTACCATTCGGTGATGACCTATTTGGACTAATTGATTTCCGTCTTCTTCCTCCACCTCTTCCTCCACACTTCTCATTCCTCCTCCTTTATTTTTCTTCCTTGTTCTTTTTCTTCCTCTTCTTCTCCCCACCCCTTTCTTTCTTTTTAATTGAGAAAAGTGACACGTCTTTTACTGGTGGGTAATCACAGGCACTGTGGATTTAGTAAGGAAAGAGAGATCAATGGAAAAGACGGAAGAAACAGAAATATAAAACACAGGAGGGCAGAGAGAGACAAAAAAAAAAGAGTAAAACAAAACAGAAACTCTATTTACTTTGAAAACAAAATACACTAAACAAACAAACAAAAAAGAGTAGTTGAGTTCAAGTCCTGACAGTGTGGACTCTGAAATACACATCATTTAAGAAGTGAGCCTTTTCCCCCCTTCTCTTTTGGGAGCAGTCCTGTATGTGGGTCTGTCGTGCTATGGGGAAGGAGAAAAGAGTTGTTACTTCTCTGCAGAGAACCATAACTGGGAATCACAGACAACAGAGAGCTTCAAGTGAGGAATCACAGACAACAAAGAGGTTCAGATAGTTTCATAAAACTATTTTATGAAATAGTTTTTTTTCTCAGGTTCTCCAGATACCATCTTCTAAAAGAGGTAACAGTTAAAGAATATACTTTTAAGGTCATTATTAGAAGAGTATCTTATTGAAAAGGGTGGCACCATTTGCATACATGTACTTCTTGTCAGTCCAAAAATGTAACTTTCTTCCTTTCCAGCGTTCCTAGAATTCCATGGGCCTTTGCCATGACAGAAGTATGTGGCATGATTCTGTGCTATATTTGGCTCCTGGTTCTTCTTCTTCACAAGCACAGGTACCTCTCTTATTTCATTACAAGACTGAACAGGTTTTGACTATCTTACATAAAGGTCATCAAACCTGGTTTCTTCCTTTGCTGTTTCCTTCTTAATTTCCTTCTCTGGTTATTGTAATATTACAGTTATTGGTACAGAAAAATATTTTGAGTTTGATCAGCAAAAGAGTCAAATATATAGGTAGTACCTATATATTTAGTAATATTCCAAATATATTTTGCAGGGAAAGATGGTGATATATAGCCATGGGCTAACTACTAACAGTCTTAAGTCTAGCCTTACCTTTCTCTGTAAGCAAATTGGAAATATCACTATCTATAGAAGGATTGGGACCCCTCCAGGGAACAGTCTTCTGTCAGATGTTTGGGTGGAAGAAACTATTCTCTGCTTGAAGGAGGCCCATTAAACAAGAGGTCATTTTACACATCATGCACATCTAGCAAGTGTAGCTTAGTATAGATGATATAGGAAATTGCTGAATAGGAAAGGTGCTGCTTTTGTACTTCCAAGAAATATAAAGAAATATAAAGGGAAGAATTTTTTCATTAAAAAAGAAAGGAGAGAAGCAGAAGAGAAGGCTCCTTTCCTATATAATTAAAGAAGGGAAATTATTTAAAAAATTAGACATAGTGTAAAATCTAAAAAGCAATATAGATTAATTTATTTACAACAGAAAAATAGACTCACAGACATAGAAAATAAACTTATGGTTACCAAAGGGGAAGTATGTGTGTGAGAAAGGAGGGGTGGGAATAAATTAAGAGTATGAGATTAACAGATACACAGTACTGTAATATAAAATATATAAGCAACAAGGATTAAAGCATAGTAAAGGAAAAATTAAAGATCTGACAAAGTTTGTGGATCTGCTATCTGTTGTCTTTGGGGGAGAAGAACAACAAGAAGAATAGGGATGTTTGCTTGATATTTTTTATTCTTTCTCCTCACCAGGAGGTGCTTAAGGTAAACCACAGCGATGGGCTTTTGGTCCTAAGCAGCAGTTATTTCAGTGCTTTGAAGGTGAAAAGAAAGGTTGACGATTGCTATTCTTGTCACACTTTTAGGCCATATTGCACTTCATTCTCTTTTACTCTGCAGGAATATTTATAACTGGATTGCTTAAAACCAGAGGTGGTTTAAAAACACATGTATCACTGCTGCTTTCTGATTTAACTTTGCCTCACAAGACCCTGTAGATTTGAATTGATCCACTCTTTCAAAACAAGAGTTGAGTTTATATGGGAAACCTTGGTAGGTTTGGCAAGGTTCAGCAACTAAATGCAAGCTTTGATGTTTATTTAAGTCAAACAAAATGTTTCTCAAAGGGTGGTCTTTGTGCCACGTTCATTAGAATCACCTGGGCTCTCATTAAAATCCAGGTTCCTTGTTGTCAAAATGATAAAACTTGGAAGAAAGAATGCAGAAACCTTTGCTCTGGACTTTGCACCATATGATAAAATTCTCCACAAATACTGTGTTAAGAAATTTTTATTGCATCACTGAGCTTGCAGGAAGACAGGAAAATCCCAAAGAGCCCCAAACACACATACACGTGAAGAAGAAAACAACAAAAAAAATAACCTATGATGTAAAATCAGAGGAATGAATACGCATCTCTGGAAAAGGCAGGGTTACACTAGTTGTGATGCCAAAGCTGAGATAAGGAGACTCAGCCTTAGGTGTGTAGCAAAGTTGAGTGGCTGATAGGAAAACTCCCAGATGAAGCTGTGGATCTTGGAATGGGCTAGAGTGTTCTCAAGTCAGTAGTGCTACCTGAGTCTCAACAAGTTTAATTCTTCTCTGGATGATAGTGTATTCAATTTAGGCTCCTGTGGTTTCCCAAAACGTTGGAGAGCAGGGCCTATTAAGAAAAGTAAGGAATGGTGGACTCCTCCTGCTTTGAGCTGAGACCCTTTCCATTCAGTGTTAGTTCTCTTTCTTATCTTCTTTTCTTCTTTTTTATAGTACCACAGCTTCAGCAGTGAACCAGAAATGAAGCAGATCCTGCAGACTGAAACCTAGTTTGAAATAATTTCAGTTTCTAAAATTGCATTAAAGTGACCCCAGATTGTTAAATCCCTTAACTACTTGCCAAAAGAGATATCAAATCTCTCTTTGGGAAGACCGTGTAGACCTATCAATAAATTTAATTCTAAAATTTTTTATATACAATATCTGGCACTCAAGTAAATAACTAATTAAAAAAAGCACACAAGTATGTAAGAGAATATGACCAAAATTTAAGAGAAACAGTAAATAATGGAATAGACCCACAGCAGATCCAGAAAACAGAGGTACCAGATACAGATTTTAAAGTAATTCTGCTGACTAGTATAAGTAGCTCACTCGTGTCCAACTCTTTGTGACCCCATGGACTGTAGCCTGCCAACTTCCTCTGTCCATGGAATTTCCCAGGCAAGAATACTGGAGTAGGTTGCCATTCACTTCTCCAGGGGATCTTCCCAACCCAGGGATCAAACAGTCTCCTGCATTGTAGGCAGATTCTGTACCATCTGGGTCACCAGGGAAGCCACCAGGAAAGCCCCTGCTGACTGTTCAAGATAATTTTAACAGAATAAAATGGAAACTCTAGAAGCAAGCACACTTTTTAAAATCCATGAAATTGAGAATTCAGTAATGAGTATGACATCAGGTTGAATGCAGCAGAAGAGAGGATTAATGAATCAGGAGATAATTTGAAGAAAATATATTTTTAAAGATAGAAAATAGATTAAATTTGGGGGAATACTGAGGGGATAGCCTGAAAAAGGTTTAACTTATGGATAATTAGAGTTCCTTGAGGAGAGGAGAAAGGCAATAAAGCAGAAGTATATTTGAAGTGAAAAAAATAAATGCAGATTCCTGGGCTCCATCCCAGGTGTACACACTGCAGTTTGAAACTTATCTAACCTTGTGTTCAGTACTTTTTTTGAGGGTGGGTGGGAAGAACATTTTAAAAATGTATAAGCAAAGTCTCTGTACTTAAGAATCTTCTGATCTGTTTTCACTTAAGATATTAAAAAAAAATTAACAGTACGAATGATTTCATGCAATTTAAAGTTTTTGTTAGAGATGTACTTAATGTAAAACAGTATTAAAAAAACAGTATTTTATAGCTTAAATTTAAGTGAAATTAGAGAATGTTTGTTATATAATTAGTTATTAACCAATTTACAGTGTCATTAATGAGCAAAAACATTCCCTAGAATCACATATTTAACTTTAGTTCTCATTAAGTAAATGTTATGACAATATATGAGTAATAAAACTAACACTAAGCTAAGTGTCAGGCGACGGACTGTCTTCCTTCTTTCTTGTGTAACTTTTGCTTTCTCTTAGTCATGTTTTCTGACAGTAAAATGATGCTCTTAGGTCTGCACTATCCAACTTGGCAGGTGCTAGCCACATATGGCTGTTCAAATTTAATTTAGTGAAAATGAAATAAAATTAAGTTCCTCGCTTGTACATTCCGGATGCTCCAGAGCCACATATAGATGGTTTATTGGACAGTGCAGATGTAGTCCATTTCCATCATTATGGAAGATCCTGTTGGACACTTGGGTTACATGGTCTCTAAGATTTCTGTCTTGGAAGAATTTAATGGTTTTCCTGCTTGTTCTCCCTTGAAGTAAACGTTAGTTGCCTGGGGATATGTTGGTTTTCTCTCTTCTGATCTTTCTTCCTTTTTGGCCACTCTGTTCACAGGTCCATACTTCTGCGAAGGCTCTGTAGTCTGATGGGCACTGTCTTCTTGCTTCGCTGCTTCACCATGTTTGTGACCTCCCTGTCCGTGCCCGGACAGCACCTTCAGTGCACTGGAAAGGTAGCCGGCTGTCTTCTTAGCCGCTCTTCCCTCTTACTCTCGGTGTGTGGGTGGCTTAGATGTGTGTATGAACCAAGGCTTAGATTTTGCTTTTAACATTATTAATAAAATGTGCTTTTTAGCAGTTTTTATATCGGTAATAAACATGTAGAAATCATGTGGTAAAAGTCTTAAGCCAGAATCTGCCTCCCTGTTACTTCTATCCATTGATCCTAACTAGTTCAGTGCTGTAGAGCTACGGAAAAAAGGTAGCTTTCAATTATCATTTTTCCTTTCCCACCATCCTCAGCATCTTTAGTTACTCATACTACATGACTCTGGACCTTTCACTGTCTTCATCACTCCTCTTTAAAAAGTGTTGCGGGGACTTCCCTTGGTGGTGCGGTGTTTAAGACTCTGTGCTTCCACTGCAGGGGGCGCACGGATTTGATCCCTGGTCAGGGAACTAGATCCTACATGCCACAGCTAAGACCTGGCACAGCCAAATAAAATAAATAAAGTATTAAAAAAAAGAAGCATTGCAGTTCAACCATATTCCATTTAAAATGTAGTACCCACTACTCTAAACTTCACTCTTTTGGAGATGTATTTAAATAATGGCTGATTTTTTTGTTTTTGTTTTATACTTTATAGGTTGTTTTGGTATACTTTGGACATACCTTCTCTTCTGGCTATATTGAGAGAGGATAGCTTATACAGATGGGAACAAAAAAAAATAATTATTTAAAAAATTTTTTTTAAATCCTGAAGATCATTTGTGCTGTGTATACAAAATTGGCTGTTGAGACTCATTAAATTTGGACAAAAGGATTTGTTAGCCTTCTTTTCTAAGCCTCCATGCTTTAGTTATGTGTTGCCAAATATTTGAATAATATACTAACACGTTTCTTGTTATTTTAATGTTATTTGTAAAGTGTAAAACAAATTGTCAGTTCTTCTACTGCAATATAAATAGTTGAAATGCCGAGGAGGGAAGATTAAGCAGCTAAAGGAGATCAAGAACTAAAAATACAGCCCTGAGCTGAAGGGCATATAAACTTTCTCGAGGTATAAGGAGACTGACCAGTAAGAAAGGAGGAAGGGGTAATGACATTTAGGATTTAGTGTAAAGGAAATCTTTTATTTTTTTTAAGGTAAAAGATGCTTTTGTTTCTTCTTTTTTTTTTTTTTCCAAAAAGGGAAATTACTTCTAGTTACCAAGTTACATAAACTTATTGTAAAATTTCAAATTTTATAAAAATATGTAAATTAAAAGTTCCCTCTTCTTTCACCTCACCCCATAAATAATACTGTTAAAAGTTGTTTATATAGCCACATAGACTATTTTTAACCATGCTTACACATTCACACAAGTTTGTATAGATAGATGCCTTTTTTTTTTAGATAGATGCTTTTTAAACAAAAGATAGGATTATATTGCAGACATTGTACTTCAGCTTATGTTTTACTTAACAATGTGTTGTTTACTTTTTTCTGAAAAACTGCATATATTATACCTCATCTTTTTAATAGCTGCAGCGTATTCCATTGCATGATTTAACCGCTGTCCAAGTGGCGTGCATTTAGGTTATTTTCAAATCTTACTCTTTATAAATAATGCTATCATAAACATGCTTTTTCACTTACTTAATGGTCTTAAGATAAATTCCTGGAAGTGGAGTTATGAAATTAAAGGACACAACAATTGTGATACATACTGCTGACATTTTCACTAGGAAAGACTAGTTTTTCACTACTGTCACCACACTGCATGTCGGTTTTCCCATCACTGTGCCAGTACTACGTTTTATCAATTTTTGGAGTCAGCTATCATTCTGATTAATGAAAAATGATATCTGAGACTTTTATGGTCTTATATTTTAAACTTAAATCTGTAATTTCTTGACTGAAATAAAAATGCACAGTGTGAGCGCTTTGAGTTTGAGACCAGTCTTTTAGGAACTATGCTAAAGAAGTAAAGGAAGCCGTTAGCATATATGTGATCTTGGAGAAGGTGATCGAGCCACACATCTTGGTAGAAGGTTCCTGCTAGGCATGAGGAACAGATGTCTCAGTCAGTGATGTTAGTGCTTTTCTAAGTATGGGTGCAAGAAATTGGGTTCATAAAATTTTCTCCTGGGAGGGGGGGCGGGGGCGGGGATCTGTCCTGAAGGCCTATTCTGTCTGTTTTCGCAGAGCACAGAGTACCTCATTCCTGGTCTCTGTCCCGATGCCCTTTCAGGGTATGTTGAAGGTCGGGGACTTCAGTGGCTAATGACTTAATTCTTGTACAACTGGATGGCAAGTGACATTCTTTAGTTAGAAAATCTGCTGAAGTTCTGTGCACAGTGTGAAGGAGAGATTTAAAAGAGAAAATAAGTGAGCTTGTTACAGTGAAAGGAGAATTCCCTGTAGCTGAGGAATTTAATTGCGGGTCAGCCACTAAAGAAAAGGATATATATGCATAGGGCTGCAACATGTATTACAAAAATAAATTAGATACCATCCCTCTACAATATGGACAGCCCTTTCTCTGTCTCTAATGACAGTTTTTCATTATCAGTTAGCTTAATGTGGGTATACCTATTCAGATCTGCCCTAAATACTATTAATTGCTTTGAATTATAATATAACCTATTTATTGACCTGTATTTGCAGCAGTCATTAAAATTAGAAAGTTAAGATAATATTATCTATCAGTCAGATCCCTTACAGTGAACTCCATAGGGCTTTTACATTGTAATAAAGTAATTGCTTGAAATCTCATTCCCAAAAGTAGTGGGTTTGGAGACAGAACCAAGAACATGCCTGGTTTTCTTTTTTTAATTTAGTGATGGAAAGGAAAGAAACAGTTAAAGCAAATTTCTCATCAAAATGTCTAAATTCATTCTATTGTGTTTCAGTTTTTTTCTGGAAAGATATTTGGGGCATTTTACGATTGGAAAGGATAGGGAGACAAGTAACTGGGCAATGATTGCTTTTCTTTTTTGTACTATAATATTTTTCTTTAATTTTTTGGAGTATAGTTGATTTACAATGTTGTGTAATGATTTCTTTTCTTTTTTTTTTTTTTTTTGAATGGCATCACTTGTTTCCTGTCTTTGGCTGAGATATTTTCCTAGCAATCTGTTCTTCACTGCTTGATTTTTTTTGCTGTCACTTGTGTAACATCTCCAACCCTGTTCGCATTAGAGGTCATGGAAATAAGCAAACCATGTATATTTTAGTATCTCCTTTCCTTTTCTCTGATAATAAATTTCTCTCCCTCTCCTGCCATCAACTGAGACAGAAGGGGGAAACTGGGTAGTGTATAATCAGGTGAGATTTCTAATGAAATGGCGATTCTAATGAGATTGTTCCTCTGGTTCATTGGCCATAGGCTCTTTAAGATATAGGGCTCTAGAACTGGACTCCCTCTGTTCACATCTTTATTACTTATTAGCTGTGTGACCTCTCTGAAGCCAGATTGCTAATCTGCACAGTTAAATCAGTTCATACAATTTTTGTGGAAATTAAATGCAATAACAAAAAAGCATATAGTAGTATGCTGCACATAGGAAATGCAGATAAAATTACAGCAATTTTTTATATTGTTATTATGTGTTAAATGCCTTTTTAAAAAAGTGACCATTGCTCAGACTCTTCCTCAAAATGGATTGCTTTTTTAAGTTTTATGTGTGGGGGTTGGGATTAGATTTTGCTACTAATATCAGGAACTTTACGGTGGCTGTAGTTTAATAAACAAGCAATGATTTATTCTCTCTCATGAGAGAAGTCTGAAAGTAGGTACTTCAGGTCAGGTGTGTGGTAACTTTATGGAGTTATCAAAAATCCACGATTCCTCTGCCTTTCTGCCCTCCTGTCCTAAGACCTGGCTTGCATCCTCAAGGCCACTTTGTAGCCGTGGTGACTGCCAGAGCTTTAACTGTCATGTCTGAGTTGTAGGCTGGAAGAAGGAAAGGTAGAGAAGACTTCTTCCAAGCTGTTGCCTCTTTCATTGATAAGTAGCCTTCCCAGAAATCTTCTATACTTCCCTTTCTATCTTACTGTACAGACTTAGTCACTGAGACAGAAGGGGGAAACTGGGTAGTGTATAATCAGGTGTCACACCTAGCTGCAAGGAAGGATGAGAAATGCAGTGTTATAGTTGAATTCATCACCTCTTCTAATTGATTTTAGAACTGTTACTACTGAAGAAGGGAGAGTGGATATTGAATGGTAGCCATTATCTCTGTCATAGCTTGTTATTGTCAAGAACAGGCAAGCAAATACTACTGTGTTATAGGGTATAAAACTTGGCAATGCTTTTGTGCTGTAGTAAGCTTTTAATTTCCATTGGATCATAGAAAAAGCAACAGAATTCCAAACAAACATCTACTTCTGCTTTATTGACTACTCCAAAGCCTTTGACTGTGTGGATCATAACAAACTGGAAAATTCTTAAAGAGATGGGAATACCAGACCACCTTACCTGCCTCCTGAGAAACCTGTATGCAGATCAAGAAGCAACAATTAAAACCGGACATGGAACACAGACTGGTTCCAAATCAGGCAAGGAGTACATCAAGGCTGTATATTGTCACCCTGCTTATTTAACTTCTATGCAGAGTACATCATGTGAAATTCCAGACTGGATGAAGCACAGGTGGAATCAAGATTGCCGGGAGAAATATCAATAACCTCAGATATGCAGATGACACCACCCTAATGGCAGAAAGTGAAGAGGAACTAAAGAGCCTCTTGATGAAGGTGAAAAAGGAGAGTTGAAAAAGCTGGCTTAAAACTCAGCATTCAAAAAACTAAGATTATGGCATCCCATCCCATCACTTCATGGCAAATAGATGGGGAGACAGTGAAACAGTGGCAGACTTTATTTTCTTGGCCTCTAAAATCACTGCAGATTGTGACTGCAGCCAAGAAATTAAAAGACACTTGCTTCTTGAAAGAAAAGCTATGACCAACCTAGACAGCATGTTAAAAAGCAGATACATTACCTTGCCAACCAAAGTCAAAGCTATGGTTTTTCCAGTAGTCATGTATGGATGTGAGAGTTGGACCATAAAGAAAGCTGAGCTCCGAAGAATTGATGCTTTTGAACTGTGATGCTGGAGAACACTTGAGAGACCCTTGGACTGCAAGGAGATCAAACCAGTGAATCCTCAAGGAAATCAATCCTGAATATTCATTGGAAGGACTCATCAAAGCTGAAGTTCCAGTACTTTGGCCACCTGAGGCAAAGAGCTGACTCATTGGAAAAGACCCTGATTCTGGAAAAGATTGAAGGCAAAAGGAGAAGGGGGAAGCAGAAGATGAGATGGTTGGATAGCATCATTAACTCAATGGACATGAACTTGAGCAAACTCTGGGAGATAGTGTAGGACGGGGAAGCCTGGTGTGCTGTGGTTCATGGGGTCACAGAGAGTCAGACACAACTGAGCGACTAAACAACGGCAGCCTTTTCATTGTAAAGGAAGTCCTAGTAGAGAAGTTTGAATTGCATTGATTTCACTATATGTGTGCTCAGTTGCTCGGTCATATCTGACTCTATGACCCCACGGACTATAGCCTTCCAGGCTCTTCTGTCCATGGGATTCTACTGGCAAGAATACTGGAGGAATGGGTTGCATTTCCTGCATTGACAGGCAGGTTCTTCACCACTACACCACCTGGGAGGCTATTGATTTCATTAAATTACCAGAATATTTCTGAGTACGGCCAAGCTTTGACCACCCATTATTGGTGTCTGCAGTTAATTACAGTGGGAGTCTGGTTGATTTTGCTTAGATCTGTCATTCAGTCTTTGAATTTCAGTGGGAGTGGTAAGAGCCTCTACTGCCATAAGCATTTGAAGCACTAATTCTTAGCTTTCTTATAGGTATATGGCAGTGTATGGGAGAAGTTACACCGGGCCTTTGCCATTTGGAGTGGCTTTGGGATGACCCTGACTGGCGTCCACACTTGTGGAGACTACATGTTCAGTGGCCACACGGTCGTCCTGACCATGCTGAATTTCTTTGTCACTGAGTGTAAGTACCTCTTCAGTGCTTCTCGGCACAGCGAGTGACTAGCTGCACAGGAGGCTGGGGAAGGGCGTCAGATTCTGTGAAGAGTGGGAAAAACAGGCAGGTCTAGGAAACGTGTCACTGAGAAACATTGGGAGAACTGTTGGAAGAAATGATTTTAAAATGATCTTTCTGTCCTTTTCTCAGATACACCAAGAAGCTGGAATTTCTTGCACACTTTATCCTGGGTTCTCAACCTCTTTGGAATCTTCTTCATTTTGGCTGCCCATGAACATTATTCCATTGATGTGTTTATTGCCTTTTATATCACAACGAGACTCTTTTTGTACTACCATACTCTAGCCAATACCAGAGCATATCAGCAGAGTAGGAGAGCAAGAATTTGGTTTCCCATGTTTTCTTTTTTTGAGTGCAATGTTAATGGTACAGTCCCAAATGAATATTGTTGGCCATTTTCAAAACCAGCAATAATGAAAAGACTAATTGGATGAAGACTATCTTTGTAATGGGCTCATGACTAAAGATGCAGTCATTGTTGAAAGTAACTTTGTTTTCTCCCTCCAGGTTGTTCCTGAATGTCTTGCTTTTTTCCCTATATGTTGACAAAGTTCTCTGTCCTGAGCAAGGCTGTGACCATAGAAAGCAAACAAGAACAATCAAGAGTCCTTACCTGTCTGTCGAACAGAAGTTTAAGTAGATGTTTTCTGCCCCTTCTCTTTAGGCAGACTTAATATTATGATTGAAGTCAGGCTCTTAGCTTTACCTTTTGAGTATTTGCCTGTTGAACTTAAGCTAATCAACTTAAGCAGTTTGCTGGTTGAAAGATGTAAAAAGAAAAAAAAAATTCCAGTAGGACTCTAGGCAAGAAATACTGAGAATACTAATAATTTTTTAGGCTCCTTATTTTCTTCAAAGGAAAAACCCGTACCCAATGAGCAGTACTTGTTCTTTGAACTAATCTCCGTGTCTTTCTAAAAAAATGCAACTCTGGAAAGTGATCCATTTTACTGACAAATTAATTTTTGCCTTCTGAACTGACCGTAAGAAAAGTATACTGACTATACCAGGATCCTTGAAATGAGAATGAAAGAGGCCATATATAAGATGACAAAGTAAAGTATAACGCTGGCATTTTTTCACCAAAATTAACAAAAGATTCGGTTCTATTTTGTTCTAAGGGTTTAGTATGATCATCAGTAAGTATTCATGAGGGAAAAAATGTCTGAATCCATAAAAATAAAATTGGCTTAATTTTAGTGACGTAAGTACCTGGAATAACTTTGTGCTGTGACTGTTAGCCAGATAAATGACAGCCCAATTTTATGCTTTTTAATGATGTTATTTAATGAGCAAAATGAGAGTTTTTATCAGATGTTAGATAAAGTTCTTATGTCCTTAAATGGGGATGTTTGCATGCAAATTTTTCTCTTTCTGAAATTTATAACAGGTTGCAGGCATAATATAACTATTTGGTTTTTGAAATTTCTCATCTTGACCATCAGAACTAAGCAGCCTCAGACATATTTGGATATGAAAAGGTTTTGTTGTTTTTTATTTTTAAATACAATTGTGTACATACATTCTTTCTATTTAGCTTTAATTTGGCAGTCAGGAGTAATATAACTTAGTTGCTGTTTACAACACTAGAAATTTAGTACCTTAAGTAATTTGACCTCTGTGATAAGCTTTGTCACTTTAACTTTTAATGATTTTGTACAGTAGTTCTGATAGTAGGATGGTTCTAGAATTAGAAGTTGAACCCCAACTCATGAGCTTAGCCACTTGGAATATTAATTGTGTAGTTTTGCATTCAATTTTAAAACAAGGAGTTAGAAAAGGTGCTGGCATATTAACATGCTGTTGATACAGTGAAATATTTTATTTTTGCACTTTGAGTCATATTCCCACCCCCTATAAGTTACAGAGGAGCCTGAGTGGATTGGGCAGGAAACAAATATAATGCAAGCAAGTTTCAGCTAGTGCTGAGTGATACCAGTTTGTGTCTTCTCTGAATATTGTTTTTTTATTTTTCACTTGAGAAAATGTCATGAGATAATTTAGTTTTATTATGCTTTTAAATCTCATACTTTAGAATCTGATAGTACCTTGAACTGTTGATCCTGTTACATTCTGGGGATGAAAATGCCAACATTTCATCCAAGGAAAGTGCATAATCATGAAGGTTGAAGGATGTTTCCTGTGCAGTTAGAGTAGTTTGACCCTTGAATTCAAAAGATACCTAACATCCACTTTTTCCAAATAACAAAAGAAGCCTGAATTTATCTAGGAATGGACTGATGTTGGCTTTTGGGAAAATGTTTGGAAAAAATCTGTGGCACCATTAATTCAAGAATGTTGAATAACTACTTAATGGTAAATTTCCCTAACAGCAGTTTTCTTTCCTCCATATGGATTTTATTCTAGAACAAAACAGGGAAAAAAAAAAAATTACAACCAACTTTGCAGAGCTATTGATACTGAGAGTGCCTAACAGCAGACTGCAATGAGGATTATAAAATAACTTCCCAACCTCCCTTTTACCATATCCGTTTTGAGGGAAAGGTAAGCTAGATTTATAATTTATTGTTATAACTATTACAAGGCAGTGTTTACATACATTAATCATCTCCAGGTCTCTTCCTTGGAAAGCTTTGAGACAACATTCTTTTCCGTTTCTTTTTTTAATACAAAACATATTTTTGTTACTTACTGTTTTGTCCAGAAATTTCCAGATTTTGTCTTTGTATCTTTTTTCTTGTAACAATTTTGTTAAAACCATAGTGAAAATAGAATTTACATTTTGACTGTGACTGTGGCTAGGTAGAGAAGCTGCATGCCTTAGATCTACAGAATTTTTACCTTGTATGCAGTTTCAAACATGTGAGAGGTTTACCTCATTAAACACTGAGATTTCAGTATAGAGGGAACCAAGGCAATTTTTTGTTCAGGGATGCAAACTGGAGGTTATACTGAAAGTCTTCCATGCAATTTCTGTCTTCTTAGGGGCAGCATTACCTTTTTTTCTTTTTCTTAAATTACTTGCAGGACAGTGTTACTGAAGATTAATTGAAGTTTGTAGAGAATATCAGGTTTAGAAGAAGGCACGTTTGCTATTATCACCACATAATTTGGGAGAAACTCTTTTTGGCTATGCTGCAGAATTTTCAACATGCCTATCTTCTCTATAGTCCTCTGTAGCCAGAATTGCTTGGGTTAAAATACACCTTCCATATGCTAGGTCTGTTTATTAGTATCGCTGTAAATCAGAACATAGTGAACTCAGCCACAGAGCCAATCAGTTAAGGGAGTGTGGACTGTTCACAGGAAGAACTCCACGCTAGAGACCTGCTGAAAATGTAGCTCTGGCACTGCAGGTGGCACTCTTCCCTACCCTGTGCCTGCTTAAAATTCCTACTGAAAATAATAAGGACAGAGGTGCCAAATCCTTTTATAGCTAATATGAGGCCCTGTGTTTTGAGGACACCTGTTTGGAAAGTGTTATGTATATATTCAAAGTGATATTCATAACACTAACCTGCTTTGTCTGTATTCAGTAGAAAAGCAATTTCATTGTCAGTTTCATAGTAAACTTTTTTTAAAGGATTCTTGTTCCATAATGTTCTAGAACATTAACCATATTCTTGTTTTAAATTATCTCTTACTAAAAGTAATCATAGTAACAATCATTTGCCAGTTCTTTGCAGGCATTTGAGAGAGGATAACTCTTTTTTAGAATAGTCCCATGGCTTTCTTAACCAGTATTGGTTTCATTTAGAGAGTTTCAGAGCCAACAAAGCATGTCAACTTTAATACCACGTTTACTTGGCTGTTACAGTTTGCATTTGTGAAATGTTTAATCTGAATTACCCCGTACTGCTGTAGAGGAAATTGTTAGTAACATCAAAAGTCAGACTGTTGCTACAAGTGACCAATGAGAAAGGAAAGAGGTTGAGGGTTGTTTTCCTTCTCTTTTAGTAGCTTTGAATGACTGAAATTACTATGGAAATAGGTTTTGGTGCCCCTCTGGCCTATTCCTCACCCCCAGCAAAGACCACCAATTTCAAGTAACTAAAATATGGCCTATTATTTTGCATTAAGTTGAATTAAAACATTTGTGCAATCTATAAGCCATAACTCAGCTTCCCCCAAAGTTAATTTTTTTAGACTATGTTCTACCTTATATTAGCCAAGGACTTTTTCTCTGTGTACTCCATGTTTATGCATAAAGAAGTTTTGTATCTAATATGGAAGGAGAGGGAATACTATGTTAATTTTGATGTTATTTCAGATCTGTTTCAATCTGAACTACTGGGTTGTCTGAACTCATGAGGCATTGTTACCAGTTAGTAATACCATCTTTAAAATGCTCAATTTTAATAATTTTTTATTCAGAGAATCTGTGACTTGTTAGGACAATTGAAGTATTTCTGATATGAAACAAAACAAGTGGAGACTGATACTTAATGGGGGAAGCAAAATTAGCTTGGGCTAAAATGGGCATGTTCTGTTCTATGAATTCTACCTAAATGTCACCCAGTGTGCAGAGAAACTAGTATTACTTGAAGATGTGAAAGTTCCTGTGGTAGCCATACTTTGAAGCACAGTATTGTATATAAGTAAATATCTCAATTCTAAATTAAATCCAGATTTAACTAATATATATTATTTTATATCTTTGTTGTATTAAAATGTTTAAAAACACTAAAAATAAAACATTTGAAAATTGGATTATAGTCTCTTCTTTAAATGTCTTTGCATTATTAATGCAGCTGCTTTATTTTTTATAAAGTGAATTTTTTATTTTTGCAAATGATTGGGTCCTGCAACTTTAAATACTAATGTATTGTCTAGTCCCTGGCATGTGCTACTTCTTAGTTGTCTATTAGATAAGCCATTTGCCCTTTCTCCTTTCTTTTCCATAAACTAGGGAAAGAAAAGTAATATTCCTGATGGTTTAAGAATAATTGTAGATTAAGTTGAGAAGGAGGAATGGGAAGCAAACAGCCACTTACTTATTCCTGAGCACATTAAAGTTTGTGTCTGTTGGTTTTGGGTTTATTTTAATTGTAGATTTTATAGGAAGGTACCATCATCCTGTTGGATCAGCTTTGGAGGTAATGATAAATAGGAAAAGAAGAGAAAATAGTTGTTAGGGGGTAGCCCAGCAACTCAAGAGCCATGGAAACACCAAACAGATGAGCCGCCCACTGCTGTTGGCTGGTGTAGTGGGAATGTAGGATATGATATACTTTGTATCCAAAATGGTCTGTCTTGTGCCAATGCACCTAACCTATTTAAATGCTGAACTGCCCCGCATTAAGTGGTGTGGGAGCCAACTCTGGGAACACTAAGTATTGTCACAGGACCCTGCTGCTGCTGCTGCTAAGTCGCGGCAGTCATGTCTGACTCTCTGTGACCCCACAGATGGCAGCCCACCAGGCTCCTCTGTCCCTGGGATTCTCCAGGCAAGAATACTGGAGTGGGTTGCCATTTCCTTCTCCAGCAGGACCATGTGAGTTTATTAATTCATAACTGAATTTGTCTTCATGATCACTACTAATTGTAGCCTCTCTGGTGCTGGCACCAGCTGGTATCTTGGGGACTCTGGAAAAGAATTGTCCAAAACAGACTGAGAGGCAGCTTGGTAGAATGGAAGATGTGCTGGATTTAGACTCTGAGGACCTAGGTATGGGTTGAAGCTCTGCTGCAGATTAAATTGGGCCTTTTCTTCCAGCTTCACTTAACCTTATGTGTAAAATGTAGGGGGAAGTGCCTACCTCATCGGCTGTGTTAAGAGCCAGATTATGAAAGTATTATAGCCTGAATGACTCAGTACCTGGTATATCATGTACTTGAATTTAGGTCAGTAACACAGGGCCTGTACTCTAGGGAGTTAATAATCTTAGGTTAAGATGACCGAAAAATGGAAATAACAACTTTCATTGGCAGAATAGAGCAGTAGTTTTAAAACTGCCTGGGTGAACATCTGGGGTACTGGAAGGGAGTTGAAGCTTGTACCATTTTCATCCAGAGTTGGTGTTTTACATATTTGGCTTTCCTAGTTGGCTTTCCCTTGAAAAAAGGGTTGAGAATAATGGAAGTGAATGTTTGGAAACCACTGAGGGGGTAAACAAGTTTACTCTCTTCATTTAATTGTAGCTTGGGAGAGGAAGGGCTCACTGGGGACTGAGGATCCAAGAAAAATTCATTAAACCTGTGAACCTTAAACTGAACCCTCCTTGAAGGATAAATCCAATAGGGTGTGATGAAAGTTTAGAGGGCTCTAACTGATGCAAAAAATTGGATTTATTTGAGAATATGTTTGGAAATTGTTGACAGGATATATGATTTTATTTTAAATGGAAGCATTAGGAATGCCTATTGTGGGGTGGGGCCAAAAAAAAAAAAAGAATGCCTCTTGCCAGGGTCTAAATTGTTTGGACAGGTATGAGTAATTCTGTGAAGCAGGAGTTGGTAAAGGGCAGAAGTATGAGTCTAAAAGAGAGAGGAAAGATGCTGCTGCTGCTAAGTCGCTTCGGTTGTGTCCGACTCTGTGCGACCCCAAAGACAGCAGCCCACCAGGCTCCTCTGTCCCCAGGATTCTCCAGGCAAGAATACTGGAGTGAGTTGCCATTTCCTTCTCTGGAAAGGTGATGGAAAGTACACAAAAGATCACTGGAGATGAAAGGCCAGAGAGATCCCAAGGTAGGTTGGGGAACCGGGGCAGGGCACAGTTTGTAGGAGGCCTTTGTCCCCCAGTCAGGGAAGATCGAGACTCCAAACAAAGGAGCTGCCCACTGCTATTGGCTGGTGTCATGCGAATGTAGGATATGATATACTTTGTATCCAAAATGGTCTGTCTTGTGCCGATGCACCTGACCTATTGAAATGCTGAACTGCCCCGCAGTAAGTGGTGTGGGAACCAACTCTGGAAACTTGAGGATGGTGCTGTCATAAGAGAATGCCTCAGAGGAGCTCAGTGATCGCCCTCAGCTATAACTTAGAAAAAGAGCAGATGATAGCTGAAAGGCCTCTGCTGGAGTAGCATGATATTTAAATGCTTCACAGGGCTCCCCAAGAGAGCCAGAGGTACAAAACCACCTTGACCTGCCTGTTCATATTTCAATTGTAAGAGCGTTGTATCCCAATCTAAAGAGAATACTTGTATCTATTTTTTTAATTGGAGGATAGTTATTTATAATACTATGTTAGTTTCAGGTGTACAGCAGAGTGATTCAGTTATATGTATATTCATTTTTTTTCAGGTTCTTTACCCATATAGGTTACAACAGAATATTGGTTGATTTCTCCATATATAGAAGTATGTGTATGTCAATCCCGAACTCCCAGTTCATCCCTCAGCAGCCCACACTTTCCCTTTGGCTAACCATAAATTTGTTTTCTGTGTCCGTGGCTCTGTTTCTGTTTTATAAATAAGTTCATTTGTATCATTCTTAAAATTAGATTCTACATGTGACTAATATCGTAAGATATTTGTCTTTTCTCTGACCTCACTTGGTATGACCATCTCCAGGTCCATCCATGTTGTTGCAAATGGCATTATTTCATTCATTTTTATGGCTGAGTAAAATTCCATTGTATATATGTACCATGTTTTCTTTCTGTTCTTCTGTCAGTGACATTTAGGTTGTGTCCATGTCTTGGCTATTATAAATAGTGCTATGGTGAACATTGGGGTGTGTGTAAATTTTCAAAGTATGGTTTTCTCCAGATAAATGCCTTTGAATGGGATTGCAGGGTTATATGGTAGTTCTATTTTTCATTTTTTAAGGAACCTCCATACTGTTCTTCATAGTGGCTATGCCAACTTACATTCCCACCAACAGTGTAGAAGGGTTTTGTCCCTTTTGTCCACATCTTTTTCAGCATTTATTATTTGTGGACTTTTTGATGATAGCCATTCTGACCAGTGTGAGGTGGTACCTCATTGAAGCTTTGATATGCATTTCTCTGGTAATTAATGATATTGAGCATCTTTGCAAATGTTTTTTGGCCTCTGTATGTCTTTGGAGAAAAGTCTATGTATATCTTCTGCCTATTTTTTTATTGGGTTGTTTGTGTTTTTTACATCAAGCTGCATGAGCTACTTATATATTTTGGAGATTAAATGCTTTTTGGTCCCTTGGTTTGCAAATATTTTCTCCCATTCTGTGGGTTGTCTTTTCATTTATTTATCGTTTGCTGTGCAAAAGATTTTTAAGTTTAATTAGGACCTATTTGATCATTTTTATTTTTATTACTCTAAGAGATGAATCCAAAAAGATATTGTTGCGGTTTATGTCAGAGTGTTCTGCCTATGAGTTTCCTCTAAGAGTTTAATAGTGTCCAGTCTTACATTTAGGTCCGTAATTCATTTTGAGTTTATTTTTGCATATGTTGTTAGAGAGTGTTCTGTTTCATTCTTTTACACGTAGCTGTTCAGTTTTCCTGAAACTAGTATTGAAGAGAGACTGTCTTTTCTCCATTGTATAGTCTCTCCTCCTCTGTCATGGATTAATTATCGATTAGCACACTAGTTTATTTCTGAGCTTTCTGTCCTCTCCCAATGATCTGTGTTTCTGTTTTTGTGCCAGTACCACACTGTTTTGATTACTACCACTTGGTAGTATAAAGTCAGGGAGCCTACCTAATGGTTTTTTGATAAACAGACTCATCAGCTGCCTTCATCAATAAGACGTCAGAGTACATGAAATTTGATCCTATTTTTCCACAAAGCCTGATTCTGGAGGCTTAGCTAGAGAGCATTTTGGCAGTAAGAATGCAGTTTGAGGACTTGAACATGGTGGAAATCTCACCTGCAGACGTGCAGGAATGTGATACACCTGACTGTCCAGGCAGCATTCTGAACTTTCTTCAGTATTGATCCCACAGCAGTGCCTGTGATTCTTACTCTCTTTTTTAAAAAAATTGTCTTTTGATTGTGCTGGGTCTTCATTGCTATGTGTGCTTTTCCCTAGTTGTGGTACATAGGCTTCTCATTGTGGTGACTTCTCTTGTTGCAGAGACTGGGCTTCAGTAGTTGTGGTTTCTGGGCTCTAGAGCACAGGCTCAATGGTTGTGGTGCACAGACTTTATTGCTCTGCTCCATGTGGGATCTTTCCAGATCAGGGATCAAATCCATGTCTCCTGCATTGGCAGGTGGATTCTTTACCACTGAGCCACCAAGGAAGCCTCTTACTCTCATTTTTAAAAGTTATTAATTTCAAGTAAATAAATTGTGAACATGGTAACAAACTGTGTACTGAAGACTCTTTCCCACCCCTGTGCCTTTAGTAGTTCTCCTTCCAAGAGATGACCATTTTTACTGAATTTTTCCTGAGCTACTTTCTATGCACATACAATATATTTTTTTAATTGGCTTTACATTATTTTATACAAATTGTACCATATACACATATATGCACATACATACATGGTTTTGCACCATGCTTATTTCGCTTCACATGTGCCAATGCCTTCCCCTCTAGGGACACACCTTAGTTGAATGAATAGAGCTTATTGCTCATTGCATTGAGTGAGAACACACACCATCAGGAACTACAGGGCATCTCAGCTGGGAGTGTGTTGGAAAGAACCTATCAGATTGGGGTTTAGATTAGTTGGCTTAATGGGAAAGTTTTAAGGAAACTCATATTTGCTGTGGATTAGATGTGTTCAGGATGCTGGAGCACTTCTTTGATTGTGTGTTTTAAAATAAATCCTAACAGTATGCAGGGGGAATGAACTGAGGCTAATGTTAGCTGATAAAGAAGCAGCAGCCACTCATATCAGCCAGGCTAGAGGGATGTTTGATCATGTTTGCAGCTACAATAATATTCATGTTTTTATATGTGTTCAGACATCATTGCTAAATAGTCTTGTTTTCACTTGATCTGTCATGGTCTCATATCTTGTCTGATGTTGATGTTCTGGGAAATTTTTTGTGTTTAGCAGGAAAACAGAAAAACTAGTATTCTCCCCATTGCATAGATATTGTAATTTATTACTCATTCCCTGAGAGATAGACATTTAGATTGTTTACTATTCAAACAACGCTGCAGTTAATAACATGTTACTTAACCCGCATACAAGTTTATCTGTAGAATTTCTAAAAGGAAAGTTTTTGGGTCAGAGATTTTGTGCACTTTAAGTCTTGTTAGATATTGTCAGATTGACCTCAACAGAAGTTGTACCAGTTTATTTTTCCACTAGCAGTGTATGAGTTTGTCTATTGATCCACACCATTGCCAAAATAAAATACTACTGAACTTTTGTATTTTTCCTAACTTGATAGGTTTAAAAATGGTACCTCAATTCCGTTTCTGTGTAAACAAGCTGCAAAATTATTTTTAAATTGCAGTATAATAAGGAAATGGTAGAATGGTGACAACTTTATTAGCATGCAAATCTTTCTGGAAGATTAACTAAATCACAGATTATGGACCTATGGCTATAAGATGTTGGATGGGAAAAGAAAGATGATCATTAAGTTGAGGGTTTTTTTCATTTTATTTGTAGCATAGTATTTAACTTGGCATCTTTTATCATTGGAGAGTAGGGTTTTTTTCATGGTAATGATCTTCCCTGAGAATTGATGGAAGCTAAGTCCTATCTGGTCTGAGGGACAGTCCAGAGGACCCAGATAGTCTCCTTGTCTTAAATTTCTATAAAATGTAACTTATTACTTGTCTGCCCACCAGCAGCTGCTGTTGTCTCTACCATCACTTACGAGACATTCCAAGGACTCAAATTTACCTGTCCCAGATATAGGGCTGCATTGTAGATGTGTTGGACCTGAGGTATGGAAAATGTTTTGATGTTTCGAGAGAACAGCATGAACATTATCTATAGTGAAGCAGATCACCAGCCCAGGTGGGATGCATGAGACAAGTGCTCGGGCCTGGTGCACTGGGAAGACCCAGAGGAATCAGGTGGAGAGGGAGGTGGGAGGGGGGATCGGGATGGGGAATACATGTAACTCTATGGCTGATTCATGTCAATGTATGACAAAACCCACTGCAATGTTATGAAATGGTTGGCCTCCAACTAATAAAAATAAATGAAAAAAAAAAAACACTTGAAAAAGAAAATGTTTTGAAAGAATACTTATCTGACATTTATTGAACATCTACTATATGCCAAATAATGTTTAAGCACTGTGCTTCAGTGCTAAGCAAAATAAAGTCCTTGCCTTCAGGACACATACTTTCTAGACCATGAAATAATGAGAAAGAAGAGCATCCCTGTTAGCTGTCAATTAGCTTAGTTACAACGGTATTCCCCGATGGCTCAGGCAGTAAACAATCTGCCTGCAATGCAGGAGACCCGGCTTCGATCCCTGGTCAGGAAGAGCCCCTGGAGAAGGGAATCGCAACCCATTCCACTTCTGCCTAGAGAATTCTATTGACAGAGCAGCTTGGTGGGCTATAGTCCACGGGGTCATAAAGAGTCAGACATGACTGAACGACTAACGCTTTCACTGAATATAATGTTACAGAACATCAACAGCAGATGAGGACTCTGCATGAGCATGAAGGGCCTTCTTCAGTCATAATTCAGCCTGAATGAGCACTGTGTACCACCAAATAGTAATACACCCCCCTTTCCTGATACACTAGTAACTACGAGGGACCTCCCTAGTGGTCCAGTGGTTAAGAGACCACACTCCTACTGTAAGGGCCATGGGTTTGATCCCTGGTCAGAAACTAAGATCCCCTTGGTGTAGGGAAAAAAAGAAAACTAGTTACTAAGATGCTGTATTGCTCCAGCTTTCTGAAAACACTCAGTCTGAAATAGCACCCTTGTTTTTTGAACCCTTTGTAACATCACCTAACACAAGCCCAAATCCTGTACAAGTCCCTCCTAAAACCCTCTTACTGAGATTCCCCACTCTTCTGCATGCTGTTCAGTCTCTCTTGCTACAGGGAGTTTAATTTAGAAAACTAACTTTGACTAACGTGTTTCTGGTGGTCTTCGGCTGGTGGGAATTGACTTTAGCTAAAAGTAGTGTTGTCTTTCTGTCACACACACACACACACACACGTGATGAAAGAAATGAAGCATTTGTTATTGATGGCATTTGTTGATGGCATTAGAAGGCCCACAGAGGTGACTTGCACAGAGGCATGAAATAAATGAGGAAGGACCCATATGGATATCTAGGAGGGAGGGAACAGCAACTGCGCTGGCCTCTGGGGCAGGCTTGGCATGTTCTCCAAATAATGATAAGGCCAGTTTGGCTTAAGAGTGAGAAGTGAAAGGGTGATTAGAAATGAACTTAGAGAAGTAGCCAGGGCTCTGGCTTCAAAGCCCTAGTGCTTTGAAGCTCATGAAGGCTTCAAAGGCCCTAGTGCAAACTAGATTTTTGCTTCCAGTGTTATAGGAAGCCATCTAGAGATTTTCGTTTTGTTTAGGGGAGAGACTCATATCTGTCTCCCACTCAGCCATTGTAGTGAAAGTGACATTGCCCTTGGGCTAAGGCAGGGAAGTCCTCATCCACCCACCTTTTTCTTTATGGGGTGACTTGCCTGACCTTGGGGACAGTTTCACCAGGCTCTTCTGGGGTCCTTTATCAGGAGCACGGAAGAATGAAGGATGCAGAAGGAAATGAAAACTTCAGCAGAGCCATAGGAGAATGCTCAGAAATGCTACAGTGGGATGAGGCCACAGTGGATGTAATAGGAAACAGGATTTTTCTTTTCACTTGAATAAAAAACTTCACAGGCTGTCAAACTAGAGTTACAAGTGCCTTGTTTTTAATTCAGAGGTCGGCCTTTGCAGATGGGCACCAGCAGAGGGCGCTACAAACTTCAGCAGCCTGTGTGCTTTTTCACAGGCACAAAATGAACTACGGAAGTTGCTGTCTGGAACAAAGTACAATAGATTGTTAAAACACATTAGATCCTACCTTCTGAGTTTGATTCCACTGATGGGGAGAATTTGCATTCCTGACAGGCTCCCAGGCAATGCAGATGCTCCCGAATTGGTTCTCTCTGGAGTCAATCACCTGAAAAGCCTATTTTCAAAGTTGGCTCTTGATGAAAGTGAAAGAGGAGAGTGAAAAAGTTGGCTTAAAGCTCAACATTCGGAAAACTAAGATGATGGCATCCGGTCCCATCACTTCATGGCAAATAGATGGGAAACAGTGGAAACAGTGACTGACTTTATTTTTCTGGGCTCCAAAATCACTGCAGATGGTGATTGCAGCCATGAAATTAAAAGACACTTACTCCTTGGAAGGAAAGTTAGGACCAACCTAGACAGCATATTAAAAAGCAGAGACATTACTTTGTCAACAAAGGTCCGTCTAGTCAAGGCTATAGTTTTTCCAGTGGTCATGTATGGATGTGAGAGTTGGACTATAAAGAAAGCTGAGCACCGAAGAATTGATGCTTTTGAACTGTGGTGTTGAAGAAGACTCTTGAGAGTCCCTTGGACTGCAAGGAGATCCAACCAGTCCATCCTAAAGGAGATCCGTCCTGAGTGTTCATTGGAAGGACTGATGTTGAAGCTGAAACTCCAATACTTTGGCCACCTGATGGGAAGAAATGACTCATTTGAAAAGACCCTGATGCTGGGAAAGATTGAAGGTGGGAGGAGAAGGGGACAACAGAGGATGAGATGGTTGGATGGCATCACCAGGGTTTGGGTGGACTCTGGGAGTTGTTGATGGACAGGGAGGCCTGGCGTGCTGCAGTTCATGGGCTTGCAAAGAGTCAGACACAACTGAACCACTGAACTGAACTAAACTAAACTGCCCTTCCCTAAGAGCATTTCATGATTGGGTGGGGTGAGAATACAGGTGTTCACAAAGCTCCCTCGTTCCCTCCTCTTAGGTGGATATGAAAGTTCACTGAGGACTGTAAGCATTATCTTTGTGCTTGGTTGCTTAGGTGTCTGACTTTTGGCAACTTCATGGTATATAGCCTGCCAGGCTCCTCTGTCCATGGGATTCTTTAGGCAAGAATACTGGAGTGGGTTGCCATTTCCTCCTCCAGGGGATCTTCCCGACCCAGGGATCAAACCCTCATCTTCTGTGTCTCCTGCATTGCAGGCAGATTCTTTACCTGCTGAGCCACTGGGGAAGCCCCAAGCATAATATTTAGCTTTTTATTCCCCTATTTCATCTTTTAATTTTGGTTTCTGATTGTATATTACTAGTATATATAAACACCTTTAATTTGGGGATGTTGATCTTTTATCTTGTGACTTTGCCAAACTCACGTATTAGTTCTAGAAGTTCTTTTGTAGATTGCTTAGGATTTTTTACATAAGTAGTCTTCCCATCCATGAAAAGGGACAGTTTTATCCTTCCCCCTTTCCACCTTGAACTATTGTTTCTCTGGTGGCCAGAAATAGATCTGCTAACCCAATTATGTCATGATATTCAGGAGCAGATAATGTACCAGTTCACAGAGGAATTGACAATATTCTGAATCCTAAGTGACCATGGAGGACTTAGGGGGGAAAACATCTGCAATGATGATAAGACTTGGAGATGAGAGAGACCTAGTCTTGATAATAGTTTGTTCTCATTGGCCAGAAATAGAGTCTAGCCTTTCCACAACCCTGCCACTCTAAGCCAGGAGTTTCTGAGTTGCAGCATCCCAGGGGATGGGATGGGTTAACTTGGGTTAAGCCTGGGAGTGGACCAGGGCTTGGTAGAGAGGGGATAGCCCATTTGATAGGTCCTGGAAGTTGGCAACTGCATTCTCAGGGAGGCCTTCAAAGGGAAAGCAACAGACTGGGCTTCTACTGCAGGCACTGGGGAGAGGAAGTGCCTTTTCTGGGCAGTAGTTAAGTGGGGGGGGGGTGAATGACATCCGAGAGCAAAGTAATGTGTTTGTGTCCTTGCTCCCTGCACACTGCCTGGTGCCTTTGTACATTGGCACTGGAAGCATAAACTCCCTGGGCTCTCCCTTTGCCAAACCCCTTTTCCTGGGAACTAGTTTCTGGGGTCAGTTTACTAAGAGTTCCCATTTTCATAGCTTCATCCTTCCTCTGCTTCCATACTTAAGGGTAGCCATTGTCTTCTCAAGGAAAATACCAACATGTATAAAATGCATTACACTTTCATCTCCCTAGCTATAGGGTAGCATGTGTTAGAGTAGATTCAGAATTAGTACTGCCTTGGCCTCCCACTCTGGGCTCCACCTCTCATCCTTTATATTTCTTCCCCTTGGGAAAATCATTTATGATAGAAAAGGCTGATAAGGTCAGCTATCACACTGTAATAGGTCTTGACTTAGAGGGGAAGGAACTTTGTTCTGTTTTCTAGTTTTGATGTAGTGGGACTGTGGGTGAATTCAGGCAAGTCACCAAACCACTGTCTCAGTTTTCTCCTTTGATATAATGGAAGGCGGAATAGTACAGGGGTTTAAGGGCATGGGCTCTGAAGCCAAGTGCCTGGACTCAAATCTTGGCTCCTCTAATTAGTAGCTGTGTTAACCTCGGGAAGTTCCTAAGCCTTTTTGTCTGTCAGTTTTCAATTGATGACAGTACTTACCCTCTAGGGTTATTATGAGTGTTTATGAGTTAATACATGCAAAAGATATAAAACAGTACTTGGAACATCGTAAGTGTAAGATAGCTTCATCATCATGATTATAAGGATCCAGGGAGTTCATATTGTGAAAGTACATTGAAACTGGAAAATGATACCCACCTTTGACAATTACCTTATCAAAGGTATTTAACTAGATGCTGTCTAGGTTGGTCATATCTTTTCTTTCAAGGAGCAAGCATCTTTTAATTTCATGGCTTTCTCTGATTGCAGAAAGTGGAGGCTACTCTCTAGTTGCAGTGCACTGACTTCTCATTGTGGTGGCTCTTTTTGTGCAGAGCACAGGCTGTGGGTTCACAGGCTCAGTAGTTGCAGCTCATAGGTCTTAGAACACACAAGCTCAGTATTTGTGGCACACGGGCTTAGTTGCTCCGTGAAGTGAAATCTTCCCAGACTAGGGATCGAACCCACGTCCCTTGTATTGGCAGGCAGATCCCTATCCACTGCGCCATCAGGGATATCCTGAGGTTATACTATTACTCGGCGGATTACCATTCTCGAACCAAACCTCCCTAAAAGTGAGTTCTATGGGAGAGTTAGGGTGTGTGGGTGGGCAGTAAGCCCCACTGATACAGGGCTCTCTTGCGGCCCCATCTAGCCGTTCTGTTAGGTTACGCTCTCACTTGCACTCTCTGAAGGCTTCAGCTGAATCTGCAGAAGTTCGTCCACTCAGTTTTCCCAGTGTTCTGTCTCCGCATGGTCAGGAGCCCAGGGAAGGTTTTCTTTGCTTTTCAGCCCTTCTGCACTCACCCCACATCATACGGGTGTTTTTGCCATGTCACCCAGTCCTCTATGGTAGAGTGCATAAGCTTCTGTACTGTGACTTCACTGTTTCATCCATCGAGACACAGAGTCTTGTTTCCCCAGCCCTTGTAGGTGCTCTATCTGCTTTCACGAATAAAATGTGGTAGATTTGCTGTGGCATGACTGTGGAAGCTACCACTTTCACCCTCTTGGGACGCTGACTTGAAACTGCCATGCCATGAAGGAGCCTGGGATGAAAGATCTTGTGAGGAGAGAGAGGCCCCGCCGGCCAAGATGTCCCAGCTGAGCCCACTACCCACCTCACCCTTGCAGCTGCATAAGTAAGCCAGAGGTAGACCAGAAGAACCGACCAGTCAGTGCGCAGGATCATAGACATAAACTGTTTTAAGCCACTGAGTTTTCGTATGGTTTGTTCTGTGGCAGTTGATAACCCATATAGCTTACATTTTATTTCTAAAGCCCCTTCCCATTGGTCTTCTAGGTCTTGAAAGCCCTGGCTCTACATCTTTAACAGCTCAGGGTGTGTTTTTCCAGGCTCCTTGGCCAATGCCCAGTTCCATACTGTCCTGAAGTCTGTTTTCACGAGGCTGGTCTTGGCTCCGAGGCTGTTGTATTTTAAGTGCAGTCTCACTGGTGAGTCACTGGTGCACTGTTGCTTGGTTTTGCCTGGAATTAAAAGGACCAACACATATGCTGTCAACATTTTCTAATTAAGAAATCACAAGTTTAGATTTCTGCCTGTGACAGGGTGAAGCAATGGGGGTCCAGATTTACCCTCCCACTTCGTTGATGCCCCCCATCTTCCTAAATATGATATTCCAGTTGTGATATGGACCTAATACTGAGGACAGCCGGCCCATGCCCCTCCCTTGATCTGGACTCTCTATCATTTCATGCTCGTATTTTCATGAAGGAGGTAGAGCCTGAGCAGGCAATGTTGGGAAGCTTGTGATCTGGCCTCAGCTGACCTCTCCAGCCTGGCCTTGCTAGGAAACCCCTCTTGCTGCTGCCTCCTCCCCTAACATCCCATCTGTGGTCATTTCCATCCTTGTCATATTATTTGCAGTTTGCTGCACATACCATGTTACATGTTCATGCCTGGGCATTCCTTCCTTATGCAGTGCCCTTCCCCTCCTTGTCTGCCATGCACACGTACACACACACACACACACACACACACACACACACACACACACCCCTTCCACTGTAAGAACCCTTTGAACTCTGAAGCCTTCCTGATGCTTTCAGGATGGTCCCTTCTTAACCCCACCGTCCTCTGTTCATAGAGCAATTCTTGCACGGGCAGCACTTTACAACACTTGTTCATGTTGTCTGTCTTTCTAGACTGTGAGATTGTTGATTTCTAATCAGTCTTTGGCACAGTGTCTTACAGATACTAGTTGCTTAATAAATGCTTGAGGAAGGAGGGGAGAGAAGGAATGTGTGTTACAAAATCTGAAAGAATAGAGATCCCCCCTGCCACCTACCCCAGCCAGAAGAATAGCCGATACGAAAGCTGAGTGTTCCTTCTGAGTGTTGAGTACAGTAACTTCGTTTCATTGCGTTGTTAATTGGGACTGCACTAATTTGTGAAGAAATACCAACTTGGGTAGTTCATCTTATACAACTTATAAACACGGGATTTGTTCAGCTGAAATCCTGCCATATAAGCAAGAGCAAGCATTTCAAGTATTTCCATATACACTGATGGACTGAATTAGAAAACATTCTCATTTGTTCATTAAAACAGATTTCCCTTAAGACCTATACTGAGGAGCAATTTATTAGCAGAGTCCCACTAGATTCCTAAAGGTAATAAAACTGAATTTCTTTTAATATGCTTTATGATTCAGTTGAACCAACTCCTGTCAGCTGGACCTAGTTAATGTGAATTAACTATACTTGAAATCCTTGGCACTGCAGAGAGCAGAGTGATTCATTCAAATGGTGTTCGGTAGAAAAGAAAAAAAAAATGTTGCGTTGTAGCTTGTCTCATAAAATTGCTGGAAGCTCAAAGAAAATGGGTGCTGTTTTGAGGGCAGTGAAGGAGATGTCCTTGGTACACTTTGGCTTCTAGATTTGAAATGCATGAGCTTGATAGTTTTCTCCTTGTAAGGGAGCTATATATAGCAGCAGCCCTCACTCTTTTGACAGGCACCCCTCTTGGTGACTCCCCTTCCTGCCAATTGCTTACTTCTATATACATATCATGTGTAGAACTTTCATGGGGCATTGGGGGGCCTTAGATGGGCCAAAGAGGTCATCCTGTTTGAAGGGAAGAAACCTTGCTACACATGAACACACTTGCCTACTGGGGGAGGAAAGAGGCCACTAGTGCTGGCCTGTACCCCTCAGGCTGCTACCTACAGCTTTTCTACTGTTGGCTCAATTATACTAGAGTCGGGTTTCAAGAATTAATGAGGTTTTGGGCTTCCCTGGTGGCTCAGATGTTAGAGAATCTGCTGCAATGTGGGAGACCTGGGTTCGATCCCTGGGTTGGGAAGATCCCCTGGAGGAGGGCATGGCAACTCACTCCACTATTCTTGCCTGGAGAATCCCCACGGGCAGAGGAACCTGGTGGGCTACAGTCCATGGGGTTGCAAAGAGTTGGACACGACTGAGCGACTAAGCACAGCATAGCACAATGAGGTTTTAGGAAGAGCTGAGGCTAGTGTGAAGGCCCTCCCATCAAAGAGCAACAATGAGCTCGTGGGACAGATGATGCCCTTTCCTGAGCCTCCCCAGATGCAGAGCCACAGTTGGGCGCACAGGCAGAAGATCTAAGAATTCCAGTAGCTTCCTCCCACACCAACCCCACAACAGGTTACTCTGAGGGGCTACCGCTGCTATGCTATGCGAAATTTCCCCTACCAAATCAGGGTCCATGGGAAAACCTTAAAACCAACACGACCTGACACCAGGTACTAAATGAGAAGGCAGTACTCTGAACGAGGCAGGAAAGCCCACCCTGGTTCTGTATGTTCTGTGTCCATGCATTGACATGTTCATTATTATCAGTCTTTGAAATTTCCTTCTTTCACTTTTCTTCCTTTTCTTCCTGGTTGCACTAAGCTTGGGTAAGAGGCTTTTACTGCTAAAACAGCTCTTCCTGATTGTGTTTACAGGGCTCAGAGTGCCGACCTATGCACAAGAGCCTGGGAGCACCTTTGGACTTCCTGGCTCTCTTGTAGGCAGTTATTTCTGAAATCATGATTTGTTTAAATATTTGAATATCATATGTATAACATATTTTTATATATTATATAAACATGTCCTATTTTATACCTGTACTATGTATTTTGAATATTTACATTTCTGTACCATTGGTTGACTTTCCTTATTGGCTCTTCTGCCCCCTTTCCCTGAGATGCCCCTTTTTTTCTGCAAGGAATCATTTTTTTCCACTCAATTTAACAGCTATTTGTTAGTTCACTATGAATAAGGCCCTTAAGGGGAGTTAAAGATTACACTGTCCACCCTCAAGACTTTATAAACCTGATAAGGAAAGTAGAAAAAACACAAAAGACTATAAACCATTATTATCATCCAGTCTGTTGAGTACCTGCTTGCTATATGCTCAGTGGTTTAAGTGTAATTTTTCATTTAATTCTTATAAGCCTTGCAAAATAGTGGTATAATCCTCCCATTTTACAGCTTGTTGGAGAAATTCCTTGAGGTTATACTACTAGCAAGTGACAGAGTTGGGATTTGAACCTGGGATGCTGTCTTCTAGAGGCTGTGAGCTTCCTTTCTGTATCAGGAGGCCTCTCAGTGCAGACCATAAAAAGCAGATGCCAAGAAAGTGATGTGAGGTTCCAAGGAGGAGCTGAATCTGGAAAAGCTTTAGAAACACGTTTGAAATAGGTTTGCCAGTTTACATACTCTGAGCAGCAGATGCCAAGTTGGAATGAAAAGTACAAGAGGTTTGCTGAGGGATATGCCGGAGACAGACAAAGAACAAGAAACAGAAGCAGCTTCAGATTTTGATACAGGAAGAAGACAGGGTAGGAAGAGTTCCAGGTGGCAATACACCTCTAAGGAAGTTTCGGCAAGGTCAAAGGGGCATCTTATTAGAGGAGTCCCGTGTTTTGCAGGGATGGACCTGCATGAATACCCCTGTCATGCTTGGTCAGCAGCAGCAGCTTGTGTGGCTTCACTGGAGCCAGAGCAGTGAATCTGCCATGTTCCTCACAGCAGCAGATGTGAACAGTTGCATTTCCATGGCTGCCATGATAGCCTTAGAAAAACTGGTTAAGTTTCAGGGGTAGCTATGTTAGGAATGGCATGTGAGATAGCACACTTTCTATGGAACACTAGGTTCTCAAGATCCTTGTTGAAAAAAAACAAAACTGGAATGTGTTCTTTTCTCCTTTCAGAGACTCATCATGCACAATAATTTAAAGCTCTGTGAAGGCCACTTGAAGAAACGAGTTAACCTTGGTTTAATACAGCAGTTCCCAAACCTCTTTGACTCAGAGTTTTGTGTATGTAAATTATATCAATGCTCTGTGCAATTAGTATTCAACAAAACTCTGTGATTTCCTAGATACTTAGGTATGGGCCATATGGTGAAGGGCCTCAACCTGTATCTAACCTGGGCTGCTTTAGAGAAGGGTCTGAAGAAGGGAATCTGCACTCAAGTTGTATTATCTGGCAGTGGTGTGCAGTGGTGACTAGAGCAAGAGAGTGACCATCAAAGTTCATTCCTGATTACTTACAGACATAACCCGTCCTGGGATTGCCCACCCCACCCCACCCCCCGCCCCCGCCAGCCCACCGTCTCCAGAAACAGCATGTGAATCATTTGGAATCCAATTTCTTTACTTCTAATCCAAGGTCTAGGAGAACTAAAAGTGGTGGAAGGGGTGGTGGGTTCACCCAGTATCAAACTGACCAGCCTCCTACAGCCAGAAACAACGGCCTCTTGTCCTTCCTGGCTTCCCTCTGTACTGAGTGTCCAGGCGGCAGCCAGCCAAGCTGCCCTTGTGACTTTCCTAGGCCTCCGAACTCTCCCTCACCCTCCTTTCACTGCCTCCTACACCAGCCCCAGAGACACAGGGCAGCCACACAGTAGATACAGGTAGCCGTGGGATGTGTCATGAGACATTCTCGGTGACCCAGTGACAAGACCATGGACAAGCTAGTTCCCTCTCACCTTTTACCTTCATTGTGGAGCTCATGCCAGGGAAAATTTTTGAAGGCAGCTTCCTCTGTTAATGGGCCATGACAAGGCCAGTCCAAAGCAGTGGGCTCTTTGAACATTCCATATATATGGTTAGTCTCCTGCAAGGGGTAAGGTTTTGACAATGTGGAGGGAATGCAAATGGTTAAGAGCGTGTGCCCTGATTCACATCTGGGTTTAAATTTTGTCTCCAGCACTTAAAGCTATCTGTGTGTACTGGGCTAGTTACCTAACCTCTATAGGCTTGTTTTTCTAATTTGTAACAGGTATAACAGGCTGCTTTATAGTACCTGTGTTCATAGTTGTTATAAGAATTAAATAAAGCATATGAAGTGTTTAGAACAGTACCTGGCACAAAGGAAGTACTTGATATATGTTAGCTGTGATTATCTTGATTCTGTTTATCCTTTCGAGGGACTCCCTCGTGGCTCAGACAGTAGTCTGCCTACAATGCAGGAGACCCGGGTTTGATCCCTGGGTCGGGAAGATTCCCCTGGAGAAGGAAATGGCAACCCGCTCCAGTATGCTTGCCTGGAAAATCCCATGGATGGAGGAGCCTGGCAGGCTACAGTCCATGGGGTCACAGAGTCAGACACGACTGAGCGACTACACTTTCTTTTTGCATCCTTTCTAGTGTCACTATTAGATACTGGGTGGGCGGATAGAGATAACGTAAGAAATGGTTCCCACTATTAAAGAGTTTGATAGGAAAGGTAGGAGGCAGAGTATTTTTTAAAAAACATGATATGTAGGTAAATTTTACTTTAAAGAAAACCAAATATTGCAGGTATGGCTACAGGATTTAGGAGTGAAGTATACTAGTGTCTGCAATTGACTCTGAAATGCATCAAAAAGGCAAGATGGATTGGTGAATGGATAGATGGAAAGATATGGGATAAAGCAGATATAGCACAATGATAATTGTAGAATCTAAGTAGTGGATATGTTGGGGTTCACTAAACAATCTTTCATCTTTCCTGCATGTTTGAACATTTTCATAATAAAATATTGGGGAATATGTTTATGCCATAAGATAAACAATGCCAAAGAATTTCAGAGGAAGGAAAAGGAATGTGTAACAGGTAGGTCAAGAAAAACTGGTGGAAATACATTTGAGTTGGGCTTTAAAAGGATTCAAAGGATTTAACTCAAAAGTGGTGAGGACAGGAAGCATTCCAGGTGGCTAAAGAGCAAAGGCCATATTACTAAAAGCACTGTGATTTGGGAATATGTGACTTGAATTAGTACAGGCAGCGGGAGGGAAACATAACTGTGATGAAGGAAAGTAGGATTGTGGTCCATCTTCCTTATATTGGGGACCTTATCCAACAGATAAATGGGAGCCACTGAAGTTTCTTGACCAGGAGTCTGCATTTTTCCTGTCACTTTGGGCTAAGCTTTCTTATAGAGGAAGGTGTGAACTTTTTCAAGAAACTAAACAATGTTTTATCAGGGCTCTAATTAGAACTCTGATCAAGACCACAGGTTGCTGACTGGATGATAAATAGCAAAGTTCTTTTATATCAGTCTCTGTACCAATCCAGAACCCAAAACATTGGGATATCAGTTGAGAGGAACCGCATGAAACTTGCACTTAATTGTGTCCTGACTATTAAGCTATGACTCCACTACCTGTTTCAATCATCACATTTTATACTATACACTAAATCAGAATGGGATCCACAGGGCATGTGTCTGGAGAGCTTTAGAATGCTCCTCTTTTCCCCTCAGGGTTTCCCTGGTGGCTCAGACGGTAAAGAATCTGCCTGCAATGCAGGAAACCTGGGTTCAGTCCCTAGTTCAGGAAGATCCCCTGGAGAAGGGAATGGCTACCCACTCCAGTATTCTTGCCTGGAGAATCCCATGGACAGAGGAACCTGGCGAGCTACAGTCCGTGGGGTTGCAAAGAGTCAGACATGACTGAGCGACTAACACTTTTTGTCTTTTCCCCTAGGGACTGCTCGGACTTGATGGATAGTGTAGATCAGAGGTTTTCACGTTCCAGTGTGCCTGAGAGTGACAGCCCAGTGTTGCATGCACAAAACCAGGCTCAATATCCTTTATGTGCAACAGGTACTGGCTTGACTTTTGAGACCAGTTGATCCTACGATGACCCTCAGCCCCAGCTGTGGGTCCCCCAAGCATTTTAAGTCCCTCTGTTCATCTGTGCTCTCCTTGGTTTTCATCTCAACCCTGTCTGTGCTTCCTACTTCCTGGTGTGTCCTCCCACTGCTGCCTTTCCTGCCTCCGCATCCCCCAGAGCCCTCTAGAACCTTGTTCCCATTGTAAACAAACTACCCTAAGTCCTCAGGTTCACTCTGCTCACCACAGCAACAAACCACCATTTCCCATTGATACACTGTATCCCATGGAAAACTACTCATTTTCCTATGTTGTCCAACGTCCTAGGGCTGCACCTGGGGACAGGAAGGGTGGCCACTGTCTTAATTCCTCCTCCCTATTATAAACTCATCTCCTTTGAGATTCCTGCCATCAGTTCTACCATTCTTTACTGTGGTCCTCCTTTATGACCAGCTTCCCATGTTCCCTGAGGACTTTGGGACCTGACTCAGTTTTCCTCTCTACTACTTATCCTTGCAACATCCTGGTAACTTCTGTATCCCTGCCGGCAACTTGGACCTCTTCCAGCATTGTGTATTGGGTGTGTGGGGACCGGGCGGCTCCAACAACTAAGCCTCACCTGTTCTTGACCACCTTCAACTCCACGGAACTTCACTTCCACTTCATCCTTCCATGGCTGCTCACCACCCAGGCTGCTCCACTGCTAAATCTCACATTCCAACATCCCACATTCTAACCATAATCACAGCTTAGGGTTCTTTCTGTCTCTTTCACTTGTCTGACCTCAATAAATGTGTGTTTCAATTGCATAAAGGTTCCCAGTGCCTATCCCTTAAACCTGAGCAAGAGGAGCCCCCAACCGGAGCTTCATACTTGAGGGGGCTCCACTCTAACCCAAACCAGTCAATCCCAAAGGAAATTAACCCTGAATATTCATTGGAAGGACTGATGCTAATGCTGAAGCTCCAATACTTTGGCTACTGGATTCAAAGAGCCAATTCATTGGAAAAGACCCTGATGCTGGGGAAGACTGAAGGCAAAAGGAAAAGAGGGTGGCAGAGGATAAGATGGTTAAATAGCATCACAGACTCAATGGACATAAGTTTGAGCAAACTCCAGGAGATAGTGGAGGACAGGGAAGCCTAGCACACTGCAGTCCACGGGGTCACAGTCAGACATGACTTAGCAACTGAACAACAACACCACTCTAACCCTTCTCAGGTTGTGCCTGTTCCTCCAGGGTGAGGAGTCTGCAGGGCCGAGGGAACATGCCAATCAAAGCCATCAAAGCCATGCTCACCCTCTTTATATCTGGACCAAACTCTGAATACAGAAGATCTCAATTTTCCCTGCTGAAACAGCCCTAGGACTGCTTCTGGGGCCTGCATGGACTTTGCCCTCAGAGTTGTTTCTCCTGAGCATGAATTGAACTGCCAGTGACACACTGCTATGAGATGGTCAAGGAGTGAGCTATGTGAGGGAGGATGGAGCTTGCGTGTACAGGCTAGGGTGTACCCTCACAGTGTGGGGCAGAGCCTGGGGCAGGAAGAGAAAGTGCGTATCTAGGGCTGGCTCTCCCCACGTGACGTCATCTGGCACGGTCAGGAACAGGACTGAGTTGCAATAAAGGAACGTTGAAGATTGGCCCAGTGGGATTTCAGAACTGCTGTGGACTCCACTGTATGTCCTGTTTCCCCCCTTTGACCAGGGATTTCTTCAGCAGTTTCTGTGTGCCTAACCTACTCTGTGTGTGTTGGATATGTGTATGTGTGGGAGTAGGCAGCTTTTCTTTAGTTCATAGATCTTCAGATTAAGGGGAACTGTATAGGAACTGCTGTACTTAAAGAAACTACACCAGAGAAGCCTCTCGCTGATACTGTGAATGTGGAGATTTGAGGGAGGTTTTAGGAGGGAGTTAGTGTATTTTCTGTGTAGAAGAAATGTAAGTAATGTGACCAGAGTGTTGACTATGATAGTTTAAAATATATCCACAAATTCTTTGACACTCCTTTCAAAAGGAAGAGACTAAATTTCTCTTGCCTTGAGGGTAGACTAGTCTTAGTTAACTCACTTCTAACAAACAGAGTAAGGCAGAAGTGACGGTGTGATTTCTGAGATGGGATCATGTAAGAAACTGTGGGTTTTGTCTCTCTTTGGGATCACCGGCTCTGGAAGGAACCAGGAGCCTTGTCAGGAAGACACTCAAGCAGTCGTTCTGTGGAAATAGCCACGTGGTGAGGAACCGAGGCTTCTCACCAAGAGCTACACGAGGCAGCCACCTTGCAAGCCAATACGATAGCAATAGTCAGCCCTTCACATGACTAGGCCCAGCTAAAACCTTATGGGAGGCCCTGAGCCAGAACTACTCAGCTAAGCTTAATTTTTAACCCATGGGAAGTTTCAGATACTAAAATGCTTGTTGTTTGAAGCTATTAAGTTTTGGGGTGATTGGTTACACAGTAATAGTAACTAATAGTCAATCTTGACCTCACTTGACCATCCTTAGGATGTGATGCTACTCAGCACTCCCTCTCCCATTGAGGCTTCCAAGAAAGTACTTCCCCTTGAGTTTTTTTTTTAACCTGGCCAGTCTTTATCAGTTTTCTTCATTAGCTTTGGACGTGAGCACTCAGACATATCTACTGAATACAACTTTGAAATAAATTGCCATGATTCTGCTCCTGGTTATTAGGTATTGTGTACATTCCTTGGAGTTGTAGAGGGTGAAGCCTCAGATCTATGTTCTGTGGCACAGTGAAATTCTTTGGGGGTTATAAATGCTAGACAGTTCACAGAGTGAATAAGTCCTACTGCAAATAACCAAGGTACCTGAGCAGAGTCTAGGTTTTTCTGGGAGGTGGTGTATTATGCTGCAGTTGTGATGGGATGGCATTCTCTGCCAGGAGCCTCACAGTAGCATCAAACATGGCCTGAGCAGACCAATTCCTGGTGGAACCAGGCTGATTTCAGACCAACCTGTTTGTGCTTGAATGAAGGAATTAACCAGTGCTTCTGGTGCTTGGGCTTCCCTTGTGGCTCAGCTGGTAAAGAATCTACCAGCAATGTGGGAGACCTGGGTTCGACCTCTGGGTTGAGAAGATCCCCTGGAGAAGGAAAAGGCTACCCAGTCCAGTATTCTGGCCTGGAGAATTCCATGGAGTATACAGTCCATGGGGTCACAAAGAGTCGGACACGACTGAAAGACTTTCACTTCATTTCTTCTAGTGCTTGAACTCTTACCAGCAAAGACTCTTACCTTCTTCTAACCCCTTACAATGAGAAATCCCGACAACGACGAAGCAAGATTGCTGGCTGGGGTTGCTCTCGGAGGGAAATCCAACAGCCTGTAGCTTTTTATTCAGGTTTGCATTGTGGAAGCCTATCTAATTATCCTTTTTTCCTGGTTTAGGAGGATATGGAACCTTGGCAGCATTTGAGCAGAGGTGACTTTCAGAGCCAGAGTCCGGGAAGGAAAAAAGGCTTTGCTCATAGCCTAGGGTTGTTAATGGCTATTAAAGGCCACTTCATCTCATTTAAGCTTAAAAGAAGCTGGAGTACAGAGGGGATAAATTGTTGATATTTGCGATAGATTCCGAAGCCTAAACTGACCCTACTTACATCTCATTAGACAGCTCATTTTTTCTTATTCCCTTGGTTCTCCCACTCTTCTTGCACACCCAGTGAACTTGAGTGCGGCGTTCTAATGCTTGGTCAGCATGTTTCCTAAAATTTCCAGCAGGAGTGACTCATTAAAACATCTTCAGTTCTGAGTGTGTAAGGCAATCGTACCTCTAACGGGGACAGAAGCGGCAGAAAAGGAACCCTAGGGCCTTAGCCCGGGTGGGGGCGGGGGATCGAGGCAAGGCGGGGCACCCCGAGACAAGCTCAAGTTTGTTCAGGGAGGGGCAGCCCAAGAGAGCTTCTCAGGTCGAGCCCCGCTCAGCAGGGCAATTACACCGAGGTGGGAGGCGGGACCAGGATAGGGAGTGCCCGAGGGGCAGGAGGTGCGCCTGTGCTCACTCCCTTCTCCTTGGGCTGGGAGGCAGACAGGGTTTCTCAGAAGCGCACGCTGCACACGCTCAGTGTAAAAGAGGTAGTGCTCAGCTGACTCCTTCCTAGACTGGGGATTGGCTCTGCCGGGTGTGCGAACCACAGGGGAGAAAGGGAGTTGGAGAGACGTACGTGACCGGGGGATGTGCAGCCGCGCCCAGGCGCGCCGAGCCCTGCGGAGGCACGCGCCTGACGCCCCGCCCCGCCCGTGACGTGCGCGCGCGGGGCCTCCACCCCATCCCCCGCCCGCGCGTTCCCCCCCGCGCTGCCTCCGCCGTTCCCCGCCCCCTCGCCTCTGGGGCTGCCCTCGTCGCTGCCTGACCCGAGGTCGGGCAGCTTCTACTTTTCCGGCCCCCGCCGAGGTACCGAGGCGGCCCACCTCAGGGGAACGGGTGCGCTCGGGACACGTGGTCGTTTCGGAGCAGGTTGGAGTGAGCAGCGGGCGGCGCTGCGGGGACAGGCGCGGCGGGCAGCCCCAGGGGTAGCGGCAGGGTCCTGGCGGGGGGAGGACAGGGTTGCGGCGGGCGGAACGGTGTCTCCTTCACTTCGCCCTCCAGCCGCGGCAGCTGCAGCCCGACGCCTAGCGAGCCGAGCGGCCTCAGCTGCTAGCGGAGCGGCAGCGGCGCCTTCCCTTCCCCCCCGGAGACCACCAGGTATCACCACGCCCGCCTCACTCGGACCCTGGGCCTAGGTCCCGGCGGCCAAGCAGGACGCCTGAGTCGGACTCGGGGTCGGCCCTGACTCCCTAAGATGGCCGCGCTGCCCCGCGCCCCTTCTTCCCGATGTCTGAGACCCCCTTCTGGCCCCTCGATTCGCTTTTGACCCCCGCTGACCGCACTTCTTGTCCCTCCCTCAGATCACCTCTCCCCTCGGCCTCGCCATGGCGACCTACGGACAGAACTGCGCGCGGCGTAAGTCGAGTGGGGTTCTCTGCGGGGTGGGGCGGCGGTGTCCTGGCAGCCGAAGCCTGCTGACCAGAAAACCTCAGCTTCTTTCCTCGTATCTCTCCAAGGGCTTGTAAACTCACCCCTTTCGGTAGCCAGTCCGCTGTCTGACTTCCCTGGCTCTGCGGAGGAGGGTGTGTGTGGCATGGATTTCGGATAGGGGGACTAGGCCTGGGGAGTTGGTCTGTGGCCGCATTCACCTTCAGTTTTTGGACGTGCGTTTGATGAACTTGGAAGCAAAAAGTTATTGTCGGGTTCAGCCTTTGGAGGATTGGGCCGGTCACTTTTTTAGAGGAAGTAGTAACCCCCCTTCTGAGAGCGCAAGGTCATTACATGTGCTCCTAAGGGCGTGGACGTGCTGTGTAGAATGAATGAGCTGGTGTGGCGAGCTCAGATTGCTTGCCCTTAAGCCTCATCGCATCGGCCGATTACTTGAGTGTCATATTAATATGTTCAAAGTGTATTGGATGTTTAGTTAATGCAGAAGCTTGAGTTAAACATAGATAGCTGCATTTTTTTAAGTTCCAATGTTTACGTTGCCCAAATATGAATTTTTTTTTTCTTTCCATTCTAGAATATTGTTTTGGCCCCTGCGGATACTAAAGGATGAATGGGGGAGGGACGGGGACATGTCTTAGTATTTATTTTATCTCATTTGGTTAAATTGGCCCATTCCAGCGAATTTTGGCAGATATATCTTTACGTATAGGTATATATCTGTATGTGTTCGATTTTTTGTACTTGTCCCGTCCTAGGAAGTGAGGTTATAAGCACTGTGTAAATTTAGGAATAGAAAGTCTGGAGGGAGTTTCCCAAGTTTGTATAGTTACTTAACTGTTACTATCCATTTTAGAAATAACCGCTTTGGTGCTGATATCTCCCTCATGGAGTTTTGTTGTAGTTTTATTGTAGCTTCTAGTGGTTTCAAAACCAAGTTGGCCTGTTCGGATTTAATGATAGCAGTGGGTCCTAAGCTAGTTTTTGGACAGACTGGGAGAACGAGGACATTAACACAGGAATGTTTCTTCCCACCAGCAATGTGTATTCCTCCATCATATGCTGACCTTGGCAAAGCTGCCAGAGATATTTTCAACAAAGGATTTGGTAAGAACTGTTTAAAAAATTTTAGATTAGAAGTGAAAATGGGTAAGTTTGGAATGCTTGGTGAAATTAATAATTTCTTCAGATAACTTTTCTGGTGAAAAAGTACTGTAACAATCTACATTCCCCCTTCATCCCAGTTTTCTCCATTTTTTCATTCTTTAGTTCAAGAAATTTATTTTTAAGGAAAAAAAATTTTATGCTTTTATTTACTTTCAGTGATACAGTTTAGGTCTTGGTTGACTAGAATTATGTTTTTTTACTGTTTTTGGCTTTTATGGTGGTGACTCCTAAAGGATTATGGGGTTTTTCAAATAAATTTGGGTTTTCTTGAAGATTTTGTTCCATACCTCAGCGTCCCTATCCTTTTAGCTTTTTTTGAAGTTGTTTAGATTATTAATCCCAAAGTGCGGTATGCCTTTGGGACAAATGTTGTAAATGCCTGTATTATTATAAGTTGTCGACAATTCTTGTATTTAAATTAAATTGATTGATCTGATATTTAGGTTTGAAAAGCTTTCTTTAGTACGTGCTTTATTAAAAATGATTTGAAAGCCTTTTTGAGGGTGGGTGCCAAATACACATCGACACACTGGGCAAAGCTTCCTGGAGATGTTCTGTCCTTTACACGTTAGTTTATAGAATAATTAAAATTGTTTTCATTTAAATACTGTATATTAACACATACTTATCTTCCTCTAAATATGTGATTTTTTTTAACGTAGAGTCAGCCATTGGTGTGCATCTTTTTGTACAAAAGAATCATTTTGTTCTTTTTTGCTTTCTACTTGAAGGTTTTGGGTTGGTGAAACTGGATGTGAAAACAAAGTCCTGCAGCGGCGTGGTGAGTGTTAGGTATTTGATAAGTAGTGACAAACTTCTTTGTAACTTTTGAACACATAAAATAGTCATAACTGAAAGATGTCTACCCATTTTATTTTAAAGAAGATAATTTCATTTTAAAAGAATTTTACCTTGATTTATTTTGGCTTTAGATATGATTTCTGATTTTCATGTGTTTTGCCATGCACAAGAAATTCAGAAAAGACACTTAGTCCTGTGGTATTTTGTTTACTCAGTAAGATTGCAAGCTTGAAGGTAGGAAAGTTGTTACACTTTTTTGTGACCCATTTAATACCTTTGAAAAGCATTCAGGGAGACTTCCTGTTGGTCCAATGGCTGAAACTTCATGTTCGCAGTGCAGCGGGCCTGGGTTTGATCCCTGGTCAGGGAACTAGATCCCACATGCCACAATTAAAGGATTCCGCATGCTGTAACTAAAAAGAGGATCTTGTATGCTGCAGCTGAGACCCAACACAGGCAAATGAATAGATAAATAAATATCTTTTGAAAAAAGGAAAATTACTTGAGTCATGGGCTTAAAAATATTCAATAACTTTTAATTTGAGTATAATAATTATATAGTGGTCATAATCTAGCAACCCTCCTTGGGGGGAAATTTCCGCTTGTATTTTGTGAATTTAGAGAGTCTTAAATTTGAGTATTTTTAAGGAGGTTAATATTTTGATATTTGGATGTCTTGATTCTGCCTAACAAACTCCCTCAGAGTAAAGTAAAATTAAATTTTGTGTAATTTTTTTTTCTCCTAAAATTTTTTGAGATTCTTTAGGGGATGGGTATAGTGTATGTGTGTTGAATGTTATTATTTTGATAAATTCTTTCTATAGTTAACTCCCTTAGTGTATGCAATTGGTATTTACTTAATAATTTTATAGTTTCTTAATGCCTAGATTTGGATTTCTGGGGTTTTATATTGGTCACATCTGTTTGGTTTCTTTGGTCAGAAAGGAAGCCTGAGTATTCATTGTGGATGAGTGACTTACTAGCTCAGGGTAACAGGTTACAGAGAGCAGTGACTTGGTGTTTGTTTGTGTTCACTCTTTAAACTTGTTGGCCCCTTTTAAACAAGTTGCTGAAACACAAAAACCCTTCTTAAAAAAAGTAGAAGAATCAGTTCTAGTGTTTAAAATTTTACTTGCTGGCTGAAGGGACAAAATCAACTTTAAACTGGGGAGTAATCAGAGCAGTATATCTAGTACTAGATTGTTTGATAAATCAAAATCTTTGAAACGAAAGGCTTATGGTGGACAGGAATTTTATGAAATTAGACTTAAGAACATGAGGGTTTATCGAAGTTTGATTAGATACAGTATGTTTTAATTTACATTTAATGTATATAATTCAAAAACATTGTACTGATCTTAAAATAGGTACCTGGCCCCAACTAGTCCCATTAATGCCTGGTTCTCTTTTCCCACCTGAATTGCAAAGATGTCAGGGTTACCCCAGAATGTAGAAGCCTAAGTGTCTTCATGAGGAGTGAAAGATATAAGCTTTGCTGGTGGTATCATCTGACCCAATTCTGATCCCAGATCATAGTATGATCTTTGTTTTCTGTCTTGAGCACTCCTAGGCTTGTACTCAGCATGTATATAAGCTCAGTTTATGGGCTGTTGGGTGGCAGTGGGTGGGACCTCAAGAATCATTAATCGTTGTCATTCAGGGTTAAGAATAGATATTCATACATACTTACATTTCAAGTATCTGTTAGAACACAGCTCCATATATTTTATATTGTTTTAATAATGTATTCCTTTCGTGTTCAGTTCAGTCGCGTCCGACTCTTTGCGACCCCATGAACCGCAGCATGCCAGGCCTCCCTGTCCATCACCAACTCCCGGAGTCCCAAACCCAAACCCATGTCCATTGAGTTGGTGATGCCATCCAACCATCTCATCCTCTGTCGTCCCCTTCTCCTCCTGCCCTCAGTCTTTCCCAGTATCAGGGTCTTTTCAAATGAGTCAGCTCTTCGCATCAGCTGGTCAAAGTATTGGAGTTTCAGCTTCAACATCAGTCCTTCCAGTGAACACCTGGGACTGATCTCCTTTAGGATGGACTGGTTGGATCTCCTTGCAGTCCAAGGGACTCTCAAGAGTCTTCTGCAACACCACAGTTCAAAAGCATCAATTCTGCACTCAGCTTTCTTTATAGTCCAACTCTCACATCCATACATGACCACTGGAAAAACCATAGCCTTGACTAGACAGACCTTTGTTGACAAAGTAATGTCTCTGCTGTTTAATATGCTTTTTAATACCCTTTTGTGTAGAGCATGTGAAAATATGCATAACTTTCACAGACCCATTTAATCCTCCAGAGGTAGGAGGTTTAAACTTTTTAAAGTTATGATATCTGAGACCTGGAAAAGTGTCTTCCTTCGTGTTACTCATTTAGTAAATACCAGCCAGAATTTGATATCAGGACTCCTAATTTTACATCCAGTTTTCTTTGCTAACACAATCTGGTGCTTTTTACTATGGGCATTGAATGCCAAGCTTTGACTCAGTTTCTATTAATGAAAGCAGCTAATTTCAGGAGATAGTGTATAAGACCTAAAGAATCGAGTCTGTGTCACTGGAAAGCAGCAGTTACACAAATGATGTTTTGTAAGTGAAAGATGATTGCTCTTTTCTTCAGTGGATACAGTTTTGGATATTTCCTCATTTTGCAAGTATCACAATTTCAGGTTGAAATCCTCTTATCTCTAAAATGTTCAGATCAGCCATTTTTAAATATGGCTTTCCCATATAGAGTATAACATTGGTAGTCAAATTAGAACCCTCAAGGCATTTTAATATTTTATCTTGGAAGAGTTCAGCTGCTTGCCTGTATATTATACTCATAAAGATTAGATTTCTGGATTATCTATAGCAGATTTTAAATTTCAGATAAGCTCTTTCCATATTATACCTTCCTTTTCAGTTGGTGTACAGTTAGGGATTGGCAAGTTACTTACATTTGCTACAAACAGAAGATTATATGATATATTTCAAATTAGTCACTGCACAGATTTTCCTCTAATGATCATCTGTTCTGCAGAGTATAGTTTATATTATGGATGATATGAACCAGTTATAAGGAATTTACTTCCACCAATTTTTTTTTTTTTTTTGAAAATGTGAAAGGTGATTGGAAAGGCATAGAACCTGATGAAGACTATGTCAGAAAAACAGAATATTGAGGTTACTAAAGAATTGAAAACTTTGTTTGTGTCATAGATTCTTTCAGTGGAGTGCTGTCCTTTTAGGGATTTTCAAGGGACCATTTCATAGTAAATTGTGTGTAAACTGATTTTAATGGAGGGAGTCTATGATTAGCCATACTGACCTATTTAGTGTTTCATTGAATATCAGGTAGATTGGAAGCAGTTCTAAAATATCCATTCACTATCCCTTTGCCCCCACTGATTTTTTTTTTTTTAAACTCAGAATCACTTTAGCAGAAATTTCCTTAAAAACTTCATAGTTTGTTGTCCACTTGAGAATCATACTCAGGTAACTTTTGATCCATTGGTTGAAAATGCAGTGGTAACAAGATGGTAGTCAGTAATTAACAGGCCAGTTTGTCACTCTTGTATTTACTCAGTAGCAGAGGGTTAGGAGTGTTTGGGAAGCTAGAAAAAGGGATTAGTGAATTACTAAGGGTTTCAGTGGGGTTTGTGTAAGTTAGAAAGTTTATTACTGTAGGCTTACAAGAAAGTTCCTGAACTTGTTTATTGTCTTGTTAGGAATTCTCAACATCTGGTTCATCTAATACAGACACTGGTAAAGTTACTGGGACCTTGGAGACCAAATATAAATGGTGTGAGTATGGTCTGACTTTCACAGAAAAGTGGAACACTGATAACACTCTGGGAACAGAAATCGCTATTGAAGACCAGGTAACATTTTGAAAATGTGCTTTAGTATTAATTATTTTTGTGTTTCAAAAAGGAAATAAACTGAAAACAAATTCTTTTTCTCTTGAAATAGATTTGCCAAGGTTTGAAACTGACATTTGATACCACCTTTTCACCAAACACAGGGTAAGCACGGGCATTTTTGTCTGCTTTAAGTTTAAAGCTTTCTTCAGAGTATTTAAGGAAGGTGCACATTCAGATGTCTTGTGTTGGCAAATTTCTGTTTCTCCCTTTGGAGCGTGAGCAGTATGGTTCTTGGCTTGCCTTCAGCTATTTGCCTTTTATCATTGTGGCACTAACTTGGAATGAACATTATTTTTAAATAGGTTTTTGTGACTGATTGCAGCTCTGCAAAGCGTTCTTCCTATAGTGGTGGCAATCTAGTCCCCCCAGGCGCCTTTGTCTTTTACTTCATTGAGCTGTGGGGTTTTTTTTCCCTCTTTTTTTAGTTTCTTATGATTATCCTGCTACCTGTTTGGAGGCATACCTTAGAGATATTGGAAGTTTGGTTCCAAATCACCGTAGTAAAGTGAATATTGTGAAAAAGCAAGTCTTCCAGATTTTCTAGTTTCCCAGTGCATATAAAAGTTCCTTTTACACTAGATTATTGACTAGTAAGTGTAAAACAGCATTATATTGGGGGAAAAACAATATACATACCTTAAGTTGGATGGCATCACTGACTTGATGGACTTGAGTTTGAGGAAATTCTGGTGTGCTGCAGTTCATGGGGTCGCAAAGAGTCAGACATGACTGAGCGACTGAACTGATACCTTAATTAAAAAATACTTAAAATGCCAACCTTCATCTGAGTCTTCAGTAGTAACATCAAAAGATCAGTGACCACAGATCACTGTTACAAGCATAGTAATAATAAAAATGTTTGAAATGTAGGAATTACCAAGACGTGACACAGAGGCACAAAGTGAACAAATGCTATTGGAAAAAACACCAACAGATTTGCTTGATGCAGGATTGCTGTAAACCCTTAATATGCATCTGTGTGGGGAAGCACTATAAAGTGAACTTCAATAAAACAATGAAGTGTGTCTCTACTCCCCATTATAATGAGATTCATGTAAATCTGTTTTGTACCCTCTGACTGTAAATCTTTCTTACTGGCATCAGTTTTAAGTCAGTCTGTTCTTTTTCTAGAAAGAAAAGTGGTAAAATCAAGTCTTCTTACAAGAGGGAATGTATAAACCTTGGTTGTGATGTTGACTTTGATTTTGCTGGACCTGCAATCCACGGTTCAGCTGTCTTCGGTTATGAGGGCTGGCTTGCAGGGTACCAGATGACCTTTGACAGTGCCAAATCAAAGCTGACAAGGAATAACTTTGCAGTGGGCTACAGGACTGGGGACTTCCAGCTACACACTAATGTGTGAGTATTTCTTTTTTGAGTTATTATGATGTGGGACCTCAGAGTGGTGTTGCTGTCTCCTGTTATCTCTGAATCTTGGTACAACCTAAAGGAGTTCTCTTAACATAAAAAGATCATCTTTGGGCATTTCTTGAATGCCCTCCCAGAAGTGTATAGAAATGTTACTCTGTATAAAAATTGTTACTCTGAATTTTAGTGCTGAGAGAGTGAATGTTCATTTCACATGAGGCTTGATGTGCTTGGGATTTTTGGAAGAGGCTAAGACGGGGTCTCCTTGGTGGTCTGGTGGTTAGGATTTGGCACTTTCACTGCCATGGCCTGAGTTCAGTCCCTGGGAGGGGACCTGAGATCCCACAAGCTGCACAGTGTGGCCAGGGGAAAAAAAAAAGATACTGCCAAATTGTACTAGTGCTTTCATTTAATTGTGATGTGTAAGGTGCTCATTTGATAGGATTGCCTAAAGTGTATAGCATTTTTTCTTAACCCAAAGTAAATGTGTATGTGGAAAGGACTTAAAGAATTTTTTCCCTTACAAAAATGATGCATTGGTATGTAACAGGAGTAAAATAAGAAAACCAGAATTGTCCACAATCCCACCACCTAGATGTATAATTTTTGTTAACTATTAATGCTTTGATGTTTCACCTTTTTATATGTGTGTATATAAAAATACATGCCAGAAAGACTGTTTCGTAATCTTCACTACATTAATGTATTATGATCATTTTCCTATAGCGTTATGTATTCTTAGTGATTGTTAGTGGCTGCGTGGTAATTCTGCTGAATGGATATACCATGATTTATTTGACCAATTCGTGTTTTTAAAACTTTAAAGTTTTCAGTGAAACACTAGAGACCCATGTAAGCAATTGCTTTTATTTAAATGTAATGCTATAGTGTCAGCCATGTGCCTTAGACATTATTACATTGTCTAGTCTAGATTGACTAATTTAAAATATCTCATAGCAATGATGGTACAGAATTTGGAGGATCAATTTATCAGAAAGTATGTGAAGATCTTGACACTTCAGTAAACCTTGCTTGGACATCAGGAACCAACTGCACTCGCTTTGGAATTGCAGCTAAATATCAATTGGATCCCACTGCTTCCATTTCTGTAAGTACTCTTGTGGGCTTAGAATGGGATTTTCATTGTGGGACTTAATCTTTGGATATATTAGATTGTGTTGAAAATTGTAACTGTGGTTCACTCACTTCCCGGTTTATACGTAGGTTGAGATTAGAGCTTTGAATGCTGGTTTTCCTGTGGAGATGGTGTTAGATGTTTGATGTCCAGGCCACAGCAGTGTGTTTAAATTAACCTCAAAGCTACTGAAGTAGTACAAAAAGTCAAAGTGTTGGTCGTTCAGTTGTGTCTGACCCTCCGCGACCCCATGGACTGTAGCCTGTCAGGTCCTTTGTCCATGGGATTCTCCAGGCAAGAATACTGTTGCCATTCCTTTCTCCAGGGGATCTTCCTGACCTAGGAATTAAACCCAGATCTTCTGCATTGCAGGCAGATTGTTTACTCTCTGAGCCACCCGGGGAAGCCCACTGAATAGTATAGATGATAACTGTGAGGCCCAGTCCTGTCCAGGCCCGGGGAAGCCAATGTTTTGGGCCCTGGGCAGTTACCATTCTTGTTGGGAACTAATAGTAGTATGTTACTTTATGTCTGACTTTAATAGTTTACAAAATATCTTCTGATTTGATCTGAGTAGCCAGTGGTACACATGCTGTTTTGCAAGTGAAGAAACTAAAGCTTAGAGAGGAGAAGGACTTAGTCCACTGCTAGGGAGGGAGAAAAGAAGGGGTAGTCCAGGACTGTACTTGGAAGTACATTGAAAGACATGCAAGTCTTTCAATTTCCCTCCTGCCTAGGGTGTCCAGGTAGCTCATTTTGCTTTGCCTGGGACTATCCCAGCTTTAGCACTAGAAGTCCTACGGGAACTTCCTCCCCTTTTTCTCAGGTTAATTGCGTTGCATGGCCACCTTAGTCCTGTGCTTGGACTCCTGCTGCTGTTTCTTCCTTCAGTCATAGTGGATTGTGGTAGGAGGGAGTGCAGTGTCTGAGGGTGTGGGGCACTGGCTCCAATTTCAGGCAGATCAGCAACTATTCTGTGTGTTGGTTGGTTACAGGTCAGGCACTGTTTGTACTGGAATGAGAATTAAACCTTCATGAGAGTTACTTCTGTTACATAAAATGATGTTCATTCCTGGGGACAATATGTTTTAATAATTTAGGCAATTAAGTTTTAACCCCATTCTTGTTTCTTAGCAGAGTTGTTATCAGAGAGAATGAGAAGCACCCAGAACGCTTCTCCCATTGGCAAAACAGCGATTTATTTATTTTCCTCTTCTCTGTTTCTAACTACACCTTAGCAGTAAAACCCTCAGGATTCACACTATGCTGTGGTAGCTGCATTGCTGTTCTTTTCAAATGTATGTCTCTGGCACCCTCACAGGTTTAATACCAGCAGAAGATGCAACTCTTTCACAGTCTAAAATGGGAAGAAGGCAGCTTGGGACTTGTGTATCAGTGAATGACTTCTGAGGATTAATTTGGAAATGTATTTAGCATATCCCACCTAAGTTGTGCTGCTGTTACCATAATCAAGCATCACCCCTGAAGCATTGCATAATGCTCCATCAGTTTTGTGGTTGATTCCTAAAATAGTAGGAGCTATTTTATTGTCTGGGCTCTTGATTTGTTTGGCAGGCTTCCCAAGAGGCACAGTGGTAAAGAATACGCCTGCTAATGCAGGAGATGCAAGTTTGACCCCTGGGTTGTGAAGACCCCCTGAAGAAGGGAAGGGCAACCCACTCTAGTAGTCTCACCTAGAAAAATCCCATGGACAGGAACTGGGCGGGCTGCAGTCCACAGGGTCACAAAGAGTTGGACACGACTGAACTGCTCAGCACACTTGATTCATTTGGCACAAGATGGTTACTGGTGGGCATTTCTTCCTTAGATAACTTAACTCACATGGTCATTGGAGGCTCATGAAGACTTGGCTCTAGTGCCAAGTGAGTACAAGTGTCATTGATGTGACTTTTGCCTGTATGTTATCATTTCTTGTTTGGGCTGTTACGATACATTGCAAAAAAGTGTAGATGTCAAATTATTTCCAAGTCTCTTTAGATCCCAGAGACTGCTTGTTACCTTTTTGTTTCCATAGCACTCAAAATGCTGAAGAGCAAAGGTACCTGACTAGGTAACTAGGCCGTGGAGATTGGGATGAGATGATCCCACTACAGCCATAGGCCTCTGGTGTGGCTTAATGGTCTGAGAAGTGGGGAGAACGGAGCTGGAAGCTTCTGACCGTGTCTTGCTCTCTGGAATTCTCGTAGCCTTTGAAAGTCTGTGACTAAAATCCTAAAATAGTGGAATTGTACAGGGCGGGTAGGGATCTGGACTGTTCAACAGTGCTCCGTTGGAACATCTGAAGTACAGTCTAGTTATATGCAGCCAGGACCCAGGTTTGTTCATGAGAGGTGTAGGAAAGTGAGGTAAAGAAGTTGTAGTCAGTCTTCAGAGGAAGTGCTTATCATTTGGAGATTTAGAGCATGCGTGGTTTAGATTCTTGAGGAATACCCTTGAAAGTAGTGTGTCATAGTCACAAATTTAAACTATACAAATGCCATATTTTGAAGGTGGTGTATATGTCATATTGTGTAGTTAGCCTGGTAAACTTCAATTACTCACATACTGGTGTGGTTTTGTTGTGTTAGATTAGATTCAACAAGAACAATTTTTATGAGAGTACTTAGGCTTTTGTGCTCTGTGGACAATTTAGGGTCTGTAGATACATCATCAAAGATAGCAAGAGTTTTGTGTCCTGCTGACAATTGAGTTTAGTAGATAAGAATTAAGCGGGGCCTGGTTTTTGCTTCAGTTCAGCTCAGTTGCTCTGTTGTGTCTGGCTCTGCAACCCCATGGACTGCAGCATGCCAGGCTTCCCTGTCCATCACAAGCACTTGGAGCCTACTCAAACTCATGTCCATCACGTCAGTGATGCCATCCAACCATCTCATCCTGTGTCGTCCCCTTCTGCCTTCAGTCTTTCCCAGCATCAGGGTCTTTTCCAGTGAGTCAGTTCTTCTCATCAGGTGGCCAAAGTATTGGAGCTTCAGCATCAGTCCTTCCAATGAATATTCAGGTCTGATTTCCTTTAGGATTGACTGGTTGGATCTCCTTGCAGTCCAAGGGACTCAAGACTCTGCTTCAGCACCATAGTTCAAAAGCATCAATACTTTGGCACTCAGCTTTATTTATAGTCCAACTCTCACATCCATACATGACTACTGGAAAAAAAAAAAGCTGTGGTTTTTATAGCTTTTACTTGGCATACCTTTGTGAGGCGTGGGTTGGTGGTGGCCTGCTGCAGGGTCGAGGACATTGAGTGCAGCAGTGCGTGCATGGGACCTTTTGAAGGAGGTCGCCATTATCTTCATTTCCTCCACCATAGTTTGGTCTTGGGTCAAGCAACAGGGAGGGAACACAGCCCCGCCCATCAATGGAAAATTGGATTAAAGATTTACTGAACATGGCCCACCCATTAGAACAAAACCCAGTTCCCCCCTCAGTCAGTTTCTCTCATCAGGAAGCTTCCATAAGCCTCTTATCCTTATCCATCAGAGGACAGACAGAATGAAAACCACAATCACAGAAACCTAACCAAACTTATCACATGGACCACAGCCTTGTCTTGCTTAAGAAGACGTTGAGCCATGCCATGTAGGGCCACCCAAGATGGATAGGTTATGGTGGAGAGTTCTGACAAGATGTGGTCCGCTGGAGAAGGGAATGGCAAACCACTTCAGTATCCTTGCCTTGAGAACCCTGTGAACAGTTTGAAAAGATTTTTGCTTAACTTAATACAATATTAAATTTTATTATCTCACATGGAAAAGTGAACATGTCATGATTGCATGATAGGGAAATAACCTAGGGCCTTTGTGTCTCCATTCAAAAATTTGTCTTACATTTGTTTTTGCATTTTATCTTAGGCAAAAGTCAACAACTCTAGTTTAATTGGAGTGGGCTATACTCAGACTCTGAGGCCTGGTAAGTTTTAAGGACTGTTCTGATAGTATTTTCAAAATCAGTTATCATTTCTCAGCTTCTTTTGTAAAACTTTCAAACATACAGAAGAGTTGACAAAAGTACAGTGAACACATGTTTACCTTTTGCTACAATATTTTCTTCTTTTTTTTAATGCTGGGCTATTTGGAAGTTGACATTTCCCTAAATGGTTTAGCATGCAAACATTGTCCTTCATAAGCACAAGACTGGTTATTTACTTTCTTCGCTTGTACCTGAAATGTCTTGTAGTAATTTTTATCTCTCCAGTCATTGTTCACTCATTGCTTTGGTCATTTGATCTCTAGAGTCTCATTTACTTTACATAATAATTTGATCCTTGCTTGTTTTCCAGAGCAGTACTTCTTTAATACCAGGGTGTCATTTACTTTACATAATAATTTGATCCTTGCTTGTTTTCCAGAGCAGTACTTCTTTAATACCAGGGTGCATGAATCACTTTGGGATCTTATTAGAATACATAGATCTGGGGTATGGGGTTCTGTCTTTCTAACAAGCTCTTAGGTGATGCCAGTGTCACTGGCTCTTGAACCAGCATTTGAATAGCAAGGTTCTGAAGCACTTGGAACTTTTCCCGATACTTTGACTCTTCTGAAAGCTGAAGAAAAGAATGGTGCCACGAACACTCATCTTCCCAACATTGACCAGTTACTAACATCTACCGTGTTTGTTTTCTCCCTCCTTGTCTGTATACATAATCCTTTTCTCTTTTTTACCCACATATTCTTACAAATTAAATGTATATTTTGCAAACATACAGACACATCAGCCCTAGCATACATATGAGAGTAAGACATTTTTAACTGCATCACTTTAAAGACGTCATAACTACAATACTGTTTTCACAGCTAAAGAAATGAAGAGTTTAAAATAATACCTAATATATAGTCAATATGCAGATCTCCCTACTTTCCCAAAGTGTGTCTTAATTGTAGCTTTTTCTTTTCTGGGGTCCAAATTGTCTTTTAGTCTGGATAGTGTATTGAACATGATTGAATTTTCTAGAACCATTTTTAGTTGTTGTTTTTTTTTAACCCTGTTTGAGCTTGATTAACATTTTTGTGCTCCATGACTTGATGCTTTCCTTGCTCAGGATGGAGCCAAGTGAACTGGCTGGTCTCTCAGGTACTCCCAAGTGCCCTCTGGTGGCTGGCACTATAGGTCCCCCGACAAGCTGAGAGAAAGTGACAGGCTGTGAGGTGACTGCTGACTCCCATGAGGTGTTGCGGGTCCGTGATGGTGTCTGCTTTTGTTTACAGGTGTGAAGCTTACACTGTCTGCCCTGGTAGATGGGAAGAGCATTAATGCTGGAGGCCACAAACTTGGGCTTGCCCTGGAATTGGAGGCTTAATTCAGCTGAAAGAAACCTCTGGAAAAGGGTATCAGAAGATTTGGCCTTAATATATTTCCAGTGTGACCAGCAGGCTTCCCCCCGCCACCCCCCCTGAAGGTGATCAAAACAAAGGATGATCTAAACAAGAGCTGTATTTTAAATATTTAGACAGTTACTTGTTAGCTGGTTTCTAGTTGAATTGGTTGTCTATCTAGTTACCAATACTGCAGTCATGCAGTCACCTATACATTATTTAAATGTATTTAACTGTTAAATGTGCTACCCACCAATAATGAAATAGACATTTATGAAAACTGTGCAGTTGTGTGCATGTTTGTTTTTATGTTCCTTTTAACATTGAATACTGCCGTTGAATGAGATGGATCAGTGGATGTCTTAAGGTTAAAATTTTTTGTTAAATTCAACCATCATTAGAATTACTTTTGGTATCCTGAAACATTACAAATTATGAATAAAATGAGTATACATTATTAATGACTCCAAGTATTTGCAGAGTTAAAAACATGGCAGCTAGGGTCAAATATTCCTGGTAGTATATCTAGCTAGTACTTCTCCAGTGAGCATTTGTTTTGCTCTTCTTATAAATCTGTGCCACAGAGTCCTCTGATCTGAGAATAACTCCATAAAATGTTTAGACTACAGTATAAGAAGAAGATATATGACTTCATATCTTCAGTTTGTAAATGTGTATAAAATTACATTGGATCATTATTAACTCCAGGAAGGATTAGTGAGTAAATGACGAAGAAAGAGAAATGAAGGGATGGTGCTGAAGGTTGTATATACACACCATACCCCTTTGGGCTATTGCTATGGAAATGATCCAGGCCCTAGTTAGGTGGGATGGGACTAGGCGTAGGAAGGTGGAATAAGGAGTAGACAGTGTCAATACCCAGACAGTCTATATGGGCCCCAGTGAGAGGTCTAACTCATTTCTTTCCAGGTAGACACTGAAAAGCTTGGGCCCAAGTTTGTGACCAGAGTGGCTTCAAGCTAGGTGGCCATTGGCCTTAATCTAAACTTGAACTGAATGATAGCAATTAATAGATGATTCTGGTTGGAAAAGTAGGAAAGAGGAATTTTGATGGGAGGAGAGTTGGAACAATATCATTGAAGGTTAGAGAAGAGTTTTGTTCAACACATTCATAATACTAGATTTGTGGTATAGTTTGTTGCCAGAGAACAAATAAGAAAATGTAGTACTTGGACTCATTATCCAAAAAGTGATACATGCTGAAAATTTCCAGGTCAAGAATCTGATAAGAGAAACCCAGATTAGCTGTCCACACAGATGGAATGTGGGGCACAGAGATCCCTCTGATTTTACTGTTTGTCCTAAGGGACTGGCTGGAATGGCCTACTGTATAAAACACAAACTTTATGGCAATAAGTTGGGCTCTGAACCAGTTTGTTTTGAGTCAGGCAGGACCTATTGCTAGGAAAGAAGAAAAACAAGAAAAGAAGTCTGCAAGCTAGATGTGAAAGTGCCTATACTTAAGAGTAAAATGGACCTGTTCACCCATGTGCATCCTAGTATGCTTTTATGATTGGGAGAGAGGAAGATAGGTTTTCAGCCAGGTTCCTAAGGGTTGTCTGAAATGCAGGGTATATCCGTGAAAGTTGTCAGCTGTGGGTTCATGGGACTCCTGTGGCCTTGGTTCTAGCCTCTTCCAGGTTTACTTCTACTTCAGGGCTAATGTGGTGCCAAAACCTAATTGTATTCTAGGCTGAGGCTGTTTCTGCCTGAGGCAATTTTAGTGGAAAGAACACTTCATATATGAGCCTGATCTTCATTTGTGGTGTAGAGGTAAGATCTTCCTACAGATTGGTGAGGTGTAAACAGGTTTAAACCAGAAGAGTGAAGCACCTGGCTCCCTCTCCCCCCGCAGCTTAAATAGGCTTATGGAAAACCTAACATTCTCTTTGTTTCCTTCTGGGGAACTTGTTAAAAATTGCCTCCTACCTATTGGACTGTCTGCTTCACACCTCTGGCCAGTGACCCCATGTCTCATGTTCCTCCAGGACTTCGGGGAGGACAGTATATACTCCAGTAACCCTGAGGCCCTCAGTCTAAGTCAAGTGGCCTGGTCTCAGGTGATGTTGACCAGGGCCTCTACTGCAGAGGTGAAGCCAGGTTCAGTTTTGTGAAGACATGGGCACATGGCTAGCAGAATTGGTGTAGCCTACAACAGTACAGTGCAAGGACCCTTTCCTGCCCCCGGATGCCAATTTGTTCTCCACTAGTGTCCTAGCTTCATTGAACAGGAACTTCATTCGCTTGCTTCTCTTAGGAAGAGATGTAAAGAGGGAGTCCAAGAGGCCTCTACCAATCTTCCAGCCCTTAGGTCCCCTGGAGGTAAATCTCCATAAGGATCTGGGGTTTCTAACCAGTTCCATGTGGGTGGGTCAGTTAAAACTTGATATCTTGCCTCCAGTCAGCTGGAAGCTCCGGTGGTCAGGCCACAGCCCCAATGGTGCCAGAGGGTCCTCAGGAGTGTGCCAGGGAGGGGATGAATATCTGTGGCCGCAAGGTTCCCTTTTGGTGAAGAAGTGGCCTTCCCTTCCCGCACCACTGAAGTACAAGATCGTGTCCCAGGCCTCACTTTATTGTCAGATTCAAAGCAGGCGCGGAATGGCTGGGGTTCCCAGGGCCCCTCCCTTGATGCCACTCACTAGGGGCCAGCCCTAGATCTTGAAGGCTAAGGTGAGGCCGTCGCCCAGGGGCAGGAGGCTGATGTGGACCCTGGCATCCCGCAGAATGCGCTCGTTCAGGTTTCGTACACGCTGGGCCGCCTTGTCCTGTGGTTTAGGCTGCAACACCTCTCCCTGACACAGGACCTGCGGAGGGGCGGGGCACTGTGGGGGCGGGGCCTGGGGGACCTGAGCAGGGCAGAATGGAAAGCCCGGGAACTCGGTTGGAATCCCTGGGGTAGGAGCTTAAGCCCCTGTATTGGGCGGGGCTTTGGAGCACCGGCGAGGAGAAGCCTGAGGAAAAGATGCACCCTGCCCAAGAGGGTCTCTTCTACCCCCCGGGGGCTACCCCTTACACCGAGCACAGCGAGGACACCTCCGGGTCGCAGCAGCTGCAGACACCGCTCATAGTAGGCGGTGTAGTTTTCCTTATCGGCGTCCACCACGGCGACGTCGAAGGTACCGGCCTCGCCCGCGGCCAGGAGCTCGTCTTGCAGGGGAGGAGGGGCAGAGGCGGCTGAGTCCGCAGGCCCCAGCAGCCAGCAGCCCCCGCCCAGGCCGGCCCAGGCGCTGTGGCCATTCAGGTACTCGAGGGCGCCGGCCTGCCACCCTGCGTGTGGCCGTGGACCGGGTGGCGGGGGGCTGTCACTGCCCAAGCCCGCCTGGCGGACCGGGTCACTGGCTCGTGCCGGGTGGTCCCATTAGGGAAATGGCGCCCAGGCCCTTTCCACTCCGTTGCTCACCCAGGGTCTCCAGGGCGGGCTTCAACCGAAGGTCGATTTTGTGCTCCTCTTCAGCCTGCAGGAGTGGGGTCAGAGTCAGCATGTCCCTTCTCCCGGAGCTGGGAGTGGTAGGGCTCCAGCGGCCTAACGAGGTGTGTGGGGCACTTACCTGCCTCCACAGGGGACGCCCCAGCTCGGGGGGCCCTGCGTCCACCTCGCAGGTCACCACGCACCCGGCCGGGGGAAGGGCCAAGGCCAACGCTAGGGCTGAGTAGCCTGTGAAAGTGCCTGGGGAAACGGACACGGACAGGCTCAGACCAGAGTAGGGGGACATCCCGGTGACTCCAGTCCCCGGTGTCCCCGACCGTGTGCCTACCCAGGTCCAGTGCCTTCTTAGCCTTGATGAGGCGAGCCAGGTTGGCCAAGAGCTGGGCCTGCTCACGGGTCATCATGGAATCCCCCTGCGGCTGCTCCAGGGTCAGCTAAGTCGGGGGAGGAGAGGGTCGCGCTAGCTCTGCCAGTCACCCCTCTGTGCCCCAAGTTTAGAGCCTCAGGGGCGTGGCTATGGGCGTGGCTCAAGGGCAGACCCTACGAACTCCCACTGTGCCGGGCCTGGGGAGCCCGGAAGCACAGAAAGGGCTATAGCCGCAGCTCAAGGTCACACGGCCACGTGGGTCCCTCCCTGCCCGAGCTGGGCGCCCAGTCCCGCTCCCGGCCCTGCTGACCAGTCGCAGGCTCCGCAGCGCCGGGTGCTCCCGCATGGAACGGCTCAGCAGATACTGCCACAGGGGGCTGTCCTCAGGGGGCAGCAGGCGCTTCTCTCGCCGGGATCGCCAAGGAGGGAACCATCTCCCTGCAGGAGAGGGGTGGTGCCGGGTCAGGGCCTGGGTGTCCAGAGTGCCAGGGGTTAGCCTCAGCCGCAGTCAAGCCTCGCTTCTGCCCCCGCCCGCCTCCCCGCGAGGCCTTTGCCTAGGGTACGGAAGGCTCGGCGCCACTTACCCAGGAAGAGGCCGCTGGCGAAGGCAGCGCCCAATGCGGCCGAGCCCAGGGCCAGCGCGGCGGGCACAGAGATTCGGGGCACTGGCTGGGTCATGGTGCGGGCCGGAGGCAGCTGGCGTCCAGGTCACTTGCGCTGGGGCTACTGGGACCGCCGCAAGACCCGCGGGCCCTCGCGGCTCCGCCTTGCCGGGGCAGTGTCCTCGGAGCTGCGGTCTCGACCACCATCTGGCGGCCACATGCCCTTACTGCAAGCCCCCGCCCCGAGGGGTTCTGGTGTCATCTGGTGGCCGTTTCAGCAACTGCGCCGGGCAGGGAGGAAGCACTACATTGGGTGTCTGGGTTTTTCCCTCCCGACGCCAGAGGTCTAGGGGCCTAAGTCCCAGAGGAAAATTTGAAGCGGCTCAGATAGTAAAGAGTTTGCCTGCAAAGCAGGACACGAGGGTTCGATCCCTGGGTTCGGAAAGATCCCCTGGAGAAAGAAATGGCAACCCACTCCAGTAATCTTGCCTGGAAAATCCCATGGATGTAGGAGCCTGGCAGGTACAGTTCATGTACAGTTCATGGGGTCGCAAAGAGTCGGACACGACTGAGCGACTTCACTTTCACTTTCTGGCTATGCTTCTTCCTCATCGCTACCGTTTTTTTCTGAGAATCCCTTGGGGCATATGTGAGTGGGTGAATAGACTGTCGATATAATAGGATAGTAACAGGTACAAAATGATAGAAAACAAAGGAGCCCTGGGAGTGACTGAGAGAATCAAAGGAGGCATCTTGGGGGAGGTCACCAAGGATGTCAGGTTGAAGGAGTGTATATCTCGGGGGGACACAACCATAGGAGGGGTTCAGGAGCCCTGGGGCAGGTCTGGTTGATGGGGTGCTGAGACAATATCCTTAGCTAAAATCCTGGTTGCCAGCTGGACTTGGATATGAGATCTCGGACCCATCAGTCTCTCTGAGCCTCTGGTTTTCCTTTGTGTAAAACTGGGACCGTCTTAACGTTAATGACACTAGATCACACAGCCTGGCACACAGTAGGTGCTCCAGAAATGGCAGCCATGGTTATGGTCACAGGTTGGAGGGAAGACATCTTGAGGAGGGGACGTCAGAGGGCAGGTGAGTCCCCCTTGCAGGTCTGTTCAGCAGGGATGCAGGGACGCTGTCCGCTGAACATCGATGAGAACACTTGCTGTGTGCCAAATGGGGTGGGCCAATGAGAGATGCTGCCCTGCTTGTGTTCATGACGCTGAGCTCAGGGATCACAGGACACAGGGAACTGGTGAGCAATCCCAGCTTCACAATTTCCTCTTCTGTAAAGTGGGGTTCTTAATAGTGCCAACCCCCTGGGGGTGGGGGTGGGGAAATGAAGTGAAAAAATCCAGGTGAAGGAGTCACACAGAGCCTGGCACCTACTGGGCTATAAGTGTTACATTTAAATGAGTCAGATTCCATCGGCCGCTGCTCCAAGGCTGTCCCCCTGACACCAGACCTTCAGAAAACACACTGGGCAGACTGGAGCTCCGCTGCGGGGAGCTTCCCAGGCGAGGCTCGGCCCAGCAAGGCTCAGAGACCGGCTTGCTCCGGGTCTGGTGCGGGGGCGGCTTGGCTGAAGCTGAAGACCCGGGCGAACTGGGAGCCCAGAGCCCAGAACTGACCGGAGCTGTGGGAGCCCGGGCACGTGGGTAGACCAGAGGAGTGGAGGGCGGGATCGCCTTGCAGACCCAAGGGTGGGGCTGATCCTGTAACCAATCAGCCCGCCGCACCTCCCCCCCCCCCCGCCCCGCCCCGGGAAGGGTTCAAGGGAGGAGCCTGGGGTCTAGGTGCTGCGTGGGTTCCAGTCAGCCCTCTTAGTTCCTCCCAGTTCCCCCCAGTTCCCCGTCGCCAGGCAAGCGGCCTGCTGGGAAGGGCAGTGCGTTTCCCCTTGCCTTTTGATCTTTTGCATCCCGCTTGTCCCCAAAAATGTTTCTCTGACCTGACTATTCTCCAGGTTGAGGATCGAGGCCACTGTTCTCTGCCGCGCCACCCCTCCTAGCTGAGCACACAGCAAGTGCTAAATAAATGCTCTCTGAATACCGAGCTGGGGATGCCTCAGGCTCCTGGCTGTCGGGAACTGCCCTTCAGGACGGTGCAAATAGTAACAGTGAGGGGCGTTTCACTGAGCACCAGGCACTATCATCCAGCTTCCTTGTGAGACTGCGATATTATTCCCATTTTCTGGAGGAGAAGACCAAAGTTCAGAGAGACTACTTCTCCACACTTACTTCCCCAGCCCTGCTTTGTTAACCCCTCTGACGCCCTGGCGGGAGGGGGTCACACAGTGAGCTCTTTTGACCCAGAGGAAACCAGACTCCCAAGAAGAGCTTTCCTGGCACCTCCACTGAGGCCCTTCCACCGAACCAGGTGGTACCGGGGCCCTGGGCTCAGCCTGGCCTGCAAACCCTCACTCTTCTTTCTGTCTGGGGGTCTGGGTTTGGGCAACCCCCCAGTTCACACCAGAGCCTCCCTCCCCGAGCCTGGCTTCAGACCGGAGCCTGTGGAGGTGGGGGGCAGCCAGGGAGGGGAGGCATGTCACCATATATCCCCGTCAGATTAAAAAACTAATTTGAAAAGATTAATGTATTCCATTCTTGTTACGCTGGCTCTGATACCTCTGGGCCTGCTGCTGCTCTGCCTCCTGATTATTGAATTTTTATGGCCTGGTAATTAATTGCAGATTCCCTGTTTTGTTCTATTTCTTTTTCTCTGACATTTTAATTTCAACAAAAAGCAGTGGTCTCCATGCAGGTTCTCTCTGGAGATCCTAATGGTCTATAAAACAGAATGACTTATAGACGTGGCACCCACTTCAGTTGGCGAGCGATTGTTTGAAACCTTGCTGATCACGCAAAATTTAATTTTTCCACCTCCCTCCCCCAGTCGCTACTCATTTCTTGTCTCTTCCATTACAGTGCCCGTATCTCAGCTCACAATGAGGGGAGCAAAGTGTCGTCTCCAAAACTGTTACAGTGCCTTTTCCTTGAAGACCAGGGGGCTAAAGACAAAGTAGGTTTTGGTTACTTTCCTTGGAGGTGGCCCCAGTGGTGGCGGTGGGAGCTGGGCCTCCCCGGAGGGCCACATGGATGTGGGCAGCTGCCTCCAGGGGTGAGGGAGAGGGAGGGTCTTTTCTGCCTCTCTCAGTTGCCCTTTCGGCTGAGTGCAACTGCCGCATTAGGCACCAAGGTGCCCACAGGCTCATGAGGGCCGGGAGGATGGGTGCCCATATGTGTTGTCAGGTCCACACCAGGAAATCAAGGGGTTTGACCTGGCCAAATTCTCAGCCAGACTGGGTCACTGTAAACAGCTGTTCACAAAGACACATCTGGAAGAGGCTCTTGCACTCCTACATCTCCCGGCCCTGCTAACATCACAGAGGCTGGGCACCTTCCTCTAGGGACCCCCAGCACTGGGCAGGGCAGGGGCAGAAGAGTAAGGTCATGGAATCAAGTTGGGCCTAAAGGATTGGAAATTCAGGTATCTTCACGGGTCAGGCAGGCAGGCAAGCGGAGGGCAGCGGGGAGCAGTAGGGACTGTGGCGCTCCAGAACTCACGCCCCATCAGAAGGTGTGGTGGCCACTCAGCTCCAGCCAGCACAGCCATGTGGAAATTAGTGCGCGTTGTGGCCGGAGCTTCTGATTTTTCAAAAGAGGTTGGAAATCTGGCTTTTATGTGAAACCTCACAATTTGAAACATTTGGGTTAGATTTTTTTTTTTTTGAAGCTCCATGTCAGCTGAACTGAATACATCTTTGATCTTCGTGTCTGATCTGGCCCACAGGACAACTGTTTCTGCTGATTTGGAACACAGATCAGAGACATGAGGACACAGAAGTGGATTCTGTTGGGGCTGCAGAGGCCTCACTGGCCGGCTGATGGCCCCCAGTCCCATGACCCTGCCCCAGGAATCCTTCTTCCACCCGTGGGCCCTTCAGCCCTCTTCCTGCCCTCGTGGGCTCTTCCCCAGCAGCTGTGGTCTCCTGGAGGTGGTGCCTGTGGGCCTCCGTCTGGGGCTTGCTCTCTTTAGGCCTCCTCTTCACAGAGAAGCTTGTGGCCTGGAGTCCGACCACAGCTGGGTGAGTGATGCTGAGCTTTTCACCTAAGACTTTGAGGGGCAGTGACTCCAAAAGCCCCCAGAGTCCGTGTAACTCCACGGACTCTGGGGGCTGTGGTGGGTCGGGTGGGCTGATGCAGACAGACCACGAGTCAGGGGCCTCTGGGGCCCCATGGCCTATTCCTACCTCCTCTGAGTTGAGATGCTGTGGAGCCAGTGCTGGGAGTGCTCTGGCCTCTTATGCCCGTTTCCTCACTTGGACAGGCCGAATGGGAAGTGACTGCATGGGCTTCAGAGTCAGAGGGTCTTGGGTTCAAACGCTGATTGGTCCACCACTCACTTTGTGTCTGTCTGAGCTCAGAGTTTTTCAGCTAGAAAAATGGGCATGACCCTTCTGTCTTAGTGTTCTGTGTAATGAACTATCACACGCTGAGTGACTTTAAAAAAGCATGCCATTTTTAATCTCATGGTTCTGTAGGTCAGTAGTCAGGCTAGGCCAGGCTGATCCTCTGCTCAGGGTCTTACCATGTGGAAGGCGAGGTGGCATCTGTGGGTACAGCTCTGCTTGGGCTCTGGGCCCTCCTTCAAGGTCTCCAGTTCTTGGCCAAATTTAGTCCCTTCTCACAAAACCCCTCCTTCTCAAGGCCAGCAAAGGCACCCCGAAAACTTCTGGTGCTTCTGCCTCATTCTGCTTTCCTTTCTACTTTCCAGGGTTCACATGATTCCTGGGGACCCATCTAGCTCATCCAGGATAATCTCTTCATTTCAAGGTGAGCTGGTTAGTGACTGTAGTTCCATCTGCAAAGTCCTCCTTGCCGCTCATGATGACAACCATGAGAATAATGGTGGTGGTGGAGATGGTGAGAGGGTGGCAAAATTCAGCACAACCTCCAACCTCTCAGAGTTGTAATGATTAAAATACCCCTACCTAGTTCTCTTCCCTCCTTTCTTGAGAACCACGGTGTTAAGTATTTAAATACTGAGACATATAAGTGGCAGAGTCAGGATGTGAACCTGTCCCCATCTCAGCTGCACCACTGGGCCCAAGTTCAGAGCTCATGTGTCTCTGGGGAGTTCACTGAGTTCCCTTGAGAGGCTTCCACCATGTGCCAGGGATTGACCTGTGATCCGGCACTTGGGTATCTCTGGGAGTCCCCAGCGGATGACAGGTGTGTGTTTCATGGTGTTACCTGCTTCTTTCTTTCTGAGGGATGGCTGGGGTGCCACTATCACAACCATTCCTGGGCAACATGGCTTTTGCCGGACACCTCAGCTGAACCTCAGGAGCCTCCCAGTGGTGAAGACTTCATGGGATCCTTTTGAGAAACAACAAAGTAAAGTCCTCCTGCAGTTCTTCTGTCTCCACCTTGAAATGGTGGCCTATGTTGTGAGTCCTTTCTTCCCTAAATTAAGACAAATACACATGTCCCAGATGCCCCTGCAGGCATGGGACCTGGTACCCACAATCAAATGTACTGCACAGGACTCACAGGCAAATGTAGCTTGTGAGTCTGTGGCTGGAAGGAGAGTGAAGCTGTGACAATAATTGTGATGGAGGTGGAGGTGTCTGTTCCTGCCAAGGATGGCTGTGGTGGAGCCTCTGCTCAGAGGGGTTTTCATGAGAAAGGTCCCTTGCTGTGTAAAGATGAAATGCTTGGAACTGTAGCAGCTATCTTGTGGCCATGAGGCAACAAAGTTAAAGATTAAAATAAATAAATAAAAACAATGAGGTTGCTGAATGGTCCTTGAAGACATTGCCCAGACATTGAACCACAACCAGCAGCTGTTTATCTCCAGCCTCCTTGTTATGTGAGAAAATGGAGCCCTTTGTGCTTAAGCAATGATTAGCTATATATTCTTTTATTTGACTTTCAATTCAAAGCCTTCCTAACTGATACAAACACTCTAGCAGGATGGTCTGTGCCCAGGGGTGGTTGACAGTTGGTACTGAGATAACTGTTTGCTTTTTTTTTCAGGATAGAGTTACAGATTCCACACTGAACTGGAAATCATGCTCTTCAAAGGTAAGGCTTTGAAAGTCTCTGCCTCAGTCAGCTGATCTGATGCTCCCACGGCCCCATCAAGTCACTTGGCCAAGCTCCTCATGGGGGGCAAGTGTGTGTACTCCATGCCTTCCATGGGGCCGCTCCTGTGAGGTCATGTGGCAAAGGGTGTGGCTATTATGGGTCAGGGAGGGAAGAGTCAGGCTCAGCAGTCCAAGCTACACCAGAACCCAAGGACCCCCAGGCATCCCCAAAGCCACGAATGCAGAGACCCCCATGGGGCAGGACCTCAGCAGGGGCAGGTGGAGCAGGGTCACTGCCTCATGCCTGAGCTTCAGACTTCCCAGTCTGTTTCTCAGAGGAGGGACCTGGAGCTGTGGGGCTCAGAGTGTTACCTGAGCTCACAGGGCAACCTCCCGTCTTAGCCCACCCCCACTGCCATCATCCTAAGCCCAGATGGGGAGGGGGCAAGGGGTCAGGGCACCTGCCTCCCTGGGGATGACAAGCCCCCTTCTTCCACCCCCATGCTCAAGCATATACCCACTTCCCCCAAGACACCAGGATACAGAGCCTGGGACTCAAGTATTCCAACTGCATTGCATGGAGGCCTCTCAGTGCTCGTTGACTTCTGGTGGCCCCTGAGCTGGCCTGGAGACATATTCTGTTTGCCTTGATCAGTATTTTGTTTCTTTGAATGGAGCCAACATGAAACAACCAGAAACTTCACACAGAATTCAGATTTGATTTCCATTTCTTTTGAAAGAGCAGCAGATTTGACAACTCTGGGCCCATGATGCTGCAGGGCAGGTTGGCAGATGCTGTGTGGTGCCTGCCCCCATCCCCCATGGGTCATGTGCCCTTGCCCCAGTCCCCACCACTCCCTGCTGCCTCAGATCCAGAGAGGTTTCCCCATATTCCACACTGGTCTTTGTGCTGCTGGCACATGATGCTGGTTTAATCCACTCCCCAGAAGCTCCCAGAGGAGAGACACCTGTTCAGGGTACACAGCCCATAATGGACTTTTGTTTCTCTTTCTCTCTTACTGAATAAGAATTTCATCTGGATTTCAAAGAGCAATTCCTCTTGTGGGCTCCAAATCAGGACCTCAGACTCTGCTGCCCAGCCCAAGGTCAAACCGTTCATGTCATGGTTGAATCTCAGGATACTTCTGGCATTGCTTCCCTGAGAACACAGCCACCTTGATGGATATTTGACTCTTTTCCAGGTTTTGACTATTATAAATAAAGCTGCTATAAATATTTGTCTACAAGTCTTTATGTGGACCTATTTCTCTTGTGGATCATTTCTCTTGGATAGATATCTGGGAGTGGGGTGGAAATGCTAGGTGTATATTTAACCATCTAAAGAGACTGTCAAACTGTTTTCCAAAGTGGTCATTCCTAGCATCCTAGCAGCAGTATGTGAGAGTTCCTGTTCCTTCATATCCTCACCAACACTTGATAAATCTTTTTAATTTAAACTATTCTAGTAGGTATGTAGTAGTGTCTCATTGTGGTTTTGATTTGTATTTCCCTATTGACCATTGTTTCTCATTTATATATATATTTTTTTCTTTGGGAAACTGTTCAGATCTTTTGCTGATTCTTTTCATATTGGGTTGTTTGTTTTCTTATTACTGAGTTTTCAGACTTCTTTATATGTTCTAGATTTAAGACCTCTATCAGATATGTGATTTGAAAACATTTTTCATGATCTATGACTTATCTTTTTTATTATCCTGATAGTGTCTTTAAAGAGTAGAAAAATTCAACTTTGAAGTCCAATTTATTATTTTTTTCCTTTATGTCTTATGTTTTCAATGTCATATCTAAGAAATTTTTCCCCAACCCAAGGTCAAAAAAAATTCTGAAATATTTGCAGTTTTAGATTTTGCATGTAAGTCATGATCTATTTTGATTTTTTTACATATACATATATTTTTAATATCCTCTTCCATTATAGGTTATTATATGATAGTATAGTTCCCTGTGCTATATAGTAGATCCTTGTTGGTTATTTATTTTATATGTAGTAGTGTGTATTATTTTAATCCCAGACTCCTCTAATTTATCCCTCTTGCCCCTTCATTTTTGGTGTTTTTCTTTCGGTATTTTTTAAAATATTTTAATTGGAGGATAATTGTTTGACAATGCTGTATTGGTTTCTGTTGTACAACAACGTCAATCAGCTATAAGTATACATATGTCCCCTCCCTCCCATTACCACTACCATAAGTTTGTTTTCTAGGTCTATGAGTCTGCTTCTGTTTTGTAAATAAGTTTATTTGTATCCTTTTTTATAGATTCCATGTATAAGCAATATTATGTCTTTCTCTGTCTGGCTTACTTAGTATGATCATCTCTAGGTCCATTCATATTGCTGCAAATGACATTATTTCATTTTCTTTTTATTCAGTTCAGTTGCTCAGTTGTGTCTGACTTTCTCTGACTGCATGGGCTGCAGCACACCAGGCCTCCCTGTCCTTCACCATCTCCCAGAACTTGCTCAAACTCATGTCTACTGAGTTGGTGATACCATCCAACCATCTCGTCCTTTGTTGTCACCGTCTTCTCCTGCCTTCAATCTTTCCCAGCATCAGGGTCTTTTCTAATGAGTAGTCCTTTGCATCAGGTAGCCAAAATATTGGAGCTTCAGCATCTGTCCTTCCAATGAATATTCAGGATTGATTTCCTTTAAGATTGACTGGTTGGATCTCCTTGCAGTCCAAGGGACTCTCAAAAGTCTTCTCCAACATCACAGTTCAAAAGCGTCAATTCCTTGGTTCTCAGCCTTCTTTGTGATCCAACTCTCACATCCATACATGACTACTGGAAAAAACTTTCTGTAGCTGAATAATATTCCATTGTATATATGTACCACACCTTCTTTATCCATTCATCTGTTGATGGACACTTAGGTGGCTTTCATGTCTTGGCTATTATAGATAGTGCTGCAATAAACATTAGGGTGCTTCTTTTTGAATTATTTGTTTTTCTCCAGATATAAGCCCAGGAGTGGGATTGCTGGCTCATATGGTAACTGTATAGTTTAAGAAAGCTCCATACTATTCTCCATAATGGCTGCAATTTATATTACCACCAACAGTGTAGGAGAGTTCCTTTTTCCGCTCTAGCATTTATTATTTGTAGACCTCCTGATGGTGACTATTCTGAACTATGTGAGATGGCACTTCATTGTAGTTTTGATTTGCATTTCTCTATAATTAGTGATGTTGAGCATTTTTTCATGTGCTTTTTGGCCACATATATGTCTTGTTTAGAGAGATGTCTTTAGATCTTCTGCCTATTTCTTGATTTTTTTTTTTAATATTGAGCTTATGAGTTGTTTGTATATTTTGGAGATTAATTCCTTGTCAGTGGCATTGTTTGCAAATATTTTCTCCCATTCTGTGGGTTGTCTTTTTGTTTTGTTTATGGTTTCCTTTGATCTGCAGAAGCTTTTAAGTTTAACTAGGTCCCATTTGTTTATTTTTGTTTTCATTTCCATTACTGTAGGAAGTGGATCCAAAAAAATCTTGCTAAAGTTTATGTCAAAGAGTGTTCTGCCCATATTTTCCTCTAGGAAATTTTTAGTATCCAGTCTTATATTGAGGCCTTTAATCCATTTGAGTTTGTTTCTGTGTATGATGTTAGAGAATGTTCTAATCTCATTATTTTATCTGTAACTGTCCAGTTTCCCCAGCATAATTTATTGAAGAAGGCCTTTTTTTCATTGTGTGTTCTTGCCCCCTTTGTTTCAGATTAATTGACTATATGTGCGTGGGTTTGTTTCTGGGCTTTCTCTGCTGTTCCCTTGATCTATATTTCTGTTTTTGTGCCAGTGCTATACTGTTTTCATGCCTGTAGCTTTGTAGTATAGTCTGAAGTCAGGGAGCCTGATTCATCCATCCTTTGTCTTTCTCAAGATTGCTTTGGCTATTCACAGTCTTCTGTGTTTCCATACTTTTTTCTTTTTTGCTCTAGTTCTATGAAAAATGTAGTTGGTAATTTGATAGGAATTGGATTGACTCTTTAGATTGCCTTGGGTAGTATAATCATTTTGACACTATTGTTTCTTTCAATACAAGAACATGGTATATCTTTCCGTTTATGTCACTGTTGATTTGTTTCATCTGCATCTTATAGTTTTTGGAGTACTGGTCTTTTGCCTCCTTAGGTAGGCTTATTCCTAGATGTTTTATTATTTTTGATGCAATGGTAAATGGGGTTGTTTCCTTAATTTTTCTTTCTGACCTTTCATTGTTAGTATATAGAGATACAACAGATTTATGTATATTAATTTTGTATCCTGCAAGTTTACCAAATTCATTGATGAGCTCTAGTAGTTTTCTGGTAACATCTTTAGGATTTTTAATGTATAGTCACATGTCATCTGCAAACAGTGAAGTTTTACTTCTTTTTAAATTTGTATTCCTTTTATTTCTTCTCTGATTGCTATGGCTAGGACTTCTAAAATTATGTTGAATGATAGTGGTGAGAATGAACATCCTTTTCTTGTTCCTGAACTTAGAGGAAGTACTTTCAGATTTTTACCATTGAGTTTGATCTTAGCTGGGGCTTCCCTACCTAGTGGCTCAACAGTAAAGAATCTGCCTGCAATGCAGGAGACCCTGGTTTGATCCCTGGGTCAGGAAGATCCCCTGGAGAAGGGAATGGCTACACACTCTAGTATTCTTGCCTGGAGAATTCCACAGACAGAGGAGCCTGGAGGACTACAGTCCATGGGATCACAAAGAGTTGGACACAACTGGAGCAACTTCGCACTCATGATCTTAGCCATGAGTTGTCATATATAGCCTGTATTATGTTGAGGTAGGTTCCCTCTATTCCCACTTTCTGGAAAGTTTTTATCATAAATGGATGTTAAATTTTGTCAAAAGGCTTTTCTGCATCTATTGAGATGATCATATGGTTTTTATCCTTCAGTTTGTTAATGTGGTATATATCATACTGATTGATTTGCAGATATTAAAAAATCCTTGTGTGCCTGGGATAAATCCCACTTGATCATAGTGAATGATCCCTTTAATGTACTGTTAGATTCAGTTTGCTAGTATTTTGATGAGGACTTTTGTGTCTATGTTCATCAGTGATATTGGCCTGTATTTTCCTTTTTTTGTGTGTGGTATTTTTGTCTGGTTTTGGTATCAGGGTGATGGTGGCTTCATGAAATCAGTTTGGAAGTGGTCCTTCCTCTGCAATTTTTTGAAATAGTTTCAGAAGGATAGGTGTTAATTAACCCCATTTTTTAAAAGATGGTATGAGGTATAGATTAAATGTCATTTATGTATTCAGTTGTTTCAACATCATTTGTTGAAAATATTATTTTTTTCGTTTGTTTTGTTTTTTATTTATTTTTTTTTTATTTTTTAATTTTTTTATTAGTTGGAGGCTAATTACTTCACAACATTTCAGTGGGTTTTGTCATACATTGATATGAATCGGCCATAGATTTACACGTATTCCCCATCCCGATCCCCCGTCCCACCTCCCTCTCCACCCGATTCCTCTGGGTCTTTCCAGTGCACCAGGCCCGAGCACTTGTCTCATGCATCCCACCTGGGCTGGTGATCTGTTTCACCATAGATAGTATACATGCTGTTCTTTTGAAACATCCCACCCTCACCTTCTCCCACAGAGTTCAAAAGTCTGTTCTGTATTTCTGTGTCTCTTTTTCTGTTTTGCATATAGGGTTATCGTTACCATCTTTCTAAATTCCATATATATGTGTTAGTATGCTGTAATGTTCTTTATCTTTCTGGCTTACTTCACTCTGTATAATGGGCTCCAGTTTCATCCATCTCATTAGGACTGGTTCAAATGAATTCTTTTTAACGGCTGAGTAATATTCCATGGTGTATATGTACCACAGCTTCCTTATCCATTCATCTGCTGATGGGCATCTAGGTTGCTTCCATGTCCTGGCTATTATAAACAGTGCTGCGATGAACATTGGGGTGCACGTGTCTCTTTCAGATCTGGTTTCCTCAGTGTGTATGCCCAGAAGTGGGATTGCTGGGTCATATGGCAGATCTATTTCCAGTTTTTTAAGGAATCTCCACACTGTTTTCCATAGTGGCTGTACTAGTTTGCATTCGAAAATATTTTTATTCACTATAAATTACCATTACATCATTGTTGAAAATTATATCATATCTGTTTATGTGTAGGTCTTTTTCTGTTTCATTGATCTATTTGTCCATCTCAATGTCACTATCACACTATCTTGATCACTGTGGCTTTATAATAGGTCTTGAAATCAAGTAGTGGTAGAGTTCCAACTTTGTTCTTTTTCAAAGTTGTTTGGGCTACTCCAAGTCTTTTGTATTCCATATGGATTTTAGAATCAGCTTGTCAATTTTTTTTGTCTGCTAGGATTTTGATTGGGATGGCTTTGATCCTGTACATCAATTTTTGGAGAAGTGATATCCTAACCATATCCTGACCTATGAACATGATACATCTCTCTATTTAGGCCTTATTTTTCCCTGAGCAATGGACATGAGTTTGGGTAAACTCCGGGAGTTGGTGATGGACAGGGAGGCCTGCTGTGCTGTGGTTCATGGGGTTGCAGAGAGTGAGACATGACTGAGTGACTGAGCTGAATGGTTTGTAGTTTCTAGTACACAGACCTTACACATCTTTTGTTAGATTTATCCCTACATAGTTCATATTTTTGCTGTTGTAAATGATTCATGTTTTCATTTTGATTTCCAATTGTTAATTGTAAGTGTATAGAAGCATAATTGTTTTTGAAATTAATCTTGTGTCCTGTAATCTTTTAAACTAATATGTTAGCTTTAGTAAGTTTTTGTAAATTCCAGTGGATTTTCTATATAAATCATCTTGTCATATACAAATAAAGACAGTGTGCTTTTTTGGCCTTATTGGATTGTCTGGAACCTCTAGCACAGTGTTGAATTGGGGTGACAAAATCTAACATCTTTATTTTGTTCCTGATCTTAAGGGAAAACCATTCAGTCTCTCACCATTAATTATGACACTGGCTGTGAACTTTTGATAGTGTCCTTTATTAGGTCAAAGATGTTTCCTTTTATTTATGGTGCCTGAAAATTTTCATCTTGAATGGGTGTTGGATTTTGTCAGATTCTTTTTCTGCATCTGTTGAGATAATCAATTAGCTTTTAGCCCCTTCATTCTTTTAATATATCACATTAATTGATTTTTGGATGTTAAATCAACCTTGCATCCTTGGGGTATAAACCCTTCCTGGTCATGATATGTTACTCTTTATTTACCAGTGGATCCAATTTGCTACAATTTTGTTGATAATTTTTGTATCAAGTTTTATATAAGGTATATTGGTTACTCGTTTTCTTTTTTAATAAAGTCTTTGGTATCAGAGTCATGCTAGTTTCATAAAATGAGTTCAGAAGTATTGTATGCTTTTCAGTTTTCTGGAAGAGTGTGTAAAATTAGAATTGGTATTCTTTCTTACTTAAATGTTTGATAAAATTCACCAGTGAAGTCTCTGGACCTGGGAAGTTTGTAACTACAAATTCCAATTCAATATCTATAATAGATACAGGAATAGTCAGGATATCTATTTCTTCTTGAGTAAACTTTACTAGTTTGGTGAAAAATTTTGGCCATTATTTCTTCTGTCCCCTCTCCTTTTCTTTGGGGATATATGAGGTATAATATCCACATATATAGCAGTCTGCTTGAGTTTTTCCACACTTTGCCGATGACAAGTTCATTTCATTGGGTCTTTTTTGTGTCTTCCATGTCTCTCCTTAACATGTTTGCTGTTTCTTCTAGCTTTTAAATATATGGATACAGTTATAGTAACTGTTTTGGTGTTCTTGTCTGCTAATTCTAATATTTACATCAGTTCCAGATTTTTACTGATTGATTTTTCTCCTTTTTATTCGTTGTACTTTCCCTTTTTTTTTTTTTTTTTCCTATCTGCTGACTTTTGATGGATGCCAGGCATTTTGAATATTACTTTGTTGGTGCTTTGTATTCTTGTAAGTCTTCTTGGGCTTTGTTCTGGATGCTTGGAAACAATTTGATCCTTTTGTGTCTTGCTTTTAAGATTTGTTAGATAGAATCATGTTAATCTAGGGTTAATCTCAGTAGTGAGACAAGACCCTTCTAAGTGTTTGACCCACTGCCTGTTGGAAACAGAAGATATCCTTGGTTTTCTAATCTTTTCTGATACTTCTTCCCCTGGCCTCGGGTATATATATCCTTATATACCGTTCACTACTCAGTACTCTGCTGAGAATCGAAGTGAGAGCTACCTATCCCTGGGGTTGTCTCTCTGTGCAGCCCTCTCCTCTCCAGGACTCTATCCTGCAAATGCCAGATGCTCTGGTTCCTCAGAGACCATCGCAGCTCCATCTCCTTAACTCATTAACTAAGCTCTGCCCGGGGCACCCCCTCCCTTTGCGGCATCCTGGAAACTTTCTCAAGGCAGTAAGTTGGGGAAGGTGCATGGCTCACCTCATTGATTTCCCATCTCTGTTGTTGGATATTCAGTGGCACAAAATTTGTCTTGTACACTTTGTACTATGCTTTAGTTGTTTCAGGGAGGAGGGTAAATCCAGTCCTTGTTGTTTTATTGTGGCTGGAAGCGGAGGGTGCTCAGTGCCCTTTGGCTTTTAGCAATAGTGCCATCAGACTGGGAGGCTAGCAGTTCTGGGGTAGACTGAGGTGGGTCACGGGGTTGACTGGAAGAAGAAGGGTCAGTGTATAGAGGGTGAGCATCTCTGAGCCTGAAGCTGCATATCTGTTATCTGTAACTGCACATCCACACATCTGTCTGCACATCTGACATGCATCCTGTTGGAGTCTGGGACGCTGTCTATGGCTGGTCCCTGGAACAGAGTCCCTCCTTTTGTCTGCTCAGGTGAAACTCCAGGCTTCTCAAACAATCACTCTGCCAAATTTCTGGATGTCCCACACCAGAGTCCATGAAACCCAGGCTGGCCTGAGGACAGGCTGCGGATGAGGCAAACAGATGTTGCCTTTTGTAGTGCAGTTGGGAAGTAGGGTGGTTTTCCTATTTTGAATCAGCTGGGGCTCATTTAGGGCCCTGTCTCTCTTTCCCTGTCCACAGAAGCCCAGTAGGCCCCAGGCTGAACCTTCTGTAGTTTCTGGCTCGAGTGCTGGTCTCTCTGAGCATAGGATGGGCCTGGTTTTTGCTATCAGCCCAGCCCAGGCCTTGGAGGGGCATGACCTGACGCTTTGGTCTTTGGATTTTTCCATGGGCCTCCAGCAGAGCCTGTACCATCACACTTCCAGGAGATCCAGTCTTTTTGAGGACTCTCTCTTCTTCCTCTCCTGCTCATCTCACCTATGTCAGGAGGTAAACAAGGACTGACATTGCCCAGGCCACCTCCAGAGCATCCAGCTCATTCTGTGGCCTTTTATCTAAGGGTGGACAGTAGTGCATAAAACTGTGTCTAGAGCAGGTAGCAAAATTCCCATGATACTTGGAATAGAAGAAAGGTATTTTTTTTTCTTAACATATATATTTTATTGAAGTATAGTTGACTTAAGGTGTTTCAGATATATAGGAAGGTGGTTCAGTTATACATATACACATATGTTATTTTTGAAATTATTTTCCATTATAGGTTACTACAAGATATTGACTTTGGTTCACTATGCTCTACAGTAAACCTTCATTGCTTGTTGCATGTCTATTTTTCAAAATTAGAAGTCTAGCATTCTATTGACACTAAGTCGAACAAGTGGAATCAAAATGCCATACATTTTTTTTCATAAAATTTTTAATAAGGCAAAAATTCATAAGTTTTCTAAAGTATATATTATATACTATTTATATATATGCATACAAAACCTTTTCTATTATGCTTGATAAAGCCTTGAGAAAGGACATTAAAAAAAAAGAGATGGAGATATTGGAAAACATAAACTAAGTGAAACGGGAGCACTGAATATGAAATAGAAAAAGTGAAACAACCTAGCTAGAAGTAAAAGATCATTATACAGTCCAGTTGTTTTTAAACATGACTGCTCACTAGAGAAAGGTGTATTTTTTTAAAATCAAATTAAAATTGGTTCAGAGCCCCACTTATCAAGATGGATAATCAGTCCTAAAATTCTAGAACTTGTTCAGACCAAGAAAAAAGAGGGGGGATTTAATTCAATCTTAATTGGATTAAGTATAGTAGATATATATATCCCTGATGACCTGAGAAATCTATATTCTAGGGACATTTTCTCACAGGTCCATAAGGGGACATCGAGATGTTCACAGAAACCTTGTAGGCAGTGGTGTGGGTTTGGCAGCCGTCTGGCTGACGTCCTGCCCGAGGTGGAATGCCAAGTGCAGGGAAAACCTTACAGTGTGGTCTCTCTCACTCTACCATGGCCTTTGCTTAAATTCCTCCTGTGACGGGCAGCTCAGAGTGACATGTTATGTTGCTGGGAAGCTCAGATTGTGCCAGAATTACCTCTCACTGCAGATGATCACAGTGAACCTGGTGGAGGTATGCCTTTGGAAGAAGCATTGTGTATTCATTCATTTGACAGTTGTGGGTCTACAGCCTCTGCTAGGTTTGGGAGATGCAAGGGTCTCCGCTTCCAGTCTAGTGGAGAACCAGATATTAAACAAACATGTCGTCAAATCTGTGATTCTAGCAATAAAGAAAAATAACAGCACTGGTATGATAGAATTAAAGTCCCTGGGGGAATAGATAAAGGAAGACCCCTCTGAAAAAGGAACACCGAAATGAGACCTGAGAGCTGAGTAGAACTAAGAGGGGAAGGGAGTGGAGCAGTGTGTTCCCGGTGGGGTCCTGAGGCATTGGCCCCTTCAAGGAACCCTCTGTCTGGCTGGAGGGAGGTATGTGAACCAGAAGGACAGAGGAGAGGAGCCTGAGGACAGAGATAGGGAACATGCAGAGCCTGCTGCTTGATAAGGTGACCACGTAATTTATCATCCAGACTAGGACACATTGGAGACCGAAAGGAGTGCTACTAATAATAATGATGGGATAACAGGTCACCCAACTGTAGGTCAGTATAAAGAGTTTGAGCTTTATTCTCAAGGATATGAGAAGCCACTGGGGTCTGGAGGAAAGGGAGATATGACCTGATTTGTACCTGGAGGGCCTGAGATGGGACCACAGGACTCGGAAACCTCCTACCTTTCTTCCCATCCATGTGGAGGAGCCTCTTGGGAAAGATTTGGGAGATATCAGAAATCTTCAAGTGACAACAGCAGCCAGGCACCCAGAAATGGCCTTGGAGTCTAGTGGGAAGGGCAGTGAGCTGGTTACTGTTAGTGTAGCAACCCCACCCCACCTCCCACCCCAGTGGCCTTGGTTTAGGTGCTACCTGTCTCCTGCCTGCTTCCTGACAGAGGCAGCTCCCAGCAAGTGAATCTGCCCCTAGTTGGATAAGGAAACAGTGATGAAAATTTTCCCATGGGTGCCACAGACTTGGGGCAGTGGGGGGTGACGCCCTGTCCTGCCCCAGCTGCAGGTGTAGGTGAAAAGGGAACAACCCCCGTATAATAGCCTGGATCAATTTGACTGTCAAAGATAATATCAAACAAGAGTGTGACATATATGAATAAGATGATAAGGCTTCCATTTTGGTGCCCTTGGTCTCCAGCATGCTGGTCTCCACCTTCCTGTGGGTAAAGTCTGCTAGGAAGGGCTTTTCTTCCCAAATGAGCAGACAAAGGCTTGACTAGATAATTCCTTTTTCCATCTCTCTAACCCTTTACCCTCCCTGATTGAAGGCATGATGCTTTATGGTACAGCAGCCACTTTCTAATCAGAAGGTGAGAAGCTATCGATAGAATGCAAGGATGATGGAACAGGAAGATAGAAAGAGTCTCTGGGTTTTTGAAGTCATTGTTGAGCTGCACCAGTCGTGGATGACCGGCCTTGGCCTTCCTGTTAGCCCAGCATTCAGTGTCATGCCTCCAACGTCTGGCCTTGACTTCCACTCCTGTGAAGCACCTGAGGCTTCCAGTTTGGGGAAGCCCAAACTGGTCATAGCAAACGCCCTCTTCCAACAACACAAGAGAAGACTCTACACATGGACATCACCAGATGGTCGACACCGAAATCAGACTGATTATATTTTTGCAGCCAAAGATGGAGAAGCTCTATACAGTCAGCAAAAATAAGATCGGGAGCTGACTGTGGCTCAGATCATGAACTCCTTATTGCAAAATTCAGACTTAAATTGAAGAAAGTGGAGAAAACCACTAGACCATTGAGGTATGACCTAAATCAAATCCCTTATGATTATACAGTGGAAATGAGAAATAGATTTAAGGGACTAGATCCGATAAACAGAATGCTTGATGAACTATGGACGGAGGTTCGTGACATTGTACAGGAGACAGGGATCAAGACCATCCCCAAGAAAAAGAAATGTAAAAAAGCAAAATGGCTGTCTAAGGAGGCCTTACAAATAGCTGTGAAAAGAAGAGAAGCAAAAAGCAAAGGAGAAAAGGAAAGATATACCCATTTGAATGCAGAGTTCCAAAGAATAGCAAGGAGAGATAAGAAAGTCTTCCTCAGTGATCAATGCAAAGAAATAGAGCAAAATAATAGAATGGGAAAGACTAGAGATCTCTTGAAGAAAATTAGAGATACCAAGGGAACATTTCATGCTAAGATGGGCTCAATAAAGGGCAGAAATGGTATGGACCTAACAGAAGCAGAAGATATTAAGAAGAGGTGGCAAGAATACACAGAAGAACTATACAAGAAAGATCTTCATGACCCAGATAATCACGATGGTGTGATCACTCACCTGGAGCCAGACATCCTGGAATGTGAAGTTAAGTGGGCCTTAGGAATTATCACTATGAACAAAGCTAGTGGAGGTGATGGAATTCCAGTTGAGCTACTTCAAATCCTAAAAGATGATGCTGTGAAAGTGCTGCACTCAATATGTCAGCAAATTTGGAAAACTCAGCAGTGGCCACAGGACTGGAAAAGGTCAGTTTTCATTCCAATCCCAAGGAAAGACAATGCCAAGGAATGCTCAAACTACCACACAGTTGCACTCATCTCACATGTTAGTAAAGTAATACTCAAAATTCTCCAAGCCAGGCTTCAGCAATACATGAACTGTGAACTTCCAGATGTTCAAGCTGGTTTTAGAAAAGGCAGAGGAACCAGAGATCAAATTGCCAACATCCACTGGATCATTGAAAAAGCAAGAGTGTTCCAGAAAAACATCTATTTCTGCTTTATTGACTATGCCAAAGCCTTTGACTGTGTGGATCACAATAAACTGTGGAAAAATCTGAAAAAGATGGGAATACCATGCCACCTGACCTGCCTTTTGGGAAACCTGTATACAGATCAGGAAACAACAGTTAGAATTGGACATGGAACAACAGACTGGTTCCAAATAGGAAAAGAAGTACGTCCGGCTATATATTGTCACCCTGCTTATTTAACTTATATGCAGAGTACATCATGAGAAATGCTGGGCTGGAGGAAGCACAAGTTGGAATCAAGATTGTCAGGAGAAATATCAATAACCTCAGATATGCAGATGACATCACACTGCCTCACACTTATGGCAGAAAGTGAAGAAGAACTAAAGAGCCTTTTGATGAAAGTGAAAGAGGAGAGTGAAAAAGTTGGTTTAAAGCTCAACATTCAGAAAACTAAGATCATGGTATCCGGTCCCATCACTTCATGGCAAATAGATGGGGAAACAGTGGAAACAGTGGCTGACTATTTTTTTGGGCTCCAAAATCACTGCAGATGGTGATTGCAGCCATGAAATTAAAAGATGCTTACTCCTTAGAAGGAAAGTTATGACCAAACTAGACAGCATATTAAAAAGCAGAGACATTACTTTGTCAACAAAGGTCCATCTAGTCAAAGTTATGGTTTTTCCAGTAGTCATGTGTGGATGTGAAATTTGGACTATAAAGAAAATTGAACCCCAAAGAATTGATGCTTTTGAACTGTGATGTTGGAGAAGACTCTTGAGAGTCCTTTGGACTGAAAGGAGATCCAACCAGTCCATTCTAAAGGAGGTCAGTCCTGGGTGTTCATTGGAAGGACTGATGTTGGAGCTGAAACTCCAATATTTTGGCCACCACATGAGAAGAGCTGACTCATTTGAAAAGACCCTGATGTTGGGAAAGATTGAAGGCAGGAGGAGAAGGGGACAACAGAGGATGAGATGGTTAGATGGCATCACTGACTCAATGGACATGAGTTTGGGTAAACTCTGAGAGTTGGTGCTGGACAGGGAGGCCTGGCGTGCTGTGGTTCATGGGGTCGCAAAGAGTTGGACACGACTGAGTGACTGAACTGAATTGAACTGAAACAGGTGGTACTAGTGGTAAAGAGCCTGCCTGCCAGTGCAGGAGACGTAAGAGACACAGGTTTGATCCCTGGGTCGGGAAGATCCTCCAGAGGAGGGTATGGCAACCTACTCCAGTATTTTTGCCTGTAAAATCCCATGGACAGAGGAGCCTGGCGGACTACAGTCCATAGCGTTGCAGAGTCAAACGACTGAGTGACTTAGCATGTTCCTATCCTTAAAGGAGGAAATGAATGGCACAAAGAAGTGAAAGCTTCTCAAGATCATGAACCCCAGCCTGGCCTCTCTTCTAAAAGGATGACCGTGAGTGAATTAACCCTGCTGGATCTTGGTTTACTCGTCTGTACTTTGGAGACAATAACTAGCACTTGCCTCACAGGGTTGTTGTGAAAAGAATGAGGAAATAAATGGAATAATGAGAAGAAAAGAAAGAAAGAAAAATCCTGGAATCCCTGGATGTAAAGTAGCTGTTCAATAAAAGTCAGCTTCCTTCCCTGTCTGAGTTACAGGGAACCACTCCTGCAACCCCGGCTGTCAATTCGTGCACACACTCACTGTGTATGTTACCCTTCCTGCCAGGAGAGAATTTTGCATTATGGAACCCTGAGTTTTAAATTAAGTGTCAAATATAATTTGGCCACACTAAGAATTAATTACGTGACTGCCCTGGAAAAGCCAGGGAGCTCGACTCTGACTGTGAAATTGGTGTCCGCCCACAAGGGAGGGACCCCCCTCCCCTCTCCCCCTCCCCCAGGAAAGTGAATGGAGGGGGACAGGCCTTGTGCTTTGCCCACTCAGCATCTCCCACCTGGACCCTCAGCAGCAGGGCTCCTTGAGGAGCGACCAAGGGGTGGGACTGAGGGCTGGAGTAGAAAATATTTGTAGGAGGTGCCCCCCCCCCACCCCCTTAACAGCGGGCCCCGCCTCGGCTCGCTCCGCCCTCAGTGGCTGGTGCACATCTGTCAGCTGCAGAGGCACATGTGGCTGGTGGCCGTCCGTCCCCTTTAAGGGAAGGGAAGCATTTCCTGAAAGGGTGGTGGGGGGAGAGGGAGACGTGCGGCCAAAAGGGAGGCCACATTTGTCTCCATGACAAACCAAGGACAAAAGCTCAGCCTGGAGCGTTGCAGGAGGGGCCCGCCTCCTCTGGAGGATGGAGAGAGCCATCCTCCTCTGGCCTGGGGTCCAGGGCACCTTAGGAGAAGGGAGACGGTGTGTGGGGAGTAAGCAGCTGGGCCTGGGCATCCAGAACCCTCACCAAGTCAGCAGCCGCCACCCCTCACCCAGGCCTCCCCTCGCTGAGGAGTCTGGGTTTAATTTTCTGGTTAGGCCAGAGAGGAGGAGGAAGTGGATGAGGAGGAGGAGAAGAAAGGAGTGAGCTGAAGTTCTAATGCAGTCGGCTGGGATCTGTCACTCAGCGCACAGCCCGCTGACGACTCGGGGCAGCCCCAGCTGTAAGCAGCCCATGATTTATGGACACTGAGTGAACTCCTGCGGCAGAAACCAGCCTTGAGATCAGAGCGGCAATAGGGCCCTTTTTTTGGCAGGAGACAGGGCCTGCATTTTTCTCATTCATGCCAAACTGCTTTGCACGGCAATTAGCTCTGTCCTCATTTAGTCTCCAGTCCCAAAGGGTAATGAAAGTCATATATCATCTTCAAGACTGCTAATTATTGAGCTCGCTTACAGGTAGGCTTTGTAACTGTGAGAAGGGCCTGTCGGCCCAATATTTATTACTCTTCCAATAAGTAAGCAAAGAGGGGAGGGTGCTGAGGGAGAGGGGGCAGGGAGGGAAAGAAGAGGGGGAAAAACAACTTTCTTGAGAGGCCGCCCAACCCCAGCCCCGGGATCTCTGACACACCTTCTGCAAATGTGCTCATCAGAGGGGAAACATCTTTATTCCACGGAGCCATTTTTCATGTCCTAACAAACCAGCCCGCGAGAGAGAGCTGAGAGTGGTGAGGAGAGAGGCCTGTGGAGGGGGAGGCTAGGGTCTGCTCAGGAGAGTGGGGAAGGGACAGCGTGGGGGCAAGGGGGAGACAGCAGAGCAGAAGTGAAAGACAGAATCCATCCAGCCGCCACCCAGGTCCTGAACATTCTCCCATCATCCTTGGGCCTGCCAGATGGACAGTGGGGGCAAGGGTCAGGACCCAGGCTGGGATTAGCTGCGTCTGTCACTTCAGGATCTGGCGTGTGGAAGGCTGATGCTGGAAAGGGTTTTGCCTGAGCCCTTTGCCTTTATTTAGTTGTCCTGCAACCAAATGGATTTGCGTCTGGATGGTAATCCAAACCAACAGATTTCTGTAGATGTGGTTAATGGAGGGGAAGGTGGGCCCTTATTTCCACTCTTAAATATAATAACTTTTTAGAAAAACTAAACATAAACATTAACCGAGTTACTGATGGTTGTTTTAAAACAGTGCGATTAAAGTCAGAGCTAAAGAAATACAAATATTTAAGGACCGTTAGATGCTATACTCAACATGCAATTAATATTTATTAAGTGCGTCCTCAATAAACATGTCAGGTGGTGTTCTGTGTATGAGGTTACAGCAGAGATCATGATGGACCAGGTCCTTGCCCTCATGGAGCTTCTAGTCCAACGATCAATCCCTTCTTATTGACTGTGGTTAATTTTCTACCAGACATAAATGGTAATAGCAGCTGACTTGAGTCATAAACATACTAACATCTGTTTAGTGTTTATTATGTGCCAGGCACTGCGCTGAGAGGTTTGTGTTCACATTTCTCATTGAATCCTCACAACCTTATGTGGTTGGCCCTGTTGCGATCACAGTTTTACAGATAGATTCAGTTACCTATCCAAGGTCATACAGCTAGTTAGAACTGAACAGAACCCATCTGGTTCGAGATTCCAATCCCTAAACCATGGCGATGTATTTTCCTTAATTCATTCTGGACAATTTACATTTCTAGTTAATGACTTTGGTGCATTGGTCTGTTTTGGCATCAGAAGTCCTTATGGACAGATTTTCCTCTTCTGTCATCAGCAACCCTTTCACTCTGAGCCTCTATGGATGTCAGACACGTTGATTTCAAGCTAAATTGGAGGAAGACTGTTAGGTTGACTGGAAAGTCCTTGCAGTTAGCACCAGCTGCTCTGGAATCGTTCCTTGGTGGTGCTGTGCTGGAGTCCTCCCAGGGCTATTCAGGGACATCACACTGGAACCTTGAAATTGACCATGGTAGGCATGTTTGCAGTATGGAAAATGGCAATTGTTACAAGTCAAGTTTTTGTTGGTTTCTTTGTTTCTTGAAGAGATGATGTAACAGCATACCACAGGGAAGGACCCAGGAAAAAGGGGAAGATATGATGCTGTAGCTCATGGTAAATTCTTGGTAATTTCTCTGCATCCAAGTGAAGTGCAGAGAGCACTAGAGAGAGAGTCTAGTGACCTGAGTTCTAGACCTGGTTTTTGCCTCTGAAGGATCCTGACTTGAGCTCTTTGTCCTCATTTGCATTGGGTGGCCTCTTGGGTGCTACCGCAGTCATAGGATTAGGTATAAAAATACTTTCATAAAGAGCCTAGAGCTACAAAATTAAACTTTTTAAGGTTTTGCTCATAAATATAAGGCAGTTCCCATCAAATATATACAGTGGGCTAGGGCTGTAGATATATGTGCAAAACATATTGCTCTATGAACCATATAGTGTATGGAGGACATTCCTTCTTCCTCTTTCTTCTTCACCATTTCTGGAGCTAGACAGAGTCAGAAAGCTACTTCTTTCCACCTCTGTCACCCTAGACAAGTTGCTTAGCATCTCTGTGCCTTGGTTTTCTTCTGTTTGAGATGAGGGTACTCAGTGGTGTCCATTCACAGGACGTATGAAGATTGAAAAGGATGCTGCACATTGAATGCTGGGCACTGACTTGACATAGAGGAAGTCTCAATACCTCCTCAGTGTTGCTGCCGTCTTTCCCCTGCATTGTCTCTTTCTCTTGAGGGGAAGAGTGTTCTCTACCCACCTCCCAGCTGCCAGGGCCCCTGTAGAGAGGGCCAGGGCTGAGATGGAGGGGCTGCCCTCACCTTCCTGGAAGCTGACCTTCCTAGGAGCTGACCTCCCCTGCTGGAGCCTCCCAGCCCGTAGCAGCTCTGCAAACCTTGCTTTTCATTCCTTAAGCTCCCACCACTGGGAGTGAGGTGTGCTCCTGGAATCTCCTGTTCTCAGGTGTGGAGGCTCCAGGTAAAGGGGCGTGGCCTGGACTCTGTGGGTGGGTCAGCTGGGAGGACACCAAAGAGGCCGCAGGGTTCTCCAGTCCAAGCACCCTTGATGCAGTCTACCTTCTGCCCAAGCGGTTCAGAAATGCCCTTCTGCACAGCCAGCTTCTGGTCCTTGCAGGAGAGGCTTATGGTCCTCTCCTTGTGTGGTGACTGCCTGTGGGGTAGCTGCCCCCCTGCCTGCTGCCTCCCATGCTGTTGCTCCCTGGCCCTGGTGTCCGGAGACTCTGGTTCTCTGATGTCATGCCTCTCCTTACTCCAGGTGACGTCCCCAGAGTCTATGAACATGTGAACAGGGTGTTCTCTTTTTCCATCTGTCCCCTGCCCCTGTCCCCTGATCATGGGGGACAGATGGATCTACCAGTTAGGCTGCATGCCCTGCCCCTCCCATCCTTGCTCCTCGTCCTCTGTCCTGCCTTCTCTCCAGACCACCCTGCTACCCACTTTCTATTCCTCCCCACCCTGGGTTTGTCTCCATTTCCTTTCTCAGTCTCCTATTCTTGTTTCATACCATCCTGTCCCCCATTTACCAGGGTCTGGCCTTGTGATAGCTTCTGGGCTTTTGACTTGAGGCTTCTGAAGAGTAGGTTGAACCCACCAAGCCTGGAGCAGGGCAGCAATGAGGGGAACGGGGGCCGCCAGCAAAGTCAGGCCTCAAGGTCCCTCCCTGGTCCTGCTGCTCTCTGTGGTGATATCATCATCTGTACCCACTTCTCCTCATAGCAGGGGCATGGCTGCCAAAGCTGTGGCCTCACATCAGTGCCCTTGGAGGATGAAGGCTATCTGTATGTGGTCTAGTTAAAAAATCCTCAGAAGGATCCCGTTGTCCAGGCTTGGGATCTGAACTCAACTCTGGAGCCATCACCGTGCTGAACAGGTGGGATTCTAGGATGGGCCAGGCATTGGCCCCTGCCCACTCTTGTTCATGGTCAGATGGAAGTGTGGTCCAGAACAAAGCAGAAGCTATGCTAGTGTGGAGGCATGCCTGTCCGGCAGGTGGACATGGACTGCCCAACATTCCACAGCATTAGGGCAGAGCCATTCCTGATGGGCTCAGAAGTGCAAGTTGCTTGAGCCTGGCCTGAAAATGAGCTGTCTGCCTGGCATGAGGGCTGAGGTCAGAGGGAGGACTTCGGGGGAGGGAAAAATCAGAAATGACTCACTGCAGCCCCTCCTTGTTCTGGGCCTCAGCAGATTCTTATTCATGGACAAATATGTTAAAAAAAGAAAAAGAAAAAAAAAGAGTAGGAGTATTTATTGATTTTAGGCGAATCCTCTTGAACTGACACATCCCCTGAACACAAGCATGAGGATTCTGGGTTGCAAATGACAAGAACATATCTAAACCTAGTAAAAGCAAGAAAGGGAATGTGTTGACTTACCTGCTGTGAAGGTCAGTGGTAGAGTGGGCTTCAGGCTTAACTAGACCCAGGGACCTGAAGAAGTCATCAGACTTGTCTTTTTGGGCCCTACTGCTCTGATTCGCTCCTGCAGTCAGCTGGTTTCCTCTTCTAGGCAGTAGCAGCCTAGTGCCGACAGCTCTGGGGTGCTAGTCTCACTATTTTCAATCCAAAGGAATGGAGAACATCTCTCTTTCAGAATCGACATATGAAGACCCAGGGAAGGACTCTGATTGGCCTGACATAGGCCTCATGCCTATCCCTGGGCCAATCTTTATAGGCAGAACGATAGGATGGAATGACTGGCCAGGCCTGGATCACATGTCTTTCCCAGAGGTCAGCTATCTCACAGGTATCCAACGGCAGGAAGCAGTGCAACCAGGACTCATGGGCCAGGAATGGGCCAGTCAAGAATTGAAGCTATGCCATCTTCTGGATCTACCTGGGATTTCTCATCTTCTTCTTTTTGCCCACCTCCTAATTCTCCTACTTAATTTTGAAGACCAGCATTTCCCCCCCACTTCTCCCAGCATGTTCATGGCTCATCATGGTTGCTCCAGCCCCAAACACTACCTGAATTCATATTTTCAAGGAAAAGAGAATCTGATTGGTTGCAGGGATAGGCATTCACTACTGGAATGATCATCTGTGCCAAACGGTAGTGCAGACATGCCTGCAAGGTCTTCCTCTTGAGCAGACCTAGTTGTAGCGGTCCCTTAGAGAAGGGGGCTGTGGGTGAGTAGGCATTTCAGAGCAAGACCTCATCCTGGTCCCCTGGTCCCAGGTGACCCAGAGGAGAGCAGAGCATGGCACCACCATTCTGGCCCTCAAGTAGCTTAAAGCCTAGTTGGGCAGACAAGATGCTCATCTGAGCCAGGGGTTATAGGAAGTCGAGGAGGGCAAGGTCACTGTATACCAGGTAAGCAGAACAAGCAGAAAGGTGGTGGGAACAGAGCTGGCCTTTCCAGGTGGGCAGAGAAGAAAGGACAAGCTTCTCTAGAGTGTGGAGCAGATATTTCCCCAACAGATGCTCTCTTCTTCACACCTGAACTGACTCACTGGACTCAATATGCAAATGCATTTGAATTGTTATAGGCCTTCTTGCCTCCACGCCCAAATCCCCACCAGACTCCTCATGACACCCTTCGTCCCTGGCTGACTATGAAGTGACCCATCCCCTCTGTTGCTCACTGTCTCTGGATATGTGTGTGGAGGTTGTAGGGAGTTTTTCATGACTTTTTGAAAGGTCAAGAATGTCTTCTCGCCCCAAAAGCCAAAAAAAAAAAACAAAAAACCAAACAAACCAAAAAAGCCCTCCAAGAATAAGAGGAGGAAAATAACTCTTTGCACCTGGAGAAGGTAAAGAGCCCTGCAGTAGAGACCTCTCCCATTTGGATGAAGAAATAGAGGTCTGGGGAAATCTGAGACTTGCCCATGTTGTCATAGTGGGACTGGGAACCTGACTTCTCATCATGGGCCCCTGCTGGCCAGTGGGGAGTGGGCCTGGCAGGGGTAATCTGCGTGTGTGGGCTGAGGTGATGCCCCACCTTCACACAGAAAGCCTTGGCCCAGGAAATGTGATCCAAACCAAGTTCTGTTGGGAATCCTGGAGGGTCCAGAGAGTGGCAGCTCTGTCAGGTGGCAGGGTGAAGGTCCATCCAATATGCTTTATCTGTGTAGATTTCATTTCCTGTCAGAGAAAAAGGAAGAGATCTCTGTGTTTCTCTGCTTTTTTTTTTTTTTTACTTTTCAGACAGATCAGAAATCAGATCCGGTCAGATAAGCCTGGTTGAAAAGAAAGAGGCAGAGGCCAGCACAAAGAGAAGGCTCCCTGGCCAAAATCACACAGGAAGAACCCAGGGAGATCCTCCCCCTGCAAAGGAGGGAGCAAGGGCTTCATGGGGGCCTCACACTTCGCTTTCTCTAAGGGTCTTGCTTTATTTATACTTTTAATATTTCCAAATGAGGTTTTATTTACAGTGATTATTTTATTATTATTTCTTTTGCATGTGGCTAAAAGCCATGGATTGTTAAGTATAAACTTGACGATCTCACACTTCTCACCAGGATGTGGCATCTCTGTCTGGTTTCAGGCAGGGGCGACCTAACCAAATGGAAGTAACTCAAACCTCACTTGACCTCTGAGAGGCCCAGAAGGCAGTCACCCGGAGGGCACAGGACTGTGAGGAAAAGGAGAGGGAGGGTAGAGAGGCTCCGAGAGAGTCTGGAAAAGAGGGGTGGGGGAGCCAGGAAGGAAAGAAAGAGGAAAACCGGAGGGAGGAAGAAGGGCCAGGGCGAGCGGGGAAGAGGGCAAGGTGACCGCGGGTATCAGTGAGGGGCCAATTGTCAAGGTTCTATCTGCGCGATGATTGATGGGAGCCTGGGTTTTTCTGTCAGCCTGTCACGGCGCAGGAATGTTTAATGTTCTCATTATTGGTTACGCTGTTGTGTATATTTCTCTGTCAGCACCGCGGACCCAGCTGAACTGGCAGAGCACTTCAAAGGCCTGCGGGTCATTCATCATCCCCATGACGCTCCGGCAAATGCTCAGCTTCAGCTCCGCGCCAGGGATTTGTTATGACTTGCGAGCCGGCTGACAGACAGGGCTGTGGCGGCCGTGGGAGGGGACGCAGGAGGGAGGCAGCCGCGCAGCCCTTTTTGTCACTCTGGGTCCATGGCAGCGCCCAGCGCCCGGGCTCTGCGGCTCCCAGGGGCGATGGGTGCAGACCACACAGCTCCCCTCGCCCCTCGTGATCACCCGGAAGGGGGCGAGGAGCGCCCCAACTAGGGGCCCAGGCTCCCCCGCTCCTCGCCTCCTACTCTCCCGTCCCGTCCAGCCGGCGGCGCCCTCTCCCTTCAGTCCCACCCTTCTCCGCTCTGCTGGCGGTGGGTCTCCAAAAGTTGTGCTGAAAACCCAGAGGCTGGGGGGAAGAAAGGGAAACTTGCAACCGTCCGGGGGCCCGGGGAGCGGCGGGTTGGGGAGGGGTGAGGGGAGAGCTGAATATCGGAGCTTTGTTTCCTTTCCCAGGCCGTGACATGATTAATCGTTTTCTTCTGATCTAATTTTGGAACATGAAAAACAGCACATTTGTCTTGAAGAAAAATGATGTGCCGAACTGCGCAGATGGAAATTTCGAGCAATGAGAAAGATTAAAGTGAAACCCCACTCCTTAGACCTAATCATGAGTTGTAGATTATTCTGTCGGCCCAGCCAGATGGTAGCTCTGATTCCACAGCCCCTTCTTATATTAATGAATACTAGACTGTTATATTTGACTTAGGTAAGTGAAATGTCTATCAGAGCTAATGGACTGCCAGCCAGCATAACACATGTTGTACCGCTAAGGGTCCTTGCTGCATTTTTCATGTTTTATACTAATGTAGAACATTTTGTTTCCTACTGTTTTTCATCATTGTCACTGTTTGCTAAATATTTTCACATGGAAGTGGGGAGAGGGAGACAAAGTCAGGAGGAAAAAGAAACCCCCTCCAAACTTGTGTCCAAAGCTAATTTCCTCCCGTTGGGCTTGGCTATAACTCTACAAGTAAAACAGTCACCCGGAGCAATGCGTACAGAAACTCAATAGTAACGTGATTAAGTTCCTAGTCAACAAGACTACACTCGACTGTATGTTAACAAACCTAATTATAGCCCCGTGGTGATAAATTGGGCCTGGGCCATTGCTGCACATCTCTGAGGTCATGTCTCCAAGAGCAGCTTGACCCTCTTGTCCCAGGGGAGGGGACTGTCCAGGAGAGGAGTCCCAGGCTCAGCTTGGAAGAGGGGCTGTTCCTTCCCAACCCCTTGGTCCAGCCCCTGAGGAAGGTGGGCAGATTCCAGGAAGCACTGTAGAGCAGGAGGTCAGAGGTCTGAGCATCTGGGCAGTGGACTTTCATGATGGAGGCTGGGTGGGCGTTGGGAGCTATTGGCCCCATCCCCAATGTGAGCAGTATCAGAATGTCTGAGATGAGAGTGTAGTGATCCCAGCTCATTAGTGTCATATAGGCGTGGGACTTGCCCACTCTGGGCCCAGTAGAGGGTGGCTAAGGCCCTTCCCCTTCTTCCAGATGCCTTGCCAGTACACTGGGAAGGCCCTGAAGAGCTCTCAGTTCTCTTGTTTGTGAAGGACCTCAGCCTGGGGTGAGGGTGGTGGTCTGGAGAAAATGCATTCCGGAGATGGACTCTGAAAGGTGTCTGGGTACAGATAAGATGGAGACAGGTGAAGGACATCTTCAAGGGGTGGTGTGTTGAGAAAAAAATGGGAAGAAATACTCAGATGAAGCAGAAACATGAAAATGCCTGGAGAGAGAGAGAAGGGAGAGAAGAATGCAGAGAGGCATAGATGCAAATATGCGAAGAAATGTAGAAACCAACAGAGTCGATGGCTCCTGAGCTCAGAGGAACTCTTCTTGCTCCAGCCAGAATGATTTGTCTGAAAAGCAAATCTGACCCCTGCTTAGAATTCTCTCTTGGCTGTGACTCCCCTAGGACTTATTTCCAGTGCCTTGTCTGGGAATAGATGACCTTTTCCCCTCTGCACCTAGCTTACCTCTCTCGCCTCTTCTCTCAGCTGTCCTCAACTCTGAACCCTGCACTTCTGGGTATGAACCTTCATTTGAGCCTACTCTAGGTCTGCAAGACTGCCAGACTTTTTCAGAGCAATTTGCTTTTGTCTGGGTTTATCTCTGTCTACCCCACTTCCTTGCATTCTTTCTCTGGCAAACTCCTACTCATCCTTTAAGATCCAGTTCCATGTGTTCTTGATTTTCCCCAGGAGGCAGAAACTCATTTAGGCTAGCTCTAGTAATGGGGATTAGTGTTAGATGGTGGCAATAAGGACACAAAAATCTTCTAGGGATCCAAGAACAGCTGTAGAGCTGAGCCTCTCAACTTTTCTAACTGAATACTGGCTCATCCATGACCTCTCCCATTTTTTTAGACCTTTTTATTGTGATATAATACCTACACAGAAAAGTGCACATATCATTAGAATATAGCTCATTGTATTTTCACAAACTGTAACCCACAAAGAGCTCAGAAAATAGAACATGCTGTATTGCAGTACCTACCCACTGCCTCCCACTGGTTCCCCTTCTTTGTTTAATGTTTAAGTGCAATTTTCACCCCAACTTTTGTCAACTGTTTACTATGACATTTTGTGTGTTTTCAGTGGGTTTGGGTTTTTTTAAATAGCTTTATTGAGGTAAAGTTTATGTACCATAAAATCACCCATTATTAGTGAACAATGTAATGATTTTTAGTAAACTTTAATAATAGGTTTATAGGTTTGTACAATTATGATCACAATCCAGTTTTAGAACATTTCCATCATCCCCTCCCCAATTCATTCTCTTGGGCCATTTTCAGTCAATACTGGGTTCCAGCCCTAGTCCTAGGCATATTTAGGTCCATGATCCATTTTTAAAAATGTTACAAGTCTTTTGAGACATAACTCACATGCCATACATTTCGTTCTTTAAAAAGGTAAAATTCAGTGGTTTTTATGTATATTAACAAAGTTGTATAAATATCATCACTGCCTAATATTCCAGAACATTTCATCACCTGAAAAAAAACAAAAACATACCAATTAGCAGTCACTCCCCAATCCTCCTTCCCCCTAGTCTCTGGAAATCACTAATCTACCTTTTGTCTCTATGGATTTGCCTACTATAGACATTCAATATAAATGGGATCATATGATATGAGGCCTTTTATGTCTGGTTTCTTCCACTCAGGAAAATGTTTTTAAAGATTCATCCATGTTCCAACATGTATGAAAACTTCTTTCCCTTTTATGACCAAACAGTATTCTGCTTATATGAATTTGCACCATTTTGTTTTTTCATTTCTCACTGGTGGACATTTGTGTTGTTTCCACTTTTTGGCAGTTATGAATAATGCTTCTATCAATATTTATGTACACATTTTTGTGTGCACACATGTTTTCAGTTTTATTGGATGTGTATCCTAAGTAGGATCACTAGGTCATATGCTAACTCTGTGTTTAACTTTTTGATTGTGATTCATTTGAAGTTAATTTTTGTCTATGGTATGAGGTAAGAGTCTAAGTTCATTTCTTTTGCAGGTGGATATCCAGTTGTCCCAGCATAACTTAAAAAAATCTTGAACTACCCCTGAATTTTATCAAATGCTTTTTCTATATCTACTGAGTGATGTATTGAAATTTCCAATTACTACCATTAAATTGTCTATTTCTCCTTGAAATTATCATATGAGGTTTGTCCTTTATTCTTATAATATGATATACTGTATTAATCTTTAAATATTAAACCAACCTTACATTCCCATGATCAATACCACTTAGTAATGGTGTTTAATCCTTTTGATACATTGCTCAATTAGGTTTGCTAGTATTTTGTTAAGGATTCTTTTGTCTATGTTCATGAGGGATATTAATTTTCCTTTTAGTGATACTTTTAGCTTTGCTTTCTGGGTAAATCTAGCCTCATAGAATGAACTCGGAAGTAATATTCCCTTCTCCACTGTTTCCTGAATTTGTAAAAGACTGGTTTTATTTCTCCTTTAAATATTTGATATTTGATTACCAATAATTCCATCTGGGTATAGACTTTTCTTTGTGGGAAGATTTTTAATTACTCTCAGTTTCATTTTTCATCATAACTTTTTTTCAGATTTTCAATTCTTTTTGAGTCAGTTTTGATAATTTGTGTACTTCTGGAAATGTGTCCATTTTATCTTAATTGTCTAACCTAATGACATAAAAGTTGTTCATGTTTTCTCTTATAATCCTTTTAATTTTTATAGTATCAGTAAGGATATACCTTCTTTTTTCTTGATTTGAGTATTTTCTGTTTTCTCTCTCACCTTCTAGGTAATCTGGCTAGGGGTTTGCCAATTTAGTATACTTTTTCAAAGAACCAATTTTTGGCTTCACTGATTTTCTCTACTTTTTCTTTCACTGATTTTTGCTCTAAGAATTTTGTTGTTTAATATACTTTTTTTGCATTTTTCTATATTTCTGTTAGGTTTCTGATTTAGTCTTGTTCTGATCACAGAACATACTTTATATGATTGCAATCTTTTATAAGTTATAGAGAACTGTTTTGTGGCCCTGCATATGGTTTATGATGAAGAATATTCCATATGCCCTTGAAAAGAATGTTTATTCTGCAGTTTTTGGGTGAGGGTGTTGTAGAAAATGTCAATTAGGCAAGTGGATTGATAGTGCTATTCAATTCTTATATGTCCTTTTATCTGGTTGTTCTATCAATTATTGAGAGTGAGATGTTGAAATCTCTGTTTATTATTGTTGAAATATGTTTCTCCTTTCACTTCCATCAGTTTCTGATTTATGTATTTTGGAACTCTCTTGTTAGGGGCACATACACTTATAATCATTACTTTCTCATATTAACTTATCATAATAAAATCTCCCCATTTTGTCTCTAGTGATAGTTCTTGTCTTAAAGTCTATTTTGTCTGATATTAATATAAATACTCCTGCTCTTTTATGATTATTATTTTCCTGAAATATATTTTCCCATCTTTTAACTTCAACCTATTTATGTCTTTGAATCTGTGGTCTTGTTTACTGCACTTGGTTTGGCCTGGCTTGTTTTTTTTAAATCCAGTTTGCTAATCTCTGCCTTTGAATGGGGTTCCTAGTTCATGCCCTTTTAATGTAATAATTGTTATGGCTGGATTTATACCTCCCATTTTTCTGTTTGTTTCATATCTTATTTGGTTTACTGTTCCTCCTTTACTGTACTATTTTATGTTAAATAATTAAATATTTAGTTAAGCAATAAATATTTTAATCTCTATCTTATTTTCTTATTGTATTACTTCAAGTTATTTTCTCAGTGGTTGCTCTAGAGATTATAGTATTCATTTTAACTTACTTCAGTCTATTTCAGAATATTACTGTCTTAATTCTTGTAAAATATAGAAACTTTTTCTAACACATCTTTCATTCTCCTGTTTGTGCTATGATTGTTATATGTGTTACATCTATGTGTGTTAATAAACTAAACAGTACTGAGTTATTATTTATTGTTACAATCTTGTATTTTGTTAAATAAATTAAGAAAAAATAGGAAATATACATACAGAGTTTTTCTTATATATACTCATGCATTTATTATTTTTGGTAGTCTTTGTTTCTTTTTTGTGGATTTATGTTATTAATTGGGGTCATGTTCTTTTATCCTGGTTAGTATTTCTTGCAAACAGACATGGTAGCAACAAATATTCTATATGTTTATCCAGAAATGCTTTTATTTTACCTTTATGTTTGAAGGATTATTTTAGTAGGATACAGAATTCTTGATTGAACAGTTTTCTTTTCTTCCAGTATTTTGCATATGTTGATCCACTGCTTTCTAACCTTCATTGTTTGTGATGAGAAATCAGCTGTTAATTGTATTCTTATTCTTTGGTACGTGATGGGTTGATTTTTGCCTGCTGCTTTCAAGCTTTTCTCTTTGTCTTAGGCCTTTAACAATTTGACTATGTGGATCCAACTTTGAACCTTTTGTGTTGATACTGGTTAGGATTTATTGAGTTTCTTGGATATGCAAATTAATATTTTTAATACATTTAGAAAGGTTTTGTCCCTTATATCTTTATTTTTATACCCCTTTCACTTTCTACTTTCTTTCTAAGATAACCTTTACAAATTTGTTGGCACCCTTAATATTGCCTCACATCTCTGCATGTGTGCACAGGCTTTGTTGACCATTGATGTATGGGTATCTTTGGCCCTTTTTGGTCTCTGCTGTACATGCACACAGTCTCTGGTCAATCCAGGATATGTGGGAAGCTTATTAAGTCCCTTATGGCTATCTTAACTCCTGGTACTTCTTGATAAATTCCTGGTTAGCCCACCAGTCATTTGTTTTGTCTGCACCAAGCCTAAAACCTCAGGTTAATGGAGATGATGGTCCTCCCTGTTTGCTTACTGCTGGATTATCTCATCAACTGACAATGCTATAAATAAAATGTGCCCCCTCTAGCATCAGTAGTGAGGCTACTGGTTGTCAGGTCGCTGATAGAACTGAGGGAAGGGGAATGGGGTGTGAATAGCCATAGACTCGTGGTGTTCTTATGCATGGCTTGATAGTTTTAATAAATAATTTTTTCTTAGTTGTTGTGTGCTTTTGGTTGAGTTCCAAAGTGTGAAATATTTTGGTTTGCTTGCTTGTTTGGCTTGGTTTGTTTTTTGTTTCTGCTGATTGATCTCCATTTAAATATTTCTGTTTTCTCTGTAACAAAAAAAAGGAAATAAATGGTGTGATTAGAAACCAGTTCATTACTAATGAGAAATGAAAAGTTACATGTACACAGAAACCCTTACATAAGTGTTTTATAGCACTTTATGTACAATAGGTAATAAGAGGACGCAACTCAGATGTCCTTCAGTGGGTAAAGGATTAAACTGTGACACATCAATACCATGGATACTACTCAGCAATTGATACAACAACCTGGATGTATCTTCAGAGAATTGAGCTCAGTGAAAAAAAGCCAAGCCCAAAAGGTTCTATACTAAATGATTGCATCTATGTACTATGCTTGAAATGAGAAAATTATAGAATGGAGAACAGATTAGTGATTACCAGGGGCTAAGGTGGGGGTAGGAGCTTGAAGGAAGTGGGTATGACTATGAAAGGGTAGCATAAGGGGTGGAAATGGTCTATATCCTGGCTGTATCTCTGTGAATATCCTGGTTATGGTATCGTGGTACAGTTTTGCAAGATGTTACTATTTAGAGAAACTGGGTAAAGGATCACTCTGATATTACATAAAAATAAGGAGTTTAAAGAAAAACTGGGCTCTCTTAATCATCTGTATATGTGTCAGCTGTGATACTTAGAGTAATTAAAAAATATTCTTCATTTAAAAATCTATATCTTCTTTGATATATTCTGTCAATTATTAAGGGAGGTATGTTAAAATAATCCATTATGATAAATGTCTGTTTCTTCTTTTAGGTCTGTCAATTTCAGTTTTACATATTTTGAGGCTTTGTTATTGCATGCATATACATTTAGAATTACTCAGTCCTCTTGGTTGATTGTGCTTTTAATCACTGTGAATATCACTCTTAATATCTTGTGATGCTTTTTGCCTTAAAGTCTATTTTGTCTGATTTTAGTGTAGTGACACCATCTCTCTTTTTGTTAGTATTTGCATAGGACTCCCTCCTATTCGTTTACTTAAAATTTTTTCTGTATCTTTATTTTTTTATGAACTCAGCTGAAAGTTTTCTTTATTAATATGACATTAAATTTTTTGAAAATTAATACATGCTTGTTATAAAAATATTGTAGCATACTAATAGAATGAAGCTCAACAACTCAGAAATAACCATGAATAATATCTGGATGAATTTCCTTCCAGAATTTTTTATACACATAATTTTACATGATTTATTTTCATCAGTATTTTTAAAATTCATGTCATAATAGTTATGAAAATATTTTCACTTTGGCAAGTATTCCTCTATAACATTTTAAGTTGCTGGAGAGTATTTTATAATATGGATATACTACAACTTATGAGCAATATGTTATTAATAAAATGTATCTTTATTTTCAAAGAATCTCTCTTATAAACAGGGGCTTCCCTGGTGGCTCTGTGGTAATGAGTCTGCAATGCAGGAGACGTGAGTTTGATCCCTGGGTCAAGAAGCTGCCCTGGAGAAGGAAACAGCAACCCACTCCAGTTTTCTTGCCTGGGAAATTCCCTGGACAGAGGAGCCTTGTGAGCTATAGTTCATGAGGTCACAAAAGAGTAGGACATGACTTAGCAACTAAACAACAACTCTGATGAACAACATCTGCAATTGTTTTATTTAATATAATATGAAAATTTTGCTTTTTAATTGGACTATCTTGCTTATGTTTAATGTAACTACAAATGTATTTGGGTTTACATCAATCATTTTATTTATTCAGTATTTATCCCAGATATTCTGTATTTCTTTTTTCTCTCATTTCTTGCCTTCGTTTAGATTAAACAAATATTTTTATTATTCCATTTCTTCCTTCTACTGTCTTGCTAATTACAAATTCTTTTACTATTATTTTTAGTAGTTTCCTTAGAGCACTGTACATACATCTTTGATTTATTAAAGTCAAATATAAAATAGTACTTTTAGCACTTTCCATATCATGCAAAGGCTTTAGAATGCTTTAATTCTATTTTCCACCTCCAACTTTTTTTTCACCTCCAACTTTTATGCTTTTATTTTCGTATGTTTCAATTGTACATATATTTTACACCTTACATGATATTATCATTTTTCTGTAGAAACAATATTCACTTTTTTCATTTGTTACAGTTTGCATTTCACTTGGGGTTCTCTCCATATCTTGATTTTTTAAAAACGTTTACATATAGTAAACTTTATTTTTTGTTGTGTACTGTTTTATGGATTTTGTCAAATGCACAGAGTCATTTGGTAACTCTCAGAATGGCACAGAGTCACCACCAAAAACTCTTGGTATAGAGCAGTCTATCACCCTTAAATTCCCTTATGGTCAACTCTGTTCCCAACTCCAACCCCTGAAGATATATATGTAGCCTTCCAGGTCTGACTTCTTTCACATCAGTTCAGTTCAGTTCAGTCGCTCAGTCGTGTCTGACTCTTTGTGACCCCATGAATAGCATCACGCCAGGCCTCCCTGTCCAGCACCAACTCCCGGAATTTACTCAAACTCATGTCCATCGAGTCAGTGATGCCATCCAGCCATCTCATCCTCTGTCGTCCCCTTCTCCTCCTGCCCCCAATCCCTCCCAGCATCAAGGTCTTTTCCAATGAGTCCACTCTTTGCATAAGGTGGCCCAAGTATTGGAGTTTCAGCTTCAGCATCAGTCCTTCCAATGAACACCCAGGACTGATCTCCTTTAGGATGAACTGGTTGGATCTCCTTGCAGTTCATGGGACTATCATGAGTCTTCTCCAATACCACAGTTCAAAAGCATCAATTTTTCGGTGCTCAGCTTTCTTCACAGTCCAACTCTCACATCCATACATGACCACTGGAAAAACCATAGCCTTGACCAGACGGACCTTTGTTGGCAAAGTAATGTCTCTGCTTTTTAATATGCTATCTAGGTTGGTCATAACTTTCCTTCCAAGGAGTAAGCGTCTTTTAATTTCATGGCTGCAATCACCATCTGCAGTGATTTTGGAGCCAAAAAAATAAAGTCAACCACTGTTTCCCCATTTGTTTCCCATGAAATAGATGAAATGTCCTCTTTCACATAGGACTATACATTTAAGATTCATACATGTTATTGTGTGAATCAATAAATTGTTTCTTTTTATTGCTGAGTAGTATTCTATTGTATAGTTGTCCTGTTCTTTGTTTATCCATTTGCTAGCTAAAAGATATCTGGATTGCTTCCAGTTTGGGATAATTATGAATAAAACTTGTATAAACATTCATTTATCATAAGCATACATTTTTATTTCTCTTGGATAAATACCTAGGAGTAGGATTTGCTGGGTCATATGGTATGTGTATGTTTAATTTTTTAAGAAACTGCCAAATTTTCAAATTTGGCTGCCAAATTATTCAAACAAGTCAGTCCGTCTTTTTAGTTTTAGCCTTTCTAATAGGTATGTAGGAGTATCTTATGGGAGTTTTAATTTGGTTATCCCTACTGACTAGTTATGCTGAACATCTTTTAATGTGCTTGTTAGCCACCCATATATCTTCTTTGGTGAAGTGTGTGTTTCGGACTTCTGGCAAGTTAGCTATTAGGTTGCTTGGTTTTTTTTATTGTTGGGTTTTTAGAGTTATTTATATATTCTGTATACAACTCTTTGTCAGAAATACAATTCGCAAATATTTTCTTTGAGCCTATGGCTTGCTTTTGAATTCTCTTAACAGTGTGTTTTGGAAAGCAAGAGTTTTGTGTGTGTGTGTGTGTTTTTAATTGGAGGATAACTGCTTTACAATATTGTGTTGGCTTCTGCCATACAACAGTGTGAATCAGCCATAAGTACACATATGTCCCTTCCCTCCTGAACCTCCCCTCACTCCCCCACCCCATATCACCCCTCTGGGTTGTCACAAAGCACCAGGTTGAGCTCCCCGTGCCCATACAACAGCTTCCCACTGGCTATCTATTTTACATACGGTAGTGTAAATATGTCAATGCTAGTGTCTTAATTCATCCCACCCTCTCCTTCCCCTGCTGTGCCCAAAGTCTATTCTTTATGTCTCTGCCTCTGTTGCTGCCCTGCAAATAGGTTTATCGGTACCATTTTTCTAGATTCCATATATATGTTAATATACAAAATTTGTTTTTCTGACTTATTTCACTCTGTACAACGGGCTCTAGGTTCATCTAATTGTGTCCAACTCTTTGTGACCCCATGGACTGTAGCTCATCAGGCTCCTCTGTCCGTGGGGATTCTCTAGGCAAGAGTACTGGAATGGGTTACCATGCCCTTCTCCAGAGGATCTTCCCACCCAGGGATTGCACCCAGGTCTCCTGCATTGCGGGTGGATTCTTTATTGTCTGAGCCACCAGGGAAGCCCCATGCACACGCATAGGTTCTTCTACCTCACTAGAACTGACTCAAATATGTTCCTTTTTATGGCTGCATTATATACCACCGTGTATATGTACCACAGCTTCTTTATCCATTTGTCTGCTGATGGACATCTACATTGTTTTCATATCCTAGCTTTATAAATAGTGCTGCTATGAACACTGGGGCTTCCCTGGTAGCTCAGACGGTAAAGAATCTGCCTTCAATGCAGGAGACCCAGGTTTGATCCCTTGGTTGGGAAGATTGCCTGGAGAAGGAAATGGCAATCCACTCCAGTATTCTTGCCTGGAGAATTCCATGGACAGAGGAGCCTTGTGGGTATACAGTCCATGGGGTATATACAGACCAGTCCATCTGGTCACAGTCCAGAGAGTCGAACACAACTGACTGCTAACACATTCATGATCACTGGGGTACATTTGTAGTTTTCACTTATGGTTTTCTCAGGGTATATGCCCAGTAGCAGGATTGCTGGGTCATGTGGTAGTTTTAGTCCTAGTTTAAAAAAATTTTTAATTTATTTTTAATTGAAGGATAATTGCTTTACAGTATTGTGTTGGTTTTTGCCAAATATCAACATGAATCAGCCCTAGGTATACATATGTCCCCTCCCTCTTGAGCCTCCCTTCCCATCCCATCCCTCTAGGTTGTTACAGAGCCCTGACTTGAGTACCCTGAGTCATAGAGAAAATTCTCTATTTTACATATGTTTGCATGTTACTGTCTCCATACATCCCACCCTCTCTTTCCTCCCCACCACCACCATGTCCATAAGTCTGTTCTCTATGTCTGTGTCTCCATTACTGTCTTGCAAATAATTTCATCAGTACCATCTTTCTAGATTTCATATATAGGTGTTAGTATACAGTATTTGTTTTTCTCTTTCTGACTTACTTCACTCTGTATAACAGGCTCCAGGGTCATCTACCACACTAGAACTGACTCAAATGCATTCCTTTTAATGACTGAGTAATACACCATTGTATATATGCACTTCTTTATACATTCATCTGCTGATGAACATCTAGGTTACTTCCATGACCTAGCTATTTTAAATAGTGCTGCTATTAAAATTGGGGTACACTTGTCTTTTTCAGTTATGGTTTGCTCAGGGTACATGCCAAGCAGTAGAATTGCTGGGTCATATGGTAGTTTTATTCCTAGTTTTTAAGGACTCTCCATACTATTCTTCATAGTGGCTCTACCAATTTACATTCCTACCAACAGTGCAACAGAGTTTCCTTTTCTCTGCACCCTCTCCAGCATTTATTGTCTGTAGATTTTTTGATGATGGCCATTCTGACTGGTGTGAGATGATATCTCATTGTATTTTTGATTTACATTTCTCTAATAATGAGTGATGATGAATATCTTTTCATGTATTTGTTGGACATTTGTATGTCTTCTTTGGAGAAATGTCTGTTTAATCTTCCTTTCACTTTTTGATTGGGTATGTTGTTTTTCTAGTTTTGAGCTGCACAAGTTGCTTGTATATTTTGGAGATTAATCATTTGTCAGTTGTTTCACTGGCAATTATTTTCTCCCATTCTGAGGGGCTGTCTTTTCATCTTTTTAGAGTTTCCTTTGCTATGCCAAAGCATTTAAGTTTAATTAGGTCCCACTTGTTTATTTTTATTTTAATTTCCATTACTTTTGGAAGTGGGTCAGAGAAGATATTTCTGTGATTTATGTTAAAGAGTGTTTTGCCTATATTTTCCTCTGAGAGTTTTATAGTTCTGGCTTTACATTTAGGTGTTTAATCCATTATGAGTTTATTTCCATGTATGGTGTTAGGAAGTGTTCTAATTTTATTCTGTCCAGTTTTCCTAGCACTACTTATTGAAAGGGCTGTCTTTTCTCCATTGTACATTCTTGCCTCTTTTGTCAAAGATAAGATGCCCATAGGTATGTGGGTTTTTCTCTGGGTTTTCTATCTTGTTCCATTGATCTGTATTTCTGTTTTTGTGCCAGTACTATACTGTCTGATTACTGTAACTTTGTTGTATAGTCTGAGTCAGAAAGGTTGATTTCTCCAGCTCCATTTTTCTTTCTCAAGATTGCACAAAGCAAGAGCTTTAATTTTAATACAGTTCAAGTTATTTATTGTTTTCATGGATCATGCTTTTGTGGATTGTGCTTCTAGTGCCTGATGTAGGATTATGCAGATTTTCTCATGTATTTCTAGATACTAGAAGTTTTGTAGTTTCATGTTATACATTTAGGTTTATGACCCATTTTGATATAATTTAAAAAAACATTTTATTTTACTGAGATATAATTCACATACCATAAAATTCACTCTTTGAAAGTGTACAATTCAGTGGTTTATAGTGTATTCACAAGGTTATGCAGCCATCACCACCATCTAATTTCAGAGCATTTCATCATCTTAGAAAGGAAACCCCAGCAGTCACTGCCCATTGGCCCTCCCCCAGCCTTGCTGCTGCTGCTAAGTCGCTTCAGTCGTGTCTGACTCTGTGTGACCCCATAGATGGCAGCCCACCAGGCTCCCCCGTCCCTGGAATTTCCCCAGCCTTAGGCAACTACTAATCTTACTTTTTGCCCGTATAGATTCTTTCACTTAGCTTATTGTTCTTAAGTTTCGTCCATTTTGTAACAAGTATTGGTATGTCATTCCTTTTTATTGCTTAATAATGTTGCATTGTATGAATACATAGATTTATTTATCCATCATTCAGCAAACATTTGGACTGTTTTTGGCTATTATGAATAATGTTGCTGTGAATATTCATGTAGAAATTTTTATGTAAACACATACTTTCAGTTATCTTGCATATATACTTAAGAGTGTTTGAGTTAATTTTTATATAAGGTGTGAGGCATGGGTTGAGGTTCTTTTTCTTTTTTTTCATAAGGACATCTAGTTATTCCAGCACCACTTTTGGAGATAACTATAGTTTCTTCATTAAATTGCCTTTGACTTTTGTCAAAAATCAGTTGAATCTATCTTTAGATTATTTTGTTCTATTGATCTATATGTCTGTCTCTTTGCTAATATCACATTGTCTTGATTACTATAGCTTTATTGATTATGCTAAAGCCTTTGACTGTGTGGATCACAACAATTGTGGAATATTCTTAAAGAGATGGTAATATCAGACTACCTTATCTGCCTCCTGAGAAACCTGTATGCAGGACAAGAAGCAACAGTTAGAACTGGACAGGGAACAACAGACTGATTCAAAATTGGGAAAGGAGTACATCAACGCTGTATGTTGTCATTCTGCTTATTTAACTTATATGTAGAGCACATCATGTGAAATGCCAGCCTGGATGAAGCACAAGCTGTAATCAAAACTGTGTGGAGAAATATAAATAACCTCAGATATGCAGATGACACCATCCTTATGGCAGAAAGCGAAGAAAAACTAAAGAACCTCTTAATGAAAGTGAAAGAGGAGAGTTTAAAAGCTGGCTTAAAACTCAACATTCAGAAAACAGAGATCATGGCACCTGGTCCCATCACTTTATGGAAAATAGATGGGGAAACAATGGAAAGAGTGATACTTTATTTTCTTGGGCTCCAAAATCACTGCAGACGGTGACTGCAGCCATGAGATTAAAAGATGCTTGCTCCTTGGAAGAAAATCAGTGACAAACCTAGACAGCATATTAAAAAGCAGAGACATTACTTTGCCAACAAAGGGCCATCTAGTCAAAGCTATGGTTTTTCCAGTAGTCATGTATGGATGCCAGAGCTGGACAGCAAAAAAGGCTGAGTGCCAAAGAATTGATGTCTTCAAACTGTGGTGCTGGAGAAAACTCTTGAGAGTTCCTTGGACTCTACGGGGATCAAACTAGTCAATTAAAGGAAATCAACCCTGAATATTAATTGGGAGGACTGGTGCTGAATTTGAAGCTCCAATGCTTTGGCCACCTGATGTGAATAGCTGACTCATTGGAAAAGGCCCTGATGCTGGGAAAGATTGAGGGCAAGAGAAGAAGGGGGCAACAGAGGATGAGATGGTTGGATGGCATCACTGACTCAATGGGCATGAGTTTGAGCAAACTGAGGGAAATGCCAAAGGACAGGGAAGCCTGGCATGCTGCAGTTCATGGAGTCCCAAAGAATCAGACATGACTTAGCGACTGAATAACAACATAGCTTTTTTTTAAAGTTTTGAAATTAGGTAGTTTAATACCTTCAACATTGTTCCTCCTTTTCAAAATTGTTTTGGTCATTCTAGAGCCTTTGCCATATATGTTTCAAAATCAACTGGTCAGTCACAATTCAAAAGAGTATACTGAGATTTTGATTGGGATTGCATTGAATCTATAGATCAATGGAAGGTATTGTTATCTTACTAATTTGATTCTTCCAATCCATAAATATAGATTATCTTTTTATTTATCTATGTCTTTGCTTTCCTTCATCAATATTTTGCAGTTTTCAACACAGAGATCCTGCACATATTTGTTAGATTTATAACAGTCTTTCATTTTGGGGGTGGTATTTAAATGGTTGAATTGTGGTGCTGGAGAAGACTCTTGAGAGTCCCTTGGAATCAAGGAGATCAAACCAGTCAATCCTAAAGAAAATAAACCCTGAATATCATTGGAAATGAAATGGGAATCTGAGTTCTTGTTTGCAGAGCCAAACAATGAACTTCACGAACACACAGACACTCATGGTAGTAAGTGAATAGGATTTATTGAAGAGAAGGAAAGTATAAAGCTCTCAGCATAGGCACTGAGAGGGGGTAAAGAGTCCCCCAAAGACAGGACTTATAGAAGTTTATATCCTTACCAGATTTAATCTGTACAGTTTTGGTTGGCTCCTGTCCTTAAAATGCGTCATTTCTAACTAATCAGATTAAAGGTCAAAATGTTTAACTTAACATCTTTATGGCTTCTCTTGCTCCTTGGATTAAGTCATCACCCTTTTTCATGACCCCTGACCATTTTACAGTGGACCAGATGTATGAGCTAAGATTAATGATAACCATTTTTTCCCCCTTGGGCATATGGAGCAGAAGTTAATTACTGCCCTTCCCTGGATCTGAGTGCTGATAGCTTATCAGACCAAGGACACGTTCCAGAAATTTGGGACAAAGGGTATAGCTTTAGGTTAATGGAGCGAGGTGTTTATTGAAAACAACACAGAGGTCTCAGAGTCCTACACTGACTGCCTAGTAATTTCTACCTCAGAAAGATGGATGTCGAAGCTGATGCAAAGAGCTGACTCATTGGACAAGACCCTGATGCTGGGAAAGAATGAGGGCAGGAGGAGCAGGGGGTGACAGAGGATGAGATGGTTGGATGGCATCACCAACTCAGTGGACAAGAGTTTGAGCAAACCCTGGGAGATAGTAGTGGACAGGGAAGCTTGGTGTGCTAGAGTCCATGGCGTCACAAAGAGTTGGACATGACTGAGCGACTAAACAATGACAGCCTTCTTTATGGTCCAGCTCTCACATCCATACATGACTACTAGAAAAATCATAGCTTTGACTGTATGGACGTTTGTTAGCAAAGTGATGTCTCTGCTTTTTAAGATGCTGTCTAAACTTGTCATAGCTTTTCTTCCCAGTAGCAAGCATCTTTTTAATTTCATAGCTGCAGTCACTGTCTGCAGTGATTTTGGAGCCCAAGAAAATAAAATCTGTCACTGTTTACACTTTTTCCCCATCTATCTTCCATGAAGTGATGGGATAGGATGCCATGATCTTAGTTTTTGAATGTTGAGTTTTAAGCCAGCTTTTTCACTCTCCTCTTTCACTCTCATTAAGAGGCTCTTTAGTTCCTCTTCACTTTCTGCCTTTAGAGTGTTGTCATCTGCATATCTGAGGTTATTGATATTTCTCCCTGCAATCTTGATTCCAGTTTGTGATTCATCCAGTCCAGCATTTCGCATGATGTACTCTGTGTTGAAGTTAAATAAGCAGGATGACAACATACAGCCTTGTACTTGCTTCCCAATTTTGACCCAGTCCATTGTTCCATGTCTGGTTCTAACTGTTGCTTCTTGACCTGCATACAGGTTTCTCAGGAGACAGGTCAGGTGGTCTTGGTACTCTCATCTCTTTAAGAATATTCCACAGTTTGTTGTGCTTCACACAGTCAAAGGCTTTAGTGTAGTCATTGAAACAGAAGTAGATCTTTTTTCTGGAATTCCCTTGCTTTCTCTATGATCCAACAGATGTTGGCAATTTGACCTCTGGTTCCCCTGCCTTTTCTAAATCCAGCTTGTACATCTGGAAGTTCTTGGTTCACCTACTGCTGAAGCTTAGCTTGAAGGATTTTGAGCATAACCTTACTAGCATGTGAAATGAGTACAACTGCGCGTTAACTTGAGCATTCTTTGGCATTGCCCTTCTTTGGGATTGGAATGAATCCCAAAGACCTTTTCCATTCCTGTGGCCACTGCTGAATTTTCCAAATTTGCTGACATGTTGAATGCATCACTTTATTTAGCAGTATCATCTTTTAGGATTTTAAATAACTCAGCTGGAATTCCATCAGCTCCACTAACTCTGTTCACAGTAATGCTTCATCATAAGGCCCACTTGTGTATTGAACTAGTTTAAATCTGGTTCTCAGCTTTTCTGATGGCTTATCTCTTCATGTAATCTAGAAGTAAGGTTAGCTGTTACTTTTTGGCTATAACTTGTTAGGTGTCCCAGCTGAAAGCTGGAGATGTTATTCTAAGTTACCTATTTTTGGCATCCCAGAATTCATTTTTTATTTTTTAATTAAAAAAAAATTTTTTTTTATTAGTTGGAGGCTAATTACTTCACAACATTTCAGTGGGTTTTGTCATACATTGATATGAATCGGCCATAGAGTTACACGTATTCCCCATCCCGATCCCCCCTCCCACCTCCCTCTCCACCCGATTCCTCTGGGTCTTCCCGGTGCACCAGGCCCGAGCACTTGTCTCATGCATCCCACCTGGGCTGGTGATCTGTTTCACCATAGATAATATACATGCTGTTCTTTCGAAACATCCCACCCTCACCTTCTCCCACAGAGTTCAAAAGTCTGTTCTGTACTTCTGTGTCTCTTTTTCTGTTTTGCATATAGGGTCATCGTTACCATCTTTCTAAACAGAATTCATTTTTAAAATTAGTCCAAGGAGACTGCTGAATATCTACTCAGCTTCTGGGACCCTCACATTTCTTTACAAATTTGCAGATGCCTGCAGGGGAAAATGTTACCAAATATTCAGGTTCACACATTGGTCTTCTTTTATCTTTGCTGTCTTGGACTCTCAAGTCTTCAGTGCCCTGGTAATTTTTCTTTTTGTTCAAACTTGCTTTCTTAGTTGCTTTTGGTGAAGAGGTTGATCTGAATAAGGTAATCCACCATATCCAGCAGCAAAACAAAGATCATGGCTTTTGGAGCCAGACCTCTGGGATTCAAATCTCAGTTCTGTAGTTGACTTGTCCTGTGATCATGAACAAAGTATTAACTTTTTTTAAGCCTCACTTTTCTCATCATTTAAAATGGTGATAGTAACAGTAGCCACCTTCTAGGGTTATTGTGATGATTTAACAAGTATATATAAAGTAGTTTATATATACATATGTCTACTTTCCTACTCACCTTCTTATTCTGGCCTCCACTGTTTCCATAGAGAAGCCAGTTATTGTTATTACTACTTTGAATGTAATTTTTCTTTTTCCCTCTGTTTTTTAAGGTTTTTCTTTGCCTTTGTCTTTTGGCAGCTTTACTCTGATATGCTGGAGGTGTGAGTATGGTTTTATTTATTTATTTATCCTGTATGAGCTTCTTAGCATTTCTTATGTCATATATACTTTTAAAATATACAGTATATGTCTAAGAAAAGTGCCTGAAATCCAAAAACTGCTCTATTGTTATTCATTCTTATTATTTTTACTTGACATGGTCTTCTTTCCAATCAGTGTTGTTTCCCACAGTGCTATGTGATTTACAAATCTTTAATAGGCTCCATTGGCTAGTAGATGAAGTCCAAACTCATCTTTATTTAAGTCTTTATTGAATTTGTTACAATATTGTTTTTATGTTTTGGTTTTTTTGACCGTGAGTCATGTAGGATCTTAGCTCTCTGACCAGGGATTAAACCCACACTCCCTGTATTGGAAGGTGAAGTCTTAAACCACTAGATCACCAGGGAAGCCCCAACCTGTGATATTTTTAAAACTCTGAGGCCCAAATCAATCTGGGCCAACTGCATCAGAATTTTTGAGGTGGGATACAGATATTAATCAGTATTTGTGAAAGAGCCCTGGGTGATGCCAGTGTTCAGCCAGTGCTGGGGGCTATTCACACCTTCGCTTCCCTTCCTTTGAGCAACTTTTGAGGGCCTGGAGAAGTACCTGGGACGTGCTATGTTCTAGGGAGAGAGAGGAAATGGATGCAAAAAATAGAGGGAAATAATTCATGGTGGCAACATGGTGATATGTCTGTGGGAACTTGCCACTCTTTGGAGAAACCGTAGGCACCAACTGCATGCTCCGTTTTGTGGTTTGGTTTTGGGAGGGGGCAATGTTGGTGACCCCCCTTTTATCTCTGTATCGATCCTTCTCTCAGTTCACGCTCACCTTTCCCTCCTGAATTTGCCTCCCTCCTTTATTCAAAGAGTTGTTGAAATGTCTCCAAAAGAAGACTTTTGGGATTATTTGAAGGAGGTTGCATCTCACACATACTAAAAGAATTTTTCAAGGTGGTACTGTCTGAGGAGGGGGATAGGGTTAAGGATGGGAACTTGGGATGGCCAGAGGCACCGTGTGAGTTGGCAGCAAGTGAGAGAGAAGCCTTGGAAGAGAGACGGGAGTGCCTCTGGAAAACTTTCCAGAGCATAAATTGTCACCCAGGATAACCTCTGAATGCTTAGGGAGCTGCTTAGTGTGTGCCACTGACGGTAGAATTTTAGGCACTGTGACTTTGGTGGGCAGATAGTTTTTCAAGAGATAAAGGGAGAAGTCCTGTTCTGTGGGCATCTGCCAGCAGTGAGGTAAGCCCTTTGTGCCACATCTGCTGATGGCTTCAGGGAAGGGAAGTCCTGGGTGGAAAGGAGGAGACTGGGATAGAGGGGGATGGTGTGGTAGGGAGTAATTTTAAACATTTTGGTGCTACTTAAGCTATGATGACATAGCATGTAGGTCTTCACGAGCCAACCAGCTGTGTTTCTCCTGAGCCAATGGAATGGTAGTTTGTGAGGTGCTGAGATTCAGAATGCTTTCTTGGGCTACCTCTCTGCGTAGAGCAAGAAGAAGTGACATGAGATTTAGAATAATAATAATTGCATATAGTGCAGGGAAAGGTCTTTCAGCTGTACTGATGGGAGTATAAATTGTTCAGTTTTTCTTGAGGCATGTGGGCAGCATGAATCAAAAGCCTTAAAAATGTGCCTACAATTTGACCCATGAATTCCACTCCTATGAATATGGTTCTAAAGAAATAGTTGACAAGTGCACACAGATCTGTGTGTGTTGTCATTCATTTATAAACTTGTTTACAATAGTACTGGACTTCCCTGGTGTCTCAGGCAGTAAAGAATCTGCTTGCAAGGCAGGAGACCCAGGCTATACACAGTTTGAACTAAACTAGGTTACCTGAGTTATAATGAATCAAGTGTAGTGATTTTTAACTAGAGTCTTAAAGTAATATATTTTATTAAGTATAGATTTGTGTGTTTGTGAATCTGTGCTGGGGCTTCCCTGGTGGCTCAGGTGGTAAAGCATCTGCCTGTAATGAAGGAGACCCAGGTTCAATCCCTGGGTCAAGAAGATCCCCTGGAGAAGGGAATGGCCACCCACTCCAATACTCTTGCCTGGAGAACTCCATGAACAGAAGCAGGCTACAGTCCATGGGGTGGCAAAGAGTCAGACACGACTAAGCAGCTAACACTTTACAGTAAACTGAAAATAGCCAAAATTTCCAGCAATTAGGTGTTAAATAATAACTGGGGACATGGAATACTATAGAACTAGGAAAGCGGCTATTACTGCTTCTCCGTATTTGTTGAAATGGAAAACTGTTTATGATAATCAAGCAGGAAAAACAGATCTCAGAACTACATTCGCCATGACCTTGTTTCATTTATTTTGGTTTCTTCTTTTTTTCCTCTCAGACCATTATTTTATTGAGGATGACTTCATGCTAAGACTCTCATGTGGGGAGCCCACTTTTACACTGACTACTGCCGCAGAGTAGTTTATTACTACCAATAATGTATAAATTACTTGGCATAGTGTCTGACATATAGTAGGTGTGTAGAGGTAGAAAGAGTAAATATCATTTTCAGAAAGTCTTTTTAATTGTTAGAGACTTTAACTTTTTAGAATGGTTTAGTACTTTAATTGAATAGTCAGTAGGCTACAAAAATTGGTGAAGTTTGGTGGCAGAAAATCATGTAGTTGGTACAGCCTCAATTTTGAAAAACACAGAACATGTGCCTATAAGGAAAATCTGCAAAGATATGTTTATCTTATTAATGGTGTTTGAGTAATGTTGGATTATAAGTGATTTTTATGTCTTCCCCTTTTTTTGTTTTAATATGCCCAACTTCCTTGATGTAACAAACTGTATTTATTACTCTTTCTCTTCACTCAAAGTCCTAAAAAAGAAAAAAACCCCAGACTTTAATTACTGATATAAAGTAAAACAATAACTTGTTGGTTGGCTGAGAATTGCTAGAAATTAATAAATAGTTTGGAAATTATTTAGTAAATTCTAATTACTTAGCAAAAGTAATTAAAATATTTATAAGCGAACACCCATAAAACACCGCCGAGCAAATACATTACTCAATAAATGGTTTAATTAGTATTTCATTACCAGAAATTAATCTCGGTAACCAAACATTACTACAAATTACATGTAGGGTGGACAACTTATTTTACTGCTATTAATGATTTCAATTATGAAGTTTGTGCAAGTCTAATTCCTTCCCGCTTCTCCCGCCCTCCTCCCACACCCACCTGGGTGAGTTCCCACACACTGGGCCTGAGTTCTAGTGCTTAGGACTGGTCTGACATCTTCCACAATGTTGAAAAACCCAGATTAACAGTTTCCCTCAGCTTATTTCCCAGCTGTCTTGCAGAAATACTCGCCCTGGGTGCCTCTTAATCAGCTGGAATCAGACTCCAGAAGCTGGTGGGCTTCTTACCACAGATATACTCTCCTCCAGAGTCTTCTAAATCACTTGGCTGCAAGGCCTGATTCCCTCCCCAGGCCTATGCCAAGGCCCTCTGGCACTGGTTTGCACTCCTGTTTCAGCTCTCGGGCTGGGCTGGGCTGCTGCTAAGTCATACCAGGAGCATCTTTATGCAGGTGAGAAAAAAGGAGTCCTTTTCACCAGATGCAGTCACACATGAAGGTGGATTTTTGCCCAAACATATTTCTTTCTCACGTTCCCAGGGAACAGACTCTGAGACTTGAGATTTGCATGCAGGCATCTTCCTGAGAAGTGGTCTCAGGAACAGTCCCCGAGTGAGTGGCAAGGGAAGTAGGATTGAGTAGTAAGGACTACAGCCCCAATGGAAGCTCCTGGATTGAGGCAAGGAAGGGGGCAGGCCTTTGTTATTTCAAATGAGCAGACAGCAGAGCAGATGTCACTCTGGGGAATGATGTACCTCTCTTTGGCTGAGGACAAATCCTGGAGAGGGGCTCAGTTGCCAACCATTACTGGGCAACACTCTCAGCAGCTGGAGGAGTGAGTGCCTTGGCTCTGAAGGAGGGATATGGGCAGCACACATTGCAGAGAGACCTGGGTTTGATCCCTGGGTTAGGAAGATCCCCTGGAGAAGAGAAAGGCTACCCACTCCAGTATGCAGGCTTGGAGAATTTCATGGACTGTATAGTCCATGGAGTCGCAAAGAGTCAGACACGACTGAGTGACTCACAGTCACATTCACACACCAGCATCCACTCCAGCCCCCTTCTGTCGTGGACAGCCTGAGCAACCACACATGAAGGTCCTCGTGGGAGTGGCCTGAGGCCATGACTAGAATGAGCTTGAGTGGTCGCATTGTCTTATTTGGGTTGGGAGGAGTCTTACTTCTGGAGTTAGGATCCCCATTTAGGTACCAGCTGAGACTTATGCTGAGACCACAAGCCCTGTGAAGGCAGGTCTATATCTCATCATATCCCCAGAACTTAGTACAGTTCATGGCTCAGTGAATATTTGCTGATTAAATCTTTCATAGTAAAGACAGACACCCAAATGCATTAATATCCTGTATTACACCTGATGATGGGAAATACATAGAATCTGATCCTGGAGGGGTCAGGGGAAGACATGAACTTGAGTTGAGACTCAAGGAGTGGGTAAGAGTGAGCCAAAGTAGGGTGGGAGTGGGGTGCTTCCCAAGCCTCTGAAGATAGGCGTTTGTCTTGGCCACCGCTTGAAGCATGTCTCCACCTGCAGAAACAGAAGGGACTTGAGAAATCACACTCACTGAATTTCTCTTGTTATCTGTTGGTGAAATGTATCCTTTGTCCTTATCACAGCCTTATCTGGTAGAAGACTCACATGTCAGAGAGCTTTTCCACTGTGGTTTGGCTCGGCCACGGCGGCATGAAGGCTGCCTGCACCTGCCAGGTGCTTTCTGAAGTGAGAGATACAGGCCAGGGTCAGGATCACAACCAGAGGTGGGGATGCAGATCCCCTGGGGCTCCCCTCCTGGGCAGCAGGCATGTGGCTATCACGTACTGTGGAGGAGCTGAGACGGGAAGAGCTGGGCTGCACTGTGTCTAATCTCTTCCTTCCTCCTTGTACTCATCTCCCTCCTGCCTCTGGCTTTGTTCTGCTCCGGGCCTGTCTCCAGGTTCCTCGCTGCCCCAGGAGCGCGTTCTGCTCATTTCACCTCCACTCCTGTGCACGTGTCCTCCCCTTTCTCCAGGATCACCGCTCCACTCAGAAAACCTATCCAAAGCCCCTCCATGGAGCCCTGACCCATGACTCCAGGTTGTAGTGAACTCACCCTTTCTGCCTTTCTACAGCCCTCAGTTGTGGATTCTTTAGAACAGAGGCTGGTTTAGAAATCCTGGGCCTGGTACCGTACCTGGTTGAGAGCAAGGAGGTGGGGGAAAGCTGGAGGTGAGCAGGAGACCTGAAGGAAGACCCAGTGTTGCTTGGTTGGTGTTGGGCAGTGTGAGCAGTGGCTGGATATCTGCTGGCCTCCCACCCAGGTGTGCCATGAGGGGTACCGCGGGCCTGGCTTCTGCTGTTAGTAGTGGTGGCAACAAGGAAGGGAGGGAGGAAGATGGAAAGTTCCTGTTTATCATGTCTGGGACTTTGCCTGCCTTGTTCTTAATCAGTCTACAGCTGATTAGCACCACCCCCCGCCCCCGAGCTGGCAGAACACCATTAATCACCAAGGAGAAGGCTGAAGTCAGCAGGCCTCCTGCTCAGGGGAATCCCGGCTCCTTGGGTGGGCCCTTCTTGCCTGGGGCATTGAGGGGACCGTGGGATTCAGGAGCTCCTTTGGTAAGGATTTGGGGCTTTTGAGAAGGTGCCCTGGAGCCCCGTGCCACCTAGAAAGACTATGGGGGAAGGGTGCGGCATCTTCCTCCTGGCTGCGACATTCCAGTTTTGCTTGTGGTGACAGTGTCTGAGCCTCAGACAAACGGCTCACTTTCCCAGTCTCCCTTGTAGCCAGGAAAGGCATGGGACACAGCTCAGATCAATGGGGCATTGAGCTGAAACCTGCTGTGGGCTCTTAGGAAGGCTTTTCCTTTCTTGGTAAAAGCATTGGATGCTGCTGGTGCTGCCTTTTCTTGCTCTTTCTCCTTTTTGCCTTGGATGCAGACTTAAAGGCTGGAGCTGCGGCAGCCATCAGCCTCAATGAGGGAAGGATCAAGTGTTATGACACCACCATGAGCTAATAACCAGTGCCAGTAACTAGCCTACCTCCAGATTTCTGTCAGATGAATATAATCTCAGTTTAGTTCACTATTGGTTAATATTCTGTCACCTGTAGCTGAATGTGCTTCTAATACAGAGGGGAACTCTGGATGCAAGCTTAACTGCAGAGATACCCATGGTACCCAGAGTAATCCAGACATTCCTGGACTCACTAGCCAGTGTTCATGAGGGAGGTTATAGTACTCACATGCCACCTGCTCTGCCCTCTCCTCCTATCCTTCAGCCTTTAAAGTCTCATTTTCCAACCATTTTTAGCCACCTATGTTATTAAGAAAGTATCTGGGTATGACACTGATGTGCTAGTCATGTTAAACTCTGTAATGGAGTGCCTAGGAAGACAAAACTAGATTTTCTGGCAAATGAGTAGTTCCTCTTCACTTGTTATGCAGTGCTTTGTTAAGTGGGCAAGCACATTGCTCTGGGAAAAGGCTGAAGAAAGGAATTATGTGATTCTGAGAAGGTTTTGCTGAGCTGATCACAGAGGCAGGATATTTGCATATGGGAGGACTGAGGTCCAGACCCTGACTGACCTTTCCCTTTTGAGGTTTAAGATTACTGGAGCCTTTCTGATGAACGGAATTGGGCCTTTCTGAAATCGTTTGGCAAGAAAGGATAGAAGGGGTCCCACAGGAGAACCTCAGGATCAGGAAATGGAAAATCTGGATAGGTGAACCAAGCTAATAGCAGGCTTAGGTGCTCGTTAGGGAGGCTGGTGCCCACCCAGCAGGTGACAAGGCAGAGACTCCTAGGCATTCTGGTAGAGGTCGTGCTGTGGGAGCAGTGGATGCACTTAAGAGCTGTAGCCTGAAGTTCAAATGTGGAGCCCTGCCGTATCCAGAGTTGGGTCAGGACTGAGCTGTGGCTGTGGAGGTGGCAAACTGCGCAGGACCAGTTTTCAACAGCGACCCCTTGTGGCAGCAGGCGGGTTAGGCTGTTCCGTTCTGTCTCCACCTGGCTTTTAGACACTGGACACATCCCGGTGCACGGAGTACATGGCGCCAGTTCCTGGGCAGCTTGTGGAAGGTAAGGGGAGGAGGACCCTAAGCGTAGAGGGGTAGTGTAGCACAGTGGTTAGGAGGATGGACTCTGGAGTCAGACTCTTTGGGTTCGAGTTCCTACTCTGCTACTTCCCTGGCCTGACCTGATGGGTTGCAGAACTGTACGGTCTCATAGGGGCCTTCCTTAAACAGGCCCTGTGCTGGGCTTAATGCTTGCTGTCTTGAGAGTCTTAATAAATTAAAAAAAATTTTAAGGTCTTAATAAATTTAAATTTAGTTTTTGGCTTCTTTTTTTAAAACTGAGGTATAGTTGATTTACAATGTTGTGTTAGTTTCAAGTGTATAGCAAAGTGATTCAGATATATATATGTGTATATATATGTATATATATATATATTTGTTGCTGTTTAGTTGCTAAGTTGTGTCTGACTCTTTGGGATCTCAAGGACTGTCACCTGCTGGGTCCCTCTGTCCATGGGATTTCCCAGGCAAGAATACTGGAGTGGGTTGCCATTTCCTATATATACACATTCTTTTTTAGGTTCTTTTCTCTTGTAATTTATTACAAAATATTGATTATAGTTTCTTGTGCTATACAGTAGGTCCTATTGCTTATCTATTTTATATATAGTGCTATGTATATGTTAATCCCAAACTTCCCCCTACTTTGGTAACTGTAAGTTTTTTTCTGTGTCTTTGAGTCTATTTCTGTTTTGTAAATAAGTTCATTTGTGTCATTTTTTCAAGATTCCACATATCATATGATATTTGTCTTAATCTGGTTTACTTAGTATGATAATGTATAGGTTCATCCATATTGTTCAATGTTTCATTCTTTTTTTCTATTAAATAATTTTTGAATAAGTACCCTCCTCCATTTTCATTTTGCACTTGGCCCTGCTAATTATGCAGTCAGTCCTTCTTGGCAAATGTCTTCTCTGTGCCAGTTTCCCCATCTGTAAGAAGGATTAAGAAAAAACAACGACGACTCTGCCTATGAGATGGTTGTTGTAAGATTAAATGACTTATATACGTGAAGTACTTAGAACAGGATCTGGCATGTAGTGAGCTCCATGTAAGTGTTAGCCATTGTTATTGTTTCTGTTAATTTAGGCTGATGAAGACTCCAGCAATTAATCTGCAAAGCAGAGAGACATGACTACATTTGTGTCTCCAGCTAGTGAAGCAGATCATATCAAGCACATGGGGAAACACTGCAAGGAGAGGAATTTGTGACCCATGGACTTACTTCTCATACAAGATGAGATGCCTCATTAAGCCCACATCCTTCTGGGCCCACAGGGCTGACAGGAGAGGGGAACATGGGGCCTGAGAAGTGTGGAGTCAAGGCTACCCTCCTGCTGCAGGGGCTGGCTGTAGAAGTGGGCATGGCTCAGAGGGGCAGGCTGGGGCACCTCCAGCATCAGCCTGCCTCCTCCCCGCGGGGTCAGGCTGTCGTGGGGCTCACACCCTGCTGTCCTTCCTCTCAGGAAGAATGGCCCCGCCTCAGCCTTCCCTCCAGCCTGGACCCATCTTGCATTTACAGACCCAGATCAGTGGATAGGATGCTAGGAAGGATGCTTTATTATGATGATGATTCTAAATAAACTTTATCTATTGGCACGTTACCAACTCACAAAAAGTGGAGAAATCATAGGTGCCAAGCCCAGTGAATCCTCCAGATGTGAACACACTCAGTTCAAGAAGTAGGACATACAGGAATCAGGAAGCTCCCAGCCATGCTCCCCCCCAGTCCCTCCCTCCTTCCCCAGTCAGCCACTAGCCAGAGTATCATTATCTAAAACCATTAGGTTTCACTTTCCCAAAGTTTTTAAAACTACAAAGATGTAAGATCTACAAAGTAAATTGGAATAATAGAATAGGATCACCCATATACTCACCTAGATATACCAGTTGTTAACATTTTGGTATATATTCTCCACTTTCTCTTTCTGTCTTCCTTTCTGTGTCTGTTTTTTCTCCGCCATCTCTACACAAAAAATTTTCTGAACCATTTGGGAGTTATTTGCAGACAGCACAACATATTTCAGCATACATCCTGAGAATGAGATCATTTACATGGTGGAATTATCACAATAAAGAAATTTAACATTGCTACAGTATCATTATATAGTATACAGTGATTTTCATATCTCCCAATTATCCCAATGATATTATAAACACACACACACACACACACACACACACGTGTGTTTATATAACCCAAGCATGGAACACAATTTGCATTTAGTTGTATGTCTCTTTCATCTTCTTTACTCTAAAACAGGTTCTCTCTCTCTTTTTTTTTCCATGACATTGACATTTTTGGAGAGTGAAGGCAAGTTTTCTAGAATATTTCTGAGTTCAGATTATCACATTGTTTCCTCATAATTTAGTTTAAACATTCTTGGCGAGAATGCAGTAGGAGTTTTATTATATACATATATAGTCTTTATAATTAATTTTTTTTATAATTAATTTTTTATTGATGATAGTAGCTTCAACTTATTGAGTGCCCATCATGTGATTTGGGGGTTATGATGTCCATTTTACAGACCAGATGACTGAGGCAGAGAGTGGCTAAGTACTTTTCCCAAGGTCACACAGTCAGAAAGAGGAAGTACCAGGATTAGGTTTGTCTGACCCCACAGCCCATGCTCATAGCTGGTTCAACCCACAGTTGGTGATGACTAATCTCACCGGAAGGAGGCCTGAGACTGCACCGTGGAAGGCAAGGACTGTGTTATGTTCTCTGCTGAATTCCAAGCTTAGCCAGGGCCAAATGCAGAGTGAGATTCCATGATTGCTTATTGAATAAATGGATGAATGATTGTTTCATGGACAAAGATTAACCTGGAGTCCATGGACCATTGGTATCAAAATCATGCAGGAAGTTTGTCAAATACACATCCGTGGCCACCACTGTCAACCCAAGGAACCTGAATCTCTGTTGGTGGGACCTGAGGATCTATGATAGTTTTTCCCAATATCCAGATTGAGTAAAAAAAAGCAAGTTTCAGAACAGAGTGTGCTGCATACTTCTGTATGTCTTTTTCTCTGTGGTTTAAGTTTGTGCATGCATGCTCAGTCATGTCCAAGTCTTTGTAACCCCGTGGATTTTGGCCCACCAGGCTCCTCCATCCCTAAGATTTTCCAGTCAAGAATACTAGAGTGGGTTGCCATTTCCTCCTCGAGGGGATTTTCCTGACCCAGAAATCAAACTCTTGTCTCTTGAATCTCCTGCATTGGCAGGTGGATTCTTTACCACTGGCTCCCAAGGTTATGTGGTTAGATATAGAGTTACAGTTTCAAGAAGGATGTGAGAACTGTTAACAGTGTTTACCTCTGAGGAGTAGGGCTGGGGCCCTGGAGAAGGAGAGGAAGACTTGACCTTCTCCTGATGCACTGTTAGAAATGACACAAGTGATTACTTCATACATTCTTTTTGTAAAAAATTAAGCCCTACAGATAAGTAGATTAATTAACTTATCACCCAAACTGAACGCCTTTGAGAGTGAAAGGCAGCACTGTTATAAGTTACACCAGCAACAGAGGAAACAGAGGTCATTCTGGGCAAACCTGGGCAAGTGGCCCCCCTGCCCAGGCCAGCATCCCCTTAGACACCTATCCTCCTGGTTACAGCCACCCTCTTAATCCGCAATGACCACTGTTTACCGGCCTGATGTGTATTTTACAGACCCTTTAGTATGGTATGTAGCCACTGAAGTCACCTTGTTTGAGACTTCTCTTTTTACTCAAAAACAACTAAGTTGTTTTTTCTCACTCAGCAATATATGTATTGGAAATCTGGCCATGTCAAGCCCATCTGGGGGGGTCTGCTTCATTCCTTTTAACTGTTGCTGTGTGTTCCACACATGAACTTTTTTCCATTCTCTTGTGGCTGGATATTTGAGTTCTTCCCAGTTCCTTAGAATGACTAACCACACTGATGACTATGCTGTGATACTGTCCCGACAGCGGAACCACCTCATGTCCATCAGAGGTCAGTCTAACGTTAAAATAGTCTCAGGAGATGACATTTTTGAGGAATAACTGGACTTATGGACAAGGTTCTTCACCAGGCTTGAGGTGCCCTCTTCAGGGAGGGTAGGGGTTTCAGATGGGACTGCCCCCAGCTTGACCATCAGAGACTCTCCCAATGGCTTTGGCCTCTCCAGGCTGTTCCTGCAGTTAAGGTCCAGTGGAAGCTCCTGTCCCCAGGCCTGGCTCCTCCAGTCCCACTGCTCTTCCTCTTCTCCCCTTGCCTCTCCTACTCATGAGGTTCTTGCACTCATCTGGGGTGACGCTGGCTGTGGTGGAAAGAGACAGAGTGTTGATTCCCACTTCTACCACTGATGGACTGTGTGACCTTGAGTGAATCCCTTTCCCTTTCTGGGTCTTCAGTTCATTTGTGGGATGGGGAAAATGGTGCCCACCTCCTGGGCTTGTGAGCTCTTATGTGGGATAACAGAATAGGTCACACATGTGCCCCGTCACTACCATGAGAGTGCTCCATAAGTGGTCACTTCAGTCCCCTTCCCCTGGTCTCCCCCTTGCTTTGTACGGATTAGTGTCCACACAAACGGAAAAGCTAGTGGGTGCTCCTGAGGATAGAGGTTGTGTCATCTCTCACTTTGGCACCATCCCCACCCCCTCAAGTCCTGGCATAAGTTCAGGACACATTTGGGGGTCCCAGGAGGGAGGGAGTGATATAAGGAGGCTATATTTATTCACAGTCCTAGGAGGCTAGAATGAGAATGACGGGGAGACAATACCGTGGACAGATCTGTCGCTCATGGGAGTTTTTAATCTGATGGGGCAATGGTTCCTAATTCTAGGATCTCCTGTTTGGTGGAAGAGACTATTTCTGCCTCCAGAGGATTTCCTAGCCTGATGGGAGGGGAGTGTTCAGTATACCGTGAAGTACCTTGCCTGTTGATGAAGACATATTATCAATTCCCAGGGAAATTTCCAGACTGATGGAGGAGACATATATCTGGGGTGTCTCCCTGACTTTCACTGAAGATTTCCATTTTGTGTGAACCTTCCTTCCAGCGTCCGTTCCGTAAAATATACATGTGTGCTGGCTGCTCTGTCAATATGACTGTGAGTTTCATGAGGGCAGAATTGATATCTCATCTCTGGGATTTCTGGTCACAGCCTGTTGTTGGGCATCCTAAGGAGTGCTTGAAGATTGGCCACGTTCTCAGGGGCTCCCAAGAGTCAGCGTTCTCAAGCTACTCAAGGGCAGATGAATCAATTGAGAGAATGAGAGTGAGGCCTCAGGGGGACAGTGAGGAGTGGCCTGGGGTCTGCCTCACAGCCTCTCTGCTCCCTTCTGGAAGCCGCTGTATCTCTGTCTATAGCATCTCACAGTAGCGCCCCCGTAGTCTCTCCCCTCACGGGAGCTGGGTGCTGAGGTGGGCCCCTCCATCTGTGTAGGAGAGGAGACATATCAGACCCGGGGCTGACGGGCAAGTCAAAGCTTCTGGTTAAATGGCTTTATAGTAGTGGCCATTTATGAATTAATGAAAGAGAAAATAGGCACATTATACATACAGATTTGTCCTTAATGAGGGGAAAAGGCATTGTTTACTGACGTTCAGTTCTAATTATCCACGCACAGGGCCAGCTTTTCTCCAGCAGTGCCGTATGCCCCCATTCTCCTGTCTTCCATCATGTTCCTTTAACCTCTATAGTGTCCAGCTGGGCACCCACTCATCCCTCAAAGCATCAGCTCCCTGTGCTGCCTGAGTAGCCAGCTCCTGGGAGAGTCTGCAGGACCTTTGGCTCTGAGACTCCCAGCTTGTATCATCTCCTCTGCTCAGTGGGCAGGCAGGTGGAGGACAGTGCTGCCAAGGGCGTCAGGGCAGCACCCTTGGAGGGAGGCAGAGCTCAGGAATGGCTGCTTTCCTGGGGAGGGGGCTGCAGGGTAGCAGGCAGGACCCAACGGAGAGGACAGATGGAGGTTGGGGGCTGCAAGCTGGGGACTCCCCGGGAGGCAAGGGCTCAGGAGCACCACCCAGCAGTCCCATCCTTTGTGGGTTCTCTGAAACTGTCAAGAGGGAAGGGGGTCCCACTGGGAAAGGTGAAGAGCAGGGTCCATCCCACACGGGCACCTCCCTGAAGCCATTGCTGAGGTGACACCCATCAATTTCCTACTTTAGCAAAGTAGGACAGTCTCCTCTGTCCATGGAATTCTCCAGGAAAGAATACTGGAGTGGGTTGCCATTTCCTCCTCCAGGAGGACTGAACCCAGGTCTCCTGCATTGCAAGCAGATTCTTTACCATCTGAGCCATCAGGGAAGCCCCAAACTGACTAATAGAAGGCATAAATCATCCTATAACTATTAAATATGAACCCTTTTTTTAAAATTGAAGGATAGTTGATTTACAGTATTACAATGTGTTAGTTTCTGGTGTATAGCAAAATGATTCAGTTATATACACACACACACACACATATATATATTGTTTTTCATATGCTTTTCTATTATGTTTTATCACAGGATATTGAATATAGTTCCCTGTGCTATACAGTAGGACCTTGTTGTTTACCTGTTTTATATATAGTAGTGTGTATCTGTTAATCCCAAACTCCTATTTTATCCCTCCCTCATCCCATTTCCCCTCTGGTAACCATATGTTTGTTTTCTCTGTCTGTGCATCTGTTTCATAAATAAATTCATTTGTGTCATATTCTTGATTCCATATATAAGTGATATCATATGGTATTTGTCTTTCTCTTTTTGACTTCACTTAGTATGATGATCTCTAGGTTTGCTTATGTTATTGCAAATGTTATTATTTCATTCCTTTTTATGACTAAATAATATTCCATTATATATATACATATGCCATGTCTTTTTTATCCATTCATCTTTTGTTGGACCTTTAGTTGCTTTCATGTCTTGACTGTTGTAAACAGTGCTGCTATGTAGCTTGGGGTGCATGTATCTTTTTGAACGATAGTTTTCGCTGAATATATGCCCAGGAGTGGAAATGCTGGATCATGTTGCAGCTCTATCGTGAGTTTTTTAAGGAACCCCCACACTGTTTTCTACAGTGCCTGCACCAATTTACATTCCTACCATAGTGTAGGAGAGTTCCCTTTTCTCTACCCTCTCCAGCATTTGATATTTATAGATTTTTAAAATTCTGACTGATGTGAGGCAGTACCTTGTTGTAGTTTTGAGTTGCATTTCTCTAATAATTAGTGATACTGAGCATCTTTTCATGTGCCTGTTGCCATCTGTGTGTCTTCTTTGGAGAAATTGTTTAGGTCTCCTGCCCTTATTTTGATTGGGTTTGTTGTTGTTGTTATTGACTTGTATGAGCTGTTTATATATTTTGGAAATTAAACCCTTGTCAGTGCATCATTTGCAAATATTTCCTCCCAGTCTGTAGATTGTCTTTTTGTGTGTCTGTGTGTGTGTTTCCTTATTGTGCAAAGGCTTATATGTTTGATCAGGTCCAATTTGTTTGTTTTTGCTTTTATCTATATTGCTTTGGGAGATTAACCTAAGAAAAGATGGGTATGGTTTATGTCAGAGAATGTTTTGCCTGTGTTTTCTTCTAGGAGTTTTATGATGTCACATCTTATATTTAAGTCTTTAAGCCATTTTGAGTTTATTTTTTTGTACAGTGTGAGGGTGTGTTCTAATTTCATGGACCTACATGCAGCTGTCCAACTTTCCCAACACCATATGCTGAAGAGACTGTCTTTTTCCCATTGTATATTCTTGCCTCCTTTGTTGAAGATAAATTGACTGTAGGTGTTTATTTATTTTTAGGCCTCTGTATTCTGTTTCACTGATCTGTGTTTTTGTTTTTGTGCCAGTACCATTTGGGTTTTTTGTTCAGTTTTTCTAAAAAAAACATTTATCTTTTTTGGCCATGCACTGTGGCTTCTGGGATCTTATTTCCCTGATCAGTTATTGAACCCCAGGCCATGGCAGTGAAAGCACTGAGTCCTAACCACTGGGCCACTGGGAAATTACCTACCACACTGTTTTGATTACTGTAGGTTTGTAGTATTATCTGAAGCTGAGAGGGTTATGCCTCCAGCTTTGTTCTTTTCCCTCAGGGTTGCTTTGATAATTCTGGGTCTTTTATGGTTCCATATAAATTTTAGTATTATTTATTATCATTTGTCCTAGTCCTATGAAAAATGTCATGGGTAATTTGATAGGGGTCACAGTAAATCTGTAGATTGCTTTGGGTGGTATGGTCATTTTAACAGTAATAATTCTTCCAATCCAAGAGGATGGAATATCTTTTCATTTCTTTGAATCATATTCAGTTTTCACTGTTGAGTATTTTATTGGCTGTGGGTTTGTCATAAATAGCATTTATTATGTTGAGAGATGTTCCCTCTATATCCACTTTGGTAAGAGTTTTTATCATAAATGGATGTTGAATTTTATCAAATGCTTTTTATGCTTCTATTGAGATGATCATGTTTTTTTTTTTCTTTTCTCTTGTTGATATGATGTATTGCATTGACTGATTTGCATATGTTAAACCATCCCTGTGACCCTGGGATGAAACCAACTTGATTATGGTGTATGATCTTTTTCATGTGTCGTTAGATTTGGTTTGCTAACATTTTGTTGAGAATGTTTGCATCTATGTTCATCAAAGTTATTGGTCTCTAGTTTTCTTTTTTGGTAGTGTCTTTGGTTTTGGTAACAGGGTGAGGGTGGCTTCATAGAATGACTTTGGGAATATTCTCTCCTCTTCAGTCTTTTGGAAGAGTTTGGGAAGGATTTGTTTGTTTGGTAGAATTTCCCAGTGAAGCCATCTGGTCTTGGACTTTTGTTTGCGAAGAATCTGAGTCCTTAAATGTCCTCACAGAGAAAATGCCAGGCTCCAACTGTAGTCCTTCTTATGGCAATTATTGGGCATTTGCTGCTATTAATAAAGCTGGGACTTCAATCCACATTCACTTTCCTATACCTATTTTCTATACATTAAAACCCTGAGAGAAGTGAGTTATGTTTTAATCCTCACTCAACCCAGAAGAAATGTCCTGCAGCATCTTTTCATAAGCACCTCCTATTTATTTGCAGATTTGAGGGCAACCAAAGGAACTTTCTGGAGAAGGCAATGGCACCCCCTCCAGTACCCTTGCCTGGAAAATCCCATGGACGGAGGAGCCTGGTAGGCTGCAGTCCATGGGGTCACTAAGAGTCGGACAGGACTGAGTGACTTCAATTTCACTTTTCACTTTCATGCATTGGAGAAGGAAATGGCAACCCACTCCAGTGTTCTTGCCTGGAGAATCCCAGGGACGGGGGAACCTGGTGGGCTGCCGTCTATGGGGTTGCACAGAGTTGGACACGACTGAAGTGACAGCAGCAGCAGCAGCAGCAGCAGTAAAGGACCTTTCACGAGAATATTTATTAACAGTCTATGTGCCAAGCAAGTCAGCTCTATTGATCTTATTTAATCCACACAAGCATACTGCAAGACAGACATTATCATCTTCACCTGAGGTTCAGAGAACTGGACTGACCTGTCCAAGCCATAGAGTTAGTGAGGGGCGTCTGACTCCAAAGTCTCCTCCTTTCCTACTGGACCATCATGCTGCCAGAACAAGCCTGCCCCTTCCTCAGGGAAAGGAAGGTCATGACTAAGTGCTCTCCCCACCCCACATACCAGCTCCCATCTCCAGCTTTCAACATCTAGGCTAGAGTTCCAAGTCCCTCCCACTGTGACTACAGTGCATGGAAATTTCTTCAGTGGGTCAATGACCCTCTTACATAGTAGCCCCCAGAACTAAACCTCCATCGAAAGGCATAGATGGATATTCTGGTTATCTATTGCTAGGTTAAAAATTATTCCAAACTTAGTGGTGTGAAACAACTGTTGATTATGCTTTTAGACTCTGTGGTGCCAGAAGTTCAGATAGCATACAGCAAGGGTGCTTGATCTCTGCTCAGTGATGTGGGATCCTCAGGTGGGAGTTTCAAAGGCTGAAGGTGACTCAGCCACTGGGGCTGGAATCATCTGAAGGTTTGTTCACACTTGTGTCTGGTGGCTGGTGCTGGCTGTTGTCTGGGACCTTAGCTGGGACTCTCAGCCAGAATATCTACATAAGGCCTCTGCAGATAGCTTTGGCTTCCTCACATTATGGTAGCTAGATTCCCATGAGACAACCAAGTGAAAGCATATTGCCTTTTTTGACTAGCTCTGCTAGTTATACAATGTCATGACTGCAACATTTTGTTAAGTTACCAGGAAGCCCAGCCCAATTTCAAGGCGAGGAGAAATAGATTCTGCTTCTTGATAAGAGAATGTCAAGGTTCTAGAAGGGCAGGTGGGACTGGAAATGTTACTATGTCCATTTTGGGAAAATACACTGTGCTTCATGGGCCCAACTTAAGAGGAAACTCTCCACACAGGAGGAGCTGAGAGGTGAGCCTGATTTACAACTTCATTCATTAAGTCCACACATGGTGCTCACCACACGCCGGGCATTGCCCCCCTGACTGGTCCCCGGCTGCCCAGCTGTTCAGCCCCAGCCCCACCCCCACCCAGGTGCATCCCATAGGGCCCCAAGAGATTTGATCAAGACGAGGGAACTTTGGGCTTAATTTTCTCCAGGCTTCCGGGAAACATTGCTCTGGGTCACTGTGGCTACAGCCCAGAGAATAATTTCTCCCTCGGGACTGCTGTTGAATTGAGATTTTATACTCCTGTTTCTGAAAGAGCAGACGTATTGAACAGTTTTTGTTTTCTGAAGAAAATAATAAGTTGTTTTTTTACTTATATATATATAGCTCTTATTTTGTGACCCCTGTGAAACAAGTGGTTTCTTAATAGAAAAGAGGTTCCTGCCCTTTGGTGAGACTCAGAAGTGGGAGAATCTTTTTGTGAATTAGGTCCCTGTGGTGTAAAGGAAGAAGCTAAGAGACCTCCTTAACCCTTTTCTTTAGCACATGAGTGTGGCTCATATAACTAGTTCACTAACTATCACTCTGAAAAATATAATGAGCTGGTCAAGACAAGTTCAGGCTTAGCTCGTATGATGATAATCACAATAATAACCAATATGTGTCATCCTCCAAGCTCTGGGTTGAACATTTTATACGTTGTTCATTTAATACTCTTAATAATGCTGTGAAGAAGGTACTAAAATTGTTTTCACAGATGAGGAAACTCCCTACTAAGGTTCAGGGAAGTTAAGTGATTCGCCCAAGGACAGTGGTCGGACTGAGATTTGAATCTAGACCCACGAACTGCAGAGACTGTTCTCTTGACATTGTGCCATGCAGTGCAGATAGAAGCCCTACACTGGGAGAGTGCAGGGAGAGTCAGGAATCAGAGAACCATAGGCTGGGTGTTGGGCCTCTCTTGGGTACCAAGGGGTTACTTTGATGCCTGTCTGCTTATGTGTACATGGGGATAATACCTACCTGAGTGAGTTACATAAAGCGCCAGTGTTGTCCTCCAGACCCAGTGGACATTCAGTGCCTAATTGGGGCATCTCCTTTCTCCCCCCGCCCATTTATTTTTATTAGTTGGAGGCTAATTGCTTTACAATATTGTAGTGGTTTTTGCCATACATTGACATGAATCAGCCATGGATTTACATGTGTTCCCCTTCCTGATTGGGGCGTCTCCTTCCCTCCCTTCTTCCTCTGTAATTTACTTGAGCTGCTCCTTAGGGGGGCCTCCCTGCCCAGAAGTAGAGGGTTGGACAAGATGACTTACCCTTGACTGTTCTAAAATCCCTGGTTCCCTGAGCTCCTTCTGGATTTCGAGATTCCGATCCCTTTCACTGTGCTTTTCATTGGAAGAACTTGAAATGATTTTATAAAAACTGCAAATGTACAAGGTAATTGAGTCTTCTGTTTTATTACCCTGAGCTGCCTGGACCTTGCCTGGCCTCCTCCTCACTCAGTGAGCTGCTGGAATAAAGTTGGAAGTGTTTGCACTGGTAATATATAGGACTTAATTAACCTGGCCTTTTATAGCATTTCCAATGGAGGGTTGGAACGAACTTTGAGGCAGCTTGAGAAAAGGGAAGGGGGGCCAGGGGTGGGAGTGTGTATGTATGTACAACGCTCGATATTGTGTTTTTTTTTTTTTTTCTTTCCTGTTCTTTTCTCCAGTACTTTAATCAGCATTTAATGGCCCAGTTGGAAATCCATCATTCGGACCCAGGCACTGGTGGGGAGGGCTGGAGGGGAAGCCGGCCTTCTTCCCTCCATCCCAAGCACTGCAGCAGGCCTTGGAGTGGTCAGTGAATCTGGCTACACCAGCCTCATTCCCAGAAACTTCCAGCAGCAGCCAACTCAGCTCATCTCAGATAGGAGATGATGAATGGACATTAACACGTGGACTCTCTAGTTGGCCACTACCACTCCCTACTCAAATGTACACCAACCTAAGAAGGCTCCGTGGGGTCGTGTCCTCATTCCAGGGAGCCTGAGTCAACCTCCTATCCTCTCTACTGCCCCCCCAACCCCCGCCCCACTCCCCTTCTCAACATTTCTGCTTCTTTTCCCTCCTAGCCTAAAGCCATCCTTGAGCCAGATACCCTCCTAAACCAGCCCAGGAAAAAGTGACTCAACTGAGATCCACCCTGGGCACAGGAGCATGGGTTTATAACAGCAAAGGTAGCTTCATGCCTTCCAACCATTATTTTAGGGAGGTTTCCAAGAAAGGGCAGTCAGGGTAAGGGCCTCTCAGCAGCTGCCTGCTCCAACCATCGCTCCACATACCATAGCTCATAAATCCTGCCCTGACGCTGCCGAGTGGTTACATCATCCCAAACCTCATGCAACAATTCGATTTGGAAATAAAAAGGCAGGTGTTAATTGACTCACTCCCTCTGCACCTTTGTGGTGCCCCTGACCCTCGATAGCTTTTAACCTCGCAGTTAATAAAAGTTTGGGGCCCAGCCCTAGCACAATTCCTCATTCATTCTTTCATAACGTCAGCACATTCCTACTGAGTGACTGTAATGCACATGTCATTGACCAGTCCCTTCAGGGAGAGGGCTAGGTGGCCGAAGATGAGCAAGAAGCATTTCATGCCTAAAGAAAGCTTCTAGCAGATACTCGCAAATGACACTGATTTGGGCAGCAGGTGTTCTGGGCCCCCAGAGAAGGCCTGGTTGCGGCCAGGGTTTTAGAAGAGTCTCCAGCTCTTGAGTTGATCACTCTTGAGTTTGTCTGCTTAGCATTCATCCCTCCTCTGAGAGCAGCCAGATTCTCCTTTGGGGAACCCATATCACTTCTACTAAGGCTCCATGGTTTCAAATGGGGTTGGATGTCTGGGGTCCTCTGGGCTCAGCCCACGAGTAGAACTAGGTCGTCAGAGCAGATCAACCCCCTGGCCACAGTGGTTAGTTCAATTATGGATGTGGCACGGGAGCCATGCTAATAGAATCTCTTGGTGCAACTACCAGGAAGGAGAAATTATTTTTTTCCTTTAGGTTGGCCCGCCATCACCTTTTTCTTGCACAGTAGATGCTTCCTGAGCCTCAGAGCTAAGCCATCCCTTTACTCCTTCCTGTAGGAGCATGTTTAGCTTCAGATCACACTGTCCCCTGCACCACCATGAGCAGCTTCAGTTCTTATGTGTGTGTATTATCCTGGGTCCAAGTGACCCTCCATCTGCCTTCAACTAGATTATGCCCAGGAAGAATTTCAAAGAAAGCAGAGCTGAGAGACAGAAAGAAAAAGATTGTTGATGGGTAACTGGATCCAGCCTCATCTAAGGCTTAACCCTTGAACTTTCAGTTAAGTGAGCCCATGAGTGGCTGAAATTCTATCTCTGGTTACATTTTGTGTAAGTCAGTTTCCTTAGAATTTCCATTGCTGGTTCAGTCCTCAAGTCCCAGGCTTTTTAGATACTGGAGCCAATTGGAAATCACCCTGTCTGTCCCCCAGCTCAGTGGTTAGGGACATAGGCTCCTTTCCACATCTGCATTTGTGATAGCCCTACAGGGCCAAGCCAGCAATAGAGTGGATGGAGCAGATAACCACAGGACACTTTTTAAAAAGGCCTGGTAGGCCAGTGGTTAGGACTCTGTACTGTCACTGCTGAGGGCCCAGGTGTGATCCTTGGTCAGGGAAATGAGATCCCACAAGCCGTGTGGCACGGCCAAAAAAAAAAAAAAAGGCCTGCACTACTGTGGCTCTGCAAGTGCATGCTTTCTTCATTTGGCACCCTGGGCTCCTCTCATCTCCCTCCTCGTCCTGGACCTGTTGCGGTTGCTGAGCATCCATACCTTCTCGAGACCCAACCTGAAGAATTCAGAGCTGAATATTACTGTCCTTCTCCCCCAACCCAGAGGTGGGCATGGTCCCTTTTCTAGGCCTCAAAGGGTAATATTCCATAAAGGCCTGTTCTGGGGCATTTGTAGGCCAAACCAGAACAGGACCAAGAGCAGACTCATCCCGGCCTGAGTATCCTGCCAAAGGGCTATTCACATATAGCATCCATATTTGAGAAGAGGCTCAGGCACAGAGAAGTCAGTGGAGAATTTTCAAATCATGGGTGGGCTCAGATCATCGTGGACACCTCATTTACTGTTATCTTTATTTTGTCATATTCTTCGGTGATTTGACTTATCCTAGGATGAGACAGTGAATCCTAAGGGGACACAGACTGATTGGAGGAAGACAGAGGGTTGGGCAGTAGACCTGGGGAGACGACTCCTGGGATAAAACACACACATGGAAACCAAGAGCTGCTCACTGGGGTGCAGAAGGCAGCATGGCCTGAAGCCAGAGGCCCTCCCTTGATCACACCAATTGCTGTGTGTCCTTCAGTATAGCTCCTAATTCCTCTGATCTCTGTTTCCTAGATCTGGAGGGGCAGACTGTACAGGATGAGCTATGGAGGCAGAGAGCTCTGGTCACATCCCAGCCCTCACTCCCTCGGGCAAGCCCCACTTTGAGACTTGCTTCCTCATTATTATGCCTCGACAGGAATCATAAAGGTACTTCCCTTTGCGAGTCATTTTAAGATTCAGTGAGATAATTAAGTGCTTAGCACAGGGCCTGATATAATTTCTCAATTAATTGCTATTAGTGTTAATATTATTCTATAAAACAAAGGGCATATTAGAAGATCAAAAGTACTTGCCAAGAATTGAAGTGCTAATGAGAACAATTGTTGTTTTCAGGGCATTCAAAAGCCAATGTGAACTGAACACCTACTATGAGCTCTTTGGGCTTCCCAGGTGGCACAGTGGTAAAGAATCCACCTACTGGTGCAGGAGACCTAAGAGAAGCAGGTGCAATCCCTGGATTGGGAAGATCCCCTGTAGTAGGAAATAGCAACCTGCTCCAGTGTTCTTGCCTGAAAAATCCTATGAGCAGAGGAGCCAGCTGGGCTATAGTCCATGGGGTCACAAAGACATGACTGAGTGAAAACACACACATGCATGTGCATGCATGCACGCACACATGCGCTTTTTGCGGGGAAGAGCCAAGTCCTGTTTTTTCTACTTTGAGAGGTCCTTACCACTTCTGAAAGTGAAAGTTGCTCAGTTGTGTCTGACCCCATGGACTGTAGCGAGCCAGGCTCCTCTGTCCATCGATTACCACCTCTAGCCCACAGCGAATCTCCATCAGGATTCCTCTTGGGCAGTGGTTTTCACTCCCCTTCCCTTCTTAATGGTGGTATCTTTTCCTTTTCCTGAGAAATCTTACAAGGGAACTTGTATCCCTCGCATATATCACTCAGGGGACTCTTAAACCCTATGCATCCTGACTGCTAATTTCTTTTCAGATGTGTGTCCTTTTCCCTAGTTAGATCGTCAGTACCTTGAAGGCAGGGACAGGTCTTAAACTTCTTGGTGTCCCCATAAATCTAGGTACAGAGCAGGTCCTTACTTATCAGTATTAGGCCCATGAACCATTGTCCAGCCGGGGACTGTGTGTATGGTTTGCGTCCAGACTGGACAAGAGAGGCCACTAAGGAGATTCTTGGGAATGAAGAGGCCCTCTGCCTGACTGCAGAAGGGATGCTATATTCTCTCTGGTCAAGCTGACTATTCAGAATGTTCTTTCTGAAACAGTAGCAGTCAGAAAGACCTGGGGACTCACTTGCCTGAAGCCCTGCCCAAGGCCACAGCTACCCTGGGTAGCCAGCCTGGCCTCCCCACCAACCCCAGGGCTGTAGCTGAATAGTGCCGGCCTCCTAATAAACACAGCACCAGTGCCAAGTCCTAACTCCACTGGAGAAATAGCCCTGCACCCCTCGATCCCATTAACATTTCACACCTTAATGCGGCCATATTTTTGGAAAACCGATATGAGCTGAATAGCTTATTGGTATGCAGCTCCGGGTGGGGGTAGGGGCTCCAGGGAGGGGGGTTGCTCACTGCAAAGGGGATGTAATTAAGCCTCAGAATGTTCGATGTATTCCCCAAAAGGAGGGTGTCTGGGGGTGCAAGTGTAAGAGCAATGGGCTTGTCTAGGTGGTTCGTGTGCACAAAAGCTTGACCACTGTTGGGAAGTCCCAGCACGGCTCCAAGCCCCCACCCCAGCAGGGCCACCCACTCACCCTTTGGTTCGGTAACTTTACATTTCCCAAGCAGACCCTATCAGCAGCTCTTCTCAGATAAAATACATCATCATTTGCTCCATTAGAAAATAAATGTATGGCTATATTATGGGATTTGCATTCCATTACCTTGGTTTGCATGCCATAAAACATTTATTACACCCTAGGGCTAAAGTCTTAATAATGACTGGGTGCAAGGCACTAATGTGGCGCTGGTCCTGCTCGGGAACCAGAGATTAATGCCTTTTGATGTCACCCAGCTAATAGTCGTGCTCACCAATTTGTCCCATCAGAAGACATTAGAGTCAGACCCTGTGCAGGGATTGTTGGGGACCACTGTTCAGCTTTGACTGGGAGTTGGGGCTCCTTTTTCCTGCCCCCTGCAATCTGGTCTTATTCAAAATGACCAGAATGAAATCTCAGAGCCCTTCCCGTACAGTCCCCCCACTTTCCACCCCTCTGCCATGGGCAAGTCCCCACCCCTGGGTTCGATGAAGCTACAATGAGGGTTTAAACGTCTGCTTTCCTGCCAGACACAGCAGCGGCAACGGTAGCAGCAGCAAGTGCCCAGGCATATACACACCACACACACACACACACACACACACTCAGTCATTCAAACGCATGGATACCTTTCCTTCACCTTAGGGAATGATGGAGTTCACTGTTGAATTCACCCTAGATGGAGTGAATTCAAGGCTTCCTATCACTTCCTCTTCCTCCCAGGAGACCACACCATCATCCTTCCTTGATGTAATGACAGCAGTCTTCACTCTGCCCCAATGCTATGTGGCCCACCTCATCACTGAAAAACTCATTGAAACCACCATTCTTTTAGTCACCGCCACTTAGGAGGCCAAAGGCCCCCAGCATCCTGTTGGTTAAATCTATGTCCCTCCTAGGCTGGCCCTACCCTACACCCAACCAACCTCAAGTCCCTTGGATCTCTAGTGCGGAGGTCCCGAGAGAGATAAGCCCATGCCCTGGGGGAGATTCTAGTTGTGACAGAGGGAGAAAAACACTCTACAAGGGTGTTATGGGTCTGCAAAAGTCACAGATGAAACACCGGAGGAGCACATTGCTTCTGACTCTGCACTTCTCGGAAGGTTAGTGGATAAGTTGGTGCCTAAGGGCAGAGATGGAGAGGAGGTGATATGGAGGATGGGGTTGCCCAAGAAGGGGAATGGTAGGAGCAAAGGTATGGAGGTGAGAATGCTTGGAGAATGGGAGGGGGTAGAGGAAAGATTACTCTGAAAGGATGGAGTCGGAGCAAGAAGCACTGTCACTGTGGGGCCGGACTCGGAGGGCAGGGCTGAGAGAGAGAAGGGGCTTTGTACTGAGTGCTGGGCAGGTTCCCTGGCTGGATTGGAGTGGCTGAGCTCAGAGGCAGGGAGCCCAGGCGGATGTCTCTGCTGGTCCAGATATGAGGCCGTAAAGGCTGGACTGGGGCAGGAGTGGGAAGAAAGGGATGAAGGAAGGAAGCAGTAAAGAGAAATCAAGATGAGGCTGGGAACCACCAGAGGTGGGAGAGTCTGGAGCCGCCGATGCCGCTAAGGTAGTGGTTCTTAGTGGTGCACTGCTGCCCAGGGGCTCGTTTGGGCATTTGTGGGGGTTACTTGTGGTAATAATGTTGGCATTTAGTGTGTGGGGAGGGGACCAGGATTGCGTTCTGTATACCACAATGTGCAGGACAGTCTCACACAGTGAAGAACTCTCCCTCATCCCATGTAACTTCAAAAATTCCTTCTGCACAACAAGGGAAACTATAAGCAAGGTGAAAAGACAACCTTCAGGATGGGAGAAAATAATAGCCACGAAGCAACTGACAGAGAATTAATCTCAAAAGTATACAAGCAGCTCATGCAGCTCAATACCAGGAAAGTAAATGACCCAATCAAAAAATGGGCCAAAGAACTAAACAGACATTTCTCCAAAGAAAACATACAGATGGCTAACGAACACATGAAAAGATGCTCAACATCACTCATTATCAGAGAAACGCAAATCAAAACCACAACGAGGTACCATCTCACGCCAGTCAGAATGGCTGCTATCAGAAAGTCTACAAACAATAAATGCTGGAGAGGGTGCAGAGAAAAGGGAACCCTCTTACACTGTTGGTGGGAATGCAAACTAGTGCAGCCTCTTTGGAGAACAGTATGGAGATTCCTTAAAAAACTGGTAATAGAACTGCCATACGACCCAGCAATCCCACTGCTAGGCATACGCACTGAGGAAACCAGAATTGAAAGAGACATGTGTACCCCAGTGTTCATCACAGCACTGTTTACAATAGCAAGGACATGGAAGCAGCCATCGGCAGATGAATGGATAAGAAAGCTGTGGTACATATACACAATGGAATATTACTCAGCCATTAAAAAGAATACATTTGAGTCAGTTCTAATGAGGTGGATGAAACTGGAGCCTATTGTACAGAGTGAAGTATCAGAAAGAAAAACACCAACATAGTATATTAATGCATATATATGGAATTTAGAAATATGGTAACGATTACCCTATATACGAGACAGCAAAAGAGACACAGATATAAAGAACAGACTTCTCTCTGGGAGAGAAGGCGAGGGTGGGATGATTTGAGAGAATAGCATTGAAACATGTATATTACCACATGTGAAATAGGTCACCAGTCCAGGTTCGATTCATGAGACAGGGCGCTCAGGGCTGGTACACTGGCCCTGAGGGATGGGATGGGGAGGGAGGTGGGAGGGAGGGTCAGGATGGGGGACACATGTACACCCATGGCTGATTCATGTCAATGTATGGCAAAAACCACTACAATATTGTAAAGTAATTAGCCTCCAATTAAATAAATTAAAAAAAGAGAATTCATGAGAGTTAAACATTATCACTAGAGTGACTAAATATCAGATTTTTCTGTAAAAAAAAAAAAAATTTTCCAAGCAAGTACCTGTGGACCCTGCAACCCTAGGGGCCACTACAGTAAGTTCCCAACTTACCAACTTTCAAGTTGCGAACTTTCAAATACGTGAACCTGCGTTTGCATGTCCAGTCCCGTGTTAGTTCATGTGGTTAGTTCTGGCGTACGTGGTCACATGCACGCCTCCTCTCTAAGTGGCTGTGCTTTTGTGTACTTACCGGTACTGTGGCTTTGCAGTGCAAGGAGCTTAATGGTGAGGAGCTGATAGAATTGGAGGCCCTGAGAGGATTAGAGAAAGGACAAAGAGAGACAAGAGGAAGAAGTCCCTGAAGAACCAAAGAGGTTCACAATGCAGGAAATGGCAAGGGGTTTTCTTTACTTGAGGAGGCACTGTTAGTTTTTCAGGCACAGGACCCAGACGTGGAATGGTACATAAAAGTGCAGCAGGCATTCAAAGAATGCAGTCCAGTGCTACTGAGTCATCAATGAGGAGGAAAAAAAAAAGCTACTACCCAGACATCCCTGGATCATTTTTTCAAGAGGGTAGGTAGAATTGAATCCAGTAAGGAACCAGAACCTGGGCCATTAACGTCAGGCATGAGTGAGATTGCGGGTTGCCCTCCGTCTGTGGCTGATGATCCTTCAGCCCTACCATCTCCCACCTTGTTCCCCTCCTCCAGTCGGTAACTCTTCTTGCTTCTTCACTTGATGCTAGCCCCTGTATGCCAGCTGTCGTACCGTCCTACTATACTTTTCAAGGTTCTGTAAGATTAAATATGTTTTTATTTTCTGTGCTTTTTTAAAATATTTGTGTGAAAAGTATCATAAACCTATTTCAGTACAGCAATATATAGACAGTTGTATTAGTTAGGGTGCCTAGGCTAATTTTGTTGGACTTAAGAACAAATTAGACTTACAAATGTGCCCTTGGAACAGAATTCATTCATACATAGGGGACTAACTGTATTCACTTGTGTGATGAAGTAAATGATTGTGCAGTGCCCAACCTGTACAACCGGCAATTGGTCCTAGGTGTGACATTGATCCTGGTGGAAAAATTTGTTTACAATGACATGAGTCTAAATCCAGCTTTGTTTTACATACATACACAGAATATCTTTGCATGGTTTTAATATACTCTGAATTTTCTAGGAATGGAACTCCCATGACAACTGAGGGGACAATTGTCTTCTGTTCTGAATCTCTGTACTGAACTTTACCAAGAGTTGGTCACCATTTCAGAAACCGCTGTTCATAATGGGCACAGTACTCATGGCCCTTAAGTCACCAGCACACCCCTCTCCATGGCCAGAGGCACTGACAGCCATCCCCTCATGTGGTTTCATGTTTAGGTGTAGGTATTTGACTTCCTTATTGTTGCTGAGCATTTACATATTGAAATATATATTATTTTATTGTAAGTTACTTTGATTTCTCCTTTATATTATAGTTGGGTCAATATATTGATTTTTTGGAAATTATGTGGATAGATTGGTTATATTATCTCTGCTTTCCATCCTGGGATAGTAAATGAGGCGTGACAAACTTGATAATAAAAGGAGGCTGTGGGTCTGATCGGCTGAGAGCTACAGTTGGGAGAATTCCAGCCTTCTCCAAGAAGCCTGTCTGGCCACTTTAATCCCACAGTCCCACTGAAGCCTCCTTTTCTGCCTTCCTAAATGAAGTTCTTTGTTAGATCTATTTTCTACTTCTTTCCATGATTGTCATCTCCTGAACAATCTTGTCAACTGTGTTCCCATAAACACAGTTTATATATTTTTAACCTCCCCAGAGACAACCTTGCAGGGATCACTCTTTATGGCCCTACCCAGGCTCTGAAGAGAGGAGCCTTGCTGACTGAAGTGTACAACTCAGGTAGAGATGAGGCTCCTGTGGGTCAACACAAGAAAAGGGGCATCCGCTGCAAGTAACGCAAAATTCAGAAAACCCCATCACTCAGCGTGAGAGAGACCCTTGACTCTAGAATAGAAATTTCACAAGTCTCGTCAGTGTAAAGACTGATTTGTGTGTGTGCTAAGCTGCTTCAGTCATGTCCGACTCTTTGCGACCCTGTGTGCTGTAGCCCGCCAGATTCCTCCTTTCATGAGATTCTCCAGGTAAGAATACTGAACTGGGTTGCCATTTCCTCCTCCAGGGGATCTTCCCTGTCCCAGGGATCAAACCCATGTCTCTTATGTCACCTGCATTGGAAGGCGAGTTCTTTATGACTAACACCACCAAAGGCTGATTAGGGGGGAAAAAATTAGTGTGAAATCACGGAAAAAACAAACAAGCCACCCCAGTTCTGGGATCGTTGGAAAACAATGTATCGGCAGTTCAAAGACTGGACATGTTGAGGACTTGAAAAAAAAATCTGATGTGGTGAGATAGTAACTTCAAAGCGACTTGTGCAGGCAAAGAGGCTTCCTTTGTAGATGGGAAGATTGGTCAAGCACAGAGACAGGGTTTAGATAAGTTAATGGATGACAGGATCGTCAAGGGTGATTAAGGGGAACTTGGCTCCTCTGGAGGTAAGCGGTGTCCTGGCGTCCTCACCTGAGGTGGACAATGAACCTGGGCCCTGGAAGGAAGGAGGCAACGCCGGGGTCTCAGTTATTTCTAGGGGTCCCCTGAAAGGATGCAACAATCTACTTCCATTTTTTAAAAAGAAAAGAATAAAAAGAGAGGTGGTTAGATCACACACAGTCTGAGTCTTTAGAAAGAGGTTTTTTTTGTGTGTGTGTGGGTATTTCAGTTCAGGGGAAGCATGAGACAGAACTCAATGGGAGTGCAGAGGGTGTCCAGAATTCCTAATGTAGTTGATGTCATCACTGAAGTTCTAGGACTCAGACTGCCTGTGTTCACATCCTGGCTCCATCGTTGAGTAGCTGGGTGACCTTAGCAAGTTACCTAACTTCCCTGTGCCTCACTTTTATCCCATAAAATGGACATAATGGTATTGTTACCAAACTCAACCGCTCACCACTTGAAAGCCAACACTCAAGAGACTAGGGTTCACAGGAAAGGAAAGTTTGCTTTATTCAGGAGGCTGGCAACCTGGGGAGAAGGTAGACTTGTGTACAGAGGCCAACACCCCATTACTGATCAGGGGTCAAGAGCTTTTAAAGAAGAGTTTCAGGGGTGCAGCAAAGTGAATCAGTTATACATGTATATACATCCACTCTTTTTTAGATTCTTTTCCCATATAGACCATTAGAGTATTGAGTAGGGTTCCCTGTGCTATACAGTAGGTCCTTATTAGTTAATATGTCTTATATGTGAAAGTGAAAGTGAAAGTTGCTCAGTCGTGTCTGACTCTTTGTGACTCCATGGATGGATAGTTCATGGAATTCTATAGGCCAGAATACTGAAGTGGGTAGCTGTTCCCTTCTTCAAGGTGTCTTCCCAACCCAGGGATCGAACCCAGGTCTCCCAGCTCTCTCTCTTATATATAGTGTGTATACATCAATCTCAATCTTCCAGTTTGTCCTTCCCTCCACCCTTAGCCTCTAGTAGCCATAAGTTTGCTTCCGACATTTGAGACTGTTTCTGCTTTGTAGGTAAGTTCATTTGTATGCATTTTTTAAGATTCCGCATACAAACTGTCTTTCTCAAACTTCAAACATTGTAAATCAACTATACTCCAATAAAAGATTTTTAAAAATCAATCAATGTAATTAACTATATTAGCAAACTGAAAAATAAAAACAAACCATGGTATAAAAAGAAAAAAAGAGGAGCTTAAGGGTGTGGAATGACACAGTTCTGATAATCATCTTGAAATCGGTCTTGCAGTAGATCTGCATTATCTTGCTTGTTTTAGGTACAGTTAATCTTCAGTTCCAGGGTCAGTTTGTTTCCATTTCCTTGGGGCCCTTTCTTGGAATTGTGTACCATGGAGCAGCTTATGTCACAGCTGCAGCCCAGTCACCATGTAGCTAACTTCTTCCACCTGGCGGGAGTTTCCATATCTGCAAAACAGCTTAAAGGAAAGGGCTCAGAATATTATCTACAGCCCTTGAGGGGAAATGAGAAGTCCTTGACTTTGTTTAGTGGTTAACTATTATTATTTTGTCTTGTTTGACTGTTTTCCTTTCTTTCTGCATTTTCTCACTTCTCTGATTAAATTTATTCTTTGGCTAAAGTTTCTCAACAGACAGGAGGCATGGCGGGGGTGGGGGAATGGGGGTGGAGCGGGAATCTGTCCTGGGAAGGCCTGTTAAGGTCCTGTTCCATTACAGGATTACTTTACTGAGTTGTGAAGATAAAAGTAGTTACCATGATATATGAAAATGTTTAGAACAGCACATGGTATATGTAGTGTTTGATACACATGTGTGACAGTTGTTCTTATTACTGCTGAGAACAGGGCCAAGCCTCATTAGCCCCACCTCCCTCCCTACGATGAACCGATGAAGTGTGGCTCTGGGGAGCCAAGGGAGGAGCTGGGAGTCAGAGAAGTCAAGGCATGGAGGTCAAGTGCCTTGGCCCTGGTTCTCTAAGCACTGTCTAGAGTAGCAAAGGCATTAGAAGTGGAGGTTAGCCCCTTGGCCTCAAAGATTCAGCTCAGTAGGGGGCAAAGAGTGACTGTGTGCCCCCAAAACATTGGATTGGAGAATGTGGCACTCAGGAGGGGGACTCTCTCTGGTTTCATCTCTTATGTATGAGCCATTGCTTAGAAGCAATCCTATTGAGAGGGTTGCTGAATCCTAGATTCAGGGGAGAAAGTGCCAGGATGGCTGGAGGGGATGAAACCCAGGCAGCTCATAAGAGCCTGGGTCCCTGGATGCAGCAGGGTGGGGAAAGGCAAGCATCCTGACTTCTCATTCCTCCTCTGCCAGGCTCAATGGCCCCAAGTGTGTTATCCCACTTACCCTCTCGCCTGTTTCTCCCTGTATAAATGCCGTAGAGGGCATTGTTTCCCAAGGGTGCTAGGGAACTGTAGGACTTTAGACCTGTAAGGGGTCCTAGAGGGTACAGCAGACACTGCCAGTACCCACCCCATCCCCTCGTCTTTACCACATGGGTGCTCTGAGCCTGACTTCTGGCTCCAGCATCTGCAGTTCTTTGCCCGAGAGTTTTCTCCAGCCACTGATGCACCTTTGTGTGCAGCAGCTCAGAAGCAGCTCTCCACCAGAGACCAACAGGATCATTGTATAAATATCCTAGCTCCTCCAGCCCATGGATGGGAATGGCTCTGAGATGTTGTCCTATGTTGTCCCCCAGAATGTCCCCAGTGGGAGTGAGCTCCAGGTACCCACAGGACTAACTTGCTTCATAACTCACCCCTTATCCTTTTCTTCCCTTTCCTGATTCACTTTCCTACTCCTGGGGTCACCTCCCAAATAAGCTACCTGCCCAAAGCTTCATCTCAGTGTCTGCTTCTGCTGCACTAAGGCAGAGGTTATCTGGCTGAACGACTTGGGGTTACTGAAGTGAGATAATCACCAGAACACGCTTGCCTGTGTGCAGGGAGTAATAAATGCCCACCTAGCAGGGCCCAGGGCCAGAAAGCATCAGAACATTTGCATCATTAGGAAGACGTCCCTCCCTCCGCTCAGGAAATGATCATCCCTCCATCCCCAATCTGGGGAATCTTGTTGGAGGCAAAAGCTCTATAGTGAGACCTCCTTCTGGCTTCCCTCTCACCAGCCGTCTGTTCCTAATAACCCCACCCACGCACTGGAGCCTCTCTGGCTTGATAGTGCAGGACGCTGTCACTTGAAATTAATTGCAACTAATTAAAAATGATCCGGTTAGGACAATTGCACAATGGCGCTCCGGAGACCGCTTCATTCCCAGAGGTTCGGTGGCGTTTGCGGCTGCCGCAGCCCCAGTGGGCCATACAGGGCCATACATCATCATGTCATTTTACATTGTTATTTCTCTGAAAGCAGCAATTTAAAAGAGTCTCAGATGAACCTTGAGCAACTTCGCACTAAAAAGAAAAATGTTACTGTCCGAGATCTGTAAAATAGGCTATCCTAACATATAGGCTCAAAGAGGCTGCTTGACATGAAAAGCGGCCTTAAGTTTGTGCTGTGATTTGCATATAATATATAATGTTGTAGTAAAAGGAACCCACAAAGCAGGCAGTGGCTGTGAACCATCGATCCTCAGCCTCTTTGTTCAAACTGGGTCACCTACTGTTCCCAGTTATTATTTTATCATGGCCATTCCTCATGTGAGGAGACGGGGTGGCACCTAATCCACTGAGTTCTAGGCACTGCCGTCTCTCCGCCATACTAGTGGGAGACCCTGGGTCCTTCTGGAGTCTGACTCTGGAAGCATTGCAAGTCCCAAGTTGCCCTGTCGCTTTCCAAGCTGATGCCACTAGGACAAGAGGCAGTTGGGAGACTTGGAAGTCCTGCTGAGCAACCTAGCAGACCCCCGCATCTCATTTCAAGGAAACCTAGACAGCCCAGTAGTGAATTGTGAGCCTATGTATTTGGGCTACAAACCTCTCCTTTCAAGCCCTCAGCCGCCTCACCTCACTTTTGTGGGCTCCATGGCACCAAACCTCTCCACATCTACACGGCAGGGGAAAAGCAGGCATTTGAACAGAAAAGGGTACGTCAGAAAAAAGCATCTTCCAAAGTTATTTTTCTAATGCTCTGGTTCATTCTGCAATTTTTAAAAAATGAGGTGACTTTCTAGGGTACTAACAAAAATAAACCTCTGCAAAAGAGAAAAAGAAGTTCGAAAATTAAAAATCAAGATCTTTAAAGTTAAAGGGCTAGGAGAAATGTAAGAGACTACACAGATGAGAGGGGAAAAAATGGCAAGCGGGTATGCATACCAAATTTTATGTAATTACTAAAATTGGGCTCTGGGCTTCCTGGACACCAGAGCAAAAATGGAAAATAAGAAACATGATTAATTATCAATGTCAAGTGATCCTTAAAACAAGCGAACCAGCTCCTTAGAAGAAACAAGACATTTTTTTGCTTGGATCTCGTGTGGGTCATGCAGTGGTCACTATCCTCATGGCATCCTGGTGGCTGAGGCAGGGGCAAGGCTTGTGAAGACCTCTGCATTGGAAATTGGGGCCATAATCTGGTGAAGTCATCTCTCTGGGAGATCCAGGAGATGAGGATTAAATGTGCAGTTCACCATTGGCTGGCTTTATTCAGGGATAAGACATAGGTACTACAGGAATGCAGGGACTAATCCCAGCCTCAAATACTATATGACACACTCATATGTGGAATCTAATTTTAAAAAATGATACAAATGAACTTATTTACAAGACAAAAATAGACCCACAGACATAGAAAACAAATTTACGGTTACCAAAGCAGAAAGTGGGGAGGGGATGGGGATAAATTACAGATCAGGGATTAACATATACACACATCCCCAAATTACTCTCCATGAATAGTGTTTCTTTATAGCAGCTCTTCTTTTTTCCTTTAGCATCTTTTTTTTTTTTTTAATTTAAGTATAGTTGATTTATAGTGTTGTATTAGTTTAAGGTGTATAGCACAAAGATTCAATTAAACATATATATACACACATATATATATAGTATGTATACATATTCTTTTTCAGATTCTCTTTCCTTATAGGTTATTAAAAATATTGATTATAGTTTCCAATGCTATATAGGAGGTCCTTGTTGTTTATTTTATAAATGGTAGTGTGTATATGTTAATCCCAAATTCCTAATTTATCCCCATCCCCTCCCCGCTTTCCGCTTTGGTAACCGTAAATTTGTTTTCTATGTCTGTGGGTCTATCTTTGTTTTGTAAATAAGTTCATTTGTATCATTTTTTAAAATTAAATTCCACATATGAGTGTGTCATATAGTATTTGTCTTCCTCTGTCTGACTTACTTCAATTAGTATCATAATCTCAAGGTTCATCCATGTTGCTGCAAATGGCATTATTTTGTTCTTTTTAATGGTGAATAATATCCATTGTTTATATGTACCACCTCTTCTCTTTTAAAAATTTATTTTTTTTATTGAAGGATAATTGCTTTATAGAATTTTGTTCTTTTCTGTCAAACCTCAACATGAATCAGCCATAGGTATATATATATCCCCTCCTTTTTGAACCTCCCTCCCCATCCCACCCCTCTAAATTGATATAGGTTGATCTATGCCAAAGCCTTTGACTGTGTGGATCACAATAAACTGTGAAAAATTCTGAAAGAGATGGGAATACCAGACCACCTGACCGACCTCTTGAAAAACCTATATGCAGGTCAGGAAGCAACAGTTAAAACTGGACATGGACCAACAGACTGGTTCCAAATAGGAAAAGGAGTATGTCAAGGCTGTATATTGTCACCCTGCTTATTTAACTTATATGCACAGTACATCATGAGAAACGCTGGGCTGGAAGAAGCACAAGCTGGAATCAAGATTGCCGGGAGAAATATCAATAACCTCAGATATGCAGATGACACCCCCCTTATGGCAGAAAGTGAAGAGGAACTGAAAAGCCTCTTGATGAAAGTGAAAGAGGAGAGTGAAAAAGTTGGCTTAAAGCTCAACATTCAGTGCTCGCTTCGGCAGCACATATACTAAAATTGGAACCAATGAGGTACCATTACACGCCAGTCAGGATGGCTGCTATCCAAAAGTCTACAAGCAATAAATGCTGGAGAGGGTGTGGAGAAAAGGGAACCCTCTTACACTGTTGATGGGAATGCAAACTAGTACAGCCGCTATGGAAAACAGTGTGGAGATTTCTTAAAAAACTGGAAATAGAACTGCCATATGACCCAGCAATCCCACTTCTGGGATACACACTGAGGAAACCAGATCTGAAAGAGACACGTGCACCCCAATGTTCATCGCAGCACTGTTTATAATAGCCAGGACATGGAAGCAACCTAGATGCCCATCAGCAGATGAATGGATAAGGAAGCTGTGGTACATATACACCATGGAATATTACTCAAAAAAAAAAAGAATTCATTTGAACCAGTTCTAATGAGATGGATGAAACTGGAGCCCATTATACAGAGTGAAGTAAGCCAGAAAGATAAAGAACATTACAGCATACTAACACATATATATGGAATTTAGAAAGATGGTAACGATAACCCTATATGCAAAACAGAAAAACAGACACAGAAATACAGAACAGACTTTTGAACTCTGTGGGAGAATGTGAGGGTGGGATGTTTCAAAAGAACAGCATGTATATTATCTATGGTGAAACAGATCACCAGCCCAGGTGGGATGCATGAGACAAGTGCTCGGGCCTGGTGCACTGGGAAGACCCAGAGGAATCGGGTGGAGAGGGAGGTGGGAGGGGGGATCGGGATGGGGAATACGTGTAAATCTATGGCTGATTCATATCAATGTATGACAAAACCCACTGAAAAAATAAATAAATAAAGGGGGAAAAAAAAAACTCAACATTCAGAAAACTAAGATCATGGCATCCGGTCCCATCACTTCATGGGAAATAGATGGGGAAACAGTGGAAGCAGTGTCAGACTTTATTTTTTGGGGGGCTCCAAAATCACTGCAGATGGTGATCACAGCCATGAAATTAAAAGATGCTTACTCCTTGGAAGGAAAGTTATGACCAACCTAGATGGCATGTTAAAAAGCAGAGACGTTACTTTGCCAACAAAGGTCCGTCTGGTCAAGGCTATGGTTTTTCCAGTGGTCATGTATGGATGTGAGAGCTGGACAGTGTAGAAAGCTGAGTGCCAAAGAATTGATGCTTATGAACTGTGGTGTTGGAGAAGAATCTTGAGAGTCCCTTGGACTGCAAGGAGATCCAACCAGTCCATCCTAAAGGAGATCCGTCCTGGGTGTTCATTGGAAGGACTGATGCTTCCAATACTGAAGCTGAAACTCCAATACTTTGGCCACCTCATGTGAAGAGTTGACTCATTGGAAAAGACCCTGATGCTGGGAGGGATTGGGGGCAGGAGGAGAAAGGGACGACCGAGGATGAGATGGCTGGATGGCATCACTGACCTGATGGACATAAGTGTGAGTAAACTCCAGGAGTTGGTGATGGATAGGGAGGCCTGGCGTGCTGTGATTCATGGGGTCGCAATGAGTCGGATATGACTGAGTGACTGAACTGAACTGAGGCTGAATGATAGTCTGTTGTTTATATGTACCACCTCTTCTTTATCCATTCATCTGTCAATGGACATTTAGGTTGCATCCATGTCTTGGTTATTGTATATAATGGTGCAATGAACATTGGGGTGCATATATCTTTTTGAATTATAATTTTCTCCTTACTATCATTATGTATTATTTGGGAGTTTTAAAAATAATTTTTTAAAAGTCAAGAAAACAATGCAATTTTGTTAAGAAGAATGAAGCATATCAGTGTTACTGAAAAAGTAAGATGGGAAGAGAAAATCTGGGTAAATGTAGATCAGATGTCTAAAAGTGGTTGTCTTGGGGAGCTAAGATTATAGAAGACTTTCATTTTCAAGTTAATCCTTTCTGTAATATTTTTATAATAGATATTTCAAAACAATTTTTTTTTAATGGCTGCACTGGATCTTTGTTGCACTGCACAGGCTTCTCATTGTGGTGGCTTCTCTTGTTGCAGAGCACAGGCTCTAGGACACGGGCTTCAGTAGTTGTGGCTCTCAGGCTTAGTTGCCCTGCAGTATGTGGGGATCTTCCTGGACTAGGGATCAAACCCATGTCCCCTGCATTGGTAGGAAGATTCTTAACCACTGAACCACTAGGGAAATACCAGTATTTATATATTTTTAAGTTACTGTAATAATAATAATTTAAAAAGCAACATTTTAAGTCAACCTGGGGGATTGTCAGATTGACTACCTTTTATGAAAATTAAGAAACCTAATCAAGACTTATCCAAATGAATGGGTACCCTACTTCTGTTGGGCAGTGAGCCAGAAGAGAATCTGTAAGAAAGATAAGAATTTTTCTCAAGGAAACAGTAGCTGTCTGTTCTGGCACACAAGATGAATGATCCCCACTCTGGCCTCTCAGAGTACTGATGCTTACCTGGGTTGGAGCTTATGGCAAAATCCAGAGGCTGGTGTGGTTCTGAAAAAAATCACACTTAAAAATTATTGTTGTTTCATGGTAAAATAATATATTTGAATTATTACTTAATTTTTAACATTCTGGCTATTTCCTTCTCTTTGTCTCTCCCCGACTCCCTCTCTTTTCAAGGTAGCCTGTTCTATACTGCGTGCCTCAGGGAAGAGAGGGAAGGAAAAAAAAAGGCTCATCCTTGCTTTTGACTTTCAAAGACTTAGGGACAAAGACCCAGGGAAAGAAAAAATAATGATCAGAGAGACTATCTTACTCTCAAGAGTAGAAAATGGGGAAACAGGAGGATTAGAGGGGAGGATGCTAGGAGGTTTGAGGCTGATGCTGGTGGTGCAGAGACAGCCTCTAGGGAGCTCAGAACTTCCTCTCAGAGAAGATGAATCAACACCCTGGTCCACAGCCTCCGTCTAAGGGCTGGGAGGGGCTTCAGGAAAGTCCTGGAGTCCTGCAGGGCTTCAGGAGAGGGTAGCTCCCACTTCTCTCTCTAGGCAACTGTTTTAGTCTTTTCTCTCACTGTCAAACATCTTTTCTTGTTCCTCTTTCTGGTTGGCTGAACATGCTGCTTCCAGGTTTCCTGCCTTGATTTAACACCCAGAGCCAGGCTGACTTCTCTCTTGATTCTCTAACCCTTGCTCCTGGAGCCATCTGTGATTGGCCTAGCTTGGATCAGGTGCCCAACAGGCATCCCCAGGCACCCCTGGACCATTCTGCTGTTTTTAGGGGCTGAGATCTCTGTTGCAGTCACATTTGGTGTCAGCTTTCCCTTTAACCCAGTCCTGACTTCCTAGTTTCCTTACAGGTGGCACTTCCCCATAAACCTGCTATGTGCAGCTCTCCATCATCTCAGCATCTATTTCCAATCTAAGATACTTGCCTTGCAGACTTTGTCCCTATAGGATATCTGGGGTCAACACTAAGGGCTGTGGTCACTTACCTGTCTGGAAAGTGCTTCCTTGGAAAGCGAGGGGGCTCCAAACACCATTCCACATCAGTAGACAGTGGGAGATTGAGGGAAAAGCACTGGGATGAGAGAGTTTGGGAGCCCTGGGTTCTGCCATTGGTGAACTGTGTGACTTGGCCAGTCAGTTACTCCTCTGACTCACAAGTTTCTCAAATGCAAAACAAGGATAGGAATTTCCCACCTCATAGGGTTAATTCAGAGTTCATTTAGAGGATCTAAGTAAATGGGTCTCTAACAGTGCTTGGCACAAAGTAGAAATATGATACATATGTGAAAAGGTTGGCTTTCAGAACTTCCTGCCCATCTCCATACCTTCCTCCCTCTGTCCCCACACCCATCCCACTCTTTCATACCAGGACAGGTGTGGCCATCAGCAGAAGGACCACATGACCCTCACCAGGAACCTATAGCTTCATGACCTGTTATCACTTTCTTTGGCACGCTGCAGAGACTTTGCATACATTGTATGCATGTTAAGTTATTCTGAAAAAACAAGTCATAGTGTGTCATGTTCTCTGCTCAGAAGGCTTCCCATCCCACTTAGGATCTAGCACGCTGGCCCTATTGTCATTCTGATCCTTTTCTGCTCTTCATCCTCTCACTTTCTCTAGCCATATTTGTCTCCTAGCTATGTGTCAAACACACTAGGCATATTGCCACCCCAGGGCCTTTGCACACACCACTCCCTCTGGCTGCAGTGCTCTTCCACCTGGCTCAGTCTCTCACACCTTCAGGTTCTTACATAAAGTCAGTGAGACCTTTCCCGACATCCCCATCCCCATTTAAAATAGCAAATTTTATTTGCATTAAATAAAATTTAATTTTAGCATTGCCTCTTAACATTGCCTTAGCATTGCCTCTCCCCTCTCTACTTTAGCGCTCGTTAACATCTGACATGCCTTGTATTTTATTTATTCATTGTTTATCTTTATTAGAATGTAGACTCCATGACGGGGAAGGCAATGGCACCCCACTCCAGTACTCTTGCCTGGAAAATGCCATGGACAGAGGAGCCTGGTAGGCTACACTCCATGGGGTCGTGAAGAGTCGAACATGACTGAGCGACTTCACTTTCACTTTTCACTTTCATGCATTGGAGAAGGAAATGGCAGCCCACTCCAGTGTTCTTGCCTGGAGAATCCCAGGGACGGGAGCCTGGTGGGCTGCTGTCTATGGGGTCACACAGAGTTGGACATGACTGACATGACTTAGCAGCAGCAGACTCCATGAGGACAGGGCATTTTGCCCATTTTATTCTCTACTATGGCCCGTGACAGTATCTGGCATTCTATAAATGCTTAGTATAATTTTGTTAAATGAATGAATGAATGTGTTTACAGGCACTTGAAACTGAAGAGAGCAAGCCTACTATTGAAAGCAATGGTAAATCAGTGTCAGCCCATGGGAAATGAGGGACAAAAGACCCAAGCTTAGCTAGAATCTCTAAGGTTTCTTGCCAGGCCAAAGCAGGAGCCAGGCTCTGCCCTGCTGCACCTGCCTGAGAGTGTGTTGCGGGCAGGAGCCACCTGTCTGTTAGCTGAGTGTCCGCCTTAGTCCCTAGCAGGTAGCAGATGCTCAGTGAATGTTTGCTGGTTATGCCAATGCATCAGGGTGCTGGGAGCCGAGGGGCAGTAGCTATGCCTTTGGTCACAGAGGAAAAGATGCTGATATATTCACCTGCCTCTTATCTCAGCCCTTGGCATTGGCCAGTGTTTCCCAACGTGTGTTCTGTAGAACCCCAGTGCTAATTCGTGTTATGGATGCCAATAGGTGTTAAGTGGGAAAAGTGTTTTATGGTCAAAACAAACTTGAGAAATGCTGGATTAAATAACGTAAAACAAGTTTCCTGACTTTGGGACTCTTAAGAGCCTTTAATATGTCAATATAAATTATAAATCCAAGAGGGGGCTTATATTTTGAAAATGTTTCCATACTTATCTGACCACAAAACACATTTTTCAAAGAGAGTGGGGTTCCACTGAGTTTTCTTTGGGAAACACTGACCTGGCTCACACCTCTCAGACACAGGAGAGATTTGGGAGGAAATCTAGTGCATCACACCCTCTTCACAGAGGAGGCAAGAGAGGCGAAGACCAAAGAGGTATAAATGGATGGATTGCAGTAAACACAGCGAGCTGGGTTCTGAGCTAAAATTCAGCTCTGGTCTCCAGGACACTTGCTGCCTTTCGTTGTAACTTCTATGGTTCTGAACTCTGGCTTGTCAGGCCCACTTTGCTTACTTGCACTCTCAGAGTCACAGAGACTAGGAATAGGAAGGCCCTCAGAGACATGGAAGTTCCACTCCTAACCTCACTGCCTGTTTGTGACCCCAGCTTCCTGGCCATGACCCACCTCTGGGTTTGTAACGTGTACCCGGCTATCCAGTGCTCCTCACCAACACCTCCCCCTCTGCCCATCAACCCTGGTTTTCAAAGTGTGGCCCCAGGACCAGCAACATCAGTACCATCTGAGAACTTGCTAGAAATACAATTCTTTGACCTAACCTCGGACTTACTGAATAAGAAACTCAGGAGGCAGAGGCCAGCAATCTGTGTTTTAAAAAGCCCTCAGGTGGTGCTTCTTTTTAATTTTATTGGATTATAGTTAATTTACAATTTTGTGTGAGTTCTGGTGGACAGCAAATTGATTCAGTTATAGATATACATATATTCATTCTTTTTCAGATTCTTTCCCCATATAGGTTATGGAAGAATATTGAGTAGAGTTCCCTGTGCTGTATAGCAGGTCCTTGTTAGTTACCTGTTTTATATATGTGTGTATATATATATATAAAATATATATAAAAATATTACACACTACATACATAAATGTATATATGTGTGTGTGTAGTGTGTATGTTAATCCCATAGTGTGTATGTTGATCCCCAGCTCCTAGTTTATCCTTCCCCCCAGCCCATGTTTCCTCTTTCATAAACATAAGTTTGTTTTCATTATCTATATTTATAAAACAGAACTTATTTTCTGCTTTGTAAATAAGTTCATTTGCATCATTTTTCAAAATTAGATTCCATGTATGAGTGATGTCATGTAATAGCTGTCTTTCTCTTGTCTGACTTCACTTTAGTATGATAATCTCTAGATCCATGCATGTTGCTGAAAATGGCATTATTTCATTCTTTTTTGTGGCCAAGTAATATTCCATTGTATATATGCACCACACCTTCTTTATCCGTTCTTCTGTTGATGGGCATTTAGGTTGTGTCCACGTCTTGGCTACTGTAAATAGTGCTGCCATGAACTTAGGGGTCCATGTATCTTTTTGAATGATGATTTTCTCTGGATACATGCCCAAGATTGGGATTGTTGGATCACATGGTAGTTCTATTTTTAGTTTTTTTTTTTTTTTTCCAAGGAGCCTCCATACTATTCTGTATAGTGGTTGTACCAATTTGCCCTTAGATGCTTTTGACTCACATTGAGGTTTACCAACCGCTGCTCTCAGCTGGCTGACTGCTCAAGCAGCTGAGAGAAAGGCCTTTTCTTAACCTCCAGGCCCTCCAGTAAGCAGAGCAGACACCTTCTCTTTTCTCAGTAAGGGTCATGGAAAACTCCAGACACAAAATCTTTTTTAGAGATTCCTGTAGTTCAGTGGGTTCCAACCACTTGAACTCGGTGCCCTGAAGTGAACCTAAGCCCTGAAATTAATTTATATCAGCCCCATTTTATTAGTTGGTCTAACTGATAGATACAATTTTATAAAACAGCCCTGGGTTGGAGGTGGTTCCGGGCTGAGTTGCATCTGTCAACACAGTCAGCAGCCCCTCTGAAAGAAATCACGGTGGGAGGACGGCTGTGCTTGGCCTGCTTTGAGGGATCTGGACATGGCTGAGGCTTACCTCAGTCCCCTCAAGCCGAGGTGGGACCCTTTCAGTGCACCAGGAGAAGTGCTTCAGTTGGATTTAGTAACTCAGTTCTGGGACATTTTCCTCTCAAATCTATCTGCTTCCTATATTTCCCTCCAGGCTGATGTGGGCCTGACTCAATGGTGACCTCAGGGTTGCTGCACTGAATAATTCTCAGGAATGCCATTGTGTGCAATGCAAAGTCTATGTGGCCAGAAGTGGTGGTCCTCAGACCCCTATTCTCTTCCTTCAGAGAGAGGATAACCCCTCTTCCTGCTCTCCACCCACTCCTCGTTCTTCAGGTGAACGGGAAGGCCTTCAGAAGGGCCCATTGGAAGGTTGGCTGAGAGAAGGGGGGGTGGTTCTATCTGCTTGCTTCTGAGAGACGCAGCCGTGAAAGTCTCCATGTTGCATCTCCTGTCATGGGGAGAGTATTGGTCACCCACTCACTCATTCACTCACTGACTCACTCACTCAGCCCGGGCAGCAGAGCCAGCTGCTGTGGCAGCCCTCCATCCATCCTCGTCATTCAGGGGCCTCTGAAAGTGCGCCTGTCAATATAATGCACGGCCTGTTGAGGGGAAGTGACATTTTGAATAGTGGACACTTTTCCAGGAGCATTCATCCTGGGTCAGCCTCATGATAAATAAACACGTGTGGCGTCTGGAGTCAGCAGGCAGGATACAGTGACCGAGACGCCGGCCCAGATGCACATACCATAAGGCTGCGCTGATGGGGTAGAGGTAGGATGTGAGAGCAGGGGGAGAGGGAAGGCTCTGGGAGCCGACTTGGGGAAGAATTTATCTCCCTTCTTCCTGGCACCGCCGGGGGAAACAGGAAGCAAAGGGAGCTTCAATTTCCCTTTATCCCTGAACCACCAGAGGGGGGTTCCCATCACCCGCTTTGCTCCTCACCTGTCCACCCCCCTGCAAGAAGAACCCCAGTCCCTATCTTAATTACCCCTAACAGTGTCCTAAACAAAGTATTTATAAGGCTTACTGCGTTTGTCTTCCCATTCCTATTAATAAAGTCTGGGAATGGAGGGAAGAAATATGGGTGGGTGACAGAGTTTTTAATGGTGCCTCACCTTAAATGCATTTTAAAATATGTAAATCAATAAAAAAATTATTTGTAATAGCAGCCTAAGAGTGCTGGTTAGCCTGGCGCGGAGTGAAATGCATGCTACAAGCCCTATTACCATACATCCTGGGAGCTGTAGTTAGGATTAATCTGTCAAAGGGGATGGTTTAGTGTTGATGAATATGACATGTGACCATTAACGATGTTGATTTTATCTCCCGAGATTAGCATGATTTACTTCGGATGGATAATAATGTCATTTGCTTGATGCAGTAGATCTGTTTACGAGCTGATTAAATTGTAAGGCCTTGCCTCATTTCACGCTATTTGGTTTACAGCTTCATTACCACAATCACAAAAGCTGGGGAAATGTCCCACATTCCATGTCACAATAAATCACTGCTTCCCGTTGCTGGGATGGATTTTAGCAGTTCTGCCCAGCACGGACCATTCTTGGCTCCCTACTAATCTGTGATCCAGAATACATTAGGGGGATCTTCAGGAACACTGGAATGAGAAGGGGCAGGAATCCTCTTGGATCTTTTAATTGAGATTAAGGAAGTCCTTGAGTAATTAGCTGTAACAAATTAGCTTATCATTTAGACAGTGAAGTCACTGTTTTTGTTGCAGGGACGATTACCATAAATACACAGAAAAGTGATGCTTAATGAATCGGAGGGATGCTCATAAGCAAATTTCATTTTCACCCTGTTATCCTTTGCTCTGGGAGAGGGGTGACCTGGATGCAAGGTGTGTGTGGGGAGTGTGTGCGTTAGATTCTCAACCCTGCCATGCTTCTTCAAAGTGGACAGGGTGGGCCTGTGCACCACGCACCCACAGCAGAGCCCTGGCCGCCTCAGCACCTTGGGGTGGGGTGTGCTGACGCAGAGGGAAGAGTGGAGGGCACCTGGGTCAGAAGAGAAGCGTGTAAATCACAGACCTGTTCATGCCAACTCTGCATCCAGAGTGACCTGGCAGCGGGCTTCTCTACTCTGTGTGTAGGAGAAGGAGGGGGCACGTGGAATGGAAAAGACAGAGCCCTTTACCCCTCAAGAAGCTGGGGAGGCAGAAAACAGGCTGGAATGACTGTGTTTCTAATAACACCATTTCTAATAACATCTAAGACTTTTTGAGTTCTTAGTAAATGCCAGGTCTTATTCTCACCACAGAGACCACTCTGTGAGGTTGGGATTATTATTCTCACCGCATGTTATAGATGAAGAGATGGAGCCTCTGTGGGAGGTTAAACACATGCCTAAGGTCACAGAGCTGGTCAGAGCAGAGGCGGAATTTGAACCCAGGTGACAGGGCCCTGGAGCTTGGCACGGTGCCTGTAGGCTGATATTGTCTTTGGTTCAGAATGAGGCAATTGGGGCAAGGGCGGAGACTTTTCAGGACTTTCACTTCTTACTCCTGAATTGAAGCCTGTGACCTTGAATGGGTCCTGTCTGCAATTAATTAGGATCAGCAGTAAACAGGAGTGCTGAGGTCAGGTCTTAAATAGGAACTTTAGTCAGATTTTGTGATGAGCACTCACGAAAGATGCAAAACTATACTTTCTGAAGGTCAGGTCTTTGGGAATAAAAGCAATCATTTCAATGGGCACAGGTAACCTCTCTTTTGGCTGAGTACCTCCCTAGGATGCTATGGGTCGAAGGGAAAGATTGTGAACCTCTGAAAGTTCTGCAGAAGAGGTGGTCCCATTCCAAAGCTCCATGCACATTCACTTCTGAACTTGAGATGTGGTCCTCAGATGCCTGCATCCCTTAACCAGAGCTCATCACTGTCCCTTACAGCAGAGGCCACATGGCCCTCCAGTCTCCATTCTCCTTTTGTCCTGTCCTGGAACCCCAATGTATGATTGACTTCAACAAAATGCATTTCCAAGCCTCTCTTGCAGCTAGATGAGCCATGTGACTGATACAGCTGCCATTTACTAAGCATTTATTCTGAGCCAGACCCTGTACTAAGTGTTGGTTGAGACAAAGATACATAAGGTTCAAACATAGTCCTCAGACAACCTGGCTGCCACCTGTCTGTCATTCGTTGATTTGGCAGTCTGTCAAGTGTTTAATTGATCTATCAATCAATCAGCATTTCAGCTACTTGATCAATGGCCAGACGTTTGGCCCATCAGGAATTAGTCCTAGTATTGAACCCTCCAGGTGCATAGAGAACAGACTGGCCACAGACGTGGGATGTGTAGAATTTGATGCCAGGCATAGGGATAAATGCCCAAGAAATCAACATGCTCTTATCTTACACATATGAAAAAGTTAACTAAAGACTTAAATGTAAGACTTTTATGTTGCCATAAAACTCCTAAAAGAAAACGTAAGGACACACACATAGGCACAGTAACTATGTGAGCTGGTGAATGTGTTAACTAACCTGATTGTGGTGATCATTTCACAAGCTACCCCAATAATGCTGTGGCTGTGAAACCATGCTCACCTCCTTACCAAGCCCCACCCAGCCACTGCTGCCTAGTTGGGGGTCATGGCTCTGGAGCCAAGTCCCCCCTGAGGTCTCTTATCCCCCAAGAATGTGGTGCTTCTAACCACCTTCTTATCCCTGATCCCCTGGGTCTAACTCTTGGCCACAGAGGTTTCCCCTGTGACCTCCATCCCTCTGTCTCTCCAAGTTCGACATTTGTTCCTTATGCAGATATTCTAAGGGGAAGTGAATATATTAAAGGGAACACAGCAACTCTCCCATCCCTTGTGTTTGAAGACCTCCTGCTCCCCTACCATTTCTCTGCCACTGACTGTCCTCTTGGCCCTCTGGGGATGGAGAGAGAAAGGGTGCAGCCTGGGAGTGTCCTTTGTGGGGAGGACAGTGAGACCCAGCCTAAAGGGGGCCAGAGGCAGCCATGCTGGGGGTCCCGAGGCTGGTCAAAGCAACAAGCTGGGGGCTAGATAAACGGACATGTCACGGCAGGAGAAGGGTCAAGCAGAAGACAAACAGAGAAGTATGGGGATGGGCAAGGTCAACCCAGGGTCATCCCTTTTCTGTGAGGTTTGGGGTAGTCTCCTAGGGTGGGAAAAGGGAGTCTGACCTGTATCAGTTACCTATTGTTACAAGAAAAAGACTCCAAAATTTAGTGGCTTAAAACAATAACATTTATTTGGTTCATGCATCGGCAACTTGAGTGGAGCTTTGTGGGGAGGACTTGTCTCTGCTCCTGTCAGGATCCCCTGAGGTGGCCTGAAGGCTGGGGGCTGGGATCGCCCGAGTCTCATCACTCCATGCTGGCTGTTGATGCTCCTGTGGGCTGAGACCTCAGCTGGGCTGTTGCCACAACACCTACATGTAGTCTGTCCATGCGGACATTTGGTTTCTTCACAGCACAGGGTTCCCAGGATGAGCATCCCTAGAGGAAGTGGCATCACCTATCCTGACAGCCTCAGTCACATGGTATCATTTCTGCTCTCATCACAGGCCTGCCCAGGTTCAAGGGCAGGAAACTCGAGCCCCACCACTTGAAAGAAGAGTGACAACTTCATAGCATAAGAAAAATACACGGGACGGGATGTATGGCCACCATCTTTGGAAAATACTATTGGCAAAAGATATGGAAGCATCCTAAGTGCTCATCAACAGATGACTACATGAAGAAGATGGTACATATACACAATGAAATATTACTCAGTCCCCCAAAGAATGAAATTCTGCCATTTGCAACAATGTGGATGGACTCAGAGAGTATGTTGCTTAGTGCAATAAGTCAAAGACAAATATTCTGTTATTACTTATATGTGAAGTCTTAAAAAAAATAAAATGAATATATATGACAAAACAGAAACAGACTCACAGATACAGAGAATAAACTAGTGGTTACCCCTGAGGAAAGGGAAGTTTGGAAGGGTGAGATAAAGGTATGGGATTAAGAGACACAAATTACTATGAATAAAATAAATAAGCAACAAGGGTATGTTATAGAGCACAGGGAAATATAGACATTATTTTGTAATAGCTTTAAATGGAGTATAGTCTATAAAACTGTGAATCAAAATGTAGTACACCTGAAACTAATATAATATTAAACATCAACTACACTTCAATTTAAAAAAAAATTTTAAAAAAAGCAACTATTGGGTTAGCCAAAATATTTGTTTGGGGTTTTTGCAACATTTTACGGAAAGCCCCAAACTAATTTTTGGCTAACCCAATGCTATTGGCAAAAGGACTATTCCTCATAGGACTTTCTCAAGAGTCTCAGGCTCCATGGTTAGCCCAATTTTCTTCTTCTTCCCTTGCACTTCAGATTTCAGCTCTCTCTTCTGCTAACTACTCACAAACTTATATTTCCACCCCCTGCAGGTATGAGAAACTTAACCCACACAAAATCTACACTGTGTATTCTCTGCCAAAGCCTGCTGCCCCTCGGAATTTTTTCTAGGTACCCAGACGTGGTGACTCCTGGTTAGCCCTCCGACCCCAGGTCTATTCTCCCCTTCTTCCTTGCACATGGTCACAGGGCAGAAATAACATTTCACAGCCTCCCTTTGCAGCTGGCCAGGTGACTATGAGCAACGTCTTCCTCACTTGTTCAGAAGGACACTGCTTGCCCCAGACTTCCCCGCTCTCCCCGTCCCCTGGGTAGGAATAGCACCCATATTTAATCACACCAGTGAGCACAGCATCCTGAGGGGAAGAAGGAACACCAAGATGGAAGGCACTTGGGCCCCTGAATGACGTCACGGAGCAGAGCAGCCTCACAAGCATAGATGACAGAGGTCTGAGAGAAACTTCCTTCTGATTTAAGTCACTGTATTTGGGGAAGGGGCTTGCTTTCTTTCTTCTATATTTTTTACAGCCTTTACATAGGCTAAGACCTCAGGATCATATGTGCCTTTCCCCTCTCCTTTCCAACCCCTGCCCTTCACCGAGTCCAGTCCATCCTACCCCCTTGCCATCCCCTGGGAAGGTAATGGCTTTGTGTGTCCTGCAGCCACCCCCCCGGCTTTCATCTCTCACCTTCTTCTCTCTGAACCACCTGATGTCTTAGTCTCTTTTTCTCCAATCTCGTTGTTCTATCCCATAATGGTACTCCTCTGCTCAAAGACCTCTGATGTCTCCCCATTGCTTACTGAAGGACAGGACACCATCTGTTCCCACCACGCTCCCACCCACTTCCCTTACCACCACCACATCCCTGCCAAACACCCTCATGGGCAGTCCTGCCTCCATGCCTTTGATCTCATTCATCTGTTCTCCTGATTCCCAAGATCCCCCATTTGCCACCCATTAAATGCCTAATCATTGTCCAAACCCAGATCAAGTGCTGTCTCCTCCCTGAAGATTTCTGCATCCTCCTGTAGAAATTAACCCAATGCCTCCAGTGAGATAGCCCTTGTCACAGGTCACCTTAAGGCAGTAATAGACTGGACAGTAAGTTATCTGAGGGCAGACCTGGTGTATCCTAGTCATCTTCCCACTGCCTCCATGCCTAAGAGAAGGCCGTGTATGCAGCAGGCCCTGCATACAGGGCCTGATGTGCTTGCCAGTGAATACTCGCTTTCTATGTCTGGTGGACCACACCTTGGACTGGGCAGTGGTTTTGCTACAGGTGACCAAGGTTGTCTTCCCTCTGCCCTTGGAGATGTCCCCAGGGAACCCCAAGGGAGGCCAGAGGGGCTGCCCTTCCCACATTTCCCTGGGGGGCTGGGGAAGGAAGCAGAACCTGTCAGTTGAAGTACACAGGTTTTAAGGCATGGGCTTTGGAGTGAGACAGCTCTGGCCTTGAATTTTCGCTCACCACTTGGCTGTGTGACTTCCGGCATGTTACCTAACCTTTCTGAATCTCAGTTTTCTAACAGGGGGTTAATATAGCACTATCTCCTAGGGATCTTGTAGGGATTTAAAAAAGATAATATAAAGTAATATAAAGCTCTTGGCACGAGGAAAATGCTCACTAAATGATAATAATCATAATAATCCATTTCTTTCCTGTGGTCTGAGAGTCTGCTTGGTGAGGGCACCAGGGAAGCCTCCACCCTAGGCCTGGCCCACTGGAATCCTTGCTGCTGGATGGGGTTTCTCTATGGACCAAAGGTAGAGAGTGCACATTGTCACCACTGTCTTGGTCACAGCTGGGCAGTTTGCTGGCTGCTCCCAGAAGGTAGTGGAGAGGGAGCAGGGCTGGTTTCTAGTGAGGCTGGAGGAAGGGTCCAGCTGCCTGTGGCTCACCCCAAAGGGAAAGGGTTAAACTAGAGCTGGCTGGTGTTAGTTGCTAAGGGTCCAGTGGCAGGGGTACTGAGCTGGGAAGGCCACTGAAGCTTCTGGGCAGCCAAGCACCACCCCCCACCTGCCATATCAGGTGGGCTGCCAGGTGCTGTAAAGGATCTGGATTCCAGGTGACCAGTCCCAGGTTCTAGGACAGGTAAGGGCAACTGGAAGATAGCCTACCTACTCTGGGGTCAGAGAGGAGGCTGCATTCTCCCTAATTACCCCCTGCACTAAGCCTGGGGGAAGCAGACCCCATCCAAATCCTCCTCACTGACTGGAAGGAAGATCCTCGCTTCCCACGGACTCGGGGTCTGAGTGGTTGGATGTGCAGGTTGCAGTGGGACTAGAGTATGTGTGTCCAGTGGTGTGCTAATAAATGCTTAATAATCAGCTCTCTTGGGAAAAAAAAGCCTTCACTTACAGTGTTTGCAAATTGCTATGGTGTAAATATTCCCACCATGGCAAATTTCAAGCTATCAACATAATACCACAGAATGAGGAGTTGGGAAGAGAGGTGCACAGCTGGCTCTTGTGAGCCAGTATGAGCCAGTTCCGGCATGCTGCTGGGTGGGCCTGATACCTGCATTAGGGTTAGGCAAGTTTATGGGGCTTCAGTGTACAGAGAAGTAAGGGCCACCCCACAGTGGGGAACAGTGTGCAACGAATGGCCCTGGACTCTTAACAGCCTATAACACGATCTCAGCTCTGCCACTTCCTGGCTGTGTGATCTTGGGCAAGTCATTTTAACCTCTCTGTGCCTCAGTTTCCTCACCATAAAGTGGGGCCAATGATAGTGCCCACTTCATAGAATTATTGTGAGGGTTGCAAAGGTTAACACTGGCCTGTGGTAGGTTGACATAAGTTGTTAGAGTTAATTGCTACAGAGTAGTTGGAATGTAGCCTTGGTGAGAAAAATTTAGAAAGGAAAGCCCAGAGTCCCTCAGGGTGTTTCCCAAGGGCATTTTTTTTTTTTTTTAAAGCTTGGATTTCCTTTAAGATCAAGGATTGAAAATCTGCAGGTCCATGAGCCCCCTGAAATTATTTTTCCAATGTTGAGTATGTGTATTTATTTCTATAAAGAGGGGCCATTGCTTTTATCGAATTTTCAAAAAAGGTTGTGGTTTCTGCGTCCTTCCCTCAACCCACAAAGGGCTTAAGAACTAGTGATGTGGAGGGTATAGAATTCCCATACCACAGGAATCGCCCCTGTAGAATGTTAGGGAGAGATGTTTACGAAGCATGTGAAAGAAAAATGGCAGAGAAATAGAGAGACGTGCAAAGTCAGCCCAGAACCCTGAAATGTTTCCCTTTTTGAGACCTAAGGCTGAGGAGGCTTCCAGCAACAGGGCAGCCAATCTGCTCACGTGCACAGATCTCTGTGCCCGCTTTGTCCTTACCCTTTCCAGCCCTAGGAGTCTCCTCTTGCCTTCCCTACTCCGCCACCTCTCCTCACTCCCCAGGGCCCTGTTCCAAGGACCACTGCTGTCTGGGTGTATGGAGGCATGATTAGAACCCACTCGGGTGTCACTATGATTCAGCAATAATGTTTGGTTGGTTGTGTCTTGTTTCTTTTACATTTCTGTAGTTACACTATAATTATTTAAGGTAAAGTCAGTGCAAAGTTACATGAGCACTGGGCTGTCTCTGCTTTGAGTTGGAGACTATATTTTTGCAAATAACGTGGAAGGAGGTAGGGGGTAAGTTTACAATGCTACTCCCTTTCACCCTTTGAGATTTTTGTTTTCCTTGTTGTTGTTGCTGTTTTTTTTTTTTTTTTTTTTTAAACAAATATGATCCCTTCTTCTTAGCTTAGTATTTTGTGTGGGGTGCAGGACCAAAATGAACGGGTCTCTAACTGAAGATCTTTATAGGAATAAAAATTACTTTTTGATAAATCCCACTCTAAATCACTGCAGTATACAACTCCAAACACCTAGAGGGAACAAGAATTACAACTTCTGAGGGCTTATAAGTACGACCCCTGCCCAGTTTATCAATAAGGATCTGTGGTTTAAAGAAGCAAGTCATCAAATAGTGACCCCCTGGAAGGCCACCACCAAGAAAGCTCTCTCTGGATTCCAGTTCTAGGTTCACCTATCTGTGGATTGCAGGGGAGTCTGCTAATGTCCTGTCCCAGTTCCCACCCTTTTTGCTCCCTTGAGTATCAGAACCCTGACTTTACTTGCGGCAGCAGTGCACCCAGCTAACATTATGTTCCCCAGCTTCCTTTGCAGCTAAGGAAATCTTGGCCACATGACTAGATTCTTCCTAATGGGGTGTAAGCTGAGGAGTTGTCTGTGGATTCCAGAAAGACCCATTAAAAAGGAGTGGACCCTTTTTACCTCTTCTCCCTCCTCCTTCCGGCTGACTGTAATGAGGTGATAATGGCTGAGCCCCAGCAGGCATCCTGAACTCAGAGACCACATGAGGATCAAGTCTTCCTGATTGAGCTGGTATTGAGGAAGGCAGAGGACCCTGGGTCCTTCATGACTGAGGGCCATTTTTAGCTTGGACCGTCCACCTGCAGACTGAGAGAAGAGAATATTTATCTACTTCAAGCCACTCTTTCAGGGTCTTCATTATTGTCAGCAAATGCAGTTTCTAACTGATGTGTGGAAACTTCCCAGGCCTCATTTTGTGCCGTGGGCAAAGACATCAAAGTCCACTGCTGCTGCTCCTCCTCTCTTCGGAAGGGTCATCCTGCCCAAGCCAGCCCAGTTCTCTTGCATCGTTCCTCCATTCTGTCTTTTTGTTTTCCTCTGTCTTCCTCTCCCTCTCTCTCTTTTTTACCTCCCTTTCCTTCCTTCCCTCTAACATTTACTGAACATCTACTAGGTTCCAGGAACCAAGCCAGCTGGCGCTACTAGAAACGGGAAGAGGAGACAGTCCCTCCTCTCCAGTGCCTCAGAGTTCAGGCTGGGAGCAAAATGTAAAGAGAGTATGATGGGATGGACAGGTGCCACAGGAGCAAAGAGAAGGGCACTGAATCCAGTGGAAGGACCTGGGGGACTTCCCAGAGGCGGTGACACTGCCTGAGGTTTGAAATAGGAGTTTTGAGTTACTGGCAATTAGGAAAAGAAGGCCAAGGACCAAGATTCCAGGCCCAGGAACTAGCACAGTGCAGCACAGTGGTTAAGGACCCCATTGCTGGAGCAGACATGTGACTTCTCTCTAATGCTCAGTTTCCTCACCTGTAAAAGGACAGAGGTAGTAATAGGGCTAGATGAGTGCCTGGAAGTAGACATGCAATGCATGCTGCTTATTAAAATATTGCTGTTGGTAAATGTGCGTAGACAAATATCAGTTTGGGAGACTAGTTTCACAGAGGCCATAAGTGATTTGTCCATGGTCAATAACCATGAAGAGGCACCAGTCAAACCCAAGGGTCCTCATCCCTAGTCTGGTGGCCTTTATTCATCCACCTTTTGTCATTGCATTAAGTGCTGAGTGAAAGATCAGTGTGTGGTCAGGGGGAAACCTGGAGGGCTTCCTGGAAGAGATGGGTCTTGAGAAAGTTTGGAAGGGTGGGGAAGGAGGAAGGCATTCCAGGGAAGTAGTGTATGATGAGCACCATCATCAAAGGGGCTGGGGGGCTAGCTGGCTGGCAGAGGGTCTGGACTGTGAAGACTGGTGAGACACAAGGTAGAACAGGCAAAGAGAGGCCAGGTCAGAAGATGAACCATGGCCAGATGGCCAGATAGTAGAGTGAGAATTTGACCCAGTGAACCACAAGGAGCCACAGTTAGTTCTTGAGCAATGGGGCTGATCATAATGAAACTATACTTTGGAAAGAGAAGAAGGAAAGAAATCTGTCTTCACTAAAAGCCAGTATGGGCCAGACAGAAGATTGGGGATTTTCACGTTAATTATTTCACTGAAGCCTCACAACAACCCTATAAAGTTGGCATCAGTTGGTAGCTCAGACGGTAAAGAATCTGCCTGTAATGCAGGAAACCCAGATTCGATCCCTGGGTTGGGAAGATACCCTGGAGAAGGAAATGACAAACCACTCCAGTATTCTTGCCTGGAAAATTCCATGAACAGAGACAAGCCTGGGGATGAAAGTGTTAGTTGCTCCGTCATGTCTGACTCTGCAATGCCATGGGTTTCATCCCCACTTTACAGAGGAGACAACTGAGGCTCAAATAAATTGAGTCATAGAGTTTGAACCAGGGGTGGGTGTAGCTAAAAGTTCAATTTTAGACCAGTCTGACCCCAAATGTGTGCTCTTCACACTGTACCATGTGGCTTTAAGCTGTTCTCACTCTCAGGATGCCCTTTGCGCTGTGAGTATCCCATAGTCCTGCTGCTTCACCAGGGACTCAAGACTCAAGAGTCTTTCTACAGCCCAGACAACCCCTGGGTAAGCCCTGGGTTCACACTGGGGAGAGAGAGATCAGTAGCCCCAGGACTTTGGGGGATTCCCCAGCACAGGGTTGGTGAAGTGCTCGGGCTCTGGGTCTGATAGAAATGGGTTTGAACCCCAGCTTTGCTGTGCACTCACTGAATTGAAGCCTCAGCTGAGAGGGGGGATGAGCCCTAGCTTGGGAGCCTGGCAGGAAGTGACAAACATCTAAGGATGTGAAATGACAGGATGTCTGTATTCACTTCCAATTAATGGTGTGGGAGAAGCAAATAGGAGAAGTAGAGAAGAAACAAGATTGGTCATAAACTGATACCTGTTGAGCCTGGGTGATGGGTTTGTGGGGCTCTAGTATACCATTCCTTCTACTTTCGTGGATGTTCCAAAACCTCCATAATAAAAAGTAAAATAAGGGACTGCCCTGGCAGTCCAGCAGTTAAGACTCCACGCTTCCACTGCAGGGAGCACAGGTTTGAATCCTGGTCAGGAAACTAAGATCCCACATGCCGGGTGGCCAAAAAGTTCAGGGGAAAAAAAGTAACATAACAACAACAAGATGCTAAGAACTTAAAAAGAAAAATAAAACAATTCTGTCTACCACACTCTCTCCCAGGTGAATCAGAGTCTCTGCCTTCCAGGCATTGTTATACTTTAAAATCATCTCAGGTGACAGCAGCCAAGGTGAGAACCTCTGCCTTGACTCCATCATTCACTAGCTAGTATCCTTTCCCTGCTGAGCCTCAGTTTCCTCATCTGTAAAATGGGGGTAAAGCTTCTATCAACCTCATGGAATTGCTGTGAAGTTTAAATGGGATAATACAGGATAGTATGGCTGGACATAAGCATGAGCAGGTCAGTCTGCATTTTACAGTCACTCTGAGCATCACCAGGCCTCTAGGCATGGGAGGTGAGGAGCCTTAAGCCAATACGGTAGAAGAGGCCGGCCATCAGGTAGCCTCACAGGGACAGGCCTTGTCTTCTGGGCAATTTTTATACCTTTTCCAAAGCACAATGGCTTTTTTTTTTTTTTTAAATCTGCTTTTCCTCACTGCTTAAAGACCACCCAGCACAAAGACATCAGGGTCACTCAATGTCACTGCCAGAGGTACAGATGGGTGGAGGGGTTGAATGGAGAGAAAGGCTTGGGCTTTCTCTGCTGGTCTTGCCCTTGGCTTCCAGGATTTAGCCTTAGTTTCTCCATCTGTGTCAGGAATGAATAGAGATGGGAAGCCCTTGGCGAGGGGTTGCTGCTGCTGCTGCTAAGTCACTTCAGTCGTGTCCGACTCTGTGCGACCCCATAGACGGCAGCCCACCAGGCTCCCCCTTCCCTGGGATTCTCCAGGCAAAAATACTGGAGTGGGTTGCCATTTCCTTCTCCAATGCATGAAAGTAAAAAGTGAAAGTGAAGTTGTTCAGTCGTGTCCGACTCTTACCGACCCCATGGACCGCAGCCTACCAGGCTCCTCCATCCAAGGGATTTTCCAGGCAAGAGTACTGGAATGGGGTGCCATTGCCTTCTCGGCGAGGGGTTAGGTCATAGGAAATAATCAGAGAATGGAAGTGAATGGATGCATGAATGGGTGAGATTCACTTCACTATGACAAAGTGACCTGTCAGAGCCTTGATGATGGTGGTGGGCGCTCCCCGGCTTGCAGAGGGGCCCTGGACACCTGGGCCAACTCCTCTGGGGTAGAGAAAGAGCACGAGGAACACAACAGCAGAAGCTAGAGCAGGTGGAGAACCGCAGAGGACGTGGTTCGGAGCCGGAGAGGAGCGAGGAACTACCAGGAGAGAGCTACCGGACACCGCTCAGAAAACCGTGCTAACGTGGAGGCGCGGGGTCTCTGTCTGACCACCCAGCCTGCGTCCCGCGCGCTGGCCAGGGTTCCGGGTCTCCCGCCCGCTCCGCCGGGCTCCGCAGCGCCGCCTGGCGGACACACTGCGCTCCGCTCTGGCTTTGGCGGTAGCCGCCGGGCGCGCGGGGCATCCTGCCGCAGTTCCGCAGACAGGCGGAGAGAGCCAGGGGCCCGCAGTTAGGATGGGGCGTCTTTTTCCCGAGGGGGTCGCGCCTGGACTGGACTTGCAGCACATACCGGCACCCTCTCCTTACCAACCCCGGGCCTGGGGTGACAGCTCCGTCGCACACGTCGGGGGACCATCCCCGATCCTCGGCCCTAGCTCCAGAATTTTGCTGCCTCTGAGTAACTTCTCCGGGAAGGAGGTCTCATTAAAATTTTAAGGCGTTTTGGGTTTGATTTTTGTTACTATACTAAAATACCAAGAGAGGGCGTAAAGGCACGAGAGGGCCTAGTTTGTCTCCCTGACGGTCCCAGGCCTGAAATTCCAGGGCTGGGGGGAATTTCTAGGCCCTTCCCGCCCAAGTGGGTCCCTGTTGGCGAGGCGTGGTGTCCCTGTCGGAAGATGCGAGGCCAAGGAAGGCGAAGCGTGTGGGTCGGAATGACCAGGGGCTTGGGGCTGGTGCTGGTGAGGGGTGAACAAGGGCCTAGCTTTCACGTCGCAAGCGTGGGCACTTGAGTCCCCGGGACTCGGGCCGCACCACCTCCTCGAAGGTCCTTCTATCCTGAGTGTGTGTGTGTGTGTGTCCGAGAGCCTGGAGATGACAAGCAACCCCATCGGCCGGGGTTCTCGATAAGCCGGGCCCAGCCAGGCCCAGCCCAGCTTCTCTTAGCCGGATCAGAGTGGGAGCTGGGCTGCAGCGTCCCGGGCGCGAGGCGGGCAGGCGGCTCGGAGGCGCTGGAGGCTGCCCCCTCCGGGTAGGCGGTACGGAGCCCGAGTCTTCCTCTATGAAGTCTTCTCCAGGCGGAGGCCTGAGAGGCGTCCCGGAGGTCGCCGGGCCCGCTTTGCGTGCAACCCGGGAAAAGGCCCTGCAGGCGTGAGACTGATGCTGGGAGGAGGGTGGAAAAATCTGAGTCACCAACCCCCGAACAAATGGCGGCGGGGGCCGTGCAGTTGACTGACCGAGGCCCGAGGCCGAAGGCGGCCTTTGAGCGGCGGTGAGCTTCCCGAGGCAGCAGGGGGAGCCTGACGCCGAGGGAGGCCGGTGGCTCGGAGAACCCAGAACGGCCTGACCCTGGGGAGAGGAGAGTTCGGGGTCCGCGCTCAGCGCCGCGACTCCGAGGTCCCAGGATCCCAGAAAAGGTGCGCTCTGGACCAAACTCCCACGGACCCGGTGGGGAGAGCGCCCCAACAACCAGAGAGCAGGACTCGCGCCCGGGTCTGGGGTGTGAGTGTGTGATCGCGGTCGGGATGGGGGCTGGGCCTTGGGCCCCCCCACTCCCACCCCGCCCCAAAACATACAGACGCGCGCGCGCACACACACACACACACGAAGATTAGACCTCTTCTCTGCCTGGTTCCAGGGGCTCTTCAGGCAGCTCAGTCCCGCCGCGCAAGCTGGGGAGAAGGTAGCGGTGCGCGCTGCGGGAATCGCTCCGGGACGGAGGGTCACGCCGCGACTTTGCCGAGCGGAGCTCGCGACCCAGAACTGCGCTCCGCGTCCACCAGGTCGCCCCAGCGAGGCTGACAATGGGCGCCAGGACCCTTGCGGGGTCGAACTGGAAGGGGCTTCCGGGTCCCGGGCCCCGGCGCTTTCTCCTGCGGCGCAGACTGGGATAGAGAGTAGACTGCAGAGAAATCGGGATTCGGAAAAGCAGCTTCGGCGCCGGCCTGACGCGGGTCCCGACTCGGGAGAGAGGAAGGAACCCTGGGGGGAGAGGGTTGGCTGGAGGGGTCGGCTGGTGGCCGCCTCTAGCCCTCGGCAGCCAGATGAAGAAAAGGAAAGCGAACTCATTTTCCTCGGAAGGACAAGAGGGCTCCAGCGCGCTCTCCTCCCCAGGCCTAGGAAACAGGTTCCCAAGCACCCTCCGACCGCCAGTCGATCCCGGCTGCCCGCCCGTAACCGATGATGGTAGGAAAGCAGAGAGGAACTGCGGGCAGCGGCACCTCCCCCGGGCCGAAGCTGGGCGGGCGAGTCCGGACCTGCGCCGCTCTCTGCACAAAACGAAACCCAAACTCCTCAAAATCTTAAGAGGGAAATTTTTTTAAATCCCCCCTTTCCCCTTTCACTTTTAACAAACCAGCTACTGGGAGAAAAAAACGAAATGAGCGATAGCTAAGAACACTATCTTTCCAAATTGTGAAATCCCGTTTAAAAATATTTCCTCCAAGGCCAGCCCTTCTGAAGCCTTTGCCTCTTCCTGAAGATCACAACAAAACAATCGGAATTTCGACCACGGTCCTGGGAAGAAGGAATAGCCGTGAAGCCCAGGGAACCCACTGTGGCCGAAATTGCCATGCTCTTCTTTAACCAAAAAAAAAAGATAAGAAGAAGTAGTAAAACCTTTTAATACATCAAATATACGGAATTTTAATCTTTAAAGCGATACATTGTCTATTATTTTAGTACATGACGTAAACCTTGTCCCCTTTTCAGCGGGTGGACTTAAAAATTAAAAATAGTTAAGTGTTCCTTTTAAAGAACAAAATAAGGCAAATGAGGTTTTGGAATAGAATTGTTTTTCCTTTTTTTTTTTGTTTTCTTCCAGAATACATACAAAAAAATACCCATTCTCTTTTGATGGTATACACCTTAAAAATAATTGCAATTTGAAATCAGAGCTGACAAATTGTGACTTGTTTTCTTTTTTTTTCATTTTTGTAACAAACATGCATGTAAATTTGTGTTTCAATCAGACATTAAATAAGAACGTACAATACAATCATAGCAATTTTAAAGTAACATTAAAGAGAAGACCTCTAGTTCTGTGGCGGTTTTGTATTTATTTATAATCTACAAGGGATGGGAGGGTTTGTTTTCCACATTTTTAACCCTCAAGTTTTAATTTTTCCCCCTTCTTCCTTTTTACCTACAGAGCTCAAACTAAGTAATGCACTTTTGAACCACGGGTCCGCTTGGAGCTAACATAAATAAATACCAGTGTCCACCGATGCAGTCCTCAGATGAACACTTTCTCAATTATTTTTTCCTTCTTTTTCTATAAAAAGTCAAATGATATTTTTTTTCCAACTTTTATAAAGTTTGGGTAGGGAGATGAGAGGTGGGGGAAAGGGGACTTTCCCACCGGGTCTCGGTCGCTGTTTCGAGTAGATAGATACAGTATATATATATTTTTTCCTTTCCTGGCCCGGGTCATCCCCACGCGCGGGTGACAGTCGCCTCGGTCCTGTTCCCGCCCCTCCCTCGGCCCCTCCTCACCCCCCAGTTCTTTTCTTTCCCTCGATAGCCCTGGAGGCCGCCCTCACTGGTACCCCAGCGCCGAGGCCGTGGTCAGTCTCTGTCCGTAGAGGGCATAGGGGGAATAGTACGGTCCGGTGGCGGCGGGCACGGGCACGGGCGCACCCGGCGTGGGGAGCGGGCTCTTGGAGTAGGGGTGGTAGCGGCTGCTGAGTCCCAGCGCGTGGTGGGGGCTGCGCAGCGCCAGCGTCCCGGGGCTGCCCGGAGCGCCCGACGTGGGGATGTGCATGTGGCAGGCCATGGCGGCCGCGGCGGCGCTGGCCAGAGACGAGGAGCTGGGGTAGCCCGACAGCAGTTTGTCTGTCCCGGGGAAGGCCGTGTGGGTCCGCAAGTGGCTCAGCAGCTCTTCAGACGTAGCGAAGCGCTTGTCGCAAGGCCCGTTGGCCGACACCCAGTTGCAGATGTGCGGGAGCGGGTCGTTAGGGAGCATGAAGCCGTAGGGGTAGAGGGGGTGGCCGGCCAAAGACGGCGGTGTGGCGCCGGCGGCCGCGGCCGCGGTGAGCGAGGAGTGCACGCCGTGCAGCGGGTGCGTGGGGTACACCAGCGGGTATCCGGACTTGAGGGCCGCGGCCGCCGCGGCTGGGTCGTGAGCGCACGACGCGCTGGCTGCCGCCGCCCCAGCCAGGTGACTGGCACAGTGGTAGCTGAGGCAGTAGGGGTCCCGGCACAAGCTGGCTGTCATCACGGACGGCGGTGACGCTCCGGCCAAGGGGCTCGAGCCCGCGGGCTTGCTGCAGCCCAGAGAGCCCGCCGCGGCCGCCGCCAGCTGAGCCCCCACTAGGCTGCCCGGCTTGGTGGGGTCGAGCGCCACGCCGTGTGGCAGGAACTGGGGCGGGTAGCCGGCGTAGGCCCCAGCCAGGCTCCCTGGGTAGGTCATGCCCGCGGGAGGCAGAGGGAACACTGTCTGGCCCGGCTTGTAGGGCGACACGGGCGCCACCAGCCCAGAGCCCAACACCGAGGAGGAGGTGGGCGCGCTGGGGCCGGAGCCAGAGCCGGAGCCCGATGAGCCGCCGCAGTCCGAGCCTAGAGCCTTGCCCCCGGGGCCCCCATCTGGGTGTTGGTTCACGTCCACATTGATCCCGCCGCCACAGCTAATCCGGCCGTGCGCCAGCCCCGTGGGTCCCCCTTCAGCCGAGGCGCCCCCGGAGCCCTTGCTGCCGCCACCGCCGCCGCCCGCCTCGGGGTCCTTCTTGTCGTCCTTGCCGTCCGGGCCGCCCCCGGCCGAAGGCAGCATGCCTCCTGGCGAGCAGGCCGAGGCGCTGGAGCTTGGGCTGCCTGTCCTGGGCGTGAATGGCTGGCAGGTGGCGCTCGGTACCCGGAATCCGGACTTCTCCGCCGAAACCCCCCCGCCGCCGCCCCCGCCGCCCCCTCCTCCGCCGCCACCGCCGCCTCCCGGCTCTTTCTTATCCGAGCCGGGTTTGGAGTACGGCTTGAAACTCGACTTGTCTTCCACGCCGATGTCGCTCAGCTTGAGGGGGCCCGACTTGGCGTCCTTGTCGCCCCCGGCGCCGCCGCCGGCACCGCCAGTGCCGCCCCCGTTGGAGGCGACTGAGGAGAGTTTGGAGGAGGGCGAGGGGTCGGGCTTCCCGATCTGTGAGCATGTTTGGGCCAACAGCGCCAGCGGGCTCTTCTTGGCATCGAGCTGCAGGGTCAGACGTGGGGAGGGGGGGGGCACAAAGAAAGAAGGGGAAACCCTTTAGAATCCTGCCTTCTAGGTTCCGAGAGCACCTCCGCCACGACCCGTAAAGATCCTTCCAGCCCCAAGGCGCAAATCTAGGCGACACCCCTTCTACACACACATTCTCTTTCTTGAGAAAGGCCACGACACTCCCCACCCCACCCCCAGCCCCGCCACCAGGATCTTTCCCGTCCTCTCTAAGCGATAACTGGATTTAAAAAAAACAAACTCGAAAAATGTTTTGGTTTCTGACTCTTTGACCCAGAACTGTACTCCCCACCCCCCATCCCTAATACTTCAGAGTAAGGGCTCGGGTCGTTGGCGCCTTAGAGGCTGTGTACAAATACCAGCTTCTGGGGAACCGGAGGACCGGGACTTTGGAACCGTATTTTGGACTCCCGTCTGTCTTCTGGCCTGAGAGTGAGGGGGCCTGGGTCGAGGTAGGGGCTTTAACACCAAAGGGAGAGACAAGTTTTGATTACCTTGGCTCCTAGCATTCACACCCCATTCTACCTCCTCCCTTCTTTCCGCCCTAGTTTAAGGCGCGGGAGCACGATCCTCTCCCCTCATCCCGGAGCTGAATCACTCCGAACCACCCCACCCCCCCACCTTCACCCCCTGCAGATCCCAAGAGAAAGAAATCCCGTGGAGGGCAGCCAAGGTGGTGGTCCCAGCGCGATCCGGGGATAGGGTCCTTACCTCTATGGGGCTGACGGGAGTGGAAGGCAGGGGCTGCAGGTACTCAGGGTGCAAAATGTGGCCAGTCCGTGCCGTCAGCATCTTCAGCACCTTGATGGGCAGGCGGTTAGCCTGGCGGAGAGGGTCAGAGGGGGGCACGGCGTGCACAAAAGGCTTGGTGCTGCCGGCCGGGGACGAGCCTGGGCCGGGGCCGGAGCTATTTCCAGAGAGCGCGCTGGTCCAGGCAGGGTCCGCACTGCCGCCGCCGCCGCCGCCGCTGTGCTTACTGCTTCTTAAGGCAGAAAGCGAGGGCGCTGTGCTCATGACCCACCCGCGCGCATGGGAGCAGCGGGGGGAGGGCTCCAGGAGGCGCGGGGCGGGCTCCGGGCTGCGCTCTCGCCCGGGGAGCAGGAGCAGCAGGAGGAGGTGGAGCTGGCGCGGCGGTCACCGGCGCCCAGCGCGCCTTCTTGGCGCCTGGAGCCACAAGCGAATAATCCTGGGTGGCCCGCTGCGGAGCCGTGGCCGAGCGGGAGGAGCCGGCCCGACTGCGGGAGTGCCGGGTGGCTAGCTGTGTCGGCCTCGGGCTGTGCCCCTGCGCTGCGCACTCGCGGCCCGGCGCTGGCGCTGCTCTCCGCGATGTGAGCCTCTGCCTGTCCAGCCGGGGCTCTGGCGAGGAAACTCACTTCAAAAGCAGCTGCACCGAGGGGGAGATTAAAGCCTTTGCCGCCTTCCAATCAAATGGGAGCCCGAGGTGATTGGAGGGTCAAGGGGATGTGACGCGTCCCGCGCCGCCGCCGCCGCCAGGACTCTCAGCGCTGGTTTTAATGGGCAGCTCCGTCTTCGCCGCTCCCCCAGCTTGTCCCCTCCCTTGATTTCGCTCGGAGGACGAGCTGGACATTTATTCTACGTTTGCTATCTGCCGCCTCCCTCTCTTTTCTTCCTCGTCGTCCTTCCTTTTGCCCAGCTGGAGAATAAACTGAAACCTTCTTTTGCAGGAGGTTGCTTGCAAGGAACAGTTTGAGGGTGTTCAGAAGGAGCACTAGCAGGAGTCTGGACTACAGCCGGACTGTCAACTCCAGGGCCGCAAAGGAGGTCCGCACCCCCAAGTATTCTCTCCCCCGCCTCAGTAATTGAAATCTCCTGCGGTGCAGCCGCCTGGGTAAGGAAAGGTGGGGAGCGAGTGTTGGAGGAAGTCCGCCCGCCCGCTTTGATTTCCCGGGATTCGGCGGCGGAGAAACCAGAAGCTAGGTGGGCAGCGGAGGCGGTGGAGGCACGTCTCGGCTCTCTGCTAGGTTCCCCGCCCTTCCCGGCCACGTGACGCCCGGAGATGCGCAGATTGGGGCAGGAGGGGGGTCACATGTTTCCTCTGTTTCACACTCTGCCCCCCCCCTCCCCAATTCTTACTCTCCCCTGCCACCCTCTCTTCTCCTACCAGCGTCCCCCCTCCCGAGTTCTCTGGGCATCTCCACCCCTCCATCAATTGTCAATGTTCCCCGACCGCAATCAATCAGTTATTTGTCAGCTCTTGTCAATCCGCCGGTGATTTATGTCAGCTTTTGTTGCTGATTACAAGGCGGGTGCGACTTGAAGGGAAAAAGGGAGAGGGAGAGAGAGACGCAGAGGAAGGAAGAGACTGAGGGGGAACTGAAGGAGGGGGAAAGAGGAGCAGCCTCCCGGGATGAGAGGCGGGGGCTCTAAGAAAAAGAATGAAAGAGGAGAAAGAGGCGCTCAGTGTCAGGAAAATGAATAGTGAGAGTAAAGTGCGCAGGTGCGCCCAGAGCGCTGAGAAGGGTGCACTGGCCTGGGGTGTGCGCCTCGCTCCTCTAGGTATTGGAGAGAGAGAGAGAACACCCTTCCACCTCTGGGGATCCCGTTCCTTTGGGGCCGCGCGCAGAGTTCCGAGCGCTCTCGGTACCCGAGACAGGCGGTGGCGACGTCCAACACGGGAGATTTTTACCTCCCCCCCCCCCGCCCCCGCCAAGCTATGGTAGTCCCTTCGGGGCTCGCAGAGTGCAGCCGTCAGTGCCAGCTGGCCCCCTCTCCCCTCTCCCTAGTGCCCTGACTCCAAACTCGGAGGCTTCTTTCTAAGAGCCACATTACCAACGTAGCCTTGGGTTCTGGAGGTCAGTGGTGGGGTACCCCCGCCTCAGTTCTTTGACACCCGTCCCCCGTCGTGGCTAGGGCTGAGAGGCTGCGAAGAAGAGGCCTGACGTGTGTGTTCGGGGTAGATACGTTCCAGGCTCACTCAGGTCCCCTCTCCAGCCCTCCCTCACCCCCTGCAATCCCCGCGGTCTTGGTAGCCAGGGTTGCTCCGGGCTGCTCGCTCGAATTGATTGAAACGCCGAGCCAGGACTGACCAGCTCGGGGAGAGCGGAGGGAAGAAGCAAGAAAGAGGGGGCGGGTGGTGTGTGTGTTGGGGGGGTGGGGGCGGCTGCCTGTGGAAACAACCGGCTCTCCCAGGGAAGCGGAGCGGGACCGCCGCGTTCCCCTCGATTTGCACCGTCACTCGGGCCGTTGGGAAGGCAGAGGGGAGGCGCTCCGCGTGCCTCCGTGTACCTGGATCTGAGTGCAGAAGTGTGTGTGAATGCCTGTGCCGCTGTGTGAGTTGTCAGGGCTTTGGTAGCGTCCGGAGCGAATTCGAGGGGGTGGGGTGACCTCCAAAAACTCGCAGAAACTGGAAGGGGGCGAGAGGAGGGTACATCCCCTTCCTCGGAAGGACTTGGAAGACTTTGACTCTCCCCTCCCCCCCTTTTCCGCCCCGGCTCTTCTTTTGTTGTCAAGTCCTTTTGATAAATGGTGGGGCTGGGAGCGCTGGGGAGCCGGGAGCCAGTCTGTACCCGCGCTGGGGGGCGGGGGGCGGGGGCCGGGACTTGAGACCCGATTTCCACCCTCGCTCGCCCAGCCGGTGCCCCGTCGGCGCCGAAGTCGGGTCTGGGACCTGCCCTCGGGGTGCTCGCGTTCTCCACTCTCACCACCCCATTCCTCCCTCCCTCATTTTTGTCTCTGTCTCCCACTCCGCACAGGTACCGAGAACTTTCTAGGGGTGAGTTTTAGAATTTCTCGTAGGCATTCTTCTTACGCGTTTTAATTTTATCCCTTGATTCTTTAGGTTGGTAAACTTCATGAGATGGTAACTTGACTAAAGATAATCTGGAGAAGCGGGGAGTGAGGCGGTGTGTATATGAAGAGTTTGTCGGTGTATGTGTGCGTGTGTTTAGGTGTAAGAACACACCTCCGTTCAAGGGGCTTTGGAGTGTCTGCCGGTGCGACAGCGGAGGAAGGTGAGGCCATGAGACTGTGGCGAAGTTGTGAAGGCTGTCTGAAATAACCTTTGGGGAGCGAGTCCCAGGTGCCGGTTTCTGACAGCCGGACGGCTCTGTCTCTGCAGAGCAGACCCTTTGAGGCTGCCTGTATCCTGCTGCTCTGTTAGTGTCTGAGTCACTGGGTTAGTGGTTGTCGAAGTGTCGCCCAGATCAACTGTAGATCTCCCAGCCCCGCGAACCCAGCCATGGGCCCCGCGTCGCCGCAGCCTCCCGGACACAGGATGCTGGGGGCGTCGTTCAGAGATGGAGGTGAGGTGACCGCGGGGGACCCTCCCTTCCCCCCTCTCCCAGCCCTCCAGCCAGCCGTCTCCAGACTCTGTCCTTTCCCTCTCCTGGAATTCCAGCAGCTTTCTTTTTACCCCCGGCAGCTGGGGGAACCAGAGAGTGGCCCCTGTGTCCCTTGGAATGGCGGGCCACGGTGTGGTCGCACATGCTCTCAGGCCTGTGCGATGCAGCGCGCGCGCGCGCGGATCTTGGTCTTCGCGCATTAGCTCTTCGAAAAATCGAACTCCGAAGGTCCGAGCGCACGGGGGCGCCTGGGGGTCTGCACTCCCAGGGTTTTCGGGAGGCTGCAGCATCCGAACCTGCGCACCTCGAAGGGGAGGTCAAATCCCCGAAGGCCGTGAGGCCGTGGGGGTTGGGGGGGGGTTATTAATGACCCCGCGCTTGGCCTAATGCCTCCAACCCCCAGCGGCGATTGGCGTGGATGTCCTGTGGATTTTATTTGCACACAATGGAAATGATTTGTTTTCTCTAAAAAAGGAGTGGGCTTGGCAGATATTTGAGGAGGGGGTGGGAGGAGAAGGAAAGAGAGAGAGCTGAGGAAAAAAGTTTGAAAATGCCTTGAACTATTCACTGTCGAGATGGCTAATCAGTATTGAGGCCGGAGGGCAGGCGGGCCGCCTTTCACCGCCGCTTCCCTTTCATCTCGGGCTCGGCGGAGGCGCTCAATTAAAAGCCTATCAGTTTGTAAGTAAATCAACGCCTATCAGAGTTGTCACATCAAACAAAACGATTATTATTGCAGCCCGCCTCCCCTATTAATCTCCCTCGAAGATAATCCGGCTGACAGGTCAGGCCTGGCGAGCTGGAAAGCCTGGCCCAGAGCGGCCAAACAGTCCTGGACTGGCGCGCGCCCCTTGGGGGCACCCCCTGTTCCCCGTCCCGCCCCGCCTCGTGGTCCCCCGGGAGTGGGGAGAGAAAGGGCGCACGGAGGCCACTGGACCCAGGCCCGCCTGTCCGGACTGGGAGCCGAGCCGAGATTCGCTGGGCTGGTGGGGGACGGTCCCCGGCGGCACTAGCCTCCTCTGGGGCCGGGGAGGTACCAGGTTTGCCGTTGCCAGCGCCTGGCCTGGTCCCTGGGCCTCACCAAGGCCTGCGCTCTTCTCGGCTCACCTCCTCTGATTCTTCCCCCACCCCCTTGTCGTTTTTGTTTCCTCTTTTGACTCTTTCTTGGCTCTCAGCCTTTTCTTCCTTTCCCCCCTCTTCATTTATGCTTCTTCTACTAGCCAGGGAATGTTTCCTGTTCTCTCTCCCTCCTCTCACTATATGGTATATACCACTTCAGCGCAACCACACTCTCTGAAGCAGGGCATTCTCAGGGCCCGGGTTACTTCTCTGCGGCAGGGCTGCCTCAGGAGTGTGTGCAATTCTCTGGAATTCAGGACCAAGTCCTAGTTTCTCCTCAAGCAGGAATTGTCAGAAGTTCTGTGCCTGTTTAAGGGTTGGGTGTATTTGGAGGGGTGAGAAAAAAAAAAAAAAGACCAGGTGGTGAGATGGGTGGAGGGTCGCAGGCTCCCTATTCTGGAATTAGCATTTGGTGTTGGAATTCCACAGCTGCAGTGTTTCTGACCTAGCTGGTGGCGTTGCCTGGGCTTTGCAAATATGCGGGGGAGACCTATGGGGCATCTGGGCCTCTGTACTGGGTATGTGAGGGGGTGCCTAACATTTCATAATTAAACACGCCCAGATAACTGCTTCTGTAGCCTCAGCTGGCCTTCCAAGGGCCGGGCGCGGCTTGGATTCCACACGGGTGTGAAATCGTGGCCTTCTTCCGTTTGGCCTGTGACTTCGAGTTTTGAGGTGCCTCGGAACCAAGCAAGACCCGCCCTGTTCGCTTTTACTCCAAACCGATAGGCCTAAATGCGCACTGCTCGAGCCCAGAATTAAGGTGTACTTCAAGTGTCCGAGGGGGAGGGGCTCCCCGCAGGACCTGAGGCCCTGGTACCTGGAGTGCTGGCTTCAGCGCTTCGGAATCTTCACGCGTTATCTGGGAGAACCCCTAAGGTGCGGCATTGTTGCCTGTTCCGGCGGAGACTCTCCCAGTAGTCGCCCCAAGGTCCGAGGCAGCAGGTATCCCAGTACTGCCCACCTCAGCTTGCTGAGCGCCCGTAGCTGCAGAACCTGTGGCCCCTTCCACGCGTTCCCGAAAGCCCCCCTATTTGCTTACACTTTCCACAACCAACTTAGTAGTAATATTTATTTCCTTGTTGTAATCCGTGCAGTGGCTCAATTATCTGCGCGCCTGCTTTTCTTAAATGTATTTATATCACTTCTGCCACGCCGCAGATATTTAAAGAGGTACACATACCGCGGCACACCTCGACGATGCGGAACTCGCTCTGTCTGTAGGATATATTCACTGGGTAGTTATTTGGAAGTAAGCGCTATCTCGAGCCCAGATTACACCCAAGCAGAGGCTGTAAAATGACACTTGCTCCAGAATTTTCCCAACTTAACTATATGTGCACACACCGAGAATTTAATACTATTTTTTATATCCCTCTACAGATCTAAATATTCAGATGTTATGTTACATGCCCTTGAAGCCGGAAGCGATCCTGCAGTTCACACTGGACTTGGAGCTGTTTGTATAATTTTCATCACCCTGCACTTACACATGAATCTTAATCTAATAAATTCAACCTTGTCATTTTTAGAATCGACGTAGTTTCTCTGGCTGCGGGTGTGCTGCCTGTATCAGAATAAATCCAGCTCTCAGGCATCCAGCGGGAAACGGCTCCCGGCTCCCGGGTGTGGAGACGCCCCATCCACCGAGCGCAGGACGCGAGGTGGCTCCTCGAGCTCAGAAGGCTGCAGGTCTGGCCTCTGAGGGAGGCTGGACTAGCAGCGTCCGCGGCCTTAGCAGTCTCTCCCGATCGGCAGTGCCCCTCAGCCCCCACCCTCTGCCGGTGCTTCGGAAACCCGCCGGGGCCGAGTCCGCCCGGGGCGAAAATTGAAAGCAAATTCCACGGCAGACGGAGCTCGAACTTTCTTCAAAGCAAGTTTGCAGCAGAGATTCGGCGGTCGCTTTGAGACGACAGCGCGCTTTAGGGGTGTGTCCGAGCGCACAGTGGGGAGGTGGGCAAAGAGGGTACCTGGTGGCCGAGCTTGGTCCGCGGTAAAACGCGAAGGAAGGCGCCTCCCTTTCCTTATTTCTCGCCAGCTTCTTGGGCCCTGCCCCGTAAAAAAATAGTTTCCAACGTGCCGCGGACTCCCAGGATGCGTTTATGGTAATCGCACCAGGGAGGAGGCGACTTTTGTAAAAGTTGCAGAAAGCTTTGTCCACAAGCGTCCGCCCAGCAGGGCTCAAGAAAGCTTGGGACCAACTCGACTTCTCCCGGGCAGAATGAGCCCCCCTGGAGAGTCCCCTGCCCGGCACTTTCCCCTCACCTCGAAACCGCACGTAAATAACCTCCTGCTGCCTTGCACTGCAAACTTCCCCGCGCGCTGCAGCGGTTGGCGGGCGAGGCCCGGACGCAGAGCCAGACCGCAAGGCCGCTCGTCTGCCTGCTCATCCCAGCCTTGAGATAGGCTTGCGCGGAGATGAGAGGATGAGTGTGGTTCTGTCTCCCACTGGGCTGCCCACTTGGCTGCCCAGACCATCACCGTGGACCTCCCAGAGCAGCGTTTCCCCTGGGGAGCGGTGGTGTTGGGGGGCTGACGAGGGCGCAAACTGCGCGTCCGGGGGGAGAGGGGGCCGCCGGTCTCTCCGCGGGGCCTGTCGCCCGGCCGGCCGCGGCGGGTGAGTGATGAGGGCAGAGAAGGGCGCCCATAAATCGCGGGTGTCAGGGCGAAAAACTCTCTTTATTGTCTGCGTGATGGATGGGCCCGGGGACGAGACACCAAATACTTCGTATCGCCTTTAAATGGGAACACATTTTCCGCGGCCATAATTCATGTTTTTTAAATAGAAAGTTTGAAATGTTGCCTATATTTCACCGGCCCTGACATATTTATGAATCGCTCCCTGCATGCAAATATCATTATTTAAAGCGCCGGGGAGAGCTCAGGGGAGGGGAGGAGGCGCGGCCCCCGGGGCGTGGGGGTGGTGAACCGGGGAGAAGCGAATGGATTGGAGGGGGGAACACACCGTCGCCCCAAAGTGCGGACAATGAGGCGCAGAGGAAAGCCGCAACCGGAAGCCCAGCGCCCTGGGGGGCTCCCCCACCGCTGCTGGATCCCTCACAGCAGCTCGGGGAAGTTTGCACTGCTTGGGATCCCTCCCCATGCCGGGAGCCCAGGGGGCATTTTGAGTCCGTCTCCGAGGCTCTGATCCTAGCCACCTTTTCCAAGAAGGAAGTTTAAAAAAATAATACTTTTAACAAACGCAAATAATAACAACCAAAGTGTTTCATGTTCGTTGCCATTGCGTCGGTTTTTATTGATTTTCATTCAGGAAACCTAAGACTGCGCGCCCGGGCGGGGCGACTGTCAGACCGCAGTCACCTCGGGGAGCGGGTGGGGGTATAACCGTCCGCTGCCGCGGCCTCGACCCGCCCCCACCCAACCAGCTCATCACTTCTGAGACACAACAGAGCCTGCGCAAGACGCGGGGACACGAATGATCGGCCCCCAAGCTCTGGGGGCTTCAGTCCCGCCCCCTCTGTCACCCCGGTGCTGTGCAGGGCTCCTGGGTTCTGCGTCCGCCCTCCCCGAGCCCCACAATCAATACAATCACTCTGATTTAAAAAAAAAAAAAAGCCGGGCACGTGCTGTCAGCCTCTCCCCTACCCGTCCAGCCTGGGAGGGACCCACACCTGCGCCCTCTCTAGCCGAGTCTTTACCTGTGCGGTTCCCCGCGGCGCCTGCTGCCGCGCCGATAACGCAGGAATGGAAGGGAGGGCGGGGGAGTGAAAGGGACATAACGTACCACCCGGGACAGCCAGATACGCAGACCCGGGGGCCTCCTCTCCGGACTGGTGGTGGGGCCCCGGCCCTACACGCCCTAGAGTCGAACTGCGCTGGGCAGAGCGGGCCGGGGGAAGGGCGAGGGGAATCAGCCTCCGGTGGGAGGGGCGGGCCCAGCGGCACTTCCGCCGGGGGCGGGGCCGCGGACTGCAGTGCCGGTCCCACCCCTCCGCGCGGCCGGCCCGCCCCCGGCTCGCCAGGCTCCGCCCCCGCCGGCTGGGCCGCGGGATGTCGCAGCGCGATTCAGCGCCTTGGCGCACTACCCGACTCACAGGAGGACAGTGGACAGGTCCTTTCCCCTGCCTAACGTTGTATCTGAGGATTTTTAAATCAAAGGGCTACAAGCACATACCCCGGCCCAAACTCTCAGGTAAAACTTTGTCTAACTTTGGTCTTTTGGTAATCCCGAGACCTGACTGGCTCAGGGGTTCTCGAACATTCTGTGGTATCTGAGACCAGGCATACCTCAGACAGCAGGGAAAACATTTTCGTGCCCAGAGGGTCCCACCTGTCTTTCAGGAAGGTAAAAACAAAAGCTAACTCTGTTAGAACGGTTGTTTTCTGTCGGACACTAATTAACATTAACTCTGAGGTAAGTACCGTGAATGGCCTGTTTTATAAAGAAATTGAGGCCTGGAGAGAAGAAATTGGCCTTGCCTCGGGGCATCTCATCCGTATCCTCGTTCCTCCTTTCCGTCAGACCCCCAGCAACTCAACTCATCACTCTTGAGGAATCTTGCTGGGCTTTTACTTACTTTGTGGGGGAGTGTCTGCTGTCTTGTTAACTGCATCTACCTGCATCTGAGGCCTTGCTGAGCAGGAGGGGCCCACACAGAGGAGGAGAAAGGAATAAATAAACTGGGCTCAGCTCAACTCCTGGACAGCTCCCAGTCTGATGGGGAAACTGGACCTTTGAGCTCCCTCCTTGTTTCTCTTCTAGCTCTTCAGCAGCCAGAGTGATCTTTAAAAATTGTTTTAAAAGGCAGACTAGGTTTCTCTTGTCTCCTTCTGCCCCGCATCTGAGTTTTTGCCACCCGTGGCTGCATTTTGGTTACTCAGAGGTGCCATACAGCATCTCACCTCAGGACCTTGCTAAGGCTTTCTCTTCTATGTAGAGTGAACTTCTGGCCTCCTCTTTACCTGGCTCACTGCACTTACCACATGGGATTTTCTGTTGAGAGTCTCTCTTCACTGGATGGTAACTTGACAGGGCAGGGACTGGAGCTGTCCTTTCAAGAAATGAATGAAGAAAAGGGCACTGATTAGGACCATCAGCTGTGCTGAATGAACGATATCTTTGGGGATTCACTTCACTTTTTGGGGGTTACCAGTAAGCATTCTTTGTTGTCTCATATCTCGGGGTGTTTTTTTTTCAGTTTAATAAGGGAGATAGCACAAACTTATGGAAAAATAATGACTATTCTGAGTCTTTATATTGTAAATATAAAACAAGTCAATGATCAAGGAGGTTGGGGAAGAAAATATACCAATATCTATGGTTTTCCAGTTATTTATTTTGGTTTTCAAAGTGCATGATGTGTTGGTTGACACAGTTCAATGGAGACATTCCTCCCCCATCACTGCTCCTTCCACCCTCCATTCACGTATGTCCTAAGGCTCTAGCCTGGGCTCCTTCTTTTTCTCATTTCACATATTACTGCTATGTGTTATTAGCCCTGTATTATTAGTCCATTATTTAATCTTCTGGCTGAGCTGCTACAGCACGAACCTTCTAATTATTCTGTGTATCCTTGGCCTCTCTTGCCCCTGATGTATTATACATCCTGCTACCAGCTTAATTTTCTTGCTCCCATCGTTCCTTGGCCCCCAAATATTCAGTGACTCTCCTCTGTCCACATGTAACACTTGACACTTTGTAATTTAGTTCTAAACTTCTTTTAAACCACTTTCATTAAGTTGCATTTCAAAGTTATAAACGATATCTATGTTCACTTCAACCAGCAAAGCTCTCAAGATACATAAAGAAAAACATGATCTCACCCATTTCCTCTCCATTTCCCACCCTGTCTCCTGAGATATACAGTGTTAACAGCCTGGGGTGTAACTTCTGTCCCTGCACCATGCTCAGCATTCTCATATAAATTACACTCAAATGTGTGCGGCTCTTATGTTATTGCTTGTTTATACAAAAATGGTTATACTAGAGTTGTCTGCAATTTGTTCATTCTTTCTCAGTAAAAAAATGAGTCTATAGATAGAGAGCTAATTTATTCCTTTTTTTAGCTGCATAGTACAATGACTTATGATGGAATTACCTGATAAACCCATCCTAGCTTCCCGGGTAGTTCAGCTGGTAAAGTTGAACATATCATCCAGTTGAAAACGTATTTAATATTTCTAATCTACCAACACCATAGTTCAGCCTAGCCTACCTTAAATGTGCTCAGTAGACTTCCATAAGTCTACAGTTGGGCAAAATCACCTAATACAGGTGTATTTTATAATAGAGTGTTGAATATCTCATGTAATTTATTGAATACTGTACTGAAAGTGAAAAGAAATAAAGGTTGTACGGGTATAGAATGGTTGTAATGTATCAGTTTTTTCCCATTGTGATCGTGGGGCTGACTGGGAGAGGCAGCTCACTGCTGCTATTCAGCATCAGGAAACTATCATACTGCATATCAGTAGCCTGGGAAAAAATCAAAATTGAAAATTCAAAGTATAGTTTCTACTGTTTGTCTGTCACTTTCATACCACTGTAAAGTTGAAAAAATCCTAAGTCAAACCGTTGAAATCAAGGACCTCCTGTATTCCATACAGTGGATATACCTCACTTAATCAGCCACTTCCCTGTTGATGGTCATATAGGTTGTTAACAGAATTTTTTCTCTAATATATTTTTTTGTGTCTATATCCTTGAAATCAATTGTTTTACTTCTATAGGATAGATTATCAAAAGTACAACTGTCTACACCCCAGTCAAATCTAATGTTCTCTCTACATGCTCTGTGTTTTTCTGCTCCTCTGTCCCTTAGTCCTGGAAGGCCCTTGTTCCCTATGCTTACGTGTCCAACTTCTGATCCTAAAATGCCCAAATCTGATACCACAATTTAGTTAAGTTATCCAATATCCACCTCCTTCCTTCTTCCTCAGCTTAACATTGTAGCAGTGTGTCTGGGTTAGGCAGTGGTGCAAAATTGGTGGGCGCCAATCATGACAATCTTGTTTTCATTTTGTCTGATTATTCTTGCAGCCAGGGATGGGCAAATGTGACCCAGTCTGGGCAAATGAAGCACATGTAGCACATGTAGCAAAGTAGGAGGGGGAGCTTTGGAAAACATTGTTTTCTTGATCAAAGGAAATGATGCAGTTGTTTTGACCCTTCCCATTCCTTTCTTTCTCCTTTCTTCCTTTTGTGGGCTTGGATACAATATCCAGAACCATAGCAGCCATCTTGTGACCATGAGGAAAAATCCAAGAGACTAGCAGAGAGACTTAATCCTGATGTCTCTGAGACACAACAATTTCTAGGAATCACCTGCCTCCAAAACTTTTGTTATATTAGAAAAATAAAATCCCTATTTGTTTAAGTCAATGAAATTGTTTTTTTTTTTTTTTTTAATATTTGCATCCAAGCATATCATTTACCTGTCCCACCTGACTAACCTTATTTCCATTTGGTGTTACCACCATTGGGAGCTTTCCAAGTGGCACTGGTGGCAAAGAACCTGTCTGCCAATGCAGGAGACTTCAGAGATGTGGGTTCAGTCCCTGAATTGGGAAGATCCTCTGGAGGAGGGCACAACAACCCACTCCAGTATTCTTGCCTGGAGAATCCCATGAACAGAGGAGCCTGGCGGGCTGCAGTCCATGGGGTCGCAAAGAGTCAGACACGAGGGGAGCAACTTAGCACAGCACGGCGCTACCACCGTTGGAATGTCACACAGTGGTCCAAAACAGTTTCAGAAGCCTGTTAGACACTTGCCTTCAAAGGGTCTTGAGGTAAGGGTTTCCAAAGTCACTTGGGAGTGAAGTTTGGTCATACCCCTCACCCTTAGTGTTATCTCCTTTTTTATGCCTAGCATCTGAATCCTGCTTCCTGCTTGTTGGAATAAAGGACCTGTTTCCAGCTACAGAAGCTGAAGGGGTCACATCCTCCTTCTCCCTGTCCCTGACAGTTTAGGCTCCTCAAGAGGTGAGCAGAGGTTTAGGGTGGATTATAAACCCTTTCAGCAGCAGTATTGAACCTAATACAATGGCATTAATTGTCCAGGGACGCAGTGAAGCAAGCGGCCAGTTGCTGCTGCATCCACTGTGATAATGGCAGCTGCTCAGGCAGTGTCTAATCAGACTGTTGAAGTAGTATGACCAGTGACATCCTCCATCCCCGAGCCCCTCTCTGTACTGTTTCCCAAGTCTGAGGCTCTAGACCTTTTACTGATTTTCTGAGCTTCCTGATATCCTTTTGATAGGTTTCTTTTCTTGCTTAAATTAGCCAGAGCCGGTTTACATCACTCACAATCAATAATATATGTTGGTTTGCCCTAGCCTGGCTTTTGGATGACTTCTAAACAGTTCTGATGGTGACTACTTTTCTCCCTCTCCGTCTTTTTTAAATTGAAGTATAGTTGGTTTACAGTGGTGTGTTAATTTCTGCTGTACAGCTAAATCACTCAGTTATTCACAATACACATTCCTTTTTTAAATATTCTTTTTCCATTATGGTTTATCCCAGGAGATTGGATATAGTTTCCTGTGCTATACAGTAGGATCTTATTTATCCATTCTAAATGTAACAGTTTGTATCTACTAATCCCAAACTCCCAGTCCATCCCTCTCCCTCCCCTGCTCCCCCTTGGCAACCACAAGTCTATTCTCTATTTTTGTGATTCTGTTTCATAGATAAATTCATTTTGGTCATATTTTAGATTCCATATCTAAGTGATATCATATGATGTTTGTCTTTCTCTGCCTGACTTTACTTAGTATGATAATCTCTAGTTGTATCTGTGTTGCTGCAAATGATGTAATTTCATTCTTTTTTATGGCTGAGTAGTATTCCAGAGTGTGTGTGTGTGTGTGTGTGTGTGTGTGTGTGTGTGTGTGTGTATTTATGACATCTTCTCTATTCATTTATCCTGTGATGGATATTTTGGTTTTTTCAATGCTTTGGCTATTGTGACTAGTGCTGCTATGAGCACATAAATGCATGTTTTTTTGTTTGTTTTGTTTTTTGCAAAAAAACCTCCACACTTTATTTCAACCTTTATCCAAAAATGTAACAAATGTTAAAAATGTGTAGTCCTGAGCTTTAGGTGCTCCAACCTCATAGGCAAGTGAGGAGAGAGAGGATAGAAGTTCAGAGTTCCTCCCGTTCCTGGAGAAAAGGGAAGCCCAGGTGGGGTACATGATTAGAAGACCAAGGCCCTATGGAGAATGGGGCCCCCTCTCTTCTAGCACCAGACCAAGGCCCCACGCACCCCACCCCACCCCACCACTACCCATCCTCTTCAATGGAGAAGTCACACAGTTCCTGAAACTTGTACAGGAACACGGTATGTGGTGCATGTGGCCAGCAGCTAGCTCACCAGAGAGGGTTAGAGCCTGCACCCCTGCTTGTCAGCAGGCAGGATGGGGCATAACTCAGCTTCCTCCTCCTCACTCCCCTCCTCTTTGCGCTCTTCCTCAGAAAGATCATTGCTTGTAGTAACAATGTGGTGCCGCCCAGTGATTTGCGTGGGGCCAGAACCTGACATCAGGCAGAAGGTTATGGGTGGTTGGAGCTGGAAGTCATCCAAACTGAACATAGGTTGGCAGGACGACTTCAGGTTGGCCACAGGGACTTCGATCTCTTCGTGGTCATGGTTCCGTGCTACGACTTCTACCACGTTATTCTCTCAGTGAGGCAGAGTATGGTCAAAGCCAGCAGGAGCTCTGTATCATCCTCTTCTTCTGCTTTGAAGCTGAAAGAGTAGGTGTGGCCTGAGAGCTCACAGCCAAAGAAAAAACGATCCATAGTGACTGGACCAGGACTCACAGACTGCCCGTCGACCCTCCCCTCCCCCACCCCCCACCCCAAACTCCACTCTCCTGCCTCAAAAACACCAGGGCAGCAGCAGCACCAATGGCCATGCTGCAAGGGCTGTCTTTTAAAATTATTGTTTAGTCCAGATATATGTGCAGAGTGGGATTTCTGGGGCATATGAAGTTCTATTTTTAGTTTTTTGAGGGATCTCCACACTTTTTTCATAGTGGCTGCACCAGCTTAAATCCCCGTGATGGTGATTACTTCTTAGATGTGCCCATGGGCTCCTCGGGTGATACTGGTGAGGACTCCAACACTAAGCAGTCTGACTGAATGTCTACAACCTCGCCAGGCAACAATTTCAACAGAAAAACTGGTAAGTTCAGTAATGAGAGTCAGGCCAGAATTGAGTGAGAAAACATAATGTTCAGATGAGTTTATAAGATGCCTACTTGGTCTTCTACACTGTCCTATGTAGCCTCACAATGTTACATTATTTACCTCTTACCAAAGCCCAGTGAGAATAAAATGATTATCCCCTTCTGGTTTGAGATGTACAGAATTTCTCCCTTTCACTTCTAGTTTTCTCTCCCCACAAGCCTCAGTGGCACTCAGTGAGTCTGATTAAAGTTTCTAAGGCATCAGAGATACTGTCAAATCAACCACCTTAGGTGACAATCAACTCTCATTCTTCTCAGCAGAGTTCAGTAGCTTAAGTGCCTAGCACTTGAGTGCTCAAAAGATGTTTATGGAATGCAATCAATGGCCCAATGGCATGGGAACACCTCTGGGCCACGTTTCCTTGGGGCAAGTGGTGGCCTGAAACATTTGAGGTCTTCTGTTTGAGTACAGGGCAGACTCACGGAAATTGTTGTTCAGTCTCTCAGTCGTCTCCGACTTTTTTCGACTCCATGGACTGCAGCACGCCAGGCTTCCCTGTCCTTCACCAGCTCCTGGAGCTTGCTCAAACTCATGTCTGTTGAGTCGGTAATGCCATCCAACTACCTCATCCTCTGTCATCCCCTTCTCCTCCTGCCTTCAATCTTTCCCAGCATCAGTCTTTTCTAATGAGTTGGCTCTTCACATCAGGTGGCCAAAGTATTGGAGCTTCAACTTCAGCATCAGCCCTTCCAATAAATATTCAGGCCTGATCTCCTTTAGGATTGACTGGTTTGATCTCCTTGCAGTCCAAGGGACTCTCAAGGGTCTTCTCCCAACACCACAGTTCAAAAGCATCAATTCTTTAGTGGTCAGCCTTCTTTATGGTCCGATGCTCGTATCCATATGTGACTACTGGAGAAACCATGGCTTGTTAGGAGGTTTTCCCTCCATGCTTTCCCCAGTCCCTGACTTTGGCCAGGGTGCTTCATGTCTCAGGGGTTAGTGTTTCTTCTTTTCCTGTTTCTATTTCTAGCTTTACTTTTTCCATTTCTTCTCCCTTACCTTTTCCACAGCATTATTTAAAAGCACAAATGATGTCACCCTACTTTTGTTCTCTGCAGAGTCTGCCGTATACACCAACAATATTCAGTAAATATTGGGTACATTAACACATCTTCAAAGGTTTTTCTTTCGCTGTCCCCACCTTTGCTGCTGAGCCTTCTTTCTACCACGGGGCTCTTCTGTCACATTCTCCAAGTTTTGCTTGTAGAGTCAAAGGCCTTGGCATATCTTCAGTTTCCCTGCCCTGCTTCTTCAGAAGAAAAGGGCGCCTTTTTGCCATTTGCTGGTGGGGGCCTGGCCTTTTCAGCAAGGATGGTGGGATGTGGAGGTGAGAAGTGGAAGCAATGGCCTGAGGAGCTGGCTGATGTGGGGAGACTTGTCCCCCATCAGGCTTGAGAGGTGGGGAAATTGGGGAGTCTGGTGAGGATTAGCTTTGCTGGATTATCAGCAGCATCTTCAGCCTCCTCCCCTTTCTAACTAGCCACCAAGTTGTGCAGATTGATTTTCCCTTTGATGTGGGAGCTTCACAAGCATTTCTGGAATAAATGAATGATCTATCCCTTGCAGAACTGAAGTGTGAAATAAGTCAGCAAACATGCCAAAAGGAGGCTGGAGGCTATGGAAACCAATGTAGATTGGCTCAAAATGTCATGAAAATGAAAAAGTTGAGGGACAAGGGCTTTCTAGGGAGAATGGTGGTCCCCCTCCCCCTAGGTGCTTCTGCTTCAGTCCACCTCACCTTCATCTAATAGCCTCCTGAAGTGTCTCCTCTCAGGCCCACTTCCCCAAAACTGCTTTAATTGGACCTTCTGTTGCCTCAAGCCCTCCTGGGTGACCTGTGTTCTGCCAAGAAAAAAAAAAGAAGTTTCAAAAAAAAAAAAGAAGTTTCGTATGCCTTAGCTCCTCCCTTTCCACCTTCTTACTGCCCACCCAGACTGGCCATCCAGCCAGAGTGGGATCTTCTCCCTCACACCAGGACACCCTCCTTAGTCTCATCTTTGCTTCTGAGGCTCCCTTTTGTAGTATGCAGCTTCCCCTCCCCTACCTCCATCAGAGTAGATCATAGTGCTTCAGTGTGGTGGGTGCCCCGGGTCCAGCTGCTTGATTCCACACTGCCACACTTCCTAGATTGTGTGACTTGGAGCAGGGTTCTTAACCTCTCTGAGGTTTCAATTTCCTCCTGTGCAAAATGGATGTAATAATGGTATCTACCTCTTAAGTCACTGGGTGAATGAAATACAACAATGCTTGTGTGTGCCTGGCACATAGAAAGTGCTCAATGTGGTTATTACTATTATCCCCCGGGTTCTTTCTTACCTTTGAATTCCTGGAGTACTGTCTGGGCCACTCATCTGGCACTTAATTATCTACTAACTGATGATATCTTTTATTAGCTATTCTTATCGTTTAACTTTTGTGTGTGTGTGTTCAACTTCCCAATTAGATTTTAAGCTTCTCTAGGGCTGAACCAGATGACTTCTTTTCTGGAAGCACAGAGTCTTAACCACTGGACCACCAGGGAAGTTCCACAAATGAATACTTACTAAAACAAGGGATAAAATATCCAGTGCTTGCATAGTCCTTTCATAACCATGATTTCCCTTACATTATCACAATAATCTTATAAAGCATGCAGTGTTATTTTCATCTTCTAGATGAAAATAGGTTTGTAGAGAGGAAGGTTTGTAGAGAGGAAGTCACTTGAGTTCCAAAGGTCAGGGCTTTTTCCTGCTTCACAGTGGCCTCCTTCAGGTTTCAGAAATTCTGGCAATGGCTTCCTCTTATGCTCTAATCGCCAAAGACGCCTCTCTGGTAGTCTAGGTCAGTATCTCTGACAGCTTTCTTTTCACGGGCCCATGGAGAGAGCCATTTGATATATTTCATGAAATGGAAAAAGCTGATTTATGAAAGAGCAGGGGCATACACACACCCATGGATAATTTATGTCACCTCGGGACTTCCCTGGCTGTCCAGTTAAGGACAGTTAAAGGTCTACCCTTCCACTGCAGGGGTTGAGGGTTCAATCCCTGGTCTGGGAACTAAGATCCCACATGCTCTGTGGCCAAAAATAAGTAAATAAATAAAATTTAAAAATGCATGTCATCTAGAAAGCAGGCTGTAAGGTGTTTATGTGACCAACATCTGGTCACCTAAGGGGGTGGAATTATGAGTGATTTTAGCTTTCTTCTTACCTGCTTACTGTGGTTTCTATTGCAGACACTTATCACCGTTATGCTATGCTGTGCTGAGTCGCTCAGTCATGTCCGACTCTTTGTGATCCCATGAACTGTAGCCCGCCAGGCTCCTCTGTCCATGGGGATTCTCCTGGCAAGAATACAGGAGTGTGTTGCCATGCCCTCCTTCAGGGTATCTTCCCAATGCAGGGATTGAACCCAGGTTTCCTACATTGCGGGCAGATTCTTTACCATCTGAGCCACCAGGGAAGCTGAAGAATACTAGAGTGGGTAGCCTATCCCTTCTCCAGGGGATCTTCCTGACCCAGGAATCGAACCCGGATCTCCTGCATTGCAGGCGTATTCTTTACTGATCTATGAGGGAAGCCCTTATCACCTTTATAAACAGAGGTAAAACAATAGGAGTTTTGTTTGTTTAACGGAGAGGAGGCAGCGCTGTCAGAACTCTCTTTGCTCCCTTGCCCTTTCCAGTTTCCTTTAACTAAAACCTGCTCCCCATCAGAGGCAACCTCTTTCCTCTCCTTCCTTCCTCCAGGCACTCAGCCAGGTGGGCAGAGGCCCATCCCTGGTACTCAATTAGTCACAGGTTTGAAATGCAGGGGAGGGTTGGAGAGGGAGGAGTGATTGGTGTGGGGTGGGAATTTGGGGATTCTTTTATCCCCAGCATCTCAAAGGCTGACAGGCTCTTGAGGAGTGGAAATGACTGGTAATTAGTGAACCTTCTATGCACGCACTAAAGACTAAAGACGCACTTCACAGTCTGCATGACCTCTGCAGCCTGGTGAGGCTTTGTTATGTAGATGCTCTTAATTGGGTGAGTCACTTACTGCAAACAGCTTTGGGAGAGAGCACCCTGGGCTGTTTCTGGAAGGCTTCCTACCAGAGGTTCTGACTCAGGAACTGGGGGTGCTGGCAGCAGTGGCCTCTTAGAGGCTCCACTCAGACCGGTAGAAGTGGTCCCCACGTCTGGGAGTCAGCACGGTGAGCCCTTAGGGGGCATGTTAAATGTTGGCCTTCATCTTCTTCCTGCCCCGTCCTTCTCTCCTTCTCAGTTTATAGATCACCTCTTCTGGGCAAGGCTGAGAGTATTTTGACATATAAACTGGATTCCCTACAGTCAAGGAATTGACCACCTAGTTGGGAAGATTGTGGCAGAAATAAATGTACATAACAACATCAAGTTGCAAGCATCAATGTCAAGCACACAGGAGAGGCTTTTAATGATGTTTCAGACCCCAAAGCAGTCATTGAAGGTTGGAACATTGGAGAACACTTGTCAACAAGGTGAGCAGCCCTTGGAAGTGGTTTGGGGAGAAGAATTTCCCAGGATGAGGAGACTTTATGAACAAAGGTATCACCAGGTCACTATCACCCCATAGTCAGAGCCCCCAGCACTCTGAGCTTGGCTTGGATGTCAGGTGCATGGAGTGCAATGGGTGTGGTTCACCAGGTCCTCAAGTGTGCTGCATTTACATTATTGTCACATGCTGCTGTTGACTCTAGGATGTCCTGTTTGCTGCTTTCCTCAAAGGAGGGCACAATGTATGTAGACTTTATTATTTTAAAAATTGAAGTATGATTGATATACAGTATTGTGTTATTACTGCTATACAGTAAAGTGATTCACTTATACATATATATAGTACATTCTTTTTTAATATGTTCTTTTCCAGTATGATTTATCATACGATACTGAATATAGTTCTCTGTCTTATACAGTAGGACCTTATTATTTATCCATTCTATATGCAAAAGCTTTCATCTGCTAACCTCAGTCTTTTATACCATCCCCCCAACCCCCACCACCTTGGCAATCACTGGTCTGTTCTCTATGTCTGTGAGTCTGTTTCTGTTTCATAGATAGGTTCAGTTGTGTCATATTTTAGATTCCACATATAAGTGATATCATGAGATATTTGTTTTTCTCTGACTGACTTCAATTAGTATGATGCCCTCTAGTTGTATTCATTTTGCTACAAATAGCATCATTTCATTCTTTTTTATGGCTGAGTAATATTCCATTGTGTATATACACCACGTCTTCTTTATCCATTCCTCTGTTGATGGACATTTAGATTGTTTTCATGTCTATTGTGAATAGTGCTGCTATGAGCATTGGGGTGCATGTATCTTTATGAATTTGTAGACTTTTAATGCATCAGGTCCCTCTGCCCCTTCCCAACCTGTTATTTTGGTGAATGGCATAATCTTGGCTCCCTCACCCCTGACTCCCAAATAGACATCAACTCTTGGCAATTGGGCTGCAGTCTTTTTGCAGTCTCTCCTATCAGGCCCCCACCACCCTTCATGGGGGGTGGGAGTGTACTTTCAGAGCCTGTGAGGAGATTTTCCTATCCCTGCTCTCCCCTTCCTGATCTGTCCTTCCCATTACTGTGAGACCAATGGTCCTCCAAGATGAATGTGTTGTATTCACAGTGGGATCTGTTCAGCTCTTTATGATTTGGCCTTTGCCTACTTCTGCTCTCTTCCTATCTGCAAGATCACCAGTGACTTCCCTGTTGTTAAACCCAATGGTGACTTCTCTGTCCTCAATTTACTTGACCTTTAGTAGCACTGGACAGGTTAATCACTCCTTCTTTTATTCCAATATTTTATTTACAAAAAATTTCTAACATGAAAAATTTAAGAACAGGATAATGAATGCCCAGTACCTTCACCTAGACTCTTTATCTGTTAATGTTACCATGTAACATGTCATTTTCTCTCTCTCTTATACACATACACATATTTCCCTCCAACCCCAAATCATTTGCAAGCTGTAGACATCTTGATGTTTATCTTAATTTCTTCAGCTCACATCTCTTAAAGAGAGAACATTCTCTTATGAAACTTCAATTATCACACCTGAGAAAAATGATGTTAATTTAATATAATCAGTTATATCATTAAAAGGTTCTGATTTAAACATTCCAGTTATCTGAAATGTCTTTTTAATTTTTCCCCCAGTTCCAAGAGCCAGTAAAAGATTGTGCGTTGCTCCTGGTTGTCATGTCTCTCTAGTGCATTTTAATCTAGAACACTCAGCCCCCCTTTTGGCCCCATGATATGACATTTTGGACAGTATAGTCCCAAGGTCTTTTTTTTTTTTAACTTATTAAAATTGAGATATAGTTCATTTGTAATATTATAATAAGTCTCAAGTGTATAATATAGTAACTCACAAATTTAAAGATTATGTTCCATTTGTAATTATTAAAAAATTGACTGTATTCTCTGTGCTGTACATATATCCTTGTAGTTTATTTATTTTATTCATACTTGTTTGTTCCTCTTAATTCCCTACCCTGATCTTCCCCTCTCCCTGCTTCTCTCTCCCCACTGGTAACCACTAGTTTGTTCTTTTATATCTGTACTCTGTCTCTTTATTTAAAAAATATTCACTAGTTTGTTTTACTTTTTTAGATTCCATAGGTGAGTGATAAGGTACAATATTTGTGTTTCTCTGTCTGACTTATTCCACTAAGCATAATACCCTCCAAGTTAGGACCGTTGTCTTAAAGAATGTTCCACTTTTTGATTTGTCTGTTTCCTTATGAGTAGATTCTGGCCAAACATTTTGGCAAGAGCAGCATGTGGGTGGCGTGGCGTGTGCTTCCTCTTGTATCACATCAGAGGTGTGTGTTGTCGGTTGTCTCATCACTGGATGCCAAGTTGAACTCTTGGATAGGTGGTGACTGCCAGATCTCTTCAGTGTAAAGGTACGCTCTTCTCTTTGTAATTTATAGGCAATCTGTGGAATGGTACTTTGAGACCATGTGAATTTCCTGTTTACCCAATGCTTTCAACAGCCTCTGCTGATCCTTGACTGAGTTGGTCACTATGCTGGAACTCCATCCCTTTGATCACTTTCTTTCTTTGGCTTCTGGGGTCTGACTTGCTTTTGGTTTGTCCTTACCTCTCCAGCTGCTCATTCTCAGTCTCTCTGTGGTTCTTCCCCTTTTCCTTGACTTCTAACTGTTAGTACTCTAGGGCCCAATCTTCAGCTCTCTCTCCTCTCTTGTGGCTTTAAATGACATCTAAAAGCTGAGGACTCTGAAATTTCTAACTCTGGTACAGATCTGTTTCCTTCACTTTCATATGTTCAACTTTCTCCTTGACATTTCCACTTGTCTGTCTCAAAGTCGTATCAAACTTCTCAGGTCAAGTGATCCCGATTCCCTGCTTCCCTTAATTTGCTCATCCATTTCAGTGTGACAGCTCCATCCTTTTAGTTGCTCAGGTCAAAATCTTGGACTTATCCTTGACTCCTGTGTTTCTCATACCCTCCATGTCATATCCATCAGGAAGCTCTGTTCATGCCATCTTCAAGATGTATTTGGGTGCTGTTCCTGTCTCCAGGATTCTTGCCATAGCCTGCTGTTTGGTTTCCCTGCTTCTGCCCTTCCCTTCCCTGGTCCGTTGTAAATACAGTAGCCAGAACAATACTTACAAAATGTGGGTCCTCTGCTCATGCCACCTTATTCCCCATCTTGGAGTGCAAGGCCAAGTCCCAACTTTAGTCTGTCAGGTGATAGATGATCTGCCCCCCATCCCCACCCTAAACCCTGCCCTGTGATTTCATTTACTGTTATTTTTGCCCTTGCTCACTCCACTCTAGCCACTCTGACATGTTTGCTGTTTCCCAAACCTGCCAAGGCCTGCTTGGCAGGGACTTGGCACTTCCTCATCTGGTTGCCTGGAACATTTTTCTCCTAGATGTCTACCTGGTTCTCCCTTACTTCCTGCAAGTCTTGGCCTAAATACCACTTTCTTAGTGGGGCCTTCTGATCACCCTATCTACCCCTAACACTTTTCTTTTTTGTTGTACCATGTGGTGTGTGGGATCTTAGTTCCTTGACCAGGGGTCGAACCCATCCCTCTACAGTGGAAGCGTGAAGTCTTAACTGGATCGCCTACCCTGGTACTTTTTATCCCCCTTCTCTGCTGTATTGTTCCCTTACTTAGCACCACCTGACGTATTCTGTATTTTCTTTTTTATATCTACCTCCACTAAGGTCTTCCCTGTAGCTCAAATGGTAAAGAATCTGCCTGTAACATAGCAGACCCGGGTTCAATCCCTGGGTTGGGAAGATCCTCTGGAGAAAGGAATGACAACCCACTCCAGTATTCTTGCCTGGAGAATTCCATGGATAGAGGAGCCTGGCAGGCTACAGTCTATGAAATCGCAAAGAGTTGGATACAACTGAGTGACTAACACTACCGCTACTACTACTGAGAGTAAACTCTGCAAGAGTAGAAACTTTATTTTCTGTACTACCCTGTCCCGATGTTAGCGTCAAGCATACAGCCAGCACTCAGTAAATATTTTTGAATGAATGAATTGAATGAATGAATTTCCATTACCTCAGGATAAGCTATAACCCTCTGAATTCAAGTAATCAACCAGATCCCTGGTCAGGGAACTAAGATCCCACACACCACATGGTTCAATAATCTGGGAATTCCCTGATGGTCCAGTGGTTAGGACTCCATTCTTCTACCGCAGGGGGCACCGATTCGATCCCTGGTTGCGGAACCAAGATCCCGCATGCCATGCAGTATGGCCAAAAAGAAAAAAAAAAAAACACCCTAGAACAAATAAGTACCAAAAATCTAAAGTGTCTGTATTCTTTGCCTGCCAGTATAGCTATTACAGTAGATGGGCAACCAAGGCGTGTCTCAGATTGGGGTTCAGGGCTGAGATCACAACCATGAGATGGAATCCATGAATCTAGTATTGGCATGTGTCTCTTGTGAATGCACTTATGTCTATTTGTGTGTGTGTGTGTGTGTGTGCTTTTGTGTGTCTGTGAGAATGTGCCACTGTAGTCACGTATCGGTGATCCTTCTGTGTTTTCTTCTCCAAGAAGACTGCAGGTGCTTCATAGGGCTGTAGAATGTCTGTGTGCCTGTGACTGTCTCTGCTTCTGGCTGCAGCATCTTGAAGCCTCAGCCCACCTGTGCTCTGAAGCTGAGGAGCCATCTCAAGCCTGGAGCGGCTGTCTTGGGTACTCATCTTTCTGGTTGGGATATCCCTTTACCCTTGGAAGCACTTGAGTTCAGGTTCACCACGAAAGCACAGCAAAGTGAGAACATGACAACACAGCACTGAGAGAACACTCAGAGCTTTTGCATTTGCTGTTCCCTCTGCCTGGAAAACCCTTCTACCAAGTCTTCTCATAGCTGGCCCCATCTTACTATTCAGACTTTGGCTCCAATATTGCTTCCCTTAGAGAAGCCTCCCCAGAACACCCCACAGCCATCTGAAGCTGTGCAGTTTGTGTCCCCCCAAGTTAGCACCCTGTCCCCACTCTTTATCACATTGTCTACTTTTGTCTTTATAGCAGATGTCAGTGCTACCTGAAATTATGTATTTCACATACTTGAAATTGTATTATTTATCTGCTTGTTACCTGTGTCTTCCATGTAAACCTCTTGGGAGTAAGGACTGTATTTGTCTTGGTCCTTATTTTACGCCTAGTGCCTGCCATGTAGTAGGTGCTCAGTAAATTTATTGACATTCTCTCTCCTTATTTTGGGGAGCTGTACCTACTTATGTGTGTGATGTGTGCAAGTTGTTCAGTTGTGTCTGACTCTTTGTGACCCCATGGACTATACAGTCCATGGAATTCTCCAGGCCAGAATACTGGAGTGGGGAGCCATTCCCTTTTCTAGGGGATCTTCCCAACCCAGGGATTAAACCCAGGTCTCCTGCATTGCAGGCGAATTCTTGACCCGCTGAGCCATCAGGGAAGTCCTATTTAACTTGTATTTTTATTTTACTAATAAATAGTTTCTTAGATTCGTTAGTTTACATTTAGGGAAACTGAGGATATTAGGAGTGAAAGATTCTGCATGGGCTCCCAGCTGGCTAGAACAGAGCTAGGTCTTGAACTCCTAGGCCAGGGTGTTGGCCACTCTAAGGCATGACCAGCCTTTCATCTGACCCTCAGCACCGGTGAGGTCAGGTGTAGCTGCCACCTGTTTGGCCCCTGGCTCAGAGCTGCAGAGAAAGCTGGGGTTCCTTCCAAAGAAGTGAGAAGAGACGCAGAATTAATATTGGTAAATTATGCCAGAACCCTTGCATGCACGTTATTATTATTGCCCCCATATATTCTAAAATAATCCCTGTAAATAATTATAAAAATAAATCTCAGTGACAAATTTTTTCTTTTCTTTTCTTCCCAGGAACACATTTATTCATCCTAATCTCTTCATGGGTAGGACAAATTGGAGCACTGGGTAGTGAATACAATTTGCAAATAGGCAATATAAGTAGAGAGAAAATTAATATGTATTCCTCAGCACTCTAAAAGGAGAGGAAGAACATTAATAGCCATTTCCTTGCAGATATAACTTTGAAAATGTTATTTCTGATCCATCAGCGTGGGGCTCCATATGAGGAAAATGGTTACAACGTGACAAGAAGTGATTAGATGTGAAATGGCATCTTTCTGGCGCTCCTCCCGTCTCTTTATCCTGTTCTTACTGGGACTTAGGAGGAATTCTGTTTTATTTTGTTAAGAAGATCACAGCGCTGGCCTGGGGTCTGCTGCTCATTGGCTGGGTGACCTTGGGCTGTTTCCTTTTACTCTCTCAGCCTTGGTCTCCACATCAGTAGCTGGAGCAGATGACTTCTGAAGCCACAGTGAGTTTGGGTGATTACAGGTCCTCACTACTTGAAGTACCTGAGAAAAATAAGAGATGCTAGGGCACCACCTACTGAATCAGAATCTCATTTTCTGAGTTTCATATACTTTTTTAAAAGTGACATGCCTGACGTCTCATAATTTTTAAAAAAATTTTTATTGAGGTATAGTTGATTTACAGTGTTGTGTTACTTTCAGGTGTTGTTTTTTGTTTAGTTGCTTAGACGTGTCCCAACTCTTTTGCAACCCTATGGACTATAACCTGCCAGGATTTCCTAGGCAAGAATACTGGAGTGGGTTGCCATTTCCTCCTCCAGGGGATCTTCTTGACCACCAGTGGATTCTTTACCACTGAGCGGCCAGGGAAGCCCAGTTTCAGGTATGCAGCAAAGTGAATCTCATATGCAAATGCATACATTTGCTCTTTTTTAGATTATTTTCCCATGTAGGCCATTACAGAATACTGAGTAGAGTTGCCTGTGTTACACAGTAGGTCCTTATTAGTTATATATTTTATATACAGTAGTATGAATGTGTCGATCCCAGTCTTCCAGTTTATCCCTCCCCCCTCCTTACCTCCCAGTGGCAGTAAGTTTATTTTCTATATCTGTAACTCTGTTTCAGTTTTGTTAATAAGTTCATTTGTATCCTTTTTAAAGATTCCATATATAAGCAATATCACATGATACTTGTCTTTCTCTGGTGAGTTCTATATATATTAATCGAAGTTGGGGGAGGTTTTTCCTCTAAGTGACAGAAACTTGCCAGGCAAAGCTGGGATTCTGGAAGGGTCACTGGATCTTAGACCCTGCTCCCTTCTTCCCCACCGGCCAGTATAAAGTCCAGCAGTGTTGCCTGGTCAAGGATTCCTTTCCCTTTCCAAATCTGAATCCCTGTCGCCACATCAGGGATGAATCTCTCCTGAGCTCAGCTAAGGACCTGGAGTATCTGGCAAGTTCCAGGCAAATTGGGGAATATGATTTGTTTTTCACTGCTGTCTTCAGGATTTGTGAAAATAATGGTAAGACATCAGTAGATAGCAGTCTCATTTGTAAATTCTTATTTTTTTCCCCTGCTGGTCTCCTCCTGTCTTGTCTTTAATTACAGAAGTAGTAAGTGCAGGTTGCAGAAATCACAGAAGGAAAGCAGAAGCTCCTTCCCACACCCCTTCCCCAAACCTGCTCCTTTCTCTGCTCCTGGTGGATATTTGCACTTTAGCAGAGAGACAACAACAGAACCTTTTAAGATCTAAAGAGAAGGGAAATCGGAGGTGCTGAGAATTAAATAATAGTAATTATATTTAGGATACTAGTAAATAATAACAATAAACTAATATCTGCAACAAATACTCATGCCAGACATTATGATGACATTTAATATACATGAAACAAATGAATTGTTCAGAATAGGAAAGTAGAGAGGTGTTCTGAAGTATAGATCATCCTCAAGTCACCTCACTAGTGTGCACAAACTGCCCAGAGGGCCCTGGAAACTCCCCTCTTTCCTATACTTCCCCAATCCCTTTTAGGCTGAAATGAATCTGCTTCAGCGACAAAGAGCATTTTGTATGCAGACATCCTGCTTTTTTTTAATTGAAATCTGAATGTGGTGAGTCTGAACTAGGGGCTGGGGTGTGATTAATTACAGCAGCCATCTTAACCTGCTCAGAGGCTGGGCCTGAAAGAGACGAGGCGAGGTCAATCAGAAATTCGGTTAAGGAGAGGGAGGAATGTAAATAAAACCTTGTTAACTGGCCCCTGTCTTTCTTTCCGCTGCTGATGCGTGGAGTTGGAAGATTTAAGGAATCAGTTCCTGTTTCTCTGGTTCTGGCCGACCCTAGAATCAACTCCCTTGATTGGAAATAAACAGGATTTTCCTTTCTGTCCCCAGGAATGTGACGGAGGAAGGAGTCTAGGGGAAAAGGCCTCGTCTGCCAAAGAAGAAGAATAATAACAAAGATGACAGTAGGAATAAAATATTGCCCTCTTCATCAAGGGTGATAAGGAAGTATCCAGTTATATGTGTTGAGCCTTCTCACTCTCCATATACATATGTTAGAACTTCAGAATTTAGCTCAGGTTTGATTTGAACTTTCTGTCCTGTGGTCGTCTTGAGTGTACTGAACAAATTGGGCTACATGTCTCACCTTTGGTTTCAGAAAATAGGACCCCAATTACAGCACTTCATGTTGACATAGTACCTTAAATGTCTGAGTATGAACCTCTTTCCTGGAGGGTGTGTCTGTGAAATGTGTGCCCCCAGTGCCTGGCATGGGGCCTAGCCTTTGGAAACTGGGGCAGAGGGACTGTGATATAAATGGGTGAGGCAGGGAGTCCTCCAGCTCCCTCTCTCTTGGCTGAGGAGTGGGATGAACCCCGGATGACTGCATGAACGTTCCCTTCCCCTTGGTGCTCCTGGGGCAGGGACAGGAAGAGTTTTATGCAGGGAGAAACCCCAATAAGACTCAGCCTCTCTGTTGATTTCTGCAAACTCCTCGTGTTCCAAGGGAATCATTTGCCCACTTCTGGGCCAGCTGTATATGAGTTTGCTCTCTCCCCTCCTAAGGGGAGGTCCATGTTACCTGAAGAAACTTAAACTTTTGCTATTTCTATTAAACTTCCCTTTTTGGTTAAGAAGGTGATGAGGTAGAAGAATGTCCCTGCCCTGATCACTCTTCCAATCTTCCTTGATTCAGATATACAGGTACTTTTTCTCCTCCTCCTCTCCTGCTCCTTCTCCTTGTTCCTCTGTTCTGCAGACTAACTTCCCAAAGCTGAGGGGAATAAGGAGAGGTGAATCCAGTCTGTTCCTAGAGGAGCCCTCCTCCACTACATTAAACAAATTTTCACTCTGCTGAATAACTTTCAATAGCTCCCTATTGTCATCAATTTACATTTCTAACATTAAAGCCCAACTTTAATATGAGCTGTCTTGAACTTTGTTCTTTGTGATTTCCCAATGCTCTCTCCCCGGAGTCAACTGGCCTTCCCAATGTATTCACTTAGAGGAGATGAGTGGTTGGAGACGCATTTGAGGCAAAACCAACAACGAAAAGGTAAGCAGAGGATGAGACAAGCAGGAAAGGAGGCAGGAGAGGTAAAGGTTGATGGGATATAAAAGGTCTTGAGGGACATTAGTATGATGATTTGGGGCTCAAGACTTTGGGCTGTATTATTAGATTGGGAGGAGGCCATTGAAAGATTTCAGGTGGGGTCAAATCCAGCTTTTAGAATGATAGCTCTGGGGCTATGTAGAAAAGGGAACTGCAGTGAGGGGGTTTGGAAAAGTGCCAGAGACCCCTGCTGACTTTGGTGTCATTGGTGGATAGGGTCTGCAGAACAGACTTTCTGTGCTCAGAAGACACAGCCATGTATGGAGGCAGGGGCATGGATGAAATGACCTTAGGCACCCTCCTCCTGGTGGGAGGGAAGAGTGGGGTTCCAGTTTATTTCCACATGTTGTCTCCTTTGGGTCAAAGCCCTTTTAGGAAGGCCAAGGGGAAAGGTCCCCGGGGAGGGCAGAGTACCACTTCCTCTTTTTCAGGCAGGAAAGGCAGACAAAAGTGGACAATGGACCAGAGAGGGTGCGTCCAGCAGAGAAGGAAGGAGGAGCCGGAGGAGCTGGCCCAGGGCAGGAGGCCTTAGAAGATTCCCTTTGATCCCCCTTATCTCTGGAGGGCAAGCTTGCTTATTTGGCCAGTGGGGCCTTTTGTTACAGCATTTCCTGGAGCCCCCCAAAGTAAACACAACCAAGTCTGTGTTCTTACAGCTCTACTGTGTCTGCTCCTTCCAACAGAGAGAAAGGGCAGGTGGGTCAACCCTCAGAAGTCACCCCTACTCATCAGAATGCTGACAATAAAGATGCCTGTTACAGTGCATTAGCACCACGCCTGAGAGACAACTGTGATGGCCACGAAGTGCTGAACCACCATCATAATCATCATCATCAACTGCACAACTGGGGCTTTCTAAAATCTAAGGTTTAGATCTATGGAGTAATAAAACAGGAACAATGGAAAGGCCTGTGAACACCCTCTTTAATGGAGGTGGGAAGCTATAGTCATCAATAAGTCTACTGAACTGAGGTACTTGCAGTGCCCATGAGACCTGGAGTCTGGTGTGGCAGGAGTCAGTTTTCCCTTTTCTGTTCAAATGGTGCTTGTGCCCCTGGAAGAAAGGGGTGGAAAGGCTAGTTACTGCTGGGCTGGCTCTCAGTTGCAATAGGGGATGAGTGATACATGAAATTGAACTGGAATCTGGTAATTTTTTTTTGCCAGCAAAAGTCTGTCCAGTCAAAGATACGGTTTTTCCAGTGGTCATGTATGGATGTGAGAGTTGGACCATAAAGAAAGCTGAGTGCCGAAGAATTGATGCTTTGGAACTGAGGTGTTGGAGAAGACTCTTGAGAGTCCCTTGGACTGCAAGGAGATCTAACCAGTCAATCCTAAAGGAAATCAGTCCTGAATATTCACTGGAAGGACTGATGCTGAAGCTGAAACTCCAATACTTTGGCCACCTGATGCAAAGAACTGACTCATTTGAAAAGACCCTGATGCTGGGAAAGATTGAAGGCCGGAGGAGAAGGGGACGACAGAGGACGAGATGGTTGGGTGGCATTAATGCCTCCATGAACACGAGTTTGAGTGAGCTCCAGGAATTGGTGATGGACAGGGAGGCCTGGCGTGCTGCAGCCCATGAGGTTGCAAAGAGTCGGACGCGACTGAACTGAATAGCTTTGTGCATCCTGGTGATGGAGGTGTGAAGGCAAAAACAGGCATGGAGAAAATTGGGGCCCTTTCAGTGGAGGACAGGCATGAACTTCCATTGGTGTGCCCACAGGGTCTGACTTCATCCAGACAGGAGGCAGCAGAGGCCACCCTTCACTTCCAGATGCAGGGAAGGTGTGTGTGGAGAGCTCACTCCTCCAATGACTTGCAGCCTCACATTTAACATTTCCCTGTGAGATGAGAGAATAAATTTGGGAACATCATTTGACTTTTCCTGGAGTGTCAAGTGGGGTGCTACTAGCCGAGCCAGTGCTTTACTTACAGAAAAATTCAATTTCCTCCTGCTTCCCATGCAAACGGAAACTACATCAAGTGCCCTTTGAATCTCTTAACTATCCCCCTTCCCTCATCCCCTCAAAGTTGGGGAGAGGAGTTTCCACCAAGACGCCCCTCCTCCCTGCAGTTGAGGACAGTTATGTAATCTGGATTGTGACACAGAGGAAAGTCCTAGCTAGCTCTCCACGCTCCTGGCTAACGGTTCAGATGGGGAGCTCGTGATGGGAGACCTCCCCACTCCACTATCCTCCAGTGTGCCCCCACCAACGCAGCAGGGCTCTGGGCGTGAGATGGGGAACCTATTCCTGTTGTCTTGAACCCTCTTGAACGATAGGGTCCTGGGACGCCCGGGGGTGGGGCACCGAGAAGCCAGGTGGTTCCCCCGCCCCCGCGCCGAGGTGGGGGCGCAGGAGCGGCGGGCACCTGTTGCGGCGCGCCGGGCGGTGGCTGAGGCTCACCTGCGCGAGGCCCGGCCCAGGGCGGGCGGCGGGCGCACAACTGAGCCGAGGTTCCGACGCTCGGTCCGCGCCTCGGGCTTCCGCCGGGTCAGCTGACCGCCCAGTGCGGAACTAAGCGCCGGCCGCGAGCTGCCTGCCGCCACCGCGCTCCTGCTCGGCACTCGGTACCGCGCGCCCGCCCCGTCGCCATGGCCGGGCTTGTGGTCAGTGGAACTCAAGTAAGTCCGCTGGGGCCACCCCGTCCCCTCCTGGGCACGGTCGCTCTGAGGAGGGAGCTCTGGGGCGAGTGGCGTCCAGAGGTCAGACGGGTGCTCCCTGCCCCACCTCGGTGTTGTGTCTGCAGCAGCGGAGTGAGGCAGGCCTGAGGGGAGCACAGACGCGGTTTTGCACCTGGCGCACCCCCTGGGTGGGAGGAGAGGGGGGAAGACCCTCAGGTCGCCCGGACCCCTCCAGCCCCAGCGCTCAATGACCAGAGGCCAGCCAGCGGACCTCTCCATCAGGTGGAGTGGGCACCTCTCACAACCCACGGTACTTTTCTGAGCCACAAAAAAGTTGTAATTTCTTTCATAATCTGAAGGAAAAAAGGAACATTGTTAAAAGAAACGTTTTGATATATTTGTCTTTACACCAATGCAGTTGTAAAATAGAAATGGTAGTTTTAGAGTTTTCTTTTTCTTCTTCCCGACAACGGAGGTAGGAGCCTCTGAAAGACAGAGAATCACGATGCGACCGTGCAGGCGCTGGGTTGCAGGGCTTCGCTGCAGACTTGCTCCTGTTCCTAACCCTAGATCCCTTATCAAAGACCGGTAGAAGGCTACAGTGCTCCAGTTTTCGGCACCTGACTTCTTTAACGGGCGTCCTTGGGGATGGCAACACTCTAGTTTCCACCCGGGGTGATAGACACCCAGCTTTACTTACTGTCAGCCTTGTAGTGACGCTTTAGTTGTTTTTAGTCATTGCTGGAGGGTTGGACTCAACTACTAGGGGGCCAGGTGCCTTTTACTTGCTGGAGAAGCCAGGAGTCCCTTATAAGCTCTGAATGAGCCGGCCCTCCTCCTCCCCTGCTTTTCCCAGATGCCCTAGAGAAATGGTTCTGAGGTTTTGCAGCTCTCCCCTTGGATTGCTTGAGGCATGTAGTGTCAGGCACAATTAGATTTTGAGATTACTTTGGGCTTAGGGAATGTTTCTCCCTTCTTAAAGTTCAGGAGTTAGTAGGCCAGGGAAGTACTAGCCTGGGAAAGAGGTTAAAATGAAGTGTCTTTTTTAGCTGGCAGGGAAAAGGGACTTTCTGGGAGTTAATAAGGCTGCAGAAGGAAGGGCTAGAGGAAAGGGCCTCTGCCCAAGCCGGGTCCCTGACCCTCAGAACCTAGGTCTCTGCATTTCAGAGCCAGGAGTCTCTGGGTGTAGCTGCTTCCAGCTTCATGGAAGACTTGACATGGGCCTGCCAGTCTTCCTGTGCTTCCCTTTCTCATCCTCTATTTCCACAGCTCAGTTTTATTTATTAGTTTTTCTCTTGAGCCCCTTGAATTTAGCCCATCCCAAACAGCCCAAGGGCAGTGACCTGCGAGTGAGGCATTTTGGTCCCTTGGGGACTGTTCTAAACAAATGGAGCTGCCAGGGGAAGAGCTGAGCAGGCAAGTTGGGGAAAATGCCCTTGTGTCACAGGTGCCCTGTATTCTAAACGTCCAAGGTCAGTGAATCTGAGTGGTGGCTCAGGGCTTTAGGTCTTTTTAACGTTCTGCCTCTAGCAGCCATTATAAGATGTAGCACCTTGAATGTGTATCACATGGTCCTTCTCAAACTTGGGGTCCTTCTAAAGGGTGGGGGGAGGAAACCCACTTCTCATGAGCCAACACTGTTACTGCTTTTATTTCAATATTACTTAAGTATACAATCATAAAACCAGATAAAACTTTTTCTAAGTTCATATTTAGAGAGCTATAAACCCCCCAAAAGGGATGGCTTAAGTGTAAAAACGAAAACAATAACACCCATAAAATTAAAATAAACAATGAAATGGATGATGTTTGCTGAAACTCGGTCACTGCTTTTGATGCTGCTGTGGCCTGACGGCTGTGGCCCTGAATTTTAGGAGTTGCTCAAACCTGTAACACCACATGCTTGGGGATGTTGCTGTCCTCCCTCCATTTTTCTCTGTACAAAGTTTCAACATGGATCTGACTCCATTTGGCCTTCTGTTGACATGAATGCATCATTTATATTCAGCACGAAGGCCTCAGTCTCCCTTCTTCACTAGCTTAGGACAATTATAGTAATGGCATTAATACAAATGCAGACACAAATGCAGACTTGGAATTGGGATACTGAAATCTAATACCGGAGAGACATGGGAATAAAAAACCCCTTCCACAGGGATACTGGTGTGATTCACTAACAACTACCTAGTGGCCACTAGGTGCCAAGGACAAGGCTGTGGGCTTTAAATATGTTAACTTATTTCAATCCTGTAACATAAATAAAATGAGGATAAAATGTGACTCATGAGCTTATTTAATGAGGATTGACTAGTTAAGTATCAGTAACCTCAGATAGGCACATGACACCACCCTTATGGTAGAAAGTGAAGAACTAAAGAGCCTCTTGATGAAAGTGAACGAGGAGAGTGAAAAAGTTGGCTTAAAGCTCAACATTCAGAAAACTAAAATCATGGCAAATAGATGGGGAAATAGTGGAAACAGTGGCTGACTTTATTTTTTGGGGTTTCAAAATCACTGCAGATGGTGATTGCAGCCATGAAATTAAAGACACTTACTCCTTGGAAGGAAAGTTATGACCAACCTAGACAGCATATTAAGAAGCAGAGACATTACTTTGCCAACAAAGGCCCGTCTAGTCAAGGCTATTGTTTTTCCAGTGGTCGTGTATGGTTGTGAGAGCTGGACTATGAAGAAAGCTGAGTGCAGAAGAATTGATGCTTTTGAACTGTGGTGTTGGAAAAGACTCTTGAGAGTCCCTTGGACTGCAAGGAGATCCAGCCAGTCCACCCTAGAAGGACTGATGTTGAAGCTGAAACTCCAGTACTTTGGCCACCTGATGGGAAGAGCTGACTCATTTGAAAAGACCCTGATGCTGGGAAAGATTGAGGGCAGGAGAAGGGGACGACAGTGGATGAGATGGTTGGATGGCATCACCCACTCAATGGACATGGGTTTGGGTGGACTGCAGGAGTTGGTGCTGGACAGGGAGGCCTGGCGTGCTGTGGTTCATGGGATCACTAAGAGTTGGACATGACTGAGTGACTGAACTGAATTGACTAGTTAAGAGCCAGGTGGGAGGCTTTTAATAAATATGAGTTGTTACATTATTCTTAACACCTTTTGGAGGTGGTTAGTGTTTAACTAGTTTATAGAAGAAGAAACAGAGTCTATGAGGTTGTGACCCATCCAAGGTAATGCAACTAGTTAAGTAGCAGCACAGGGATGCTGATTCATGACCAGAGTTCTTTCTATTCATGGAGCTGCCAGTACTGCAAATCTAAAATTAAGGATGCCTCACCTCCAAGTGGGGGCAGGCATCCTGAAATAACCTCCTTTCAATCTGACTACTGACAACACTCCCCCCATCCCAAAAATCTGTGAACCAGACTATCCCAACTGCAAAGAGAAACCTTCCATGTCTTGCAGTTTGGTAATTTTCTGCAGCTTCTGCTCAGAGGAGCTGAGTGTGTGTACATGTAGAGATCCTGCCAAGATATTATTTTTCTTTCTGGTGTTACTCTCTGTAGGGGTCTTGAACTTGATATGTTTTCATTTCTCTGATAATGGTGTCCTTTTCTATTGTAATTCCACACGGTCGAAGTCTTGGGGGTACATATTATATATGATAGGCAAACTAAAAGTATGAAACTTTGTTCTTCATTTCACTCAAAATCAAGATAATTGACTAAATGCAGCGCCTTCTCATTTTGGGTGGGATCTTGCTTCGGTGACATCTAAATCTGTTAAGCTCTACATCCGTTCTCTTGTTTGGTGAAGACACAGACTATTTTTGGTCTGGCTCTTCTAGTTTCCTGTTTTATGTTAGGTGGTCCCATGCTTCAAGAAGTCTCCTGACATCCTAAGATATAATGTCTTCCACTCAGGAGCACTTCTTAAATAAGTCTCTCCTCTCATTATGAGTGTTGTTTGCCGTGCCTGGCAGTGACTGCTTGCTGCTTTTAAGCCTTTTCCAGCCAATTTGAACCCTTCAGCATGGTTGACTTAACTCACATCTCAAAAAGCTTCCAGTTTACTATGAGGGTGGTCCATAGACATGGCTTATCAAGTTGGTGTTCTTAGCAAATTTTGGAGACTTAGTCCTCATCTCGGTGAAATAGGAGCAAGTTGTGCTTTGTTTGGTTCTCCTGGGATACTGTAATGTTGTTTAGTCTCTCAGTTATTTCCAACTCTTCTGCGACCCCAAGGATTGTAGCCTGCCAGGCTCCTTGGATTTCCCAGGCAAGAATACTGGAGAGGGTTGCCATTTCCTTCTCCTTGACCCAGGGATCAAACCCATGTCTCCTGCTTGGCAGGCGGATTCTTTACCGCTGAGCCACCCAGGACACTCTGTGATGTTAAGATCATGGAATAAAACAAGCTAATGGAAGTTTTGTCAGACATGTTGTGAGTGGTTGAATGCTTCATGGTGGTAACTGTCCTTAATGTTTGTTTGCTCTGAAGTGGAATTCTACAGAAGATAAAAGGGAGCAAATATTCCTCTTTCTGCAGGCTCTAACGCTCTTCTGGGACCTTCGACATGGCATCATGAGGTAGTTCTAGATCTTTCAGCTAACAAGACTCATTTTGAAGCCAAAACATGATGATAGATAGCTGGCATTTGTTGATCAAGAATATCCACATTGTCATGTGCATATTTAAGAATTCCATGGCCTCCATATTGGACGTCTTTATTCCTGGTGCAGAATGTGGTCCAGACTCTCCTTAAGAAGATGTACTATGCAGAGCAGGCCTCTGGAGTCTTAGTTTCCTCATATAAAGCATGAGGGATTTTGACTGAGTCCCTGCTAAATTTAATCCTTTGTAACCCATGAGGAAAGAACTCAGTTTCCACATTGAAAGCTCAGCCTCTCTGCTGCATATATAATGGAGATCTTGAATGATTTTGATATGTACAAGATGGGTAAGGGATAGGTTTTCAGGTGAGTGCCACGGGCCTAGGGGTCAGTGTGAACATATAATGCAGAAGCAGCTGCTGATGGTGAGCAGCTGAGTGAAGTCCCTAGATTCTCCAGTCTCTCTGGAGAATCCTTTATCTCTGCTTGGAAGCAGAACTTAATTTGTTATAGGAGGAGATAGATGGCTCTTAGGTAGAGAGGGGAGAGATTACCATATTGAACTTACAGCCCTTTAGTTTTTAGTCTGTATCTTCCTGAGTCAAAATTATTTTATTGGAATCAGCTATTTTTTTTCTGTCTTTTCTCCCCATTTTGTATCTTCCAGTAATGAAGTTACTGAAGGATAGTGAACACAGGATATTATATTGTCAGCAGTTGGTCCCCATTGGATAGGAAAGGGTTGAGAGATGACTTGAAAAATTGAGGGTGCCAGGGTGCAGTGTGACTTGTTTTAGGTGGAGCCATATGAAAGTGCAGTTGTATAGTTCTACGATGGTCAGGGTATTAGTAATTCATAACCTAATTTTAACCATTTTAATGTAATACTGAAGATGCAAGATGGCCACCATATTCTTATTCTCAATTGGGAATCACAACCCCTCCATCCCTACCTCCACCCCCTTGGACACCTCTCTCTCATTCCAGGACGTCTTGTCTGTATGTGGAAGAACGAAGGTTTGCAAGGCGAAAAGGATCAAGGCTGTAGCCTTGTAATGAGCTGGAATTTCTGCTGAGCAGTTGAGGATGGGCTCCTTTTGTGGGAAAGCATCATGTATTGTGACCCACTGCTGACTGGTCACTGGTTTGTCTTACTGGTTTTGGAATTAGTTGCCAGTCCTGCCCTCACTGCTACCTGTAAAAATAGGTTTCAAAACCTCGGTGCTTGGAGCAGTGAGAAAGCCCTCTGACCTCCCAGTCAGAAATTCTGGGATCAAATTTCAGTTCAGCCTCCTAATATTTGGGCATACACTAGGTAAATAATAATAATAAAAGTAAGTAAAAGAATGCTTAAGGGAACACCTCTGCCAGCAGAAGGGGGTTGATTGCCAGGGGCTCCCTGGAGGATAGCCTTGAAAGCTCTGGCCACCCGTCGTTGCCCTGTCGCCTTCAAGTCGGCTCTGTTCAGAGTTCGGAGGATGTTTTATACATGGTGGTAATAGGATGGGATTGGCGGTCTGGGGAGGTTTTCTTGTCCAACCCTATTTGTTCCAGCACCCTGCAGGTTGAATGCTGGTAAGTGCATCTGCTGTGCCTTTTATGAGGTAATGTGCATAACAGGGTATTTGGGGGAGGGGGCAGCCGAGGAGAGGGAGCAGAAGAGCCAGAGGGGCAGCTGTTGGGAAGGCCCCTGAGTGGGAGGCTGATTGCTGTGATTATATCAGCATGCTCTGAGGTTGGGGTTTTTTTTGGACCTCTGAATCTGGCCAATTTCAGTCCAATTTCCCTTGTGCCGGGATTAGTCTCCATCATGCTAAGTGTACCAAGAAAGGGGAGCTGTTGGCAGAATCCCTGAAGCCAAGTCCCAAAGCTGACTTGATCAGGGAAACAGCCACAAATGGGGTCTTCCTGCGTGCGGAGCGCGTGTTTCAAGTTGCGGAAGCAATCATCGGATCAGTGACGCCGGGCCTTGAGCAGCTGGGTGATTTCCGTTGGCCACATTGTTTCTGTTCCATTTTAATTTCCAGGTGTCCTACATAGGCCAGGACTGCAGAGAGATTCCAGAGCACCTCGGCAGGGACTGTGGACACTTTGCAAAGAGGCTTGATCTGAGCTTTAACCTTCTGAGGTATGTAACCTTCATGAGACAGACCAGGCCTGGGAGACCCAGGGCCCATGGTGAAGGCCTGCAGATAAAAGCCAAACAGCCCAGGTCTCCAAAGGGACCCCAAAGGTGTGACTCTGCTTCACAGGGTCCTCTGGCTCCCCTCTTGTGCCCAGAAAACAGTGAGTGTGAGTGTCCTCTGGCTCACTTGTGTCCCTCCAGAGGGCCATCAGTGTCACTTTGTTCTTTTCCTTCCTCCCTGAGGCCCGTGCGTCATATTAGAAAACTCTTGGAGAGGTAGAGAGAGAACCAGCAGGTGTGTTGGGGGCCTTTAGGGATGCTTTTGTGGATGACCCCATTGCCCAAAGATTTGCTGAATCCCAGGTAGAGTGTATGTGTTCTTCTTTTATTTTCTTTGCCTTTTTATGAATTGAAACTTTAAATATTTGTGATGATGATTTCTCCCAGATGGTATTTCAAAGTAATTCCAATGCTGTTGGCATGGGGTAGGTGGGAGGGAAGCTCAAACAACTGTTCCAGACTTGGCAGAGAAGGTAAGTGCGATTGTATATATTATTCCAGTGGAGAAAACAGTTATTTCTTCCTAAAAGGTGCTGAATTGTAACTGGTTTGGGGACTCTGGGGAGGGAGCTGGGAGGTTCTTGGAAAGCAGGTATCAGTGGGATAAATGGGGGGGGGGGATCTGGATGGTGGCTTTTCCTAAGGAGGTGGTTCCATGCAGAGCTTTTTCCTAAGTGTCTCCTTGAAAGCCATGCTATCCTCTGATGGAACAGACTGTCTCCAGGTGGAAGGACAGATGAGGAGCTGGAGTCCCACCCCAGGGCTCCGGTACTTTACTTCATCCACAGTGTGGAGTCTCTTCTCTCCAAGGCAGGACACTCGGGCATTACAGATTCCAGTGAAGATGAACAAAGCTTGGGGCTTTAAGGCACCAGGGGGTGGAAGGGACTTCCAGCAAAGCCAGCAGAGCTTCATGGGCTGGTGCTTAGGAGCTCACGGCTGTGCTGAGATGCATCATCTCCACAGAAGGGGTGTCCCGGGAATTGTGTTAGAAGGGAGTGGGCACAGTGTGCTGCCTGACTCTCAAGGGGTTTGTGGGCTTCTGAGAAGATGTGGAAACGGAAAAGTCACAGAGTAATACAGAGTGGTGAGAGGGTGCCAAATAAACTCGGACTCTGAACAAATGAAGGATGGTTTTTGGTCCCTGCCCAAGAAGGGGACAGAATACAGTCTCAACTGATGGTGCCTGAGACACGTGTGCACCTTCAACAGCTCCCCAGCGTAGGCTTGGGCAGAGGGTTCTTCTCATGTGACGGGCCTCTGGGTGTTTGGGGCTTTTGACTCAGGCAGTGGCTGCCTTGCTGCTAGGAGCCCGGATGTGGGTTTGAGGAGGCTGGGCCCTGGGAGGGGATATGAGCAGTCACAGGTCATGGGACTGGGCTGTCAGGTCTGAGGAAACAGAGCCGTCTTTGTCACATTATGGGACCCTGCCTCTCTGATGAGAAGGGGTTCTTGGCTCTGAGAGGCTGGATCTTTAAGGATTTATCATAGGAAATGATGGTGCCTGGAGGCAGGAAAATTTTGTGAAAAGGAGGTTGGTTTAAAAAAAGAGAGGAATTAAGACTTTTGTTAACTTTTTGTTGAGAGAAGAGTTTTTGTAAGTGTCAGGTTTGAGGAATGATCCCTCAAAAGATCTGGTCCCGAACCTGTTCTTGTGCTGTGGTCAATGTGTGAGTTGTAGCTGGGTTGGGGCAGGGATGAGCCATGGAGGGGTGAGGTCTCATGGAAGGGTTTATATTAGGACTTGGGTAAGTTGGAAGGAGTTACAGACCAGAATGCAGAAGAGTAACTCTGACTTGATGTGGTTATGGTGAGATTGACTCATCTTTGATGGTCTTATTTACCTAACTTGGGGGCAAGGGGAGGTGGCACTGTTTCTCTTGGGTGTCAGAGGAAGATGTAAGCTTATGCAGGTCCTTTGCCTTCAGTTGGATAAAAATTCAAAGATGGTTTAGACGCTTACCTAATTCCTCTTTGGGGAGAGAAAGGGAGAAGGGAAGAGAAAGATCATGAACTTACCTACCACACAAGTGGGAATATGATTCCTACCAGGCTGAAGGGATCATCATATCCAGAGGAAATACTGAGGATCCCCATCCCACCTTTTGTAAAAGGTTTCTTCCCAGTCCTGTCTTGTCATTTCCACGGGATTTGGTGGGGAGCATATCACCCTATATTTGCTCTGCACCTGGATTTACCATAGCTTGTGGTTTTAACTCTCTGCTGTATCTTCTGTTCTCCCTCTTGGCAGCCTATCTGGTCCCACTCTCGACACCCCCTTCATCTACCTTGAAGCTCAGTACTACATTACTGTTTATTATGCCAGTTCAAAGTGTACCAGGAGAGGTAGGGTGGTAATTTTGCGTGCAGCAGGAGATGCTGGGATAGCGTTGTTCCTGAAGTCTTCTGGGTACTCCCTTGCCCTGGAGAGTTTCTCCCTGGCTGTTCCTCTCATCAGGATCAGGTCTCCTGCATGTGATTAGGTGCCCCTCTTTCCCAGCCACTTTCTCTGCTTTCCATGTCCCGTGTCTTCTTTCCAGGGCTATCCTCAGAAACACAAAATTCTTCTCACTTTGTTATGTTTGGAAGAATCACCCCCCGCTCCCTCCTTCTTACAGGACATCTCTGCAGGCTTCCTTATCTCATCCAGAGAGTCATGTCAGGGTGTTGCCTTAAATGGAGCCATAGCCGCTAATACAAATTTTGCTAATCCCATAAATCACAGAATCAGCTGCAGTCTGTTTGTGCTTTAGACTGCAGCTTGTTTGTAGGCAAGGAGTTCTGCTTATTCGTTTAAAAATATTTAATAGTACACATGACACAATCTTTAGAAGGAACAAACCTGTAACCAAGGAAAAACTCTCCCTTGCATTTATGTCCTTTGCCTCCTGGGTCCCACCTGCACTGGTAACTACTGGTAGTTGATCTTTGTCATCCTGCAGAGTTAGTCCATGTGTATACTAACATGGGAATTTCTCATGGGGCCAGATTTGTATTACTTCTTGCCAAGATGTTAGTTAAAAGAGAGGCACTAGGCTTCAGTTAACCACTCACGATCAGGTCATCCTTCTCTGTTGTCTTGCTCTTAATTCAAAGCCATTCACCATCATTGTTAATTTCATTCATGAAAGTGATGTTTCTGCTGATTTGCTCTATGGCTACCCATTCATGCTGGAGGGGAGGGTGGTTATGGATTTATAAGCTCTGAAACATTATTTTTTTCTTCCCATTACACCTCAGGGTCTTCTCCCCTGCATTAGCTATGAATCCATCCCTCCCTCGATTGGGTTGTACAGTAGTAGACGGGTTACTTCTCTATGCAGAAAGTCTCAGAAATTGAGGCTGTCTTGCTTCTGTGACTCTGTCCTGGGAGGATGAAAGTCCCTGGACCCAGTATGTTCCCTGACAGGTTGGAAAGAGAAGCAAGACAAAGGTCCAAATAAAATTCCTGGCTCCCTTAAAAGACTCAGACATACCTACTCTCTCAACTTGGATCTCATTCTTCCTGTTATGACTGGATGAGACCCAGGTGAGCCACAAAGACAATGAACTGGGACCAGCTCTCTGGACATGGTTCCCAGGGGTAGGTAGGGTCCTGCCTTCTCCCCTGTAATGGCCACAGAAGATTTAGGAAGCTTATTAGGTAACAGTCCAGAGGAGTGAAGTTGTGTCCCTTGCACTTGGATGTGTTAATGATCACGTATCCATCCAGTGTTTATATCTACATGAGAGTGTACTTTAGATTTTATTTTTTGAAGACAATCTGCTAAATAATAAAACTGTATTTCCCAATAGAAATATTGGGAAAACCAGAAGGGTATGACTGAAACCCTCTTTCTCTCAAATTTTCACTGATAATCTTACCACCCAGGAATCTCCATTGTTAACATTTTATTGTCTTGGGTGTTTCATGATGCCAAATATCTTTTAAATGATCCTGTTGCTTACATTATGTTGGAAGCATATTCCCATCTCAATAAATACGGCATTACAGGTTTTAATAGTTTCTTATTTCTTCACTTCAGTTCAGTCGCTCCGTCGTGTCCAACTCTTTGTGACCCCATGGACTGCAGCTCACCAGGCTTCCCTGTCCATCACCAACTCCCAGAGCTTGCTCAAACTCATGTCCATTGAGTTGGTGATGCCATCCAACCATCTCATCCTCTGTCATCCCCTTCCTCCTCCTGCCTTAAATCTTTCCCAGCATCAGGGTCTTTTCCAATAAATCAGTTCTTCACATCAGGTGGCCAAAGTATTGGAGCTTCAATTTCAGCATCAGTCCTCCCAATTCTTATTTATTATTGTTGGACATTTAAATTGTTTCCAGATTTTTACTGTTATAAATCTCTCTTATAAATTTCCTTGTGATACTCACTGATGAATATCTCTGATTAGTTGTTTGGGGCAAATTCTTGGGGACAAAATAGTCAGAAGGCCTTGCTACAGATGGCAAGTTGCCCCCGAGAGGTGATACCAATTTATACTACCAGGAATATTTGAATATCCATTGTCCCAAACTCTTCCTGTAACTATTCTTGTTTGTTTGTTTGTTTTTTCCTTTTGAGGTTTTCATATTTTACTTCTCTGATCAATACAGAGAATCCTCTGCCATCACCAGTGCTGGTTCCTTGATCAAGGAAAAGAGAACTTGGTAATAGTTTGTTGCAGCTTTCATTTTGCTTCTCCCTGAATTGGGAAAGGACAGTATTCTCTCTGGTGGCCCGTTTCTCTCCCCCACGGGCCCTGAGTAGGTTGCCCACTGAGCTTGTGAACACAGTGGACAGAGCAGAATTCCCATGGCACACAGTAATAAACACACCTGTGTCAATATGACAATGAAATTGAGAGGGCTTAATTGATCTATGGAAACAGAAAACTTACATTTTAAAAATTATTGGCAGTTGCATCTTACTTAGCATCACTCTGGTAAATGTACTGGATAGGAGAATTGCTTAGGAGAGAATGTCTTAGGTGAGAGCTTGCTGCTTCTCTGACTTTGTCAAGGATGACAGTGATGACTGGGGACTTGGGCAGCTCCAGTAAAATTGTGACTCTGTTCTTCCCACCAGGCAGAGAGGTGGACAGTAGGTGCATTGTCAGATCTTTGAGGATCAACATACCACCACATCTATGCCTGTTTACTAACAGCTGGGCAGAACTGGGCCTATTAGCTTGCTTCCTAGTTGGGAAAATGGGCAGTGGAATGAAAAGAACCAAGGCTTTGTGGTCAGACAATCCTGTCTTGAAATCTCATGACTGTCTTTCACTAGTTGTTTAACTGCCCTTGGGCTACTTACAAAAATGTTGAATGTGTAATTGTATAAAGTGGCAGTTTAGTCATTTAGTCATGTCTGAGGCTTTGTGACCTATGGACTGTAGCCGCCTGGCTCCTCTGTCCATGTAATTCTCCAGGCAAGAATACTGGAGTGGGTAGCCATTCCCTTCTCCAGGGGATCTTCCTGTCCCAGGGATTGAACCTGGGTCTCCTGCATTGCAAGCAGATTATTTACCGTCTGAGTCACCAGGGAAGCCAACTGTGTAAAGCACTTAACAAATTAGTCAAATAATAGGTCTTAAGTAAGCATAGCCAAGGTTAGTTCTTAAACATGGCACTAGTGAAGCTAAAAATCCACCCTTGACTGTCCATAAGGGCCATTTCACTCTCTGATAGTCATTGGGATTCCTCACAAACATTCAAGATTTCCTCTTTCTGCATGTGGTATGTTTGCACACCTTTGTACCCTTTGGTATGACCAGTGGGCAGAAACTTTAAGAGCCAGCACATTATTTGCAACTTTCTCTTCTGCTTGCTATGATTGTCAGTCTTGGGTTCTGACCATAAATGGCCAGAATCCATTGCTGATCTATGTTGGACATAGATTGTAAATGAGAAATTTGTGTTGTAAGACAGAATATTTAATACAGCACAGCCTAGCCTCTTCAAACTGGTACAAATACCTTAGTTTGCCAACTGTCTGACATTGCATAGGCTAAACCCACTTCATCTGACACACATTTTTCATCATTCCCAACTAGAAGCATTCCTGTGTTCAAATTACAGTAGGAACGAGTAAGGGAGAATTCCCTGCCTAGACTCTTAGGAGAACAGCTCGAAGAGCATGTTCTGTTGGTATTGGGTCTTCATCAAACCATTTCTTTGCCATCAGGGGCCTTGTTCATACTTGTTTTCAAAACCCAAATATAGTGGTCTTACTTGGGGAACTCATTGATATTGGAGTGGGGGTGGCAACAGAGCTCTTGTTGGTGAGACTTGAGAGGAAGAGATTATGATGGGAAAGACAGGGTTTAGTAAGAGAAACTGTTAATGAATTTTCACAACAGTTCTAGGGTCTTGATAAGCCCTGAGTGATTACAGGAGGCAGGGTCTACATATTAGAAGCTGTGTTCTCTCTGAGCTGGGCAATGCTCTGAAAAGTAGCCCCCCCACACCTTTTTTATTTGGTTCTAAAAATATCATTGGCCAGTCTAGTGTCTCTAACTACCAGCCGAACATATAGTCAAAAGGTGAAGTGGAAAATGAGCTGGCAGGTAATATTTAATGTCTCAGTAGCAAGACTTATATTTCCTTGACTTATGGCACTTTCTGAAGTGACCTTTGTGACTGTGCATGCATGCTTAGTTGCTCAGTTGTGTCAAACTCTTTGTGACCCGTAGGACTGCAGCCTGCCAGGCTCCTCTGTCCATGGGATTTTTCAGGCAAGAATACTGGAGTGGGTTGCCATATCTTCCTCCAGGGGATCTTCCTGAACCAGAGATCGAACTTGGATCTCCTGTGTCTCTTGCATTGCAGGCAGGTTTTTTACGCTCTGAGCCATCGGGGAAGCCCTTTGTGACTGTGTTATTACCAAAAACAGCTTCAAGTAAAACAGGGAGGGAGGGAAGATGGTGAAGGGAGTGGGTAGCAGGCCACTGCAGAAGAGGTTTATATGGTACTTTCCTGCCTCTTTCCCCTCAAAATGTCCTGACTTTGCAGATTTCCATCTATTGGCCAGAAAATGGGGGTATTGAGCCATAGCGTATAAGACCAAGCTGGGGAGGTGGTGGGCAATTGGTGAGAGTTGCCCGAGAGGCCATGGGGCTTTCCCGAGGTTCAGCTTTCTTAGAAATGGTGCTGCTCTGTGCAGCTATGACTTGCAGTGTGGTTTAGAAAGGGCTTTCATAAACCTTGTCTCCATGTTTCCTACAGGGTTGCCTCCAGGATGAGAAATTCCTAGACATTTTAAGTGAAAGCCTTTTATTTCTCATCTCACCCATTTAACTCCTTCAGAATCTTGGGTTTATTTTTAATTTTTTTCTTATTTTTTTTTTAGCCTCACGTTGTGGCCTGTGGGATCTCAGTTCGCAGACCAGAGATTGAATCTGTACCCTCTGCTCTGAAAGTGTGTAATCTTCACCACCGGACTGGAAACCCAGACTCTTGGGTTTCCTTTCTTTGTCAAGTTTCTCTCCCTGAGCTGTTTGGAACTTGCCCTCCCCCGCTGCTCTCGCCTCTCCCTCTGCCCTGCTGTCTGCTCTGAGGTCATCGTTGTGCACGTGGTGATGCCGCTGTGTTGTCAGGGTGGCTGCTGGGGGCAGTGGTGATTTGAGGGAATAGGTGGGGGCAGGTGAGCTTAACCCTTTCAGACTCTCTACTCTCTGGTCTTGCATCTTCTAAACCATGAGGTTCTATCGCGTTGATGGGGTGAGCATTTAGTGGGTGAGGCCTGGAGTGCTCAGTGTCTTTCAGGGTGTAAGACAGCTTTGGACAAAAGAGCCTTCCCTCTGCCATGCCAGCCGCACCGTGTCGAGGAGGACCTCTGGGTCCTGTCAGAGAGAGCTTGGGAACGGCTCGCTTCATGAGAGAAAGCAGCCCTGTAGATCAGTACCCAGAGGTGACTTGCTAGGTTGTGTAAAGGAGTCCAGGGACAAGGGGTCAAATAAGTGATTCCAGTCATCATGTTTATTTTCTTATTAACACAGAACCGGTGTCATGGAGTACTTGCTATATGCTGAGTAAGGCTGGGCAGAACACCTACTGGGTGTCAGCTCGTTCAGTCTTTCTACCAGCCTTTTACATATGGAGCCACTGAGGCCCAGATAAAGGAAGAAATCTCCCTCAGACCACACTGATGGTTAAATGGGAGAGCTGGGATTAAATGGCTCCTGTGGTTTGACTTCAGCTTTACAGTTATTCTAGATTGCCTCTCATGATTTAAATCAGTGTTTTCTTTTGAAGATGGGCAGTCGTTCCACCCCCCCGCCCCCCGCCCGAGGGAGGTTTGTTTTTTAAAATCACAAATGACTTGTAGAATTCACAGAAGCAGGATCAGAGTGGCTCCTACAGCTCCAGGTTGGAGACCAAAGAAGCCTTAGACCTCTGTCTGTTACATTTCCTTTTCTCTCCAGTTTCTTCCAAGCCTTCCTGATGTACAAAGACCTTGTGAGGCCTGGGTCGGCTGGGAGTTGAGGGTTCCCAGAGACCTCATCCCTTTTATCGCCACCACCTCCGTCCCACCCTGGGTGTGCCTTAGATGGCCATGACCGCTGTCAGAGGAAGAAGGGGCTTAGCATTTGCCACGGCTCTGCTGTTGCAGCCTCAGGATGAAGAACCTTGAGACAGATGACTGTGTGCATGACTTTTGGTTCTGGAGGGAAAAGAAGGTGTGTGTGTGTGTGTGTGTGTGTGTGTGTGTGCGCGCGCACGCGCGTCCGCGCATGTATGTGCGCACGCTTGGACTTGCACTCACTTGCATGCACACGCCCACCCTGTGAAAAGCCTTGCTCCTCTTGTCTCCTCAGGGACTGCCGTGTTGGTGATTTCAGCTGTTCCTGCCCCTTTATGATGAAAGGGGAGCGATTACGCTTTTTTGCTGGGTGTCTGTGTTTAGTTGCAGGGATGTGATAACTACAAATGCTCCCTGGCCGAGACTTTCCCCGTAAAAGCTCTCTTCTGTCCCAGCTGCTTTCTCTTCGCCTTTGCACTCTCACCCTCATCAGTGCTGCAGCACAAGGCTGCTCAGGATTTTAAACGAGGGAGAGACATACACACATGCTCAGGTTTCCTTTTAGAGTTTAAAGAAAAAGACACCTCCTCCTCCAGACCCATCATTATGGGGATCAGCTATGTGCCCCCCACCTTTGCACCACCTCCCTTAAGCTCCTCTCTGAGTTTATACAGAACCCAATTTTTCAGTCTCTTGGGTGTCTGCTTTTTCTCTGATTCTGAAGAAATAAGAGACGGGTAGAGCAGGGAAGACCGACAAAAGAGCTTTTTAAAAAAAAAAAAATCCCTGAACCATTTTTGAGATAAAGCAAGACTTACTAAAAACAATTGGAGAGGAGGGTGAGGAGAAGGGGGTGTTAACCCCCGTGCACGGCCTGTATTCTGCAGCTGGAGAAGTGTTTTAAGAAAATGCACCATTGTTAAAACTTTTTTTTTCCCCTGATGGATTTATTTATAAGGTAGAGAAATATTTTCCCCATAATTGGGTAACTCTTAATAGTAGCAATTGCATATTTATCAGTGTGAGGGGCTGTTATTAATGTAACTGTCAGACCCAAACACATTTCTGCATTAAATCCATTTAGTATGTGCATTATTCGGGCTCGAATGTCACCGGGACATCAAAGCCCCGTAGGCATGGAGAGCTCAGTGCCCTGCTGTGGCTGAGGAACAGGCCCTTGATCAATAAATGTAACATGTTAATGCAGAGCAAATAGAATAAAAGATTTCTTTGACAAGACATGAAAAATCACCTTGTGGCAGTTGGCATGTGATGCCGTTTCTGGGGAGACACTAGCAAAGTTGATCTGACAAGTAAAGAGGAGAGATGATGGTTGTAAGGTGCTTTTGTTTCAAACTTCTTTCTTGACCTGTCAGGTTTTGAAGGCGCCTCAATGGCTCTTTTTTGTCATGTGAAAATTGTAGTCTTAGGTAGTTATGAAGCAGTTATCTCTTCTCAAATTGTGAATGCTGCTGTTTAATTGATTCACTTAGCATTTGAAACTGTCACACATTAATAATTGCGAAATCCTGTAGATACTGCGCGAGTGTGTCATGCTTAAATGTGTAGTTATCAGAAAATTAATATCCTTAATGAACCGGTGCTTTCAAACTAACATTGCATGAAATCTCTTTTGCCCTTTCATTTGCCAAAGCCACATCCGCCAGTTTGCCGAGAATCACCTCTCGACAGTTTGGTTTCTTGATGCCCGACAAATGCCAGCTTTGCTGTGGGTACATCGCATGCTCAATGACAATAAATATAGTAATTATACTGGAGTTAGTAATTAACATAATTGTAGTCAATTACGACAAATACAGTGCAGAGCTAAATAAATGAGAGGGGAGAAATTAGCAAGCTAATTGATTTATCTGTACTTGGCTTTCTATTACAACTGGCAGGGCTGTTTTTCTTGGGGTGGGGGGAGAGGAGGGGCAGAAATCCCCACAAGGATTGTTTACAAATAACTGATTTTGTTTTGAAGTTGCTTTGTCTTTTGACGTATTATGCATCACCCACCCCCTAACTCTGCTTACAAGGAGAATGAAAGGAAAGAAAAAGAGAATTTAAATGCCAAGGGAACATTTTGTAAATTTAGCTACATCCAGCCGAATGCTGCAGCTAAGGCGAGACAGGATTTAGCTTTTGCTAAGTCTTGAGGGGTTGTGTTTTCTTCTCGGCTATTGTCCTGGTAAAAGAAAGTTTGAGTGTGTGTGTGTGTGTGTGTGTGTGTGTGTGCGCGCGCGCGCACGAAATCTTGTCTCCATCAGTGATGTGGTCCTTTCCTGGAAGATACATTTGGGGATTATATGTGTGTGTTAATTTGCTCAGTTTTGTGCTGCTGGCTTGGGGTAGGAGGAGGTGGACATATTTTACTTGATTCAAACGCACTTGCTCTTCTCATGCTTTTTTCTTTAGGTACTCAGAGAAGGGACAGGGAAGGATCGGCCAGTGTTTCTGGAGAGGCTAGGGGAGGGGCTCCAGCAAGGACCCACTTTCTCCTTTCCACATTTCAAGGTTGGCTGGGATCCTGGGCTGTTGCACTCCTGAGGTTGCCTGGAAAGTTGTGGGGTTTCAGTGCGCGTGTGTTTCGAGCTGGTTTATTCTGTGCTGCCCAGAGCCCTGGTTAATGATGTTGATCATGCATCTCTGTTCTTTGTTCACCTCTTTTATCAAGACTGCTGTTTGTGCCTCTCAGGGAAAACCTGTACGTGTTTTAAGGCTTGGGGTCACATCTCAGCACTGTTTGGTTTTTTTTTCTTCCTCGCAACTTTTAGAAACAAGATTTTTCCCCTCTACTTTTTGATACAGGATGGGGACTAGCAGCCAGAGATTTTTAAAGGTTGGTAGTGCTTAAAATCTCACTTTGGTCTCACCCAAGGTTAAAATTGAGTGTTTTTAGGACATGGCGGTGCAGGTATTCAGCATCAGTTGTAACCTCATCAAAGCCCTGTTAATCCCCTGAAAATGAAGCAGTTTAACAAATTAAAAATGTGTTTCAAAGCCTTTTACTTTGCTCTTCTTGAAGATTCCGCTGGATACGTTCTGAATCTGATAGGAATGGGAGTTAGAGGCAGCAGTTTTATTTGTATGTAGATGGTACATGTAATCATGTGTGACCAATTCAGTCTTTCTGTTGCAGTAAGATGCTGCCTATATTTTGGAACCAGAATGTACTCGGACACTGCTTAGTGTGGTCATTCTTCGTGTGCACTTCATTCAGAAATCAATATCTGATGTGAAATATTTATATACAAGGAGTCATTTGAATTATTTAATGTTTGCCAGCATAATGGCCTTCCTGATGAAGTCTCAAATTATTTTCATAAATGCATGGACCTTTGGAGCAGAAAAGACTTTCACAGTTAGAGGTGGGGGATGATAGTTGGAATTTGAGCGGGATTTAGTTTAGTATGTGTTCAAGAGAAATTGATGATTTCTCTGTGTTGCTTTGTTTATCAAAAATAGATAATTTCCAGATACTGTATACCTCCAGAGAGAGCGGCGAGCACCTGTGAGAAGCAGTGAGGTGAGAGAAAATGGGTGAAGAAAAACCCTTTTGCTGTTGACCACTGTCAAAATGTGGCATTTGTAGTGTTGTTGCTGTCTGTAGTCTCTGCTCAGCTGCTAGTTTTTATACTCCGTCTTTTCTCCTTTTCCAAACTCAGCTGTAGAGCAGATGTGAGTGGAGCGAGAACATAGGATGGTGGCAAAGGAAGCCTCTTTTCATTTTTATTATTTTACAATTAAAGTTGCCCTCATTGGAGCTAACTTTTTTTGCCCTTGTGCTGCTTAAAGAAATAATAGCACAGGACATAATTTGGATGAATTCTTTTCAAAAAGAATGCTGTTTGCAAAAGCTCCATTTTTCTAAGACACTCTTCAGTTTCACCGAGGCAGACTCCCATCTAGATATTTAAATATACGAGTTCTGAGGTGCCTTGTTCCTCAGAAATTCTAATTAGTTTTTATATTTGTTCTGCAGCAGCTCTGATGATTGGATCTGCTGAAAAGCATTTTTTGTGGGGTTGATGGGGCAGGAAGCAAGAAGGGATGAAGTCAAGAGCCTTTCTTATCAGTCCGTCTTGAGAAGCTGAAGGAGGGGGCACTTGCCTGCTTGGCTGTCAGTCTTGGGGGTGTGTTGGAATTGCCTGGTGGAGTGCAAATTTTATTTCAGGGACTTTCTTTTCAGAATGAATTTCTTGTCCTTTCTAAGTGCATCACTGTGGTAGCTCACTGCCTCTGGATTCGAAACCTCCCAAGAGCAGGGAGTGATGAAGACTCAGAGAGTGGGCCTGGGAAGGCAGGCTGTCTTCACCTGTGCTGACAGCTAAATCCTGAGTCTGTCCTGGTGGCTCTTGCGAATTCTTCCCAAATGCCTGAGCTGAAATCATATCATAGAAAGATAACCTTCCTTCCAGTTGTAATTGGATGTAGCAAACCAGCACCCTGAGTTCTGTTCTTGGAGGCTGGGCTCAGGTAAGGAAAATCAGGCTGACCTGGGGTATAGAGAAATGGAGGCCACCAGAGACTCCTGAAGGTCATTCTGTCCAGTGTCCTGCCTTTGAGGGGCACTGCATTTTTTCCAGTCCACTATGTGACGCCCCGGAAGAATGACTTTGGGGGTAAATTTAACCATACAGTGGATGGTTTTTCTTATCTTCTTCCTCTTTAGCTGGTGGGTGGAAGTCAGGCCTCGGGTACATGTTCTGGAGAATGCCAGGAGGGTTGCAGTGGCCTTTCTAGCTGCCATGTACGACTGGATTCCTCCATGGATGCACTTGAGGGCCAAGTGACTTCCAAGGTCTTTGAATGGCTCTGATGGCCATGACCTCGATGGTCATGTAGCTGAGTGGAGGTGGGGACTGCTCAGGATAGCAAGGGTTCGCCAGAGCTGTCTGGAGATGTCTGCAAGGGCTGAGGACTTGGGTCATTGTTCTTAGGAAGTCCCTTCTGTTCATTATAGATCTGTAAATATTCAGGGCATGCCTGGTTTCCCAGCACCTGAAACTTAAAGATGTGGTACTTCCCCTGGCAAATGCTCTCATGTTCAGTGTGGAGAGAAGACTAATTCAGGTGAAGTTATTAGAACAATACAGGGCCACAGCCAAACCTACCAGCAGCTTTGAGAACTTTGTGGTTCTTTTCTGTTGGGAAGTTTGTTGAGGGTGAGTTAGAGAGCTGGTGGTATAGTTGCTTTACAATGTTGTGTTAATTTCTGCTGTACTGCAGAGTGAGTCAGTGATGCATATGCATATATCCCCTCATTTTTGGATTTCCTTCCCATTTAGGTCACCAAAGAGCCTTGAGCAGAGTTCCCTGTGCTCTGTAATAGGTTCTGATTAGTTACCTGTTTGATATACAGTTGTGTATACGTGTCAATCCCAATCTCCCAGTTCATCCCACTTCCCCTTCCCTTCCTTGGAGTCCTACATTTGTTCTCTAAGTCCATATCTATTTCTACTTTGCAAGTAAGTTCATCTGGTTACTTCTTCAGTCCTCATGGCAAGCTAGGTGTTCTTCACAGTTTAAAGTCAGGAAATGTGAGTGTGCTGAATTTAAGGGACTTTCCCCACAGTACACAGCTGGTCGGGGAGGAGCCAAGGTGTAAATGCAGTTTTGCATAACCATGAAGCCTACCTCCTTGGCTCCCAAATTGTGTTGGATTCCATTGTGTTTCCCACAATTCCAGTCGATTGTGGTCTTTGAGACCTTTGCCTGGTGAGCTGGTGTAGGTTGGTGACTAACTGGTAGAGAAGAGGAAAATCTTCCAGGCCAACAGGGGATAGCTCTTCCCGTGTTCTCGCTTCAAGACTGTTGTTGGTTTTTCTTCCCAAACTTATATTTGACCTTATCGTATTTCAGCGTAGATAAAACTTTAGGCAGTGAATCATTACATCAAATGCTAGTATTTTAGAAGTCTAGAATTTTGGTTGGGTTAACTTGTCCTGTTCCTTTAGGAAGATCAACAACAACAAAAATAGAGCAAACTTCATTGTGCTCTAATAAGGGGACTCTGGGGGTTGAGCCTCCATAGTTTTTGGATCCATCTCAGGTGTAAGTTCTATTGCTGCTGCTCTTCATCCAGACAACCTTTCAGGAAGCATGAGTCTCTGTTTTCTTCTCAGTTACAGGCAAAGCATACTATTCACTTTTTTTCTCAGGAAATCTCTGAGTGGCACAGGAGATAGCTTATATGGATGCAAATGCTTTGTCAATCACTAAATACTACACAACTATGGTGCATTTCCCCCCCAGTTTTATTGACATATCATTGATATCACATTGCATTAGGTGACGATCTGCAACATAATGGCTTGATAAATGTGTATATTGCAAAATGATTTCCACAATAAGTTAACATCATATAATGTATTGCATGATGCATTATTGTCATTGTAATTTTAAAATTTTGAATGAGAAACTGAAATTTTGCTAGTTTGAAACTCAGAATCTTTGTTGGAGACCACAAAGTCAGGGGACTTTTGGCTTGAGGTGCTTTGGTAGAAAAACAGTGAAATCATGAGACAGGATACCTAATTATTAGTCTTCATAGATCACAGATGATCTATGACCTACTGAGCAAATCGTTTAATCTGTGTTGTGACTTTCCAGACAGGGGATAATGGTACTCACCTATCAGAGTTTTGAAGATCAAATGAAATACTGAATATAAGAAGAGTTTTGCTCCTGTGGGTTGTGGACCAAGACAGCAATTATCCCTGGAATCATTAATTTCATTTTTGATACTTCTGTTTTTTTTAGCTGAATCATCTTGGAGAGGATTTTGCCTAGGTTCATGTGGCATTTGGTATTTGTGACTCTTGTGCAAATAAAAGGGAGATCGTAGTCCTATGTGACTATTTTCCATATCCCTAAGTTTATCCTATCTGATTTTCTTTTTTTACTAAAAGTTTGCCTTTTCTGTTATTTCTGATCTGCATTGATCAGTTCTATTGTAACTAACAGTTTCTGTGTTAGCTTTTTTACAAAAAGGGCTTCTTAGAAGCCTTGTCCCAGAAGTAATTGTAAAATTAGATGGTGCATGTTTAGATAGTGCTGAGGGAGATAAAAAGTGGAGATCTGAGATTGATCTACTATTAAAAGAAGACTGTGCTTCTGAAGTATAAACTAGTCAGATGATAGAAAAGGTGAGGAAAGGAACATGAGCCAGGCAATCTAGACAGCAACTGCTCTGGATTTAGCAAAGAAATTTCTGTTGGCTGTACAAAAGCATTTTTGTCAGTTTTGTCTGCAAACTGTGTCATGTTGAGCTGCCCACTGTTCAGCCATTCCTTTCTCCCACATACACAAGTACTAATGATGTAGCATCAACTAAGTTATTTAGTGCTTACCATTCTATCTCACTGAACCTTCCCAACTTTATGATTAAAAAACCTGTTTACAAGTAAATCAAGGCTTAGATTGGTCAAGTACCTCCCCCAGTGTCATATAGTAAGAGTGGAAGTGGGATTGACCTGGACTGCCTTTGTAACAGTCCTCCTGTCATCCCGTGATACCTGTGCTGTGCTTCATAGACCCGAATACCGCGAGAGGGATAGAGGTAGGTAGGTTGGTTTAATCCAGTGGTTTTTAAGAACGATTTTTCTGGTGGCAGGATCCTTGTTCCACAAAAATTTATATAGACTGTTATGAAGTAAAATGGTTTTAGTATTTTTTAAGGTGAGCCAGCAAAAAGCAGTGAAGCTGTTCAGATGAACCCTGGGTTTGATGTTGAGGGGAGAGACAGAATGCAGTCTTATACTTGCCACAGTGTTCAGATTATTCCTGCATTTGGTTCAGAGTGTGCACCATCGAAATACTAATTCACTCAATGAGTAGTTGCAAATGGTAACAATTTTCTTTCCCCCTTAAATTTCACCTTGCAAATAACAGAAAATTTTTTAACTAGACAATTGTAGGAAGAAACTTGGAGATCTGTACAAAATGAGTTGTCAGCACAAGATAATACGCTGTTCTGCAGTGTGTTGAAATTTGGTATCAAACGTACTTGAGAGAACATACTGCTCTTAAATTAGTAAAAATTGTTAAAGTAATTTAAAAGTTGAATTCAAATTAGTCATTTGAAGTAACTCGGAAGCCCCTTGTGGTACTCTAGGGTTCTGTGGAACACAGTTTGAGAACCACTGGTCTAACACTTTGTTTTGACAGAGGAAATTGAGGTCCAGAAAGTGTAAATGGTGGGTTGGTGCTAGGGAACAGGAAATTGTGCCAAAGAAATGTTTACTTTCTAGAACTAGCTCTTCAAGTTTTATTTCTGGTTATAAAGTAATCATTTTATAAAAACACAGGGAAAATATACAAAAGGAAAGTTTAAAAAGCCACAGGCTTACAGCTGAACAATAAACCAGTATTCCACTATTAACATTTGAGCTTGTAAGATTTTACAAAAAAACATTTTCTTTTTTTTTTTTTTTACAAAATTGGGTTTCAGGCTGTACATACAATTGACATTTGAATGACGTGAGGGTTATTCCATGTGTAACTTGTAGTTAACTCACCATATCCAGAGTTCCTCTGCATCCTGGGATTCCGCCTGTGGCATATTGTGTAGTGATGTAGTTCTTGCTATTGAAAAAATACCCAAGTATAAGTGGACTCTGTGCATTTCAAACCTGCATTGTGCCAGGGTAAACTGTATAGACTTGTATCCTTTTTTTCCTCAACGTTATACCTTGTGATTCAGTTTTCTTGAATAATGTGGTTTTCCAGTGATTACATAATATTTTTTCACAGATGCACTGTGATCGTGCCATTCTCTTTTTGGTTGATGTATATTTATGTATTGTTTTCCACCATTTCATGTTAATAAGAAATGCTGTGATGAACTGCTTTGCCTATAACTCTTCTGTTTCATCATCTTCACTATTTCCTTAGTATAATTTCCAAAAGAATAAAATTACTGAGCTGCACTAAAGGTCATTAAAAATAAGTTCTTCCCAGAAGCTCCTATCTGACCCTTCATCCGTCTCTCACAGGAGTGTCTGGGGTGTGTTTCTCTCTGCCTGGAGGAGGTGGAGGAGACATCAGATTGGGAGGGGGGCTCAATGGGAAAGAAGAACATCTTGACCTCAGCCTGTCCACGCTTTGTCTTCACAGGCCGAATGCTTTTTGTGTGCTTAGACTGATTCAGATGTGAGTAAATCTGGGATCTGCCTAGTGTCTGGGAAGTCCAGCTCACCTCTGAGTCCACATGTTGTTCCTGCTCCTGCAGGGAAGCTTCAGAGGCCCCCATGGGGCAGGTCTTTCTCAATAGGGTGTCAGGTGGCCCTCAGAGGTGGCCAGGTTTGTGAAGGAGGTAGAGACAGGAACCCAAACCATTTTCAGCTTTTCCTTTGCAGATTCAACCTTTTAAGCATACCTACACTTACCTGCAACGGCAATCGTTTTGCATTTTAATGACAAATCAAGTACGCTAACTTGCATTTGAAACGAAAGTGCCTTAAATGTCTCTGGCTGTCAGAATGAGATGTTAGGAGCTTGATGAAAAGCGAACAAAGAAGACAAAGTATGAAGCCTAGATACAGTGCAAAATGAAATAAAACCTTGTATGGCCTGTCAGGGGTGTCAGTTGATATTCATATCTAAAGCACATTATAGCATTACTTTGCAGCTCATAGCTTACTCATCTGTCTTTTTTAATTCATCACATTCGAGCCCACATCTTTTAAGTCTCATGTGTCAACAATGGGAGAAATCTGTTAATTGACAAATGAGTGTCACAAATGTGAATTGGTGCCTTTACATCAGCGGCAGGTGTAGTCTCTTTTGTTTTTTGTTGGATCTATTATTGGCATAAGCCAGTGTAAGACATCTGTCTTTGTCGGAATGAGAAATGACAGGCCTTCTTGGCTGTCATTGTCTTAGTGCGTGCTCATTCTGTGAGATACTGTATAAAGATAAAATGTCAGTTAAAAGAATATGAAAAACTATCTGGAGGAAGTCCTTAAATTACTCAGAGAGGGGATCCGGGAATTGGGACTGGAATTGAAATCCGAGTGTTTCAGTTTGTATCTATCATACCTATTTAAAAATAATATTTCCTGAGTAACAGGATGAGGTTATCAGGCATTTAGGAGGATGTTATGTTGTGCTGGTATAATTAGCTTTATCAGGTGGGGAGAAAGTCTACCTTTGCAAGTTATGAATTTATTTATTATCAGGTCATCTCTCAGACAAGCGCAGAATTGTCTCAATAAAAACACTCCAGGTAGGATTCTGGGCATTGATTTGCATGTGTTTTGAAATATTGAAATTGTTCCCCTCCAATTTCTTTTTCGGTTATATTCCTATCTGAGACTGATGAGAAGCATAATGAAATAAAAAGCAGCAGTTGTAGAGTGATGAGACAATTAGTGGGGAGAAAACTGTTAGTTTCACAGAGCTCCTGGTGGGTTTAGAGATGCAAGTGAGTCTGGACACCTGAGGCTGTGTTGTTAACGCAAGTTATTGCTGGTAAGAGAGGGTGAGAGAGGAGGTGTAAGGTCTGAAAGTGGAGGAATGCTCCTGCTTGCTCTTCTGTCAGCAGGAGCTAGGGACCCCCTGGGCGTTTAGGGCTGGTAAGGACAGGATGATCTCAGCCGAGCGTGTCCTGGTTGTAGAAAGGCTGGAATAAACGGCATGCTTCCCAAACTTGAGTATGTACACAAATCCTTGAGAGTCTTGTTACAACACAGTGTCTGATTCAGCAGGTCCGGCCTTGGGCCTGAGCCTCTGCATTTCTAACAGATTCCTAGGTGACACTGACCTGCTGTTTTGTAGACTCGGCTTGATCATCAAGGAGTTCAGTTCATCTGCTCACAGACCATCTGGTGGGGTTCTTTAGACAGCGTGGAGTTCGGAGGAGAGGCAAGGCTTCAGGGCTGGGATGAACTGGACTGGTCTGAATAATTTCTACATGGAGAAGTTCTTTTTCTGTAGAAATGTTTCCAGCCCCTTCAGAGGAGACCCAGACTCATTGGTTTTTCTCGAGCTCTATGTGACTGGGGGATAGGACTCTGAGGCCAAGGTACCCTGCCTTCTCTGAAGGGGTCAGCACTGTGTGTATGTGGGCATGCTTGTGTGCACACGCTGTGCACATAGGCTCACTGTTGTGTGGTTGAGGGAGGGCATGGACTGAACCTTATGTGTGTGTTGGCAGAACTTGCGTGTTTTTGTGTGCACCTTGTAGTGTTTGGGGGGCATGCAGCAGGTCTGAGTGCACACTTTTTGTGTGTGATATAGAAACGTACGTGTAAGTTGTATGTTTACATATCAGGCATGTACCAAACTATGGGAGGGGGTGTGTGTATGAGAGTGAGTTTTCTCTGTGGAGTGATGGGGCTCCTTAGCTGATAACACATTTGAATAATCAGATCGATGGGGTGTATGTAGGGAAAGAAATGGCAGGAGGATCTGCTGCTGGAGCTGCAGCCTGGTCCTTTGGTGGTGGTAGTCTCTGGTAAACATATTTGCCTCCCAGGTTCCTCCTGGCCCACTGCCATGGATGCTGACTGCATTGTTTATTTTCAGATGGAATAGACTCCAGGCAAAGTCAGACAATCCTACTGGGATCTGGGGAAGTCCTCAAATTATCATTGGAGGATCAAGGAAGGGCAAATTACATAGGGCTGGAGGACCAGACTTGCCTCCCTTTTCTTTTCATTTGAGCTACAATCATGACTCGGAGCACAAAGCCACTTCTTTTCTTTGCACATAAACTAATAACAAACTAATGAGTAATTGGGAGGATGAAACAGCTGTTTTTCTGAGGAATGTCAGAACCTCAGGAAGGCCAACCGTTCTTTTTCCAGTCTCTTCTCTCCTTCCCCCCAGGCCCCTGCCTTTTTCCTTTCAAATTCTATGTATTGCAGACCTTTTCTGGCTGACCCTTAAATGCTCCGTTCTGGAGGAAATTTTAATTTTGTTTTTTTTTAAATTGAAACAAGGCTTACCTGAAGGGAGTGAGGCAAGCCAGAGAGAAAGGAGGGGAAATAACCCATCTGAATAGAAAGAAGGCCCATAAGTTGCACCCCAACCCCCTTCGCGATAAATGAGAATGTTTTTGTCACATGGAGAGAGGCCCATGTTGCTTTCCGTGGAGGTGCATTAGCGAAAAAGAAGTTGCCTGAGCACAGAGAGTATATTTGTGTGTCCGTGCACACGTCTCCCCATTTGCCTTCTAAAAATGGGCAAGGCACGCACATGGATCTTGTGTTTATCCACACACACGTCTGTGTGCGCAGACACAGGCCAGATCCGCACAGACATCTTTTTGTCTGCATGCTGGGGGACTAGGTACATAAGAAGACCGTTTTACGTGCCCGCTCTTGGTTTTTCATTGCTGGTTGTCACAGAGAATCTGAAACAGACAAAAATTTATTGGGTAGTATTTAGAAACATGTCGGTGGTAACGACTGCAGCTCTGATTTCAATTAACACCCACTAAATTTAGGCTAATGCAGTGCATTTGTAGACCTGTTGAATGTGCTTGGCATCACGTTGCAAAAATCTAAAGTGGCCACAGTTTAAAAAACATTTCAAACTGACCCCCACTCCTGTGTCTGCTCCCCTCCCCCGGCACTCTGGTGCAGAGTGGTGAGCTCCTCTGTGAACCAGAGAGCCTTCGAAAATCTCTTACTTTAGGTTTTTATAAAACGACCTTTCGATAGCAGAGAGCACAGTTAAAGTTTTAGCGTCCGATCTTGCTTAATGAAATACTACTTTGGAGTTCATAATTCATCATTTCTAACACCCCGCTCACCCCCTTTTCTGGCTGTTTGGGTGAAAACAGCTGGAGAAGTGCTGCATTTTATGATTAAGGCACTAAAAGATTAGCTGTAGGCACTGCCCATCTACGGGGCTATGGAGTTCAGGCTGCTGACAGCAGATCTGTTTTGAATCGGAGTCAGATTAAAGTGAGTGAAAATCATTTGGGGGCTGAGGGCTCGAAAGGTCACACGTGTAATGAATTGTGGGTGCTTGCCTGGTTTCCCGGGCGAGAACCGTGAGCAATTATTAAATGCCATTGTGCATTGAGAAGGGTAGGTTGGTGGTGACTTTGAAACTTTCCAGAAGCAAGATTGCAAAAGGTAATAATAAGGCATTCGACAGGAGAGGATTTGGAGGGTGGTTGCCTTGTGTATTTGGCTTTATTTGGGGAGAGGTTTTTGTTTCCCTCTCATCTTGCTCTGAGTCTGTAGTGATGCTCCTAGCAGTTCCAGGAGGTGGGGTCCTGCTTGGGTATCTTTTTTCTTTGACTAGTTAAGTTCATTCAGTAGCTCCCTACATTTTCTAGGTGCCATGGGAACTGGTCATTTTGCCTCAGCCCTCAGCTGTTCTGTAGTTATTACCGTGTCTTTATGGACAGTCTCTTTTTCATCCATTGAAGCCACCCCAGACTACCTTGGCCAGCTGTGTGGGCATCACGGACTGATAAAGAGTCCAAAGCTCTTTCCTCCTGAAGGTGAGGGCGGTTGCAGTGCCATGGTGAGGTGAGACTGGACCCTACCCTACCCCCTTCCCCGTATTTTCCATCTCAGGTGGTGTGGCCGAGCTCGGTGGACAGATTCCTTAAAGATCCTTTGTCAGAGACAGGGAATGCCCCTGCCTCCTGTGGAATGAACCCTTCTCATACTGGGCCTGGATCTTTCCCACTTCTAAACCATCCCGCCCTTCGTGCCTTCTACTGTTCTAGCATTTTGGAAACTCAGACATAGATCTCTCTGGAAACATCTGCTCTGCAATGGAAAGCAAGGTGAAAAACCAAACAGAAAACAAAATCTAAATGATTAGGTTTACTGGGTGACTTTTTTCTTTCAGTGGCTCAGTCAAATTGTTCAGTTACTGAATGCTTTCTCTGTGCCAACTAGAAGGCTAGGCATTAAAGATATCATGAGGACTGACAACCCTGTAGAGGAGACAGATGTGGAAACTGGTGATTACAACCCACTGGAGTGATGAAATATTGAAGGATGTGCAGGGCACTGACCACGTGGAGGAGGGGCAGTTGAGCCATCCTGGGGGTGGTGGAGGAAGGTCTCCCGGAGCGCTGTGTGTCTGCGCTGTATCTGGAGAGATGAGCAGGATTTGGGAGGGCGAGGAGAGATATTCTTGGCAGAAGGGACAGTGTGAGCGACAGCAGGGAAGGGTGGAACAGCTGGAGCTGAGGTTTGGCTCACCAAAGTTGTTGATTCCCCACTTGCCATTTCTTGGGTGTGTTTGATTCTGTGAACGTGTACTGAATGCTTATGTTATCCTGTGCACTATCCTAGGTGCTTGAGCTACATGAGGGAATGAAGCAAAGACTTCTGCCTCTGTTTTTCCTTCTTTCTTTTCCCTCTCAGAGTTCCGCTACCTTTTGCCTTCTTCCTTCATTGATAGGGAAATGTGACTAGTCAGGGTAATGAGAAAGAGGAAGGGGAGACAGACAGTGGCTGCTCCATCAAGTCTATAATGTGATGGGTTCCTGGAAGACATCACACCTGTGTTTGGATAAATTGCAGGGACCAGAGGTGACTCTATACCAGCCATCAAGGTTGTAGGTTCATTACCTCTGTGGATTCGATATGGCTGTCTGGTAACTCCGTTGTCTGTTGTCCTTACTAAGGTGCCTGCCACTTACTCATACTTAGGTACAAATAGCTGATAGCAGTGTGAAAAATCCCCAGGGAGTATCACATGTTACCTGTGATGAATCCTAATGGATCGAGGAGTAACTGTAGAGCGTCAGGCATGTTGGACCAAGATGAGGATTTGTTTTTAGGAAGGGATGGAAAGGTGCTTGGGGCATTCATACTAGCCCCAGAGAACTTTACATAGATGGTTGTTGCTCTCCATCACACATAAATTCCATTTTTCTTAGTTGTCTTTAGGTAATTAGTTTTAGGGCAGAGATGGAGAGACAATTTATTGGCTGTGGCTCAAGGATGTAAAGAAAGACCCGTAGGAATCCAGCACCACCTTCGTTACTGTGTGATCATTACAAATAGGTGGTAAGACAGCCTTGGTCTCTATCCACAGAGATCCTTCTGGAAGGAAGTCTTCCAGTAGGTAGATGAGCTTCAAAAGACACCAATTGTGACCAAACCCACACCTGAACTAGCGGGAGGCTCTCCCCTGCCACGGCCCTACAAGTTCTGTGGCTTTGAGTTGGGTTGAATGTTCCTTTTGCTTTTGAGGTTGTGCAGTTAACGTGATAATTTTTTTGGTCCAGTGAACTTGGAGGAAAGGAAAGTTCTCCTCCTGTGGGTGAAGGCTTTCACAGAAGGTCTTTGGGGGAATGTTGGGCCTGGGGTTTGGGAGGGGGTAGGGTAGGGAGGATGAATGCCAAGCCCCCAACAGGGGTGGGGTGGGGTGGGGTCGGGTGGGTAGGTAGGGGCCAGCCTGCATTATCGGTCTGTGGCGCCCATCCAGCCTGTGGCCTCTCGCACACAAAGCCTTGGTTCTGATTAATGGCATCCGTGTCTGGGAGGCATGGATTGTATTAGACCTTGTTTAAAAGTGCTCGCTATACATTCACTTCCCCTGGAAGTGCACCAAAATAGGATGAGAGGGAAAAAAAGGGAGCAAGAGAAAGAGCCTGCGTTTGGAAAGGGTAGAAAGGAAAGCTTTTTTCATAAATGCTTTCTGTGACTTTTTGTACTCTTCAAGGCTTTATCTCTGCAGGGCTCCTACGGGAGAGCAAGGGGAAAAAGTGAAGACAGACGTCTTGGGAAAGAAAACAGGTTTCCCTGCCAAAACTGGGAGATGGTGCTGGCTCTCTGGGCTTTTTAGAAACTCCAAGAAATCTGCTGACATTTTAAAGGGGGGGGGGCGGGTAAAGAGAGAGATGATTTATGATGACATCACATGTTGCCCAAGCAGATCCTGCAAGAGGAAAATGGCTTTTATAGAGAGCATGTTGCAATAAAGAAACAGTGAGTCACTGGGGGAGCATCATCAATTGAAATGCCTTCAGTTATTTGCCTTAACTCTCCTGCTACCCCCACCACCACCCCAACCAAAGGCCTTGGCAGCTCTTAGGGCCTTGCTGGAAATGGGTTGAGAGAGCCTGAACCCAGAGTGCCTGCTGCCTTCTGTCTCCCCAGCTTTCCTTTCTGATGACTCTGATTATGTCTGGCCTTGTTCTTAGCTCCCTGTAGGGTAATGTGGGTGTGCAGATGTTGAACCGATCGCGGGTGTGTGTGTTGGGGGTGTGCTGACCCTATGTGTCAAGTGGTGGGTGATGCAGGAGGATGGTGGGATGAGAGGAGCCACTGACTGTCTCTTTTCAGGAGTAGCAGAACAATGCTGGACTTTTGTGGAGGGCTGAGGGTTGTCTCCATGCTTCTTCAAGGGAAGACCCTGGACACGGGTGCTGGAGTGAGGGATCCAGCCTTGGGGGCCTGGGAATCATGGTAACTGCACTTGCACCCTCAGGCAAGGTTTGCAGCCTGAGAGTTGTGTTGTGTGCTATGGCTAGTCACCTGCAGGGCACCTATCCTGGACCTCGGCAACATGCCAGAGTCCAGAAGACTTGTAATCACTTCCCCCCTGCCCTCCCAGCTCCTGGTTCTTCAATACACTTCTCCCCTTGATGGATATTTTCTTCCAGTTCCCTCAAGAGGCCAGTATTGTCTTCCTTCCTTTTTTTTTTTTTTCCTTTTTTAAATTATTATTTTTATTTATTTGATTGCACCAGGTCTTAGTTGTGGCACACAGGATCCTTCGTTGCAGCTTTTAGTTGTGGAGTTTTTAGTTGTGGCATGCAAACTCTTAGCTGTGGCATGGGGGATCTCATTCCCTGACCAGGGGTTGAACTCGGGGCCCCTGCATTGGAAATATAGAGTCTTAAACCATTGGACCGCCAGAGAAGTCCCTCCTGCCTTCCCTTTGCCACCGTCAAAACATTCTGAGGACCAGGTTGGGAACCCTTTCATATTAAGGGCTGTTTGACAGAATGGGTTCTACTGCCATGCATTTATTTGCATTTTAGTGAACATCAAAAGCTAAAGCTGGGGGACAGAAATGAGCTTGAAGACATTCCAGCTTTCAGGAATAGTGGCTGGGGGAATCCTTTGAGATGTCAGAGGTGGTGGGGGGTAGAGCAGGTAGTTGGCTGGGCCGGCTGTGGTATAGATGGTGCCCTTCCTCCCCTTGAATAGTATGCCTCCAGAGTACATGAAGTTGGGGAATCCTTCCCAGGAGGAGCAGAAATCACTGGTGATGCTGAGGAGACTGGCAGGTCCAGGCCAGGCCCTGCCCTGCTTTTCCACACCAGGAGAGAGTTTGGTCCAGTCCTAGGGGGATCTCTGAAGCCTGGGGTCTTCCCTGCTGAGTCACCAGCCCTGGCCCAGTGCACATCAGTGGTACAAAGATGCTACTTTTCTCCTAAGTAGGCTGGGTTGGTTTGTGAGCCCAGACATGTTCTCTGCCTTGAGCAGTGAAGTTGGCCCCATAGAGGAGAAGTGGCCTGATCATGATCTCGTTCTTGGTGTCTGCTGGAGATGGGCATTTCCTATCTGCCTTTTTAACAACTGCAGATAGTGGTGGTAACGAACGATCCATCTTCCCATTTCCTTCTTCCTGCCTTTATCGAGGTCTGGGGAAACAGCAGTAAGCAAGACACAGTCTCCACCTTCAAGAAGCTCATCTTAAGTCTTGAGGGTACTTTATTTCCTTCTGTTAAAGGTGCCTAATTTCATCCAGAGACTTATGGTTCACCCTGCGTACATGGTGGGGGTTGGGGGGGGAGTTGAGCTTCTGCTCTGTGCCAGGCATTTGAAAACTTTTAGCCACCCTGTAAGGTCATTTTTATTATCTCCCTTTTATCTTAAATAAAAATAAAAACAGAGGTAAAACCTGCTTATGGTCTCACGGCTCCTAAGTTGCAGTCAGTGCTCCAACTGGGTACTGTGTGTTCCAAGCCTGTGCTCCCTCTCACACCCAGCTCTAGATAATGGTACACATATTGCTTTGGGGTCTGCTGTTTTTCACTTAACATGTCAAAAGCATTTTTTTCCTGTGTTTCTATAGTATTCATGATAATCTTTTAAAATGACTACATGATTTTTCTCCCCATGGTGATGTTCTCTAATGTAAACCAGTTCCTGGAATACTGAATGTTTATTTCTAATTTCTTTGATGTTGGAAATTGAGTGGGGAGTCCTGAGATTGCCCCCTTCCACCCTTGGTTCCCCCAAAGGAGCAATAGGGCTGGCATAGATGGAGCCTGGGGTGGGGGTCTCCCCACAGGCTTGCTTGGGAGCCTGTTGCCCTCCCTCTAGTGAAGCTGCATGGAAAGAGAACTTGGCTTCTTGTCCTGGATGCTCTGGCTTCTGGCTCAAGCCAGACTTCCTCTCTGGGCCTTTCAGAGATCCCTAACTTCACTCTTTGCCCCTGGAAGATCCAAGACCATCCTGCCAGACTGGTTTCCTCTCTCACATCCACTTGCCCACCTTATTCCCTAGGTTCAGATCCATTCTCTTTACCAAGGATGCTCCCTGCCTCCTCCTTCCCTGAGTCTTCTCTATGCAGCTCTGTCCAGCCTTTAGCCCTCAGCTCAACATCTATAGCCTCTAGCTGGCCCCTCTGACAAAGTTGATTTCACCTCAAATCAAACTTTCTGCAACCCCACCCTTTCCAACGTGACACCAAATTATACGCTGTCACATGAATTCCTTGTCTCCTCAAAACTGGGTAAAGAAGGAGGCAAGCGGGTCTCACAGTCATGTTCCTGAATTCCTTCTGCTCTTGTCTCACTTAATCCTCCAAGAGCACTGTGAGGTGGGATTTGCTGTCCCCACTTCACAGTGAGGATAGATTAACACTATCCCAGGCAGGGTGAGAGAAAATGAATGCCCTGTAAGTGACACAGTTCCCAGATAGCAAGAGACCATTTCTTTAACTGCATCTTCCTCCCCCTTAGTGATCAGCATGCAGTGCAAGACACATAGTGGGTGCTCATTAAATGCCTGGTGAGCTGAATTGTTGGACAGTTTCCTTTGTGGGGATGAAAATTCCTACCGTGCACTGCTGAATCAGGAGGGAAAAATTGAGTCAGCTGTGCCTGTGGCGTGTGCTTTTAATTTCAAACAGGGATCTCTGCAGTTTGGCAAGGGTCAGGCCTTGACAAGAGGTGCAGAGGAGGGAAAAAAACATCTTGAAGCTGCCTTCTGCCCTGAGTGAGAGCAAAGCCCCACATCTGTTCCTCGTCTGGGCCCCAGTTCCCCTCTCTAGCTGAGGTCCTCACCGTAGGCAGGGGGAGTGAGTGTGGTCAGACCTGAGAGTTGAATAATTTGAGCTGGGGCCTTGAGGGCTCTGGGGATACGATCTGCCATGTTGGTTGGGTGTCAGGTTGGGTGTGCCCAGCATGGGGTTTGGTATGTGTGATAATTTTAGGGTTTGTACTTTCTATTCCCCATGGTGGACCAAAGGGGAGCTTTTTGACCATCATACATTTTGGGAAGGTTTGGAAGTGCTACAGGTCTTTCCTCTTGCTGTGACTTCGTTCTTCGATGTAAAACCACATGAGAGGACCCAGTGAGGGGTGTATACCAAGTGGGGGCTATACAAGTGGTACATGCCAAGATGGAGGTGAACTGGGGCAAATATCAAGGTGAGGGGAACCAGGATTGTACACCAAAGGGGGGCCAACGTGAAGCTTTTTTGCTGGGACCAGGATAACATGCTGTGATGGAATTACAGAGGATGGCTGCCGAGGCTGTCAGTGCTGGGCCATGGGATGAGGCAGTGCTAGAGAGCTGAAGGAGTCATAGCGAGGGGCATTCTACAAAGAGATGACAGTCAGTGTTTGCTTGGAAGTGCCAAGTATCCAAGGTTAAATGCTTTCTTGGTGTCAGGATTTCTCAGAGGCTTCCATGCCAGTCTTGCATTGGAATCTCTAGGCTGCTGATGAGCAGGCTGCCCTTGAAGGTGAAGTTACAGAGAGGTTGGGTTCAAATCTCAGCCCTGCTTTGGCTTCTGTGACGTTGAGTAAACTGTTCATCATTCTGTGGCTCTGATTCTTCCTTTGTGGAAGGCTGGTTATAGGATTAAATGGGATGATGCTGGTAAGTTGTTTAGCATGGTGTCTGGCTTATGATGACTGCTTGGTAAGTCTAAGCAACTGGTGTTGTAGTTGTGTTATCATGTGTCATCTCACCAGTGGCCAAGGAGGATTTTCCCCTGGAGCAGTGGTTCTCAACCTGCATTCCTAGACCATCAGCATCATCCGGGAGTTCATTAGAAGGGCAGATTCTTGGGCTGTACCCCACTGAGTTTCAGATTCAGTATGTCTGAGTGATGCTGATAACTCCTGGTCTGGGGACCACATTGAAGAACATCCCTTAGCACTTGTGTCCCATGTGATAGACTTTAGGATGTGCAGTTACATTGCCCGCTGCTTCCACTGCACTGCCATCTCTCCTGGATTGTTAGATGATGATTTCTTTTTGAAATCAAGGATTTTTGGTGATCAAAGCAGGAAAAACCTGGTGGCAGGATGAAGCCTTATTGAGAAGGAGTGAGGCAGTGACTGTTTTTGCTTTTAAAGCTAGCCTTGCTTGGCTGTGGCACAGACTTACCACTGTTGCAGAGACCCTCTGGCAGGTGAGCATGGCAGCATGGCATAAGCGCAGTTTGCCTTACACCTCTTTGGGGGGTGCGCAGAGTGGGACATGCCCCAAGCCCCTCAGTGTGCTACCATTTCACTGTGTAAGGCATCTTATTTTCTGGGAGGCTGCTCCCTTCAATTGGATTGCAAGACTCCTCTATATATGTGTGTATGTGTGTGTGACACAGTACTCAATTCACTTAATAAGCGTGGTCTTGAGAAATGGCCCTGAGTGTCTGTACTGGTGTCATTTCCTATAAGAAATTGTTCCCGATTGTCTGTCGTTGGCCATGTGTGTCTCACCACGGGACAGATGTTGCTTCACAGTGCTGTCTGCCAACCAGACTTATGCTCATTGAGTGTGGCAACTCATTCCTTTAGCACAGCACCTGGCACACAGTTGTGTTCAAAAATCTCTCTTAAGAGGCCATAAAAGTCCTCTGGGGATATCAGAGTAAGATCCCCATGTGTTTGATGGGGTCCTTGTTGCCTAAAGCTCAGCTTCTCTGTACATTGGAGCCAAATCAAATCTTGGAGACAGAATTTGGGTGAAGTAGAAAAGGATAGCTTTATTATTACTATGCTAGGCAAAGGGGGACCCAGTGGCCTTCTGCCTCAAAACTGTGTGTCCCTACTTAAGAGAGGATAGTGAGAAGTTTTATAGTAATGGTTCAAAGAGGGAGTGATCAGCTCGTGGACATTCTTCTGAGGGATTGGGGGACAGGTAAGTAGGAGTCAGCATTATCAGCCTTCAGGTTCCATCTGGTCCATGGTCTACATAGTTGTGGGCAGCATACCATTGTTCACAGTTAACTTCTCGCACCTGGAGTGAGGTTTCAGTATCTGTGAAACAGCTCAAAGATATTGTCGTGTGTATTCTTTGAAGGGGAACCAGGACCTTGCTCCGAGGCTGCACTGCTGTTTCTCTTGGCTGTTTCTCTCTGGTCTTGCATCTACTCCCTAATTAGCAACTGCTTAAATCTGCCCATTGGAACTCAGGGAGGGTCATGAAAGCTGAATGAAGGCTGTTTCCTATAATCAGTGAAATGGGGGACATAGATGGGCTTAGTGCTCAGGAACCCCAAAGCGCCCTGCTCCATATCATCCTTGGACAGAAAGAGACCTCTTGGGAGGGTGAAGTGGGCAGTTCTGGTTGGGTGCCTGGGGGGTGTGGAGTGGAAGATCCAGGAGGCTGTGCCTCTTAGGTTTTTAAATTCTGATCCTAAATGCTGTATTTTTGTGTTTTCTGGGGGGTTGATCCTCCTGCCAGCTTCAAGTGGTCTGGGAATGACTATGGAGCGGTGGGTAGTCTGACCGCTGTCTGCGGGAGCCATGGCCTAGGGGGGACGGGAGGACCCTGGAGCCTGGGTAAAGTGGCCTAATGAGAGAATAGGAGCCATGCTGGGGTAAGCCAGGTCTTCTCTATCTTCCAGTTTCCCTGAACAGTACAAATTTTGAGAACCTGCGACTGCTTCTGAGAGGGAATTGGATCACCAAGTCCTGGTCATTAGGCAAGTAAGGTAGTCTTTTTCCTAAAGAAACAGGCAAAGAGCTGATCATAGAAGCCCATTGTTTCAGGTAATTCATGGTTTGGTATCTGGGCTCCTTTGAAGTAAAACGAATCCAAAATATAAACCTTTCTTCTCATAATAGAATCCGCTTGTGTTATTTAAATCCCAGGGTTTTACATTACAATAGTCACCCATCAGGCTTGGAGAGAAATGGAACTTTCTTTGACAATGCGGTGTGTGGTGTTCTTGCTGGCTTAAAATTAAACCTAATCGGGAGGTGTCACTGAAGCTTGTGCTGAGTAAATGATGGAGCATGAAATAAAATGATTTATACAACTTTCTTTTCCAATAGGCAGTGCTTTTTAATGTTTTTCTCCTTCTGAAAGAAGTCGTGGGTGTTGAAAGTGATTTTTGATGATGTTTTTCTTAAGTGGTCCAAGACCACAGCTTTCTGAGAACTGCCCACCCCCACCCAGCTGCTTTCCCGCGTGGTTGACTCTCGCTTGAACTTTCTCAATTTGCAAGCATTAGAATGTTCTGACAACCTCAGAATTCGCAAATCTGGCCCATCACAATGGAAATAGGAGCCCAGCGTTTTGGGAATTATGGAGGATCTGAATTTAAAGTGGTGTGAGTCAAGGCTTGTTCTGCTTATTGGGTTTCTGTTTCAAGACCATTGTGTTAGGGTTAAGTTGACTGGTTGTGATGTCCTCATGATAGGTTAATTAAAGAAAAAAAATCACTGCTTGTGAATGTGGTCCCAAGATAGGAATAGATGTGTTTGCACATGTGTGGACCCAAGCTCAGTGAGGGAATGTGTGTCATCTGTGCAGGGTGAGGGTGAGGGGTAGAATGTGCTCTACCTTCCTACCTAAATATGTGCAAATTCAGCTCATCCCAAACGGATGGCATCCGCCTCCTTCCCACATTTGTTCTTGACTCCTTTATCTCAGTTACTGGTGGGTCACTTTCCTCCCAGTATTACAGGTTCAACTCTAAGTTCATGTTCCCAAACCTTTTAAGAATTGCTGAAGTATCTTAGTTGCTCTGCCTGCCCGCATTTCTTCTCCCCTCCAGATCTTGTCGACAGAGCAGGAATGGTCTGGAGGCACTGTCTGATCAAAGTCTTTCACTGCTTGAAATCCAGGCCAGCTTCCCAGCCTACAAGGGGCTTTTCTAGCTTAGTTGTTCTTTATCTAAGTTCTGGCCAGTGACCTGACAGCCTTGTGTTTTCCCAGTTCTTGGTCTTGGTGTTGTCCTCTTGTATTAGTCTGTTACGGCTGCTATAATGGAATACCACAGACTGCGTGGCTTATACAGCTGATTTATTTTCTTACAGTTCTGGAGGTGAGAAGTCCAGAGTCAAGGTGTTGGCAGGGTTGATTTCTCCTGAGGCTCCTTGACTGCTTTCTCTTTGTGTCTTTACGTGGTCTTCCATCTGTGTGTGTCTGTGTCCTCTTCATCAGAGAACACCAATCATATAGGATTAGGGTCTATCCTAAAGACCTTATTTTAACCTAAAGACCTTTAGTTAAAGGTCTTAAAGACCCCACCTCCAAATACAGTCCCATTCTGAAGTATCGTACCAGGATCTCAACATAGGGATTTGGGGGACCACAACTCAGCCCACAGTACCACTATCCCGGGAAAGCGCTTTCCTCCACCCATCAAACATCTACATTTTCAAGACTTATAATCTTAGTGTCTCATCTCCACAAAGTTCTTCCTAACTCTGTGCATCATGGCTCTGCTACCTCATGTGTCTCCAGGAACCTCCCGCTTGAGCCAAGTCCTTGCATGCAGTGGCTGGCATGATGGCTGGATTTCTTCATTCTCCTCTTGGGGACATGAGGCCTGTGTAACTCCTGGGGTCTTGCTGTCCCCCCTGTGAGCGGTCCCTTCTGATGGAGCAGTGCCGGCGTGTACTACATGTAGCTACGTGTATAATTCATAAGAGAGGACTCATGTCACCCAGGGCGTGCTGCTCATTTGCAAGAATTATGAGCTTTGACAGAACTCCCTGTCGTGCAGGCCTTCTTGTCACATTGGTGGTAATTACTATTCCTTTTCTAATTACTTATCTTATCCACAATGGCCCCTTTCAGCTGCTGCAGAGGAGAGGCCCCTGTCCTCTCACGCAGATGGAAGCTGGGTTACAGCCATCACTCTCCCGAGGCCTTCTTTCCCTTTTCTCCTGTTTGTCTCCCTTTCCCCTTTCTCTGGATTCTGAACCATGCCCCCTTTAAGAAACCAATTGATTTCTTTTTTTTTTTTAAAAAAAAAATACCTCAGATTATTTGGCTATGCTGTCTTGGTTGTGGCATGCAGGATCGTCAGTCTTTGTTGAGGCATGTAGGATCTAGTTCCCAAACCAGGGGTCGAACTTGGCCCCCCTGCATTGGGAGTGCAGAGTCTCAGCCATTGGGCTACCAGGGAGGTCCCACCCCTTTGATTTTTAGAGCATTGTTCTGAAGGGCCAGAGGACAGCACAGGTGGTCCTTCAGCCTCGGCCTGCTGTACCTCCCACAGAGCTGCCTGCCTTCACCTCGGGGAACGCAGCCTCTCCCATGACAGCCTGCCCTGAGTCAGGTGGAGAAAAATAGCAAAGGGAACATCATATTTAAAGAATCTGAATGTGCTGAGTGGATGCTTTGGAAACCGAACCTCAGGCAAAAGGTCCTTGGTTCAGGCTTGTGACTGATGTGGCTTCATGTGCTGTTAACAACCAGGAGATTGAAGACCCAACCAGGCTGTATTTTTGCCTGTCACCAGAGGATCTCCAACCCTTTAACTATTTTAGTTTTAATATCTGATTTTACTTGGGTTCCCCTCTAGAGTTGCTTTTCTTTGTCCCTTTATTGTGTTGTTTAGTCACGAAGCAGTGTCCGACTCTTGCAACCGCGTGGACTGTAGCCTGTGAGGATTTCCCAGGCAAGCATACTGGAGTGGGTTGCCATTTCCTCCTCCAGGGCATCTTCTCAACACAGGGATCAAACCTGTGTCTCCTGCAGTAGCAGGCAGATTCTTTACCTTTATCACATTACTGTATTTAATTGACTGAATTAAGGAAGGTTTCAGTTTCAACTGCAATACTTAGCATTTTATATTCAAATAGCTGTAATACCTTTGGAGGGACCTGACTGACTTTGATGAAATACTATCCATTATGAAAGGTGTTAACGTACACGTCAGGTTTTATTTAAATGTAGTCTGCGCCCTTGAAACAAAATGACAGAAGTGTCCAAAAGACCATTTTTTTTTCCAGTAATGTATATGAGTTTCAGTGGAAATTGGTGCATTTTTATAAGGTATGGAGATCCTGTCCTGCCGGCATGGATTTCTGTGTAAAAGGAAGCTGTTGCTGTGTGCCCAGTGTTGGGTGAAATAGATGCAGGGCTGCCTGGCTTCAGTGACTGATTTCAGCCCTCTTTCTGATCATCGCAGTCCTCCACTGTTGACCTCACTACCCCCGCCTCCTCCTATGCATGTCTCCTGTGTCCCCCTGAAGCTTGCACGTATTTTCATATCTAGGCTTTCACCTTCAGCTTCTTTTCTGGCTTCTTATGCATCTCTCTTTGGTTGCATGCCTTCAGGGACCTCCTTCCAGGCATTTTTGGTTTACTCGAGTTCTGAGGGCTGCTTCCTGTAACAGATTGAGCTCTTACTGAGTCCTTACTTGCTTGGAACTTACATTTCAGTTGGGGCAGGGGGTGGAGGGTGTGGCCAAGTAAAGAGTTAAGTGATGCCACCATGGGGAATGCTTAGGTCCCTCTGAGGACATCTAAAAGCATTCAACCTTTGGAGGAGGGGAGGTTATCAGGAAAGGCACGCTAAGGAGGTGTTATCTAGGTGAACTTGAAGAATCCACTCATTCCTTCATTTGCTTTATGGAGCCCTTGATGGGAGTAGGTGCCGTGCTGATGGTTGGCAAACAGCAGTGAACAAAGCAGGCAGAGGCCTTACCCTCGTGAAGCTTATGTTTTAGTGAGTAGAGAAGCCAAGTAAGGTGCTATTGGGAGGTGAAGGGTATTTTAGGCAGAGGGAACAGCATGGACCATGTCCAAATCCCAGGATAAATGAGTGTATTCAAGGCACACAGGGAACGCAGTGGCCAGATCACAAAGGGGTCTGTGAACTCTGGAGTTTGAGCTTTATTCTGAGGATGAGGGGTTGCCACTGAATGGTTTTAGGTAGGAGAGTTGCAAGGTCATGTTTATATTTTATTTAACTTTAGTCTTTCTGATTATTATTATTATTATTTTTATCAGCTGCCTTGGGTCTTCATTGCTGTGTGCAGGCTTTTGTCTAGTTGCAGTGAGCAGGGGGCTACTCTTTGTTGCAGTGTGTGGGCTTCTCACTGAGGTGGCTTCTCTTGCTGCAGAGCTTAGCTGCCAGGGCCCTGCTGGCTTGGTAGCTGTGACTTGTGGGCTCTGGAGAGTGGACTCAGGAGTTGTGGTGCATAGGCTTAGTTGGAGTATCTGGGATCTTCCTGGTCCAGGGATCAACCTGGTGTCCCCTGCATTGGTAGGTGGATTCCTAACTACTGTACCACCAGGGAAATCCCATGATTGTATTTTAGAAAAACCACTTTCATTGTCCTAGAGAGAGTAGGCTGGAGGTACAGTTTAGGAGATGAATTAGAAGGCTGTAAGACTTGCCTTGGGGCAGTGATAGTTTAAAGACAAGTAGGTGCATCTGAGAGAGACTTTGGGAGGGAGTTTTTGACAGTATTTGAGTGGATGTGGAGGGTTGAGGCCTGGGAGACATATAACTCACTATGGGGTTTATTGATAGAATAATTGGGTAGATGGTGGTGGCATTCTTGGAGATGGGGAAGTTGGAGGGGAACAGGGTTTTCAGGGTGGAGGAGATGAAGGGGAGAAGAAATTGGGACACATGGAGCTTGAGGTGCCTATGAAGACATCCAGGTCCAAGTGTCCAGGAGGCAGCTGAATACACAGATCTAGAGTTGAGAGCACAGTCTGGGTTGGAGGCTCATAGAACAGTTGAAATAGGAGGGAGTGGTCAGCAGGGTCAAATGCTTCAGAGGAAAAGTTGAATGAGGCTTTGAAATAATCATCGGGCTTAGCCATAGAAAGGTAGTTAGTGACCTTGGCAGGGATGATTTGAGAGAATAGTAGGCTTTTCTGTCCACATGATGTCATTTGAGCACTCTCCATTCTCTGTGTCTCCATCAGCACCATTCTAGTTCAAGGCATGTTTGTATCTTACCTAGGCTTTTGCTATAGCCTCCTGATTGTTCCACCAGAATAGTCTCTATGCTGTAGAGAGAGAGTGATCTTGTAAAGAGGAAAATCTGATTACGCCACTTCCTTGCTTAACATCTTTTAATGGTTTTATGCTGTGAGGATAAAGACAAATCCCTGACAAGCAGCACAGGCCTCCCACCTCCTTGGTACCTCATCCTGTGTCCTTCCCTCTCTTCTTGGGCAAAGCAGTTCCCTAAGTGCCTTGAGTGGTCATGTCTTCTTTGGCCATCAGGACTCTGCACATGCACATTCTCTTGACTTGGAAGTCTCACTTCCCCCTTCACCTAGTTCATTTCTACTTGCAGATTTCGGTTCCATCTGCACTTTCTTAGGGGCGTCTCCCCTGACCTCCCTCACAGGGTCAAATCTCTCTTTTGGGTGTTGTCATAGCACCCATCTTTCTTGGAATGTGGTGACAAATTGCATTATGTTCCCAGTTCTTGCCCTCCCTATGTCCATGCTCTTTGGTATGTGGTTTTGCAATTTTCCCCCCAAATATGTTCCCCTGATGCATTGAATTTGGGCATGGCCATGTGTTACATAGGTGGAGTGAGAGTATGCCTTAGAAGGCATTGCACATTCTGTCTGCACCTCTTGAGCTTTTGCCATTGCCCATCCTGAGACTGAGCTTCACAATGTGGAGTGGACCTGAACCTGTTCTGTAGTCTGCAATCTGGAGTCCAGCCTAGCCTAGCTAACTTACACTAGATTTGCAGATAGATGAGAATAAATGTGTTTTGGGGTAGTTTGTTAGGCAGACTTATCTTGGTGATAGATGACGGATAAGATAGCAAGCACAGTTGTAATTATATATCTGTATATGCATATATGTTGTTTATATCTGTTTTCCTAGAGGGCAAATATTGAGTCTATTACCATGTACTGTATTTCCCAGCAATCCTGCATGGTGCCTGACACATGGTATGTACGCAACACATATTTGTTAAGTGATTAAAGTCTGTTCAACTGAAATATGTGGTTTATGTCTTCATCTTCCATGATGATCTTAAGAGTTTATTGGTTCTGGCTAAATTGACCCACTGCCAAAAGTATCAGGATACATTTTTGCATTCAGTTATAGTACTTTGCTAACTTGAAACAAAATGACATCTTTTAGAAATGTATGTTTCCTATAATTAAAAAAAAATGGTATAATGTTGGCTTAAGAGGTTATAGCATGGGACTTTCCTGGTGGCTCAGAGGTAAAGAATCTGCCTGCCAGGGCAGGAGACATAGGTTTGATCCCTGATCCAGGAAGATCCCACATGTCTTGGAGCAACTAAGCCTTTGTACCACAACTACTGAGTCTGTACCTTGGAGCCTGGGAGCTGCATTTACTGAAGCCTGCACGCCCTAGAGTGTGTGCTCTGCAACAAATGAAGCCACTGCAACGAGAAGCCTGCACACTGCAAGTAGAAAGTAGCTCCTACTTACTGACTTGAGAAAGCCCATGCAGCAGTGAAGACCCAGGGTAGCCAAAAATAAATTAAAGAAAAAGGTTATGGTGTGAATTGTGAGGGAAAATACATCATCTGCAGTCCCAAGGCAAAAGTGAGTATGTTAATCACATATTAAGATTTCATTTTTATCTAGGTTGCTGTGTATAACCTTCATCATTCTAGTACAGTCGCTCAGTTGTGTCCGACTCTTTGTGACCTCATGGACTGCAGCACTCCAGGCTTCCTTGTCCATCACCAACTCCCAGAGCTGGCTCAGACTCATGTCCATTGAGTCAGTAATGCCATCCAACCATCTCATCCTCTGTCGTCCCCTTCTTCTCCTGCCTTAAATCTTTCCCAGCATCAGGGTCTTTTCCAATGAGTCAGTTCTTTGCATCAGGTGGCTAAAGTATTGGAGTTTCAGCTTTAGCATCAGTCCTTCCAGTAAGTATTCAGGACTGATTTCCTTTAGGATTGACTGGTTTGATCTCCTTGCAATCCAAGGGACTCTCAAGAGTCCTCTCCAACACCACAGTTAAAAAGCATCAATTCTTGGGTGCTCAGCCTTCTTTTATTGTCCAGCTGTCACATTTGCACATGACTACTGGAAAAACCATAGCTTTGACTAGATGGACTTTTGTCAGCAATGTAATGTCTCTGCTTTTTAATATCCTGTCTAGGTTGGTCATAGCTTTTCTTCCAAGGAGCAAGCGTCTTTTAATTCATGGCTGCAGTTACCCTCTGCAGTGATTCTGGAACCTGAAAAGTAAAGTCTCTCACTGTTTCCATTGTCTCCCCATCTATTTGCCATGAAGTGATGGGACCAGATTCAATGATTTTAGTTTCCTGAATCTTGAGTTTTAAGCCAGCTTTTTTACTCTCCTCTTTCACTCTCATCAAGAGGCTCTTTAGTTCCTCTTTGCTTTCTGCCATAATGATGATGTCATCTGTGAATCTGAGGTTATTGATATTTCTCCTGGCAATCTTGTTTTCAGCTTGTGCTTTATCCAGCCCAACATTTCACATGATGTATTCTGCATATAAATTAAAAAAGCAGGGTGACAAAATATAGCCTTGACATACTCCTTTCCCAATTTGGAACCAGTCTGTTGTTCCATGTCCAGTTCTAACTGTTGCTTCTTGACATGCATACATATTTCTCAGGAGGCAGGTCAGGTGGTCTAGTATTCCCATCTCTTGAAGAATTTTCCACAGTTTGTTTTTATCTACACAGTCAAAGGCTTTGGTGTAGTCAATAAAGCAGAAGTAAATGTTTTTATGGAACTCTCTTGCTTTTTCTATGATCCAACGGCTGTTGGCAATTTGATCTCTGGTTCCTCTAACTTTTGTAAATCCAGCTTGAACATCTGGGAGTTCTCGGTTCACATATTATTGAAGTCTGGCTTGAAAAATTTTGAGCATTACTTTGCTAGCATGTGAGATGAGTGTAATTGTATGGTAGTTTGAACATTCTTTGGTGTTGCCTTTCTTTGGGATTGGAATGAAAACTGACCTTTTCCAGTCCTGTGGCCACTGCTGAGCTTTTCAAATTTGCTGGCATATTGAGTGTAGCACTTTCACAGCATCATCTTTTAGGATTCGGAATAGCTCAACTGGAATTCCATCACCTCCACTAACTTTGCTCATAGTGATGCTTCCTAAGGCCCACTTGACTTCACATTCTAGTAGGTCACTTTCATAGGTAAATTCTACATTAGAAACAGATTAAGTCTGTAAGATTTGTTGTTGACTTAAGAGCTTATTTTGGCTGAGATGAGGTAAAATATCCATGGAATTTAATATCTAAGGAGGAAAAAGGCATCTTGTAATAGGGAATGAATACAGGGCTTAGATTCAAAGAACTGTAATTTACTAGCAGTGATCATGAAAAATGGTTAACATTTCTGTGTTTTTTCTCTATATTTTAATTTCATTTAAGTATAGTTGATTAACAGTATGAAAAGGCAAAAAGATATGACACTGAAAGGTGAACTCCCCAGGTCAGAAGGTGCCCAATATAGATGGGGAAATAGATGGGAAAACAATGGAAACCATGACCGAGTTTATTTTTTTCGACTCCAAAATCACTGCAGAGGGTAAATGCAGCCATGAAATTAAAAGACACTTGCTCCTTGGAAAAAAAGCTATGACCAACCCAGACAGCATTCAAAAAGCAGAGACATCACTTTGCCCACAAAGGTCCATCTAGTCAAAGGTATGATTTTTCCAGTAGTCATGTATGGATGTGAGAGTTGGACTGTAAAGAAGGCTGAGTGCTGAAGAATTGATGCTTTTGAACTGTGGTGTTGGAGAAGACTGTTGAGAGTTCCTTGAATTGCAAGATCAAACCAGTCAATCCTACAGGAAGTCAGTCCTGAATATTCATTGGAAGGGCTGATGCTGAAGCTGAAACTCCAATACTTTGGCCACCTGATGTGAAGAGCTGGCTCATTTGAAGAGACCCTGATGCTGGGAAAGATCGAGGGCAGGAGGAGAAGGGGACAACAGAGGATGAGATGATTGGATGGCATCACCGACTCCATGGACATGAGTTTGGGTTAACTCTGGGAGTTGGTGGTGGACAGGGAGGCCTGGAGTGTGGCAGTCCATGGGATTGCAAAGAGTCAGACACAATTGAGTGACTGAACTGAACTGAATTGTGTAGAGAAGCTTTTAATATTTTTGTACAATCTGATATAATACTCAGTGTTTACCTTCTGTTTGCTAATGCTTTTAGAATTTTTGTACTGATTTTCATAAGAAGAATTGGCTGGAGTTTTATTGTGCTGTGTTTGTCACGATAGTTTTCAGTGTTATCAGGGACCAAACTGTGTCTCCCTAAAATGTATATGGTGGTGGTGGTGATTTAGTCACTCAGTCATATTCAACTCTTTGCGACCCCCATGGACTGTGGCCTGCCAGGCTCCTCTGTCCATGGGATTCCCCAGGCAAGAATACTGGGGTGGGTTGCCATTTCCTTCTCCATAAGATATATACATTGAACCCTACATGCCAATATGACTATAGTTAGCATGAGGCCTTTAGGGAAACCATAATTGTTACATGCCAATATGACTATAGTTAGCATGAGGCCTTTAGGGAAACCATAATTGTAGGACCTTAATCCATTAGGACTTGTGTCCTTAAGAGGAAGAGGTATCAGGGAGGGATAGGTACAGAGAAAAAGCCACTTGAGGACACAGGGAGAAGGCAGCTGTCTTACAAGCCAGAAAGAGAACTCTTAGCAGAGACCAGCCCCATGGCATGTTGGTCATGGACTTCTGGCCTCTAGAACTGTGAGAAAATACATTTGTTTCGTTCGATCCCCATCTGTGGTATTTAGTTATGGCAGACTAGTAAAGTGTTACACATACTTTAAAAATTGTTCAGAATGTTTCTGTCTATTATGGAAGAAACCATTGGAATGTCGTTGTAGTTACCTATTCCTTGGAGGAATTGGTAAGCGATATCTGTGAAATATTTGCGGCCTGATATTTATTAGGTTTATCTCTGATAACTATAAATATCTTCCATTGTATTTGGTCTGTTTAGATTTTATTTTCTGCACTAACTTCTTGGTGATTTATATTCCTAGATAATATCTAGTTAACATCCTGGTTAACCAGGATGTCAAATGTATTAGAATAAAGCTGCACAAAGTTATTGCTATGTCTTTCAATTTATTCTGTATCTGTGGTTATAGATACATTCACATTTTAACTAAATGTATTTTATCTTTTCTTCCCCTAGATTATTGGTTTAGTAGCTTATTATTTAATAACTCTTGGATTTTTTAGTGCTACCATTTTTTCTTATTGTTTTTTTTTCTTTCTTTCTTTCTTTATTTTTTCAGTGGGTTTTGTCATACATTGATATGTATCAGCCATAGATTTACACGTATTCCCCATCCCGATCCCCCCTCCCACCTCCCTCTCCACCTGATTCCTCTGGATCTTCCCAGTGCACCAGGCCCGAGCACTTGTCTCATGCATCCCACCTGGGCTGGTGATCTGTTTCACCATAGATAATATACATGCTGTTCTTTCAAAACATCCCACCCTCACCTTCTCCTCCCACAGAGTTCAAAAGTCTGTTCTTGTACTTCTGTGTCTCTTTTTCTGTTTTGCATATAGGGTTATCATTACCATCTTTCTAAATTCCATATATATGTGTTAGTATGCTGTAATGTTCTTTATCTTTCTGGCTTACTTCACTCTGTATAATGGGCTCCAGTTTCATCCATCTCATTAGAACTGATTCAAATGAATTCTTTTTAATGGCTGAGTAATATTCCATGGTGTATATGTACCACAGCTTCCTTATCCATTCATCTGCTGATGGGCATCTAGGTTGCTTCCATGTCCTGGCTATTATAAACAGTGCTGCGATGAACATTGGGGTGCACGTGTCTCTTTCAGATCTGGTTTCCTCAGTGTGTATGCCCAGAAGTGGGATTGCTGGGTCATATGGCAGTTCTATTTCCAGTTTTTTAAGAAATCTCCACACTGTTCTCCATAGCGGCTGTACTAGTTTGCATTCCCACCAACAGTGTAAGAGGGTTCCCTTTTCTCCACACCCTCTCCAGCATTTATTGCTTGTAGACTTTTGGATAGCAGCCATCCTGACTGGCGTGTAATGGTACCTCATTGTGGTTTTGATTTGCATTTCTCTGATAATGAGTGATGTTGAGCATCTTTTCATGTGTTTGTTAGCCATCTGTATGTCTTCTTTGGAGAAATGTCTGTTTAGTTCTTTGGCCCATTTTTTGATTGGGTCATTTATTTTTCTGGAATTGAGCTGCAGGAGTTGCTTGTATATTTTTGAGATTAATCCTTTGTCTGTTTCTTCATTTGCTATTATTTTCTCCCAATCTGAGGGCTGTCTTTTCACCTTACTTATAGTTTCCTTTGTAGTGCAAAAGCTTTTAAGTTTCATTAGGTCCCATTTGTTTAGTTTTGCTTTTATTTCCAATATTCTGGGAGGTGGGTCATAGAGGATCTTGCTGTGATTTATGTCGGAGAGTGTTTTGCCTATGTTCTCCTCTAGGAGTTTTATAGTTTCTGGTCTTACATTTAGATCTTTAATCCATTTTGAGTTTATTTTTGTGTATGGTGTTAGAAAGTGTTCTAGTTTCATTCTTTTACAAGTGGTTGACCAGTTTTCCCAGCACCACTTGTTAAAGAGGTTGCCTTTTTTCCATTGTATATCCTTGCCTCCTTTGTCAAAGATAAGGTGTCCATAGGTTCGTGGATTTATCTCTGGGCTTTCTATTCTGTTCCATTGATCTATATTTCTGTCTTTGTGCCAGTACCATACTGTCTTGATGACTGTGGCTTTGTAGTAGAGTCTGAAGTCAGGCAGGTTGATTCCTCCAGTTCCATTCTTCTTTCTCAAGATTACTTTGGCTATTCGAGGTTTTTTGTATTTCCATACAAATTGTGAAATTATTTGGTCTAGTTCTGTGAAAAATACCGTTGGTAGCTTGATAGGGATTGCATTGAATCTATAGATTGCTTTGGGTAGAATAGCCATTTTGACAATAGTTGATTCTTCCAATCCATGAGCATGGTATGTTTCTCCATCTGTTTGTGTCCTCTTTGATTTCTTTCATCAGTGTTTTATAGTTTTCTATGTATAGGTCTTTTGTTTCTTTAGGTAGATATACTCCTAAGTATTTTATTCTTTTTGTTGCAATGGTGAATGGTATTGTTTCCTTAATTTCTCTTTCTGTTTTTTCATTGTTAGTATATAGGAATGCAAGGGATTTTTGTGTGTTAATTTTATATCCTGCAACTTTACTATATTCATTGATTAGCTCTAGTAATTTTCTGGTAGAGTCTTTAGGGTTTTCTATGTAGAGGATCATGTCATCTGCAAACAGTGAGAGTTTCACTTCTTCTTTTCCTATCTGGATTCCTTTTACTTCTTTTTCTGCTCTGATTGCTGTGGCCAAAACTTCCAACACTATGTTGAATCGTAGTGGTGAGAGTGGGCACCCTTGTCTTGTTCCTGATTTCAGGGGAAATGCTTTCAATTTTTCACCATTGAGGGTGATACTTGCTGTGGGTTTGTCATATATAGCTTTTATTATGTTGAGGTATGTTCCTTCTATTCCTGCTTTCTGGAGAGTTTTAATCATAAATGAGTGTTGAATTTTGTCAAAGGCTTTCTCTGCATCTATTGAGATAATCATATGGTTTTTATCTTTCAATTTGTTAATGTGGTGTATTACATTGATTGATTTGCAGATATTAAAGAATCCTTGCATTCCTGGGATAAAGCCCACTTGGTCGTGGTGTATGATTTTTTTAATATGTTGTTGGGTTCTGTTTGCTAGAATTTTGTTAAGAATTTTTGCATCTATGTTCATCAGTTCATTATTATTGTTTTTATATATACAAATTCTTTTGTTTTCCTTAAGTTATTACTTTGTTTTTGAGCTGCACATTTAAGTATTTGATCTTCTTTAGAACTGTGTGTATTTAAAGCTAGAGATCTTTCTCTGAGTACTGCTTTAATTATCCTGTAAATTGAACTACCTGTTTTACATTTTTATTTTCTAGGTGTTTATGAATTTTAATTTTTCTCTTGTTACAAAAGTTGATGGAGAGGAGTTTTTTAAATTTATTTTTTTAATTGGAGGAAAATTGCTTTACAATGTTGTGTTGGTTTCTGCCATCCAGAGAAGGTTTTAAAATTTAAAATTTCTGGAATGCGGTCAGAGAAGGTAGTTGGTCTTGAAGACCTAGAATATGGTCATTTTGTAAGCTGGCACTTCAAAAAGTTGTATCTCAATTTTCAAGCTGTAGAATTAGAAATGAATGAATTTTGATTTCCTTATGATTGATAATAGGTTACTTGTATTCCTTATTTTTGACTCACTTGATTTATGACCTGAAACTTAGAGTCACTCCTATTTATTATTATACTGTGAACTTCAAGAGAATATATAGAAGATGTAGATTTTACCTTGAATTTACTAAGACAATTTGATTGCACTTTAAAAATACTGGTAGTAGTAAGAGTTGAAAGACTGAAGAGAGCTTGAATAATGAAGGAAAGCTTTATGCAAGAGGTGGATCTTGAAGGGTTAGTAGAAGTGAGGAGGTAGTGAGTCTGTTATGAGACCTTCTGGGCTGGGGAAAGCATGAGCAGAGCTGGGCTTAGGGTGAGCCTGACATCTGAGGGAGAAGGTATGTACCCTCTTGCCCAGGTTTTGCTTTCTGTTACTTGCCCTAGCAGTTGAGTTAGGAGCGAGAGTCACAGGGGACCAGCCATCTCTGTTCAGTTGACTTATGCATAAGCGTATTTGTGGAGGCCATCCCAACCATGTGATAAGTCTACCTTGGAACAACAGAGACAGCCCATGATTATTTGCTTTTCAGGCTGCCCTACGGGTGTGCTCTCAGTTTTGCAGCTTCACCAGAGAGCTGAAATTGGTACACACTTCCCATTGGATAGCATTAGCTCAGTATTGGAACATTAATCAGGGAGAGATAGGTGTTTCAACGGAAGAATTACAGTGTCTGATATGTACTTGCTATATGGAGTTGTTTTGTCAGATGACCCCAGTAAATTACCTACTATTTAACAGTGAGAATAAATCAAGTAATGTGTGGTCTGTAGGAAGTGAAGGTATTTAAATAATTAAGCAGTTCTTTCTAGAGCCTCTTTATATGATATTTTCTAGACTCCAAATCAGTTTTTCTCATCCAGGCTCTGTATAATATATAGTTATTTCAAATCAGCTTTACTTACTGAGCTTTTTCTAGTAATGGAGCTTTGTCAGCAAAAACTGTGCGTACCAGCAAATGGTGAATGATGGTCTTGTGTCAGAAAGGAGCTTGAGAGGTGCTTTCTGTTGTTAGATGGATGGGTCTGGAGCAGGAGCTTGAAGCTCTCCGAATGCGATAGTTTCAGAGAAAAGGTATGTCTGAAATAGGGGGGAGTACTCCATCATTTGGAAGCTGGTATTCCACACACCCCAGCCAAATATCACATGTGCTGTTGAAACCATGGTTTCATCTTGGGTTATGCGAAGGTATTTAATATAATCTTGGTTGTGGTTTCTTTTTAAAAGAATTCTATTTATTTATTTTTGGCTGTGTGGGTGTTCATTGCTGTGCAGGCTTTTCTTTAGTTTCAGAAAGCAGGGGACTACTCTTCATTGCAGTGTAAGGACTTCTCATTGCTGTGGCTTCTCCTGTGGAGCATGGGGTCTACGATGCATGGAATTCAGTAATTGCAGCACATGGACTCAGTGGTTGTGGCTCCCAGGCTCTAGAGCTCAGGCTCAGTAGCTGTGGCACACGGACTTAGTTGTTTTGTGGCACATGGGATCTTCCTAGATCAGGGATCAAACTCATGTCTCCTGCACTGGCAGGCTGATTCTTTACCACTGAGTCACCAGGGAAGCCCTTGGCTGTGATTTCTGCCCCCACCCCACTTTCGTCCTCTTACAGCTGGTCAGGGCAGAATGGCAGGAAATACAGCAGTTATTGAAATTATAACAGGTAAGTTTATGCAGCTCTGACCACAACTCTCCTTAAGCCAGTGCTTTCCCACATGAGGGCTTTGTTGGCAGAACATAATGTATGAGTTGGTTGAACTCAGATGTCTGTTGATCTGACACCACCCTGGACCTTGAGCCTTCCAAAGGGCTGTTTGAGGGAGAAACCTGTTTTGTGGCATTAAATGGGCTGCCTGAATTTGAGTCTGGGGATGCTGAGCTGTGTATGCTGTTGCCTCTATTTTATTGCTGAATTGTGTCTCTCAGTAGAGGTTCTTAGAGGCTATTCAACAAAGCTTACCCTGTCAGCTAAAAGGCTTTTAGGACTTCATAATCATGGCTTAGTATCTCTTCCTTTTTCTTAAAAAAAAGAAAGAACTTTCCTTTCCCCACCTTTTTGAAATCGTTAGCCTTCATGTGAACTGAAAGGGACTTCAAAACATTGGAAGAAAATAGTCTGAAAGCTCAGAGAGTGCTTGGCTCCTGGTAGGTCTGAAGGCTTGATAAAGAGGCATCTTTTGCACTGACAGGTGTTTGTGTGCCAGTGTGGAGGAAGCTTTTGATGACAAAGCCACTTAGTTTTCTGTAGCTTACTCTTCCCTTTGTGCAGAAGAGTTAGGGAAACTCTAATAAAGTAACTACATAATAGGGATAAGAAGTTAGCATTGGAGTCATCTTCTTCGTTTCTCTTCTCCCGCTCATTGGTTTTTGAGACTCACTTGCCAGGAATTAAGAAAGCGGCAGGGATGAGGTGGCCGCTGTCCTGCCACTGTCCCTGTGGTTCTCGCGTGTGCTTCTATTTAAAGTTCCAGAGTCAGCAGCAGTGCCCTTCTTGAAGCCAAGGGGAAATTTAGGTGGGAGTCAGAACTGTGGGCTAGGGTGTCTCTGGAAAGGAAGGACCTGAAGGACTTGCTGAACTGCCATCTGCCTTGTCCCCTGGAAGCGTAATGCTTGTGTCGCACTGGTTTACAGCCTGGAGCCTCCTTAACATACAGTTTACTTCCCTCTCGTAGGAACCAACTGAAATTAACAGACTGTGGCTGTGGTCACACACTGTCTTAGTTCTGACATGGGTCCTTCCGTAAGTCCCTCTGAGATCTGTGCACTTTCCCAGGAAGATGAATTACATGAGTTACAGCCAAAGGAACATGCAATGCTTGTTATACAACATGACTCCTAGAGAGCAGAGCAGAACCTGTGTCTTGAAAAGCCCCAGCCATGGGGAAATGGGTTGGGACATCTTGGTTTGCAACTGCCATCCCATGGTGGGCAAACTTGCTGTGTTTATCCCCTTGAACTCTTAGGGGGGGGGGGAAACCTGGAGGAATTTTATTGGTAGAAGATTGGAATGAAATCTGAGTGTTGTGGTATATTGTTCTCAGTGGAAACTAAAGGACTGGTAGAGAAACTTAGTGTTCAGAAACATCCATGCATTGTTTAATATGAAGAGCAAAATTAGGTCAAGCCCAGGTCAAGCTGTTCTTATGGATTTCAAGTTGTTTATTTGGGGCCATCAGGCCCTAAGACTTTGGGAGAGGAAGCTGGGCTCTGTGTGCCCCCAAATTGGTAATGGCTGATGGGTAGTGTTGTACAAAGTCAAGTGTTGGAGGGGGGTCTATGAGTTTGTTGGCGCTTAGCTTCACACTTCTCAGAGGAGGATCATAAGTCTACCAGGCTGTACTCCTTGGCTCCTCTCACCAAGCCTTGTTAACTACCAAAGTGTGTCAACTTGATTGGGGTTTGTCATTTGAGTCTAAAGTGGTCTAAGTGTTGAAACTGTTCTGTTGAAAATGGTCATTGTGGGGGAAGCAAGAAGTTTTGGACTAAAGAGAAATGCTGCAAGCTTATCTGATGATATAACAATACTGCATAGAGGAATATAAGGGTAAGGGTAACGTATTAGCTTTCACTGTGTGTGTGGTGCTGATGCTAAGTACTGACTATATGTTCTTACTTAACTCTTAGAACAACTCAGTGGGTTATAAATAGAGGTAATAGTGGTAAGATAATTGTGGCAATTACTGTGTCTGCTTTATGTGGATTATCTTGAGTCTTGTAATAATTCTATGAGCAAGGTACTATTATCTTTCCCATTTTCCAGATGAGTAAATAGAGGCACAAAGAGGTTGTAGAAATTTGTCTAAGGAGGTAGAATATGAATCAATCATCTGATTCCAAAGATTGTGCACGTGTCAACCATTTTTTAAAATGTGTATCTATTTACTTATTTTGGGCTCCTTTGAGCCTTTGTTGCTATGCACTGGCTTTCTCTAGTTGAGGAGAGTGGGGGCTACTCTCTAATTGTGGTGTGTGGGCTTCTCATTGTGGTGGCTTCTCTTGTTGCAGGGGGAAGGCTCAGAAGTTGCAGCCCTTGGGCTCCAGAGCACAGGCTCAGAAGTTGTGACACACAGATTCACTTGCCCCGAGGCATGTGTAATCTTCCCCTGGCCAGAGATCCAACTGGTGTCCCTTCCCTTGCAAGGCAGATTCCAGATTCTATTTTTTTTTTTTTTTAAACTTTAAACTTTTTATTTTGTATTGTGGTATAGCCAATTAACAGTGTTGTGGTGGTTTCAGGTGAACAGTGAAAGAACTCAGCCATACATATACATGTATCCGTTCTCCCTCAAACCCCATCCCATCCAGTCTGGCACATAACATTGAGTAGTGTCCATGTGCTAGGAACTTCCCTGATAGCTCAGTTTGTAAAGAATCCGCCTGTAGTACAGAGGACCCCAGTTTGATTCCTTGGTCGGGAAGACCTGCTGGTGAAGGGATAGGCTGTCCACTCCAGTATTCTTGGGTTTCTGTTGTGGCTCAGCTGGTAAAGAATCCACTTGCAGTGTGGGAGACCTGGGTTCGAACCCTTGGTTGGGAAGATCCCCTGGAGAAGGGAACGGCTACCCACTCCAGTATTCTGGTCTGGAGAATTCCATGTGCTATACAGTAGATCCTTGTTGGTTATCCATTTTGAATATAGCAGTGTGTGCATGACCTTCCCAACTCCCTAACTAGCCCTTCCCCCTAGGAACCTGTTTGTTTTCTAAGTCTGTGAGTCTTCTTCTGTTTTGTAAGTAAGTTCATTTGTATAATTTCTTTTTAGATTCCAAACATGAGATGTCATATGATATTTCTCCTTCTCTGTCTGACTTACTTCACTCATATGACAATCTTTGGGTTCATCCATGTTGCTGTGAATGGCATTATTTCATTATTTTTAATGGCTGAGTAATATTCCATCGTATATATGTACCACATCTTGTTTATCCTTTCCTCTGTCAATAACATTTAGGTTGCTTCCATGTCTTGGCTATTATAAACAGTGCTGCAGTGAACATTGGGATGCATGTATCCTTTTGGCTAATGTTTTTCTTTCAATATGTGCCCATGAGTGGGATTGTAGGGTAATATGGTAGTTCTATTTTTAGTTTTTTAAGGAATCTCCATACTATTCTCCATAAGGACTGTACCAATTTACATCCCCACCAACAGTGTAGAAGGGTTCCCTTCTCTCCACACCCTCTCCAGCATTTGTTATTTGTGGATTTTTTGATGATAGCTATTCTGACTGGTATCTCATTGATATCTCATTGTAATTTTGACTTGCACTTCTCTAATAACTAGCGATGTTGAGTATCTTTTCATGTGCCTATTTGCCATCTGTATGTCCTCTTTGGAGAAATGTCTATTCAGGTCTTCTGCCCATTTTCTGAGTGGGTTGTTAATTGATGTTGTTAAGTATCATAAACTGTTTATAAGATTTTGGAGACTAATCCCTTATCAGTCACATCATTTGCAAATATTTTTTTTCCTAATCTGTGGGTTATCTTTTCCTTTTGTTTATTGTTTCCTTTACTGTGCAAAAGCTTTTGATCTTTTTTTTTTTTTTCTGTTGTTGTTCTATTGATTTTTTTTTAAATTTTTTTTATTATTACTATTATTTTTTTTTCCAGTGGGTTTTGTTATACATTGATATGAATCAGCCATGGATTTACATGTATTCCCAATCCCGATCCCCCCTCCCACCTCCCTCTCCACCCGATTCCTCTGGCTCTTCCCAGTGCACCAGGCCGGAGCACTTGTCTCATGCATCCCACCTGGGCTGGTGATCTGTTTCACCATAGATAGTATACATGCTGTTCTTTTGAAATATCCATAGGCCCCACTTGTTTATTTTTATTTTTATTTGCATTATTCTGGGAGATGGATCAAAACAGATGTTGCTATGATTTATATCAGAGAGTGTTCTGCCTGTGTTTTCCTCTAGAATTTTATAATGTACAGTTTCACATTTAGGTCTTTAATACATTTTGAGCTTGTTTTTGTGTGTGGGGTTAAAGAATGATCTAATTTCTTTTCTTTTCTTTTTTTTTTACATATGGCTGACCAGTTTTCCCAGCACCATTTGTTGAAGAGACTGTCTTTCCAACGTTGTGTAGTTTTGCCTCCTTTGTCATAGATTAATTGACCATAGGTGCATGGGCTTATTTCTGGGTTTTCTATCCTGTTCTATTGATCTATATTTCTATTTTTGTGCCAGTTCATACTGTTTTGATGACTGTAGCTTTCTTGTATACTCTGAAGTTAGGGAGCCTGATTCCTCCAGTTCTGTTTTTCTTTTTCAAGATTGCTTTGACTGTTCATGGTCTTTTGTGTCTCCATACAAATTTTGAGATTTTTGTTGTTGTTCTAGTTCTGTGAAAAATGCCATTGGTAATTTGGTAGGGATTACATTGAATCTGTAGATTGCCTGGGGTACCATATTCATTTTGACAATATTGATTCTTCTGATCCATGAATATGGTATATGTTTCCATCAGTTTATATCTTCTTAGATTTCTTTCATCAGCATCTGCAAGGCAGATTCTTAACCACTGGACCACTAGGGAAGCCCTTAACCATGCTCTTATTGCCATTTCTCATCTCAGGTACTTAGCTAAACAGAAGCATTCTCTAAAGGGCACTTAATAATACTATATTGTGATGTAATACTGGATTGTGGTGATGAAGTGAAGTATTCTGGCCAAGAAGCTGCATGCTTGTGTATGTGCATGTAGAACATACACACACAGAGTCGACTTCTGATTTTCTACTTTGGGATAATCCTTTGACTGTGAATTCCAGAATTACATCTTCTTTGTTAGCACATTCTTACTTTTGCCCAGCTGTTGAGGTCAAGGGTTAGAAACTCACTTAAGTGTAATTCTAAACTGAATCTTCTAGGGAGATTATAATAGCCACAGTTATGGAATATTGAAACTGAAAAAGAATATGGAAACATATTAAGTCAGCTCTTCTGTTTTAGAAAGAAGGAACCTCAGCCCTCCAGAGAGGTAGTAATTGGGGCAGGGCTCCTGGTTGATGAATGCTAGAATTGGTACTTAATTTGGGATGTCTGGAATTTCCTGATGGCCCAGATGGTAAAGAATCTGTCTACAATGCAGGAGACCCAGGTCTGGGTCAGGAAGATCCCCTGGAGAAGGGAATGGCTACCCACTGCAGTATTCTTGCCTTGGAGAATTCCATGGACTGAGGAGCCTGGCAAGCAACAGTCCATGGGATAGCTAAGACTCAAATACGACTGAGTGACTAATTCTTCTTGGGATATCTGCCTCCTCACCCAGCACTTTCCCCTCAATATCCCCCTACAACTCAATGGAATCAACACTGAAGTCAAAAAGAAACTGTTTTGATTATCTGTTTTGAAATATGGGTGTTGCTAATTCTCTGCTGGTGTGACTAATTCACAGTGGACTGCCGTGGTATTTTTAGATTCTTGTGGGTTTAGGTCACATTAGCTATGCAAGTATCTACCCTGCAGCAGGACCACATTAACACACTTGCCCCTAACACAGTGTATTTTTGTTGGTCGAATGGACCAAGATAGTTAAGGAATTAAATGACCTCCACTCCTACCTACCCCACATCACCAGGAGGGAAGGAGAATCAGCATTATTAATGAAAAGGCATTTTTTCTGAAGTTTGAATTTATTTTTTAAAATAGTATTCTTTTCTGACCTGGAAGAATTATTATTTGTGTCACAAGTGTTTTATTGTGTGGCTTTGTGTCTTTATTGCATCGACTGTGTTGCTTGCTGTAGCTCCCACTGACTGTTTTAAGATGTTTTGAGACTGTGCTTCATATTATAAGGAAAGTATTTGTTACTTGGACTCTCAGAATTGAATTTTCCTGAATTAATTATGATTTCTACTCCATCCCCCTGAGCAGTATTATGGAGGAAAGGTAATCCTTTCTGATGTTGTATAGAAAATCAATTCTGGCCCACAGCACTGGCTACTTGCTTGAGTGGGGGAACTTGTCACCCACTGCATGGTCTTTATTTCCCATTTTTCTTAGCTTTTTGTTATGTGTTCCTTCCTCTGGACTTGTTTAGGAAGCTGCCAGGGCCAGGGAGCAGTGCTTGAAGTGATGGACAAGGATACTTTCCCCATAAAGAAAATCACAAGGACCTCCAAGTTGGGTAATAAAAGGGCTTGACAGTGACTTTTCTTGTATAGTCTGCTTTGTTTATAGAGTCTTTTCCACTGAGAAACACAGATACACTTCTTTGGCCCAGGGGGTAAGATAGGTTGAATGGCTCTTGAGTCATATGTAGGGATTCAGTCTTGACTGGTTTGGGAGTTGGCTGTCTTCTCAGTTGTCTCCCTCTCTGTTCCTTAAAATACTTTGCTCCTTAATCTTAAGATGTAAAGTCCATCATATAAAATCCCATGAACAAACTTAAGAGGCAGAAACAATAGATGATAAATATTTGAGCCATATATGACCAGGGATAGACACTCTTTGTATATAAACAGCTACTACAAAAAGTAACTACTAACACGCTACTGCACATCCACTGACACGGAGGCTATCAAGTTTTTTGAATGCTTTAGGAACATAGTCTCAAGGTACAGCTGAGCCAAATAGCAGGATAGGAAACTGAGTGCACAGATGTAAATGTTAATCTGTATGCACTCAAAGAAAGGGCTGAAACTGCCCCCTTTCTCTTACTTTCATCTGTCAGGAGAACCTCCAAGTTGTTTCTCCCTTGGCATGTGACCATGGTGCCTTGGCTTTGCTATTCCAGCCAACTGACCCTTCTGCTGAAAGTTTAATAGGGGATAAATTCACATGTGAATTCATAATCCCCTTATCTGTGCTAAGAGCGTTCAGTAATGAGCCTGCAACAAAGAGAGTCTTACATCTTGCGGTTTTGCTCTGACCCCACCTCTTGGCCTCCTTCCTAACCTCTCCACACCTCCTGGTTGGATGCTTCAGGCATCTGCTCCTTGCAGAGTCATCGCCTGCTTGCAGTATGTTCGATGACATTTTAAATAAATAGATGCACATTTCCTGCCAGTCGTCACATTGAGGCCATTTAAGGAAGTATAGCACATGTGAGCAGAGAATGTCTTTGGGCTTATGAGAAGAGCAAACAAGAACTTGCGCTCCTCTAGTGTTTATTAATTTTGAGCCTTACTCTCTTTCATGTAGTGTGACTTTGACCATAAATCCACAAGCAAAGTCAGAGTCAAGCCATAGTTTGTTTTGAAGATTTATTGTTAAAATTTGCTCTCCCCCCACTAATGCTTTTATTACTTTCTCTTCTGTTCCCTGCCCATGGTATGGGTTACAGTTAATGTTATCTACATATGTCTATAAATACTGAAAATATTTTTGATACAATGTGCATTTAATCAACTTTTTGTTACTGTTATGCCTGTTTGTGTGGAGGAAAATTGTTTCTGTCTTAATGTTCTATTGAAGTGCCTTTGGAGTGATGATATCATAATCACTTTAATACATTTAAAAGCTTCAAGGCTTAGCATTTATTGAACAAAGCTCATTGAAGGAATATAACGGATGTCTCAAGGCTTTCCGCTGCTGTAAAAAGGACAGTATTGTTCATGGCCTCGGTAAAAGAAAATCTGAATTTTTATTTTACTTTACACTGCGTTGCAATTATGTTTCAAAAGCTCTTCAAGCGCGACTAACAAAGGGGCTGTTTTTATGAATTGTTATAATTGCAGATCTCCGGGCTGACTGCTGTGAGTTTAATGTTAATAATGGACAGCAATTTAAAACTTTTATCACCAACAGCAAACCTCTGAGATCCTAAGAGATGGTTTTCCCTTCTTACTTGGGATGTCCTTGTAGAATGAGTCCTCCAGAGTTGGAAAGTGAGTGGAAAACTTGATTATTTCTGAGAATCTCAGAAGTCCTGGTCCTTGAGGAGCTCTGTGAAGAGGCCCTGGGGTGTTACCTGAGGACTGAGGGGGTCCCATGGTTGCGGTGTGTGTATGTGTTGAGTACCTGAGTCAGAATGGGTAGAAGGCAAGTGGGGAGCCAAAGGAGCCCCTGGGAATCCTCGTGGGTTGACAGGGTGTCCTCTCAGAGTCCTTGGACAGGTGCAGTGGGCAGGGCTGGCAGGCTCTGAAGCACGCAGTGAGGAAGCTGAGACTGCTGAAGATGCGATGCAGGATATTCCGCCATTCTCCTGGTTGAGATGGTTAAGTCTTGTCCTTGAAATCCAGCCCCTGCTGGAACCTGGACCTCATCTACCCTGCTGTTGGGTAATGTCTTACTGATGGCATTGGAATCAAATGTTGGACAGACATCCCCAAGGGTGCAGGCTGGTCTCTGAAATTATTTAAAGAAATCTTCATCCCACTCAGTCATAACTGAGGAAGAACAGCATCTTTTTTTTTTTTTTTTTGAAGAACAGCATCTAGAAAGACCAGTCACCACTGCCTGTTTCTCATTCCCCATCATCTCATTCAGTAGCTTCTGTTCTTCAGGCACTCTGGCTGACTTACTTGAAATTTACTTGTTTAAAGCATGCATTTCTCCCTGTAAATTTTTCTTAAGGGAATGTAGGAATCTTAGAGCTCACTGTGAGCTGGGACTTCTGAGGCCTAATTACTTATGAATTCACTTTTCTCTCTACCTTATCATATAAAGTTCAGTGTCCCGAACAGGTAAATTTGTTTGAAAGGATGGATTTGATATAGTAGCATAAAAATAGTGGTTTACTTTTGGCCATTGCCAAGTGGGCCATGGGGGCTACTTCTGGTAACTGACCCTTCCTAATTTGGGGTGATAGGGGCTAGTTAGAGACTAGAACTGTGACTAAGATATCATACTTTTGCTAGTAGTTATCAAAAACAACTTCTTACAGAGATTATCCAGCCACCCGTCTATTTCTCTATCAGCTGAAATTAGGTTCAGTTGCTTAGGATAGATTATCCCAATTACCAGCAGCTTAAACAAGCTTCATGTTTACTTCTCACAAGTTAATGAAGTCTAGAGGCTGATGACCTAGGGCCGATGTCGTGGCTTTCATGATATCAGTAGGGACCCAAGGTCCTTCCATCTTTCTACTCTGCTCTCTCTATAGAGGAAGCATTCTGGACTAAACCTCATGGTCTAAGATGGACATGGTCCAGCCATCATATCCATATGTGATGCTGGTGGAGGGAGGAGAGGCAAAGGAGCACATTCCCTCCTCCCTTAAAAAATCCTTTTAAAAAAGATGCATGCAGCAACATGGATGTAAGCTTACACCTAGCTGCAAGGGAGGCAGAGAATTACAGACTTGGCCTGGGTGGTGGTATCCCTTGCTGAAGTTGAAGGTTCGATTCCTGGAGGAGAAGGGGAGAATGGATGTTGGGACAGGCTACCTGCAAACTCTGCTATACAGTACATTAGTTCACTCATCGGTCATGCCCTTCCTCTCTCACACGTGCAAATGCTTTACCAGTCTTCCAAGCTATAGTTAAAATGCCTCTCCCCTGTTCCATGCATTCCCCAGACTGGCCTTTTATGACTTCTTTTCCCTTTCAAGGTTTCCCTTGATGTTTATTTTAACCTGCTTTTATCGATATTAAGACGTCAGGGCTGGAGGAAGTCTTTTCTTGAGTGCCAAGACTTTATTTCTCCTCCTCATAACATTTTTATGCAGCTGAAACATCAAGGCCCGCCTTACAGAGGAAGAGATGACCAAAGAGCTGCCTGAGTGGTTCCTGGAAGCCCCTGAGCTGTCTTTCTGCCCTTCACCGGATCATGACTGTCACTCTTTCCTAGGCCCTGCAGGCATCTGGGCCAAAGGGCAGCCCCGTCGCGGTTCAGAGCCCTGAGGCATGTGGGATGAAGTGCTCTCTACCCCATAGAAATTCCTGGAATCTGGAAGTCAAGGCCAGTGTCATACATTCACCTTCTCATGAACAGATGACTTTAAAGACTTCTCAGAAGATGAAGGCAGTGCCTCAGGGTAAGCCAGCTCTGCATAGCCTCAGCTGCTGCAAACCCAGGTCATGATGCTTATGGTGGTCCCCAAGCTCCAGGGAAGATGGCCTCCTTCCACCGAGCACAAAGGTGACACAGATGACATTGCTGTGTCCCTTCTAACACCCAGCCCATCCATTCTCTGCTTTGGCAGCAGTGGAGTTTTTCAAACTAAGACTTGGATAATTCCATGTAGTGTGATGAAAGGGACATTCTACCTCTGAAGACAAAGAGTATTTAGGCAATACTTTTGCGTTCTGAAGTGCTTGCGTTTCAGGGTCATTTTAGGACCTTTAAAAATAAATGGGGTGGAATATTTGAAGTGGAGGAGATTTCATCAGACTCTGAAACTCAGATTGTGGTACTCTGGAGTCCTTGCTTAGAGAGATTTGGAAGAGAATAGACTTGGGAACCTTGGAGCCCTAGGTTCAAATCTTCTTGCTGGGTGACTTTCAGAGGATAATTTATTTGACATTTAGTTTATAGGAAAACTGTAATACAAGGTTAGTGGGTATAACTCAATGGAGAGTGCAATTAAATGAAAACATATAGAAAGTGCCCATTATCTAGTAGGTCCTCAGTAGAAGTTAATTTATTATTTATGCAATTCACCATGCTAAGTGTTCAGTAAATATTTGATTTATTGTTTGATCATAATCTTAAATTTTTGATCAGTAGAGTATGTCCTGATTTTAGTTGGATTTTACATTTAATAATCCTGATCTTATTGTCCATGGATGGAGATACCGTTCAGGGGCACCGCCTCTCCAATGACTGATTCTCAAGCAGCCTCCTTTTCTCTCTACATGATATGATTATCCCAAGAAAAGCACTTTCACAAGTAAAAACACAGGTGTTCCAAAATGCACATGGTTTCTAAATTGGATGCACTAAATTACCTGTACTAGTGTCTTTTGGAGGTGCAGTTGAAGAGGGCTTTCAGACTGGGCCTTGAGCCTTCCTGGGCCACAGGCATCCATGAGAATCTGCAAAGAGCTGTGGAACCTCTTCACAGAAAGATGCACATATACATGCATAGAATCTTTCATACAATTACAGTCGATGCATGGACCTCATTCTTCCCCCTACTCTGATGCCCAGGAATCTCAGATTAAGAAGCCTTGTACAAGCTTTTTATTTCTCTTAAGGAGATAGATAATTGATACTAAGAAAATGGAGATGGGGAAGAGAGGACATAGGCATGGGTGGGGAGGGGGATGGTGAGGGGCCCACATCTAGAATGAGAAGCAAGTGGTTGAGACAGTGACAGAGTAATAAAAAACAGATTGCATGTCAGTGTGGCATTCATGGCTCCAGGGTCTACAAGGAGTCCAGAATAGAAAGGGTCAAGTTTTTTTCTTTTTTTCCTGACGTTTTATTATGAAACATTTCAGTCATACAGAAAAGTGGGAAGAATGGTGTAGTGATCATGCATATACCCACCACCTGGGTGGTTTCCAGTTCTTCCATTAACGTGACACTGCACTTGCTTCATCTTCTCCCTGTCCATCCCTCAATCCATCTTTCTTTTGGTGCATTTCAATGTAAGTTGCAGACATCAGTACTTTTTACCATAAACATTTAGTACTCTATCACTTACTTGAGTTCAATATTGCTTGATTTTTTATTAACCTATTTATTTATTGGCTGCACTGCCAGACTTATAGGATCTTTAGTTCCCTGACCAGGTATCAAACCCAGACTGCTGGCAGTGAAGTCACAGAGTCCTAACCACTGGACTGCCAGAGAAGTCCCATTTCTTTTTCTTTTGCAAAATGTAGACTTTAATGTATCTATACAGATATTGATAAAAGTGTACATCTGTGTAATCCAACCTCCTATAAAACTGTAAAATCTGACCTCAACCCAGAAAGTTTCTTCATCACCCTTCCCTGTTACTCACTCTCTGTTCCCTGTTTCAGAGGCTGTCACTCTTTTGACTTTTTTTCAACCATGGCTTGATTTGGACTGTTTGAGGACTTCTTACATTTGAAATCATACAGTGTTTATATGTTTTCTTTGTGCTTCTTTCACTAGTGCAATATGTTTGAGATTCATCTACATTGTATATATTAGGAGTCTGTTTCTTTTTACTGTCGAGTAGTCTCTTACTGTCTGAATACGATAGCTGTCCATTCTCCTGTTGAATGTCATCTGAGCTGCTTGCAGGTTCAGCTACTAAGCTGACATAAACATTTGCATACAGACTGTGTGTACATATATATTTGTTTTTCTTGAGTAAATACCTGGGAGTAGAATTCCTGGGTCCTAGGATAGGTGTATGTTTGGTTTTATAAGAAGTTGCTGGACCTTTCTCCAAAGTGGGGGTTCCATTTTCACTTCCACCAACAATGTAGGAGAGTTCTGGTTGTTCAACATCTTTGCCAACATTTGGTGTTGTCAGTCTTTTGAATTACAGCCTTTCTGATGGACGTATAGTGGTGCCTCATTTTGGTTTTAATTTGCTTATAGCCTGGGGCTCCAAAATGGCCTTCTCCTGGGTTCTTAAATCCCCCTGGATTTCAGAGACATTATTTCTATTCCTAGGGAGTGTGTTGGGATAGCTAGTGAAAATCTTATGGGGCTGTAAAACTTCCTATAGGGTTGTTTCCCCTTTTAAATTCTGTATGGCACTAAAATGCTTGAGAGCTCTGCATTTCTATAGATAGCCATAGTCACTTCATGATGATGTGGCTGCAGAAAGGGTACTGGGAGCTGGTAAGGCAAGGAGTCCATCTTTCCAGATGGAATGCACACACATGCGCACACACACAGACACATGCGCACACACACAGACACATGCGCACACACACAGACACACAGACACACAGACAGCTCCTTGATGCTCAGGCAGCTTGGAGAGTCAGCAGCTGGAGCCTTGCATCTAGCCTCGTGTCACAACATTATCAGAGACTTGGGGAAACTGGATGGAGTTCAGAGAGGAGCAGCTAGTACGATTAAAGGGCTTGGAGGGATTAAGGGATTGATTTATGAGGAAAGATGAAAAGAACTTAATGTGTGCTGCTTGACTAAGTGGGTACATGATAATAGCCTGCAAACATCTGAAGGGTATAAACACCGGAGAGGGAGAGGAATTAGCACAGGGTGAGGAAACTGATCCAGGCATAATGGGGGAAATTAAAAGGGGGAGTGAGGATGGGTGAGTTGGCAGAGTATGAGCACGGGTGTGACCTGTGAATTCTCTTTTCAGAAGCCTGATGGGGGAGTGGTGAGTTGGTTTTGGGAAAATGAACCCTGGGAGGCATTTTGAGTTCTCCTTTTTCCAGTAGAGGGAAGATAGTTGCGTGCCTGCTGTGTGCTGTGTGAGGCAGGATCATTTGGGCAAGTGCTGACCGGGACACATAGGATGGGAACTGGGGGGCAAGAAGGGAGGGTGGTGTTGAAAATGATGGGGTCAGTGAAAGCCAGACATTTCCTTGTGTCTCCTCTTCCTGGTGGTTTTTCTGCACTGGGCGGATCAATACTGACAGTTTTGTTACACACCCAGTTTGCTTGAGATGTGAAGTTCTTAGCCTACACATCTCTTGTTTTCCCAGGTGTTTACCCTACCCCTGATCCCTAAAATGCAGCTGCCCTTGACTGGCCCATGATGTTGATTTCTCATTGCCAGTGTGTCTTATATAGGCATGGGTGTAAGATTGGGAAACAACTGTGGGCTGGTGAAGAGGATGCGAAATGCACCCAGCTGCCTGGGTTAGCCCCCAGCTCCATCCTTTCCAGCTGGGTAACTCGGCCCACTTACTCTCTGGGCCTTGATTTTCTTCTCTGCAAGATGGAGATGATTGTAGCATCTTGCTTCAGAAGATTGTCTTGAAGTTTACAAGGAGTAAGGTGTATGGGGTGCCTAGAAAAAAGTGAATGCTGGCTGCTGCTTTTATAATGAGGCTACAGTGGTGACTCCGATTATCTTGGTCCATGGCCCAGGTCTGGAGCTGGCCTGAGCAGTGCCTTGTCTAACTTAGCAAGTAGTGTGCGTTTCTCCTGATAGATTGGGGTAAGGGAGTGTTTGCACCCCAGGAGAAGGAGGTGATGGTAACAGTGACCTTGGGCCAGAGCCAAGGTCTGGACACTAGAACCCAAGGCTTGGCAGGGAGAAGAAAGCTGGTTGCTCTTCATCCCCAGCTTCCCGCCTGGTTCCGTGAAAAGATAATTGAGCTGAGAAGGAGAGGACTTGGATTAACTTCTGTTTTCCAACCTCCGGTGTCCTTAATTTTTTTTTTTTTAAAGGTGGAAGGGAAACTTTTCTTCCAAGAAGAACCCTTCTTGTTATGTGACTAACCCTTAAGTGTTATGTGAAACCTCAATATATAGAAGAGCCTCAAACTGAGCTTGTTCTGAATGGGCTGGAGGGCTGGAGCCTGACTCCTTCTTAGGGTCCTGAAGTCACCCTCCAGTGACTCCCATGCTGCCATGGAACACTGTTCACACACACACAGATGCATGCTCACTCCCAGGGCTTCCCACTCACACAGAAGCACATCCACTCACACACAGTCACAGACATACACTGTTGAGCTCTTCAAGATGGTTACTGTTAGAGTTCTAGTGACAGCTAAAATAAACTGAGCTCCCTTTTGCTTAATGCTTTGCATCTATTAGCTAATTATATCCTCAGAATATGACCACTAGATGCAGGGTATTATTATCCGTGTCCTGCTGATGGACAGACCAAGGTTGGGAGGTCAAATAAGGATCTCACAGCTGAGAGATGACACATGATCTCTGAGAGTTCATTCAGCTCTGAAATAGTCAGATTCAGTTTCTCCCATAGATTTTCAAGTGATGTAGTAGATGCTAAATACTTAGCCATGTGATTTGATCTTTGGGTTTTCACTGGTTCTGAAACTCCAGAATGAGACCATACTACCTGTTACCAGCTTTCTGGACAGATGGCCAGATCTGCTCTTTGTGTCTTATCTCTGCTCTAAGACACAGATTTTCACAATGCGGGTGCCACTCTTTCATGACATCTTTGGTCAAGCTGAAGTGTGCCTTTTGAGATACTCTGGAGATTCAGGGTGCTGGGATGATGTTCCATTTTAAGTGTCTTTTTCTTCTCTACCAACAGGAGTCAGTGTGCAGTTTACTTTCTAAACATATGCTAGGGTTTCCCAGGTGGCTCAGTGGTAAAGAATCTGCCTGTCAATGCAGGGGATGCAGGAGACTTGGGTTTGATCCCAGGGTTGGGAAGATCCCCGGGAGAAGAAAGTGGCAACCCACTCCAGTATTCTTACCTGGGCAACCCCACGGATTAGAGGAGCCTGGTGGGTTACAGTCCAGGGGGTTGCAGAGAGCTGGGCACGACTGAGGAAATTAGTATGTATGCATGCAAACACATGGTAAGCATCCTGAATACACTGTATACAAACTTTCTTTTGAAACAAGCATTTTTAATTGGCAGTCTCAGACAAAGGAGTGTCTGATTGGAATTCATATTCATCCCCTTGTAAAATGTAATCCCAGTTGCTCCCATATTTGCCTGGTGTGTGTGTCTGTGTGTGTGTATCTTACTAGTAAAGCTCTAATGGACATAATAAAAGGTGCTACCTGTAAAAGTAGTGAGCTCCATGTATATGTCCTGTCCATTGCAAGAGAGACAAGAAAGAACAGGAAAGTGAGAGGGGGCTGGGTCAATTTCTGGACATGGAAGTGGGGTCAACTTTTGAATATTTGCTGGTGGCTTTCCCATGTTGAGGATTTTCCATAGTGACATTTTAATTCCAGAGTCAATGATCCAACTGAGTATACAAAGCAAATATTAACCTTAACTAGAGCCTAGAATAATTAAGAGGTTGAATTTCCTATACAAACATAACCAGTGTAGATCTCAAGTGAGGTGAAGTGAAAAATCGCTTAGTCGTTTCCGACTCTTTGCTACCCCATGGACTATACAGTTCGTGGAATTCTCCAGGCCAGAATACTGGAGTGGGTAGCCTTTCTCTTCTCCAGGGCATCTTCCTAATCCAGGGGTTGAACCTAGGTCTCCGGCATTGCAGGTGGATTCTTTACCAACTGAGCTACTAGGGAAGCCCTATAGGCCTCAAAGCAGATGCTAGTCAAGTTTGTTACTGTCAGAGAAGATTATTTTCTGTTAAAAGACAGCCCCCAAGTCTTAGTGGCTTGATATGATAAAAGTCTGTTTATTTCAAGTCTGAAGCTGTGTGTGTGTGTGTGTGTGTGTAGTGGGAGTGAGGTGGAAGAGAGGAGCAGTGTTTTATGCCATCCCTCAGGGGCCCGGGTTCCTTTCCTCTTGTGGCTCCCTGCTATGTCTTTGGAGCCCTCTCAGTTGTTCTATTGGAGGGGGCAGAGGAATATAGAGAAGGCACACCAAGTCTAACAACCACCTCTGTCCCAGTGTTGCACCCCCCACTCCCTTTCATGCCTCACTGGTGAGAACCAGTTACATGAGCCCACCTTCCTGGAAGGAAACTGGGAAGTGGAGTCCAGTGTGTGCCCAGGAAGAAGAGAGCAGGACAGTGCTGCACTCTCAGGGCCTCTGTAACCCTGACTGATCCATTTCACCCCTCCCCTGGTGGTGGGCATGGCTTGGCAGAGGGTTATCATAGAGCCACCCGGTCCAGAAAATAAGTTACACACCTTCCCTTTTTTGTGATTGAAGTATCATTGATTTAAAATGTTCTAATTTCTGCTGTATAGCAAAGTGACCCAGTTATACACACACACACACACACACACATTCTTTCTTATATTCTTTTCTATTATTGTTATCCCAGGAGATGGAGTATAGTTTTCTGTGCTATACAGTTGGACCTCATTTTCTATCCATTCTACATGGAATAGTTTGCTTGTGCTAATCCAGAGCTCCCAGTCCCTCCCTCTTCCTCTTCCCTCCTGCTTGGTTGGCAACCACAAGTCTGTGCCCTTTGTCTGTGATTCTGTTTCTGTTTCATAGATAGGTTCATTTATGCCTTATTTTAGATTACCCGTGTAAGTGATATTATGGTATTTGTCTTTCTCTTTCTTACTTCACTTACTACAATAATCTCTAGTTGCATCCATATTGCTGCAAATGGCATTATTTTGTTCTTTTTAATGGCTAAGTAGTATTCCATTGTATGTAGGTGCCACATCTCCTTTATCCATTCCTTTGCTGATGGACATTTTGGTTGTCTTCATGTTTTGGGTAATTGTGAATAGTGCTTCTGTGAATATAGGGGTCCTTGTGTCTTTTTGAATTATAGTTTTCTTTAGATGTATGCTCAGGAATGGGATTGCTGTGTCATATAATAGTTCTGTTTTTAATTTTTTGAGGACCCTCTATACTGAGCTCCATAGCAGCGGTGCCAACTTACTTTCCTGTCAGCGGTGTAGGAGGGGTTCCCTTTTTCCCATACCGTCTCCAGCGTTTGCTGTTTGTAGACTTTTTAATGATGGCCATTCTCACCAGTGGGAGGTGGTACCTCGTTGTAGTTTTGATTTACATCTTTTTGATCATTAGTGATGTTGAACATCTTTTCATGTCACTACATACCTTCTTGATTTTTAGATAAAAAATTAACCTCTGACTTGAATTACTGGGATCCTTGCCACGCGCCTCTGTGTGTTTTCCCGGTGGCTCCGATGGTAGACAATTTGCCTGCAATGTGAGAGACCTGGGTTCGATCCCTGGGTTGGGAAGATCCCCTGCAGGAAGGCATGGCAACCCACTCCAGTATTCTTTCCTGGAGAATCCCCATGGACAGAGGAGCCTGGTGGGCTGCAGTTCATGGGGACACAAAGAGTTGGACACGACTGAGCGATTGAGCACACAGCATAGCCGTGTGCCTCAGTAGATTCTTCTGCAGAACGGGGATTAGAGCCCTTGCTAAGCCAGTGTTTCTGGGGGAAACATTGAGTATAATAAGCTTACTCTTGGTTCCCATGGCCTCAGGGCCTGGGTGGCCCTTTAGAGTCAGGCAGGTGCAAGCGCGGGCCTGAGTTTACTTTTGCTGTTTCTTTCAGTGCATCCAAAGGCCTCCCCAGGGTCTACCAGGTGTACCTCCCCCACTACTCCACCTGGATGGTGCTTGTCCTATCCAGCCCTGCAGTTCCCAGGCAGAGGCAATGGACTTGCAGCATCAGCCACTGGCATCATTGGCTGCCTTTCTTGAGTTTAATCCAAGAGGAACACAGAGCGAGACGGCACATAAAGGCTTTTTAACCATCACTGTGTGAAAGTGCAAAGGCCAGGGAGGAACCCTTTTCTCTAGGGAATGCACAGTTTTTGGAGGTGAGGCTACCTTCTGGCAGTTAATAGCCCGTTGTATTTATTATAGGTGCCACCATTGTGTTTGTCTTCTTTAGGAATAATTAGCATTTGAATGTGAAATCAGCTGGTTTTTAGAGCAGTTTCATTGGCTGCTTCTGGAACATTTTGAAAGCTGCAGCTTGCAGTGCTGGAGACTGCTGGAGCTGTATGTGGGGTGTGTGTGTGTGAAGGAAAGGGGTGATGGTGGTGGATTTATCAGGGAAAATTGTGCCACTTTGGGGATGTAGATGACATTAGGCCTGTTGACTCAGACATTTGGGGAACCTGGCCAGAGCCCCTGCAATTCAGTTGTGCCACTTTATAGTTGATCTGGAATCCAGGATGCCTGATTTCTCATTCAGTTAATGAAATATTAGTGTTATAAACCATGACTATTGGTTTATGGAAGCCATAATTCCTTTGTCACCCTCTGTTACCTTGGTTTAGAGTTAGTTTGTTAGAGCATTAACCACCTTCTGGTTTCCATCAAGATGGCCATCTAATGGATCATTAAGTACCAGTCCCTTTGGAATATGTACTGATATCACAGTAGTTGTATTGGGAATAGGAACCACACTCACACAGTAGGTTGTCTTTATTGGGGGGGAGGAAGAAAGCTGAATGAGGAAGAGCAGGCAGGATATTTCCCCCAAATTTAATTATGAGAAGCTTTGCTTTGTCTGGTGAGGTCAACAACCTGGAAGCTTGAGGGTATCTGATGAATCAGATAGCAGACAGACAAAGAGTATTAATGAAGTAAGAGGCATAGGTAGTAGATATCAGAACCATCCATTAATTCATTTTTGTGTTAGTTCATTGATTTATTAAATATTTCTTGAGTGTCTTTGTGCCAAGCATCATATCAGGTACTAGAGATCTAGAAATGAACAGCAGGGGTGTCCCTGTCCTCATTGAACTCACAGTCTTGGGGGAGGAGGGAGTGGTAGACAAATGTAATATTCACTTCATATTTTTCTAGATTAATAGAAAATGAGGCATACTAGACAACCAGCTAATTATAAATAGAAATATTATGAGAAAGCCTCATGGGTAAAAATGTATGTATTAATGAATAAAAGTATGTGTTAGTGCTTGTAATAATAGGAGCAATTGACCTGATGTGGTAGGTCAGGGAAGACTTCACTAACCAAGTGATGCTTTGGTTAAGATCTGAAGGATGAGTGGGATTTATCCAAATAAGGAAGGGGGAAAATGCATTCTAGGCATCAGGAACAGTTTGTGTAAAGGCCCTGTGGTGGGAGAAGGAAGCATTGTAGGTATTCAGGATCAGTATAAAGTTGGTGCGGAGTATGGTATAAGAGAGGCAGTGAGGTATCAGATTGTGCCAAGCCCTGTAGTATGTATTAAAGATTTTTGTTGTTATCATAACAAGAGTGGGAAACCATTGGGAGTTTACATCAGGGGACATCATCATATTTGTCTGAAAAAAGAATCACTGTGGCTACAGTGTGATCATGGATAGGAGAAGGTTAGAATAGATGTGGATAGACCATATTCTTCACCATTACAGTGAGATAAAGGGGGAATACTTGAGTGTGATAGATACCGGTGAACATGGGAAGAACTTGGTGATAGAGGTTATGGGTGTGAGGGACAAGAAGGCATCCAGGCTGACACCTGAGTGCCTGCCTTTGGAACTAGATGAATAAGGGTTGTTTTAGTTATGGTTCAGGGTTGGCTGTTATAACAAGACTCAAAAGTGGGTCAGCAAGATGGGAGTGGTTTGTTCTCATCCCAGCCCACGTGTGAGCATTGCAGGGCTGGGACAGTGGCTCCATGGTGTCGTGCTCCTAAAATCCTTGAGTTGTGCCACTGCCATCTCTAGACTGTCTCCCTCATCAGCATGGTTCTAGCCATTTGACTACTACAGCCACGATCTGGATGTATCTCTTCTCCCCAGAGTCAGCGCCTAGAAGTTGCTCACGTCCCATGGGCCATACCTCAGTTGCATGGCCGTATATTACAGAGAATCAGGGAACAATCAGCCATCCCTGCATTGGTGCACTCATAGGAAACACTGGGAGAGGATCAGTAGCTGGTAGAAGACCAGGAGCAAGTGTGGGATGTTCATTTCATGCCCTGCTTGGGATCCCTGGTCTTTCCCATCCCCTTGGCTCCCTCCACTCTCCTCCGTGACACCTTCACGAACCACTGCAGTATATTTGCTGCGTCCTCCCACCATGTTCTTCCTGCGTGGACTGCGCTTCTCTGTCTGCCCACACTTCAAGGACTGGCTGATTCCTACTGTCACCGTAAAGCTGTCCTTTATGGATCCAGCCCCGGGGGGAACTCACACTCACCCTTCCTGTCTCTGTATTGTGTGACTATGACAGTTCTCAAGCTGAGGGCTTCTCTCTTCTGTTGAACTTTCACACTACCTTATTTAACTTTTCAAATCACTATTGCACATTTTAATTGTGACCAGCACATGTTTACTAAGAGTTCATGCTGGGCCATACTGACTTCTGCTCTCTCTCTACCAGTCCTATGAAGTACCTAATATACAGACACAGAACAGTCAAGGCTTATTATTTCCCATAATAAGAAAAACCCCAGTGAACTTAGTGTTAGGAAGACTCTTGGAAAGCTTTTAGAGCCGTTTCCAAGATAGGAGGCAATGGAACATAAGTAGACTAGGCTAAAATAGACTTCAGTTATCTCATTTCTTTGTATTTCCTCTATTCATTAATCCTGTCCTGCCTTACTGTTCTGATTATGGCCGCACTGGGATGACCTGAAATGTGGACACTCATGCAGCATCAGCATTATGAAGGTGGGGTGGAGAGGAGAAGGGAGTTGTAGGAGGACTTAGAGAAAAGAGAAGAAGTTTCTTCAGCTTCCTGCTGCCCCCCTGGCTGACTTCTTTCAGTCACTAGGTGGAAAAAGGTCCTGAATTGGCAGCCAACCTGGGGTTTCCAGACTAACCAACAGTTAACTCTACCTTTTCATTCTTCACGTGTGTTATTGTTTGATTAAAAAATAATGATTCTTTTTTTTTGTTTTTCATTCATACCTGGTGCCTGCTCCTTGATTTTGTTTTTGCAGCAGGAGCTCGGAGGCTGGTGGAAGGAGTGGAGACTCTTCTGCTTGGTGATGAGGTAGTTGTGTCACCTGGCTGGGTGGGTTGTAGGCTGTGTGGACACATGGGCCATGCTCCTCAGAGTCCTGTGTGTCCATGAAGGAGCTCAGCATCACGTTGGTCTCTTGGCTGGTGCCCAGGGACCTTGATGATTGATTTCATGGGCGGGTTGCTACATATCTCCCCATGGAGCTCTTGGTGCCTTGATGTCTTCGAGTGTGAAAGCAGAGATTCTGTCTGTTTCCTGTTTGGGGAGTGGGTGGAAGGAGGGAGAGTTGTGGGAGATTTCCTCCTCTTGGAAATTGGGGCCAGAGGTGATGGCAGAGGAAGTTTCTAGTGTAAGGAGCTTAGATGCTGACTGCCCTTGTGCTACTTATGTCTCTCCTGGCTCTTGTACAAAGTGGTGTGATGCTTTCGAGTGTGTGCATGCTTGAGGATGTGCGTGGGTCCCACCTGGGTTCCCAAGCCCAGATGCTCACTCAGGTGTAAAGTTCAGTGTCGACTCAGTTGCATACCTTTATGTTTGGGCATGACTTTTTTTTCCCCCCTCTGGTGACATCTGACATACAGGAAATGGCTCCCTGGTGTCAAACGGTATGGAAGTAAAAGTCGCTTCAATCATGTCTGACTCTCTGTGACCCCATGGGACTATACAGTCCATGGAATTCTCCAGGCCAGCATACTGGAGTGGGTAACTGTTCCCTTCTCCAGGGGATCTTCCCAACTCAGGGATCGAACCCAGGTCTCCTGCTTTGCAGGCGGATTCTTAACCAGCTGAGCCACCAGGGAACTGCCACCCTTCTTTCCCAACATGTAACCAGCAGAACATACAGCACTGCTTGGAGACGGATGGCTGATTGGAAGCATCACAAAATGTTGGCACCACCCACCGGGGGAGACCTTGGCTGTCAGGGGTCCCCAGTGAGAGAAGGATTGCTGCTGCCATGGTTCCTTCATGCCTTGTGGCTGCTTTTGTCCTGTCATTTTCCAGAGCATTCTCTGAAGAATGAGTTAACTGAATTTTCAAAGTACTGACAAGCCCACGTAAGGGAAAGGAACAAGAGAAAGGGGTTCTAAAGTGCTGCCCTTGTGAGTCTTGTCACCTTAAAGGTCATGTTGGAGTCACTCAGTGGGGAGGTCTTGGGGCACCCCTTGAGTAAAGAAGCAGGGAGAGCAAAAAAAAAAATGGAAAAAATGTGGTTTGATTTTCCTACTTGCATTGTTTCTGGGCCAGTTCCTCCCCTTTCAGTTTTCTCTGCGCCCCACCCCACCCTTCTCTTAATGACTTACTTGTAGAGGAAAGCAAACTATTAATCACAACCAGAATGGCTCTGTAACTTCCAAACAAACAGAGAATAGTTCTAGGGACTGTGAACCAAGCCAAGGCCTTGGCAGAGGTTCGAAAACATGTTCCCTTTATATATATATTTCAGAAATGCCCCCATTTTTCCTTTGGCACAGAAGGTTCCCTTTAATTAGTGCTGAATTTCCCGTTTCCCCTTTCTTCCTAAGGCGTCTATAAAGCCCTGGCCTGTAAAAGGCAGGTACACGGCTCTCAATTGAGCCCTATTGATGTGCTAGTATAGTTTTAATTGTGTTGAGATTTCCTTGCCAAAGTGACACATGCAGAAGCATTTTAAAAACGTATAGGGGTTTGTAACTCTTGCGCTGTCTAGAGCTCTTGAATTATGAATGTCTCTTCCGCTGCCTATTCGGTTCTTCTGAATCTGTAAAATTACTTTAATAACCTGTGTGGGGGTAATGTTAATATGTTTGCTCAGTCATGTGAATTTATTAGCACACCCAGCCCACTTCAGGGAGCTGGTCTGGCCCTTTGGATGCAAGCCCTTGGTTGTGAGAAGAGGCCAATGACGTTGGTGTTTTCTTCCCCTCCTCCTTTTCCCTTCCACCATTAGCAATCATTCTGTTGCACAGAGTACGTGATAAATCAACCTCAAGAGAGTCAGATTTGCCATAACATGACATTACCTATCAGCTCGTCAGGTCTGAGTTGACTCTCAGCCTTTTGGGCTGTATATTTCTTCAAAGTCGAGCGCCAGTTTCTTAGTCAGCTCTAACTAATTTCAGAGTGGAAGGGAAACTTGACTGGAGTGCTGTTTGGGATCTGCTTTTTAATCCTGGTCTGTTTAATGTTTGCTCCTGACAGTCTAGGCCAGACATCATTTTAATGGTATGTGTGGTGATAAAGCCAATAAACTGTCAAGATGATTGATAATCTAAGCATTATAGCAATATGACTTTCCTGTTCTCCTCTGTGCTTTAGATGATGGTTTCCAAATTGAATTCCTACAGTGTGTGCTGTATGTGCGTGCCTGTTGGAGGCTCCCCTAACAGGGTTTGGAGGAGGGAGCTGTGTTTAATGTAAGATTTTTAGCCCTCAATTACCCACACAAATATATCTGCATATGTGTTGGTACCCTCTAATTTGGGAAACATCAAGAATTTATGGCTCTGCCCTTGTAACAGTCCCCCAGCAATTTATGGGCACTGGTGGAACTTTTTATTATGTCTTTATGGTGTTTTTTCACCTGGCATGCATCTTAGATTCCATGTGGTTGATTCTGTTATCTGTGGTTGAAAGACATTACAGATAACAAAGTGCACTGTATTAAAGGCAGGCTTCTGGTTTCCTTTCCTTTTCTCTTTGTTTCTCTTTTCTTTTAATTTAGCAGACGTTTTTTAGCATCTGGTCCTCATCTCATTAATCAGACTCGACCAGGTGTTTCAGGGTGGTGACAGTGGGAGTGCTTGGCCCCTCTTTGTTGGCCCTCGTGGGCCACCGTTGCTGGCTTCCATCCCCCTCCTTGGCACAGTGTTGCCTGGGAACAGAAACCCCACTGGCCAGAGAGGTTGGGCCTTTCTTGTGTGTGTGTGTGTGTGTGTGTGTGTGAGAGAGAGAGAGAGAGAGAGGGAGAGAATTTTACCGGGGGGGAAAAGAAGGAAAAAAACAAAGTAAACATTTAACAACTCAAGTGAGTGAAAATTCTCTTGTGCATTTGTATGCATTCTCTTAATATGTTTGTGTATCTTTGTCTAGTTGTGCAGTGTGTGCACATTATTTAGAGTACTATTTCCAAGACTGTGTTGAGAAATAACACTAGACTGTAAGAGGCATCTTGGAGGGTCCTAGGATGTGGCTGGGTGTCTCTGAGACCCGTGGACCGTGTCACTGTGCACATCTTCCATGTCTGATTTTACAGATGAGCCTGGGGCCCCAGAGAGGTAGTGTGTCTAGATGCATGGCAGAATTGGGACTGGTGTCTGTGTGTCCTTATTTTAGATCAGTCAGACTTTCCAATTCATTATTCTCCCTTTCTTCACTCACCTTTACTTTGTCTCAGGAGACACTGGGCAAGTCCCTTCATGTTTCTGGCCTCAGTTTCTCTATCTGTAAATTGGTTAGCCTCCTTTCCTTGGTCCCTTATTTTGGAGAAGCCTATGAGTTTTTATGACAAGAATTGAGGAAGGATTGGGCTTTCTACTGGAAACAGTTTCCTAAAACCATCTGGAGTCTTGTTTCCTTGCTTTGTCTTATTTCTGAATGTATGGGCCTTGTCCTTCCTTTCCCTGCTGTCTAGAACCTTAACTTTGGTTCCTGTCTCCTGAAGCTCTCCAGGCTGAAAAGAAGGCCTGGCTTTCCCATAGACTCCAATGAAGTACTGAGAAGAGGCTGGCACATCAGGTTTGTTTCACCTTACCTACTAGCAAATATTTGTGTCCTAGGCTCCCTTAATCTAAAGTAATTCCAAATTTTGTAGCACGATTAGGTGCGTGAGGCAGAAACAAATACCTGAATTGGTAAATAGCTGGGACCAGAAACAACATTGATACTGATGAGTAATGGGAAATTAGCCAAACAGATAAATGCCAAGGACTGTTCTCTGCTGTGTGCTAGCACAAAATGCTGGAAAGCACGTCCCCAAGTTACGTCTCCAGTTTGGGAGATCACAGAATTGTACTCATGGACTCGATTCTGTATCTTCAAGCTGCTTGAGATCTCACTGGGGATGCCTGGCAGGTCTGAGATCTCTGAGAAGTGAGTCATTGCAGTTCTAAAAGCACACACGGGTACAGGGGAGGAGAGAGGGCTGGCCCATGTGAACTGGAACTGGATGGGAATAATCTGGAGTCCCAGACGGTGGCTGGCTTGTCAAAGCTGAGCCACTCTGAAATGCTCTCAGATGGGCCTGTTGGTATCTGAGAGGAACCTATTCCCCCACAGGTAAGCCAGTAGTTTTTGTAGTGTTGGCTGCAGTGGGCACTGTGCCCTGCCCTGTGTACGGGGGAGATGGTGATGAGGATGGTAATGGTGGCTCACACTGAGAATGCAGGGTGAGCCAGACACGATTCTGACTACTTCTACAGGTATTAACTGACTTAATCCTCCAATGATCCTTTGAGAAAGGATGGGAATTAGGAAGGTAGGTGTGTGTGGTTGTTACTGCCATTCTGCAGGTGAGGAAATGGGCTCAGGGAAGTCAGCTGGGAGGTAGGTACTCGGTGAGTAGGTTGTGGGACTCAAACCTGGCCCCTCAGTCTGGCCACTCTGAGTCACCACCCTGACAATGAACAAGCTCACAGCCCCAGCCTTGAGGCAGTACACCTGTCTGGGAGCAAACACATGGACCATGCAGCTCTGAGGAAGTCCTCAGTCATCTGAGTCTGTTTACTCCTCTGTGACATGAGTTAAAATGAATAGAAATGAAAATGTCCAGCAGAGAAGAAACACTCATTAAATGTTTGTGTTGAAAGGATATTGAATTAGACCACCACTGACCTTTTCTTTTTCTTATTCAATCTGCATTCCTCCGCACCCCTTTCTGTAAGCTGGGGGTTTTATTCTTAACTTTCTTCAGTAAGGGATGATATAGCAGAAAACAAAATCTGATCCTGCCTTTTGAATCTGAGAAGTTTGGGCTGCAGGTTGAGAAAAAAAGACTTGGAAGAAGACATGATGATCTAAGAACTGGCTAACTGCATACTAGACAGAGACTTCCTGGGCGCAGAGGGTGGATAAAACTGTAGATGCTAGTGGGTCCCTGAGAAGAGGTGCTGTATCTTACATGTTTTGCTTTTTGTGGTAGTCACTCAGTCAAGTCCACCTCTTTGCGATCTCATGGACTGTAGCCGGCCAGGCTCCTCTGTCCATGAAATTCTCCAGGCAAAAATACTGGAGTGGGTAGCTATTCCCTTCTCCAGGGAATCTTCCTGATCCAGGGACCAAATCCAGGTCTCCCACATTGCAGGCAGATTCTTTACCATTTAGGACACCACAGCCTATAGTATCTTACATAATTTTGGACACTAACTTGTCCCTGACATATAAGCTGTATGATTTCTTCAGAGCACTGGGAGAGGGTGGGGTGATCCAAGATGTCTGAGCATATGAGGATGTGAGAAATGCTTGTTGAAGGAAGGAGAGGGATTTGAGCAGAATTATACAGGCTGATGGAGATTAGATAGGTGAAATCTACCAGCTTCAGGCTGAAAGCATCTGTGCCCGTAGATGGGCCCCCCCCAAGTTGTAAACCTAGGTTTGCGCTCTCGGCCAACTGAATGGACAGTGGAGTGACACTTCCTATGGAGATCAGGGGTTTGGTCTGATGGCAGGGCTAGAAGAATTGAGGCCCTTGGCCAGAGAGGCAGAAGGTAGAGGGAGGAGCTGAGTAAACTCAGGAAGGTTGGGATGGCTGGGTGTCCCTGAGGCAGAAGAGCAAGTTATCCTCTTCCAGAACTGTCCCATGCATCCTTAAAAAGCCAGGCCACTTGTCCAAATTTGTACCTGCTCACTCCTTGGCTGGATCCCAGAGAGAAAGTAAATGGCTCTGTAGTAGACCCTCTCCATTCTTGCTCCCATAGCATCCACGCACATACCTATTCTGTCAACCTCTGGAAGAGCCCCCACCTTCTTTGGATTGAAAGTAAAATACAGGAGGACTGAGAAAACCAGAATTCTGCTGTAGCTCTCCCCTTCCCCCCATATTGTGGGGCTATGAGCTACCATTTCCTTGGTAACTAAGGATTTGGACAAGGCAGTCTCTTAGGTGCCTTTGTGCTCTTACCTGCTGTGAACTTGTGATATTTGGAAGGTGGAACCCCTATGTGTCTATTGGCAAATCGGGTGTCCTTGGGGAAGGCCTTGGCATGAGAGGCTGTTCTCCTCATCCCAAGATGATAGACTTTACCCATCCATGTATGGTCCTGTCTCCCAAGTTATGTAAAAGCAACACATATTTCAAACCAGTTGAACCAGGAATCAGAGAAGAAAGTTGCCTTTAATTTGAATGACTCAAGACCTTTGAATTGTCATCTTTTTCTTATATTCCCTTTATTTAAGTCACTTCATCTTCCAAACCCATTATATAGAGAGCTTCCTATGGGAGAGAATTGGATCTTGTGGTTTCTGAGCAAAGAAAGAACTGGAACTTCATGTTAAATCTTGACTTGTTCTTCTGCTTTCTTCTGTAAGCAGTTAATTTTTTTCACGCAACAAGGAAGCAGCATATTCTAGCTTGCTCTGAAGATTGGGAGAGAGAGATCTGTTGCTTCTGCAGGTTCTTTGAGTTCCCAAGGGGCTGGACAGTCTGTCATGAACTTGGTTTGTAGCCAGTTCTCATTTAGTATAAAACTACCACCTCTGTACTTCCTCTGGTTTGAACAAATATGTCAATACTATTGTCTGAAGACTATGCACAGTCAGATAGAAGGGCTCCTCAGAGCCGTCTCTGCCACTTTCCGTCTGTCTGATGACTGCAGCATCGAGTGCACATAGTCTTGTCTCGCTCCTTGCAGGTGGCAGTGAGAAGGGTGGGTCTTGGAGACCAGGCAGAGTTGGGACGTGCCTGTGTAGTCACAGCTAATAGTTCTCCTTGACTCAATTTGAACTGCATTTTTTTCTTTTTTAGCTGTTGGAATATGGCTCAGTACAGACTATTACTTTGACCGTTTGGCTCCAGGAAAAGCATTAGTAATTTATAAATAAAATACACATAAAAATAGGAGAAGTCAAATATAGGTTTATTGACAACAAAGGCACTGTTAATGTTGGAACAGGCTGGTTTGAAGTTGAGTTAGTTTTTGTGGTTGATTTATGTCCTGTTTGTTTTAAGAGGACTACGGTTGTGAGGGTGAGTTGTGAAGGTTCTTGGGAATTGGCAGCTGGGAAGGAGCAGAGCTGGTTTGGGTCTGAGTTCCCAGAGGAACAAGATGAGAGGGAGGGGGGAAGCAGAGTGAGAAGTGGGGAAGGAGGAGGAAGAAGAATGATTTTCATCTCACTCTCTGGGCTTCATGGTTGTGTATTTAACCAAGAGTAAGTTGCCAGGAAATTGAGACAGTAAGTGTGTATACGTGTGTGCGTGCACTTTATGTCAAGCATAGCTCATTTAAAGTATACCTGTGTGCACATAAGCCTTTGCAGAAAACTGTTATTTATTTCTCTTGAATTTACCCCACTTGTTAAACAAAATTTGACAGATGGTTTGCAACAAGAGTAACAAAGTCATTATGTAGCCAAGTTTTATCTTTGCCATGCCACTTGTTATGTGGAAAAGGGTTTTTTTCTTGGTTTGTGGCAGTTGAATTCTCTATGGAGAGAATCAGATTCATTTAACTGGGAAAGTAGGGGACTTGAAAGTTCATTTTCTAAGCTTTACCACACCGGATAGTTGCCTATTAAAACCTTTCACCAGGGACCATCTGATTTGATAGTGCCGTGAAATGTTTTATGGCAGATGTGAAAAATTTGTGATCTTTACTTTTTTTTTTTTCCTCTCCATTCCAGTTGTAACAAACTTCAGGGTCAGTTTTTGTTCTAATTCCAGGTTTGCTTGTATGCATGCACACGTGTGCTCTCTCTCTCTCTCCCTCAATTCTTTCTTTTGCATGTGTGTTGGTGTGCTCTCTTACATGCATACTGCACACTCTATAGATCATGAAGACACAGGTATTATCCCCATGGAGGACAACCAACTTCACAGGGTACTTTAACACATGTTGTGGCAGGTTGGTAAACTGCAGGAATACTGGGTATTTTTGACGGGTTTGCTAGTTTCCTGTTGCTACTGTAACAAATTACCACAAACTAAGTGGCTTAAAATGATACAAATTTATTATCTTATACTTTGGAGGTCATAAGTCCAACATAGGTCTTAACTGTGCTAGAATCAAGGTGTGGGCTGTGTTCCTACTAGAGGCTCCAGGAAATATCTATTCCCTTTCCTTTTTGACTGCCATGGATTGTCCACATTCCTTGGCTTGTGGTCCTGCATCGCTGCAACCTCTGATTCTGTTTTTACATCTCCTTTTCTGACTCGGAGAAGTTCTCTTTTATAAAGGATCCTTGTACTTATATTGGGTCCATCTGGATAATCAACAGCAGTCTCCCTTCAGCTAGTTTCCTAACTGAATCATACAAGCAGAGCCCCTTTTGCTTCGTAAGGTGATAGCCATAGGTTCTAGGGATAAGGATATGGACATCGTGCAGAATGTAGGGACCTGATTCTATCTATGACAGTGGATAGGAAGACAATGAGTGGTAGACATGGACCTGTTTCTCTTGGTGGTTTATTCAGGAGCCTTCCTGGATTTCTGAAATCACTCCCTTGTTACAATCAGTGATCATTCCTGTTTTGGGAGTATTTATTTGTTTTCTAGAACACAAACTATACAACTTAGCTTTACTCCTGCTTAAGGTAAAATTGATTCAAAGGCAACCCCCTTTTACCCGTTCTTCCTTTTCTCCTCCTTGGTTCCCAAGACAAGATTCCACCATTTTTCTGACTACATGCATCCTCTCTTCCAAAGCTAACAACCAGATGCTAAAATGTCAGTCTCCAAATGTCATAAGTTTCTCTGTCTCTGGTATGAGGAAGACTACTGTCCTCATCTGGAGGGGCTGGAGCAGTTGGTCTGTCCAGTGTCTGCTAGGAATGCGTGTTGTGTGAGGTCAGAGTGGCTGGGCCTGAGAGGTCCTGGTGAGCGTGACTAGGCCCTGAGGACACGTCAGCTTTTGTTCTAGATAGCAGGAAAAGCAAAGGCAGTGTATCAACTGATGAATGAATAAACTAAATGTGGTGTATTCATATAACGTAAAATTCCTGAAAATGAATGAAGTTCTGATACATGCTCCAATATAGGTAAATTTAAAAACATTATGCAAAGTTAAAGAAGGTAGACAAAAATGTTGATATACTTTATTATTCCATTTGTATGAAATGTCTAGCCTAGCTGAATCCATAGAGATAGAAAGTAGATTAGTGGTGAACATTGTAAATCAACTATATTTCAATAAAATAAAAAGTAGATTAGTGGTTGCCAGGAGGTGGGGAGGGAGGGACTGCTTAATGGGTCTTTGGATGAGATAGGCGTGATAGTTGTACAGCATTGTGAATGTACGAAATGCTGCTTAATTGTTAAGACTGTTAATTTTATGTGATATGCATTTTACCTCAATTAAGAAAAAAGACCTTAGGTTTCCAGTTCAACATGTAACAAGCTTAGAAGTTTACCACATCCTGACAACAGCTAAAAAACTGAACTGAAAAATCAGCAACTCTACTTAGATCCATAAGAGAAATGAGGTCATAGAGCAGACTAGTGCCCTTAGAACTGGTGAGACAGGTGAATACAGAGAATCTCAACTTACCAGAACAGCAGCCTCCCTGGGGACCAGTGCCTGGGTAGAGAAAACTCCATTGTAAAGGGCAAGTTGCTGGAGGTTCAGTGTGGACGACTTGTGAGAGTTAATAACTAACTACAGGGGACCCAGTCATTCAGTGGTCCTCTGCACTTTCATGAGTCTTACCTCCTGGAACTCTACCAGGTTTCTACAGTGAAAATGGAGAAAAATTCCATCATGTTTCTGCCAGGAAGAGGGGGGAAAGGAATAATTTTGAAATATGCCAGAGCATTCTGTACTTCACAAAGTCTGTCCTCAGGAGAATTATTTTACTGGAGCTTAACTTCCCTGAAAGAAGGAAGTACCCAACTAAAGCCTACTCTAGCCAGCCTATCTATAAAAAAGTAAGCAGCACATGTGAAGTTCACAGTCCAGAGCTCTGAAACGAAAAGACTGAAGCTAACAATAGAGTAAGAAAATACTTACCCTCCTTCCACGTATTACTAAGGGCCTGTTTACAACAGTTACTTTCCCTGGTGTCTTATGTCTAGTTATCAAGAAAAAAATACAGGACATTCTAAAGGCAGCAAGCATAGTTGGAAGAGACAGAGCAAGCCTCAGAACCAGACTGATATGCAGGGATGTTGACATAATCAGATCAGGAATTTTAAAACAACTAGGATTCACATGCTAAGGGCTCTAATGGGTAAAGTAGACTGAATGCAAGAACAGATGAGCAATATAAGCAGAGGAGTGGAACTTCTAAGAGCCAAAAAGAAATACTAGAGCTCAACACCACTAATAGAAATGAAGAATCCCTTTGATGGGCTTATTAATAGATGGGACCCAGCTGAGGGAAGAATCTCTGACCTTGGGGATATCTCAATAGAAATCTCTCACACTGAAAAGCAAATAGAAAAAAAGACTAGAAAAACAGAACTGTAAGACCACTACAAAAAGTATAAACTGTAGTGGGAGTACCAGAAGAGAGAAAGAAACAAAATAAATATTTGAAACAATTGTTTCCTCTAATTTCAGATATCAAACCACAGATCCAAGAAACTCAGATAACACCAAGCAGGAGAAATGCCTAAGAAAAATATACCTAGTTACATCAATTTCAAACTACAGAAAATGGTAGTTAAAGAAAAACATTGTGAGAAAAGCCAAAGGAAAGAACCTTAACCTATAAAAGAAAAAGATAAAAATTACATTTAATATCTTCTTAGAAACTGCAAGAAAAGAGTGGAATGAAATATTTAAAGTGTTCAGAGCGATGAAAAAAAAAAAACCCAACTTAGAATTCTGTACCCCATGAAATTATCCTTCAGAAGTGAAGGAGAAATACTTTCTCAGACAAACAAAAATGGAGGAAATTTGTTACCAGTAGACCTGCCTTGCAAGAAATCTTAAAATAACTTCTTTAGAGAAGAGAATGATGTGGGTCAGAACCTTGGGTCTCTATCTCAATAGATGCAGAAAAAGTATTTGACAAAATTCAACATGCTTTCGTGGTAAAAACTCTCAAACAAACTGGGTATAGAAAGAATACACTTCAACATAGTAAAGACCAAATCTAACAGGTCCATAGCTGTCATCATACTCAGTGGTGAAAAGTTGAAGTATTTCTTTCTAAGATCAGGAACAAGACAAGGGTGCCCACTTTTAACAGTCTTATCCAACATAGTTTGGGAACCCCGTCCCAAAACCGTTAGGCAAGAAAAAGAAAGGAAAAGCATCCAAATTGGAAAGGAAGAAGTAAAATAATTTGCTGACTATATGGTCTTGTATATAGAAAATCCTGAAGACTTCACCAAAACTATTAGCACTGATGAATGAATTCCATCAAGTTTCAGGATACAAAACAAACACACAAAACCTTGTTGCCTTTCTTTACAATGAGGATGATCTATTTGCAAAAAAATTCTTGTTTACAATATATCAAAAACAAAATACTTAAGGCTAAATTTAATCAAGGGAGTGAGAAATCTCGACATCAAAAACTGTATGACATTGATGAAAAGAACTGAAGATACAAATAAATGAAAAGATATCATGTGTTCATAGATAGGAAGAGTTAATATTGTTAAAATGTATATACTACCAAACGCTATCTGTAGCTTCAGTGCAATTCCTATTAAAATTCCAATGCTTTTTGCAGAAATAGAATAATCAATCCTGAAATTTATATGGTGCCACAAATGATGCTGAATTGTCAAAACAATCTCAAAAGAGCAAAGCAGGAGGCATCATACTTTCCAGTTTTAAAACTGTATTATAAAACTGTAGTAATCAAAGCAGTATGGTGTGGTATAAACATGGACACACAGGCTAATGGAGCAACTGCAAAGCTAAGAGACAAACCTACACATACAATTAATACTTGACAAGAAACCCCAGAACTATATTTGGATAAAGGATTATCTCTTCAGTACATAGTGTTGGGAAAACAGGTGTGTAGAAAATAAGGAAGAACATAGTTGAACCCAATAATACCAACAATCAACTGGGTGTAATAGAATAAAAATCTGTAGACTACTTAATCCAACATCAGCATAATACACATTCTTAAGTTGGCATGGAACATTCACCAAGACAGACGACATTCTTGGCCATAAAACATACCTTAACACGTTTTAAATAATAGTAATCATGTAATGTCTGCGCTTAGACCATTAAGAATTAAACTAGAAGTCAGTGACAGAGATAGTGGAAAGATTCCAAAGTACTTGGAAATAAACAAGTTTCTAAAGAGGAAAAGAGGAAGCTAAGAAAAAGTTTTAAATGTTTTGAATAGATATAGCTCATCAAAATTTGTGGGATGCAGCAAAAGCAGTACTTAGAGGGAAATTTATAGCAGTGAATGCATTTATTAGAAAGATATTAAATCAGTCATCTAAGTTTTACCTTAGGAAACTTGAAAAAGAAGAGCAAATTAAATCTAAAGTAAAGAGAAGAAAAGAATAAAAATTAAAAATAAATGAAATTAAAAACAGGAAATCAGTAAAGAAAATCAGTGAAGCCAAAAGTCTTTTCTTTGGAAAGATCAATAAAAGCTATATGCCTTCTAGTCATAATAAGAAAAATATAAATAACACTGAATATTTAATTTAATAAATTATTTAATATTAATTTATTTAATATTAAATTAGTAATACCAGAAATGAAAGAGGGAACATTTGTACAGATCTCCTGGATTTTAAAAAGATAATAAAAAATACTATGAACAATTCTGTGCTCACAAATTTGACAATCTATGTGAAACTTGTACCAATTTTTTTGAAAGGTAATCTGCCAGAAGTCACATAAGAGGAAATAGGCAATCTGAAGAGGTCTATAGCTATTAAAAAATTAATAATTAATAACCTTAACAAAGAGAAAGCACCAAGACCAGATGGTTCTCTGGTGAATTCTACCAAACATTTAAGGGAGGAACATTGAATACTACTTCTTTACAGTCACTTTCAGAAGGTAGAATCAGAGGGAATACTTAACTGTTCTGTGAGGCCAGAATTACTCCAATACCAGAGTATTTGTTGCACCGTTAACTTTTTTTTCCCTAATATTTTTCTTTATTTTTATGTTTGTGAGCTTATATATATATATTTTTTCATTTATTTTTATTAGTTGGAGACTAATTACTTTACAATATTGTAGTGGTTTTTATCATACATTGACATGAATCAGCCATGCATTTACATGTATTCCCCATCCCGATCCCCCCTTCCACCTCCCTCTCTTCCCGATCCCTCTGGGTCTTCCCAGTTCTAATGAGATGGATGAAACTGGAGCCCATTATACAGAGTGAAGTAAGCCAGAAAGATAAAGACCATTACAGTATACTAACACATATATATGGAATTTAGAAAGATGGTAATGATAACCCTATATGCAAAACAGAAAAAGAGACACAGATGTACAGAACAGACTTTTGGACTCTGTGGGAGAAGGTGAGGGTGGGATGTTTCGAGAGAACAGCATCGAAACATGTATATTATCTAGGGTGAAACAGATCACCAGCCCAGGTTGGATGCATGAGACAAGTGCTCGGGCCTGGTGCACTAGGAAGACCCATTAACTCTTACTTGATGGCAGCAGTGGCAGTTCAGTTCAGTTCAGTTCAGTCGCTCAGTTGTGTCTGACTCTTTGCGACCCCATGAATCGCAGCACGCCAGGCCTCCCTGTCTATCACCAACTCCCGGAGTCTACCCAAACCCATGTCCATCAAGTCAGTGATGCCATCCAGCCATCTCATCCTCTGTCGTCCCCTTCTCCTCCTGCCCCCAATCCCTCCCAGCATCAGGGTCTTTTTCAATGAGTCAGCTCTTCGCATGAGGTGGCCAAAGTACTGGAGCTTCAGCTTCAGCATCAGTCCTTCCAATGAACACCCAGGACTGATCTCCTTTAGGATGGACTGGTTGGATCTCCTTGCAGTCCGAGGGACTCTCAAGAGTCTTCTCCAACACCACAGTTCAAAAGCATCAATTCTTCGGTGCTCAGCTTTCTTCACAGTCCAACTCTCACATCCATACATGACCACTGGAAAAACCATAGCCTTGACCCGTGGCAGTAATAGGAAGTAATTGCTAATGAGTATATTAGTAATTGCTAATGACAGGCATCGGTTCATACACTACATGGATTAACTTACTGAATCCTCTTAACATTGCTCTGAAGTAGGCACTGTGATTATTCTCAGCAGATGGGGACTTTGGGGCAGAAGCCATTAATAACTCAGTTGAAGTCACACACCTAGTAAGTTGTCGTCTGACTTCAGAGTCTGCTGTCTCTCAAACACAGGATGTAGACTGGGAGGCCCTTAGAGGTCATCTGGTTTAGAGGTTACAAATTGAAAAGCTCCATGCAGAGAACATGAAAGAGCAGAGCAGCTTCATGTAAGAGAATTAGGAGTGGTGGGGTAATGTACAGGGATTTATGGGGCGACATAAAAATGCTTTGTTGGCCAGTTCTGGACGTCTGGGGAAGTGGGTGCAGTCACCAGATTGCAACTCTAATTTAGTTCACCTTCCTTTGTTTAGAGAAAAGGAAACTGAAACACAAAGAGGGTGAGGCAAATTGTCTGTGGGTGGCAGAGGAGACATGGGTGCTGGCACCCCAAGGCACCAGACCCTCTTCCATCTCTTATACCTTGGGGTTGTTAGCACTGTGGGTGCTGAAGCCAGGTTTGATTACTTTGGGGCTGATCAGAGTCATTTGCTAAACTCAAACTGAATTGAAATGATGCTAAAAAAGGGGCACATGGAAGGGGTTGAGAGAAGGCTGAAGCTCTGGGGCAAGTAGGACACAAAGGCAGCTGAACTCAGCCTCTGCCAAGTGTTGTTCAGAGTGAAGGCTGGAGGGTGACTGTGAACTCAGCACTGGTGCTTGGATGCATGTGGCTGGTGGAGGGACATTTAAGCATCAGTCAGAAGACATGCCTTTTTGTCCCAGTTCTCCCTCCTGCAGTGTGTGACCTTGGGCAGTTACTTCTCCTTGAACCTTAGTTTCATCACTTGTAAACTGGAGCTTAGACCACTTGACCTCCCTCATCCTGCGGGTATTGGAAAGGAAATAGGGTGACATGGGTAAAAGAGCCTCATAAATTGTAAGGTACTGTCTACATATAAAGCTGTTGCTGCTATTATTGGCCCTCCCTGGGTAGAGAGCTTGTGAGAACAGGCACATGAACATGTGTGCGCATGTGTCCTCCTGGAAAAGGCTGTGTCACGCTGAGGGCGTCCTTCTTTCAAGTCTTCCCATAATTACATGGTGGCTTATGTGGGTGTCGGTGCTAAGCTTGCAGAGCAACCAGTAATTACTGAAGGAGAAAAACACTTGAACAACAAATGGGTGCCCAGTTCTGCTGTCCAGGGGCCTCTGCATGAGCTGTTGTAATCCTGTCATTTAATTTCATCTGAAATGGGAAGCGAGGGGACTCAGTTGCACTCAGTTGAAACATACATAGCTGGGAGCTGTGCAGGGACTGTGATATGGGGATGCCCCTCCACCTCTATGTGTGGTGGGCAAAGTGACCATATAATATATGGCCCAAACTGGGACACTTCTGAAAATGAAAGAGGGTGCTATCAGTAATTATACTGGGAAAATTAACATAAGCAGAGACCTCCCCAGGCTGGGGTGTATTGTCACTCTAAGAATAATACCCACTTGGGCATCTCAGTCCAGTTTCTGAGATGCATGCGTAATGAAGAGTTTATGCAAATGTCAGTTATGAATAATATTATAAATGAGTCTGGGACATAGCAACCTAAAGGATGAATTCTTAACAGGAGAATTTCTGAACTCGGGAAGAGATATTATTGTAGAACTTGGTGTTTTAGGGGGCCCTCAGGTTGCATATGTGTGATGTGTGTTTAGTTGTGTCCTACTGTTTGTGGCCCCATGGGCTGTAGCCAGCTAGACTCCTTGGCTGATGGAATTTTCCAGGCAAGAATACTGGAGTTGGGTGCCATTTCCTACTCCAGAGGGGAGCTTCCTGACCCAGGGATTGAACCCGTGTCTCTTGTGTCTCCTGGCTGGGCAGTTGGATTCTTTACCACTAGCCCCACCTGGGAAGCCAATTTGTATCACAAAATATTTATCCATGCCTTAGCTGCAGTGGATTGAGGAAGCAGAAATATCTAAGTTTGAATCTGTTCTTTGTCTAATTGTGTAATCTTGGATAATATTTTCAGCTTCTCTTTGGGTTCCTCATTTGTATAATGGCAATCAGATATCTATGATTGATGACTCTGGTGATGATTGTGTGAGAGAATGTCTATAAAATACTCTGTATGATGCCTTGTATACTCTCAAAATATTAGTTGCTGCTTTCTTGTTTGTTCCTCTCTCAGGATCACTGGATTAGGAACTGGGTAGTTGATATAGATGACCTTTATGAAATTCTCTGTGTAGATGACTTCTCCCTTAAAACTGTGGCCCCTGTAGTCATCAGATGAAGATCAGATGTAGTCATCAGATGAAACTTTACTTCAATATATCAGAACAGAGAACTTGAGGTTAAAAGAAAAAAGGTAAAGAGACAAGAAATTAAACAGAAACTTTCATCCTTTTTTTGTCTTAATTTCATTCTGTCCATTCATCCAGCATTTGTTGAATACTTGAGATGTACAAGTTGACATGAGAGGACACAATGGCATCTCAGGAGCTTTCACACTAGCTGATTTCATGGGATCTAGACTTCGAAGGAGCTATTAAGTATAAGATGATTGAGCCCAATGGTGTTGGGGCTTTGTGGGGATATATATCAATCAGGACCCTTTTAGGTGTAAATGACAAAAATTCAACATAAATTTATGAAAGTTGTGGGTGTGTGCTCAGTTGCAACTGACTCTTTGAGACCCCATGGACTATATATAGCCTGACAGACTCCTCTGTGCATGAGATTTCCCAGGCAAGAATTCTGGAGTGGGTTGTCGTTTCCTCCTCTAGGGGATCTTCCTGACCCAGTGTCTTGCATCTCCTTCATTGTCAGTCAGTTTCTTTACTACTAGCACCACCTGGGAAGTTCATGAAAGCCATAGTGAGAATTTATTAGCTCTTGTAGTTGGGAAGCCCAACACTGGGTACAGAGGTTTGGATGATAATTTTACCTTCCTTCCCAGGCCATTGACAAATCTTGAGCAGACCACCCATGCCTTTGCAGCAGCTACACTCTGGTTCTCTTATATCCCTGTTTAGTTGGGAAGGGCAGAGCATTTTCAGCTTTGAGAGATCATTTTGGGTACCAGTAGCAGTTATTTGCTTCTACTTGCAGGGATGAGTTAGAATGATGGATGAGAGGTTAAGTGTGGTTCACATGTGCTTTTTGTGTGGCAGTTTGGGCAGGTACATGAGCCCAGGCCTGTCATGCCAGTGGTCCTGAATTCTCTAGCACATTGGATTATGCATTTTGTGATGGCAGTTTGTCATCTGGAGCTGAAAATGGAAATGCCTAGGATTAAGTCCAGTATGGAAGGTTTTGAGTGTGTTGGCCAATGCAAGAAGTTTAACCTGATGTGATGACACCAGGATTGAGATAATTATATGTGGAAGCCTTTTCTTTCTTTTTTTTTTTTTTTTATAGGAAAGGTCAGATAAGCAAATAAGGTCTTCCTGATCTGACCCCAGGCCACTTTTTTTCCTCTATAAAAAATTCATTACAGACTGGCTCAGCTTGTCTCTTGACTATACCCTAAATATATTTGTGTTTTCCTGTGCTTACCTCATTTCTGAACCAACTTAGCAGGAGAAATCTCTCTTAGGTTATTTCTTACCTGGTTCCAACTCAGTGATTATTGCAAAGCCTTTCAAAATATCCTTGGAAACAGCTCTTTGCTTTGATCTTCATGGCATACTATTTTAACTGTTCTAGCCACAGCAATTTATTGCATACTGTGGTTTTCTTTCATTATTATTACTATTTAAAAATATCCAAACTTGACTGTAAACTCCTTGATGGTAGGGTACAGCTGTATAATGCTTTGTATTTGCCAAGTTTTACCTTGGTAAATACTTGATTTCATATTTTAAATTGTGTGTAAACTTTGGGGTGAGATTGGCAGATGGAACCCATGAATCTTTTGTTTCCCACTGAAGCCCCGTAAAAGAATAAAAAGCATTGACTCATAGGATATGGAGATTATAAGAATGGAGGCACCAGCAAAAGATTTTTAAAATTTGTGGTTAAAATATATACAACAGAAAAATTACCATTTAAATAGCTTTACAGTATACAATTTAGTGGCATTTAGTACATTCACAATGTTGTATAACTACCACCTCTGTCTGAAAGTGAAAGTTGTTTAGTCATGTCTGACTCTTTGCAACCCATGGACTGTAGCCTACCAGGCTCCTGTGTCCATGGAATTCTCTAGGCAGTACTGGAGTGGGTAGCCATTCCCTTCTCCAGGGCATCTTCCTGACCCAGGGATTGAACCTGGATCCTCCTACATTGCAGGCAGATTCTTTCCTGTCTGAGCCACGAAGGGATCTAGTTCCAAAATCTTTTCATCAACCTCAAAGAAAACCCCCTGCCCATTAAACGTCATGTATCAATACAATTCTTCCTTCCCCCAGCCGCTGTTCCCACAAATTTTCTTTGTCTTTGTAAAATATCTATTCTGCAGTCATACGATATGTGACCTTTTACGTACAGTTTCTTCTACTTAGAATAATGTTTTTAAGGATCATCCATGTTGCAGCATGTCAGTACTTTATTCCTTTTTGTGACTAAATAATATTTCATTATTTGAATATACCACATTTTGTTTTTCTGTTTATCAGATGAGTATTTGGGTTGTTTCTTTATTTTAGCTATTATGAATAATGCCTCTGTGCACTTTCTTATACACATTTTTGTTGAAACACTTGTTTTCAATTTTTTGGATGTATGCCTGGGAGTGGAATTGAGGGGAGGGGTCATATGGTAATTTCATGTTTAATTTATTGAAGAAATACCCAACTATTTGATGCACTATTTTATATTCTCCCCAGCAGTGTATGAGGATTCTAATTTCTCTACATCCTCACCAGTCCTTATTATTTTATACATAAAAAAAGTTACAGCTATTCTAGTAGATGTGAAGTGGTATCTCATTATGGTTTCGATTTGCATTTCCCTAATAATGTTGAGCATCTATCTTTTCATGTGAGCAATAGGTTTTTGCAAGCTGGAAATGAATGAGAAAAATTGGACCCTAAACCAGTAGGAGGGAAAGCTGAGAACCAATCTGATCTATATGATATAATTTCCCCAAAGCCTGGAAGTTGGTGGCAAGTCCCTTTGGAAGATGTTAAGCCCTCCAGTACCCTCCCCCTCTCCAGATAGTCTGGTGACTCATCTTCCTCCACTGTGGAAAGTGGCTGGAGATTTCTGAAGCGGGAGAATAAACCAGAGCACCTCTGAAAGTGAAGACACCGGCCACTGTTGAGGGTAGGGATTCACTGTAGATATCAGGTAACTGAACATATTACTCTTCCATGTTAGTTAAGCATACATGTAGTCTGTTTGATATACACAACACTCTTCACCTATTTGTCTCCTAGGACTGTGGTAGTAAGGCCTTTACCTTGAAGCAAGGGTCAGGGAAACAGACCAGCCAAAGAAAATATCTTTTACAAAAAAAAATTATTTATTTATTTGGCTGTGCCAGGTCCTAATTGCGGCATAAGGGAACTAGTTCCCTGACCAGGGGTTGAACCTGGCTCCCTCCATTGGGAGCATGGAGTCTTTACCCACTGGACCACCAGGTAAGTCCCCCAAGAAAATATCTTAAAATACTTCCCCTGAAAGTTCCTCAAGTAAGTGGACAAGCCACTTCACTCTATAGTGAAGCTCCAGATGACAAGCCCCTCTCATTTTCGGAGATTCCAGTCGATTTTTAATTCTCCATTGTTAACTATGGGCAGAAATCTAAGGATTGCCTGATATCTCTGAGAAGCCTCTTAACATGAAAGAAGTTAGAAGAAACAAGAATGAGAGAAACTTGGAGCAATCAGAGACTATACTGAGAACAGAAAAGCCCTGTTGTTAATATCCTTAGAGAGAAAAGGAGATAAGGAGATAATGTAGTCCCAAAGTAAAACCAGAATGTCATGCAAATGATATGCAGAAAAGAAGAGCTCTTGAGAATTAAAAACATGGAACAGAAATGAAAAATCTATAGAAGATAATTTTTCTAGAAAGTAGAATAAGAAAAGGGAAAGAGATGAAAGAAGGAGAGGAAAAAAATTAAAGAGCTCAAGAGGGTAATGTCCATATAATTGGAGCTCCTGAGAAAAAGAATATGTTATTTCAATAAAATCTCCCCGAACTGAAAAACATATGGTTCCATCATTAAGAATCTACCAAGTGCTCACGATATAAATGGACTCACAGCAGTACATAGGAATGTGAAATTTCAGAATTCTGCGCACATGTAGAGTCATGACTCAAAAGGGCTTCAGACTTTGAAACAGCAACAGTGGAAGCTAGGATGTAACACAGCTGTGCCTTCAAAATTCTAACAAGAAATTTTTAACCAGGAAGTTTATCATCAACCAAACAAGATGGAGGATAGGATGAAGACAAGATTGAAGGTAGATAAATTCAGTATGAGATGTCTCAAAAATTTCACCATAGGAAACTACTGGAAGAGGTGTCCCATCAAAGCATGAGAGTAAACTCTGGGAGTTGGTGATGGACAGGGAGGCCTGGCGTGCTGCGATTCATGGGGTCGCAAAGAGTCAGACATGACTCAGCGACTGAACTGAACTGAACTGAAAGAAGAAAGAGGAATATGTTGCTGATGAGAGGGGAAGGGGTCTTCAGGGTGATCAACAAGGAAGATCTCAAGATGGAAGCTGTGCATGAGGTCTGGAGAGCCATTAGCTTAGAGTGATCCAGAGAGAGAACTTCCTGGGAGATTTCCCAAGGATGATGAATATGCTATTAGCTGATGCATCTGGACATTTTGAGAGGAAACCTTAAAAGTTGGCTGGAATTTGGTATCAAACTATTGATAGATAATTGTTAACTCCTGGAAAAACAAACAAGAAAAAAATGCACAGAAAAAAAAATGTGTTCCAGTGTGAAGGATATAACTATGAACACAAAATATTGTCTAACTCAACTTATGGTCTAACTCAACTATATTGGAAAATGAAGGGCAGATCAAAGGCTCTGTGTTTGTAGCAAAGGAAGCATGTGCCATAGTATAAATCAATAGATAATGCTGAACTTAAAAATCAAGAATAATCAAAAATACTATTGTATTTGTAAATTAAAAACATGGAGAAAATACCAAAGGTATCTTATATGTTTTATGTATTTAAAGCTTTCTATGATGATCATAGGCCTCTTTTGTAACTTTGAAAAAAATGTACTGGTTGATGAGAGTGATGGATGGGAATTCTTGGTGGGTCTCCATGGAGTAATGCTCTATTTGTGGCTCTCCCAAGGGAGGAGTTAATTGCATCACAGAATTGCAGGAATTCAAAGATAAAAATGCGAAGAGCACCTTGGGTCAGTTGACAAGTGACAGGACGCCTGTGAGTTCTGCCCAGAATGAAGGGACCTGAATCTTACCCCCTTCCCACCGCTGACCTCAGTGTTGACTCATCTCTGATGTTTCCTGGCTGTGAAAGGCATCACCCCAATTCCTCACCCTGGGTTGCGGTGCCAGGCTGTGTGTATTTAGCTCCTTTAGAATCTAGCCTCATAAATCAGCTTGCCTCACCCCTTCTCTGTGGGAACAGCGTTTCTCTGCCTTCCCTCCCATTAGACTTTTGGTTTCAGGTAATGGCTCGCTGGGAATGAACATGGAGCTATATGAAACTAAGAGCAAATATTCCTTTCCTCTGTTATTCCTCCTGAGTGGTTTTATTGGAAGCTGAAGATGGGCTCTAGGGATGGATTGTAAAGCATTAGTAAAGCATTGGTCGTGGCAGTTTGGCCACTTGCACTGAATTTGGTTGTTTTAATTTTATCATATTGGGTTGGTAATAAATGGTTGAATATTAGCACCCTCAGTGAGAATACCTGTAATTTATGGAATAGTTGTACTGGACTTTGGAGTACTGGTATACTCTCTATACTACTCACATCAGTCCTGGAAGTGAAACATTGTTTCATCCCTGAGAAGATGAAGGCTTAGCAAGATTCATTCTTGTATTGAACCCATCTGTTGAGTGCCTGTGTGTGCCAGAGAGTGTGCTGTCCCTGGGATTCCCATAGAGAGCAGGATGTCCATGAACCCTGTCCTTAAAGAGCTTACCAGCAGGGTGAGCAGACAAGTTGACAGGAGGGTATAATGCAGTGTGCTAAAGTGCCAGGGTGGGAGTGGTACAGACGCCTGTGGGTGCAACAAAGGAGGCAATTATCACTATCAGAGGGTCAGGGCAAGCTTGCTGGATAATCGAGTTTTGTCCTGAAGGACAAGAGTTACCTCAAAAAAAGGGGGCATAGGGAACAATGTGAACATAGACCCCAGAAAAGAAAATACAGAGTTACTGTTCTTTCTTCTTTCATAGATGCTTGATGAACATGGCCTTAGGATCAGCAAAGTGTGTGTGTGTGTGTGTGTGTGTGTGTGTGTGTGTAAACGTACCTGAGGGTCTTAAAAGTCTGATCCTTTCCACCCCCAGACACTTTCACCCTTCTTTGCTCTGTAATACAAGTTGAGTGACTGACCCAGGAATGAATGATGACTGCTGGTTTGTTTTGTACAAAGCCTGGATCTAAGCACTGCAGGCGCTAAGGAGAGATGGTGTTGTGTAACTTGTGTCCATTGGCTCTAAAGCCAGCATTCTTTACCTCCTTGTTGCATTGTCTTGTTCTCTGACAGATGGGCCCCAGCACCTAGCATGTGCCCAACTGTTTTTTTTTCCTTTCAGGTACATTATTTCTTTTTCTTCTTTTTATCTTTTTGACCATCGTTCACCCATTTCTCCTACCCCCTGCTTTCGGCAACCACCAATCTGTTTTCTGTATCTATAAGCTTGTGTATTTGTAGGGGGGTGGTTGTTCATTTGTTTTAAGATTCCACATATAAGAGAGATTAACCAGTATTTGTCTTTCTCTGACTTAATGGACTTAGTGTAATGCCCTCAAGATTCATCCATGTTGATGCAAAAGGAAAGATTTCATTTTTAAAAATTGTGTGTATGTCAGATGTATAGAACAGACTTTTGGACTCTATGGGAGAAGGCGAGGGTGGGATGATCTGAGAGAACAGCATCGAAACATGTATATTATCAAGTGTGAAACAGATTGCCAGTCCAGGTTGGATGCATGAGACAAGTGCTCAGGGCTGGTGCACTGGGAAGACCCAGAGGGATGGGATGGGGAGGGAGGTGGGAGGGGGGTTCAGGATGGGGAACACATGTAAATCCATGGCTGATTCATGTCAATATATGGCAAAAACCACTACAATATTGTAAAGTAATTAGCCTCCAACTAATAAAATAAAATTGTGTGTATGTACCACAGTTTCTTCATGCTTTCATCCACCAGTGGACACTTATATTGTTTCTATTTTTTTGGCTTTTGTAAATAATGCTGCAATAAACATGGGAGTGCATATATCTTTTTAAGTTAGTATTTTTGTTTTCTTCATGTTAATACTCAGAAGTGGAATTGCTCTGTCCTGTGGTAATTCTATTTTTAATTTTTTGAGGAACCTCCATACTGTTAGCCAAAGTGGCTGCACAAGTTTACATTCCCACCAACCACACATTAGCATTTTCTTTTCTCTATTTCCTCATGAAGTCTAACTTTTTGTCTTTTTGATAATAGCTGTTCTGACAGGTATGAGGTGATATCGTGATTTCAATTTGCATTTCCTTGATGAGTGATTTTGAGCATCTTTTTATTTGCCGGTTGGCCATCTTTATGTCTTATTTGGAAAAGTGTATACTCAGATCTTCTGCCCATTTGAAAATCAGATTGTGTTTTTGTTGTTGAGCTGTGTGACCTCTTTCTATATGTTGAACATTAGCCCTTTATCAGGTGTGGTTTGAGGTGAAGTGCTTTATCTCATTCACTACATTGCCTTTTCATTTTGTTGATTTCCTTTGCTGTGCTGAAGGTTTCTAGTTTGTTATAGTCCTCCTTGTTTATTTTTGCATTTGTTGTTTTTGCTTTTGATTGCACAATAAAAAAAATGAACACAACTTGGAAAAGAGATTAAGAGCTAATGTTCTTTCTCATTTCATACATTTGTGGTGAGCATGGCCTTAGAAATGGTCAGCAAAGTGTGTGTGTAAACACACCTGAGGGTTCTAACACCCATGTTTTCTTCTAGAGTTTTATGATTTCAGACCTTTTTCAAGTCTTCAATACATTTTGAATTAGTTTTTGTGTGTGTTGTAAGATAGCTGTCTCATTTCATTCCTTTGTATGTGGCTATCCGGTTTTTCCAATGCCGTTTATTGAAGAGACTGTCCTTTCCCCATTGTGTGTTCTCCTCTGATTTGTGAATAAATTGACCGTATATGTGTGGATTTTTTTTCTGGACTTTCTGTTTTGTTTCACTGAACAGTGTATCTGTATTTTATGCCAATACTATGCTGTTTAATTATAATGGCTTTGTGATATAGTTTAGATCAGGGAGTGTGATACTTCCAGCTTTGTTTTTCTTTTTCAAGATTGCTTTGACTATTCAGCATCTTCAGTGGTTCTATACAAATTTTGGGATTATCTGTTCAATTTTTTTGTGTGAAAAATTCTGTTGGAATTTTGATAGCGATTGCATTGAATCTGTAGATGGCTTTGGGTAGTGTGGCTGTTTTAACAAAATAGATTCTGTCAATCCGTGGACATGGAATATCTTCATTTATTTGTTTTTCAGTTTCTTTCACTAATGTCTTAATAGTTTTCAGTGTACAGGTGTTTTACCTCCTTGGTTAAATTTATTCCTTGATATCTTATTATTTTTGAGGCAATGGTAAATGGAATTGTTTTCTTAATTTCTTTTGCTAATACTTTTATTCAGTGTATAGGAATGTTACACATTCCTATACATTGATTTTTTAAAAAATATTTATTTTTATTTTTGACTATGCTGGGTCTTTGTTGCTGGACCTGAACTTTCCTAGTTGTGGCCAGTGGGGCCTACTCCCTAGTTGTGGTGCGTGAGTTTGTTATTTCTGTGGCTTCTCTTGTTGCGGAGCGTGGGCTCCAGGGGCATGGGCTTCAGTAGTTGTGGGGCATGGGCTTCAGCCCTCTGTGCATGTGGAATCTTCCTGGGCCCAGGATCGAACCTGTGTCCCCTGCATTGCAAGGTGGATTTTTAACTCCTGGACCACGAGGGAAATCTCGTACATTGATTTTTGTATCCCACAACTTTACTGAATTCATTTGTTAATTCTCATAGTTTTTTGATGGCGTATTCATGTTTTCTATATATAGTATTGTCATTTGCAAATAGTGACAGTTTTACTACTTCTTTGCCAGTTTGGATGTGTTTTCTTTCTTTTTCTTCCTTAACTGCTGCGGCTGGAACTTCTAATACTAGAGTGAATAAGTTGGCACTGATGGGCATCCTTGACTTGTTCCTGTCCTGAGCCTCCCTGGTGGCTCATTCGGTAAAGGAATCTGCCTGCAATGCAGGAGACCAAGGTCCAGTCCCCAGGTCTGGAAGATCCTCATGGAAGGGAATGGCTAGCCACTCTAGTATTCTTGCTTGGAGAATTCCATGGGCAGAGGAGCCTGGTGGGCTACAGTCCATGTGGTCACAACTTAGTGACTAACTTTTTTTTTTTTTTTTAAGAAGAAAAGGTTTGGTCTTTTCACCATTATGATGTTAGTTGTGGGTTTGTTGTATATGGCTTTTATTATGTTGAGGTACATTCTCTGTACTCACATTGTTGAGAGTTTTTTTTTTTTTTTTTTTTTTTTTTTTTTTTTTTATTAGTTGGAGGCTAATTACTTCACAACATTTCAGTGGGTTTTGTCATACATTGACATGAATCAGCCATAGATTTACACTTATTCCCCATCCCGATCCCCCCTCCCACCTCCCTCTCCACCCGATTCCTCTGGGTCTTCCCAGTGCACCAGGCCCGAGCACTTGTCTCATGCATCCCACCTGGGCTGGTGATCTGTTTCACCATAGATAATATACATGCTGTTCTTTTGAAATATCCCACCCTCACCTTCTCCCACAGAGTTCAAAAGTCTGTTCTGTATTTCTGTGTCTCTTTTTCTGTTTTGCATATAGGGTTATCGTTACCATCTTTCTAAATTCCATATATATGTGTTAGTATGCTGTAATGTTCTTTATCTTTCTGGCTTACTTCACTCTGTATAATGGGCTCCAGTTTCATCCATCTCATTAGAACTGATTCAAATGAATTCTTTTTAATGGCTGAGTAATATTCCATGGTGTATATGTACCACAGCTTCCTTATCCATTCATCTGCTGATGGGCATCTAGGTTGCTTCCATGTCCTGGCTATTATAAACAGTGCTGCGATGAACATTGGGGTGCACGTGTCTCTTTCAGATCTGGTTTCCTCAGTGTGTATGCCCAGAAGTGGGATTGCTGGGTCATATGGCAGTTCTATTTCCAGTTTTTTAAGAAATCTCCACACTGTTTTCCATAGTGGCTGTACTAGTTTGCATTCCCACCAACAGTGTAAGAGGGTTCCCTTTTCTCCACACCCTCTCCAGCATTTATTGCTTGTAGACTTTTGGATAGCAGCCATCCTGACTGGTGTGTAATGGTACCTCATTGTGGTTTTGATTTGCATTTCTCTAATAATGAGTGATGTTGAGCACCTTTTCATGTGTTTGTTAGCCATCTGTATGTCTTCTTTGGAGAAATGTCTGTTTAGTTCTTTGGCCCATTTTTTGATTGGGTCATTTATTTTTCTGGAATTGAGCTTCAGGAGTTGCTTGTATATTTTTGAGATTAATCCTTTGTCTGTTTCTTCATTTGCTATTATTTTCTCCCAATCTGACGGCTGTCTTTTCACCTTACTTATAGTTTCTTTTGTAGTGCAAAAGCTTTTAAGTTTCATTAGATCCCATTTGTTTATTTTTGCTTTTATTTCCAATATTCTGGGAGGTGGGTCATAGAGGATCTTGCTGTGATTTATGTTGAGAGTTTTTATCATGAAAGGATGTTGAATTTTGTCAAGCACCTTTTCTGTATCTATTGAGATGATCATATAGTTTTTATCCTTCATTTTGTTAATGTGGCATATCATGTTAATTTGCAAATGTGGAATTATCCTTATATCCCTGGTAAAAACCCTGCATGATCATAGTATATAATCTTTCTAATGTATTGTTGAATTCAGTTTACTAATATTTTGTTGGGGATTTTTGCATCTGTTCATCAGAAATATTGCCTTGTAATATTCTTGGGTGTCCTTGCTGGGTGTTGGTATGACCTTGGTACAATGCCTTGTTTTTGAGTTGACTGGTCCTTTCTTTTGCTTCATTTAGTCTGTTGTTGAATCCCTCCAGTGTATTTTTTTCATTTTAGTTGTATGCTTCAGCTCTATGACTTACGTTTTGTACTTTCTTGTAGTTTCTATGTCTTTGAAGTTCTCACTGTGTTCATCCATTCTTCTCCCTAGTTTGGTGAGCCCGCTGGACCATTCTCTAGGAGTGGAGACTGGCAGACACCATGTTCATGCTCTCCCTTTTCTGTGCTCCAGAGCATCTCCTGGAAGAGAGCTTTTACACATGTCTGGTGCCCAGTTTGTGTGTGCTGTCCTGAAGATGCCTCTTGACTGCCTGACTCTGGAGACCAGGGTAGCTTACATTCCTGGTACCTAAGGATGATAATTGATAATTTGTGTCACCCAGAAAGGAGCACATCTGCCTGTCTGATACCCCCACTTTTGTGGCTTCTACCAGGGGACACCTCTATACTTCTTGACTCTGGCCAGTGACGCTTAAGCTTGTGGTCCCACAGGACTGTAACCAACAGAGAAGGAGTTCTCAGACAGCTGCCACTCCCGGGGCACAGTGGGAGGCAGCAGACCCAGGAGCTCTGTCTTTCTGTGAGACCTATTAGCTAATCATCATGGCTGCGGCCTGAGGGACAGGCTTCTAATTGAACATATATCCACAGGCTGACTCTAATCCTTTCTAGAGACCACAGAGAGAGAGCAAGCACTGTCTTTGTGTTTTTCTTCTGTCATGTCCAGAGCAAAGTGTCTCTTGGAGTGGAGCTTTGCACACATCTGGTGTGCTGATTTTTACATCTGCTGCCCTGTTTTTTCTTTTTTTGTGTGTGACTGCCACTCAATGGATGCCCCTTGATCTTCTGGCTCTGGTGGCCAGGACTGGGGCTTGCATTCCTGTGGGATTGTGGCAATTGCAGAGATGGTTCTTGGCAGGCTACTACACCCAGGGCACTGAACAGACAGTGGACTGAGGCATATCCCCTAGTCTGTCTGTGAAGGAGGCCACTTTTTCCTGGTGCTCCGGACTGAGATGCAGGCTTCAGGTGTGGCATATATTTAGTGGCCTGTGGAGCTGTTCTCAAGGAACTTAGATGGCATCTTGGCTTTCTCCTTCTGCCTTGCTCCAACTCACCAGTATCTCCCAGAAAAGAACTTCTACATTTGACTTGAGCCCCAATTTCTGTGACTACCGTCCAGCACACACCATCATTCTGCCTGGCTCTGGTGGCCAGTGTGACTTACCCTTGTGATACCACTGGACTGTATATTTTGACATACTGTTAAAAGCTGCTGCCTGAGGGTCTGGCTTCTAGTCAGACTGAATCCAGATGCTGGAATCTTCTCCTTAGGGGCACTGACAGGTCGTGGCATATCCTCACCTACTGGGAGCTATTAAAAATAGCACAAAATTTTGAAAGAAGACAAAGAGTGGGGCAGGGTTGAACAACAAGATTTATCTCCTGTATGAGGCCTTTCTAAGACTGAAAGAGGTGGTTGCTTCATCTACTGTATAGAAACCAACACAGAATCAGACAAAAGGAAGAAACAGAAGAATATGTTCCAAATGAAAGAACAAGATAAAAACTTGAGAAAAAGACCTTAATGTAGTGGAGATAAGTAATCTAACCGATAAAGAGTTCAAAGTAAAGAGCATATGCTTGACTTTCGTGTAGGAGAAATTACAGGAGAAATGAGATACATATTCCCTGCCCTCAATGAACTTATGGTCCAGATGAGCCAACAGGAATTGTTATAAGAAAGCTGGATAGTGAACAGCACAAGGTGGTGTTTATTTATTTATTTTTAAAGGAAGTGAATGTCCCTTTTTGATATCTCTTGGACTTTAATTGATCCTATTGCTATCTCCATCATATTCTTGAACATCTTATTTCATTTGACCTCTTGGTAGAAATACAACTTTTAAGCCAGATCTAGAAGACCCTGGGGAAATGTGACTAAGGCATTCCTAGTCATCTGATGACATAATGGTCCTAGAGTCTCAGTTTCCATTTTTTTTTTTTTCTGTGATGAATACTGGAATTTTTGTCATGGGCTTGCTGTCTTTGCGCTTTTGTGATTTTCTCAGAGGTAACTTTTGAGCCTGGGTATTGCTGTATGGAGGGCAGAGGAGGGAGTTTGGGGAGAGCATTCCTTCTGTTGTTGAGAGAGGCTAGTTTGCCTGAGTCAAGCTCTGTTGTCTGGGAGCTGTAGGTGGCAATTCAAGAAGTATACTATTGGGTATACTAGGGAAAGGACTGGCAGTGGCATGAATGAATGGGTATGTACTCATTTATGTAAAAAATTTCCCATGGAGGGCTTACTTTATTTTTTAATTTAAATAGATTTTTATTTTTGGCATAAAATAATAAACATTTATTATCTCACACAGTTTCTGTGGTTCAGGAATCCAAGAAGGACTTTGCTAAGTGGTTCTGCTTAGGGTCTCTCCTGAGATTATAGTCAAGGTGTGGCCAGTTCCACAGTCCTTGAAGGATTGAATGAAGCTAGAGGAGTTATTTCTAAGGTAGCTGACTCACATGCTTGACAATTTTGTGTAGATTGTTGGAAGGAGGCTTGGGCCTACTTTAATAATTCTCAGTATGGTCAGTAGACAACCTACAGATTTACTTTGTGTGTGTGTGTCTGTTCAGTTGCTTGGTTGTTTCCAACTATCTGTGACGCTATGGACTGTAGCCCACCAGGCTCCTCTGTCCATGGGATTTTCTAGGCAAGAATACTGGAATGAATTTCCATTTCCTTCTCCAGGGAATCTTTCCCAATCCAGGGATCAAACCTGTGTCTCTTATGTCTCCTTCATTGGCAGGTGGATGCTTTACCACTAAGATTTACTTTGTAAGAAATACAGATGCCTAGACTCTGTTCCACACCAAGTGGCTCAGAGTTCCTGAACTGAGAATTGGAAATCTGTATTTTTAATGAGCTCTGTGCTTGATTTTGATGTGTACTAAAGTTGGAAAATTACTGGCTGATTTTGTATGAAGCCTGGTTCTAAGCCCTGTAGGATTTAAAGAAAAGATGTACTTGCCCTCAAGAGGTTCTTACTGATGAGAGAGAGACAGACAGACCAGCCTTCGCTAACTTTAAGACAGAACACAAAACATGTTTGTTGAGGGTGCCTTATTGATCAGAGGAAGAATCTGTTACAACTAGTAGAAAAGAAATGCACCTTGTTGGTTAATTTCAAAAAGCATATTACAGTCAGTGAGATTTTAGGGGAAGAGAAGTCACCTGCAGACTATAGAATATTCTGCATCCTTTCAACTGGGAGTGGAAGAGGGTAGCAAAGAACAGAATAGGGAGTTGACTAAATAAAAGTGAGATTCAGGAAAGGCTGAGATGTTCATGGACCACTCATTACCCTTCAGATGAGCATCTTGTCCTTTTAATAAAGAAAACTCACAAGCAAAACCTACAGTAATTAGAAAAGGAGTAACCCAGGGTTCATCTGGCTCTACCTCAAAGTAAGGGCAACAACAGAGTCCGGAAGGGTTCATACAGCATACCAAACATTGATATCACGGGTGGAAGATTTTTAGTTATTTATAGGTGAGTTCCCCTGGGTCAGAGTAAGAGACTTCTGAGTACGCACAAACTTATTGTTTCTCCCACTGCCTTGGTGAAAGTAAGAATAATAAATGAGGTCTTTGCATATCTATGTTTTCTTGGCTGTTCTTTGTGAGGACATCTCTTTCTGGAAAGTCTTGGCCTGGGGAGCTTTGGAAGCTTCCTCTTGGCTGTCTCCTGTGAGTCAGGCTGGGATGAGAGCAGTTACAGCAGTCAGGTGCTGAGCAAGCTCTCCTGCCCTTGGCTGTCACTCGGAGGCTTGGGTCTCCTCAGAGGATAAGCACAGAAGGAGAGTCAGAAGTCTTCCACGGGGCACAGAAAAGTGGCAGGTACTTGTGGCTGAAAGAGTTAGCTCTGTGTAGGAGGTGATGGATGGAGTGGACTGAGAGGTTCGTAGTGGAATAAGAAGACGGGTGTTAAAACGCACGTGCCACGTGTGCACTGCAGTGTTGGGACTTGTCAGGTTGCAGGCGACAGGAGACCCAGCTGCTTCGCGGTGTGGGGATCTTACTGCGCACGTGTCTGGGCAGGCTCAGGGCGGCTGGTCCAGCGGCTCAGATGATGTCCTCGAGAACTCATCTCAAGTCTTTCTCCTCTTGGCTACTCCTGACATCGACAGGCTGATCTTTTAGTCACCATCACAGAACTGCTACACATGTGGCTTAGAGTTCATTCACAGAGAACGTGGTATGTGAAGGCATATGTGTGAAGTGATTCTGGTGTTCATCTGTGAGGTGCTTGTAATATGCATCTGTGACTATTTTCTTCAGTCCAGCAAATAACTTTGTCCATCTACAGGTACAACTGCAGGGCGTGTTAGGTGCATATTACGTTTAGTGGACACAGCCCCCTGAGACTGCCTATCTTATGGGTTAGTGAAAACAGTAGCTAAGAGAAACTAGAGAAAAAGTTGTCCCATTACACTGGGTGGCCTTTAACACTGTTTCCAGCCACTCTTACCCTAGAAACTTCTATTTGCTTTCTCTGTAATGTCCTGGGTGTGTTTTTGGCAGGCAGATTCTGGAGTCAATGTGTCAATTTCAGGAGTCAGAATGTAAGATGACAGTAGTTTCTGATCTTTAGCTTTTAAGTCAAGCAAGAACTGCTTTCCAAAATGTGTGTTAGTCCTTGGCGGACAAGTCAACTTTGAGCATCGTGTCTGGCTATGTATGTAGCCCCAGAATAGCATCCGAATTACATTGTCTCTGTCTTTTTTCCCCAACCCATGATTTCTGATGGACAGAAAATGCTCATAAAACCTTGATTCAAACCACAGAATGACTGAATAATTCACGCTTGACTACTTTTTGAAGAATTTTGAATCCAAAAATAGGACTCTAAAGGAAATGGACATTATGTTTTCTTTTTTCCTCCCCTTTTAAGCTTAAATAGGTTTACACTTGGGTAATGGGGGTCAGATTTAGGGGAAAGTTTTTTTTTTTCCGGTAAGGTATTAAGCTATACATCAGGACTTCTTTTTATCTACAACTTGGATTAAAAAAAATCCAAACCCCAATCTTAAATAAAAACAGTTACTTGGTGATATCTTCAAGTCCACCATGAAGGGGCTTGGTTATGCTTACAGGAAACAAATGTTTTGTGACTGTATCTTAGAATCCTTCACTGTTTTTGATGTCTGTTTTTTTATCTTCCAAATTAGGAATTTTTTGTCATGAATTTGGTATTGCTTTCTTTGGCCCATTCTTTGGTGTCTTTTCCTTTTGAGGATTGTTGCATGATTGGAACATTCTCACAAAGATTTCACCTGAGTTTTTCTTCTTAACCTTGACACCCATCAACAACTTTAAATACTCAGTGAGCCGTCTCTGTTCTGACTTCTGCCCTAGAATGGCAGTTTAGACTTCTGTCTTCCCTTTGTTTTTCACTGTAGTCTTCTTTTCACAAGGTGGACTGTCAGCAGTAGCTTAGAGATTTGCTATTCAAGTCATGGATGCCTCTGTTCACAGAGGCACAGGTAAAAGCTTAAGTTCAGATACTTTCTCCCTCTTTGCTTCCCCCATCTTTCTTTCCTGCCTTTAGTGTATTTTGGGGGAGAAGATGAGCTCACTAATGCCATAACCTGGAAGACAGAACCCTAAGATCATTTTGGAGGAACTTGATCCTCAAAGGCAACTTTATCATTCAAAAGTTTTCAGAATTAAACCCTAGAAGAAAATTAGGTGTGGTTTTATGATTAGGTGTGGTTTAAAAAAAAAAAGTCAAGTAAGAGGCTAGTGATCACTTGGGATGGAACTGAAGTAGACCCATACTTACTGTTGAAACTGACTTCCCTGCAAGTTTTTGGTTCCCCCTTCCTTCGGAAGTACAAATACTGCTGGTGCTTCTAGGATGAGGCAGTGTGATAGAGTAGAAAATGCACCAGATGAGGGCTATCCTGGTTCATCTTGGTTAATAAGCTGACTCTAGGACTTTGACCAAAACCTCGAATTACTCTATGCATCATGTAAAACAAGAGGTTGGTTGGATACTGATGTGGATTGTGTGATGCAATCTAAACCTACCTGCTTACTGTATGACTTGATTGCTTGTCAGCTGGCTTCTGCTATGCAGGACTCTCTCTGACCCTGAATTTCACTTGACTCTGCTCATGTCAGCCTTAGCATCTGAGATGGCTACCCTACTTCCTCCACATTGCCTTCCTTTAGCCACCCAACTCTTAACCATCCTTACAAGGCTGGTTCAAATGACTTCAGGCCTTTTCTAGCTACTCAGGTCCTTAATGAGCTGCTGCTCCTCAGAATTTTCATTGTACTTGTCCATCCCATATGGCCCAGTAGAACTGTTTATTGGAACACTTGGTGTCCGCTTCATGCAGCAGTTTGGATCTGAACGGGACTGTGTGTTCAAGGCTTGGGACTTTGGGGAAAAAAATTATTTCCTCATCATGTCCTGCACTGCACCCAGTGTAAGCTGGGCAAATACTATGTGTCCCACTGATTATTGGTTAAAGCCTAGAATTTGTGAGGAGTGTGAAAGCTCTAGTATTTCAGCTACTCATGTATTTTAGGTTGAAAGTGAAAGTGAAGTCACTCAGTCACTCAGTCGTGTCCGACTCTTTGTGACCCCATAGACTGTAGCCTACAGGCTTCTCCATCCATGGGGTTTTCCAGGCAAGAGTACTGGAGTGGGTTGCCATTTCCTTCTCCAGGGAATCTTCCCAGCCCAGGGATTGAGTCCCAGTCTCCCGCGCTGCAGGCAGACGCTTTACCCTCTGAGCCACCAGGGAAGCCGTGAACAAAAGCAGAGATGGACGTTTTAAGCCCAAACTATCTAAGATGTTATTTGTCACCATCACTGTAGGTGCCCATGAGCATTTTCTTTCCTCTGTTTTTTTGTTTTTTGTTTTTTTAAAGGATGTGTTTGCAATGAGGCCAGGAGCTTTGTCAGCCTGGTAACAGATAATGATGAGGCTGCTGTGTCCAAGAGAGGCCAGGACCCTGCCACTCACTCTTCATCTCTCCTCCTAGAAAGCTCTTGAGGTTTTTTGTACCACTTTCCCCCCACCCTGGATTACAGTACACACTTGGAAGACCACCAATCTAGCTGAGTTCCATCACTTTATAGGTGAAGTAACCAAGGTTTGGAGACTCAGAGAGGTAGTGGTTTGATGGAGACCTTACGGTGGCACTGGAAGCCGTCTCTGGCTACCCAACTCCACCCTACACCATACTTCCTGAGTAGTGGGTGCTCAGACATGCAGAGTGAGTGAATGCAAAGAATAATTACAGAAGGTTGACGGATGTTCTAATGGACCTTACAGTTGTGAATCAAAAAATGTAAGCGGTGTTGATGTTTATTGTGTAATCCTCAACCCTCGACTGTTCAGGTTAGCTGGGTAGGATGAAGGATAGCTGGAAGGGTCACTGGGTGCAAAGTTCAAATGTCTTTGACGGGCACTGAGTAGTTTGTCTTGGTTTTGACCTGCAGTTTTCTAGCTTTGTCATCTAAGCCCTCGCCCCAACGTGGGTCACGTGAAAGGGTCTGTAGGTTTTCAACAAGCCAGTTTTCGGAAAAGGTTGGCAGGGAGACTTTATGTTTTGTTACCTAAGCTGGGATTTGATCTTCAGACCCTCAGGGTGAAAGGCTAATACCTTAATTTGTGTGTTTTATAAACATCCCCAGGCGATGACCTTCTTCTTGCCTCATGTGATACTCACATTTGCAGAACTTAAAGCTAAAATTTCTGGCTTGGAACAGAGTGAGGTGGCCTGGTGCAGTTTAGAATCTGCAGGGCTCTTAGTTGTCCACAAGTGTTATTTGCATACTGTTGAACAAAAGGGTTTGGTGGGGGGCGGGGGGCAGGTTCCTAGAAAAATGCAATTTTTATTTTTAAAAAAATGATTAAAAAAAAAACCTCTCTCTAACAGGACATGTGTCCAACGTAGTAAGGTATTTTTCCCTTGTAGGTTCTCCCTTCCTAACAGCTTTCCTTCAAGGGTCATCTTTATTTTTCTGGTGTCAGTCAAATTATTTTTCAGCAGAGCATGAAAAGTGGAGATGGAGATGCTGCGTGACTCTGTGTTAGAGCCACACAGAAAGTTTTTTGTTTTATGTAAATAGAGATTGATGGAACATTTTACACAGAGTACAGGCTTTTGACAAAAAGTATTGATGGTTGCTTTCAGTAAGTGTTACTTGAGATGACAGAACATTGCATTTTAAGATGAATTACACGAGAAACTCCCTCTTTGGGAATGTCATACATTTTATTTCATCTGTTGTTTTATGAGAATGACTGAAGCCATGAATACCTTAGCCTGAACTGTTTCCTTTGCATGTTATAAGTCCTGGTTTGATGTACTCCTATTTTCAATATCAAGTTATAGAGAAAATATTTATACTGGCAAATAACATTGATAAAAATGCTTAAATGTTCAGAAGCAGAACATAACTTCTCACATGGTTTCCCCTGTGTGGTGGTGATTTGTGGGAAGCCTGGGATCCTGGTTAGAGTTAAATGTGTATTTTTTAGAAAGATCTCAGAGATTTCTGATAAATGGTTTTTTGGAGGGTATGTTTGGCGGTTTCCCTCCTCTGGCTATATTTGAATTTCAAAAATGCTTCTTTTGCATCCATCTTATACAGGCATACCTCAGATATAATGTGGGTTTGCTTTTCTACCACTGCAGTAAAGCGAGTCATGGGAAATTTCTAGTTTCCCAATGGTGCTGGAGAAGTCTCTTCAGAGTCCCTTGGACAGCAAGCAGATCAAACCAGTCAATCTTAAAGGAAATCAACCCTGAATATTCATTGGAAGGACTGATACTAAAGCTGAAGCTGCAGTGTTTTGGCCTCCTGAAGCAAAGAACCAACTCATTTGAAAAGACCCTGATGCTGGGAAAGATTGAGGGCAGGAGGAGAAGAGGGTGACAGAGGATGAGATGGTTGAATGGCATCATTGACTCAAAGGACATGAATTTAAGCAAACTCCAGAAAATAGTGAAGGACAGGGGAGCCTGTCATGCTGCAGTTCATGGGGCTGCAAAGAGTTGGACACGACTAAGAAACTGAACACCAACGAAATGCATCTAAAAGTTATGTTTACACTATACTGTAGTCTATTAAAGTGTGCAATAGCACTGTATCTTTAATAAATGTACATATTTAATTAAAATACTTTATTTTTAAACATTGCTAACTATTATCTGAGCCCTCAGTGAGCTACAGTAACATCAGTGACACTGATCACAGACAACCATAACAAGTAGAATAATAATGAAAAAGATTGAAATAGTGTAAGAATTACCAACATGTGACACAGACAGAGAGTGAGCAAATGCTGTTAGAAAAATGGATAGACTTGCTTGATGCAGGGTTACCACAAACCTACAATTTATTTAAAAAAAAATGCATGTCTGAAGTGCAGTAACATGAAGCACAATAAAATGAGGTATGGCCAGAATTGTTATTTGTTCTTTATGCAAAGGGTCAGGAAGTTCAGGTCTGTGGTGACTTTGGTTTGGGGCCTTAATTTTCTTTGCAGTATGCATTCAAGGATATTAACTTAAAGGCATCAGGGGGTTGATGAATATTAATAGATTCATCACATATTTACTGTACCGTTTATACCAGGAACTGAGGATATAGAACTTACAACCCTATGAGGGCGAGAGAGAAACAGATAATAAAATTTCAGGCTGGGATGCTATGAAGAAAATAAAGCAGAGTGTAAGTGGTTAGAGTGTCTCAGAAGTGGGTTTAGGGGTTATTTTAGAGTTAGGGAACACTGCCCTGAGAAGTGACGTTTAAGCAAAGAACTAAATGATGAGACAGCTTGAACTGTGCCAGGGTTTGGGAAGCTGGCATAGGGAACAACAAAGTGCAAAGGCCCTGGGGCCAGAGCAAGCTTGACATGCTGGAGGAACAACAGGAAGGTCAGTGCACTGCAGAGAAGGCAGTGGTGGGACTGCTCTGTGTTTGAGGGGTGGTGTGGTAGGCTGACAGGGAAGCCAAGTACAAGAGGAATGGGGTTCTGTGTGTTTGTTTCTGGGTGCAGCTGTAGGCTTCTTGCTCTGTGACCATACTTTCTTCAACTACCTAGAACCTGGCCACACAAGCTTGCCTATTTTCACCTTACTTCAATTCAGTTCAGTTGCTCGGTCGCATCTGACTCTTTGTGACCCCATGGACTGCAGCACGCCAGGCTTCCCTGTCCATCACCAACTCCTGGAGTCCACCCAAACCCATGTCCATTGAGTCGGTGATGCCATCCAACCATCTTATCCTCTGTTGTCCCCTTCTCCTCCCTCCTTCAATCTTTCCCAGCATCAAGGTCTTTCCCAATGAGTCAGTTCTTTGCATCAGATGGCCAAAGTACTGGAGTTTCAGCTATAGCATCAGTCCTTCCAAGGAATATTCAGGACTAATTTCCTTTAGGATAGACTGGTTGGATCTTCTTGCAGTCCAAGGGACTCTCAAGAGTCTTCTCCAACACCACAGTTCAAAAGCATCAATTCTTTGGCATTCAGCTTTCTTTATAGTCCAACTCTCACATCCATACATGACTACTGGAAAAACTATAGCTTTGACTAGACAAACCTTTGTTGGCAAAGTAATGTCTTTTCTTTTTAGTATGCTGTCTAGGTTGGTCATAGCTTTTCTTCCAAGGAGCAAGCATCTTTTAATTCCATGGTGATTTTGGAGCCCCCCAAAATAAAGTCTGTCTCTGTTTCCATTGTTTCCCCATCTGTTTGCCAAGAAGTGGCACCTTGCTTACTTCCATACAGATGTCTCAGTTCCCCATTGGCACTCTTGTCCCACCACCGACTGGATGTCAATATAGATAAAGTCTTAGTCACTGGGGGAATTTTAAATGTTTACTCCCCTGGAACGAATTCCTCAGTTAAATCTGCGATCACATACTTTAAGTATTACTGTCTGCAGTGCTTCCCCTGTACTATTACAATTACTTGTATATGTGACTGATTTCCAGCTGTAACCAACTCTTATTCATATTGGGCCCCTTAGGGCTTAGCGTAGTGCCTGGCATTCGGTGTACGCTCAGTGTATTTACTGGCTAAATAAGTGAGACAGTGCCGTGTATAAGATCCGATTGCCCAATACAAGTACCAGAAATTAGGGTAAATGTAGTCACTAAACATCTTACTTTTCAGAAGGAGCTTAAAACCAACATAGGGATATGACTTTAAAAAAAGAAAAAGAAAAAGAAAAACAAAAACCAACAAAAAACTAGTTTTAGAGCTGTTTTGAGGGACTTATTAAGATGAGTTTAAACAGTTGTTGGTTTAAAAAGTTGCGGGAATGAGAGCTCCATGGGGGATTAAATGGCCCAGGAGACAGCAGCATTTAAACTCTGGTGGGATAAAAATCCCAGAGGCCAGATGGGTCGTTATACCGAGTCTTTCCTGCATTTGAGCCTGTGTCCCGGGGCCGCATGAGATGCTTGGTCCTCCATAAATTTGGAGCTGGTTTGGAACCAGCTAGCTGTTTTTCTCCCTGCTGAATTAATGTGCTGTTCAGCCGAAGCTCAAATATGAAATATATTAAAAGCAAACTAAAAACAGGTCAATGTTTTCTCTCTAATGCTATGGGAATATTTGTTTTTAAATCATCTTTTAGTACTCCACAAATCTTCCCTGTGAAGTATTTTTCTTTTCTTTTTGTTTTTTTTGAGGGGGGTGGCAGAGACTATTTTTCCCAGTCTAAAATGGCCATTTCTCAAGTCCTGATTTATTCAGAAATTTAAATGGAGAAAATGGCCCCAGATCCCACACAAGTGAAACTTTATTTTTTAATCTGGGGCACAGTAGGGAGTCCTGAGAAATGCATTTTCCTTCAGGATTGTAGGAGGAATACATAGTGTTTGTTTAAAGCATCAGGTATTGAGAAATGTAATGGCAGGGTGAAAAGTTTGACCTCAGCTGCCAGATCCGATCTGCTAGGGGGTAATTGAGTTGCCATGTTTTTTCCCTCTTCAGTTTAAATCAAGTTTTGCTATAGCCCATTTAAGTGTCAAATTGGTAGCAAAACTTGACAACTTCAGGGTGCAGACTTGCTTTTGATCAGAATTTACATGCAAATCATTTTTGCCTTGAACTGTCAGCTCCTGTTTCTGATACTCTTAAGGGGGACATGTCCCTCCCCACCCCTTCTCTCCCTAAGCTGAAGGGGATGGTTGGCTAATGTTATTAATCAGCGTGTGGAAGAAAAATTATCTTGATAAATATGGTGGTTAAACTATATTTTCCCTTTTGTGTGTCAGCTGTTGCAGCTGGGCATTTAATCTCCTTTTACCTAGAAGGAAATCAAACAATTATCCAGCGCTTGATGTCAAAAAGAAACTAGTGAATGAGGGGTTGGAGGGTCACCAGTGTATTGGGGAATGGACTTAAGCCACCAAACCCTGACAAAGGGTGCTGACAGTCTGCATTTTCTTAGGCATTAAACAAAGTCTTTGGTAACTTTAAAGAATCTTTCCTTGCATGACTAAACTCATTGAGAGGGTTAGAGAGAAAGCTGCCTCAGAAGTCTTAAGCCTGAAACTTTTTTTTTCAGTTTTGCCCTAAACCCTTGGGATGCTTAAAAGCACGTGAGCGTGTATAGCTCCATCATCCAGCGAGACAAAGGAGTGTTTGCACTTTCACAGAGTTAATAATGACAGTAGCGAGTCTTTCTTGTTTCCAGCCACCCCTGTCTTAGGGTTCCCAGTCCTCCACCTTCCTGAAGAATTTAATTGTGATTTATACTCTGTCTCTAAATTCTTAGAGACAGCTCTACTCTGGAAAGCAAGAGAATAGGAGGCCCCAGTGGGGAAAAAAAATGGAGAAAAAGAACTTTCTAGAACTCACTGTAGATTAATAGAGCTGATTATGAATATTTATAATTATCCATTACAGAGCCAAAACTTTCAGTGAAGTAATATGTGAGATTTTTGTTTCCAGCCAGACTGAAATTCCTTCCCATCCCTGCACCCCCAGCAGGGTGAGAACATCAAACATGTCATCTTGCCAAGATGACAGCCAGCATCGCGTCAGATGGGAGACACATGCAAGCCTGACTTGTGAAGTCAAAGAAATTTCAAGATTGGATTCGCTTGATCTGACGTGGCCCTGTTGCAGGCCCTTTGGAAATCTCCTCGGCCAGGGCTCCTTCCCGCCCTCTGTCCGGCGCTGCCTGCCTGTGTGCTGTGAAATTTTAATTGAATTGTTAATGACACCGAGGAGTCACACAACACATGAGAAACTTCCAAGAATCAGTCAGGAGGAGCCCTTTTTCTTACTGCTACAAAACAGAAGACACTGGGAAATTGACAAGTCCAAGCGGCGAGGCCAGGGTAGTAATTGATAGCAGGCTGCCTAGAGCCAAGGTCCTTCCCTGGTAATTGCAAGCAGAGGCTGCCTCTGTGATCTCGCCAGTGGTGTTGGCCATGCCAGAGCGACCCGGCTTTGACGGATGGCTTTCCCGCGGTAATGACTTAGGCATGTTCGCTCTCTCGCATGAGGCCATGTGTCCCTCCCACCGGAGAAAATGAGCTGAACATTTTGCTTCTTCTTTAACAGGGCGCTGTTAAAATAACTCTATTCTATTATATAAGCCCTGTAGTGCCAGGGGCTAAATTTATATGGTTATAAACAAGAGATATTACTTTGGAATACCACAATACTGTGTTTTGCTGTTTCTTTAGGATTTCAAATGGTGTTTCCAAAATAATGGATTTTACTTCAAGAAAATAAAATTGGGGAGGGGAGAAGGGAGGAAGGATCCCATTTCTGAACAAAACCCTCATCCTGTTTTTAAATTCCTCTGTGTATCTTCCCTAATTCACTGCCCCAGTATTTATTTGTATCTGTGTTTCTTTTGCTGGCTGGATTTGACTCTCTGTGGGGGCATCAGAAATATTATTTACTCCAGGATTCTGAAATAAGATAGACATTTTATTTCATGGTTTTTTTTTTTTTTTAATTCTCCAAAGGTTTCTTTCTTTCTTTTTTTTTTTCCTTTCCCATTTCTGGACATTGATATATTTCAGATCTTTGATGTGGCTTTTTCTCCCTCTCTACACCTATTCTCCCTTCTCCTCTCTTCCCCTTCCTGGAATGTAATTTTGTTGATAAAATATGATCGTAAGCTGAAGTGTCTCTGATGATCTATGGCACTTCTGGATTTTCACTCCTGTCAGTGACTGAAACTTACTAATTCTGAGACAGGGATCCCTGAGTGCTTTTCCCCACTGGGGCTTGTGCTTTCTGGCATAACTTGAAGTTTGGGCTCCTCATTCCTCTCTTCAGTCAGTCTCACACCAAGAATCAACTTCAAAAGAGTGCCAGGAAAGATCCTTAAAAGACTCAACTGCAGATGCACTTAAGAATGAAAAGAAGCCGTGCGTTATGTGTTTATACTCAAGTGATGAGTTTCAATGGAGAGCCTGAGATGAAGGAGACATTGATGGGAACTTCTGGATAAAAGCAGGTAGAGGACAGATTTGATTGTGATGTTCTGCCTTATATTTAGTCTCTGACTCCCCAAATTTGCTGTCAATTTTGGTAATGCATATTTAGAATTTATATTCTTACAAAACACAGGTTTAAATGATGGTAGGCTTTCAGGCATCTCACTAAACTGTTCAGAAGAGCCCTGTTTTAGAAAAAATACTTTTGTGGGCTAGCCTGAAAACCTCACAATTAAAGAATTGGTTCTATTGGAAAACATCTTCAGGGTCCTAACTTGGATATATAAGGCTAGGAAAACAGTTTTTCTTGCCTTTCCCCTATAATTTGGGAAGGGAGAAATCCCATTTTCTGCTGTGATCCTAGTAGCGAAAAGATTGGCTCTAACCCTGCCTTTAGTAATGGGGCAAGAGTGTAAACCCCTCCCTACTGTCTGTGAGGTAGTGTTGTTCCTACAATAGGGCATGCTCATAAGTCAGGTGTGTTTTTAAGAAGGGGTGTGTTGTTGGAATTTCGTGTGATTGCTTGACTGCATTGCTACTGTTCTATTCATATGGTATTAGACTAATGCTTTATTCTTTCAGCCTGTCTTTCCTGTGTTTTCAGCATGTTTTGTTTTAGAGTGGGGGTTCTCAATGAATGACGACTTGACCCTTTTTTTCTGGGGACATTGATGGGCACATTTGGGAGGGTGGTTTCTACTGGCATCTAGCTGGGGATGCTGCTAAACATCCTGCAATGCACAGGACAGTGCCCACAATGAAGAATTGTCAGCTCCTAAATGTTAGTATTGTTCAGCAGAAGGACACATAGAAATGAGCTCTCAGTTAATGTCCATGGATTGAATCAGAAACCACAATCTGTGAATCAACCAATGTTATTGAGTACTTGGAGTTGCTAGGGGGAGCCCAGAACCGAAAGATTTGGATGTATACAACTTCCTGGATTTAGACCTACATCTGGATTCAAATGATGGTTATACTTCATGACTGTGGGCTTGATGCTTAATCTGTCAGTCTGTCTTCTTCTCTGCTTTGACAGTACTAGGCTTCCCTGGTGGGTCAAGAAGATTCCCTGGAGAAGGATCTGGTATTCTTGCCTGGGAAATCCCACAGACAGAAGAAGCTGGTGGACTACAATCCTTGGGGTCACAAAGAGTAGGGCATGACTTAGTGACAACAACAAGGTAAATGGCAGTACTATTAACACATTGTAGGACAAAGCCTGTAGACTTAGGTCTGGCTTACACTAGACTTTAAGAGTAAATGACTGGATGTATAAATTAGCCACTGCCCTCAAGTTGTTGACATAATGAATCTGGAAATAATCTTATTGCAACATTACATTTTACAAATGAGAAAACTGAGACCCAGAAAGGGAGGTTATTTACTCAAAATGATGGCTGCTAGCAAATTTCAAAGTTGGGAGTAGTACTTGGGTCTCCTGACCCCAGGTCCTAAATTATTTCCAATATTAAGTTTCCCTTTATGGTCTAGAACTTAAGTCTGGTTGGGAAGCAAGTCCATCATATTTGAAATAGAGACTCTATTTAGAGACAAAATTTCCAGTCTGAGAGCTCTGGATTCTGGAAGGACACAGAGATAAAGAAATTGGATTATTATTTACAGTGATCATAAAACTTATGTAGACTGTCATGATCCAAAATCTTTTGCGAGAAGCTGAAGAAAATGAGTAGAAGACTTACAGAGATGGTCTTGGGATTCAATTCTTTCAGTGCTGAGAAGCCTTAGTTCATGGTGGTAGTTGGAATCTTTGAAGTTTCTCTGAAGACCCCAGATACTCAAAGGAGGAAAGAGAGGACATTTGTTGAGTATTGTCCAGTATTAGACAAAATGTCCAGGGATTCCACACAACATCTTGTTTCATTGGTCTTACTGAGCTCTAGCATCATAGATGTTCTCTACTTCCAAGATAATGGATGAGAACTGTCGGTGATAGAGCCACAGGGTGACGTGCTGTGCTGCCTTCCAAGGTCACAGTTCTGAATGATGTTGAATGGTAGGATTAAAATATCCATGAATTCCTCTTAAGTTAAAAAAGTGAGTTATGACAACTGTAGATATCAATTGTACTTTAAGACATGTGTAAGCATTGATAAAGGAAAGGAAAACTAATAATACATCAAGATATTAACTAGTTATTTCTAGTGTTGGGATCGAGGATGATTTTACTTTTCCTTTTTCATCTGTACTTTTATAAGTCTGTTTTACAAGGAATAGTGGTAGAATTGATGTGATCAGCGAGTGTGTAAAAGTTGATTGTGCCTGGAATCTATGAACAAAGCAAAAGAAGATCAAGGTGAAGGCTCTTCTGTTGAGGAAGCTTTATTCTAGTTCTGGAGAGAAATCCTACACATATGGGAAGTTTATTAGTAATAATGACATTTACTGATAGCTTTTAATTATTGTGCTATATGTGACTGATTATGATAGAGAATCTCTAAATTTTTAAAAATGGATCACCATCATCCATGTAACTTCTATATATTATTTCACTGAATCTCCCCAAGAGTCGTATAGGATCCTTACTAGTATTCTCATTTTACAGATGGAAAAACAAGTTTAGAGAATTTGGGGAGTGGTGGAGCAAGGATTGACTCCAAGGTGTATGTCTTTAACCACCAGCTAATATTACCTCCCAGGAAACCCTGCTTAGCCAGTAAAACCGAAGTATCGTTGCCAGTGAGGATCTGTAAGAGGTATCAGTTAAAGAGGAACAGATCATTTTAGCCTGGGTAAGCGAAGGGAGAAGGACCGGGAGTCTCCTAGTCTTGGCCTGATGGCAAATAAAAGGTTCCTAACCCACTTTCATCAAGATTCAGTTGACTTATCAGTAATGAGGTTTTAGGATGATTCTGTTCAGCATGACCGAGTGCCTCTGGACCAAAACACATGAACCGCTTGCAGGATTATGTTAGGAGCACACGAGGAGGATGAGACCAGGCTCAGGTTTGAGAAGTGTGTTGAGAAGCTGCCTCTTTCTGCTCACCTCTAATTAATTAAAAGCCCTTTCGAAGATGTCAGCACTGATTGGGTAATGTGGCTGTAATTGACAGTACCGCTCCCTGGTCTAGTGGAATCACCTTTCAGTTTACAGCCTGCGCTGGGTCTGTGGTGCCCACACCATGGTCAGAACCACATTGGCCACAGTAAGTGCTGCGGAATGTGTGTGTTTCATCTTTATCAGGAATGTCACGTGGGGTTTCCTGATTGCACCGGCAGCTCACTGCCCCATCTGAGCTTCCAGACAAAATACCAGGGCTCAAGCCACATGTGTTTATGGTATATAATAAATCTCTATTTGTCATAATGGTTTAAATTTAAAAGAAAAAGAAAGGTGAGCTGTTATGTGAAAAAAAAATTGACTGTTGTAAATTAACTTTCTTGGAGTTTCAGGTCAGGCCCAATTTATTAAAGGGGATAAAAGAGATAGAAACCTGGTCTGCAATCACAGTTGCGATTTACCCACACCTTGAGTGGGTCCTCCTTTGGACCTTTTCTTGAACTGCAGCTGGCTTGGTTTTTGTAGGACCTGCTGGGAGCTGAGGTTGTAATGAAAAACAGTTATTCTCTCAAATTACTCCTGAGAAGAGGCCTCATTTTATCAAGTGCCCTCCTTAATTTGATTGTAAGACTTTTCATATTTATTTTTTCTGCATTAACCATGCTGTATCTTTGTGGCAAGTATAAACACCATGGTGAAAGACTACATTTTAAAGTGGAAAAAAAATCACTTAGATGACAAATGTTTCTCTAGAGGTGGCCTGTTGGGAGCTGTTGACAGATAATTAAGAAGGTTATTTTGTGTTTGGTTGCAACATTGTGAACTTTTCTAAAGACTCTTCTTCAGAGCAGGATAGTATTAAGGTTTTTGCAGATTAACTTTTAGTGGGGCTTCCCAGGTGGAGCTAGTGATAAAGAACCTGCCTGCCAATGCAGGAGACATAAGAGATATGGGTTTGATCCCTGGGTTGGGAAGATCCCATGGAGGAGGGCATGGCAGTCCACTCCATTATTCTTGCCTGGAGAATCCCACTGACAGAGGATCCTGGTGGGTTGCAGCCCATAGGGTCACAAAGAGTTGGACACCACTGAAGCAACTTTGTACACACAACCTTGATGAAAAGAGTATTCAGTATTGACATCCTCTGGCAGGAACCAGCAAGGCTCTGGGAGTTTTAGCTAGCGTTTTCCTTCTTTGCAGGAAGGCTCTCTTTGCACCCTGGCCTTGTCTGAGAAACAGCTCCTAGTACCTTCCCCATTGAAGACTGAGGAATTCTTATTTTGATACCCTGGAGCAGACCCAGGAGTCCAGGGCCCAGCCTAGGTGTTCTTTCCTGCCAATTAGATTCCTTCTGACCTGGACAGCCCACAATATTTTAAACAATGAAGGACAGTTTTTGTTCTCAGCAAAGGCTCCCCACATGGTCTTCTGCTTCCCAGAACTCCTTGAATGCTTCGTGTTCTTAAGGAGGACAACTTAAAATCAGATTCTGGGTGGTCCATTACAGACATGAAAATGAATTTTTGTGTGCCTTCATGTTATTGAAATCTGTAAGGTCTCTTATCTCTTTGATCATTGTGGTACAGAAGAGATCTAAGTGTGCATTGGAGACATTTATTCTTTGATGTGCAGGCCTATTTGTGATGAAGCTTCAATGAAGTTTTGTGTGAGAAAGTAGGATGAGATAATTTCTAAAAAAGTTTTTTCCAGAAAAGTAAATCAAGGCCTCTGCTGATCTTAATAAACACATTAAGAGTTTATTATTATAATCACTCTATTTTTTAGAATATTTTATACGATTGTCTATCTCGGGTAACAATATTTGTTCATTTTTTATTTTAAAGGTTAGAATAATGAGATAGAATTTACGTACAAAGAATTCCATTTGTAAGGAAACATGATTTCTGAAAAATGTATGCAGTTTTGTAATCAGCATCATGATCAAGATAGGACATTTCCATCACCCCGAAGATTCCCTTGTGCCCCCTTATCCTCTCCCTATATGTCTTTCCCTATCCCTCACTGCTGACCTTGCACTGATTTAGTTTTTGTTTCTGTAATTTTGCCTTTTCCCAGAATGTTATAAAAATAGAATCATATAGTATGTAGCCTTTGGTGCCTGGCTTCTTTCACTTAGCATGATGCTTTTGAGATTGACCCATGTTGTTGCATGTATGTTCATCCCTTTATATTGCCAAATAGTATTCTGTTGTGTGGATGTGCTGTGATATGCTGACAAGCTCACTATTTGATGGACATTTGGATTATTTAAGGTTTTGTGTTATTATTCATAAAGCAGTTATAAACATTTGCTCAGAAAAGTCTTATCTTGGTGAATGTTACGTGCACTTTTGAAAAGAATGTGGACCCTGCTATCTTTGGTTGGAGTTTTTTTGTAAATGTCAAGTTGATCCATAGTGTTGTTCAGGTCTTTTATATCTTTAACAATTTTTTTGGTTTGCTTTTTAATGTTAATTAGATGAGTATGAGATCTCTATATATGATTGTGGATTTTTTTTGTTTCTTATTTCATTTTGGTCACATTTTCTTTATGTATTTTGGAACTCTGTTACTTGAATACATATTGTTATATCTTATTGACTAATTGACTCTTATGTGGTGAAAAATATTCCTTGTTTTGAGGCCCACTTTGTATTATTTTATTATAAAGATCTCAAATTTTGTGTGGTATATCTATTTATACATATATTTACATATATATATACACACACAGTTACATATATATATATACACACTTACTCTTACTGTATCTCTGAATTTACATTTATAGTGAATTATTTTCATATCCAGTCTCAAGATTCCTGCATTTTACTTGAAGTGTTTAGGGCATTTACATTTAATAAAATTATCACTATACTTGATTTTAAATCTCACATTTTTCACATTGCTTTCTATTTGCCCCATCGGTACTCTGTTCTTGTTTCCCTCTTTTCCTTCCTACCTTTACTTTATAAATATTTGCAATTCTATCTTATCTCCATAATTGGCTTAAAAATCTTTCTCTTTAAAAAATATCTCCATAATTGGCTTAAAAATCTTTCTCTTTAACAAATATTTTTTTGTTAGCTCTACCATGTATACTGTATATCTTATTGCAGTTTGTTCTCAGATAATATGCCACTTTTTATATAGTTTAAGGACCTCATTATGGTATACTTCAGTTTCCTCCTGCCCATCCTCTGTTTTATTGTTGACTTACATGTTACTGCTGCATATGTTTACACCCCAGAGATTTTTTTTTTTTAGACAGTAGTTATCTTTTTTTAAAGCCAGGAAAAATATTTTTAATTTGGTTCTTTAAGAGAAAAATTTAATCTTTTATTTTTTTCTATTTGCATTTGCAAACTAAATATATTTTTCAGAGCCAGTATCTTTTAAAGAAATAAAAAGAAGAAAAAAATCATTCATATTTTCCATGTTTTTAGCATTTATGGAGGTCTTATTACTTTATGTATCCAGATTTCCTTCTGGTACTGGACTCTTGCCTAAAGAACTTTTTTCTAATGTCTTTTAGTACAGGTATTCTGGCAGTGAGTGGTTTCTTTGTTTTTGTTTGTATGACGAATTCTTTATCCCACCTTCATTTTTAGAAGATAATTTAAATGTTAATGGATTCCTTATAGAATTTCTTTTTAGTACTTTCAGAACTTTGCTTTCAGTACTTGAATGATGCTGTTCCTTTTTTTTTTTGTCCTTGTATTTATTCTGTTGAGAAGTCTGTTTTTCTCAGCTTTGTTTTTCTGTATTTGTTTCTTTTTCTCTCTGGTTTCTTTCAAGAGTTTTGCTTTCTCTTTTGTTTTTAGCAGTTTTACTGTGATGTGCCTGTGTCCTTACCCCCCACTTGAGGATTTCTGAGGTTCTTTAAATTGTGGTTGATGTTTTTCATCAGTTTTGGAAAATTCTTGACTGTTATCTCTTTAATTTTTTTTTCCTACTATTTTTCCTGTCTTACCTGTTTTTGGAATTCCAAATATGTGTTACACTTTTTGGTATCATTCCATAGCTCTTGAATGCTCTGCTTTGTTTTTTTTTTCACCCTTTTCTTCACTATTAATTTGGATAATTTTTTATTCACTTACATTCAAGTGCAAAAATCCTTTTCTTTGCTGTGTCATCTGCCAATAAAGCCTGTTGAAGGAATTCTTCCTCTTTACTACCATGCTTTTATTTTTAGCATATTTATTAGATTCATTTTTATAGTTTCTGTTTTTTCCCCTCTGGAAATCACCCATCTGTTCATCCATTATGTTCACCTTTTCCTCTAGGTTAAATAAAATAACCAGTAATAGTTATTTTATGTCCCTACCTGTTAATCCCAACATCTGCATCACTGCTGGTTCTGGTCACGTTGACTGTTTTATCTTTTGATGAAGAATCTCTTTTCCTTGCTTTTGTGTATTATATAATTTTCGATTACACTTTGGATGGCATGTGTAAAACAGTTGCAGAAATTGAGATAAATAGTACCTAGAAATGGAGACACTTCTGTTGGAATATTAACATGGGTAGTTGAGTCAATAGTCAGTAATTGAGCTGGGTCTGAGTTATTTTGTAAGATGTACTGGATTGGTGGCTTGCTACTGTCTTGGTTTAGTGGGGAATTGCAGAAATAAAGGGTTTTCTTTATGTTCCCATTCCATCCTTAGCTCTTGGCAGGTCTCAAATGCCTAACCCATGTCCATGCCTTTTCACCTCCTTGAGGGTTGACTGCTATTGTTGGTTACTCAGTGGTGAGGCTTGTGGTGGTAGGAGGGTTTCTCTCTCCTCTGGCTCTGTCAGTCTTAGGCAGGTTCTGAGTGTGTAAGTCCTAGGCATAAATTTTTCTGTCTTATGTTATTGGATACTCTTGAGTAGGACAGCATTTACTGTCCCTTTTCCAGTATTATTGGCCTCTGCTTTCTATCTATGCAAGTTTCTCTGCCTGAACAGGTTTTCTGCCCCTTTCCTCAAGGAGCAGATATCTTTTGCTTCTAGCTTTTGTTTAGTTGCAGTGTACTTTTATCTGGGACTATTACTCCTTAGTGGCTTATGGCTGGTGTTTTCTTTCATTCTTTTTTTTTTTTTTTTTTTAATGAGTGAAGGTTTTGAAAGTAGGCAAGATTTCATGCCTGTGTATAATTTTGGGGCTTCTCTCTGTTTCTCTTGCTTTGCCTCAGTCTGTCTTGTGAGTACCATGGGAGAAGAAAGCTGGTAAGTACAGACTCTACTTGTATCTAGGACTCTCAGAAATTCTAAACTCCTGTGGCTTGCCCACATTTAGCATTTACATATTTGTTAAAATTTCAGTTGTTTTCTTCTTAATTACTTTTATGATGGCTGCCCTTCAGCCTGTCCTCTGCCAAAGGTGAAATAGTTTGTATGTCTCATCTCCCTACATAGAAGGACAAGTCAGATTTTGGAATTCAGTTCACTTGTCTGCCTTGCAACATCAGCTGAATGTCTCCCATCAGCTAGTGGAGAGGAAATTTCTGCCTGATGAGGGCTGATCTAATGGTCCCTTACAGTCAGTCTTGAGGGACTAGGATTTCAGAATCTATGTATATCTGATACAGGGCACAGTTGCTGATCCTGATGAGAAGCATTTGGTGGATCTCCTGCTGTTTGCTCGCTATTGCCTTGCAAGAAAGTGGTAAAGAAAACTAGAGATCTAATATTCCTACATAATTTACGAGGGAGGAAGAAGCAGACAATGCTTAGAGGGGGGTTGGCACTTGAAGGAGGGGTAAGGAGTAGGGTAAATTTCTCATTTTTTACAAGTTTTATCTTGAGGGCAGTCTGTAGTCTTTGCCATGTAGAAAGGAAAAATTAATAGAAAGCACGCTGTTTTTGGCTTGAATAATGAGACATCTAGGTTTAGGGTAACCTTAGCTGCTTAAAAGAGGGAAATCCCTGTAAGGAGTGAGCAAGTGAGTGGAGGTCCAGGTTCTATGTATAAAATCTGCCCAAATCTGTAATTGTACCCTGAACCACATAAGTAGATTTCACACTAGTAAGAATAAAACAGTTGAACTGAAATTTGAACTGTTGCCTACCACAGGGGAGACAGTGTTTTGTAGTTTGCTTTCAGTCAGTATATTGGCTTGCTTAAAAAACGATCTTCAGAGAAACTTAACAGAATCAAGAATTTCTACAGCGTATCATTCAAGACATTCAAGATCAATCTAAAATTACTCACTATATTATGAAAAGCAGTCAGTAGAGACCAACCCCAAGATGACCCAGATGATGGAATAACAAATATTGTAAAGTTCCTATTACAGATATGCAGAAAGATATAAAGGGAAATATGATCACAAGGTTGAAAAGGGTAGGAAATTTTAGAGAATTAGTATTATATGATTCTATTGTTCTATTAATAGTAACACAAACTAGCACTGGAAATTGTAACAAACAAAAAATTCATTGGATGAGCTTAATGATATAATGAAGGTTGCAGAGGGAGAGTCAGAAATTTTAGAAGGATCAATGGAAAAACAGAGAAAAGAAAAAAACAAAACAAAACTACAGGGACCTGTTGGGCAGGATCACAAGCTGTACTTTACATTCTAATATTAGTTTTAACATAATAGAGTTCCAAAAGAAGAAATGAGAAGGTGAGGCAAAACACTGAGGAACTAATGGCTGAAAATATCTCAAATTTGATGAATAGCATGAATTTATAGATGCAAGATGCTCAGTGAGCACCAAGCAGGATTAGTTTGAAGCAATCTACACTTAGGTATGACTCAGTTACATGTCCAAAAGAAAACTTAAACAGCTAGAAGAGAAAGATGCAGATTTCTTAAAGGAGTGACTGAGATAAACTAAATTACTGTAGTGCTTACCAGAGACAAAGGACACTGGAAGAATTGTAAGAAAATGTCTTTAAAGGGCTTAAAAAAAGAGGAAAAAAAGAAAACTGTAAATCTAGAATTCTCAATCCAGCAAAAATATCCTTGAAGAATGAAGATGAAGTAAAGACATTTTCATATAGAAAAAAATTACTAGTGCTTCTGCATACCAATAAAAGATAAAGGAGGTTCTATTGATATAAGCTGAAGAATGGAAATTCACCTTGAGGAAGCAAGAAGAATTTGGATGTGATAAGCATGTGGGTAAAGAAACAAAGTTTTTTCCTTTTAATTTCTTTAAAACACATGTGAGTGTTTAACCACCAAACTCTAAGGTATTTTGGAGCATATAGTTTATGCAGAAGTAGTATATACTGTAACATAAAGTCTGGAGGTGAGATAATAGACTCATTGTGGTTGCATGATTTGTTCATTTTACATGAAGTGGTACAACATTAGCTCTAAGCAGACTGTGAAAAATGAAGAATGTATATGATAATCTTAGAGCAATTCATAAAAAATAATGCAAGATGTAGCACAAAAAAAACAGTTGATAAATTAAAATGATATTCTTAAAAACTGTAAAAGAAGGCAGGAAAGGAGGAACAAAGGGAAAAAAATACAAGCTACAAAGAGAACACAGAGGTAATGTGGTAGACTTAAACCATAGCAATAACTATATTAAATGTTAGTGGACCAAATACCCAGTTAAAATGGGATGAGTAAAGCCTGGCTTTTTAGTCCTCAGGGATGTTTAAAGGGTCATGGAAATGTTTTGGGGGTTTCAGGAGACAGTGTGGCTATGGAAACTCATGTTCTAGCCCTGCAAGATTGACACTGATGAGTAAAAGGAAATGAACCGACAAAAGGAGATGAACTATTTAGAGCAAGCATGAGGTATGGGTTCTGGTTTGTCCAGCTCTTCTGGCCCTGATTCAACATTACACAGTTTCAGTTAGGGTGATAACTGGCTATAATTCAATGTTGAATACCAGCTGGAACTGGGATTGAAGTATAGGGCAAGATGCCTATGTGTCTTCTCCTGATTTGCCTAGCTGCATCCTGTCCACTTTTAAGCACGTTGTTCCTGTTTTCACTAGGCCCTGCCCCCTCCTGCACCTGCCTTACAGCCATATAATGTATGGATCTCTGTGTTGATTTGTTAAGTTCTTCCACCTGGGCCCCCAAGAGGTTTGGAGAACAAAGTGTTTTGATGTGTCCTTTCAGACTAATGTGCAGGAGGCCTAGTGTGAGTGACTTATTAAGTGGTATCTGAATCCTCCAAGACACCATTGGCATAGAGGATACAGCCAGCACAATGACATGTTTTTTAGTTCTCTGATGAAGGAATGGGTATGCAGTGTTCTGCTTCACTAGGCAAACAACAATCACACCCCATACCCCTCCTCCAGAAAGGGACTAGGAAATATATTTACCAACTTGGAAAGAAAAAAGTGAATTAGATGACAGACCACAGTATGATTTCTTGTTATTTTTCTCCTTGTCTGATTGGCCTACTATCCAATAAAAACTTTTAAAAACACCTCCCTGAAATTTAGGCTATGTAAAGCAGTTTGGGACTCAAGTGTAACCAAGATGGTTTTCGGCACAGTGAATTCTGTTTCATTTGAGGGAGGAATATTGTTTTTAGGCACCTTGATAATGGAAGAAAAACCCTCTGTGTTTCAATAAGACTTTGCTCTGGACCTGAAACTAATTCTCAAGGTGTTCATTGACTTGAATACTATTGAAGGGCATCTTGGATAACACTGTTATCAACCATATGACTTCTGCTTTAGGTACTTTTTCAAGTGAGGTGGAGGATAACTTTAAAATAGACATCCATGGCTTTAGGAAAGTCACTTAAGAAGATGGTGGAGGAATTTCTCCCCTACAAATTCATCGAAAGAACATTTGAATGCTGAGCAAACTGCACAAAACAACTTCTGATTGCTAGCAGAGGACATCAGGCGCCCAGAAAGGCAGCCCATTGTCTTCAAGAGGAGGTAGGACAAAATATAAAAGATAAAAAGAGAGACAAAAGAGCTAGGTACGGAGACCCGTCCCAGGAAGGGAGTCGTAATAGAGGAAGTTTCCAAATACCAGGAAACCCTCTCACTGGCCTGTCTAGGGGAAGTTTTTGAATTTCGGAGGGCAACCTAACTGGGAGGAAAGTCACTTAACTTCTCTGGATCTTATGAATAAAGTGAGTATAATTAGACACTTATGGAGAGTTTGGTGTCAAGAAGTCCATGGTGTGGGGTGAAGCTTGGGCTTTTGCATTTTCAAGGAGCATCATAGGTGGTCCTTTTGCTGATCTCTAATAAGGGTCTCTCCAGATGGTAGCATTCTGTGATCTCATGACTTAACATAAATGTTATAAAGAGATATTTTTTTGTATATAAACTCCTCTTTTTAAAGTGGTCCATTTAGGATGATGAGGTATTTTTATCTTAATAACCATTAGGCTCCATCCCATGGCAACCTCTCTCTTGACAATTCATTTGATTATTTTGGTTGATCCATCCCAAGGAATGAAAATGGTTCACAAAGATTTCCTAGTCAACTCTGGAAGGAAGAGCTCTGACACCTCCTGGGTAGGGAGTTTATCTGTGCAGTTCTGACTTGTCTTAGGACTGTCATGTGATCTTGGCAGGTTGGACATTCTCTGGGTTTGGAGGGGAGGATTTTATTTCTTAGGGTGTATCAGGATGATACGAAACTTCCTTCAAGAATAGAGTTATTATTTAAAAGCAGAAAGACAGTTGTCGGAGGACAGGGGCTGAATGCAGAATTCATTCACTAGGGAATTACTGGTGATCTTGGCAGCAGTTTGCTGAGACTGCTTACCTGAAATTGTTGTTTTCTGCCTTTTAACTGAGTGCCAGTTTGACTGCTTCTGTGAGAGTGTGTTGGTTAATCCTTTACTTCACTTGTTCTTCTTTGCATAGCCAAGGGAGCATTTCCAAAGATAAAAATCTGTCAACAGAGGCTAAGTCCTAATCAAACAGGTGTGGTTGAGTTGGGGAGAGATAATTGCATTGTAGGAGCAGCCTCTAGTCAGAAAGTATCTTGGAAGGAGAATGAGACAGTTGGGTGTTGAATGAACCAATGAACATGATCATGAAGGGGTACATTAATTTTTTGCTGACCAGCTCGATTGTCACACTTGACACTTTCTGCTTAGCTTTAAGCTTTAACTCACTCAGGTCAAATGTAATTAAAGGACAGAGGAACTAAAAAATAATATATGAAATCCCCTTCATACACTTATCAAAGTTCTTAGGGTGAGTTCCTAGTCCTGAGGACTTAAAAAAAATTATAATATGGGCTTCCCTGGTGGCTCAGTGGTAAAGAATCTGCCTGCCAATGTAGGAGACCCAGGTGTGATCCCTGGGTTGGGAAGATCCCCTGGAAAAACCAACTCTGGTATTCTTACCTGGGAAATCCCATGGATAGAGGAACCTGGTGGGCTTCAGTCCATGGGGTTGCAAAGAGTCAGACATGACTTAGCAGCTAAGCATGCAAGCATTGCTTAAATATAAACATGGTACCATAAAACTCCTAGAGGAGAATATAGGCAAAACATTCTGTGACTTGAATCATATCAGTGTTTCTTAGGTCAGCCTCCCGAAGCAATAGAAATAAAAGCAAAAATAAACAAATGGAACCTGATCAAATGCATAAGCTTTTGCACAGCAAAGGAAACCACAGGCAAAATGAAAAAAACCTACGGACTGGAAGAAAATATTTGCAAATGATGTGGCCAACAAGGGCTGAATTTCCAAAATATATAAATAGCTCATATAGCCCAACAACAATAACAAAAATAAACAACCCAATCTGAAAAAAAGGCAGAAGACCTAGACATTTCTCCAAAGAAGCCATACAGATGGCCAATAAGCACATAAAAAGATGCTCAATATTACTAATCACTGGAGAAATGCAAATCAAAACTATACTAAGGTATCACCTCACACTGGTCAGAATGGCCATCCTCAAAAAGTCTACAAATAACAAACGCTAGAGAGATTGTGGAGAAGAGGGAACACTCCTACAGACTGTGGAGAAGAGGGAATAGATACTCCTACACAAGTGGTGGAATCTAAACTGGTGCAGTCACTGTGGAAAACAGTGTGGAGATTCCTTAAAAGATAGGATTATGATATGATCCTGCAGTCCCACTCATGGGCATGTATCTGGAGAAAACTCTAATTTGAAAAGATATATGTGGCCCAGTGTTCATAGCACAGTCCTATTTATAATAGCCAAGATATGGAGTCAACTAAATGTCCATTGACAGATGAATGGGTAAAGAATATATATATACACACACACATATATATAATACAATGGAATACTACTGAACCATGAAAAAGAGTGAAATAATGCCATTTGCAGCCGCGTGGATGGACCTAGAGATTATCACACTAAACTAGAATAAGTCAGAAAGAGAAAGAAAAATATATTAATATTACTTAAATGTGGAATCTAAAAAATGATAAAATGAACTTACTTACAAACCAGAAACAGACTCATGGGCATAAAATACAAACGTATGGTTAGCAAAGGGGAAAGGGGGATTAGCAGACACAAACTACCATATATAAAACAGATGAACAACAAGGTCCTACTGTATAGACCAGGGAGTTATATCCTGTAATAAACCACAATGAACAGAATACAAAAAGGAGAATATGTATGTAACTGAATCACTTTGCTGCACACCAGAAAGCTAGCACGACATTGTAAATCGACTATACTTCAATCAAAACAAACCCAGCACTACCGATTTTTCCTCTGATTCTTAATTCCTTTAGCACTCATGCTGTATCCCATCACTCAGTCCTCCAACTGCACTGAACTTCCTGAAAGTCCTCTCCACTCACTGCCTCAAATGCCCATCTCCCATTCACCCTTCACTGTTGTCTTCTAAGTGTTGTCCATGGACCAGCAGCCCTGGCATCCCTTGAGAGCTTGTCAGAAACTCTGAATTGTAAGCCTCACTCAAGACCCATTTCAGAATTCTCATTTTAATTAGATCCCTAAGTGATTTGTGGTACTTTTAAAGTCTAAGAAGGACTGCTAAAGCTACAGCCCTTTTTTATAGGCCTTCTAAGCACAGAGTCTGATGGTCACTTCTCACTCTATTATTTGACGTGATTTTTTTTCCTTCTTTTTGAGAATGATGACTATCAAGTTTTCATTAGAGGGCCAGAGTGTCATGGTTGAAATACCATGGTGTAAGGCACTGAATGACAATTCCTACCTGATGGAGAGTTTGTTTGGTTTCCCAAATGTTTTTTTCTTTTTTTAAAATTATAATTTATTTACAATGTTTCAGACATGATTTTCAGTGATTTGCAATGTATAGACATGATTTTCTTCTTTAAGCTTCTCTCTTTGATTTCTCTAACATAACTCTGTCTAGATCTTCTTGGCACTTAATTGGCCATTCTTTCCCTGGATCATTTTCTGGCCCATTTTCCTCTTGTGAAAACACAGATATTTTCCCTACTGCTCTGCACATAGGATCATCAGTACCATCTCTCTAAATTCCATAAACCTGTTTGCAGGTCAGGAAGCAACAGTTAGAATTGGACATGGAACAACAGACTGGTTCCAAATAGGAAAAGGAGTACATCAAGGCTGTATATTGTCACCCTGCTTATATAACATATGCAGAGTACATCATGAGAAATGCTGGGCTGGAAGAAGCACAAGCTGGAATCAAGTTTGCCAGGAGAAATATCAATAACCTCAGATATGCAGAGGACACCACCCTTGTGACAGAAAGTGAAGAAGAACTAAAAAGCCTCTTGGTGAAAGTGAAAGAGGAGAGTGAAAAAGTTGGCTTAAAGCTCAACATTCAGAAAACTGAGATCATGGCATCCGGTCCCATCACTTCATGGCAAATAGATGGGGAAATGGTGGAAACAGTGGCTGACTTTATTTTTTTGGGCTCCAAAATCACTGCAGATGGTGATTGCAGTCATGAAATTAAAAGATGCTTACTCCTTGGAAGGAAAGTTATGACCAACCTAGACAGTATGTTAAAAAGCAGAGACATTACTTTGCCAACAAAGGTCCGTCTAGTCAAGGCTATGGTTTTTCCAGTGGTCATGAATGCATGTGAGAGTTGGACTATAAAGAAAGTTGAGCCCCAAAGAATTGATGCTTTTCAACTGTGGTGCTGGAGAAGACTCTTGAGAGTCCCTTGGACTGCAAGGAGATCCAACCATTCCATCCTAAAGGAGATCAGTCCTGGGTGTTCATTGGAGGGACTGATGTTGAAGCTGAAACGCCAATACTTTGGCCACCTGATGTGAAGAGCTGACTCATTGGAAAAGACCCTGATGCTGGGAAAGATTGAGGGCAGGAGGAGAAGGGGAAGACAGAGGATGAGATGGTTGGATGGCATCACCGACTCAATGGACATGGGTTTGGGTGGACTCCAGGAGTTGGTTATGGACAGGGAAGCCTGACGTGCTGCGGTTCACGGGGTTGCAAAGAGTCAGACATGACTGAACAACTGAACTGAACTGTGTTATTTGTTTTTCTCTTTCTGACTTAGTTCACTGTGTATAATAGTCTCTAGGTTCATCCAACTAAGTAGAACTGACAAATGCATTCCTTTTTATGGCTGAATAATATTCCATTGTATATATGTATCACAACTTCTTTATCCATTTATGTGTTGGTGGACTTCTAGGTTACTTCCATGTTGTAGCTGTTGTAAATAGTGCTGCCAGTGAGGGGACAGAGAGGGTGGGACTAATTTGAGAGAGTAGCGTTGAAACATATACATTACCATGTGTAAAATGGATGGCGAATGGTAGGTGGGAATTTGCTGTGTGTTGCAAGGAGCTCAAACCTGGCGCTCTCTGACAACCTAGAGAGGTGGAATGGGGTGGGAAGTGGGAAGGAGGTTCAAGAGGGAGGGGACATGTCTGTGCCTATGGCTGATTCGTGTTGACATATGGCAGAAACCAACACAATATTACAAAGCAGTTATCCTCCAATTAAAAATAAGTTAATTAAGAAAACACAGATATTTTCAATTTATCTCCAGCCCCACTTTGTCTTTCTCCTATGGTATAAATCCTCTGTTCTAGTTGACTTCTGCATAGCACTTCATTGGATGTTCCTTTGGAACCTCGAGATTACTCTGTCCTAACTAACTTATTTTTTCCTGTACTCCAAAAGGCGGTTTCTCCTTTGGCCTCCTTACTTTGCTTAGTGACATCCCTGGGGGACTGTAGCACCATCGTTGACTGCTGCTTCCCTTCCTTCCTTGTCTGATTGGTCACTTGATTGTGTCTCCATCACTGTCATGTGTTCTGATGCTCTCCTTTACTGCTTCATCTAATTATTTAAGTCTCTTTCCTGAACCATTATAAGGGTCTCATCATTATATCTCTAGCCACTGCCTATGCCTTCCTCCCTTGCCCTCTACTGTTGGCTTATTCTTTCTACATATTATAATCATGCTTTTCCTCTGCATCAAACCACTCATTATCTCTGTACTGCTTTCAGAATGAAGTGTGATTTCTTTAGTGCAGACTTCAGGGTCCTCTGTGCTCAGATCCCAGTTACTTCTTTACTGTTCTCTCCAAGTGCCCTGTGCTTGGCCAAACTGAAGTACTCTTTACTCTCTTTGGCATTCCCCTACTAACTAAGGATGACTTTTGAAGTATGGAATGAAATTCTAATACAGATTATTACAAGAATGGATAGTGAACCAGCAATTGTTTATAAATAAGTCTGGGTTTATGCTCACAGATCAGGTCATATGATTTCCTTTTTTCTTTTCTGACTTTATGTCAATCATCATATATTTGAAGATGAGGAAGGCATTTAATACTGGATTTGTGCCAAACCACTGTACCAAAAGGGGACACCCAAATAGAGCTCTGTTGGTTTGGAGGAATGTTTCTTGTTTCCCACAGAGCTTGACTTTGTACCTGATTCTTGAGAAAAAATATTCAGGTAAAGTGAGTTAGGTAAAGATACAGAAAGCACATGTACCGTAAATAGGAGACAGATCTAGGAAAGAGAGTTAAATCAGATAATATAATCAAAATATTAGGGGTTCATACCAGTTAGAATATGGGCAGATCAGAAGAGGTGAAATTTAAGATTCTATTTGCTTTTGGGTCTCCAAGTCAGCTGTTAGAGTGAAGTATCAGAGTAGAGGTGATGTGGGGGGAAAATTAAGTTTTGTTTGGCATCTTCAAATATCTGAATGTGAGTGTTTAAGGAGCTCTTGAGATTATCTATTCAATGGCAGAAGCATATTATCTTGAAAAAGAAGGAAAACCACACCTAGAATATTGTGTTCAGTTGTGGGCCCTAAACTTTAAGTTGGAAGTAGACAAACGGAAGTCTTTTTAGGGGAGTCACAGGCAAAGTTTTTGCACCAGGGTGTGCTTGAGTGTGAAAAGCTCCCTGGGTTGTCTTTGAGGTCCCTTTTCAAGCCCAGCTAGACTCAGTTGCAGTCTCTGTGGTGGAGGGTAATTGCTGTCTTGTAGTTTCTCTGAAGGCATTTAGTTCAATGCTTTGCTTGTAAAAGTGAAAGCAGTGAAAGTGTTAGTTGCTTAGTCATGTCCGACTCTTTGTGACCCCATGGACTGTAGCCCACCAGGCTCTTCTGTCCATGGAATTCTCCAGGCAAGAATACTGTAGTGGGTTGCCATTCCCTTCTCCAGGGGATCTTCCCAACCCAGTGATCGAACCTGGGTCTTCTGCAATGCGGGCAGATTCTCTATGATCTGAGCCACCAGGGATGGTAGCATTTGTTAATAAATACTGGTGAGTAAATGTTACTAGTGTGATGTAAATTTTGCCTCTAGATCCAGAACATAATTTCCTTGAGGGCACATACCACATGTTATGTTTTGTATCACCCTCAGCATCTTGAACGAGATTAGATTTTTCAGCAGCTACTTGGTAAATACAGCCCAAGTTCACAAAGTTAAATATTGGGAGAAATCCCATTAAACACCTCATACTTAATCCCCCATCTCCCCCTTTCCTTTTATATAAAAACAAGAGGACAGTGTAGTCAGGGGAAGGAATACTGACCAGGTCAGAAACCCTGGTTTACAGGGCTGCCTCTTCCACTGATGAGCTCACTTCAGGCTCATGTACAGTCTCTGATGATGAGGGAGAAGTACGGTGGGAGGTGTCATGACTGCTGCAATTTAGGGTCGGGTGTCTGAATGACACAGCTGGGTTTCTCCCAGACTTTTGGTGTTGGTTATGGTAATGAAATGCTTTAAGATGACATAATTAAGATACTCAATCATGTGCAAGTTTAAATTCCTTTCAATTGGCCTGGGAGCAGCAGAAATTGTACAGTTTGCTTCCTGGGAGATTGTAGCCTGAGACCAATAAGTCACTTGTGTCTATACAGCTGTTATTTGCTATTCACTGGCAGGTGTGACTAATTCCACCAGTGACACAACCCCTTGGATGAATGTGAGCTTTTAAAGCAACTCGTTCATGAGTATCTGTGAGAGAGCATTGTTGGGAGGGTGTTGGGCTCCTCTTTGTTGTTTCTGGTGGGGCTGAATCCACTTCTGAGAGTCTTGGATTAATGTTGGCCCTGTTTCCTGCGGGCATGGCTGCTCTTCACGGAGCCTCTCCTGGCATACACCCATGATTCTTCGAGTATGATTTTTCTGCTCTTTAGTTCTCTGTATTGTAATAGCTCCCTGGACTGTGTAGAAATGTTTCTGAAGGCTCTAAAAGCACAATTTTGGAAGAGAGACAAGTGATGGTATTGGGGAAACAGATATGAAAACCCAGGGCTGAGTTTTGCATACCTCTGTGTTAGAAGAAAGCAGTAGATTTTTCTGGATAAAGGTGAAGTGGCTAAGAAAGCTGGTAAAAACAATCTGATATTGACTGTTCAATCTTAAAAGAGTTAAAAGTTGGAGTGGCTTTTTACCATTTAATTGTGTTTAGCTTTGTTCTTAAAAAAAGAAAGAACTTAAAAATCATGTTTCATTAATGTGCCAGCTTGGATTATTTTCCTTGTCAGTTTAGCAATCAACAGTAATAAAAACCCGGATATAAAATTTTCATACATTTACAGTAGCATGAAGACATTAAGTGAAAACCCTTTAAAACATTTTCCATTTTCATTTCACTTAGCAGGTACTACATATCAAGCTATTATTTACCCAGCTAAAATGAGCAGGAAAGTGATCCAAGTTGGTGAAGTGCCTCCAGACAACTTGCACAGTTGTTATTTTCTCTTTTTGATTATGCCCAGCTGAAGGGATTAGTTTTAGCACAAATCAAATCAAGGTGATATGAAAGTTACTGGGGATTACCTGGAGAGTGTTGAGATTAGCTGTGGAAAACCTTATTTTTGCCACCTGGATAGCCCATGTATATGGAGATAGTTTTATTTTAAGGCATGGCCAGTGCTGTTCTCTAGGCTAGTGAAGTAAAAGCAGCATGGATAATTCAAAGTAAGCAGATAATCCAAAAGAGTGTTCTGTTTAACTTTGGAAGGAGCATAGTATATTTTTTTCTTTTTCTTTTTTAATTGAAGGATAATTGCTTTACAATATTGTGTTGGTTTCTGCCATACATCAACATGAATCAACCATAGGTATACATATGTACCCTCGCTCCTAAAACCTCCCTCCCAACTCCCACCCCATTCCATCTCTCTAGGTTGTCACAGAGCACCGGTTTGAGCCTCTTGAGTCATATAGATCAAATAGAAAATTCACAGTTTACCAACCTATTTTACGTATGATAGTGTATATGTTTCTGTGCCACTCTCTCCATTTGTCCCACCTTCCTCTTCCCCACCATGTCCACAAGTCTACTCTCTGTGTCTCCATTGCTGCCCTGCAAGTAGGTTCATCAGTACCATCTCTCTGTGCTGTGCTTAGCTGCTCAGTTGTCTGAATCGTTGCAACCCCACGGACTGTAGCCCACCAGGCTGCTCTGTCCATGGGCATTCTCCAGGCAAGAATGCTGGAGTGGGTTGCCATGCCCTCCTGCAGGGGATCTTCCCAACCCAGGGACTGAACCCAGGTCTCCCCCACTGCAGATGATTTCTTTACTGTTTGAGCCACCAGGGAAGCCCACCATCTCACTAGATTCCACATGTATGTGTTAATATACAGTGTTTGTTGTTCTCTTTCTGACTTACTTCACTTTGTATAATAGACTTTAGGTTCATCCACCTCAGTAGTACTGACTCAAAGGCATCGCTTTTTATGGCCAAATAATATTCCATTTTTTCATACTGTTCATGGGGTTCTCAAGGAAGAATACTGAAGTGGTTTGCCATTCCCTTCTCCAGTGGACCACATTTTGTCAGAACTCTCCACCATAACCTGTCTGTCTCGGGTGGCGCTACATGGTATGGCTCATAGTTTCATTGAGTTAGACAAGGCTGTGGTCCATTTCAAATCCTAAAAGATGCTGCTGTTAAAGTGCTGCACTCAATATGCCAGCAAATTTGGAAAACTCAGCAGTGGCCACAGGACTGGAAAAGGTCAGTTTTCATTCCAATCCCAAAGAAAGGCAATGCCAAAGAATGTTCAAACTATTGCAAAATTGCACTCATCTCACACACTAGGAAAGTAATGCTCAAAATTCTCCAAGCCAGGCTTCGACAGTATGTGAACCATGAACTTCCAGATGTTCAAGCTGGATTTAGAAAAGGCAGAGGAACCAGAGATCAAATTGCCAACATCCATTAGATCACTGAGAAAGCAACAGAGTTCCAGAAAAACATCTACTTCTGCTTTGTTGACTACACCAAAGCCTTTGACTGTGTGGATCACAACAAACTGTGGAAAATTCTTCAAGAGATGGGAATGCCACACCACCTGACCTGCCTCCTGAGAAATCTGTATGCAGGTCAACAGCAACAGTTAGAACTGGATGTGGAACAACAAACTGGTTCCAAATAGGAAAAGGAGGATGTAAATGCTGTATATATTCACCCTGCTTATTTAACTTATATATAGAGTACATCATGAGAAGTGCTGGGCTGGAAGAAGCACAAGCTGAAATCAAGATTGCCAGGAGAAATATCAATAACCTCAGATATGCAGATGACACCACCCTTGTGACAGAAAGTGAAGAAGCACTAAAGAGCCTCTTGATGAAGATGAAAGAGGGGAGTGAAAATGTTGGTTTAAAACTCAACATCCAGAAAACTAAGATCATGGCATCAGGTGCCATCACTTCATGGCAAATAGCTGGGGAAACAGTGGAAACAGTGACAGACTTTATTTTTCTGGGCTCCAAAATCCCTGCAGATGGTGACTGCAGCCTTGAAATTAAAAGACGCTTGCTTCTTGGAAGAAAAGCTATGACCAACCTAGATAGCATATTAAAAAGCAGAGACATTACTTTGCTGACAAAGGTCTGTCTCATCAAAACTGTGGTTTTTCCAGTAGTCATGTATGGATGTGAGAGTTGGACTATAAAGAAAGCTGAGTACCGAAGAATTGATGCTTTTGAACTGTGGTGTTGGGGAAGGCTCTTGAGAGTCCCTTGGACTGCAAGGAGATCCAACCAGTCCATCCTAAAGGAAATCAGTCCTGGATATTCATTGGAAGGACTAATGCTGAAGCTGAAACTCCAATACTTTGGCTACCTTTTGTGAAGAACTGACTTCTTGGAAAATACCCTGATGCTGGGCAAGACTGAAGGCAGGAGGAGAAGGGCATGACAGAGGATGAGATGGTTGGATGGCATCACCTTTTTGATGGACATAAGTTCGAGTAAGCTCCAGACATTGGTGATGGACAGGGAAGCCTGGTGTTTATGGGGTTGCAAAGTGTCAGACACGACTGAGCAACTGAAATGAACTGAATATTCCATTGTATATGTGGTACACAGTGTCTTTATCCATTCCTCTGTTGATGGACATCTGCGTTGCTGCCATGTCCTAGCTAATGTTGCTATAAACACTGGGGTACATGTGTCTTTTTCAATTATGGTTTTCTTAGGGCGTATGCCCAGTAGTGGGATTGTTGGGTCATATGTTATTTTTATTTCTACTTTTATAAGGAATCTCCATACTGTTCTCCATAGAGGCTGTATCAATTTACATTCCCACCAACAGAGGAGCACAGTATATTAACAGTAGTTTGTATGGCTATATCCAGTTGAACAAGTGCTGTTGTGTATCAGTGGAATGCCAACAAAGAAACCTAGATATCACCCCAATTTTACTCTTACTTACCTGTATGATCTTAGGTGGGTCACTGAGTTTTATTTCCTCATGTATAAAATGGGAATAGTAGACTGATCCTTTCTAGATGGTAAGGGATTTGAGATGATAGTTTTGTAAATCATCTTAAAAGATTAAAGGGTTATACTGATCAAGGAACTTGAAGACCTTTACGGATGGCTTATCTTTTGATAGAAGTTGTGCTAGACTTGGAATATGGTGGTGGATTGGAAAATGGATAGAGGTTTCCCCTTAATCATCTCACATTATGGGATTACTATTTCTGTTTCTTCGAGTTATGTTATAGATAGAATGTCTTGAGTTTAGAGTAGCTGGGTAAGATATAATAAGATTGAGGAGGGGTTAGGACAGGGAACTAGTGTAATAGATTTTCTACATCCAAATAATGATAGAGGAATCGTAACCTCAATGTATTTACTGAACTGGGAATGTTAGCTGTGTCTAATGGAGGGACTTTTAATCTTAGGATCCCTAGGTGAGCTTCAAAGAGCCCAGGAACAATCTGAAATTAGATGCAAAATTTGGGTCTGTGACTTGACGCAAAGGTTGAGAACTACTGAATGAATGGATACTGTCTTGTTCCTGGGACAGCATGATAACGAAGATACAAAAGGTTTCTCCTGGATTAAATCTTATGTAAAAATGGTGCTACTGACTTGCACAGTCTCATCTATAAAATGTGGATGTCATATTAAATAGTCTCTGGGAAGTCTTTTTTGGCTCTAACATTTTATTATAACTTCAATTTCTCAGATAAATGAAACCATTTAATCCACTTTAGCCAGTCATTGCCATAACCTCCCTTCAACCTGATAATGTTGAAATAATTTGGAAATGGATTTCAATGAAAAAGCACATTTATTTGATTATTTCTGCTAATCTGGAAGTGGCAGTATAGCCTGAAGGGAGAGAATTTTTATAGGGGCATCTGGGAAGCTTTAAAAGTATCTGCATAGATTGACTGGTTTGGGCTTCTACATGGGAAGTGTTCTGATCAGCCATTTTCAGGGGTTGACTTGGGGATGGTCCTATTGTCCTTATAGTTTGGTTGGTTGTTGAATTAGCACAACAGAGATGATGATTGGTTAACATGTGTGTTGGTCCGTGAGCATGCATTATGGGCTTTGTTAAAGCAGCTGTCCAAAATTGGGAAAGGAGTACAACAAAGCTGTATATTGTCACCCTGTTTATTTAAGTTGTATGCAGAGTACATCATGTGAAGTGCTGGGCTGGATGAATCACAAGCTGGAATCAAGATTGCCAGGAGAAACGTCAGCAACTTCACATATGCAGATGATACCACTCTAATGGCATAAAGTGAAGAGGAACTAAAGAGCCTCTTGATGACAGTGAAAGATGAGATGGAAAAATCTAGCTTAAAACTCAACATTCAACAAACTAAAGTTATGGCATCTGGTCCCATCACTTAACGGCAAATAGATGGGGAAAAATTGGAAACAGTGATGGATTTTATTTTCTTGGGCTCCAAAATCACCGCAGATAGTGACTGCAGCCATGAAATTAAAAGACGCTTACTCCTTTGAGAAAAGCTATGACAAACCTGAAAGTGAAAGTGTTAGTCACTCAGTTGTGTCCAATTCTTTGTGACCCTATGGACTGTAGCCTGCCAGACTCCTCTGTCCATGGGATTCTCCCGGCAAGCATACTGGAGTGGGTTGCCATTTCCTTCTCCAGGGGATCTTCCTGACCTAGGGATCGATCCAGGGTCTCCCACATTGCAAGCAGATTCTTTTCCATCTGAGCCACCAGAAAAACCCCATGACAAACCAAGACAGCATATTAAAAAGCAGAGACATCACTTTGCTGACAAAGATCTGTATAGTCAAAGCTATGGTTTTTCCAGTAATCATGTTCAGATGTGAGAACTGGACTGTAAAGAAGGCTGAGAACCAAAGATTTGATGCTTTTGAATTGTGGTCCTGGAGAAGACTCTTGCGAATCCCTTGGACTGCAAGGAGATCAAACCAGTCAATCCCAAAGGAAATCAACCCTGAATATTCATTGGAAGGACTGAAGCTGAAGCTCCAGTACTTTGGCCACCTGATGTGAAGAAGTGACTCCTTGGAAAAGACCCTGATTCTGGGAAAGATTGAAGGCAAAAGGAGAAGAGGGTGGCAGAGGATAAGATGGTTAGATAGCACCACTAACTCAATGAACATGAATTTGAGCAAACTTTGAGAGATAGTGAAGGACAGGGAAGCCTGCTGTGCTGCAGTTCATGGGGTTGCAAAGAGTCAGATTTGACTTACTGACTGAACAGTAACAACAACAGCAAAGCAGCTAGACTTGTAGAAAAAATTAGTTGACTGTTAAGCCAGACTTTAGCAATACATGAACTGTGAACTTCCAGATGTTCAAGCTGGTTTTAGAAAAGGCAGAGAAACCAGAGGTCAAATTGCCAACATCTGCTGGATCATCAAAAATGCAAGAGAGTTCCGTAAAAACATCTATTTCTGCTTTATTGACTATGCCAAAGCCTTTGACTTTGTGGATCACAATAAACTGTGGAGAATTCTGAAAGAGATGGAACTACCAGACCACTTGACCTTCCTCTTGAGAAACCTGTGTGCAGGTCAGGAAGCAACAGTTAGAACTGGACATGGACCAACAGACTGGTTCCAAATGGGAAAAGGAGTACATCAAGGCTGTATATTGTCACCCTGCTTATTTAGCTTATATGCAGAGTACATCATGAGAAACGCTGGGCTGGAAGAAGCACAAGCTGGAATCAAGTTTCCTGGGAGAAATATCAATAACCTCAGATATGCAGATGACACCACCCTTGTGACAGAAACTGTAGAAGAACTAAAAAGCCTCTTGGTGAAAGTGAAAGAGGAGAGTGAAAAAGTTGGCTTAAAGCTCAACATTCAGAAAACTAGGATCATGGCATCTGGTCTCATCACTTCGTGGGAAATAGATGGGGAAACAATGGAAACAGTGACAGACTTTATTTTTTTGGGCTCCAAAATCACTGCAGATGGTGATTGCAGTCATGAAATTAAAAGATGCTTACTCCTTGGAAGGAAAGTTATGACAAACCTAGATAGCATATTAAAAAGCAGAGACATTACTTTGCCAACAAAGGTCCGTCTAGTCAAGGTTATGTTTTTTCCAGTGGTCATGTATGGATGTGAGAGTTGGACTCTGAAGAAAGTTGAGCCCCAAAGAATTGATGCTTTTGAACTGTGGTGTTGGAGAAGGCTCTTGAGAGTCCCTTGGACTGCAAGGATATCCAACTGCAAGGTCCGTCCTAAAGGAGATCAGTCCTGGGTGTTCATTGGAGGGACTGATGCTGAAGCTGAAACTCCAATACTTTGGCCACCTCATGTGAAGAGCTGACTCATTGGAAAAGACCCTGATGCTGGGAGGGATTGGGGGCAGGAGGAGAAGGGGACAACAGAGGATGAGATGCTGGATGGCATCACCAACTCAATGGACATGAGTTTGAGTAAACTCTGGGAGTTGGTGATGGACAGGGACCTGGCATGCTGCGATTCATGGGGTCGCAAAGAGTCGGACACGACTGAGCGACTGAACTGAGCTGACTGAAAGTTGCTTTTTCACATTTCCAGGGTGATGGTATGGTGTTTTGTGGAGGTGTGATGATAGTATCATGTAGTCACCACTATGTTGTGAGTTTTGAGGCAGATGATAGGTGAACAGAGGCTGTTTGTGGTCAGCATTGCTTTCTTCCTTGTTGGAAAAGCTTGGATTTTGTCTGTGTGTCCCTTTCTCTGTGTTACCTATACCTGGCTACAGGAGTTTAATCTGGATTGTTCTAAGACTGGTATTGGGATCCTCTTCCCCTTCCTGTGATAGGCATGGGCTTGTGAAACTGTTTGGACCAATGAACCCAAGGGAACATGTGCCAAGAGACATCAGGGAAAGGTTTCTTTGCTCTTAAGAAGACATACAAGTAAGAGATGGTTCTGCTGTTTCCACTAATTTCTAATGAGTCTATGTGAGAACTCTTGTAAATCCAGTCACCTTATCTCTCTGGGGTCCAATAGTTGGGGGACAAGCCTGCACACTGGAGGTGGCAAGGGGAAATAGGGAAAGAGCCTTGAAACTTGACTCTGTTTCCCCAGCCCTGATCTCAGAACCTCTTTAAACCTCATCTCTTCCAAATGATCCTTGTTGGCTTTGTCTTCAAATTAGGATTCCTTTTTTTTTTTCTTTTAAAACCTCAAAATTCACTTCTATTATTACTTTCAAATACTCAATGCATATTTCGACTTAACAATATAAAACCTCTAATGCAAGAAAAGCTATGACCAACCTAGACAGCATATTAAAAAACAGAGACATTACTTTGCCAACAAAGGTCCGTCTAGTTAAAGCTATGGTTTTTCCAGTGGTCATGTATGGATGTGAGAGTTGGACTATAAAGAAAGCTGAGCACCGAAGAATTGATGTTTTTGAACTATGGTGTTGGAGAAGGCTCTTGAGAGTCCCTTGGACTGCAAGGAGATCCAACCAGTCAATCCTAAAGGAAATCAGTCCTGAATAGTCATTGGAAGGATTGACGCTAAAGCTGAAACTCCAATACTTTGGCCACCTGATGCAAAGAACTGACTCCTTGGAAGAGACGTTCATGCTGGGCAAGATTGGGGGCAGGAGGAGAAGAGGATGACAGAGGATGAGATGGTTGGATGGTATCACTGACTAGATGGACATGTGTTTGAGCAAGCTCCAGGAGTTGGTGATGGACAGGGAAGCCTGGTGTGCTACAGTCCATGGGGTCGCAAAGAGTCAGGCACTGAACTGAACTGAATATTCCTCCCTGTCTTCTTTCCTGTTCTATTTCCCTTCGGTGCATTTATCACCATTTACCAGATTTCATGTAACAAATCAGGGATTTTAATTCATTGTAGAATCCCCACAAATGGAACCATGCCTGGTATATAGGACAGAGTTCTCAGTGGGCATTTTTTGAATGAATATTTTATCAACTAGTTGATTGATTACTGCTTCCATGCATTCTTTCCTTTTAGTTTCAGTTAGTGTATTGCCAAGTACATGGTTAGTTTCGTAGACTTTTTTAATAGTTATTTTTATTTGTGCCATGTCTTATTGCAGCACATGAAATCTTGGATCTTCTAGTTGCAGCATGTGGGATCTAATTCCCTGACCAGGGGTCAAACCTGGGCCCCTGCTTTGGGAGTGTGGAGTCTTAGCCATTGGACCACCAGGGAAGTCCCTAGTAGGTCTTTCAGTAATGGTTTAGATACAGGAATTTTCTCACTTTGTCTGAAAATGTCTTTAGGCCTTATTTCTGAAGGGTAAGTATAGTTCATCTGGGTATAGAATTCTGGTTACTTTTCTCTGAACACTTTGAAGATGTTCTGTTATAGACTGAGTTGTGTCTCCAGCCACCCAAACTGATACATTGAAGTCCTTACTGCTAATATGATTGTTAGGAGATAGGGCCTAAAGGGAGGAATTTAAGGTTAAATGAGGTTATAAGGGTGAGGCCCTAATCAAATAGGATTGGTGTCCTAGTAAGAAGAAGAAGAGACACCAGAAATCTCTCTCTCTGAGTGTGTCTAGAAGACAAGCCATGTGTGGACACAGTGAGAAGGCAGCTGTCTACAAGCCAAGTAGAGTTCTCACCAGGAACCAAACTAGCCAGCACCTTGATCATGAACTTCCAGCCTCCTGATCTGTGAGAAAATAAATATCTGCTGTTTAAGCCACTTCAGTTTGTAGTATTTTGTTATGGCTGCCCAAGCAGACTGCTAAAGATTTTATTGTCTTCTGGAGTTTACTGTTACTGATGAGAAGTTAGCTCTAAGTCTTTCATTCCTTTGGGGATAATCTTTCTTCTTGGCTTGAAAGATTTTTTTCCCTTACTTTCAGGCTTTTCATTATAATATTGTGTATCAATCCATGGATTTATTTAATTTAAAATTCTTAGGACCCAGTGATCTTATTCAGTCTAAGAATTCATGTATTTAATTTTTTTTTACATTTTTAGAAAATCCTTGGCAGTTCTTTTTGGTCATTGCCTTTTCTAGTTTCTCTGTTTTCTTCTGGAACTCCTGTTAAGAGTACATCATGGATCTTATTCTTTCTTCTTTGGCATATCTTTTTTCCAACTAGGCTATCTTTTTTTTTAATTGAAATATAGTTGATTTACAGTGTTTCAGGTGTCCAGTAAAGTGATTCAGTTACACATATGCATATATTATTTTCCAGATTATTTTCCTTTATAGATTATTATAAGATATTGGGTATAGTTCCCTCTACCATACAGTAGGTCTTTGTTCTATTTTATATATAGTAGTATGTACCTGTTAGTACCAAATTCCTAATTTATCCCTTCCCCCCCTTTCCCTTTGCTAACCATAACTTTGATTTCTGTGTGTTTCTGTTGTATAAATAATTCATTTTTATCATTTTTTTTAGATTCCACATATAAATGATATCATATGATACCTATTTTTCTTTTTTTGACTTTCTTCAGTTAGTATAGATAGCTCTAGGTTCATCTTTGTTGCTGCAAATCCAGGTATACCATCTTTTTATTTCTTTCTAAGTTCTGGATTTTTTTCTCAGATTTACCCTATGTCTTAATCAATTTTCTCTCTAGTTGTATCTAATATTCTGTTTAGTCTATTCATCACATTTAAAGTTTTAATGACTAAGTGTATTTTTTTTACTATTCTATTTTTCCCAAAACTCCCCCATAATGTCATCTTACCTCATAATGATTTCTATAACTTTTAAAATCTTGTTTTATGATCTTTTGGATTTTTCTGTAACCTCTATTCTCCTTTTTGTGATTGGTTGGTTCACCCTCATAGTTATTTGTTTCCTTGTGTGTTACAGAATTTATTTTTAACTGGAAGCTTATATTTGTCAAGAGTTGTCTCTTGGGTTGTGGAGTATGGAAGGATTACTATTTTTGAAAAACAGAGCTCTCATAAGTCTAACACCAGTTTTATATTATTTTTCAGCTTGGATTTAAAATACCATTACTCTACAGACAGTGCAGGCTTGGAGTTTTAGTTTCTTGCAGGAGGCCTTTGTTTTTTTGCCTCAAGCCTGGAGAAACAACATGCCTCCTTATTTTATGGGCTGGTAGATAGTTTCTTTTGTCCCCCTTTTATATATTGGAGAGTACTTAGATGTCTAGCTTTATTTATAACTCTGAGTTTCAGTTTCCCATCTTGTGTTAGCTGAAAGCAACGTGTCCTGTCGCTTTGAGGGTCTCAAAAATTGGGCATCCTGATTTCTTTTTTTTTTTTTTTATGTCTTTTTAACCTCTTTTATTTATTTATTTTTTTTTAATTTTTTATTAGTTGGAGGCTAATTACTTCACAACATTTCAGTGGGTTTTGTCATACGTTGATATGAATCAGCCATAGATTTACACGTATTCCCCATCCCGATTTTACACGTATTCCCCATCCCGATCTGATTTCTTGACAAATATTGCAATGTGGATTTATTTTAGCTTGGTCTGCTGTGTTGCTGGAAGTGAACTAAAGTCTTAAATCACTGACTAAAGTCATTGATGATATGTTAATTGCCAAATTCAATGAAACTATTTCGGTCTATTCATCCTGGAAATCTGCTGCTGCATTTCAGAGTATTGATCAATTACTCATGTTTTAAAACTTTCCACTGCCTTGGCATCGATGACTTCTCAGTGCCCTGATCATTGAGGAACTCTTTGCCCATCCTGTTTCTGTTCTCTTTATAGACCTTCTCCCTCCACTCCTTCCTTAAAGTTGGTGTTCCGGAGTGTTCAGCTCGCTATGTGCTCACCGTGTACATGCTGTGAATTCATGCGCTCTAGGGTTTCTTGTGTGTGCTGACGAATTCATTTCTACCTTTAGCCCAGACTCCTTGCTACCGTACTCAGGCTTTCAGCTCTCCTGCTGAACATACTTCTTGAAGTCCCTACAGGCGCTTCATCTTTAATGCCACCTATGTTGACCTCAGGGTCAGCCTCAGGGGACCTGTGTTCCCTGCCATCTACCCCACCCTTCTCTTCCTCTTGTACATTTTTCACTTGCTGTCAGCCATCTGTCAGTTCTCAACAACTTCCCTTTCTCCTTCCCTACTCTCTTACCATGAATCAGTCCCTCAGTCCTTCTGATTTTATCACCTAGACATTGACTTTTTTCTCCTCTCCAGCCCTGCTCCAAATGTCTGGTTCAAACAGGTCTATGGTGAGGTCTCCCAGCCTCTTTATCTCCAATTTCATTTCTCACACAGTTCCTTGGGGACACACTTGACCCTGCCATTCCCTGGCTCACCACCCACAGTGACAGCTCTCCCTTTCTGGCATGAAGTCTCATCCATTTCACATGGTTTGCAAAGACCTTCTTGATCTTCTCTCTGCCTGCCCTCATCTGTCCTTGCTCAGACTTTACTCTTGTAGTTACCCACCTACTAGCACCCATATCTCTACACCAGATGCTTTTTTGCTCATGAGATTTCCTCTACTGGGAGCTGCCTTCTTCTTCATTTCACTGACCAACTTCCATCCTTTAAGGCATTTTATATCCTCTAAGAAATCTCTACGATAAATCATCTCCTTTTCCCCCACCCCCAAAATTGGCTTACATGTTCCTCTCCAATGCTCCTACTGTTCTCTATCATAGTGTCTATCATAGTTCTATTTTTGTGTCTTTTTTCCATAAAGTGCTGTGAGCCCCTAAAGGAAAAGAACCATGGTTTACTCAATGTTGTATCTTGAGCACAGAGCTGGGCACACAGTGGTTGGTTGTTAATGTCTAGATAGGTGAAGTGATGTGAAGTGAAAGTTGCTTAGTCATGTCCAACTCTTTGCAACCCCATGGACTATATATAGTCCTTGGAATTCTGCAGGCCAGAATACTGAAGTGGGTAGCCTAACCCTTCCCCAGGGGATCTTCCCAACCCAGGAATCGAACCAGTGTCTCCTGGGTTGCAGGCAGATTCTTTACCAACTGAGCTATCAGGGAATGAAAAAAGGCAGGCATTATGTTGAGAGAAAGGGAGCTTGGTGTTTGCTAGAGGGGTCTATCCTTTGGAGAAGGAAATGGCTACCCACTTCAATACTCTGGCCTGGGAAATCCCTTGGACAGAGGAGCCTGGTGGGCTTCAGTCCATAGGGTCCCAAGAGTTGGACACGACTTGGTGACTAAACCACCACTAGAGGGGTCTAAGGGCTTCCTAGGTGACACTAGTAGTAAAGAATCTTCCTGCCAATGCAGGAGAGGCAAGAGACACAGGTTTGATCCCTGGGTTGGGAAGATCCCATGGACAGAGGAGCCTGGCGGGCTACAGTCCATGGGGTTGCAAAGAGTCAGACATGACTGAGTATGGAGGGGTCTGGAATGGTCTCTTGGAGAAGGCAGCCTGTGGTCCGGGATGTGAAGGGTTCAGCATGAGGTTGGTGAAAGGTGAGTGCAACAAGAGAAAAACTAAACTGTCAACATTTTTGTCTCCTTTTGGGTGCTTTACAAGTCTCTGACTGAAAGCAGCAGCAGGTGACTAATGGCCAACAGTGTTCTGACAGTGCCTGCTGACAAGCGATAATGAGATTAGTGCATTTTGATTCCATTATTAACAAGTAGCCAAAGAATCATTTGGACATGTCAAGAGCTAATGATAGGAATTAAGGGTCCCTATGACTTTAGGGCAGCAGTTCAGGTACCTGACGCTTTGAAGAGTAATTGCAGGCAATTTTTTTCTAAATATTTTAAAATAAATGTTTTGGTGATGTATAATGTACATACAAAAAAGTGAACAAATCCTAAGTGCTCAGATTAATTATCACAAAGTGAACACGTCAGTATAATCAGTGCTCAGACCAGGATACAGAATACTGTTGGCATCCTGAACCAAAAGCTCCCCAAGGGTCTGCCCCAGACACCACTTGTACCCCTTCTCCCGCCTGGGGTAACTGATTGCTGTCCTGTCCTCTAACAGCAGAGCTTAGTTTTGCCTATTTTAAACCTTTATGTAAATGGAATCCTGTAGTATTGTCTTCTTCCGATTTTGGCTTCATATGTCCACCTTTGTTTCTATGAGATTCATGCACATGATGTAGCAGTGGTTCATGCATTCTCATTGCTATATAGTATTCCATTGCATAGATAGGCCAAATTTTTAAAAGCTATTCTGCTGTTGATGGATATCTGGGTTGTTTTCCAATAGTTTCTGGTTAGTACGAATTGTGCTGCTCTGAACAGTCTTAGCCATTTTCGGTGAATGTACATACCTATTTCTGTTGGATACATACCAAGGGGTAGAAATTCTGGGTCATAGAGTTAAGTGTTGTTCAGTATTAGTGTAAACTGTTCAACAGTTTTCCATAGTTTTGTTGTGCCAACTTACGTTTCTGGCAACAGTGTCTGAAAGTTCCAGTGCGTCACGTACTTGTTAATAATATTTTTCACCTCTAATAAAATCTTGTTCACTTGTTCACTTGGTGGCATGCATTTGGGTAAACAGAATTTTACATTCTTAGGAGCTTTTGGTAGTGGTTTGCAAAGCATGTTCAACATATGATATCCAGGCTTTCTGTTTAAGGGAACCCATTGAGCATTTTAGAGGCCCCTTAAGACAAATAATATACTGAGATAATGCATTATCTTTTAATTGAAGTATTTAAACCCACACATTTAACAGCATTTTGCTAACCTCTCTGTTACATACATGCATATAATTACCAAAACTGTATTTAAAATGCTGTGTGCTATAAAATGAATGGATGAAGAGGCATTTCTTTGCTGTCTCTGAAGGTTTGCCACAGTCCTCTGCCTGCAGTTCTGTGAGGGTTGCCATGACTAAGGCAATTGGTGACTTAGGTGGTCAAGTCTTAGGTGGCTTGAGGTAGGAAGGAATCTATAGAGTCATTAAGCTTGAATGACAGAATTGGGCTCCGAAGACGATGTGACAGGCTGGGAAGATAGATGGTTCCAACCTAACATAATAGGTTGCTGGCGCCCATCTATCCCTGGTCCCAAGGTTGGAAGCAAATTTGTTCCTTTAGTTACTCTCCTTCACTGGGGCAGGGTACTGAGCCAGTATCCTTACAGGAGGCAGTGCATGCTGGCTGTCTCTTGTGCGTCTCAAATTTTGTCTCAAGGCCTCTTTTTGTGTAACTGAATGGATAAAGGGAAATAGTGGAGGAGTCTTCTGTTTTCTTAGTGAAATGAAGCACCATTTTCCTTTGATCTTCTTTAACTTACTGATAACCTCAAGGGAGCATCAAGTTACTGATCCAGTCACTTGCTGTGAATCCATGCAGATCTGAGAGATGGAAGGTAGAATGGGATCGAGAGTTAGTTGTGGGGTAAGGGAGGAGTGCAGTGAGAGAGAGTTTGTCTTGAGGCAGACCAGAATGCTGGAGGAGGGAAGAGAAAGGTGAGTGAGACATCACAGGGAGGACCTGGGGATGAGGCAGGAAGAGAGAGGACCTGGGAAGTGTGTGGCCAATGATGTGTAGAAAATGAAAGCATGGCCAGAGAAAGAAAATGGACCAACTTGAGCTGTGGTCTTCTTGTCAAGAGTATGCTGAGTTGTGTGTGCTGAGTAACCTGTTGGTCAACTCACGGCCAAAATGCATAGAACTTCCACACTCCGTGAGTTCTTCCCCTCTCAGGGTCTTCATTTTCCTATTTACCTACAGCTCTAGCCAAGATTTTTTGACTTTTAAAATACTCTTAACACTCTAAGTAGAAGTTTATTTTTTGTCAGTTTCAATTCCTGAGGAGATAATCCCCCATATGATAGGAAAATTGAGATGAAAGATGATGAATAGTTTTCCTTCCTTTCTATTCCTTACCTTTCCAAGTTCCCACTGTAACCCCCAAGGGTAACTATTTTTGGTTTCTTTTTAATTTTTTTCAGAGTCTTTAAAATTTTGTTCATACAAGCAAAAAGAAATACACATTATTTCTTTTCCACTTATACAAAAGATAGCGTGCTATTCATATTAGTTTGTCCACCTCTTTTTTTCACTTAACAGTACAGTCTTTCCATATCAGTACAGAGAGCTTTCTCATGAACTTTTTATAGATGCATAGTGTTCCACTGGATGAATTCATAATGATTTATTTATCCAGTGTGCTACTCACAGACACTGTTCTTGTTAGCTTCCTTTCAGTATTACAAACGATAATCAGTGACCTTAGACTGTCATTTTCGAAAGTTTGCTAGGCTATATATAGAATAAATACCCAGAAGTAGACTTGCTAGGTCACAGGCCATATATGTTTGTAATTTTGATAGACATTGCCAAATTGCATTACTTAGGAGTTAATTTAAATCCTCACCAGCAGTGTTAGGTGTGTGCCTGTTTTCCCACAGCCTCACCAACAGGGAGTGTTATTAAACTTTTGGATTCTTGGTAATCTGGTAGGTTAGAAAAAGATTTCTCAGGGTTTTGATTTGTGTTTCTTTTATTATGAATGAGGTTAAACATCCTATTATATATTTGCGACTCATTTCCTTTTCTGTCAACTGTGAGTTTGTATCCTTTGTCCATTTTACTATTGGATTTTTGTCTTTTTAACGATTATTTTTGTAGCTCTGTGTGTGTGTGTAATTGTGTATATCCATGACAATATATGTAATTAGTCTTTTTTCTTTGGTAGAGATACAGGCTCCACCCCCACCCCACCCACATTTTTCAGTTGCCTTCTGATTTGCTATTAGTGGCCTTTTATTTGCTTTATTTTCTGTTTTGTCACACAGAATTGTAGCTTTATATCATCTTTTATTTTATGATTTTTTGATTTTAGTTATACTAGAAAGGACTTCTCCACTCCTTGGTTTTCTTCTAGTACTTTCATGGTTTCCTTTTTAAAAATGTGTTTTTAAAAAATTTTGGAATGTATCTTGTTATATGACATGATTTGACACAATGGAAAATAAGGCAGGGAATCAGGAGAAATGAACAGAGAGAAATAATGATGCTGGATGTGGAAGAGGAGTAAGGAGAGAATTAAAATGTCAGCAGAAGAAGAGAGGTGAGAACTGATGACAGTTGGAAGCTGTTAACTATTATAATCTGTGTCATTTGATAGTGACTTAAATATTTTTAAGACTGAGCTGTACTTGATCCTCATGATAAAATAGGTGGGCAATCATTTCTTCTTATAGTATTTTCTTTCTTAAAAAAAAAATCTTATCTAAGTATGGCTCAACATGTTAAGCATTGATAAAGTTGGGTTGGTACATGAATGTTGTAGATATGCTATTTTCATTTCTTATTTCTTTGTGCCAATAACTACATATTAAAAATAACATTTAAAAAGAAATGGGGTAAGCCTTTTTATCCTCGTATACTGGAGACCAGATGTACCCTGATGATTGATAGGCCCCAATCAAATGTGGTCTTGGGTCCAGGTTTTTTTTAACTCCTTACTGAGGTTCTTTTTATTTAGATCATGGGCATTGCCCTTTATCTTTGTACTTCAAACAAAGAATACCAAATTTCTATGGCTCATGCTCAATTCACGAGCAGTAACTTATTTCTGTACATTCTTAAAGATGTGAGAATAAAGATTTCTTCTTTTATTGTTTTTATTTTTAGATTCTCCACAGTCCTTTCCATGATTGGGGCCCATAATCTGTGCTCAGAAACCACTACTTGAGTCTGAGAGGTCTCTGATTTTTGTCCATGGGGGTGTTTTCTGCCTCCCAGTTGGCTCAGATGGTAAAGTGTCTGCCTACAATGGAGGAGGCCTAGGTTCAGTCCCTGGGTTGGGAAGATCTCCTGGAGAAGGAAATGGCAACCCACTCCAGTATCCTTGCCTGGAAAATCCCATGGACGGAGAAGCCTGGTAGGCCCCAGTGTTCATGGGGTCTCAAAGAGTCGGACACGACTGAGCAACTTAACTTTTTATAGAGCAGTTTTTAAGTCATTTATCAAATACTTGTTGAGTATCTACATGCTGGACACTGTATTCCAGGTGCTGGGACTAATGTTTTGAATAAAATGAAATCCTTTGTGGAGTTTACCTTATGGAGGGAACAGGTAATAAGCATATTAATAAATTCTTAAGTGATCATCTCAGGTAGAAGTAGTGATCCAAAGAAGTCAAAAGAAAATCAGGGAGGATGGTGGGGTTGACTAGGGGGGCAGGGGGCTAGTTGAGGCTGTGTGGTCAGGAAAGGCCTTTTTCTGAGGAATTGCCTACTAAGGGGAAAGCTGAACTAAGCAAAGGGAGGAAAACTTTCCAGGCAGAGGAAGCAGCATGGTTTCTGGGTCTTTGGAGGCGAAGGGGACCCAGCTAGGTGTGAGGAGTGGCCCTTCTTCAGGTTTGAAGTGTTGAGCGGCAGGGGTGGGAGCCAGGGGCTTGCCAGCTCTTCCAGGAGTGAGGGGCGTTGGGGGCACAGTCCTGACCTGCATTCGCCTACCTTCTGTTGTTGAAACCAAATGACCGTTCCTAGAGTTGCCCTTCCACTCTGCACGGGTGCTCTTTTTTCTTTCTTTGTTTCGTACTCATTCTCATTTTAGAGCAGTGATAGCAGTCAAACCTCGGATGTAGCCCTAAGTTATAATAAAGTCTTCTCAGTCTCATTTCCTGCTCTGATAGGGACACCCAAAGTACAGGCTGCCCTCCTGTATGGTGGGCATCTGGGGCCACAAGGCTACCGGCAGCATTGAGACAGTGGAGGGGACGGCTGAGGGAGAGGGTCTGCCTACTTTGATATTAATTCATCTTTGGGCATGAAAAGAAAAAAAAGAAAACCCACCAAGACAGTACTGGGGCAGCTTTTCCATAGTTGGGTATAATAGTTTTCCCGGCAGAGCAGCGCCCTGACACGGCAGACCTCCCAGGCTGTGCCTCTGCATCCCTGTTCCTTAGGCTTAGGAAAATGGCTGTCAATCTATTTTAAGTGGGGGAAAATTGAGGGTGGTTTTTCAGCGCTATCTCTGGCTTAGTTACGTCAAGCGATTTCTCCAGGGAGTAATAATAGGTGTTGTCTTCAGAAATGGTTTAGTCATGAATGCCTAGTGCTTAAAGTTTACCTGTTTCCTTCCTGTTCCTTGCTCCAGTCCTTCCTTGTATCCCCTGCCTCTAGGATACAGTCTCTTCCAGAGATGTCTTCCCGTGAAGATGAGCAGGTTGCCTTTTCTTTCTAGTTTCCCTCCATGATCATATCCTCTATCTGTCCCCCTCCCCGCTGGAACCCCCCATCCCACCCCCAAGCTCCCACCAGGCTCAGGACTTGGAACCACATTGTCAAAAAACTGAATGACATCATAAGGAAAAGAGTCAATCTGGGCCAGTGATGCTAATAAGTTAACTTCTTCCCTCCCCCCACCCCAGTGTCGGATAATTTATTTCTTAACCAGTTTTTACCAACCAAATGTTAACACATATGCCTGATTGCTAACCTCCTCTGGGCACCAAACCTGTTTTTTCTTGAGTGCAATAAGTGATTATCCAACTCATGCTGCTCCGAAAAAGAGGTTTTGTTTTAATAAGCAGTTTGCAGTTTGGCTCACAATGCTGAGGAAAGCAACATTATCTCCAGCAGTAAACTCTGCAGTCATTGCAAAGCTTGACAAGAAAATGATTGAGTCTGTTTGTTATACCTTTGTGGGGCTGCCACTGCTGCTGCTGATGGAAATGTTGCTGTTTATTCAGCAATGCAATAACACTTGCTGTAATTTATGGATGCACATTCCCCAGATTACTAAAGGTAATATTGTTGACTAAAGGAAAGTATACGAATGGATAGTTTCAGTTGTTGCTGTCCTTATAAAAGTGATTGACTGTTCACTTTGCACAGGGAAGAATTTGCACAGCCTTCATCCCCCTTAACAATTACAGATTTTCCTTCCTCTGACAGTTACAAATAACATGGCTTGTCCTAAGTGGTAAAAATTTACTGATTCCTTGGAAGTTCAAGCCAGAGGCTGGGTGGTTCCTCTCTCGGTTATACTTCCCAGCCAGCTCTCCCATCTTGCCCCTGGGGGGCGCCAGATAAGCCACACCTGGGTTGATTCCTTGTGGCCTTCAGCCTGCTGCATGGGTGGCACCTGGTTAAGTAGCTTGTGTCTTCAGGCACTTGGCTTTTCTGTGAGGGAGGCTAAGGAGGCCTTGGTGATTCATGATGGGTGCTGAGTTCATGTCAGGTGGCAGGAGGTTGTCTTTGTGAGTGGTGATTCTGTGGGAAAAATTGGGTGGAGTTGGTTCTTTTGTCCCAGCAAATGTAGACAGAGATCCATGTAGAAGAGTAGAAACTTAGCTGCTCTTCTCAAAATGGTGTTTTGTAGGATTGCAAACTTTGCCTTTGGTCACCATGGGCATACCTGTTGATTGACACATGCATTTAGAGGAGCTGTGAATAAGGGCTGGAGCGGGGGCGGGTGGTAGGGAATGGTCATCCTGAAGCAGAATGCCCAGCTCTGGGGTACAGGGAAGCTGCTCAAAGACCTAGTGATTTTCTTCCTGAATGGTAGTTGGTGCTTTTTCCCAAGTCCTGAAGAAGTGCCACTTTGTGTCTTAAAGCCTATGAGCTTCTGTGCCCCGATGGCTGACAGGTAGGTGACATTCTGAGTGCCAGGTTTGGCCCTTGGTGAGATGAAGTAATAAGCAGCTCCTTGAGCAATATCTGAGGGAAAAACAAAAAAAAAAAAGCAAAACTTTGTAGGCCCCAAAGACCCACAGGTTTGAAAGCTTTGCTCTCTTTTTTGGAGAAACAAGTAGCTACAACACTTACACAAAGACACATACACACACACGTAAGACATCATGTGTTTTGCATCTAAAATTTCCTATTTTTCTCTAAGCAAACTCTCAGTGGGCCAGTGTGAGACTTAACTGACCAGCTCTGCACTCGATTGTGCTTTGTCAGCCCTGCAGTGCTCTGTTGAATAATTTGTTACTTAATTGGTCATAGTAGGGGGGATCCCAGCATATGTGAGACACTGTTTGTTAACTCTCAGTGATTGATGTCAGGAAGACAATAGTGAGCAAAATATTATTTATCATTTTGTTAGGCCAAATATGTGCCATTGAGAGAAGGGTTAACATAAGAACATCTAATTTACTTACTCTAGGTGGATATTGGCTTAAAGATGAACTTGAGCTGACATACTTTGCTGTTTTCTATTTAAGCCTCACCTGTTCTTTTATATGTTCACTTTATAATTGATCAGTGATGAAAAATAAGGCTAGTTTAGTTCATATAAGTTATCATTGTGGTATCAGCTTTATAGACTGCTCATTTTTTTTTCCTGTCTCATAAAGATTTGATGTGTAATTGTTTTGGTTTATGACATCAGTTATTTTATAACATGAAAATTGCGAAATACAAATCTTTTGAGAATCAAATGTGCTTGTGAAATTCAAACCATGTTTTATTTACTAATGGCCACTAATAGCTCATAATGAAAACACTTGCTTTTGGTTGTACAAATAATTACAAAATAATGGATTTGCTGATTTTTTGTTCCCTGTTGGCATCCCAAGTTCAGTTGACTCATGTCAGTCTTAACGTTAACCAAATTAGGATAATAAGAATGTTACAGAGTGGATATTAATTTATATAGTTTGGATAATCCTAATCTGTTATATTTTAAGGCTCAGCTGATATTGACAGTGGGTTTTAGAGCAAAATAGTCTTATTCTGTTCTCTAAGTTCAATCTCAAGACTAACCAGCTAATACTGACATCAACTATATTTGGGGGCCACAGTATTCTCTTTCTACTTACATATTTATCTGTGTTTACATATTTATGTGTATATCATACATGTATAATTTTTCTCTTCTTGTAATCCACATATTTGTAGTGCTTCTGAGTGATAAATGGTGTTAAGACAGTGTAAATTATGTGCTTCTAAATTAATAAATATTTTTTCCAACCACACTAGGTGGTTTTATTAGTCATGAGCTGATGAAGAAGCAAGTTGAAAAGAGTAGATAAAGAAATTTATAAAAGGGCAGAAAATAAATCCAGCCCAGCTACACTGATCTCTTATCATTACAACCAAGTGAGTTAAAACATTTTCAGGGATGATTCCCTACATTTTTTTTTTAATTGCATTGGAAGCTTACACTCCATGGAAGAAAAGTAATTATATCTGGAATCTCAGAGAGAGTACTAATAATACTAATAATAGTCTTTTTTTTCCTGTATAACACTATTAATGTTTTAAATATACATATGTGTATATATCTGTGTATCTATTAAGAAATGAACAGATACTGTTTACTATGAACTAGACTTTTAATATGCATTTAATCCTCATACTCTCTGAGATTTGATTATGATCCCTATTGTACAGATGGTGAAACTGAAGCACAGAGAGTATAAATACCATTTGCCCAAAGTTACATGACTCCTGAGTGGAATAGCCAGGATTTGAAACTGAAGTGTCTGCCTACCTCCAGCATCTGGGTTCTTCGTTGTCAGATTTGACTGCCCTGCTGAAAAGAGGAGAGAGGAGGTGACTTTTTCTGTGACAGGATGCTTTCCTGGTACCATTGTTGCTTCAGCATTTGGCCAATTGGATGCCTCCTTATTTGCCCTCATTCTTGGGCCCATGTCTCCTTCCTCAGAGTCTCCTTGGCATCCCCATTCCACATGCACTTACAGCAAACCTTCAGAGGAAGGATTAAGTTCATTTTTCCATCTGTGAGTCTGCTCAGAGAGTCTACAAGAGCAAATGAGGTACATGAGAATTACTTGAGCTGCTCATTCAACCCCACCTTTCTCTGTATGAGCTGGAATTGAAAGGGCTTGAATCATAGAGATAAAGGGAAATTTCTTGTAAACTGTTCTTTTCTGTCCAAGTGCCCATGTACTGTGTCTCTCCCTCTCTCTTAAATATCATATTTTGCTAGATTTTTTTCTTCAGTGTTAACATAGTTATAAAACCACACCTAAAAACCAAGCCTAAATATTCAACTCTAGTTCTTATTTTGTAATAAAGATTCCATGATGAAATAATGTATTAGGCTGTTGATCCCTGAAGTATTTTGGTAAAGGTTTACGTTGACATAGTTTGAATGCTTTAGTAAGAAAAGTGGTCAAGGGAGGTGGGGTGATGGACCCTGAAGGGCCTTTGTCTTGGAGAAACCTTGGGGTGGCCTTGGACCTCTGCCTCCCAGCCCCTCATCTGTCAAATGCTTGCTCTGGCAGCGGGACTGGCCCCAGGTGAGCGGGGAGGAGCCTGGGAGGCAGAGCCTCTGCAATCTGGGATATTGTTTAAATACCGTAAAAAAACCTCACTCATTTACTCCTTCTGAGCACCGGAGAGAAAAACGGTGTGGTAATCCTGGCATAGCAGGCGGTGCTACTTTCATATCAGTATAAAATGAAATTGTGTGGCTGTTTTTTTCCTCCCCACCTCTCCCCCGTTCACTCTTTTTAATCTTTAAATAAGACGATTGGTAGCCTGTTGGCAAGAAAATGGGCCCTGGATTTTTATTCAAAGTTATACAAGGATGATAGTTGGAATTTTTGGCAGGAGGCACGCCATTGCTTTTCAGAAAGTGCTGTCAAGGGAAGCTTTTTCTGAATTACCTGCTGGGCCTGGGCGCTTTTATGTTGTTGTTGTGACAGGTAGATTTATAAGGCTTGAAATTTGTACAAATCAGTTGTCATTCAGTGCGAGCTGTCAATGTGTCAAGCTGTCAGCCTGCTGTGAGGGGACGCCTGAGGGGGAGTACAAGGGGGCAACCGTGGAGAAAGGAAATGAGTTCAAACAGACCTGAAATGGAGCTCAGTTCTCCGGGTTTGCTGCCCCCGTAGAGCCGGCATTGATTTTTCTTGATGTTGAGCAACAGCAAACCTTAAATGACACGTTGTTAGCAATCTAAAGTTGCTGTTTATTGTCTTTTAAATGGCAGCAAATCATGCAGAAGAGAATGCAGTGCGTATTTGCGAATCGGGCATGTTTAGCAGCATCCTGTTCATGTCACTTTTCTGGCCTGGCTGGTCTCAACCAAGGGACCTGCTGCTTCACTGATGAGTCCAACTTTCTGGAGTATTTTGCAGACGCAGCGTGAAAGGAAGTTGTGTGCTCGTCTCTCCGTGGGCTGCGGATTGCTAATAAACACGGGATTAGAGGAGCAGTGAATCAGCGCCGCTGTTGAGCCTAAAAACCTGAGCTGTGTCCCTTTCACAGCTCTGGCTTCCTTTTAAGACAAATCTTGCCTGAGCTCCTTTCCAGACAGACGGCCTCAGCAGAGAGGGCTTTCCTGGACAGTGCTGGACCATGTAGTTATGTTTTCTGGGCAGAATTAACCATGACATCCAACTCAAACAACCTCTCTAGACTTGAAACCGATGATTGAAAAACAAAAAACCAACATTTTCACCGGTAAAAAGCAGCAGCAGGATGCTATTACTGCCCCAAACAGGGCGGTGTGTTTTTACATCTGGCTGAAAATCATCTTCGTTCCATGTCCCTTAGTAAACACATGGCGTGGCTCTCATTGTCCTTGCTGGCCTGTGCATGGCTCCTGGGACACTTCAAATATAGCCCTCCTGTCATTGTCCTTTGTCTCCCTCAGTCTTTTTCATATGTACCCAGTACATAGAGAAATGTGAACGTTTTGCAGAGAGTTAACAGGGAGGAATAGGCATATTTTTGAAAAATAAAATTAAAAAGGCACAGAGGGCCCTACTTTTTCAGTGTATGGCATTGAGCAAGGAGGCCTGGCTTCCTTCCAGATATTCAAGCCTTTGCCCCTCTGGGCAGCGCGTTCTGGCTTCAATCAGTCGTGTGACTTTGGCCTGTTTCCCTCATCCCCTTGTCCATCAGGTGGCATAGATAAGACGAGGTGGGGCTGGGGGGCAAGGGGAGAGGACAGGGAGGGATGAGGGGGCTGGGGGGTGGGAACCAGGAAGGTGACACCTGAGAAGCAGTCAGCACTGAGAGGTAAAGGAATTAATCAAAGATTTCCATTTAGCCATTACGGCTGGTGTTCACGGCCTCTGAGCCTCTGAGCTAAAAAGTCTGCAGAGAGGCTCCTGGCGCTGCAGAGTTTGTCTTGTAAAAGTGCAGCTGTCCAAAACATGACAGCTACAGCATTAGCAGGGCCATTAAGAGGTGTAGAACATTTCCAGGGAAATGATTTGAAAAATGACAATGCTGGCTCCTGTGTGATATTAATTATACCCTGTACTCGCGGCAAATAAGCTAAAATAGTTGGCAAGAAAGACAAAGTGAAGTGTCCTGTTTCTGACCATCGTTCGGATCAAGCAGTTGCCAAGCAGGTGGAGCTTGGTGGTCAGCAGGTAATCCTGAAGGTGAGAGGTCTGTGCTTGAGTCATCAGTCAGGGCTGTTCTGGAGGATGGTCTCAGGGTGAATATGAAATACTAGAGACTGAGGTCGAAGGGGATGTACGTGGCGAGGGTGGGGTGGTGCTGGGGGGGAGGTTGGCAGGTCTGTCCTCCCTTGAAAGCAGGTAGGTCTGCACTGGAGCATGCAGTGGAATTTTTGATGGTGATAGAAACTTTCTCTCTCAGCACTGTCCAGTATGGTGGCCACTGCCCATGTGTAGTACTGGGCACTTAAAATGTGAAGAACTGAATTTAAATTTTATGTAATTTTAAATTAACATTTAGATTTAAATAGCTGCACATGGCTGCAACATGGGGCAGATCAAGACTCTGGAGGGTGGTTTTCCAGTGGGTGTCTGAGGCTGGAGTAGGATGTAGAAATGAGTGGTGATAAGAGTCAGGACTACCAGTGCAAACCCTTGGTGGTGTCAGCTAACACATGGCTTTCTCTAGTGACCTTTTGCTTTGTTTTACCTTTACCTGATCTGTGGAAGTAAGTGAGAAGTATTAGCCCATTTTGGGAATGGGCAAACCTAGCCCCAGGAAGGTCAAATCCATCTGCTCAAGGTCACAGAGCAAGCCCTCGTGATGTCTGCCAACTTCAGGCCCTATTCCTGTTCCTTAAGATGCTGCCTCCTGTTTCAGGGCTCTGAAGAGCAACTCTTATTTCAGGGAAGCCTGGGGTCTGTGCCACCTGTCTGCTTAGCCTTAGGCCCTAGCCCCTTCTTTTCACAGCTTTCTTCTTTGTAATACCCAATGCCCTGTGTTTGAAGTGTGTGACTGAGTCTGAGTCTTCCTGGTGAATGCTCCTCACTTCCAGTGCCTTGGCTGTGCTTTCTAGAAGGCAGCCAGCCCCTTGGTCCTGCTCCTTGGGAGCCCCCCTTAAACCTGTTGGGCCTGTACTTCTGAATTGTGCCTTGGACCTGTGGATCACATACATCATCCTTCTTGCCTGCCCACTGATCCTGTAGCTAAATTACCCTATATAAACAAGCCTTTGTTATTCCTGACTGTGAGAGATGTAGGGCTGGCTCTTCGTGGAGAAGAAAATAGACCTGGGAAGAAAGAGGTCATGAGCAGGTCAAAGTGCTAGAGGAAAAGGCTTCTGGGGCTAAAGTTTGCAGATTTGGGGAGCACGTGTGTGTATGTGTATGTGTGTTTGGGGGGCCCTCCCTTGGGTGTGTGTGGGTGTGAGTGTGTGCATTCCGTGTATGCAGCCACTTACTTGTTTTAAGTGGAATCCACTTGTAAGATTTACTAAATAAAAAGAAAAAAATAAAAGAAAGCTTTGGCTAAGGTCAGCCCAGACCTTTTGAAGAACTGTTGAGCTGTTATCTGCTAATCCTCCAAGTGTGCTGAACACAAGAAATAACATTTAGTGTTAAACCACCAAGTACAGAGAAAATGTCTTGAAATTATAGTGTTTGGTAAATTAGAGATTGCTTCTATTTCTCCTCTTCCGGAGCTGAGGCAAGGCTGCTTTCCCTCTTTCCTTGTTTACCTTGAAAACGCACTTTACTGCCTGTGGTGTTTCTGTTAACCTCCCTGAACCCTTGCGATTCCATTCATGTGATTTGTTATTGAATGACCTTTTGAGGATTTTACAAAACATGACCTTTTCTTGTCAAACATTCAAGGGTTTGTAAAGTGAAGCTGTCACAGGGACTCTGTGTGTTTGCTAATTATAACTAATATGTTTCCCCACATCCTTGGAAATGCAAATCACTTATTTGTTCCATGAATGGCTGCTCTTTCTTGCCTGTTGGTTTGAGATGCCTCTGAACTGCTCAAAGGGACATCTCCAGCCTGGGAATTCTGACTTCTCTTCTTAGTGTTAGGGACAGGAAGGCTGATTGCCTTGTAAGTTAATTTGACCTCTTGGGAACAACGATGGGAAATTCTAGGAGCTAAGCGATTGAAAGCATTCAGAATAATCTAGTTCTTCAGAAAGTGATGGGAATAATGGGCACTGTCAAAATGTTCTGTGTGGTTCTGGTATTTGCTTCCTCTAGGGAAAGAGGTTGATGTGTTTTTTTTTTTTTTAATTTGGTGGTGGAAACAAAGGCACAAATAAGGGAGTTTTTGTGCTCAAGAATATAATTAGAAGCAGAATCAAGGGAAGAAACATCAGGATCTTGCTTTACACTCCTTGCTTTTGGTAATTAAAAATGTAGTACTAACAATGGCTAAACTTAATATTCATTGAGTATGTTAGACACTGTGTATGTTAGACACTGTTGAATGGTTTACAGATGTGATCTCATCTAGTCATCTCAACAACCTTGTGAGTTAGGTCTTATTATTATCATTGCCTGGGTGCTTAAGTTGCTACATTGTGTCTGACTCTCTTCGACCCCATGGACTGTAGCCCACCAGGCTCCGCTGTCCATGGGATTTTGCCAGCAAGAACACTGGAGTTGGTTTATCATTTCCTCCTCCAGGGGATCTTCCCGACCCGGGGATAGAACCCATGTCTCCTGTGTCTCCAGCATGGCAGGTGAATTCTTCACCACTGAGCCACTGGGGAAGCCCCCCACTTGACTGCAAAAGTAGGAGGTGATCTGCTTTACTTCACAAGCCATGTAATTTCTTTCCTCTTCCAGAATACCATCTTCAGTGATGGATAATCACCCTATTGAACTGTTGTCAGTTTACCCAAATTCTGGTTTAAGGAATGCACTGCTGGGTCAAATCTATGCTGTGTATTTGCTGCTAATGGAAGAAGAGTTGAGTAGGTCTCCTGAGACATTTCTAAAAGTGCATCCAGTGAGTTTCTTATTAGGAGGAAAAAATAATCCCCAAACATTCCAAATGACGCACAGTTGCTGTCACTAATGATTTGTGGTTACTGGAGGAGGGACTCTGATCTTGAATGGCTAAGAAATGGCTGCTTCTTTCTAAGCTCTCTTTGTTAAAAGGGAATGAATAAAAACCAAGGATAGCATATGGACCAAATAAACTTTAAATTTTCTGAGCTTGGGGGAAATTCCATTGGAATTGTGTGTAAATTGCTGGAAGACACTGTTTTGTTTTGGTTCCCTTCCACTCTAGGTAGGGCTGTGTCATAGAGAGTTTGGCCAGCCATAAAGGAGCTGCATGTTGGTTTCTTTTTTGCAAGGACTAATATGGAGTCTGCTTAATAGCATCCAAGTGTTTGGCCCTGCTCCGTTGTTGGCCCCCTTAGTCATTTGAAAAACTCTATTTATGTAGGTAGGGGATTACTAGGCTTTTCCAGCTTCCAAGTATAAGTCCTAGGAGAGGTTGTCTTTCAAATGACTTTCATCTGTTTTCCTTCCTCATTCAGTTGATGGACATAGATGCACAGAGTAATTTGTATCTTTGGAACAATGGAAATTTTTGAAGTGTTGGCTCATATTATTTGGAAAGGGTCATTACAACTTTATCTATTAAAAAAAAAGTTCAGATTGAGGATAGAGAAATATATTTCACTCCTTTTATGAGTCTGTTCTCAAGAGCCAAGCAATTTGTTGTAAAAGAATATAAGAAATATTGAGAATGAGAAAAGTTATTCATTCTATAAAGCCCTGTCCCTCTTCATACTTCTTTCTCCCACTACAGCCTTTGATCGCTTCATAAATGACCCTCAGTGTGAAAGAACCTGTCCACCTGCTATTTCAAATGTATTGAAGGTGTTTATGATGGATTGTTAGGTTTCAACTGTACAGTAACCCAGTTTTCTACTAAAGAGGACTCTTATATCTTGGTGTTTAATAGCAATGGCTTATATATTTCAGGATTTCATCATTCTGGATATAGTCAGACTGACCTTACAGCTTTTTAAAAGTTTTTTGTAAAGCAGATTTCAGGTAAAGAAGGAAAATCATGAAAGTTTCATCTTTGGAGCTTCTCTTTTGAATCGAGTCAAGTTTAGTGTCTGTTTCATTATTAGAAATGTACTTTTACAACTTCTGTCCACTATGGTTAACTGGAAATACCCAGGACCATCAAGGCACTTTGCCAGTGAAATACTAGCCAGGACTTGCAGATTTCTGGTAGAGGTCTGAGTGTATTTAAAAAGCCTTCAAAAATATTGTTGAATTAATGAATGGAGGTGAGGGATTATTGTGAATTCATAGGAAGCAATGTATTAGGACAGTGATTCCTAATATTCTAAGATAAGATATTTGTGAATCCAATGATAACTGTGGCTATTTATCCCACAAAGGTGCATATTAACATAAAATTTTGCATTTGCTCTCAGAGATTGATGGATCATCCGCAACATCATCCTTGGGACCCCAGGGGAAGCCATTTAGATTGAGTTCCTCCCAGCCCAGTTAGAGAATCATGCCTGACCAAGGAGGCAATTTAGTCACTGACTTTTTTTTTTTTTAATTTAAGGCAAAATTTGGTTTTTTTGATAAAGTTTTTGTCCCAAGTGCATAAATACTATGTCACCACTACTGAGTTGGTGAGGACAGCCAAGGATCTTGATTTGTATCAGCAGAGGTATTAGAAATCTAGCCATGAATTGTTGATGTCTACGCAATGTGACAGGAGAAAAACAGTGAATTTGAAGCTAGGAGACTTGAGTTCTAGTCTTTTCCCCCATAAAGTAATGATGAAGAAATGATTTTTCTGATCCTCAATTTCATATCCATAAAAATAAGCAGTTGGATTGTGACCCCCAGTGTACCTTGCAATCTTAAGATTAAACCAGCTAACCATTCTTTTTTTCTTTTTGTCTTCTATTTGTATGAGTTCAAGAAGTTCAAGTTCATTGCCAAGAATCAGAAATGAAGACAAATATTCTTTCTTGAAAAAAGTTTTTATTTAGTTTCGGGGTTTCAAAGAATCTAGAAGAAATAATGCAGATTAAATGTTGTAGCAAAAGTGTTAAGCTTTTTTTGGGTGAAATATAGTGAAAGACATGAGATTCTGGTAATATTTGAGTGAGGCTACAACTTTTTAGACCCATTAGGGCTCAGAAACTCAACTTATTTGTCAGTGCCCCTGAAAAGGAAATGGCAACCCACTCCAGTATTCTTGCCTGGGAAATCCCATGGACGGAGGCGCCTGGCGAGCTATAGTCCATGGGGTCGCAAAGAATCGGACCCGACTGAGCAACTTCACTTTCTTTTTCTTTCTGTTTATCATTAGCAAGCACTTCTGCCATCTCCCAGTTACTTTTACCACAGGCTTCTTGGGTGGAGTTAGAGCTCCTAGCAACCATTTGGAAGTTTATCCTTGAAAGTGAGTGAGTCCTGGAGAACTGAAATGAGATTTGTTACTTCAGAAATTTGTGATAATGAATTAGAGAAGGACATTGAGGACAATTTCCTTTGTATCAGTTCTGGACCCTCCTTTGAAGGAGTTAAAACAAACAAACAAACAAAACAGGGACTCTACAGGATTGACATGACTGTATGACAATAAAGTCCCGGGACTGAGTAGGAAGAAATGTAAGTTCTAAGCCCTGGTCACCATTTCTCTTAGTTGAGGTGTGAGTGTCTTCTTCAGAGTTCTTTCTTCATCTTGGCATTGCTGGTTGTATGTCTACTAGCTCAGATGATAGTAGCTGTGTGAATATAGAAGGCAGTTTGCTCAGGCTGTATTTTACAGTGGGTCCCAGTTAAGACTCAGCCTGCTCTCCATTTGGATGTTTCAGAGTCTTCCTTTTTTGTCCCAAGCAGAGACCAGAACCCAGAAAGCTTTTACATCATAGGAACATTAAGCATTATTTCCCCCTCCAGCAGTAGGAAGACCAGAAAAGGAAAAGGTTAAACATCTTGAGAAGCCACTGGTAGGACACTCAGATCTGAGTTGAGCATAAAAGCCAGGACGGTGTCCTGGAACCATCCTTTCTGGGCACATGATAGCCCATTCTACTGGGATGTTGATGATGGAGTGATAGTGGTTGGGATGAAAATGAATTAATCAGCTTTTTAAAGATGAAGAAAGGGAGTCACAGACATGAGTTAACTCGTTAAAGGTCACACAAGAAGAGGAGGTGAAGCTGGGACAGAACCTCTGCCTCAAACATCCCAGTTCTTTATCATGATGTGACGAGCTGAAGGAGAAAGATGGTGGGGGCTGTAATGGTAATTAACTGCTCTCTCCCCAGTCTTAATTTCCTTCTACATAACCTTTGTTTTCTAACAGTGAGATAAGAAGATGTCACCGCTGGTGACGGCCTCTTAAATGGAACAAAACTGAAGTCACATGTATGTGTGCCCCTGCGTGTATGTGTCTGTGTTAGGCATGTGAGCAGGTGGTGTCAACTCTTACCACTGGTTTAATATGCTCTCCATTGATTCGCAAATGGAAGGAAAATGTCAAAACTCCTGAAGTGCTTTTAAAACAAAGGTACAGTTCAAAGTATTAAAACCAGAAAAGAAAAAAGAAAAGAAAAGCTATTTTTAGAATTGAAGTTGCATTTTCTCAGACCCCCAGCTTCTTGTTAAGTGCAGAGCTTCCACCCCAGGCTGTTTTGGTTCTCCCAGCGAGCTCACGGTGCTTCAGACTCCCTGTGCCCCTCTGTTCCTTTGGATTTCAAACATTTCGAGGACTGGGGACATTTAGAGGAAGTGATGATCTCTTGGCACAGAAACTGCTTCTCCCAAAGCAGCTGCAGTCTTTTTTTAAAATTTTTTGTATTTCTTTCTTTTCATTTCCCTTCTGTTTACCTTTGGCTTGAATGAGTCGATTGGCATTTCTCTTTGTACTGGAAAAATTCACTGTTTGCCAGGAGCAAGAGAGAAGGCAGAAAGCAGGGTTACAAATAGATCTGAAGGTATGTTTGTGTCTGCTTCTCTATTTCTGGGGGCAAGGGACAGTGTTGCCATCCATTAAATATTTATTGTGTTAGCAGCCTCTGGTCATCCCTCCTAATGGAGGCATGGGATGATACGATCATCCAAAATAGCACAAAGTTCCAAGTTATTTATATGTGATTTGGCAGTGCATTACAATAAAACCCCATGAATTCAACCTAATTAGGAAGAAGGCCAGTTTGGATTAGTGAAGCCCAAATTATATTTTATGGAAAATTGATTTTGTAGCTTCCAAATTTACACAGTAATTCGAATTAGGTATCAAAGTCTACAACTGAGATTCTCAGAACAGTTTTAATGATGAGTTTAAAGTATTTGGCACAACATTGTAAGATGTTATAGAAATGACTGCTTTCAAAGTGATTAGACATTTCAAACTGTCCTTTTATGGGTTTTAACTATTTCCATCCGTCTTTAATTGTGAACAACAGCCTTTTTAGACACATGATAGGGAAGTGAATGCCTGTTAAAATTTCTGTAAATTTCCAATCTGTTAGATTTGAATGAAGAAAATTGACCTACATGATATTTTTCCCTCAGCAGATTTATTGCCTTCATTATATATTGTTAAAGCTAATACAGATGGAGAGTAATTCCATGTAATATTGAATTTCTTGGGACATCATTTACTGAAATCTATTTTTCTGTTGATGTAGGTGATAATTTGTGATATTCTATTTCCCGGCACCTCCAGTTTTAGTTTTTGATACACCATTTTCTTGGGTCTCTAGCCCTTTTCTCCCCTCTATATTTAATCATCAGTAAATGCACACTAAAACATTATAGGTGAGCATCTTTTTTTGTGTAAAGGAAGACCTCTGCCTTGCTTAGGCTTTGTAACATGAAAGTGTTGACTTTCATTCCTCATGTGAAAGTGAAAGTCACTTTCAACTGTGAAAGTCATCCAACTCTTTGTGACCCCATGGACTATACAGTCCATGGAATTCTCCAGGCCAGAATACTGAAGTGGGTAGCCTTTCTCTTCTCCAGGGGATCTTTCCAACCCAGGGATTGAACCCAGGTCTCTTGCATTGCTGGTGGATTCTTTACCAAGTGAGCCACAGGGAAACCCAAGAATACTGGAGTGGGTATCCTATTCTTTCTCCAATCAGATCTTCCCGACCCAGGAATCGAACCAGGGTTTCCTGCATTGCAGGTGGACTCTTTACCAACTGAGCTATCAGGGAAGCCCATTCCTCATGTGAAAGCAGGCAAAAGTGACTTATAGCTCCCAGATGGTGGGCTATGATGTATTGAAACTACCCAGGGAGCCTAAAAACACAGATTCCTGGGCCCTACTGCTGGAGATTATGACTCCATGGATTTTGGTGGAAACTGGGGATTTCTTTTTAACCAGCTTTCTGGTTGCTTCCAGTGGGCACCCAGATACAAAGGGATTGACTAGAGTGGTTAAAAAGCAGGGGTCCTAATTTATCTTCTATCTCTACAGAGTAGTTGAGGACTTACTTAATTTGGGAGCAGTGGGTTAGTGAGGGTCAGGAACTGAACTGGTGAACCTAGTCTTTTGAGGGTAAAACTAATGATGCAGATCATGTTTGCACTTCACACCGGAGTCCAGCTTCTCTTTGTTCATGGTTTCTTCCAAGGAACCCCTTTCTGTTACTGCTGCTGCCTGGCTTTGCCTTCTTGGTCAAGGGCCACATTCCAAGTCTTGGTCTCCAGAGACCTTTAACATCAGCAACTGTTTGTTGAAGTACAGTGACCCTTCTTTTGGTCCCTGGTCCCCTCAAGGAGCCACTCCACCTTTGTTTTCTCCTTAGTCTTCCCTCATTCATTCATGGGCCACAGTTAATCTTACACAGCATCTAACAGCACCACCCTCGAGATCATTAGCAGTGAGGATCCTGCTAGTGGTAGTGGAGCCAACCCTTTCCAGGCTGGGAGGTGGGGTTAGAATCGAGGAACAAAGCCCAAAGTACTGGCACCAGGAAGCTCCAAAGAAACACTCGTAGGTTCAAATTGCTGGAGACAGTTCATTATTTACTTCACAAAATGGACTTATTAAAAGGCCATGAAAGGAGGTTATGTCATTTGCAAATAAATCTGTGCAGCAAATCCAGAACCAGCAATGCCCAGGAGCGCTGGGGAAGCTCTTGTTAAAGGCCGCTACTTGGAAATGGGCTTTCTGAGAGCACCCCTACCCCCGCCCCAAACCCTACCCTTCATGTGAGGGTTGTTCATGAGTGAAGTGTCAAGGACTCTGGTTCTCGTCAAAGGCAATTAATTGGGACTTAAAGCTCCAGTTTTGGGGAATGAGATTTAAAAAATAACAAGTGAGCTTTATTTGAGCAAGATCTGTGACTGTACCATCAGTCTCCTTAGTTGTCAATCTCTGCCTTCCGGGACACAGTTCTGGAAGGAATAAGCATGGCATTATAAGAGAATTCAGCAGCTTTCTCCTTTGTAAGAAAATTCTTGACTGTCAAGTTCATGGAAGCATTTTGTTAGCTTTAATTTGTGAAACTGGGACAAGAAGCTTTGCCACAGTCTTAAGCATTGTGGACACCATTGTGGACACATGTGGTCCATTGGAAGGAGCCCTATTCTGGACTGGGGAGAAAATCTGAGTGTGTGCTGTGAAGCACCAGTGTGATCACTGAGCAGAAAAGGGGTCCCCAGTATGCCTGCTCTATGCGGTCCTCCCGTGGGACCACTTATTCACAGCCATCTTCAGCGAGGAAGTAACTAGTAGTCAGGAATGTGGCCTTCCCTGTAGGTAGAAGGTGAGGCTTTGACATCTCATTGGCCAGACAGTATGTCCAGTTCTCGTTTAAGCATGGCACATCCAGAAGATGTCAGGCCTGCATTAAAAGCCTGTCTGGGTGGAGTGGGTAGTGTGTTTCGAATACTGCAGAATCCTATTAACTTGGACAAATTGAACTGAAGTGCAGCTTAGAAACCGGTGTGCCTGCTTAGTGTTTTAAAAGAAATATAGCTGTAATGCTTAAAAAAAAATGGTGGTAAGATATACATCATGTAAAGTTTACTGCTTTACCCATTTTTAAGGCATATGACTCAGTGGCATTTAGTATATTGACACTGTTGTGCAACTGTCACCATTATCTGATAGCTTTACCACTTAAGTATAAAAATTATTTTAAAATACCTGACACCTTGTTACTAAAGAGATAGACCTTATTATTACATGCATATATACACACCCCACCCCACACACATGTATATGTATACATTGTACATTATATGAATTTCGTAGTCCAGTGGTACCCAGAAGGTCTTCAGAGATTTCTCTGTCCATTCTCTGTGAATGAAGAAACTGTGACCATGACCCAGGGGATGTAGGGGACTGGCTCATGCTTGCGTGGCAGAGGCGGGTCTGTGTTTCCCAATCCTGACATGATGTTTTCTGTAATGTGTTTATAGTTGGCAATAAATTTTCCATAAAATATATTATTGAAATAAAGCCTTTGAGAATAATTTCCTCTTTGCTTGAATGTTTTCCCCCTCAAGCCTTGTTTATATTGTGAGTTTTCACGGCAAACCCTTTCTTTGGCCCAGCTTAGGCTAAATTTTACCACAAATTCCAAATTATAGGAGTCGTGAACTTTTCTTCTTCCTGAGTTGGCCTGATGCTGGTGGAAACTTAAAGTGTGTAAAGTAATGAAGTGCTGTGTGTGTGTGTGTGCAGGGGAGGGGGAGGAGGACTTGGGTGAAAACATGCCTCTGTTTTTCCAGGGCTTGGAGTGGGGTGAAGCTGGGGACAGGGAGGCAGCTCACAGAGCCCAAAGCTGGCTGAGGACTCTGGCCAAGAGGGAGGGCAAGGTGAGAGGGTTCTGCCACTGGGGGAGGGGGGGGGGTCAGGGACCCCCTGGAGAGAGGCCCTAGTTCCTCAATGTACATCCCTTGGAGGCAAAAGGTGGGCATAAGGAGTAGTGGTATGAGCAGGTCTCACCTGGCTAGATGTTTGTACAGCCCTGCATGCTCTCAGCTATGGGACAAATGACCTGGGCTTGTGGAAAGCCTGTCTCAGACTCTTTATTTTTAATATCTTGGCCCAGCTTAATGAATTAATTTTTACTTTTTGGCCATGTGGGATCTTAGTTCCCTGACCAGGGATCAAACCTATGCCCCCTTGCAGTGAAATCATGGAGTCTTAACCACTGGGCCTCCAGGGAAGTCTCCGTCTCAGACTTTTTATCCAAGAATACATAGTGGTATGTCACTGGGCAGTGGCGGGCTTTGGCTTTCTTTTCTGTTTTGTTGCAGAAAGATATAGGCGACCTAAAATTGAACATTTTAGCCATTTTAAGTGTACAATTCTGTGGAATTACGTACATTTACTTTGTTGTGCAGTCATTACCACTGTCCATCTCCAGAATTTTTTCATCTTCTCCAACTGAAACTGTTTTTGTTACGCAACAGCTCCCTGTTCCCCACTACCATATCCCTGGGGAGCCTCCTCTACTTTCCGTTTTTATAAATATGACTACTCTAGGTATCTCATGTCAGTGGATTTGTATAATAGTTGTCTTTTGGTGGTTGGCTCACTTTGGTTTTCTGAACATGACATTATCATCGGGTAGCCCATACAGAGCCTTTGAGAGAATTAGAAAAAGGTGCCTCCCTTTCTCTAGGTAGATGCAGCCCCTGACCAGAATCTGAGCTCTGCAAGTGGAGCATAGCCTGGATTTCAGTTCGCACCTGTCCCCTTGGCCACACACCATTGCATAATGAACAACCTGAACACAACTGTATGAGCTGCTCCTGTTGACCAGGCCCTCAGAGGGAGGTGTCTCGTTCCCCTAGAGCCCTGGCTGGGTGTCTTTTCCATTACTCATTCCTGTTATTCCAGCCTCCTTCTCTGGTCACCTAGTTTTCTTTGCTGTTAAGGTTCAAGTTGGTTGATTACCCCTCCAAAGGGAGCTTCCGAAGAATGACAAGTTTTCAGAGGGCGGCAGAAAAGGTTGTTGGGACTTTTAGGAACACACATAATTCATTCAGCCTGTCATTTGCTGTGAGCTAAGTGCAAATGACTTAAGTGGATTAGATTTCCTCTGGAAATACTCGAGAGGTTAAAAATTAAGAGGAAAAGAGTGTAGGGAAATAAGTGTGAGATTGTACTTATGCCGATGCCTCTGAAAACTAGTTGAAATATTTAGGAAACTGAAGGTGCAGCTGGTTGAGTGTGCTCTGAACCATGCTGGATCCTTCAGCCCTACCTCTTCTGATAAAGCAGTGACTGAATTGGAAGCAATCTCGGCAATAATGAATATTCTTGTAAATCTCTGGTTGAGAAACTCTCAAAATATGGCCAGAACCCAAGCAGTACCTCTTCCCTCTTAATTCTACTATAATTTGTGAATGATCTTTTATAAGGCATTAAACTTTAATTGATGCCATTTTACTAAGCAGATTTTAAAAGCAGTGATGGCAGTGATTGGACTTACTAAGATGACTTCTAATTGTTATGTGTTATGTGAAAAGCAGATTTTTTTTTTAATCTAAAATGTTGATTATTTTGTTCAGATTTCCAGAGTTTCCTTATTTATTTACCTTCTTTTTTTGAAGTGGTGGATATAGAGAGGCAGTAGCATGAATAAGAACTGGCAAGCATGGATTATTAGAGGAAATATTGATGCAGATAGTGATATATAAAATTAAAAAGTATAAAATAAACCGCTATAAAATCATCTAGTGAGGGAGTTTTTCGGAGTGGGAGTTTTGGAGAGAAAGAAATGAAGGTCAAAGCCCTGGTCCCGCCTTTTCAGTTTGCTTTTGCTTTTGTTGCTCTGCTGTGCTAAAAGCATTCCTCGAACGTGTGCTTTTGCGGTTGAACTTCTTTTTGCCCTTCCTTCATCTGACATTCCTGGGCAACGCTGTCTTCACTCAGGACAGGCATGTTACACAAGTAGGGAAAACTGTAGATGTGAAAATCTGGCCAAATATTTTGTTGCCACAGTGAACTGGGGCTCAGGAGTCAACGTGAAGACTACTCCCTGGTTTGCCTCCTCCCTGCTTCTGTCATTTTTTCTCCCCTTCTGAGTTTGGTCACTTGTTTTGCTGCCTTTGGAGTTTTAAAAAGTTGGATTGTTTCTCTCTTATAAAAATAACACATACATCAGACTTGCCGATAGCCACCAGCCAAGGAGAGAGAGGTATTTGGGGGCAGGGCGGGGCAGCAGTGGGCAGCAGGCTGTTTTCACTGTCTCACGACTGGTGTACTGAGGAACAGAGTGGACAGGGGAGCACGCAGTAGTGTGCATCGGTAAATGTATCGATGGACTGGACCAGATCCCTAAAACTCTCTCCTCCTCATCTGTATACCACCTTCCTTTTTTTCATCCCTTACCCCTGGGGCAGCTGTCCCATTTTCTGAGTAAAAGAAAAACGAGAGGATCCCACAGTTGCCTTTCAGTGTGGTTGCTGGGGCTATAGTGTTTGCAGAGTTCTTCATGTTTCACCTTGGTTTTTTTTTGTTTCCTGTAAAAACAAGATTTCTTATGCAAAATGGGTCACTTGAAAGCACCAAACAATTTCTCCAGAGCAACAGCCAGTGTTTCATGCAGGAGAGATGTTAGCAAACCACTGACATATGGATGTGATCTCCGTTACTTTGACCAGATTTGGTTTCTACAGAGTGCGTGAGAAGGGAAGATAAATTTTGTCCTAGTAATACTATAGCGACTCATAAATAAATGGTTACCCTTTGGTGCTTGCAGTTTTCATTAAAGTCGCCTGAGCTTTGTTATTGACACCATAGGTTGCCTATTCAGGGAAATGCAGTAAAATTTATCAGTGTGCTTTCTACACCTAATAAATCATCCAAACAGGGAACCATATGGCAGATAAGACCTTGAAAATGTGGCTTCAGCATGTGAGGAGTCAAGTTGCTGAAATCTTGAATGATTACAGCCTGCACATTTTCCCCTGGAATATCTTATAGTTATTTTACATGCCATTTTCTTGTTCACCCCATCACCTCTTTGTCTCTCCCTCTCCTCTCTCTCTCTTGTGTGCCTTTCTCTTCTCTTCTCCTGCTCAAGCACCATTCTTTTTTTGGCTGTTCTTTCCTACTCTTTGTTTTTCTTTTGGGTGGGGGGGCTGGCTGTGATTTCAGCTAGAAAATAAGCATCCAGAGCAGATAAGATGTTGTTATAATGCCTTGCTGGTAGGAGGAAGAGGGGCCGGGAGGAGCAGAGACTGACGGGAAGGGATGATGTATGTGGCGGCTGTGTCCCTACACTCTCCTCCAGCCCATTGTCATTAATCACGGCCATTAGTTTTTTTCAGAGCTGCCTTGTCTGCACCGGGGCTTCAGAAAAGCCATTGTTTTTTCATGCCACAGACTAGTGAGGGTGAGGGGGGGGCGGCGGGGAAGGGAAGAAAGAAATCCTAGGACTTTTTCCCCCCACTTTTTTCTCATTCTGCCTTCCAGAATCTCCTTCCTGTCCTATCTTCTCTCACCCACAACCCCCATCCAACTGCCTTTTCTCTCTCTGCAAGTTGGTGGTGATGGGGTGGAGGGGAACCCAAACTCTCATTGCCTGCTGACACCTGCATTCTATATAGTCATTAGACAGTACAACACAGGGCGCACCACTGGGGGGTATCTGCTGAATGATGGTGGTGGTTACTCATCATGCACTGTTTAATTTCAAAGAGGTTTTGCAGATATCTGTTTTTTTCCCCCTTTTTCTTTTGGAGTAAAAAATCTAAATGTCCTTGTTGTAACCTGAGGATACGGCAAGATAGGAAAGTGCCTCTAGTGGAGCACCTGTGTTGCATGTCTGGGGAAGAGGAGGCTGGCTGCTACCCAGGAAGGCATATTTAGGTGCTTATCAAGCCTGGACCATGTCTTGGAGATTCTACCACTGTTTTGCAGTTCTGCCAGAGCTGCCGTGTCTTGTGGTTAGTTGATGCCCCTCAGTCAAATTGGGTGAATCTTGCTGGTTGATGAAGGACTGCCATTGTCCTTTCCTTCTTCTCTGAAAAATTAAAGATTCTGTCTTGAAGAGAGAGGACTTCTCCCTCACCCCTGCTCCTGCTACAGTCTGCAGTGACTCTCTGAGGGCTTTCCATCATATACCATACCTGAGTCATGTACATAATGTGCAACTGCTAAATAAACTGTTTTTTAAGAATATACATCAGATTTTGTAAAACATGTAAAGGCCAACCTCAGAGAGCCCAGAGTATAGTTTTAAGTATGTGTGTGTACTAAGTTGTTTAACTTATGTCCAACTCTTTGCGACCGTATGAACTGTAGCCCGCCAGGCTCCTCTGTCCATGGGATTCTCCAGGCAAGAATACTGGAGTAGGTTGCCATGCTCTCCTCCAGAGGATCTTCCCATGCCAGGGGTTGAACCTATGTCTCTTACATCTCCTGCATTGGTGGTGGTGGTGGGGCAGTTCTTTACCACTAGTGCCACCTGGGAAGCCCTAATTTTAAGTATAATTTTATGCAGTTTTTTTTTTTTTTAAACAGCAAATTCTTGGTGCATGGATAAGTGCAAGAATTAGTGAAAAGTCTCTATGACAAAAGCTTTTAAAAAGAAAAGAAAACCCCTTAATTAGTTTCAGATATAAACAAAGCTGTTTGAACTAGGATCCTTAAATATTGCCTAGTAGAGGTACTTAGGATACTTATTTTAATGAAAAGATGGCAGAGATTTGTTATATGCATCAGTTAAATAGTCACAGTATGGGAAATAGTAAGCAAGGAATTGGGAGACAGAGCAGGGTTATACTTGTTCTGCCTAGTACCTGTGTGCATACATGTGGGCTAAATCGCTTCAGTCGTGTCCAGCTCTTTGCAACCCTATGGACCTTAGCCCGCCAGGCTCCTCTATCCATGGGATTCTCAAGGCAAGAGTACTGGAGTGGATTGCTGTAACTTTAGTCAAATTACCTCTCTGGATGCCCATTCCATCTTCTTGTCAAATGAGATGGTTAGTTCTAAATAAATGTTTCCAAGAATGTTGAGTCATCGGTGGTATAGGAAACAATTTTAGGCGGTACATGGGATGGACTTTAAGATTTTTCATAACTGTGTTTATGTTTATAGTTAAATTCTATTTATGTTAGATAATATTGGCTCATTACTTATGACTCTATTATAACTCATATATTTTAATTTCTGAATTAGTAGGAAAAATGAGTCAATTCAAGGAAAAAATATGAAGTATGGGATAGTATAACTTCACAACTCTTGTGGAGATACAGTAAAAATTATAGTGTGATGCCCAGATAACCAGGGTTTTCCAAGTGGCTCAGTGATAAAGAATTCACCTGCCAATGCAGGAGACATGGGTTTGATCTCTGAGCTAGGAAGATCCCCTTGAGAAGGAAATTGCAACCCACTCCAGTGTTTTTGCTGGAGATCCCTCTAGGCTCCTCTGTCCGTGGGGTTGCAAAAGAGTCAGACACGGCTTAGCAACTAAACAACAAGAACCCAGATGACCAAAAGTTATGACTTTCCAGACCAGATGATCAGGGTTCAGGAGTTAAATGGTGGATTATGCATTGTATATGTGTGTGTGTGTGTGTGTGTGTGTGTGTGTGTATGTGTGTGTAGAGAGAGAGAGAGTGTGTGTGAGTTTTTCCTAGAAGTTTAAACACATTCTTTACCATTATCTTTACTATGCATAATCCTTCTTTGATCAACAGAGTAAAGTTACTTTTAGTGTGGGTCGTATCTGAATGATCTCAAGTTTTGATTTAATGAGATCTCTGTGAGGATAGCTGTCTGTATATGAACCTAGACACTGTGAAAAACACATGTCTGAGATACGGTGTTGGGGCTCTGTAGAGCACTTCTTCTATTGTTTTATTTGACAACATCTAGAAAGGGTAGAATATATCACTATTTTCTCTGCTAGGATGTCTGCAATTTCTTTCTTTTTTTTTTGCAATTTCTGTTTGCTGGAGTTTCAGTGGTTTCAAACCTGTCAGAACATCAGCCATCTGGAGATCATTTAAAAAAATGCAGATACCTGGGCCCTCTCCCATACCTGCTGAATCAGACCCTCCAGGGGTTGGGGCTGAGGTGATCCGCAGTGTTTGGGAGCCACCAAGCTAAGGCACTGATGGTCCCTGAGAAAAGTGCATGTGAGCGGAAGACAGCCCCCTGACTTCAACAGCCATTGTAGAAGTCCCTTTGTCAGATTAGCAGTAGTTGCTTGCAAGTCATGTACATTCTGATGCTGAGAGGCTTCTGGGTAAGATCCTGGTCTTGGACAGTTCTGGATGGTCAGCACAGACGGGAGGAGAGGTATGGGGAGACCAGAGCAGCAGCATAGGGGCATATAGGGAAGGCTGCTTCAGAGTCAGGTAGGTCCGAGCTCACTGTGGGCTCCTGCATAGCTGAGAGCTGTGTGACAGTATGCAGGTGGCTTTACCTAAGCCCCAGTGTCCTCATATGTAAATGTGGCAACTTACATTCAGACGCCTAGCACAGTGCATTCATTTATTTTACAAATCTTCTCCTTTCTTTCTGTGGTCACAGTTGTCCTAATAACCTTAGGCCACACAGTCTGTTATGCTGTATGATTATCTGTGCTCATCTTGGGGGCAGGGTCTGCTTCCATTGCAGCTGGTGAGAGGCCTCGGTCAGTAGGCGTGGGGCAGGCCCTCCAGAAATGTGAGAGAGAGAAGGCCAAGAGTTCCTGCTCCCTGAAAGGACAGTCATGTGTACAGAGGGGCTACTTACATTTCATCGTGGAGGACACTCACATTTTTAGCCCACCTCAATCTTGATGATGCTTCTCTGGTGGCTCAGATGGTAAAGAATCCGCCTGCAATGTGGGAGACCTGGGTTCAGTCCCTGGGTTGGGACGATCCCCTGGAGAGGAGAACGACTACCCACTCCAGTATTCTTGCCTGGAGAACTCCATGGACAGAGGAGGCTGGCAGGCTTCAGTCCATGGAGTCGCAAAGAGCCAGACATGATTGAGAAACTTTCACACAATCTTGATGATAGATATCAGGAAAGGAAAATATTGAATGAACTGTAAATGAATGGTGTACAATTCAGGTCTATATGTAAAAACTGAACTCATTTTCAGTTAAGACTTTTAATGTAAGTAGATCATGTCATTTGAAAATATAAGCCTTGAGAACCTAGGTGTAAATGGCTTTGAGGGTGAGGAGTTGGCCAGTTGCTGTTCTGTTGTGGATTTTGGCTGCGGTTGGTCTTCTTCAGCAGTAATGCAGGGTGGTCCACTTCCATGTTTCCTTGTCCTGGATCCTGGGTGGGCAGAAGTGGTTCTTGGAGTCTGATGCCTTGTGATCCCCCTGTACCTTATACTGTACAGAGTCTTACTCACCTTGAACACACTTTCCTGTCCTCTAATCCAATTTTCAAGACTTAGGTCAAATCCCAGCCCCCTGTAATTCCTTCCCAACCTCCGCATCTTAGTAACTATGAATTTCTCATGTTGCAGTTGCTGGATGGGTATTTCATTTGGCAGTATTCCTTAAGAATTTGTGGTTTCTTTTCTGTTGATATTTTGAGCAATAACTTTGAACCTCATGGTTTTCCTTTTTCACACCTGTGCATCCCATCCTTTTTTTTTTTCTTATTGAAATATAATTGATTTACAGTGCCACATTAGTTTCAAGACTCAGTTATACATATACATTCTTTTTCAGATTATTTTCCATTATAGATTATTACATGATACTGATTATAGTTCCCTGTGCTATACAGTAGGTCCTTATTGTTTATCTATTTTATATATAGTAGTGTGTGTCTATTAATCCCAATTTCCCAATTTCTCCCCGTCCCCCTTTTCCCTTTGGTAACTATATGTTTGTTTTCAATGTCCATGAGTCTGTTTCTGTTTCATAAATAAGTTCAATAATACTTTTTTTAGATTCTACATTTAGCTGATATCATATGATGTTTGTCTTCCTCTGTCTGACTGACTTACTATGGTAATCTGTAGGTACATCTGTGTTGCTGCAAGTGGCGTTATTTCGTTCTTTTTAATGACTGAGTAATAGCCCATCTTCTTTATCCATTCATTTGTTGATGGACACTTAGGTTGTATGCACATCTTGGCTATTATAAATAGTGCTTCTTTGAACATTGGGGTGCATGTATATTTTTGAATTAGAGTTTTCATCTTTTCCATATATATGCACAGGAGTAGGATTGCTAGATCATATGGTAACTCTAGTTTTTTAAGGAGCCTTCATATTGTTCTCCATAGTGGTTGCACAAGTTTACATTCCCACCAGCAGTGTAGGGGGGTTCCCATTTCTCCACAACCTCTATAACATTTGTTATTTGTGGACTTACTGAGGATTGCCATTCTGACTGTGTGACTGTGTGAGGTGGTATCTTATTGTAGCTTTGATTTCCATTTCTCTAATAATTAGTGATGTTGGACATCTTTTCATGTGTCTGTTGGCCATCGGTATGTCTTCTGTGGATAAATGTTTATTTAAGTCTTTGGCCCATTGTTTTGACTAAGTTGTTCATTTTTGATAATTGAGCAGTATGAGCTGTTTGTATATTTTGGAAACCAATCCCTTGTCAGTTGCATTATTTGCTTATATTTTCTCCCATTCTGTAGATTTTGTTTTCATTTGGTTTGTGTTTTCCTTTGCTGTGCAAAAGCTTCTCAGTTTGAGTAGGTCCCATTTGTCTAATTTTGCTTTTATTTCCTTTGCCTTGGGATACTGATCTGTGTCCATGTTAGATCGTTTCTCCACAGGGTCTGGTGCAGTGCCCAGCATAGAGTAAGTTCTGTTGGTCGGTTAGACTGAATGACTTGTTTCCCTTACCTCTGGTACTATCCTCTTTCTTGCAGGAAGATACCCAGTAATGTATGGATTAGCTACTCTGCCCACTGTTGGTTGGTATGTGCCTTGGCTATTGTTGAGCAAATATTCAGATTACTGCCTTCTCCCAGTGGTAGAAGTAGGCTTGTGCTGCCCAAGAAGAGGCGGGCAAGTGAACCATGGTGTTTATATGTACTTCCTGGGCATAGATGACTGTTGGAACCTTTCTCTGAGGTTTGTAAGCTCTTTGGAATCATGTGTAGTTAAGACTTTGGCCAGAGTAGATTGAGGGAGTGGCTTCTCTGAGGTTCTGCTGTGGCCTGATCCTGGTGCGATCTCTCCTGGGGCCCTTGGAAGAAGAAGTTTGGGCTGCCGCTGAGTAGAGAGGGAATGGGAAGATGGAGAAGGGGTGGGCTGCTGTTCACCTTTGTGGATTCAGAGGCCATTTCCAGGCCTTGGTTGCCGATCACCACCTCTTTCTGCTTCCCCATTCCATGTTTATAAACAGGTTTCAGCCATTTACTTGAAATGCACACCAGTCCAGGGGCCACAGCACCTTGAGATGCTTGAACCAGATGTTGACTTGATAGTGCTGGTGATTGCCTACAGCTCAGATAAAATTCTCCTGCTTTGAATGAATTGAGTTTTTAAAAACTCCTTGTGTGTTCATGTGTTCATGAGAAAGAATGGAATTTGATTGCTTTTTTGAGGAGGATTTATCTTATTTAGGGGTGATAGTATTAGAAGAGAGAAGGTTCATAATGTGTTTTCTGCGAGCTTGAGAAAGAATAAATGCAGACATGAACTTGGACGGGACAAATACAAAATTAATGGTGTTTTACAGTGAGTAAAAGACAACGCAACAATATAAAATGTCCCAAAGGTAAGAGGGTCAAGACAGATCAAATACTCGTGCACACAAAACCATGTGTGTATGTATTTAATTGTCTTCTTTCCTGGCCTTACCTAGTCCCTGTGCCCTGAAGAGGCATCCAGGCCCCTGTGCATGTAGCTTTGTCTACAGTTTTTACTTTCTGCAAAGTCATATGTTTTTAGCTGTGATTGCAGTCACTACCCAGTGGCTCACCTTGTCTTGAGTAATGAGAATAAACAACTGGTCACTGCACTGACCACTGAAACTAATAAAGATATATAGTGCTGGTCTGGCTTAGGGAGTCACAGGCGCATTCTTAAACTCTATGTGACATTTCTACCAAAGGAACATGATTCCAAACTCACTCACTGCTTACCCATTCTGAGAAAGAACAAACTATTTGACTGATGCTTTGCTAAATTTAATATGCTTAGCAAGTAAAATTATTGCCTACTCTAATGCTGTGTAATTATTAAGATACACTGCTTTTAAAAATACCAAGTGAATAATATTGATTTAGTGAACTGCTATTTAGAAAAATGCCAGCAAAGGAGGAATATTTTATTTTAGCTGCCTTAGAGCCATAATGGGTCTGGGCTGAGAGATGCATGTGGAAATAAATTATGTACAAGGTAAACTATTTTGTTATACAGTACCCATAATATTAATTAAGCCGTAATTTTACCAACAATGCTTTAATTTAACAAATAAACAGGAATCATCTGTACCATTCTTTCGAATATATAACTTTGGGACCATAATAAAACATGCAGAAGCACCTGCAGTTAATTGTAAAGCAAACAGTGAGACTAGCAACTTTAAAGGGTAATTGTAATTTATAATTTATTTATTTGACTTATGCTGGATATAATTACCGTTCTAATGTGTTATTATTTTCAGTCCAGCATGAGATCTATCTGATTCCAATTCAATGCAGGCAGCCTGGTGGAGCGCTCTTCTCGGCCCCTCGAAAGTGTGCCCTGTTCCCCTCCCTTCCCCGGAATGGGAGCTTGTACAGTAAAGAAGAATGGATGGGCCCCTGTCAAAAACGATCCTTGTTCAAAGCCATAAGAATGTTTCCATTTCCATTTCAGTCAATGTTCCCTGCCCTCTCAGTCCTTTCGGTAGCAGTACTGGGGAGCTGCATGGTCACAGTCAGAACACAGCGAGCCCTGTGTGGGTGGGCTGGGCTATTGGGTCTGCAGGGGAGGCAGTCAGGCTGGGAGGGGTCTGGGGGCAAAAGCTGAGCTTTCTCTGACATCCTCATCTGAGGGGGTACTAGTGTTTCTTGTTGTGGCGCTTTGGGGCTTTGTTGTTGTTATTTTCAAGAACAGCCTTGAAGGCATAGCACGAGGGGGGAAAAATAGCCCCGTGGAAGCAAAGGAGCAATTATAGCTGGCTGTTTGTTTGTGGCTAACAGAATGCTGAAATGGCAGATTTGCAAATTTGTAAGAGGGGGAAGCTTAGTGTTCATCTTTATCAGCCAAAGTGGTTTCTTGTTAGCTGAGCAGCAAGCTAGAAAGCGACCGATTTTGACAACATAATTTACATCTTTGTATAAAACTATTGCTGGCAGCCGAACTAATTTGTGCTGGATTAGGTTGTTTGTCTCTGCTGCTGACTAACCATGCAATCTATCAGAGGCCGTTTTCAAATATCACTTTTCAACTGTGCCCTTGAGAGGGGGAATTGATCGGGAATATACGGAGCAAAATTACTCCAATAACTTTATAGAAGAAACAATTACGGAATCATACAGATGTGAATAATTCTGAAAAGTAGAAACAAATAGAATGAATTTAGCCCTGTTCCTATCTTTCACATGTGCATGGAATTTATGAATAATACAATAACACGTTATTGGGTCTGTTTCCTCTCTTTCTGGATCTTGGTCTATGATGGCAAAAGGAGAAAGACTAGGGAAGGCCTTGGTAGAAAACATTCTTGGAGATTATGTAGGAGGATTTTGAGAGGAAGGATATATGAATATCACATATGGTGTTGGAGACAAGAGTTAATGTATATATGTTCCTTAGAATGTCTTTTTTTGGGGGGGGATCTGAGTTTTATAAGTTTAAAGCAAGGTACTGTAATAGAGAGACATCAGTCAGGTCGATGTATTTGTGCTACCAACATGGGCGATAAATGTAGGAATATATTTTATCACATATTTCTACATTATATTAATAATTTTCTCATGCAGAAGAGGAATGGAGTCTCTCTTCTGCTTTTAGGTGAATGTTTTAGACATTTCTTGTACTCAAGAGAGATATGGGATGATAGAATAATAGAGGGGGGCAAGAAGGAGTGGGGGCTGTATTCACAGCTGATAACGGGGCTGGAGTTGTTTATAAGATGCCTGAGATTAGCCAGCAAACAAAAAAACCATTAAGCACCTATTATTTTAAAGCAATGGGCACATTTTTCATCACTTTCCTCTGATAAATTTTCACTTGTGCATCCTGCTCCAGGTAATTAATTGCTTTCAGTTCAGAGGAGTAATAATGCAATAAATTATGCCAGTATTTCTAGTCAGGGGATCAGACTGCAGCTTCCTAACCAAAGCAGCACTAATAATCCTGGAGACTTGTGGACCACAAAAAAGCTCCATTATTATATACTGGTTATATAAAGAGTCGAAGGACCAAGCCTTCAAAATTGCTTTCAAGTGATCTCATTCATTGAGTTTTACTCATTCATAGGTTTGGTCAGGGTAAGCCTGTGTAAGGATGATATAGCTACTCTCAGTGCTGGAAGCTATGCAAACACTGGGACCTCAATAGGGATGGTGGTGTCTTTGGTACATGGAGTAAAGCTTGAGTGGGAAGGACCTTTCCAAGATGGTAGTGATACTCATGCTGATGGCAGGTAATGACATGTTGAGCTCTTGCCATACAGAAGCATTGTTCTGAGCATTTTACATGGACCAACTGTATTTAATCCTCATAGCAACCTTCTGAGATAGAACTATTGTTAACTACATCTTAAAGATGAGGAAACCGAGGCACAGAGATTGAGGTGGTTTGTCTAAGCGATAGACGGGATAGTCAGGATTTGACTGTACTGTGTCTCAGGACGACATTCACTTCTATTTCCAGGCTGGATTGAAATAGATCAGGATGTGGGATGGGGTTGCAGGCAGTGGGAGAGGTGTCATCATCTGTTTCTAAAAAGTAATTTTACATCTTTCTTGCTTTCTCACCCAGGTGAACACCCCTCTTTGCTCATCTTCTTAAAACCTCTCTAATTTGTAGATCTCCTGCTATAATTTGTTAATTTCTTTCTCTTTTTTTTGGGTATATATATATATATATATATATAAATGAAGTATAGTTGATTGTTAATTTATGTTTCTATGCTTAGCAAATAACACAAGTATCTGCTCACTCTCCTATCTCTATCTGTAAAAGACTTCAATAGTTCCTCTTTTCTAATCCCATCTTCACCTGTATTTTCCAACTTTAAGAAAAACCTTATGGAGGAAATTTAGAGTTTAAACTCCTGTGCTTTGTTTTTTTTTTTTTTTTTATTAGTACAGTATGTACTTTTAGTTTACATGGACAACTTAAAGAGGAGATGATACTCTATTTTAGCTTCTTACCACCTGCCTACATGCCCAGACACAGACAAACCTCAACTGTGCTTAAATAGCGCCAATGGTGAGAGAACCAATTGACTTTCACTGTCCCATGTGATAACAGTCCCACAATCACTCTCCTTTGACAAGTTAAAGCTTTTCTTGCTGCCTTTACCCTTGACTGATTTCTTAGGCCAATGAGGCCAAAGAACAGCTCTCAGGAAGAGAATGGGGGTGGGTGAAGACCAAGTAGAGGGAGAATCACTTCAGAGACTATGGACTGAGGAAGGAAAGAAGATTGCTGTCTTTGACTCGAGGCTGGGCTGGACTTCTTGCTAAGTTGCTAAAAAGGAAGGACCCCTTGGAAAGGGCTTAAGGAATGGGGTGAGTAGGCTCCATAAAAGTTGTAGGTGTTTTTACTGTAACTCCAACTGCTTGGCAGATTGCAGCACAGATGGGGAAGCAGGGGCAGAGAGCCTTCTGTTGTCCATGGCTTTCCCTGGATATCCATAGGGTACCCATAGCTAGGTGAAGGGAAGACAGGCACAACTGTTTATGCCATGGCAAAGGAATCAGCATGTGACCTGTGTGTCCTGGCAGTTGCTGGACTGTGCTGGCTGACAGGGGAAGAGGATGGGCTGGGGTTGCAGGCATCACTCCTCTGCAAAAGTATTGGCTGCAAAAGTCCCATCCAGGTTTCTGCAGTCCTATCTTGGGTCGATGCCCTACTTACTGTTCCAATTATTGGACTTTGTCCCTAACTTCCTGCCACTGATACTATTCCTTGAATTGAGGTGGTGGTTTTCTCATTGCTGGACTCTTCATTCACTTATCTCAAGACCTCCTGGGAGGTTCAGGCTGTAGTGGTCAAAGACCATGTTCACATTGGGTCTGATAGGTGGTCAGTGCTAACATACCCTTGCTTAACAGTCTCTCCTTGCCCCTAAAGGGTGAGCATGTATTTTATATATTTCACCTCTCAATGAGATTTTAACATTTATCCTTAGAGTCATTTATACATATTAATCTTCATACCCACAAATATTCTTTCCATATTGTTCTTGAACCAGAGATTGAATTTCCCAGGGAGGAGAGTGAAGAGGGAAGAGGGAGAATAGAATGGACATAGCAACAAGCAATTTTCCTTAAAACTTTTCTCCACTGTAACAGTTTTCTGAGATTTGTATTCTCCAGATATTTAAAAATAGGGAAAAAGATTTTTTTTTTTTGAAATATCAAATCTTTTAAGATGACTGGGCTCGTGCTAATGTTCAGTTGCTCAGTTGTGTCCAACTCTTTGTGACCCCACGGGCTGTAGCTTACCAGGCTCCTCAGCCCATGGAATTTTCCAGGCAAAAATACTGGAGTGGGTTGCCATTTCCTACTCCAGGGGATCTTCCTGATCCAAGGAAAAAACCCAAGTCTCTGGCATCTTCTGCATTGACAGGTAGATTCTTTACTACTAGCACCATTTGGGAAGCCCTTAAAGAGAATGCATGCATGCATGCTAAGTCGCTTCATTCATGTCTGACTCTGTGCGACACCTATGGACAGCAGCCCACCAGGCTCCTCTGTCCACAGGATTCTCCAGGCAAGAATACTGGAGTGGGTTGCCATTGCCTTCTCCATTAAAGAGAATAGTTGAGAGCAATTTTTGCTTGATATTTGGGACTGATAGAGTGTTTAGGGCTTCCCAGGTAGCCCAGTGGTAAAGAATCTGCCTGCCAATGCAGGAGGACACAGGAGATGTGGTTCAATCTCTGTGTCATGAAGATTCTCTGGAGGAGGAAATGGCAACCCACTCCAGTATTCATGCCTGGAAAATCCCATGGACAGAGGAGCCTGATGGGGTCACAAAGAGTTGGACACGATTGAGTGAGCATGTGCAGTCACAGGTGGAGAAAGTTTGGGCCACAGGTGGGGTTGTTGAGTCTGGCAGTTCACATGCAGTTAGTGTAGAAGTCAGTGAAACTGAAAACGTGGAGGGCCTCAGGTACAGCAGTCTTGGGGAAATACTTGCTAAAGCTTAGTTAGCATGAGAGTCAGGAGAAGAGTTCAGGGCCTCAGCTCAGCTAACTACCAACATGGTTTACCTAGGTGCTTAGGTCTTGGATCCAAGAAGTCTTGCACCTTCACCATGGAAAAGTAGAAAATGTAGTGATTTCTCAAGCTTCAGGCACACGCGATGGGCTTACTTTCCATTTTAGGAAGATAGGAACACTCTAAGTTGGAAGGTTTCGAACTTGCTCAAGACGCAGGAAATATGTGTAGAATCTGAGTAGCAGTAAAGGCTTTGTAAATCCTCATTAAAAAAACAAACAAACAAACAAAAAATGCACAAATCATTGTGTTGGTCATTGCTTGTTTGATTCTGTCTTCCCTTCTAGGTTGTTTCCATCAAGAGGGCAGGGACCTTGTGTGTCTTGATTGCTATTTTTCCAGCATCCTATGCAGTGCTTGTTTAGTCCCTGGCCCTCTGTAAATGTTCTTCAGTGGAAAGATGGACATTGTTAATGCTTGGAAAATACATCAAAGCACAAAGAAGATGATATCACCCATAATCAGACTCCTATAAGTTAACTGCTCTTACACGTTTTCTTATATACATCTTTCTAATCTTTTTAGTCTGTGTATTTCCCGACTCTCATTACTACTCAGGTACATTTTCCCCCTCCCAGGGCAGGATCCAAGTGCATATAGTTGTAACTTCTTAGCCTTTATAGTTTTTAATTTGTAAAATTCCCTGGCAAAGACAGCACAATGTAACGGATACTGGTCTGTGATTTGAGCTTTATATTTCTGAGAAGAACTTGAAGAATGTTAAGATGCTAAGTGTGAGAGTGAAAAGTGTGGAAAGGATAATAAAATCTCATTTTCTTCTTTTTATATTGTTCCTTTTGGGTCACAGCAGAACAATTGTACTATATTTTCTGTTGGTATATGTGCTATTCATTTTCTGGCTCTGAAATGGATTCTACTGAGGATCAGATGGACTCCTCTAGGATGAAGATGGGAATATAATTTGGAGGGAACAACAACAACAAAAAAGAGCTAGATATTGCCCATATTAACTTACACTATAGAAATAATTCAGTCCTTTCAATAAAAAAATATCCCAAGCTTAATTCAGCTTGCTCAGAGCCTGGTAAGAGTCTGCAGAACACACTCCGGCTCTCCATTGTGATTCAAATTCATAGCCCAGGCAGTATTTGACCTCTTTGGCTACTCCTTTCTGGGCCTTTAAGTTTGTGTGTGACCTGACCCCCAAAGCGCTCACCCAGCAGAACCACTGCCTCTCTACAGTGGCACTGACGCTGGACATGCTGACTGAGTTCCAAAAAGCCACCTCAGTGGACCCATGACTTCGAGGCTGGGAGAGGACCTTGGCAAGTAATTCTGTCCCGCACACTGCCTTTTGGCATTGCTGCCTTCAGCCAGCCTCTTCATTGCCCAGATAGCCACAGAGGCTGTTCAGATTCTCTGGCAGTAATTTTAGCGCCTCCCGCGCCCCCACCCCTCCTGCTCCGGGCTTCCCTGGTGGCTCAGTGGTAAAGAATCTGCCTGCCAACGCAGGAGACATGTTTGATCCCTGGGTCAGGAAGATCCCCTGGAGAAGGAAATGGCAACCCACTCCAGTATTCTTGCCTGGGAAGTCCCATGGACAGAGGATCCTGGCATGGTCCATGGGATCGCAAAGAGTCGGACATGACTGAGCGACTAAAACAACCACCACCACCTTCGGGATCTGATTGCTTTTGCGCACTGGTAACCCACATCTGTAGATGTCAAACCTTTCACATCTCTTCTCGCCCCTACTGGGCCCAGAAGCAGGGAACTCTGACTCAGAGTGACTCTCCAGGTAGCTGTCCTGGGGAGCCTTGCAGGAAGAGGAACAGGCATAAAATATACCAGGAAGCTATGTTACTCCAGAAATATTGCACGATCAGATGGTGGGAAAACCTTCCCTGAACATTGGACCACAGCACCATTCACATCGGGACGTGCTGCAGTGAAGGAAACATCAGATCTACTAAAGGAAAGACATTTTACTTGATGCCTTTTAGGACTCAAAGTGGTAATAAAATACGGCCTTTATCATTACTGATCTTACCTTCGCATTGAGGAACTAAGACATACATAAGTGAAAAATTAAAGCTAAAAATATATTAAAAAAGAGAGACGTTGCTGTCATCTGATATGAAAAGCTGAGAAATGGTTGTAGCATTCTGCATGAAGAAAATTATCATCATTATCATCTAGTGAGGAAGAAATGTTGGACCTTTGAACTTGACAGTTTTCTGTTTTATAAAGGTGAGTTTCAGAGTTGTAGGTTTTCCCCACACCCTGTTTGTTTTTCTTTCTTCTTTTTCCTTGTCTCCTCTCTTCTCCCTTCTCCTTTCTGGACTTAAGAAAGGCTCCTCAACTTTGTAATTTTAAAACATAATCTCTTGCATGTGTCATTGTTCTTTTTAATAGAATCTGCCAGAACCACTCTGTGCAGAGTCCTGCGTTTTCACATTATTATCTCATTGTCTATCCCGAGTATTATAGCCTCACTACGACTTCCTAACTAATCAGCTATTTCAACTTTCATTCCATAAGCTTTATGTCTGAGTGTAATTAAATGAGCATTAAGTCCCTTTTTTTTTTACTAGCAAAGCCTGAAAGTTCTGATATTACAGTAATAAGTGTGAAGTGAATTTTGAATGGCATTTATATCTGTTCATGGGCTCTAAATGTTTGATTTGCATAACTAGTTAAAATGATATCAGAGCAGCATATTGATTTAATTCCATCTCAGAAAACTGTTAATTAATAATGATAATAAATGTGTCAGTCCTTTATTATCTGCTTTGAATTGGTGATGATAGCTATATTAATACCACTTCAGTAATAGACCTCTGCTGGCTATTGTTGGCAAAGCTTTCAAGGCCTGAATCACCTGCAATCAGAATTTAGAAAATTTATTGCAGACCAGTTTTAAAAAGAACAGCCATTCCATCATATATGTAATTTTATTAACACCTACATTTTAATTTAACATTTTATTTACATAAATCATCATGATCAGAAATTTCAGAAGGGTTTTAAACAAAGGCACTTTTTCATTTTTATGTCTCAAGTTAAAAGTTGCCTAACAGAAAGACTGTGCCCGGGATGATCCCTTTCTGTGGGGTTGGCAGACCTGTGGCCACTCCCGCTACATTTTCCTCTCGGCTGGGCTGGCCACCCTTTGGCTTTCGTTGTTAAGGTAGAATCTGCTGGTTCTCATGTAAGGCACAAGATTTTGTGTGTGTGTGAATGGTGGGTCAGCGGGGGTTGAGGGGTAACTTCTGTTCCCCTCCTTGCTCTTTCAAGGTCTGCCATAGTTTTAGAGGCAGAAGAGATCAGTAAGGCTCTTAGTGACTTAATCTCCATCTTATCCAATAGCCATGACTATTGTTGAATGTTTGTTGGAAAGTTTATGATCTCTCTCTAAGCTGATTGTCTATCAAATGGGTAACTGGTAGGATTAAATAAAATTTCATAGACACACTCATACATATCACAGTGTTTAGCACCCAGAAGCCACTTAATGACTGGTAGCCCTTCTCTTCCTTTTCCTTTTAAGTTAGAGCACACACTTACTATTCTTTGTGCATCTGCAGGCTGAACAAAGACTTGAGCAGCCTCCATCCTTAGAATCAGCAGTTTAATAACTATTGGGTCTACATCAAGGAGACTGAGGAACTTGCTCTTTCCCCAGTAGAAGTTTGGCTCTAGTCCTCCTGAAGATGTGGATATCGTAAGCCTGTTTCCCTCAAGGTCTGCTTCCCTCCCAGACCTGTATGTTGGCTTCATGTCTGTGGATGGAAGTGATGGTTGTTTTAGAATGTGCATTAGATCTCCTTTCTTCTCCTTGAACTGGGTTTTGCCTTTTCCTCTGCCTTCTGACCTGCTTGTAGGGAATTTCTAGCCATGAGACCACATTTATGCAGAATCTTCTCATGGGTTATTACTGAACTATTGTCCAGAGAGTGTGTGACTTGCCCAAGATCTGTAGCCTGTGTGTGTAAGTCTTGTGTTCCTTGTACATCACTTACCAGCACTCTCAGGTAGCTCATGGAACCTCATGCCACCCAGAAAAATAGCTCCAGTCCTGTCTTTGGGCACCCATCTGTTGCAGTTTCTAGTCATTACTCCATTTTTTATATTCAGGTTCCATCAGCCAGTAGCTTGGTGACATCCCCTCCCTCCCACCCCTACATGTGGCAAGAGTAAGTCTTGGCCTTCAGAACGGCTCCCCAGATCTCCCTTTGGACTGTCCCGTCACCAGCCCTTTCCACTTCTCGATGGGAAAAAAACGCATTCTTTGTCTGAGCCTATGATAGATGGCTCAGAGGCATGGCTTGGAGGAAGCACTGGCTCTCCCAACTCCTGTGGGTGTGTCTCCAGCTAAATGTTTGTCTCCTGACTTTGATTTCTCTCTCAGTGAGTGGGGGTGTAATTCGCCTTGACATTGCTGGCCATCAGCGCCAAGCTGAAATGGGCCTTCTTTGACTCGAAGTGACAGCCCTTGGCCCCTGTGACATTGTTTCCATAGATTTTCAATGAAACAGTTTTATATTTTGTAAAATAGAGTGATCTCCTACAACTGGCATTGATGTGGCTTTTGCCATGGTGTTCTGGAGGGTAAAGCTGTTTCCATTGACCCACCCTCAACCGATTTCCCTTATTCTGGCATCTGGACACATCCCTCTTGGGCTGCCTGGGATGCTTATTTCATTTGTTTTTTTAAATTGGTATTGGACACCATAATGTGCTCTGTCCTTGTTTGGACCCCTCCCCCTGTTACTCTGTCAGCCCTAAATATTCTTGGATCTTTGCTGCCCATCAGGAATCTTTCCATTTATGCTCTTCCACATCACAGAAGTGGTCCATATCCTGGAGAAGAGTAATCTTGATACCTTGTCCTGGAAAGTTAGTTACTCTGGTGCCTTTTACATTTTGAGACAGCTTGAGATAGAATCAGAGGGAATAGTAATGTGCAACCTTTGTCTGATGTGGAAATCTTTGCAGAAGATTATTAAGGGAAGGGATTGGGTTGTCCATTGATGGTCTTTACTTTTCATAGAAGCTTAAATCACAATCTGGTTGTTTGCAACTTTTTCAAAAATTATGTAGAGACAAACAAATACAGATGTTTCATCATCCCATCTAAAAAGAAGAGGAGACTGTTGTGCTATCATTTCCTACCCTCTGGAAGGCTTCAACCTTTGGACTTTGAAATTTACCATCTTAGACTTGATGAAATTGAGTTTACTAATAAACTTATGCTTATTAGAAAGCATAGCATTTATGGAAATACGCTAATATTTTATCTTGGCTTGTACCCTTCAGACTGTCACTTGTGTTAAAATATACCAGGGACTTAAATATTAGCTCTTTTTTTTTTTGGCCACCAGATATGTCTTATGGGGAGGGACCTAGGTTACCGTTATAGCATGTATGGGAGAGTCTCTTCCAGCATAGGACTGCCGAAGGGGTCCCTAAAGAGTTAGGCATTTTTTCCATCCTCCTGTTGTCCTGCTTGCCCCCAAACCCACCAGGCTTTGCCTCTGTCATTGACTCTGCTGGTGCGAATTTTCTGAACTCTATGTGAGTGTTTCTGACCCTGACTCCTCCCTGTGGGTTGGGGAAGAGTCTCAGGAGAGTGGATTCCTGGCAGTTGTGGTGAGCACTTGGGCCTGTATTTGAGATGGGATGTCAGGCTCTGTGGGGTTCTCTGGAGGAGTCTCTCAAGGCATGGAAACTATTGACATATTTTGAAAAAAATCAAGACCAAATTTCTCAAAGTCATGACTTTTCTTCTTAAAGCTACAGGACATGCATCATTTTTGATTCTGACCAAGCTCTTTCTGGCAGCCACAAACTTTACAGCTCACCTTGCTTAGATGGTGGAGAAGGATTTCCAAGTTAGAGTTTGTACTTAGAAGCCTGGGTCTAGGAGGTAAGGAGGTAGGCTCATGAACTTTGGGTGAGGTAGTTAACCTACTTTGTGGGTGTTAAAGTGATTCCAGCAGAGGAGGTTGAGTTTAAGCATCCTCTTTGATGGTGTTTGAGTACTTTTCCCCTGCTCCTACCCACTCCCTCTGTGGGTTTGTATTCTTTAGCCCCAGCTGTTTGTGATATTTCACTGTCAAATGTATAATTAACAATTTTGTAAGCCAAGTTTAGTGATGTTTTTACATTCATGCACTGAATGTCTTTGCTGTCTTGAGTCAGTTATATCTTTTTTATTTAATACTGTTTCCCCTCCTCACCCCCCAACCAAAACCTGTTTCCAAAAGATTTGTCATTCTAACATCTTTCCAAAGAGTGAACTCTATCAAAGTGGACTTGGGAATACAGATGTGAATTGTGGTGTGGAATTGCCTTGGAATTTGAAGCTGGTTGTGTAGACTGAGTTGATGATGGATCCAGTTGTGAATAATTTTTTGAAACTGATGATGTCAGTGGCAGTTTTATGACTGGGGCTTTGATAGACGAGCATAAGTTACTGGAGTATGGGTGAGAAAACAAGTCACAACTAAGGGTTGAGCCAATAAAATAAAACTAAGGAGTTAAAAAAATTAGGTTTGTTTACATTTTTTAAAGTGGTAGTAAACTCTCCCATAATATATCTTAAGTATTGTGTTTTGTTCTCTGCTAGTTTTAAAAAATTTATTAATAAAAATAATCACACAGAGTCAAAGGAGAGCCAAATTATTTGAACAGAATTCAAAATTTATTTCTGATAAAGTATTACCAATAAACCAGCTTTTATGCACCTGCAGGGGTGGCCGGGGTTCCTGGCTGTGGGGGGTGGGCACTGTTCTGGGTGAGGCATCCATCATGGTGAGGCCCCTGAGCCACTATCCCCTGCATCCCCTTGTCTGCTGCTGCCTCCTGTCCCTCAGGGCTACTACTGCTCCTCTGCCTGCTGTTGCTCCTCCATCTCCAGATCAGATTGCAGTGAGGCAAAGATCAGCGAGGAGATGGCAACTTCTGACAATGAGGTGCATTTGTGGCATAAGATGGAAGAGTAGAAGGATATGCACTCATCTTCTCCTGCGAGAACTCTAAAACTACAACTCACTGCTGAACAATTGTCAACTGGAGAATTTTGGATCCCACCAAAAAAAGATACCCCACGTCCAAGGGCAAAGGAGAAGCCCCAGCAAGATGGTAGAAGGGGCGAAATCGCATTTAGAATCACCCCCTGACCTGCCAGAGATGCTCAGAGGGCTCAAACAAACCTTGTATGCACCAGGACCCAGAGACCTCACAGAGACTGAGCCAGAACTGTGTTTAAGTATCTCCTGTGAAGGTACAAATACATGGGGAAACAATGGAAACAGTGAGAAACTTTATTTTGGGGGGCTCCAAAATCACTGCAGATGGTGACTGCAGCCATGAAATTAAAAGACGCTTGCTCTTTGGAAGGAAAGCTATGACCAACCTGGATGGCATATTAAAAAGCAGAGACATTACTTTGCCAACAAAGGTCCGTCTAGTCAAGGCTATGATTTTTCCAGTAGTCATGTATGGATGTGAGAGTTGGACTATAAGAAAGCCGAGCACCAAAGAATTGATGCTTTTGAACTGTGGTGTTGGAGAAGACTCTTGAGAGTCCCTTGGACTGCAAGGAGATCCAACCAGTCCATCCAAAAGGAAATCAGTCCTGAATATTCATTGGAAAGACTGAGGCTGAAGCTGAAACTCCAATACTTTGGCTACGTGATGCGAAGAACTGACTCACTAGAAAAGACCCTGATGCTGGGAAAGTTTGAAGGTGGGAGGAGAAGGGGCTGACAGAGGATGAGGTGGTTTGATGGCATCATTGACTAGATGGACATGAATTTGAGTAATCTCTGGGAATTGGTGATAGACAGGGAAGCTTAGCCTGCTGTAATCCATGGGGTTGCAAACAGTTGGACATGACTGAATGAACTGAACTGAACTGTGAAGGTATGGGTCAACAGTGGCCTGCCGCAGGGGCAGGGGCTCTGGGTGCAGCAGACCTGGGTATGGCATAAGCCCTCTTGGAGGAGGTTGCCATTAACCCCAATATAGACCCACCAGAACTTACACAGGACTGGGGAAACAGACTCTTGGAGGGCACAAATAGAACCTTGTGCACACCAGGACCCAGGAAAAAGGAGCGCTGACCCCACAAGAGACTGACCCAGACTTGCCTGTGAGTGTCCGGGAGTCTCTGGCAGAGGCGTGGGTCGACGGTGGCCTGCTGCAGGGTCGGGGGCACAGAGTGCGGCAGTGTATGCATGGGACCTTTTGTTTTTTGTTTTTTTTTTTAATTAATTAATTAATTTATTTTTTTTCCCAGTGGGTTTTGTCATACATTGATATGAATCAGCCATGGATGGGACCTTTTGAAGGAGGTCGCCATTATCTTCTTTACCTCCACCATAGTTTGGCCTCAGGTCAAACAACAGGGGGGGAACCCAGCCCCACCCATCAACAGAAAATTGGATTAAAGATTTCCTGACCATGGCCCTGCCCATCAGAACAAGACCCAGCTTCCCCCTCAGTCAGTCTCTCCCATCAGGGAGCTTCCATAAGCCTCTTTTCCTTATCCATCAGCTGGCAGACAGAATGAAAACCACAATCACAGAAAACTAACCAAACTGCTCACATGGGCCACAGCCTTGTCTAACTCAATGAAACTATGAGCCATGCCTTGTAGGGCCACCCAAGATGGACGGGTCACTGTGGAGAGTTCTGACAAAATGTGGTCCACTGGAGAAGGGAATGGCAAACCACTTCAGTATTCTTGCCTTGAGAACACCATGAACAATATGAAAAGGCAGAAAGATAGGACACTGAAAGATGAACTCCCCAGGTTGGTAGGTGCCCAATATGCTACTGGAGATCAGTGGAGAACTCACTCCAGAAAGAATGAAGAGATGGAGCCAAAGCAAAAACAACACCCGATTGTGGATGTGACTGGTGATGGAAGTAAAGTCTGATGCTGTAAAGAGCAATATTGCATAGGAACCTGGAATGTTAGTCCATGAATCAAGGCAAATTGGGAGTGGTCACACAGGAGATAGCGAGAGTGAACATTGACATTTTGGGAATCAGCGAACTAAAATGGACTGGAATGGATGACTTAACTCAGATGACCATTATATCTGCTACTGTGGGCAAGAATTCCTTAGAAGAAATGGAGTAGCCATCATAGTAAACAAAATAGTCCAAAATGCAGTACTTGGATGCAGTCTCAAAAATGACAGAATGATCTCTGTTCGTTTCCAAGGCAAACCATTCAATATGACAGTTATCCAAGTCTATGCCCTGATCAGTAATGCTGAAGAAGATGAAGTTGAATGGTTCTGTGAAGACCTACAAGACTTTCTAGAACTAACACCCAAAAAAGATGTCCTTTTCATTATAGAGAGGACTGGAATGCAAAAGTAGTAAGTCAAGAGATACTTGGAGTAACAGGCAAATTTGGCCTTGGAGTACAAAACGAAGGAGGCTAACAAGGCTAACAAGAGTGTTGCCAAGAGAATGCACTGGTCATAGCAAACACCCTCTTCCAACAGCACAAGAGAAGACTACACGTTGTCATCACCAGATGGTCAATACCAAAATCAGATTGATTGTATTCTTTGTGGGTGATGGACAGGGAGGCCTGGCATGCTGCAGTCCATGGGGTCACAAAGAGTTGGACACGACTGAGCGACTGAATTGAACTGAAAGATGGAGAAGCACTATACAGTCAGGAAAAACAAGACCAGGAGCTGACTGTGGCTCAGATCATGAACTCCTTATTGCCAAATTCAGACTTAAATTGAAGAAAGTAGGGAAAACCACTAGGCCATTTAGGTATGAATTAAATCAGATCCCTTATGTTTATACAGTGGAAGTGAGAAATAGATTCAAGGAATTAGATCTGATAGAATACCTGAAGAACTATGGACAGACGTTCATGACATTGTACAAGAGGCAATGATTAAGACCATCCCCAAGAAAAAGAAATGCAAAAAGGCAAAATGGTTGTCTGAGGAGGGCTTACAAATAGCTGAGAAAAGAAGGGATGCTAAAGGCAAAGGAGAGAAGGTAAGATATACCCATTTTAATGCAGAGTTCCAAAGAATAGCAAGGAGAGATAAGAAAGCCTTCCTCAGTGATCAATGCAAAGAAATAGAGGAAAATAACAGAATGGGAAAGCCTAGAGATCTCTTCAAGGAAATTAGAGATACTAAGGGAACATTTCATGCAAAGATGGGCACAATAAAGAACAGAAATGGTATGGACTTAACAGAAGCAGAAGATATTAAGACAAAGTGGCAAGAATACACAGAAGAACTATACAAAAAAGACCTCAGTGACCCAGATAACCATGATGGTGTGATCACTCACCTAGAGCCAGACATCCTGGAATGCGAAGTCAAGTGGACCTTAGGAAGCATCACTATGAACAAAACTAGTGGAGGTGATGGAATTCCAGTTGAACTATTTTAGATCCTAAAAGGTGATGCTGTGAAAGGGCTGCACTCTATATGCCAGCAAATTTGCAAAACTCAGCAGTGGCCACAGGACTGGAAAAGGTCAGTTTTCATTCCAGTCCCAAAGAAAGCCATTGCCATAGAATGTTCAAACTACCACACAATTGCATTCATCTCACACACTAGTCAAGTAATAGTCAAAATTCTCCAAGCCAGGCTTCAACAGTATGTGAACCGTGAACTTCCAGATGTTCAAGCTGGATTTAGAAAAGGCAGAGGAACCAGAGATCAAATTGCCAACATCCGTTGGATCATGAAAAAAACAAGAGAGTTCCAGAAAAACATCTACTTCTGCTTTATTGACTATGCCAAAACCTTTGACTGTGTGGATCACAACAAACTGTGGAAAATTCTTAAAGAGAAGGGAATACCAGACCACCTTACCTGCCTCCTGAGAAATCTGTATGCAGGTCAAGAAGCAACAGTTAGAACTGGACATGAAACAACAGACTATTTCCAAATCAGAAAAGGAGTGAATCAAGGCTATATGTTGTCACCCTGCTTATTTAACTTGTATGCAGAGTACATCATGTGAAATGCTGGACTGGATGAAGCACAAGCTGGAATCAATATTGTTGGGAGAAATATCAATAATCTCAGATATGCAGATGACACTACCCTTATGGCAGAAAGCGAAGAGCACTAAAGAGCTTCATGATTAAAGTGAAAAAGGGTAGTGAAAAAGTTGGCTTAAAACTAAACATTCAGAAAACTAAGATCATGGCATCTGGTCCCATCATTTCATGGCAAATAGATGGGGAAAGAATGTACACACTGAGAGACTTTATTTTCTTGGGCTCCAAAATCACTGCAGATGGTGACTGCAGCCATGAAATTAAAAGACGCTTGCTTCTTGGAAGAAAAGCTATGACCAACCTAGACAGCATATTAAAAAGCAGGGACATTACTTTGCCAGCAAAGATCCATCTAGTCAAAGCTATGGTTTTTCCAGTAGTCATGTATGGATGTGAGAGTTGGACTATAAAGAAAGCTGAGCACCGAAGAATTGATGCTTTTGAACTGTGGTGTTGGAGAGGACTCTAGAGAGTCCCTTGGACTGCAAGGAGATCCAACCAGTCCATCCTAAAGGAAATCAGTCCTGAATATTTGTTGGAAAGACTGACGCTGAAGCTGAAACTCCAATACTTTGGCTACGTGATGTGAAGAACTGACTCACTAGAAAAAGCCCTGATGCTGGGAAAGATTGAAGGCAGGAGGAGAAGAGCACAACACAGGATGATATGGTTGTATGCATCAGTGACTCAATGGACTTGAGTTTGAGTAAGCTCCAGGAGTTGGTGATGGACAGGGAAGCCTGATGTGCTGCAGTCCATGGGGTTGCACAGAGTCAGTCACGACTGAGCGACTGAGCTGAGCTGATGCAAAGACTTAATGTGATGGAGATCCTTTACCTCAAGTCAAACAGTAATATCCTCTTTAGTTGCTCAAGATTGCAGGAAATCAGGGCTAAGAAGAGTGTGTTCATTTCTATTCTGATTAGAGTTGGCCATTATTGACATTTAATGGGTTGCCTGAAGCTGCTTTTACTGGTGAAAATATTTGTACAGAAACTCCTATCCCTCCATGATATCAAGTTCTTGGCTTTCCCTCCCATTTCCTTTTAATATTTGGTCTGTGTGGCCCTGATGTTTTCTGAGAATCCCTTGGGTTGTAGGTTTGTGTAGCACTCTGTTTACTCATCTTTGAGAAGTCATGTCCAAGGTTCATGGGTGAAACTGGGTTTCATGGGTGAAACTGAAGTGGGAAGTACTTGGGCTTGAGATTTATAAAACTTGCCCATATAGAAACTACCTTACATGAAAAAATTCAAGGTTCATGAGACTGAAGATGTGCCTAGATGAAACATATTTTAATACACAAGTAATTATATTGATTAATCCTATATAAAAATTTAAATGACTCAGTGGGAATTTTTTGCATTTGTTCATCTACCTGTTTGTCTCCCTACTTAACTGTTTCTAGGCTTAGGAAAAAAGATCTGAAGGAAATAGACCAAAATGTGAACTTCTATTATTTTAGGGAAGCCATCTTCTACAGAGTTTAAGCTTATAAGTTTTGGCTTCAGACTCGGTTCAAATCCTGGTGCTGTCACTTAGGAGCAATGTGACATTACTTTAAACAAATTACTTAACCACTCTAAGCCTCTGTTACCTATATCAAAGACTTATGAATATTAAATTAGTTGATATAATAAAACATTTAGCCCAATGCTGGCATATAGTAAATTTTTAGTAAAATATTAGATATTTATATTCTCATAATCAGTTGATTTTAATTGCTTTTTTAATTTTTCTCATAAACTGTATCAAGCTTTGCTATGAAAATAATTATATGTATATATTTAACAAAAATTGAGACAGTGATTAAAAAATAAAACTAATCAAGTGATAAGAATCTGCTGTGTGTCTGGGTAGTAACCCTGGCAGTATGAGCTTTACCACTTGCAGTTCATCACCTGAGATTTCACTCCTCACATAGTCCACCCAGGGTCTGGCATTTTCCCCTTTAATGTGCAAGACTTTCTGTTTTTATTTTGTTTATGGCGGAACCCACAAAACAGCTAGAGGTTCTAAATGACAAGCACAAAGAGAAGTCAGCCAGCCAACCCTTCATATTTATGAGGACTTAAGCTACATTTTAGTTTTATCTGTGTTAACTCATTTACCTTTCCTGGGCAGGAACTATCCTGCCTGTGATACCGAGGCAGAGACAGATTCTGAGTTGAATAATCCTAAGGTTCAACAGATAATAGAATGGTAGAATGGAGTTTTGAACTCCGACTTGGAAGCTTTCAGAATTAACTCGTGGGATGTACTGTTTCTCTTTCTTTTGGTGTCAAGACTTATACTGATGGATCGAGCTCACCTCTGTGTATGACTGATCACTGTCAATAGCCAGCTTCTCTTCCTGTTGGTCCATGCCTGTGCCATGTCAGTTAAATATTGTGAATATTACCTCCAGTGAGGGAAAGTTGTTGTACTACAGGAAGCCAGGTATGCTCTATGTGGGAGCAGTTAATAGTAAATAAGTAGAACAGTGGAGACAGGAGGAGGAGAGGAAGATGCAGAGGTGTAGAGTGAAGGGAACACAGAGAACATGATTTGCTTCAGATTGTCAGTGTCTAAAAGGTCATCCTCCTGGAAACATGCAGTAGTAGCTCTGTCACTGACTCCGAGAGCTGTACCCAGCTTCTGTGCTGTAGATATGCTTAGATTTCCTTCAAAAATGTTGAGGAGGACAAATTTGAACTGCTGCATTCCTCGCTTTCAGAGAACACAGGTCTTTTAAAATTTATTTTACGTTGAACAAGGCAGTGCCTGTCACAGGCTGATTGCTCCCTCCCCTCTGGGTCTCAGCTGTCTTCCTAATAGGCAGCTGCCCAGCGTGGAGTGTGGTGTTGTTAGCCATCAGGGGTGGCTGGCCTGTCAGCCTGTCTGTCTGGAACTCTGGACACTCGAGGCACCTGACAACAGCTCCATTTGCATCCTATGCAGCGAGAACTCTCATCCTCTCTCACTAAGAGAAGAATTACCTCTGAACACCAGAATCACTGACAGTTGGAAACAGCTCTCAGAGAGCTGCTTTAGATCCCAGTCTTCATTAGGACATCTCTAGCAGTGGTAGTTTCCAAACCCTTTTTTTTCTTTCTTATAACATTTGAAACTATTTTTTTCCAAGAAATGTTTCTTCCATCAAGCCCCCAAGGGAGCAAACAAATGAAGAGAAGTTGCTCTGGTTAAAGAAGGAGTGGAAGCCTGGATCTCTCCTGCTTGACCAGGGGAATGCCTCCATGAAATACTAGGGTTCCAGAGAACACAGTTTGAGAACTACTGTTCGGAGAAAAAAGGCCTATTGTAATTGTGGAGGATTTCTCTTCTTGGTTTTTACTTGGATTTGAACTGTGTGGCATCAGTAGTTTGTTTCCTAGGTTTCCTGCTTACATGGTTTTCAGAGTACTAGACAGAAGGTTAAGACTATCATAAAATAATATATCCAAGCTCTACTTGGGACAGTGTGTAAAAATTGTGTTCCACAAGGCTTTGAAGAAGGAGATGTGACATTGTGCAGTGACTTCTTGGAAAATTTGTTGGTTACATTTTTCTGTTTCTCTATCTCCACTCTTCTCTCCCTCATCTTCTCCCACCCCACTCCTGATTTGATGAAACTGTTTGCGATGTCCAGCATGTATTTTATCTGTTCACTGTGTATTGTACTTGAGCAATTTATAACTATGATCAATGTTGTGACCTCAGGGAAATTGCTTATATAATTATAGAAAGTTTACAGTCATAAGACAAGGAATGGGGAAAATATATCACTGTAAAATATAAATATGTTTAAATTACATTTAGGATTTGGAATAGTTCCTTGCTTGTGTTTTACAGAGTAATCTGTGATTTAAATCAGGTTTAGTTGTGTTTTTTCCCCCCTAAATTGGGTATTATAAATCAAGAGTAGTTGCTGGATATAGCACACAAGAGGATTTCTTATACATTTTAATGTTGCATAAGTAAGAAATACCAGTAGTTCAGCAGTAAAATTGCAAATGTAAGCAAAAGTGAAGATTTTTCCAAATTTAACTAGGTTGCATTTGTTTAGTAAACTCTAGCAATAATTTACTGTTTTATTACATTTGCCTTTGAGATCTGGGCTGACTTTTTTGTTCCCTTCCTTGAGAAAGAAAAAGGAGGTGCATTACTCTAATTGCTTGGAGCCAGAGTAAAACCTGAGAGTACCATTCTGCTTTCCCTACCTGTGATACATCAACTCAGAAAAGGAAAAGGAGGGAGGATTTAGGATTTAATGTATTTGTGTATGTACCCATCACACAAGTAGGGCATTTTTGGGGGCAGGGTAGTGTCGGGGTTTCCATTTTTGCCATCTGTGGTAGACTCAGTGTATTTAGGCAAAAAGAAGTAAATACTAGACCCAGTTTTGCCCATGTCAGCTGTTGAAAGGGGTGGAGATTCAGAGAAGGGGAACTGATACAGTTGGATTGTGAATGGGACATGTCTTTCTTCAGTTTCTTTTGGGGTTCTGAAAGGCAGGTGAGGATGCATCCAAGATGATCTCTGTGATGCCATGCGGGTGAGTTTCAGCGTGGGAAGAGGTGTTGAATGCTCCAGAACCAATGTTGGCGTTGGATCGAGGCTGAGCGGAGAAAAAGGACAGTCTGTCTCAGTGGTGTGGCTTGGCGTGCTGTGCTCCTGAGGCGTCTGATTGTCGCCCACCGCCCCCCTCCCACCACGTGCTTCAGATGGTTAACATGGACCCTAGCTTAGTCTAACTGTGGTTTAAGAGAAGTGAACTCTGGGATTGGGTTGGATGATGTTGATTAATAGGAGTGAGAGGGTGAGAGACTCCAGGGCCAAGCAGTAGGTCCATCTTGGTGGCATCTGATGTTGATTGGCTTTGTCCTGCGCGGCTGCGCTCGGAGAGCGGACATTAAGATTAAGTGATGCTGTCGTGTCGAGGAGCACGGCACTGCATCATTCTGGGAAGAGACAGCTGGGGTGGTTAATCCTTCATCACCAAGGGAGCACTGCCAGCGGAAAGATATACAGCCAAAGATAACCCTCCATAACTTGTGCTAAAGATCAGAAAACTTTGAATTCACATCCATCTGCTTAGTCTGGGGTGAAGATGAAAGATAGGCAGAATAGGAAATAAAAAACTCCTGAGGGATTAATCTTAGGCACGGTATGTAGCCCACAGAGTGAGCAGGCGGGAGAGAAACTTTTACGTGGCGTTTAAAGGGGAATTAAATACACCCGGGTTCACAGCAGCATCGTCAAGTAAAGTTCAACAGCACACACACTCATTTTTCTGTTGCCCTGTTGTCATTTCACCCCCAAATGCTGTCTGCTACCGTTATGCCTTCTCTGGGTGGTGTTTTTTTAAAAAGGAGGTCCTCTTAATTCTGAATATATCAACAAAGCCTGTGTGAAGGGAATGCTGTAAATACATAGTCACTAGTATGAAGGGCTTTTCATTTTCTCCTCTCCTGTGTGATTTTAGCAGGAGATTCACAAAGTCTGACTCTGTGTGTGTGTGTGTGAGACAGTGTGTCTGTTGCCGAGTGTGGATCTGAAACTCTCTTGCTGTATTTCTGAACAGCTGCAATGATTTTATATATCATGTGTAATCAAATTATGCATTGTTGTCATACCAGAGTGATGTGCAGGGGGAAAATAAATCAGGGAAGGAAATAAATTAGAGTCCTCTCTCACATCTGCAGCGTCTCCGTTAGCACAGTGGTCAGGCCGTGCAATGTCTGGTGCAAGGTGAGAATGTGGGGAGTGCAAAGCTATGCATTCTGTCCTCGAGTGACTTGCTGCATGGAATTCAGAGGGAAGCTTTGTTGTTTTGTTTTCAGCCATTTTAGGGATCAGTTCAGTTCAGTTCAGTTGCTCAGTCGTGTCCGACTCTTTGCGACCCCATTAATCGCAGCACACCAGGCCTCCCTGTCCATCACCAACTCCCGGAGTCTAGCCAAACCCATGTCCATCGAGTCGGTGATGCCATCCACCCATCTCATCGTCGTCCCCTTCTCCTCCTGCCCCCAATCCTTCCCAGCATTAGGGTCTTTTCCAATGAGTCAACTCTTTGCATCAGGTGGCCAAAGTATTGGAGTTTCAGCTTCAACATCAGTCCTTCCAATGAACACCCAGGACTGGTCTCCTTTAGGATGGACTGGTTGCATCTTCTTGCAGTCCAAGGAACTCTCAAGAGTCTTCTCCAACACCACAGTTCAAAAGCATCAATTGATACTTCTGTCTTTTTCCTCTTTCAGTTGGTACTGGAGTATCTGAGTGGAGGTTCTCAGTTTAGAGCCTGGGTCTTTTGCACTGATGTGCAGAGGTGGGAGATCCTCCTGCCAGGCTCAGCATCCCTTGGTGTTTTTGTGCTGTGACCACTGTGAGGGCCTGGATGGGGAAGACTTGGGGCAGCTGAACGCAAACAATAAGCTCAACAAGGAAGGAGAGGGGAAAGGAACAGTCTGTTGAGAGTCAGACCTGAGTTGAGGTTCCTGCTGAGTTCTGTGAACTTGGACAAGTCCCTTTCTCTCTGAAGTGTGTTAGAATGAAAGAAACTAAGATCAAGAAGAAGAGGTGAAGTGCCTAAGGGAAAAGAAAGGGTCAGTGCACCCTTGAGAGGTTAGAGAGATGCAGGAAATTCTATATTTTTGGTTAGATGATGGAGTTGGGGGAAGCCATCTGTCCTTTTCAGATCTGCAGGGGAAGGCTTCCTACAAATGATGACATATATGTATGGAGAGTTGATGCTAATGTATTTTTAAGATTTATTTTAAAGTTCTGGTTTTATTTTCCATAAAGACAGTTGATGAAGTGATTGGTTAAGTGTGATTTAATTTTTGTGCCTTTGAAAAACTTCATTTTAGTAACTCCATAAAAAAGATAAATATTGGATCCAGAAAATAGTCATGGGAAGTGTGGGGAGAAAGCATACTATATTCATACTTCCTGATGTACTGAGCTTTGGGGTGGCTGAGATCTTGGGCCTTTCTTTTTTTTTTTTTAATTTTATTTTTATTTATTTTATTTTATTTTTCATTTATTTTTATTAGTTGGAGGCTAATTACTTTACAATATTGTAGTGGGTTTTGTCATACATTGACATGAATCAGCCATAGAGTTACACATATTCCCCATCCCGATCCCCCCTCCCACCTCCCTCTCCACCCGATTCCTCTGGGTCTTCCCAGTGCACCAGGCCCGAGCACTTGTCTCATGCATCCCACCTGGGCTGGTGATCTGTTTCACTATAGATAATATACATGCTGTTCTCTCAAAACATCCCACCCTCACCTTCTCCCACAGAGTCAAAAGTCTGTTCTGTACATCTGTGTCTCTTTTTCTGTTTTGCATATAGGGTTCTCATTACCATCTTTCTAAATTCCATATATATGTGTTAGTATGCTGTAATGTTCTTTATCTTTCTGGCTTACTTCACTCTGTATAATGGGCTCCAGTTTCATCCATCTCATTAGAACTGATTCAAATGAATTCTTTTTAATGGCTGAGTAATATTCCATGGTGTATATGTACCACAGCTTCCTTATCCATTCATCTGCTGATGGGCATCTAGGTTGCTTCCATGTCCTGGCTATTATAAACAGTGCTGTGATGAACATTGGGGTGCACGTGTCTCTTTCAGATCTGGTTTCCTCAGTGTGTATGAAGATCCTGGGCCTTTCTTCTTGAAAGACCATGTTGTTGGGTCTTTGATTTTTGGTTTGTGGTGAGGAAATGGAGATTCTTAGTAGCTGAGTTCACTTAAAGAGAAGAGGGTGAATCTGAAAATGCGCCCCTCCGTGGAGCCTCATGTGAAAGGATGTGGGAAGAATAAGAGTCAGGTATTCACCACTGTCTTCATACATTTGAATTTCAACCTCAAATCCTAAATCTGCTCAGTCTATGCATTTTCATGCTGGATCCACCTGGAGGATCCACAGTTGAATCACCATCTCAAATGGCAGATGACCAGGTTGGGGGATTCTTGATACTCTCCAAGCTTAAAGTAAAATGGAATTTATAGGAGATATAAGGGCCTCTATCTGGGGGTAGTGATTGCTTTTCAGGGAATTTTATATTTGGGAACAAATCACGGGGCCCATGAATGTCAGTGACTTCTGACATTCCTATTTGGATGCCCAAATATGCAGCTTCTGCTATTCCTGGAGAATGTAGATTTTCTGTTGGCTGGTCATCTGGGGAGATTTGACTAGTTTTAAGGGCATTAGCAACCTCTGCTTAGCCATTGTGGATGTGGTGGCGTTTTAGGTAAACTTTTCTCGGTGTCTGCCTTATTTATTGTGTAGTAAGTTGGTGTGGTGATGCAAGATGTATCTTGCTTTGTGCAGATGTTGCAGTGGCAGAGTGATCAAGGAGAAGCACCACTGACCCTACCATCAGCAGACCTGGCTTTGGTCCTGCTATGGCCTTTGCTTCCCCAGGTTTTCTGTTAGGTTGCTGCATCATCTCAAAACATGGAGACTTGAAACAGCCCTTTTATTGTGTTCCTGGAATCTGTGGGTCAGACATTTAGAGAGGACACAGTGAAGTGGGTTGTGTCTGATCCACAAGCCTGGAGCATCCACTGGAAAGTCTGAAGGGCCAGGGGTGGCTCAAAGCTGGGACCAGAATCCTCTGAAAGCTCATTCATGTGCATGTCGGGGCATTGGGGCTAGGGTGATTCAAAGATCCCAGGACTTGTCATTGGAGCCCGTCTATGTGGCCTCTGTATATGGCTTGGCTTCCTCTCATATGGCCACCTCTGAGGGTTAGCTTAATCTCCTCTGTGGCAGCTCGGGGCTCCCAGTGCAAGTGTTCCAGCAATGAGATGGAAGCTGTGTCACATTTATGACCTAGCTGCCATCAGTGAAAGGAGTTCCAGCCTGCCAGATCCAAGGGTAGGAGGATTAGTCTACTCCTTGATGAGGAAACAGCAAGGTCACATTCTGGAAGAACATATTGGATAGGAGAGATGTTCTAGCCATCTTTGGTACATGGGTCATGTATACCTAGGTTTCCCTTCTGTGAATGATTAAAAGTGACTCAGTGTTAGAATTAATTGGTAAAACCTCTTCCATCACCAAAATTACATGATTTTTAAATTGAAACCCAATATTCTTAAAAAATTATCATTTATAAAGTGACAATTGGCTTTATTAGAGAATTTGCCTTATCGTTCAATAGAGAACTGCCCTAGTACAATCTAAAACTCTTATGCATCATGAGAGGCATTGATGTGATGAGGGATGCAGGCCTTTCAAGTTCTTCCAATTGAATTTTATGCAGTGATCTCTTCTTTTTTAGTCCAGCTTTATTTCTCATGGCTTGAGGTCATTAGGTCATGTGCTTATATCTGAGCAGGATTGCCATGGTCAGATTAACATCAGTTTGGGCATGAGTTAAATGTTTGACTTAGAGGATTTAGGACTAAATATAACTTGGGAGTCTAAGAAGTGATTGGATTTGAAAGTTGTACCTGGGAACGCTCTTATCCTGAAACAGGGACTAGGATGGATGGAATAGATGGTGAACTTCTGGAGAAAGCACTTTCTTCACGGGGAGAAGGTTAAATTGTCACCTCTGGCAGTGGTACAGATCTGATACCAGGCATGAGGTGTGAAGGAGGGTGACCATGGGGCAGCTGTCCCTGGGAAGGCATGACAATTAAGAAGAGAAGGGGTTAATATACTGACTAATGTTTCAGTTTATAAGCACTGGCCCTTCTCTTTGTTCTGTTTTATCATACACATTCATCACGTTCAACCTGGCAACCCAACCAAATAGCTATTTAAGTTGTAAAAATGAATCATAGCACAATTTCATGAACTGTGTGATATAACTGAATCTAATCACATTGTACAATGGGGCTTTTGCCAGCCCAGTGTACCTGGTTCTAGACATCTTTGGAATAAGTAAATAAATAAACAGGCTGCATGAACAGTAACAGTAAGTTACTGTGGCTGGGCTGGTTGGGTTGTGGGTCCAGAAGAAGAAGCATCCAGCCATATCACATCGGACCGTGGTGCCTTCCCAAGCTAGCTCACCCATGAAAAGCCTACAAATCATGTCGGCCGTCTTCTTTCCTCTGTACACAGCCAACCGATTCCCTGGTTTGTTAAGTAAATGGCCAAAGAGGTCCTGGGGTAGGAATAGAAGCCTCACAAATGGGAACTGCAAAGGAGGGCTCCACCCCAGTTCAGTTTCACACGATTCCAGGGTTCAGTCACTTTGAACTGACTGAAAAGATGAGTAAACACAAAGTCTCCACCCCAAGGACCCCTGTTAACGACGGTGCCTGCTGATGCGTCAAGCATTGGAGGTGTTTTTTGTGTGTTTATTTGACTGTTCAAGATAGATCTTGAGCTGTAAATAATACCATCAGAGAGGTCAAATAACTTAAGGTCATCCAGCTAATAAATGTTAGGGCAGAGAACTGAACTATCTGAGAGGTAGATAAGGCCAGAGAGGAAGGGTGGGTTGGTGGTGGGTGGTGGGGTGTGGATGACAAGCTTTGAACAGCCTAGTGTGTGAAGGTGCCCCACTGCTGAAGGGTTAGATCTGATCCTGTGAGTGGTGAGGAGCCCCTAGCGTAGCGAATGACTGTAGAAGAGCTTGATTGAAGGGGTGGGGGGGGGGCAGGCAGGAGAGACCTGTGTGGAACCCAGTGTCTTCCCTTGGCAGGAAGTAAGAAAGGCTCGGACTAAAGCGCCAGACAGTGAAACAGATGAGGCTGAGCTGGAGGAATTTTTCTGGGTTGCACTCAGCCCTTTATAAGGCAGCATCCGCTTTCCTGCCTTCCCAATACTGACAGCAACTTGTGTTTATTCTGTCTCCTTTCTTCCCATTTTCCCTGCCTCTCCCCTTTTCCATTCATCACTTTCCCTCTTTCTTTGTCTCTCTCTGTCTCCTTTCCATTCTTGGCTTTTGTTCCCTTGCTCATTTTTCTTTCCTGTCTTCACTGCCCTGGTGTTCTCTTTACTCCATCTCTACTTCTACATGTTCTGTAGTCCGCCCCTATCCCCTTTCCTTTTTGATCCCTTCCACCTCCCCCCAAAACATTTTCTATGGAATATATAAGTAAATAAATATATGTATGTATATTTTTTATCTGTGTCTCTGTTGGTTGTGTCAGCATATTTTAGACTGCTGGGCTTTGCATGTTTTGCAGCTGGTTTTGAAGCAGTTGTCAGACAGTGATGGATGACTATCATCATTTAAAGTGTAAAAGAAAATGCTTTGGCACAGACAGGCGTGATGGACTGCCGTCTGCCAGCCTGGATAGGCATGGCCACCGTTTTCTTCTCCTCCCTCTCTGCTCACACTGCCCTTGCCAGAATCTACAAAAGTCATCGTGAGCTGTGCAGCACCAGGCTCTTGCCTTCTATAATATCACTTTGGTAGTTGTCAGATCATATGAAACGTCAAAATTCATGTGGCCTCTGTGAAGAGATATATTTAGTACAGCTGCTGCATACCTACACGCTACCCCTGACACTGACATATTAGTTATGCTGTCTTTTGCAATCTGATATCTTTAAATTTGCCACCTTGTTAAGTTTTGATTAATGTGATTCCATTTCACTAAAGTAATTGGCTTGGCCTGTTGTAAAAAATAATCAGCCCCCTCTCCGGAACAAATGCTAGCACATGCTAATGAGGGAGTGAGTTCGTTACATTGATGGCGTGGACTGACAGTTATTAATGATTGTTATGATAAACAGACGAGTGCGAATTGGGATGAGTTGGGCAAAAGTGACAGTTTAAAAATAACGTATATTGGAAAGTACTAACGAAGTAATATACTGTTAGGAAAACAATCATGCAAGTTGTCAAGGAAAGAAGTGTAATTATACAGCCGCATGGGCTGCTTAGGAGGACAGGGACCTGCCTGATAATGGACACATTTTTTGTTGGCAAGAGGGAAATATGTTATGGCAGAAAGAGGTGCAGATTGATAAATTAATTGGTCCTTCTCGTAGCTCCGAGAGCAAACTTGGCTGGCAGTCACCATGCAGATGAGGGAGATGGAGTTTGCCTAGTGCTTCTTCTCTCCAGAATCTCCCTGGTCCTTGTTGCCAGGCTTTTCTGAAGCCTCTCTTGTGTCCTCTCCTCACTTTTCTTCATGAGCTGCAACAAGTTATAGAAAGTGCATCCTGAGGTGCGATGTACCAGATACAACTTCGAGCAGGAATTCTTGCAGCTGTGTCCAGTATTTTTTTTTAAAGACCCCCCAAAACTTAAGTATCCTGTTGTTGCTAAAGTCTTCAGCTGTGATGGAGGTAATTATGGGTAGTTTCCAGCTCCATGAAGACCAGGAGGGGCTCACATAGGCTGGGAATCATTTTGAAGGGAAAGGCCAACTCTGTGCTTCCAAGTCCAGTGAGTTGCTTTAGGCTGTTTGCATCATTAGCCAAGACAGCAGTGGTTTCTGTGTGTGTGTGTGTGTGTGTGTGTGTGTGTGTGTGTGTGTGTGTAGGGGGTAAGACTTCTCTGAAGGACCAGGCTGAGATGACTGTGGGCAGTGGGAGGAGTGAGGGAGGCATGCTTTTGAAGAGAGTTGACAGAGTGCAGTTTCATGACTAACCTACTGGTGTTTGCTGGCTTGATGAAAGAGGAGGGCAGGTAGGAAGAGGTGGAGACAAGACTATTTTGTGACCCCTGTTCAGGTTTGGGTTCTGGATTTGTGTCTTGATCAAGACTTTTTTTTAAAAATTGGAGTATAATTGCATTTCAATGTGTTATCTTCTGCTGTACAATGACACAAATATGTATGTATACACATATTCCCTCTTGAGCCTTTGGGTGGCATGTAACCAGTTTTAAGTAAAGTGAGTATTAGTCACTCAGCTGTGTCTGAGTCTTTGTGACTTCATGAACTGTAGCCTGCCAGGCTCCCCTGTACATGGAATTCTCCAGGCAAGAATATTGAAGTAGGTTATCATTCTCTTCTCCAGGGAATCTTCCCAACCCGGGGATTGAACCTGGGTCTCCTACTTTGCAGGCAGATTCTTTATCGTTTGAGCACCAGGGACACCCAAGCTAAAGTGTAAATGGAGGATTTATAACATACTGAATTGTTTCATGGAATCCAGGATCAAAGACATAGCTGGGCCTCTCTGTGAGTAGGAATCGGCCTTGGAGAGGGACCAAGGTGGCCAGTCTCTAAGTCTCTATGATCTCTCTTTCTCTGACCCCAACCCTACCTGCTTCTGCTCTAATCTCCACCCTCATCCTTGCCCAGCTACCAGAGCCAGAAGAATGAAGGTGAAGTCCTGGGGCTTTGTCGGAAGACAGGTATTATTAATCTGAAGACTGGATGTTGAAAGGACGCCTTATACTCTGTTTCCAAATGTTAGGGTTGTCAGAAAGGGAGCCTGGCCTCTATCCAGATTATCCAACAACTGTGGTTTAGGGTATAGAGCAGGGAGTCTGCTGATGTTCAGGCTGTGATACTTTGGTTTTCTCATAATTATTATATCAGGATGTACATTAACTCAGCCTTCACAGCTGTTGATTCAGGTGTTCTTCTCTTCCTTTAGCCAATGAGGAGAAGAAGGCCAAGCTTTTGAGAACTAGCCCCTCCATCATGGTAAGGACAAAGCTGGGGTTTTCATCAAGGCTCTCTGTTCCTGAAACTTGATGCTTCCCAATCTCCTGTTATCACCTCTTATAAGAGTCTGTGTTTCCCCAACAACTCAGACTGGTAGATGGATCAGTGTTCTCTGCTTTGAGAATCAAAGAAAAGAGCTGAGAGAAACAGTCCTGCCTGTGTCCTATTTGGTCTTTCTAAGTTGAGACTGGGCAGGGGGCTCTTAAAGAAACTTGATGATTCACATTCAGATTTTCTGTGGCTCGACTTGCAAAGATATGTGACCATGTGGATGTTGGTCCTGGGCTACTTAGGAAATGTGAAGAGAAATACAGTCTCATTATCTGGCCATCAAGCCTAGCAAAAACTCTGGAGCCTCCCTGTGCAAAACATCTAGAGCAGTCCTGCAATTAAAGGCAGCTGCTGGTTACCTCACAGCAAACCTGACAATTAAGAAGAAAGGCAGTGCCACTTTTCTGTGTTAGAAAGACAGTGTTTGCTCTGGAGCTGGAGCAGGAAACTAAGATTTATTGAGTGCCTAACACATGTGAGGGGTGGTACCAGGTACTCCCTGGTGCTAGGTCTCATTTGGGTGGTGGGTGTGTCCCTACTTTACAGATGAAGATACAGATGTTCTGGGTGGTTGAAAGCTGCAGACTTTCCAGTGGACTGGACTGTAGAATGACAGCGGGTTTCTTCTGAAAGAAGGCCTTGGTCCTGTCTTACCCAACAATTATATGTCCCCCAGAAAATGACTACCTTCTTCCCCTTCACTGTAAGCCCGGGAGACAGCAAAGTTGAATCATGGAGTCCCCTGGGCTGGGAGGTGGGACGTGCGTTCTGATTTCTGGCGGAGACTCTGGAACAGGTCACAGGACCTTTCTCTCTCTTGTTGGGAGGAAGAAAAGGTGACAATATGGGTGATTATGAAGATGAAAGAGAAAATGGATATGGAAGTGTCTCTTAGCTCTTAAAAGAGAGGGAAAGAAGGCCCTTCTCCCAATTCGAAGGTTCAGGTTTCAGTGGGTGTGAGGGCCACCATCTTGCTGACCCTCAGATGAACCTTTTCCTGTAGTCCCATGACTAAAGAGGAGGTCAGCCCAGAGGTGAGGACAGGGTCAGAGCAGGAACCCCTGTGGCGGGCACACAGGGCCAGGGAGAACTGTCGTCAGCATTATAGATGTTGGCCCCAGCATCAAAGGGCAGTCTACTCCCCTCTGGGGCAGGGGCGCTTTTTGCGTCTTTTTCAAACTGTTATGAAAAGAGAGGAACTAACCACTCAGCCCCAGGACTTCTCTCCACCATTTCCTACACGATCTCGTCCATTGTTTTCTCTCTCAGCATTATCCCTTCTCATCCCTGAAAAGCCCTACATCTTCCCTCTTTTTTGCCTTATGGGTATTTTCACAATGGGGTTTCTGTGCTGCATGAGCCACTGACCCAAACATTGCTCTATTAAAAGAAAGGTGAATTGAGGGGACCCCATAAGCATTGATAAGCTATGAGGTGAATTGAGGAGACCCATATTTTGGCTTATGAACAAATCTCTTCCCAGCTTGAGTCTGGGAGGAAGATGTTATTCTAAGAAATCAGGGGTGAGGGTACTACTGGCTCCTGAGAACTCTGAGCACTGCTGTGAGCCTTCGAATAGTGTTTCACTCAACAGTTTTCCCCAATTTCAGTCTAGGTAGGATGAGTTGGAATTTAGTCTATAGGAAGCTTTGTGACCTGTTCCACCAAGCTCATTCATTCATCTGTTCTTTTTTTTTGTATATCCAAGGAAAAGAATAATTCTTCTTATGAGGAGAATTAGAAAGGATGTTGGCTTAGATGTAGATGGAAGGAGATTTTCAAGCTGCATGGAGAGAAGGCACACGAGGACAGTAATCCATGCAAGTTGTCCATCATTGGACAGCCATGCTGCTGTCCACAGCGCCTCCTGGTGGCCTCAAAGGAAGTCATGGGACCCAGCTGATCTTGCCAAGCCTTCTCTGAGAAGAGTGTTTGGTTGGTCCTGGTGACTGAAAATTTTGAGCCATAGATGGTGGATTTTTGCATTGTACAGGGTTTTGACGACAGATATGGTGTGTGCCCCCAAGACACTAAAGGATATTGATACACTTGACCCGTCCCACCTCCATCACACAACATTGCTATGAAAATGCAATCAATCCAGTTTCTGACATCTTCCCCCTTTCTCTCCAAAAGCACCTACTGTATCAACGTGACATTTTTTAATCTTGGCTTGTTTTCCAGGCCATGAATTTAATTTCTCAATGCTCCACTCTTTGGGTTTTATGTTCTCAGAGTGGAACGTTGTCCAACAATAGTTACCGCCATCTTGTTAGTCACATCCTCTTTCCTAGGTGTCCTGAGACCAAATAATTTTTAAAAATTCATTGCAACCATGGCCACTCAGCCTTGTGCTAATAGTCACCAAGTTCTGACAAAGCGAGTCCGACATCCCTCGATAAGTAAAATCCAAACCTCCTGATGTTGTGGAACAGTAAGCAGATTGGCGTGTCTTTGGATTAGTGGAGGCACTGAAGCAAAATGCTCAATCCTTAGTGACCTTTGGCAAGTAAAGGGGGGTGTGTAGCCATTGCAGGTTATCTTTATGTTTACTCTCTAGACACTCAACCTCTGCCAGGCCAAGACAGAAGCTGTCAGAGCAGATAAACCTAGTAAGGAGTGGCCTGTTTTCCTTACTGCATCACAGTGCCTAGCAGAGCTATTTTGTCTGATAACCTGCTGTTTCTTTAAACTTGCCTGTGAATAGTTCTATGAAACATTAAGTCTTCCTTCTTAGGTTCTGAGCCTTCTAGGTTCTGTTGTAATCGTGGGCCTAGGACTTTCTTTCTCATACAATGTGCATTCAGTTATCCTCTGTTAGAGTATTCTGATGAGTTTCTTTTAGGGAATCCACGGGAGAAGCTGTATCTGGCTATTGCAGGCACGTGTCCTGTGTGTGTGTGTGTGTGTGTGTGTATGTATGTTCCTTTTGTTTGTCCAGGAAGCATTCTGTGGAAGTGGGGTCCCCTTTGATCATTTCTTTCTGAGCTCATTATTGCTTGTCTCTAGTTGGCACTTACTTCATATGTTGATTTAGAATTTCACAAGCACTCGGAGAAAAAAATTTGGGCAAACATCCTTAATATTTGGAGTAGAGCTCATATTTCATTTTGCTCTTTTTTTCAAGCAGCAGTGACTCCAGGGATGTTGGTTCCGGAGACTGGCTTTGTGACTTTGGGTGAGTTGCTTCACTTGTCTGAGCTCAGATTTGCTCCTCTTTAAAATAAGATAGTCACATCAGACGATTGCTCAGACCTGTTCCAGCTTTAATGGACTCCAGGCTTTCTTAGCCAAGAATAGGACTGAAGCAGAGTGTATTTTAGGGGAAGTGGGTGAAGTGTTGGGCTCTTCTTTCATTCCTCTTCCAGGTGAAGATAAAAGACTTTGCTCTCTATTGAGCTGACATGAATTCAGAATTCATTAGTGTTCAGACTTTCTTTTAAGCTTCAGACAGGATCGTGAAGGGAAAAGCCTGCCCTCGATTCCTTTGCCTTATTAGTTCTTCTCATATAATGTATGGCAGAAAAAACTGCTAATTGTCACTTGAGGTGATGGGTGAGGGTCTGGTTTCTTGAAAGAAGAGTTGAATTTATCAATTCCTGTCTCCTCTTACTTAGGTAGAGGTCTAGTCAGGACTAATAGGAGAGGAATCTAAATTAAATATAAACTAAAATTAATTCACATGTCCCTCTTTGCCGAAGAAGAAATGGGGAGTCCAGGAGAACTGTAGGGTAAGTATATATATGGAGTTGTGTACAGATACAAATGTAATAATGAAAATAAAAATTTGGGGGTGTTAGAGTGTCTGTGGGTTCCCCTTGCACTAGCTGTGACTGGGAGAATGTAAATATACACAAGCACATATACTTCACTATGAAGCCATTTAGACGTAATTTCAATTTATTACAGACTCTCATTGCTGACCTTTTAAAGGCTAGTTTTATTTAGTTTTAGTTTATAACCTAAGTACTTGATACTTGTGTGTAAAAATTCACTCCTTGTAGCTTGAGCCCAGGATCTTATATTTGTGCATCAACCTCACAGTGCATCAGGCTTAAAATATAAACAGTGTTTTATAAAATGCCATTAGTGTTCTTTCCCGGAGAAGGCAATGACAGCCCACTCCAGTACTCTTGCCTGGAAAATCCCATGGACAGAGGAGCCTGGTAGGCTGCAGTCCATGGGGCCACTACGAGTCAGACATGACTGAGTGACTTCACTTTCCCTTTTCACTTTCACGCATTGGAGAAGGAAATGGCATCCCACTCTAGTGTTCTTCCCTGGAGAATCCCAGGGACGGGAAAGCCTGGTGGGCTGCCGTGTATGGGGTCGCCCAGAGTCGGATACCACTGAAGTGACTTAGCAGCAGCAGCAGCGTTCTTTTCTGAATCCTTTGTGTCTGCTGATTTTACCATTTTGTCCTACATCTCTCCAACTCAGCCTTCTCTCTGTCTGCTAAGCAGTTTGTAGTTGTTGAGCATTTGCCTTGTCAAGTCCCCAGGTGGGTCCTCAGAGGAACATTTGCTCCCAGAGCTGGAAGTCACCCCAGCAGTCAATGCACTGCCCTTCGTGAGGAGGCATTGTCTGTAATATGCCGTTTTCCTTTGGCTAGGAGACCGAGCTGGAAGACAAATCTTTGGTGGAAAGATTTCCCTCTTGGCTACGTACTGAATGGAATTCAGCATTAGGTTATTTCAGCAAGAGGTGGCAGAAGGGTCTATCTAGTCTTTGGCTCTGTTACTACAGCAGTATGACCACAGCAGGTTTCTCCACCTCTTGGAGCCTGACTTGCACATTGGAGATATCGTATCTTCTAGGACTGTCCCGAGGGGACAGAGAACACTAGTCAATTCTCTCTGTTCATGGATGTTGAATAGGAACTACCAACAGTTCTCACTCAGGAGTATATTATAATTGGCTGAATAGAGTTTTACTTGTGGAACTTCAAGACAAATGGGAAGACAGAGGCAACCAGTCTTAACTGTTAGCACTATAATTGGACACTTCTGAATCACTTCTGTTTTCCTTAACACCTGGACTTCTTCGCTGTTTGGGTTTTGTCTCTTCCCTGCCCCTCCTTTTCTTTATTTTTATTCTTTAAAGATTTCCTGGCATGAAGATTTGCTAGTAACTACTTGAACTTGTCTTGGAGTTGGTTTAGCAGAGCAGGTGAAGGCAGCCTTGTGCAGTGCACAGATGTGAGCACCAGTGCTTCCCTAAGAGTAACACAGCTTAAGAGAAAGTACAGTAAAGTGAGAAATCTGACAATGGTTTTGTAAGAGCTTTCAGAGGAAATAGTGGGAATTTCACATATTTCAAACAATTAAAATAACAGTGAAAAAAACATATTTGAGAACATGAGAGAGGGAAATGGAATCCTTGGAGCTCAGAGATTTGAAGTTACAATGATACTACTTTAAGTTATGTGACACTTCATGTTCTTGAAGCTAAACAGTAAAATCAACTTTGCTCTAGTTTTTATGAGCTTCTTTTGAGTTGTTGCATATAAGTAAGAAATTTCTGGCGAAGTGGACTGGGTTTCCAAAATTTTCTCACAAAGGCAATGAAACTATCTGAAAAGTTATGTTCAGACTTAACATTAATAATATTAGAACTTGGCTAGAGTAAATTTTTGCTTTGAGACCTCCACAATTTAATGATTCCATGGAACTGATAAATCTTTTTTTGTGGTTGTCAAAATGAGCAAAGCTAACTTTGTACATTTCCTGTTATAACTAAAAGCACTTTGACAGTCTGAAATCGGGTCTATCAATACGGAGAGCAAACAGTGTGTTCACTTTGTCAGCACACTTCTCTAAGAATTTGACATTTCTGAAATAAATATCACACATACATATGTATCATACTTTGTCAACAGCAAAGCTCAAAGTTGATAGAGGTTGTGATGGGTACAGCCTTGGAGGCTGACCATCTGTCGTGATTGCCATTGTCTTTGCTGGGCCAGCCTACTGCTCACCTGATGACGTGGAGACCATCTTCTTATGTCCTTGTGGTCCCTGACGGCTTCTAGTGATGCTGGAGTCTGGGTGGGTCCTTGGGTTTTCAAGGTCAAGGGTGTGAAGTCTGGGTGAGTCCTTGGGTTTTCAAGGTCAAGGGTGTGAAGTCTGGGTGAGTCCTTGGGTTTTCAAGGTCAAGGGTGTGAAGCATGTGATGTCCTTGTGTTGGAATCGGTCATGGTGAACCAGAGCCTGAGCTCTGGACTGGGCTGAGCTCCGTGGAGGGATGCATTCCACTGGAGTCACCCGTGGCTCTTTTCAGGGGAGATCTCTGTGTTGCTTTGGGCAGGGAGAGAGCCTTGGTTGGATTCCTCATCCTGAAAGATATGGGTCTTGTAGTATCTGTTCGTAGGTGGAGTGTTTCATGTATGTTTTTTTTTAGCAGATGCTCAAGCCACCTCTTCCCATGGGAGCTGATGTGGTGTGGAGTCTGGGCTCTCCACCTGCACCTTCACTCAGCCCACTGTCTCCATCCTTCCCCTTTTAGCCATCAGTCGTCAGCTTCCCTCCTAGGAGCTCCTCTCATGTGACCCACCTTTTGGCACTTTAATGATCTGCATATCTCTTCTTGAATATTTGCCTCCTTTCTTCTATTAATGGTCAACTTTTTGAGGACAATAAATATTTTTATTTTTAATTTTTGTTTCCTTTGCTCACTGTAATTTGTACTTTATCTCATTTGAAGTATTAAACAATTATTTTATCCCAAGGAATTTGTGGTCATCTTGCAAACTTTGGCTTGGGAGTTAACTCGATGACTCATATTTTGTGTGGGGTGATTAGCAGAGTAGATAGTGGCTAAGAGCCCAAATTCTGAAGCCAGAGGCCTGAATCAACAGTGCCCTTTACTAGCTGTGCTTCAGTTTCTTCATCTGCACAAATGGGGATAACATGAATACCTCCTTCATAGGATTGCAATGATGTGGGTTAGCCATCCTTGCCATTATTACTATTACTGTTTTTGCTCTTTCACCTGAGAGCTTTGGGGAGGAGGAAGAGGCAGTAATCAGAGGTGCTTTGGCTTAGTGAGTGTTTTAAACCGTTTCGTGGGTCTGATTTAGTGTAGGAGTCTTTGCTTAGGGATAGGAAGATTCCTTCCCCTCTTTTTTCATGCCCTTCAGAACTGGCTGCACTACAGCTCGTTCCTCTGGTGCTGGAGACAATGATGTGACAATGACACTGCTTTTTGCACACAGATTCTTCTTAGCTGCTTGCTTTTGTGAACAGACATCTCTTCCGTTAAGAAATTAATCTTAATCCTAAATGATATTTCATGGTCTAAGACTTAAATTTATATATCACCATCCCGAATAATGTATTGGATTGCATTAAACAGATTGTAGATTAACATGCAACTATAAAACAAATCGTCAATGTGTTGTTGACAACTCTAAGTGCGAGTTCATATATTTAACTGCATTTGGGGAATATTGAAGTGTTTAGAGCAGCTTAGCGGGTTGATGTAAAATTAAGCATCATATTCTATTTCAATTTGTGGGGCCAGCCTGAGAAACAATAAAATGAAGGCTTAGGTTTGAGAGCAAAGGAGTGTGAAAGAAAAATTTGGAGACAGGCTTCATCTCAGGGAAATCCTGGCACGGTCAGGGCATACTGGGCGGTAGTAGAAGGATTCTGCCTCTTAAAGGCCATACAAAGGAGTATTAGAAGGATTTCTGGGCTTCACAGGTGGCATAGCAGTAAAAGAATCTACTTGCCAATGTAGGAGATGCAAGAGACACGGGTTTGATCCCTGGGTTGGGAAGATCCTCTGGAGTAGGAAATGGCAACCTACTCCAGTATTCTTGCCTGGAAAATTCCATAGTCAGAGTAGCCTGGTGGGCCACAGTCCATGGGGTCAGAAGAGTTGGACATAACTGAGCAGACAGTAGACAGAAGGACGTACACTTACTTGTTCAGCCTGGTGGCAGCTATTTGGAAGCCTCAGTTTATAGTATAATTGAGAAGATGAAACAGCCAGCACACTGAAAACAATGATGAAAAACACAAGCCATAATGTCCTTTAGCACTAAGCTGTGTGAGATGGGCCACGTGCTATAAGAGTTCACAGGGAGAACAGTGGTGTTTGGAGTGGATTTCAGAGATGGTGATACTTCCCATGATCCCAGGAAGATGGTTAAAGAGGAGAATGGAAGGAGAGGGTGGGAGGAAGAATGGCAGATAATGTTGTGTGGGGACTGTGGGAAGCTCCTGTTGAACAATTGGGCAGAGCCAGGTAATAGCTGTAGGACCCAGGTGAGCATTGATCTGGGATGTGGAACCAGACTGATTGGGGTTCAAATCCCAGCTCCCTTGATTTCTAGCTGTGTGATCTAGGGAAGCTTACTGAGCCTGTCTTTCAGTTCTCTCATCTATAAAATGAGAATAACAACGCTATCTACCGTAGGATTGTGGTGAAGACGAAATGTGTGTTTGAATAGAGAGGGCTATCTTGGGAGTAGCATTTGACCTCTAATGGTGTTCAGATTTGGTCCTAGGGTAAATGGGAGTAAAGGAGATAGACCGGGGAGGCAGTTTAAGCCATTCAGGTGCAAGGTAGTGAATCCCAGATGAAGGAAGAATTCTAATATGTTAATATGTATATTTCTTTCTTGACTTTTTTTTTTTTCTTACTAATCCTTTGCTTAGGCTGTGGGGAGCTTCAGTATCTATCTCCTCCTGTGGTTTTGTAAGCCTGCTTCTGAACAGTACATCCTGAGAGAGGTGTGTGTGTGAACTGGGAGTGTGGACCCTGTCAAATGCGAGCATTTTCTTTCCTCTCTTTCTCTCTTGCTCCACAGCATTTAGACTTTTCACACCTATTCCAAAAACTGCTCCTAAATGACTTTGTAAACAAATAAAATAATGGCTGTGAATCATCTGGAGAGGGACTTCCGCTTATACTTGCAGATAGTGTGAGGTGAGCAGGCCAAACTCCAGGGTAATTCAGAACTGTGTTAAAGGGCATGTGTGGTGCAAAGGCTTTTTCACTCAGTGCTGAATGAATGAGATCCTTGTTAGAACCCTGGAGTTGCTCTCTTGGGTTCAGAGAGAAAGTGAGAAGTGGGAGGTGGGACAGGCTGGTAAAAAAGTGAGTCAAGGGGTAGAAAATACATCTCTGAAGGCAAATCTTGTAAGACTGGCCTGTTCAGGGTAGTGAAGGAATGGATGTTGGTAAATTCATTACTGTTGTCAAATTGCAAAGATTTCTTTTAAGGTAGAGGTGCATTTCTCAAAGAGTGCTCTGTGGAACCTAAGTCTTGGGAAGTGGGTAGCTTCTGAAGTGAGGTCAGTATCTCTCTGTGGACAATTCACAAAGCACAGCATCTTAAAGGGACTGGAGATTTCTGCAGGAAAGAACCCCATTTCTCTTTGAGTAACCTAGAGTATGCCAAGCATTTTTGGTTTTTTTTCTAACACTTTTGGAAAATGTTGATTTAAGAATTACTAAAGTAATTAGTTTAAAACAAAAATAAAGAGTGGAGGCATGAAGCCAACCATGGTGGTAATACTGTATTAGAATGTTCTCCTGGGGTAAGCTTGGGTTCTTCTCTGTTCTTTGTGTTGGGTGAAGAAGAAAGTCAGCCACTTGTCAAGGCCATTTGCTGCCCCAAGTTCAAGAACCAGTGCCTATGGTCCTTCTCAGTCCAGAGGACACATAAGCTGAGTGTTGTGGGCTTCAGTTTCAGGCCTGACTTGGTGATTAGAGAGGTTCAATAGGACTGCTGTCAGTGGCAGGAGGTAGGACACACGATCCTTGGGGATGGCCAAGAATGACAGGCACAGACCTGGCCCCTGGACAGAGGCCAGCTGGGGGAGGCTCAGGGCAACTTGCTGACCTACAGAGTGCAAATCTGCCCTGTCACAGACAGCCAGCCTGGCTCTGGGGTAAGAGGGTCCAGGGCCTGTGGCTTCCTCTGCATCTTAGGAAGTTAAAGAGATGAAATTCAGGAGAGATGTTCTAGGCTTATGGTGCCTTCATCAAGTATGCTTTGCTTTCACCATTTTTTTTGCTTAAGACTCAGCTTTTTTTCACTTCTTTATTTTCTTTCTTCCTCCCTGCTTTTTCATTCTCTCTCTGTCCTACCCTTTCCTTCCTCTCCCTCCCTTTTTCCTGTTTCTCTTTTTCACAGAGGTGGAGAAAACTAAGTGTGCCTAGGCTCTGTCTTTGCTATATATATACATAGATATGTATGTATTTGCTTTTTACCAAGAGAGATACATAACTTTTTTTTTTTTTTTTTGATCCTAGGAGAATCTTCTTTTCCTAAGTTATAAATGACCTCTGTCCTCCTTTCTTACTCTCTTCCCATCCCCCTTGGAATGTGTATGTCTGTCTCTTTCTCTTCTGTATCCTGTCTCTTTCTTTCTCTCTCTCACTACACACACACATACACACACAATACCTTGAAGACTTGAAGATGCATACAGGATACACCTTTTGTGTTTCATTTATTGTACAATATTGCACACATCTGTAATTATATTACTCTTAAAATAAAGCCTTCATCCACTTTTAACATCTTTTGATGTCCGTTCCCTGCTGACTCTATTTTTTCTTGTTCCCACTTTACGTTAATGTGAAGAGACAGTTGAGTAAATGCACAATGAACTTCAAAACCTAGTAATTGTTTTTCAGAAAGAATGAAACTTGCGAATTAGATATGGATTGTAAAAGAACACCAGGGCTGATTAGTGTTCATGAGGGGCGCCTGCCGGACGGCTCTGACACCTGCCTGCCAGCTCTCGCCACAAATGCCACCACTGATGCCTCTGTTCTGCCCATCACAGGATGGGGGGGAGCAGTGCTGGGTGGGAGTTGAAAGACTCGGCAGTGAACCACCTTGTCAGGCTTGGCAATTCACGGGATGCCTGACATAAAAGGCAGCGAGAAACAAAGATGAGTTGCATCCATTTTTACAAGCAAACTCAAGTTATCTGTAAAAATAAAATAAAATAATAAATTTTTGTTTTTTAAAGAGAGAATGAACGAACATTGAAGGTATTCACTACAGTTTTTTTTTTTTTTTTTTCCTTGAAGGTTGTGGAGATAATGAGATTTTTGAGACTTGAGGGAGGAAAAGAATTCACAAGCCAAGTTTCAAGCTGCTGAAAAATTGCTTTTAGGAAAGGAAAAAAAAAACCTTTTGCATGCTAACCATCTGCTTGCATCTTGTTTACTGCCCAGAGTGCCAGTTTGTGCTTATTAATCATGCTTACACAAGTATCTTAATTACTCCCTATGTAGCTGCTCTGTCTTGAACTCAGAAATTGACCTTTCTCTTTTTATTCCTTTAAATCATTAATCATACACAATCAATGCCAGTGGGGCAGAGCCACGGAGAAGGCTACCCAGATTCTCACACCTCACGCCAGTCCCCGGCAGACAGGGGACGTGGAGTGACTGCCTTGCCAGCAGCCGGCCGTATCTTAATTAATGACTCTGCTGTGTTGAGACTCACAGGCTGGGGGAGGCCGCTCCCACCACCGCCCCTCAGCGCTTCTCCCTGCTTCCTCGATGGCTGCAGGGTTTGAGCAGTGCTGGCTTGACTCTGTTGAAAACCGTCAAGGCCTTAGCCAGGGCTTGACACTCCTGCGCATCTAGACTCTGGAAGGCTCCTAGCAGAGGCAGAGTGAACTTCTGAGAGAAGATGCTATTTCTTAGCATGAGTGGGACTTCGCACCAGACCAGTGCTGCTCCCACTTTGCCATGCATGTCCGTCTGCTGGAAATCCCATTAAAAGGTAGGTTTCTGATTCAGGAGGTCTGGCTGGGACCTGAGCATCTTCATCTCTGATAAGCTCCCATGTGACAATAATGCTGCTGCTCCAGGGGCCACACTGTGAGTACCAAGGAGTTAGACAAGTGATAACAACTGAGGTCCTCCCTGTAAGCCTGAAGACGGCAGACGAGCGTAACCTTGAGGAATGTGGTATATGTCCCCCTATCCCCACTTCGGCTTTATCAGTAAGAGTTTGGTGAGTGGAAACAAAAAGAATTTCCACAGAAGTGGCATACACATATCCACAAATGTGATGACCTTTTCTGGGCAATGGAACGACATGTGATGCAAAGATTGGCCTTTGTCATGGAGGAAATAGTGAAGTTGAGACTTTGTTTTTCCTTTTTCATTGAGCTTTGTAAAAAAGTTGCTTAAAAGAGCCAAAATAATTCTATTCCAAAAAGGAAAAAAATGAAGTGCTCAAAACTAAAATAAAAGTAAAAATGAAAAAAAAGGATTGAGGCTTGGGTTTCATAAGACTGCTTCTCAGTTCCAATACAGCAGACAAATTACAGGATATGAAAGTAATTTTGTTCCCCCTGACCCTGTTCTTTCAGCCTCCTAAGTAGGATGGGGAACCTGGAGATAGGAAACAGGAGAAAACATAAATTGAGGGCTGCTTCTTTTAGCCAGGTTGACCGTTCTACTTTTAAAGGGAAGGAATTTAGCATCTCTGACAAGATAGGCTGAATTTCTACTCACTGTCATTGATTTTACATGTAAAAGTAGGAACTACATGTGCAGAGCTGTATGGCAGTAATATACACCTTAGGATTTGGGTCGACACTCCTAGCCATGATAACGCAGGCATGGAATACATTTGAAACACATTCTAAATAGCACTTAGGATCTGCATGCTTTCCCGTCTAAGAGAAGCTCAATAGCTCATATACTGATGATGCTAAGGGTTTTGCCCTTGAATCCTTTGGAAGGAAGCACACATAAAAACACGTTATAACTAACCTTCATTGCTTTTCATTTCAGCTAATAGTGGAGTGAGAGTCAGGGTAGGAAGGGATTTGATTAAAAGCAAAGTCTTAAGTAAAAGCAACAAGTCTGTATTAGTGAAAAATCACCTAATTAATTCAGATAAAAACTTTGTCGTTCCACATGCAGTAAAAGTACACGGTTAACCGACTTTATTATTTACATTAAAAATGACTTGTTCATGAAGTTAAAAAAATCAATTACTCTGAATGAGGTGAATTAAGAAAATATTTCATCAGCATAGCTTGCCTTTTCAACTGGCCGCCTTTTTGGAGTTTCTCGGTGATTTATGAAGTGAAAATTTGGTCTTGTCTCTAGTGAGGACGTCCTGTAGCCTTCCTACATAGTTTTGGTATTTGGGTATGTGAGGGGTTTTGGCAGCTTGGTGAATATCTGGGCCAAAATGACAGAAAGACATAACTCACTTGCATTTGGTAAAGTAATAATTAACTTGAACTTCTGGACATGGAGCGTTTTGAGAACTGGAAATGGGTGCCTTGCACAATCATGGTCTGCTGTGAAACCCTTTATAGAAGACTCTTCTTGTTCTTGGAACTTCACGCGGACTTGAGAGCAGGCTGATTTAAGTGTTGAGAGTCTGGTTTGGCAAGAGTTGTGTTTATGCTTCTCTCTCTGAAGGCCGTGGATCTGACCCCTCTGAGAAAGCCAAGCTATTTTTAGGGAAAGGCTAGAATGGCATTTTCTGGGGAAAATTGGTGGCATTTTTCATAAAGAACTCTTGGGACAGGGGTTGAGGGTGGGTTGAAGCCTCATGAGGACCCTGCTCTCATTGGGTCAGGGCTCTGCATCCTCCTTTAGGAGGACTCCAGATTTGCTTTAGTGGGAGACAGGCCTATAGGCCTTTCCTATAGGGAATAATTGAAAGCCCCTGTCTAGCAAAGAGAGATTCTTTGATTCTCAGTATTTAATTTGTCTGGAGAGGGAGTCTGGGAAATCTGCAGTTTTATAATTCCCCAGGTAATTCTGGAGTTCAGCTACCATTGAAAATTGCAATGGTACCTTGGCCCCTTGCATTCTCTAGCCACTGTACAGGTCTGGGACCCAATCCATTCAAACTGTGATATTCAAACCCTGAAGATAAAATGACGATGACCTAAGTGGGATGTCTTCCTTGAGACACCCACAGTCTGTGAAGGAAGATCCTCTGCGTTAGCTGCTCTGGGCTTGATGTTGCCCACCACGTCCTGTATCTCGTCCTCTTGGGTCCTGTCTGTTGGCTTGGCCTGTCATTTAGTGCTTTCCTGAGCCGCATAAGCTGTGTGGTACCCTGCCCCCTTGTAGGTCTAATCTTGGTCTTAGTTCTGACCCGCGTTCCCAACAGCATGGTGTGAGGGATACCACAAGAAGGATGGATTCTCCGGTGAAGACTGTTGGGGAAGCCCCAGCCAGAACAGATTTCAACACTTGGCTTAGCTGTCAGGCTCCTCAGAATATTCTCAGGTATTGTGTATGTTTAAGGGAAGGGTAGTTTACAATCTTCCTCACTTTGTTCTCTTGAACTCTTTTTATCAGGGACCCCACTGTGGGTCGAATAATCTGTACAGTATATTTTGCCCAATGCTGTTCTAATCTCTCGGACATGGTCCAGCCTCCACTCTAGATAATGCGGCTGTATTTATGCTGGGTCTAGAGTGCTCACTTATGGGTTCTGTCCCTGAGCTGGCTGGCTCCTGTATGTCTCCCTTTCTTCTAACCAGCTCTGATTATCCGCCATTGGAATACAAAACCACATGCCACCTTCCCTTCCAATACTGACAACAGTGAACCTCAAGTGACAGAAACCTCTCCATTCCCTTTCTTGCAGAGTCGACTGTTGGTAACATTTATTCATTCACAGGAAGCAAATCCCTGTATTGGGTGCTAGAGAGGAGATGAATTCAGTTCTGCGGGTATTTATGTTGTTTAGTCGCTAAGTTGTGTCTGACTCTTTTGTGACCCCATGGACTCTAGCCCACCAGGCTCCTCTGTCCACGAGATTTCCCAGGCAAGAATATTGGAACTGGGTGGCCATTTCCTTCTCCAGGGGATCTTCCTTCTCCAGGGATCAAACCTGCATCTCCTGCATTGCAATCTCCTCAATTCCTTTACCATTGAGCCAGGGAAGCCGAGAATATAAATACCTAGAAACATGTGCCAACTCTATGCCAGGTACTTGGTGCTAGCAATGTTGGGTGATACTCTGACTTTCCTAAAGGAACAAATTTTCTGAGAGCATTGTGATATTGAACTTATATCATCACACTATGTTCTATGATGTGGCAGGAGACGCCAGGGGCTACAGGAGCTCCGCCTGATGGCATTAACCCAAGCTGAGTACCTCAGGGAAATCTGCATGGAGGAGCTGATTCCTGAGCTGGGGTTTGGAGGATGAATCAGGAATTTAGCAGAAGAAAGGGGGACAGAGGTTCATTTATTTAGGGTGAAGGATACAAAAAGGCAAGAATGCCGGGAGCACTATGGCAGGATGAAACAAAATTGAAGGCATGGTACCTGATGTTGAGAAAGTGGGATATACACACTGAAAGTCTACCTGAATGTCTAGAAAAAAACTACTTGTTGTTGTTGTTCAGTTGCTAAGTTGTGTGCAACTTTTTGTGACACCATGGACTGCAGCACACTGGGCTTCCCTGACCTTCACTATCTTCCCGAGTTTGCTCAGATTCCTGGCCATTGAGTCAGTGATGCTAACTAACCATCTCATCCTCTGTCCCACTGCCCACTTTTGCCTTCAGTCTTTCCCAGCATCAGGGTCTTTACCAGTGAGTTGGCTCTTTGCATCAGGTGGCCAAAGTATTGGAGCTTCAGCATCAGTCCTTCCAATGAATATTTAGGGTTGATTTCATTTAGGATTGACTGGTTTAATCTCCTTGCAGTCTGAGGGACTCTCAAGAGGCTTCTCCAGCACCACAGAAAAAAGTATATTCAACTATAAATTCTTAAGAGTGCCCACTATTTTGCAGATTTTTTTGGGGGTGAGGGATGTGATAATGGAACTACTAGCAGAGAAAATAAGGAAGAAGCAGATGAACCCAGCAGGTCCTAGATGTTTAGAGGCTATTTCCAATTTCCAGATATGGAAACTGAAGCTCAGAGATACTCAGTTATTTACCTAGGGTCACCCAACTCCTGCTTACTGGAGCTAGAGTTGAACTGAAATCTGGATTTATTTAAGAAGCCTCTGTAGAAAAAAAGAATTTTTGACCTGGGATTTGACAGAGAAGAGAAGCTTGAACATTTTATTTGGCACTTAATGAAATAGTTTCTTCTTGTGCCAAGTTTTGAGGTTTCTGATGTCAGTGATAAATTTCTGGACTCTTAGAATATGAGAGACCTCTGAAATTTCTATACAGATCAGGGAGTTGAGGCCCAGGGTGGACAGGTGATTTGTCCCAGCCAAGTGATGGTACAGGTGGGGCTGGAACACAGCTGACATAATACATCAGTGTTCTTTCAACTCTGATGTTCTATTACATTGGCAGGAGGCATTGTCCTCATTCACTAAGTTTACCGCCGCCCCCCCCCCCCACTCCCAAATATGTTGGTTCTTCATATTGGAACCATGGTAAGATCCTGTGGTTAAAATGATAATAAAACCGTTTCCCTTTCTTCATGAGAAATTGACCAAAATCCCAAAGTTCTGAAGACAAAGTTTTTAAAATAAACTTTGATGGAGCAATTTGTAACAAAGTCTGACCTGAAGAGATGTGAAACTATAATGTTGATTCATATCACTTTTTCATGTCAGGAAAAATTGTAAAAGGCTTTAAAACTGGCTACATCCAGATTCCTGGATGTTCTGTTTAGGATGTCCTTCTACACTAGCTATGCCTTTCCTTGCTGTCTTTAATCTATTTTATAAAACTGTAAGTTGTAGGAAACTGGTAATAATGCAAATCATTTTTCCCATAGAAATGCAAATGAATTGTCCTGTATTATGCAGTTATTTATTGCTCTGTGTTTATCAGCTTTGTATCTGTCAATTCATTTTTGCATTCCTGATTGCCTGATATATGTGTGGTACTTGGAATTTTCCTCTGAATGGGTAGAACATCTTACTAGTTAATTATTTCAGTTAATATTTCACATGTGTTCATTTTATATTTATGAGTCATCATTGTACATTATTTGTAAAATTATTTTTGCAGTATTAATATCCCTCTTTCATTGTAGAAATACGAGTACCCGCTAAGACTCTTAGCTTGTACTGTTCAGTCAGTTCAGTCGCTCAGTCATGTCCAACTCTTTGCGACCCCATGGACTGCAGCACACCAGGCCTCCCTGTCCATCACCAACTTCTGGAGCTTACTCAAACACATGTTCATGGAGTTAGTGGTGCCATCCAACCATCTCATCCTCTGTCATCCCCTTCTGCTCCTGCCTTCAATCTTCAAGCATCAGGGTCTTTTCAAATGAGTCAGCTCTTCGCATCACGTAGCCAAAGTATTGGAGTTTCAGCTTCACCATCAGTCCTTCCAATGAATATTCAGGACTGATTACCTTTAGGATAGACTGGTTGGATCTCCTTGCAGTCCAAGGGACTCTCAAGAGTCTTCTCCAACACCACAGTTGAAAAGCATCAATTCTTTGGTGCTCAGCTTTCTTTATAGTGCAACTCTCACATCCATGCATGACTACTGGAAAAACCATAGCCTTGACTAGACGGACCTTTGTTGGCAAAGTAACATCTCTGCTTTTTAATATGCTGTCTAGTTAGGTCATAACTTGTCTTCCAAGGAGCAAGTGTCTAATTTCATGGCTGCAGTCCCCATCTGCAGTGATTTTGGAGCCCCCCAAAATAAAGTCAGCCACTGTTTCCCCACCTATTTGCCATGAAGTGATGGGATCAGATGCCATGATCTTAGCTTTCTGAATGTTGAGCTTTAAGCCAGCTTTTGCATTCTCCTTTTTCACTCTCATCAAGAGGCTGTTTAGTTCTTCTTCTCTTTCTGCCATAAGGGTGGTGTCCTCTGCATATCTGAGGTTATTGATATTTCTCCCAGCAGTCTTGATCCCAGCTTGTGCTTCATCCAGTCCAACATTTCACATGATGTACTCTGCATATAAGTTAAATAAGCAGGGTGACAGTATACAGCCTTGACATACTCCTTTCCCGATTTGGAACCAGTCTGTTATTCCATGTCCAGTTCTAACTGTTGCTTCTAGCTTATACTGTTAGTTATACTGTTACTTTATACTATATATAAACTATCAGTTCAGTTCAGTTCAGTTGCTCAGTCATGTCCGACTCTTTGCGACCCCATGAATCGCAGCACCCCAGGCCTCCCTCTCCATCACAAACTCCCGGAGTTTACTCAAGCTCATGCCCATCGAGTCAGTGATGCCATCCAGCCATCTCCTCTGTCGTCCCCCTCTCCTGCCCCCAATCCCTCCCAGCATCAGGGTCTTTTCCAATGAGTCAACTCTTCGCATGAGGTGGCCAAAGTATTGGAGTTTCAGCTTCAGCATCAGTCCTTCCAACTATGCTATATTAACTTTCTAAAATCTGAAAAAAACTTTAATTGTGTGTATATATTAAATTTAATATATACATACACAGATATGTGTCTGTGTATGTATATCTGTATGTGTATAAATATCAGTTGTATATAGTTATCTATATATATCAATTATATTTATACATAATTATGTATATTTCTATATATAAAGTCTCCAGAATTTCAGACAGATTCTGGACCTGCAATCCATAACTCCTTTTGTTATTATTTTCTTGGTGATAGTTCAGTCACAATTTACTAAATAGAGAAAATTAAAACCTAATTGAAATGAAACATCTTTAAAAATTTTTTGTTGGAATATAGTTGATTTATGTTAGTTTCAGGTGTGTAGCAAAGTGAATCCATTACACATATACCTATATCCACTGTTTTGAAGCTTCTCTTCCCATACAGGCCATTGCAGAGCACTGAGTGGAGTTCCCTGTGCTCGACGGTAGGTTCTTGTTAGCCATCTGTTTTATACATAGTAGTGTGTGTATATAAATCTTCCAATTTATCCCCCCTCCCCCTTTCCCCTGGTAACCATACGTTTGCTTTCTACATCTACAACTCTATTTCTGTTTGGTAAATAAGTTCATTTGTAATGGTTTGAAAAATAATTGTTTAACTGTGAAATTTTCAGGGCACAAGAGAAGTGAAGAGCTATAAGTAAGAGAACCGATTTAGTTAGAATTCAGCGTTTGGATAGATGATTGTTCTTTTAATATTATTAGTCCAACATGTTGATCAGTTCATGAGGAATAAGACAAAGGCCAAAACAGGCACCAGGATTGCATAGCTGTACTCTGTGATAGGGTGCTTTTTTAACCAGATAGTCCACGTTGAATTATCTAGCTCTCTATTTATGAATAGTTGCATGTGTTTAATAATAAGTTTTTTTTTTTTTTTTTTTGTAGTTTAGGCAGTGATTACGGCTGCCTAATTAGGGGCATTTCTGATGACTAGTATAGACAGGACCCCTCTGACCACACCAGGGACCTGAAGCAGTCAAGATACCACTCACTGCCCTTCTCACTTCTTGTTTGCTCCACATTTGAGAAAAGGCCTATATATTTATATCCTAAAATGTCAGAGCCCAAAGAATTCTTAGTATCTATGAATTCAGTCCCCTCTCAACTTTTAATTAAACCAAAAATTCACGTATTTTTTAAACATCATTACTACCTAAACCTGAAAGGATAAAAGTCTCGTCTGTAGCTTCCCAAGGGTATATCCATGGCTCTTGACTTGAGAAATAAGTACTGGTTTAATGAGTCAGTTGAGCAAGTTAATTGTAGTTAAAGGTCTCTTTTCTGGAAGGTGGCTGGGATGAGGAGGAACAGGAGTTGTTGTGCATGGATGTGGAAATTTGGGATGCTTTATTCTCCACGAGGCACAAAACTGTGAGGTGAATGTTTTCTTGATTAGCTGTGTGCTGTAATATAATACAAATTGCATTAGAAATAAACATATTGGACTAATGCAATGTACATTATCTCCCTCTTTCCCCTATTCCTGTTCTGTATTTGGTAATATTTGTCCTTTTCTAATGATTTTGTAACCCCACTAGGAATGAACTTTTAAGAATATAGGTTAAACAGAATGCTTTCAGCGAGTGGGGCTTGGTTTGAATTTAAGTATAACTCTCCCGCCAGGCTCAGTCTTAGTTGGACAGGATGTTCACTTCTATTAAGGAAACTTGGGAGCCTGTATTACTTAGAATCAGAGAGCTGGAGACATCCAGAGAAATGATCTGGTCCAAACTCCTCATTTTCACTGCACATGAAGAAACATTACTTTCATTTTTAATTAGCATGTCTTCCTGTTCATGCTTTAAAGCAGGATTTTTTCTGGACTTTGGCCATTAATGCTAGCCTGGGGCAGGTTCGTTAGAAATAGCTGGCCCAGATGAAAGCCCCATCCTTCGTCCTTAAAAATGACATCACCACCAGTGATAATCACTAACATCAGCACTGCCTCACCACACATTTCGTCCATTCCTTGTGTCAATTTTAAGATCAAAATCAAATACACGGACTGTCTAGGCCTCTCCCAGGGCCTTAGAAGCAACAGGTTTAAATGAAGGGTTCTGAAGCGGAAATGTCAAACTTCTTGACAGATCCTGCCCTGCCCTTGATACTGGCAGTCTGAACCACTCTTACCCGAATCACTTGCTTTGCACTCACTCACGTGATGCCTTGTATCAGGAGTTGTTAGTTTTTGTAAAAGGCTCTTTGCCTCAAATAGACTGTAAGCTGATGGTGGACTGGGTCTCTGTATTAAGCTTCTTGTACTTCCCAGAATACCTTGGCAAACACATGCCTTCTTGGTCATGTGCTGTGAGCCAGTGGAGTGTGCTTCTTGGAATGCTCTGTTGAGAATTTTTAGTCCTGCCTCATTGAAAGTGTTTCTTAATTGATGACCAGACTTTGCCACCAGTATAGGCATGGAAAATTAGGGACAGCTGCCCTGGTCTGCCAGGCCTGTGCTGGCCACGGGTAAACACTTATGTCTGGGTCATGGTTTATATTACCATTCTCAGGTTTATTCCCAAATGTAAATACCATGAAAGCAGGGCTTTTACTAGTTTTTTTGTTTTTTGGGGGGGGGTTCTGCTTTGTCTCGCCTTGTAGATATATCCTAAACTCTTTGAACAGTGCCTCATGTAAAGTAGGTGCTCAATTAAAAAAAAATCATGAATGAATTACTGTAAAGAACAGGAACTTTTGTACCAAATTTCACTTACATTTAAATTGGACTTTTAATTAGTGATCGAGCAATACAGAATTAATAAAATAGATTAAGCTTGAACAGTTTAAGAAACAGTTTAAAAAAGTTCAGGTAAAGACTGGGATAATGGGAATGAAGATATCAGTTGGAAATTGCTGCTTTGCTAATGTATTCAGCAAATATTTATAATGCATCTAGTATGACAAGCATTCTGCTTCCTCCTCTTTATGTAATTATGGTTGATTTCTTCTTCCCCCATCGTGTGATTAGGACGAAGTTATCAGTCAGGTATATGAATGTCTCTTAAGGCACCTAAGTGCTTCACTAGGGCATTGACTTTGAAAGCTTCTATTTTGGTGTAAGATGCTGACAAGGAGCATGCTTTCAGCTACAGGCATTCTCCCTCTGCACCCTATTTAGCCTCTTATGTAAGATTTGGGATCCCCACAAAGCTATCTTCTGCTTGGCAGGTTTTTTCGTGTATGAACTGGTATCACTCCTGTTTCTGAGGGTATAAATTTGCTTTTGCTGTGACCCAGCTGTTGGTTTTGTGGGCTGTTTTCTTGAATATGATAAAGGCTGAAGCAGTGATTTCTTGGAGGATAGGTTTTTTCCCCTGAGATTCTTTGGGGGAGGTGGGTAAGGAAGCTGATGGTGTGACCCCAGTGAAGCCTGTCCTTTTTCTTTGCCCCGTGCCCCTGAGAGGCTGGGGTTCTGGGAGGGCCAGAGAAAGCACCCCCCACTTTTCCTTATTTGCGTTTAGACACCAGGGGTTGCATTTCTGAGTCGCATAGCGCCACACCTATTATGCAAAGTCAAATTATTTTGTGAATTATCACAAACATTGATCTGCCCTTGACAGTACCTTCAGAGTTTTGCAGTAAATCTGCAGACTGATAGCATTCCAAGGTGTCAATTTTTGTCACTTGTAAGCTTCCCTCAGTCAACTGCAGTTGGAAAGGCGTCCAGCATAACAAAAGCATTACTATCTTTTAAACTTGGCTTTAACCTTCAAAGACTAATAATTTATTATTCGGTATTATGCTCCAGTACTTTTGGTGACAATATATCATTTTTAATGTTGGAAGCTTGATTTTTGTAATATAAAGACATAAATAGGAGAAAAAGAAAATGATAGCTAAGTACTTTTATGGGTAGCAATCTGAGTAGCATTCTTGATGCAATTCATCCAACATTTATCTGCATAAATTATGGTAGTTTAAGAAGAGGAGCAGATGAAAAGTACACTTAAGGCCCTTTTTTATAGCAACATAAAATAAAGCAAAAATTATATTCATTACTTTTTAAAATATAGTAACTCTTCATTATAGTTTTCATTCATTGAAAGTAAATGTCTTGTTAGCTAATGAAACATTGTTTGATGTTAACTAGATGTGGTGTAATCATAGAAGCAGTATTTATGCCTCTTTATAAAGCCTTGTCAGTAATGTCCCCACTTTGTTACTGGCCACTTGTTTTAAAAATATCAAGAGTATAAGTGATCTTTGGGAAGGAAAAATCAGTCTCCTTTATTAGCAGAAATGAATAACTTGGAATGTATGTTTGCTTTGTAAGCGTTCAAGTGACTTTGAAATGTGTGGGGTCTTTTTTTCTTTTTTTTGTGTGTGAAAGCCAAGGGGCCCAAAGTAGTACAAAGAGAAGAAAGCTTTAAAATTTTCTGTTATCACTGTCCCCTCCTTTTACCCCAGAGTGTATCTATTTTCTTTTATATTTTAAAAGTAAACAGAGAGAATGGATGTTAGCTGAATCTATCGTGGTAATAATTTCATAAATCAAACCATTATGCTATATGCCTTAAACTTATATGGTGATATATGTCAATTATTTCTCAATAAAACTAGAGAAAAAATTAAATAGAAAAGCGTTCCTAGATTTTGCTTTTTCCTTTGCTGCGTAAATTTCACCTCTATGTCCTGCAAAGAAATTGTGAGGTGTGGAAAAAAGTTCACAGCATGGCTATGTGAGAGTATTGCCGTAGTGCAGAGTGGCTGCTGAGAACTGTCTTTCTCCTTTCTCCATTCCTTCTTTTCTTCTCGGTTCCAGGGAGGCCTCTGGAGGAAAAGGCAGCCCTTCCTCGAGGTTCTGATTTCTCCAGTTTGGTACTCTCGGATCACTCAGTTCAGTTCAGTCACTCAGTTGTGTCTGACTCTCTGTGACCCCATGGACTGCAGCATGCCAGGCTTCCCTTCCATCACCAACTCCTGGAGTTTATGCAAACTCATGCCCATTGAATCAGTGATGCCATCCAACCATCACATTCTCTGTCGTCCCCTTCTCCTCCTCAGATCACTAGGTTAGTTTTTTCTCCTTCCCCCTTGTCTTAGCCTTGCTTACTTGATTTATGAGGAGCTGAAAGCCTAAGCAAGAGGGGAGAGGGAAGGAAGATGGATGAGGAAGGGGTTGCAGTAGTCCTCCTTATAGGCAGGCTCCATTATCTGCAGTCTGAAAATATTAAATGGAAAATTGCAGAAATCAGCAACTCATAAGTTGTAAATTGTATGCCATTCTGAGTAGAAACCTCACACTGTCCTGTTTCGTCCGGCCCAGGACACAATCACCCTTTGTCTTACATATCGTACCCATTAGTCACTTACTAGCTTTCAGTTTGGAGAAGGAAATGGCAACCCACTCCAGTATTCTTGCCTAGAGAATCCCGTGGACAGAGGAGCCTGGTAGGCTGCTGTCCATGGGGTCACACACAGTCGGACATGGCTGAAGCAACTTAGCAGCAGCAGCAGCTTTTGGTTATCAGGCTGACTGTCACCGTATCGCATTGCTTGTGTTCACGTTAGCTTTATGTTGCTTAGTAATGACCCTTAAGCACAAAAGTAGTGATGCTGGCAATTTGGTTATGCCAAAGAGAAACTGCCAAGTGCTTCTTCTAAGTGAAAAGTTGAAAAGTCTTGAGTTAATAAGAAAAATAAAGACAAAAGTGCTGAGGTCACTAAGATCTATGATAAGAACCGATCTTTCTGTAAAATCATGAAAAGGAAAAAGAAATTCATGCTAGTTTTTCTGTTGCACCTCAAACTGCAAAACTTACGGCTACAGTGTATAATAAGTGCTTGGTTAAGATAGAAAAGGCATTAAATTTGTGCAGCATGGTATTTGGGAGAGAGGATGACCACAGTCATGTCAATGTTACTACAACACAGTTGACCCTTGAGCAACATGAGTTTGAACTGTGTAGGCCCACTTATACACGGAGTTTTAAATAGTAAATCCTGTAGTATGTGATGATCTGTGGTTCATCGAATCCATGGCTGTGCACCTGTGGAAAGGAGGACTGACTGTAAGGAAGTTAAAAGTGAATTTTTGTCTGTCTAGCGGGTCTGCTCCCCCAACCCCTGCATTTGTTCAAGGGTCAACTGTGTATTTTTAAATTTATTATAACAATTTTAAACTATGTCTAATTTATAGATAGGAGAGGGCAATAGCACCCCACTCCAGTACTCTTGCCTGGAAAATCAGATAAGCTTTCTCATATGTATATACTTAAAAGGAAAAAAAAAAAACATAGTACAGTCATCCATCAGTATCTGAGGGGAATTGGTTCCAATGCCTGTCACACATTTTCCAAAGATGCTCAAGTCCCATAGTCAACTTTCCCTATGGGATTCAACTAAGCACAAGTTGTAAGCATAGTACAGGATCCATCCTCAGTTGGCTGAACCCACAAATGCAGAACCTATGAATATGGAGGACCAACTATATATTTATTGAAAAAAATTTGTGTATAAGTGGACCTCTATAGTTCAAATCATGTTGTTCAATGTTCAACTGTGTATATAGGGTTTGGTACTCGCTGTGGTTTCAGGCATCCACAGGGGGCTCTTGGAATGTGTCCCCCATGGATAAGGGGTGACTGATGGACAGAGGAGCCTGGCAGGCTACAGTCCATGGGGTCACAAAAGAGTCGGACATGACTCAATGACTAAACAACAACCGTACCTTGGAGGCTTCGAGGGCAGGAGATGGGGTTGCAACTCCCGTGGGAGTAGAACTGAAGCTAGCAAGTCAGGGTGGACATAGGGGTCCTCTGCCTGAGGGGATTTCGTGACTACCACCTCTGCTTCTCTCTGCCCCTCTGCAATTTCCTCTCTTCCCTGTAGATCACTGTGTTCCCCTTCCACCTTTACATGAGTTTTCTTTTACCACAGAGACTGTCTGGGGTTGGAACTTCATCCAGAGTATTTGGGGGAACAAATCTCATTGGTCTTGCTCAGGCAGGTTCTCTAGCTCTGGTCCTGTTATTATGGTGGTGGTTGTGGCTTAGGAGGTGATGAGGCTCATAGAGTTTGTAGATCAGAGGTTGTCAGGACTGCATTTTTGAAGAAGAAGGAATTGAGGTTTTGTGGCTTGTGAACGTTTGAAAAAAGTTTAAAATTTAAATTATGAGAATCTTCAAACATTCAACAAGGTAGAGAGAATTGTACAATAAGACCCTATGTTCCGATCACTTAGCTTCACCACTTAGGGAAATTTTGACCCTTCAACTCAAATAATTGTACTGTTGGCTGATAAATGGAAGAGTGGTATTCAAGTTTATTATGATCCTTGGTCATAATTCCACATGTTGTCTGCAAGGATTACACCACAACTCCTCTTCCTGAGTTTTCTCTGGCAGTGAAACTATCCTTGAGCCTTCCTTAAACAAACTGTGCCTGTAAGAAAACTCAGTCTTCTATGCACCTTTCCTCAAATATTCCTAGCTCGCTATTCTTTCAGGGGGCAATTTTACATGAATTGCTTGTACAACAAAGAAATAATAAAGATTTAAGAAGTAAATCGGGCTTCCCTGGTAGTTCAGATGGTAAAGAATCTGCCTGCAATGCAGGAGTCCTGGGTTCGATCCCTGGATTGGGAATATCCCAGGGAGAAGGGAATGGCTACCCACTCCAGTATTCTTGCCTAGGGAAGTCCATGGACAGAGGAGGCTGGTGGGCTTCAGTCCATGAGTCCTCAAAGAGTCAGACGTGACTGAATGACTAACACTTTCAAGAAGTAAATAATTTTTTAAAAAAGACTCTTTCTTTACTCCATAGCTGCCCTTAGACTCCTTCTATAGGTAATTTTTTGTTGTTTACAAGAAAGAACTCTCTAACCTACCCCATTCCTTTATACCCTGGGATAGACCCCTTATTTCATTTTCAGTGGCTCCACTTTCCTCAGGTTACTCTGTGACTGAAACCTGGAAAAAACTTGCAAATATCATACATGTAAGAAATGGATTTCATCTGCTGATGGGCATCTAGGTTGCTTCCATGTCCTGGCTATTATAAACAGTGCTGCGATGAACATTGGCCCATCAGCAGATGAATGGATAAGGAAGCTGTGGTACATATACACAATGGAATATTACTCAGCCATTAAAAAGAATTCATTTGAACCAGTCCTAATGAGATGGATGAAGCTGGAGCCCATTATACAGAGTGAAGTAAGCCAGAAAGATAAAGAACATTACAGCATACTAACACATATATATGGAATTTAGAAAGGTGATAACGATAACCCTATATGCAAAACAGAAAAAGAGACACAGAAATACAGAACAGACTTTTGAACTTTGTGGGAGAATGTGAGGGTGGGATATTTCAAAAGAACAGCATGTATACTATCTATGGTGAAACAGATCACCAGCCCAGGTGGGATGCATGAGACAAGTGCTCCGGCCTGGTGCACTGGGAAGACCCAGAGGAATCGGGTGGAGAGGGAGGTGGGAGGGGGGATCGGGATGGGGAATACGTGTAAATCCATGGCTGATTCATATCAATGTATGACAAAACCCACTGGAAAAAAAAAATAATAAAAAAAAAAAAAAGAGTAGCAGGGAGAGAGGCCCCTCCCCCCCCCAAAAAAAGAAATGGATTTCAAATGAGTGGTTTCTAACCCTATTAGCATAATCTTAAAGTATTATTTTCTTGTATGGTCACCAGGGAAGAATATTTTTATACTGAAATGAGTGACTATGAGAGCTCTGTGGTTTATGCAGACCAGCCTGCAAGCAGGGGCATCTTGGTAAACAGGGTGGCCCCTTTGAGATTTTGCTGGTAAGTGACAGTACAATTTAAAGAGTATTTTCTCTTCGTACTTGTCTGTGAGGCCTCTTTGAAGGCACCAGCTTCCTCCTTCAAGGTACAGTTTTTTTTCTGTAGAAACCATCAGCTCCAACCATCAGGGCCTTCTGTTCCCTTTATGAAGATTACTTGTATTTTTTCTTTCCACCATTGGCTTCTGATGGTTCCTAGTTCAACTCAGGGGCTACCTGATTATCCAAACTGTTTGCCTTTTTTGTCTGTAAAGACTGTAATTGCTTTTAAGATATTGAATGATGCCATCATATGAATGATGCAGGCAATAAGTACAGTCTCTTTCATCCTCTGCTTCCTTGCCACTGGTATATGGTGTGGGACCTGGCAGAAAACATTTGCTTCTGTGATGTATTCTTTGAAAACAGAGAGTATGTGTATGCTGAATTACCAGTTTCATTTAAGAGTGTCTTTTATGGAGCCTTTCAAGTGGGTTTTAGGGTTGAGGGTAAAATCATTTGGAGGCAAGAGTCGTCATCCAGGCCTCCTTATTCACCTGAAATGTAGATGAAGGGGAATCAGAAAATTGCTTAAGCCTGGCTTGACGGTACCTTCCAGACTGTTATGACCAGAAAAGACTTTCCAGGTCACCTCGTTTAACACCTTCATTTTTTTTTTCCAGCTGAAATAATAGATTGTTGTTGTTTAGTCAATAAGTTGTGTCCAACTCTTTGCGATCCCGTGGACTGGAGCATGATAGGCTTCCCTATCCTTCACTCTCTCCCAGAGTTTGCTCAAGTTCATGTCCATTAAGTTGTTGATGCTATCTAGCTGTCTCATCCTCTGCTGTCCTCTTCTCCTTTTGCCTTCGGCCTCTCCCAGCATCAGGGTCTTTTCCAATGAGTTGGCTCTTTGCATCAAGTGGCCAAAATATTGGAACTTTCAGCTAAAGCTGAAGAAACAGATAATACTTGGTAATGTGTGTCCTACTGTATCATTCAATAAATACAAATTGTTGAGCAATTAAAAGCCCTTGCTTGGTGCCTGGGCAGATCTGATCTGTTCTGATACTCACCTAAGAGCTGGGCCCTGCCCTTTGGTGGCCCCAGTCTCAGGATCAAACATGGATGCAAACCCATGTATTTTTGGAGGATGCTTTGACTCTCAATTCTGTGTTCAAGTATGATAAATTGCTGAAGAGAAATGTGAAACCAGCTCACACAAGGATAACAAATTGGGTGTAGAACATTTTTTTCCTGCACTCTGACCTTTTGTGTCTGGGGGTGCTACTTGGGGTTGGAACCTGCTTGGACAGGTAGTCAATATTCTTTCTTTACTCTCTTTTCTCAGCTTTTATACAACCCTTCTTACAACTTTCCATCCTTTATCTCTCAAAGTTTCTCTGACTTCCCATTTGTAGCATTTCCCCCTTTTTTCTTCTTTTCCTTTCTTAGTCCACTGCCAGACACATAGTAGGAATGTAATCAATGTTTGAAGTAACAAATGAAAGGTACTGTTACTTTCTTTAAAATGTCTGGGGATTCAGAAAACAAAAGGAGATACTATTTAAAAAATCTTAACTGACTTGTTTTCCAGCTTACTGTCTTGAAGAAAATATATTAAATGAACAGCATTTTAATGCTGGTACTGGTTTTTCCTTGGATAAGTATTTTAAAAATCCCTGCTTTTGTGCATGTGTACATGTGCATACACAACTAGTAGTGTAAGTTTTAAAGAAGATATTACACCAAACCATTTATTTCATTTGATTAAGCCATTAGAAAAGATTAGAGGTGTCTTTAGTTCTGGGGAGATAAGTTTAACAGGGAATGGATTTCAGAAACATCTGGGCAACATATACAACACCTTTCTGTTCCCTTATCTCTAAATGCAGCTCTGTGTGTGTGTGTGTTTGTGTATTTTATAAAAGATAAGAATGATAAGGTGGGAACAACATGTTTGAAAGCTCCAATTTCTTATATCTCATGCAAGTTTCTTCTCATGGCTTCCTCCAGATATATAAATATATGGCGAAGCTAGAGTTTCATTTTTCCTTAGAGAATATTATCTCTATCTAGAAAAGTGTCATCACCCAGTGATTGAATGTTGCTGTTTGAGCTTTCTGTCTTGAATAAAGTTCATCTTAAAGAGGTGCCCCCTCCCTCAGATAACTGTCCCTTCCTGTTCACTTCAGGCACAAGGCAGTGCTGAGGTTATTGCCCAAATGAGGGCACTTTTATGATAAGCAAGGAGGGAGTCTTGTGGGTCAGGATTTCCTTGACTTCTTGCCTTTGCTTTTATTAACTTTTCAGAGCAGCAGAACTGCTGGATTGGGGGTCTGTGGTCAGAAATCTGTGTGTGGGACCGGTAGGGGATGCTTCAGGAGGGACGTGACCACCAAGGGCTATGTCTGGCTTATGTAAGTTTCATCTTGGGTTTTCTCAGGTGACTGCAGTGATGATGACAGTGATGACATATTCTTTCTCTAAGGGAAGGACTGGGAAGTCAGTGCAGCGGCCTTTTCCTTTCCACATAATTGTGAGGAATAAATCAGTGTTGGTTTGGTTGCCAGCCTGTGTATTGATCACAGTTTTCAGTCCTTGAAAATGCTGGTGAGATCTTATGTTCTTCCTGTTAAATTCAGTAGAGTGGATTTCAGAGGGAGCTATGGAATTCAAATAAAGTCTATTATTTATGGGCATGGCTGACACAAATGAAAGCAAAGCATTTTACTTAGAGCAAATACATACTCAACACTGAAAGTGTCAGTGTGTGAGCAGGAACAGGTCCAAAAGAATTTGTTTTTTCAAAGTCATCTCTTAAAAGAAGCTGAGACCTTGGTCAGTCGTCGCCTATACTAGTGGGGATTCCCATGTGCAAGTGGGCAGGGTGGGAGAGGGACTTGATGCATCTGTGCCTCTGGAAGAAAATGTGAAACTCTGCAAAGAGCTTCTTTGGACTAGGGTGTGTATGCAACCTTCATGGCTTAGCTTTTAATAGAGTTAATTTCACAGAGGCAGCAAAGGATGGTTGTAAGAAGCTGAGTCTTTTCTTTCTGGATTTATCCCAGTTCTGTCACTAACTATCTGCAATGTTGGACGCACTGTGTCTTATTCCTGGGTGGCAGAGGACCCATTTGTGACAGAAGGTTGCACCAGGAAACTGTTTTTCAGACTTAAAGAAGAAAAACACCAGCCTTCACAAAGATAAACATTTTACTTTGTAATTTATTACATTCATTCATTTGTGTGCATGCACACGTGTATGTATATTTGGTCTTACTCTAGGTGATGTACTTTGATATTGTCTGTTGCATTTTGACCTAGTCCTTTCCATTCCACTCCATTAAAAAAAAACAACATAACTCATTAAATTGATTTTGATCATGACTTTCAGTTTGAAAAAAAGCAGTTGATTTTTTTTTCCATTTATTTTTATTAGTTGGAGGCTAATTACTTTACAGTATTGTAGTGGTTTTTGTCATACACTGACATGAATCAGCCATGGATTTACATGTATTCCCCATCCCGATCCCCCCTCCCACCTCCCTCTCCACCCGATTCCTCTGGGTCTTCCCAGTGCACCAGGCCCGAGCACTTTTCTCATGCATCCCACCTGGGCTGGTGATCTGTTTCACCATAGATAGTATACATGCTGTTCTTTTGAAACATCCCACCCTCACCTTCTCCCACAGAGTTCAAAAGTCTGTTCTGTATTTCTGTGTCTCTTTTTCTGTTTGCATATAGGTGATTGTTACCACTTTCTAAATTCCAAATATATGTTTATGTATCCTTATTGGTCTTTAAATCTTTCTGGCTTACTTCACTCTGTATAATGGCTCACAGTTTCCAATCCATCTCATTAGAACTGATTCAATGAATTCTTTTTATGGAATTGAGTAATATTCCATTGTGTATATTACCACAGCTTCCTTATCCATTCATCTGCGATTGGGGCATCTAGGTTGCTTCCATGTCCTGGCTATTATAAACAGTGCTGTGATGAACATTGGGGTGCACGTGTCTTTTCAGATCTGGTTTCCTCAGTGTGCCCAGAAGTGGGATTGCTGGGTCATATGGCAGTTCTATTCCCAGTTTTTTAAGAATCTCCACACTGTTCTCCATAGTGGCTGTACTAGTTTGCATTCCCACCAACAGTGTAAGAGGGTTCCCTTTTCTCCACACCCTCTCCAGCATTTATTGCTTGTAGACTTTTGGATAGCAGCCATTCTGACTGGCATATAATGGTACCTCATTGTGGTTTTGATTTGCATTTCTCTGATAATGAGTGATGTTGAGCCAGCCTCGTGCAGCAGGCAGACACAAACTCCCCATCACTTCTCATTTCAAAGGCAGCACCTCTTTGGGGCTGCCCATAGGGCTCTTTTCTTCTTGGCTCATAATGGCATTTGGCTGTGAACCATCACACCTCTGCTTGATCTGGTTACTGATTTTTTGTTGTTGTTGTTGGCAAGATAGGGCATCTTTAATATACTTAGTAAACATAAAGCCATTTACAATTTGAAGATATAACAGTCTTTACTTAGGGCAATGGCATTTCCCTTTGTCCATATACTTACTTTTCCTGGTATTTGAAAAGTAAAGGAGTCTCGAGTATACAGAGAGGGCAGGGAGGAGACTCAGACAGAGAGCTAGTCTCACTGCCTCCCCAGTATATTTCCCTTTCCTCTTCCCTGAGCATCTAGTGTGTGCAAGGTAATGTGCCATGTGTTTTCACAGACCTTATTTCATGGGAAAGGTGACATCATCCCTATTTTACAGATGAGAAAGTCTGGAGATGTAGAGTTACCTACCCACATACGCCGGAAATAAAGCCCATGCAGCACTGCCTCTGTGTTTCACCTTCATTCCCAATTTCTTTTGAATGACTTCTCCCTTAAATAAATTCCCCAAAGTAAATTCACCTTAAGTAAATTCACATCATTAAAGTTTTGTAATCAAAAATTGGTTTCAAAAATAGGTACCAGTTTAAAAATATTATTTAAAATTTTAATGTGTATTTATATTGAAACATAGTTGATGAACAATGTTGTTTAGTTTCAGGTGTATAGCAAAGTGATTCAGTTATACATATACATATATTCATTCTTTTTCTAATCATTTTCCCATTATTACAGAATTTTGAGCAGAGTTCCCTGTGCTGTATAGTAGGTCCTTGTTGGTTATCCTTGTCTCCAAACCATGGAGTAGATATAGCCCTTCATGTTTTCATTTGCCCCCTTTGGCCCCACCTTGAATCTATACTGGCATCTCTTACTCCATAAAGCCCAAGTTATGAGAGCCTTGAGGTTTTTTCCTGTGGTACTACCAGCTCTGCCTTTACTAATGTTTGAATATTTATTGCATTTGAGCCAGTAATAAAAATATCATGGCATGTTAACTTTTAATTTTCTCAGATTTATGAGGAACACCAAAAAGACTATGCTATCTCTGGAATGTGCTGGAGAAAAGAAGTGATTTTGTCGTGAAACTTACTTATTTCCGTGGGAATAGTGCCAATGCCCTATACTGCATGGAGTTTGATTTGTTGCAGAACATTTCATTCCTTCCCAAACTGTGTATATTTGTTAATGACTTAGTTTATAGGCCAAAAAGAGGTGTAGATATTCTTAGTCTGGACATATCCTAAAAGACGGACATCATCTGGCTGTCAGAATTCCCATCTTATTTAATCTCCTGACTTGGAAAGAGGGAGTATTTTCATGAATGTTTTTTAAAAATGTAGCTGTAGATGTCCTAGGTCAAAAGCCATACATTGAGATGAATCAAGGTTTAAAAAAGTAAGGCCCATGGATTTTTAACGGTTGAGCTTTTCTTAGCTATGTCATTTTTTAAAAAGTGACAGTTCACTGAGTCCACAATGTATATTATCCTTTACATAGAATAGATTCCTAAGTAGTACGTGTAGAAAGAATGGTTATATGAACTGAGGACAGCAATGCTCGCTTCCTTCTGTATACAAAAAATGATCACTGTAGCCCACAGGGGAAGCCCCACCTTTGCAGTGATTGTTCTTATTTGTTGTTTTCTGTTTTACCCTTCTCTAATATTGGAGAAGCAGCAGAAATATTGGAAAAACAGATACCACATAATGATTAACAGTGTGGATTTTGGCTTAGAGTCTTATATTGAAGCCAGCTACCCACTGAGTTAAAACCTCTTCCTAAACTAATAATCGGACCACCCATCCCTCTTCCCAGAGAGGTGATTTTGTCAGTAGCATTCAGTGTATATGTGATAGATGTAGTCAAATAAAAATATGAATGAAACAAAAGATTATTTTTGCCTCCCATATTTATTTTGACTTACTTGGATGGCAAAAATTCAATGTCGTATAACTAGTAAATCCTCATTATAAAATGTAGTGTTTGCCTCCCAAAGCTAAACTGTTAAAGATGAGACCAACTTAGAAATTAACAAACAAGTTCTGCACACAAACATGCACATTCATATGTATACCTATTCATACACATAGGTATACATGTATTCACAGATCCATACATATAAATGGAACCACATATACCTACATATGCACACACACTTGCTCATGTATAAGTAAACATATACATATATCTACACCATAATTTATTATCCAAACTAGGACACTTTATTAATAATTATGCCAAGATAATGGATATAGGATTCTCCAAGCCAAAGTGGGATGCACATTTAAGTGTTTATATAGTACATTGTCTTCCAGTATGTCAAGAAGCTTTTCATAAAGATTGATTACTCAGACCCAGGGATTTTACACATTCATTCCTGTACTCATGGTGAGAAGTTGAGTAAAGACTTCACATCCTTTAAAAGAATTAGTCACTTTCTACTGAGATGTTGAAGCTAGTTCTGATGATCTCATCTATGGAATTGGCAGCATTAATAACAGATTTGCCCATATCAGTTTTCTCTAGAAGTCTTTGTTGTTTGCAGTTTTTATGGAGGTAATTTGATTTTTATTAATATAAGTGATAGAGAAGTTTGGCAACTGGGTACTCCGCCAACATGCTGTTTCCTCTTCTTCGTTTACTTTTCCCTTGTTAATGTCATCAAAATGTTGACAGCTGCATAACTCTTTTCAAAGCATTCATAACCTGACAGATATTACAGATATTTGTCATTTTACTTCCAGTAAGTGACAGCTGAAATTAGCTTTCCGCAGTATTGGAGAATAGTGCGGGTGTAACGAGTCCAGTCAAATTTGTATAGCATTTATTTAATGTATAAGTGATTTTAAACCTTGTTGAGGACTGAGGCCTGGAAGATATGGGGAGAGGATAGGGTAATCCTTTGTTCTTGGGGTACACTGGAAATTAAACTGGCAGGACAGCGGTATCTCACAGAGTTAAGTCTTGGCAATGAAGGAACCCCTGGGGCCACATCCTTAAATCATGTCTCTGATGCTCAAACCCCTGCCAGGCCATCCTTAAATAGGGTCTTACTCTGCTGAGTGGAAGCCTCCAGAGTTGGAGGCTCAGTCCTTTGGAAGCAATCCTTTATGGCTAGAGGAAGCGCTAGGTGTTTGAAACCTATTTTACACTTTGAGCCCAAAGCTTCCAACTTGTCATTTCTAACCATTGGTCCTAATACTCCTCTATTTTGGCCATGAGTCCTGAACCTAGTTTTTTATTCTTTTAAAACAATGACAGAAATAATGACTGCTATTTATGGATCAAGTATGTTGTGCTGTACTTTGTAGTAACCACTTTTATGCATTACCTAATTTAATTCTCACAGCTTTAGAGCATAGACATCATTATTATACAAAAATTGAAGAAATGGAGGCTCAGACAGATGGGAATCACTTGCTAAAGATTCCTACAACTCCTTGGTGTCAGATCCAGAATTCTTGTCCAGTTCTATGAGAAGTTAAAGCAATGTTTTGTGACATTACCTCTTTTCTACCCATCTGTATTCTGGATATGGTCATGCATCTCTCATTGGGTGACAAGACAGTGATCTGTGTGATTTTCTTGTTAAGTGATGTGAACATGTGTGGCATTTCATTATTAATACCATCACCCTAAACATCACTGAGATCACAAACTACCATTCTTAATGGCATCATCTAGGTCTAAGTTTGTTTTATTTTTTCATTCTGTTCTCTCTTGTCAACATTTCCCCTCTTCCTGATAATTTAAAGTATATACTTTTTTCAAAGCCCAGGACAGACCATACTTTTTCTATTTATATTTTCCTTGTCCACAGTAATTTCTCTTTCTTTGGAGCTTTGTTTCATGTTCTGCTGTTTATATGTATGTGGTTTTTTTTTTTTCCCCCAAATCACATGAAATAAGTCCCTCAAACTTCCTTAAAAAAGGATCAGTGTTGGTTCTCATGATAGAGGTGGTATTAGGTAAGATGTGAGTCAGAAACTCAGTCAAACCAGATCTAGGTGTCCTGTCTCCATTTCTCAGCAACTCTTCCCTAATGAAGGCTTTGATTCATTGCAAGGTGATTGGTTGCACATAGTAGTTAAGAGTCTGTATGTCCTGATTCAAAACTAGCAGGAAAGGGAGAGTTCAATTCCCACTGGGCTCAAACAAATTCCCCAAATTGAGTCTCACTGATCTGGTAGGTCTAAGTGGAATCTGCAATGCACTGAATATGTGTATCCTCCTAACATTCATATGTTGAAATCTCAAGCCTCAGTGTAGTAGTCCTAGGAGATCAGGCCTCTGGGAGGTAACTAGGTCATGTGGGTGGAATCTTCGTGGGTGGGATTAGTGGCCTTAGGGACTCCAGAGAGCTCTCTCCCTCTGCCATGTGAGGATATAATGAGAAGTCAGCAACTTACCATCCATAAATGGGTCTCATCAGAACCTGGCCATGCTGGCACCTTGATCTTGGACTTGTAACCTTCAGAATGTTAAACATAAATATTTATTGTTGAAGCTGCCCAGACCACCCTGTCTATAGTAATAAGTTATAGCAAACTGAAATAGGGTCATTCTGTCTCTTCAACCAGTTACTGTGGTTGGGGAAGTGGACTCTGCTGATAAAATTAAGCTAGTTGAGCCCCATTCTGGCACGAGAAAATGGGGTAAATTGCAAACAAACCAAAGCAGGGAAATCTAGGGAAATATTAAGAAAGAGAGTAAGGAGAGGTGGATAAAGGGGAGGCAAGCCAACCACTGTTGAGTTACTATGACATGTTGATATTGTTTGTTTTATATGTATTTTATTGGCTACCTAGGCATTTGTAAGTTATAACAGACTGAAAGTTTAGGGCAAGGGCCTTGCAGTGCTGGTTTTAAAGTCTGTTAGTTATTTAGCACATCTCACTCTGATTATGTAAAAATGTTGAATGATTTTTTTCTTTGTTAGATAATATTACCTAGAATGAAATAGGCTATAAAGGAAAATATCCACTAATTCCATAAATTACTCTGGGAAAGGAGACTTAGGTGGGACAGGAAGATTATAAAGTTTAAAGTAGGTCATCATCATAGAGTATACCCCCTCTTATTCGGGTATAACTTAATTACATGATTGGCTATGCCTTGCTGTCTTGAATTAACATGCTTGTAGGCATTGAGAGAACATTTTGTTGGGAGAATGTTTCTATCTTTTTAGCATGTTAAATGTGTTGTTAATGAAATTGGATATTTCAAGCCACTATAGATTTATTGTAGGTGATACTGAATGTCGAGAAAGCTATATTAACCTTTTGTTGATTTGAAGTCATTTTACCTTACGCTCAGGAGCCCAATTAACATTATTGATTTGAATCATACTCATCAACATCAGCTTATTTTGTGTTCATTTCCTTCAACACTGAGAGAGCTGGAACCAGGCACAGAATTGAGATAGAATGATTGATCTGACCACGAAAAGCATGCTTTGTACCATAATCTCCCTTTAATGCTCCTGTAGTTACATTGTGCCAGGTTGCTTTTGATGAAGCAATCTTTTTCTCATTGGAATTCTGCTTAGACCTTATATTGGTCAGCCGTTTCCACAATAATGCTGCATAAGAAACAACCCCATTTATTTTCTTGCTCATATTCTGCAGGTTGACTGTGGTTTGGCTAATCTAGGCTGGGTGGCTCTGTTCCAGACAGCAGGGCAGCTGGCCTTGACCCCAGGCTGTGTATGGCTTCAGTTCTGCTCCGTGTGTGGATTCTGGGGCTCAGGCTTCAGAGTAGAGGCTGTATGAAGCATGCTCTTCTTGTGGTGGATCAATGGAATGCAGGAGCCATTCCATTGATTCCAAGCCGGATCATAGTGTGATCAGGGCTTCTGCTCTGATCACATTATTAAATTTCACTGGCCTGAGCAAGTCTTATGGCCAAGACAAGTATCAGTGGAGCAGAGAAGTAAACTCTGTCTACAGTAGGAGGGGAAGGGAATGAGTGTTTACTGGATAATAATCCAAACTATTGTGGGCCTCTTAGATCAAAATATTTATGCCATTTATTTCTCCCCTCATCATCCTGATATCAAACTAATTCCTTGGCCTAAACTAGGAGGAACAGCTTCTGAATTTCACTGAGGATTCAACTTGTGGAAAGAACCACTTCTCTAGATTATGAACTTCTAGAGGGCAAAGATAGCATCCTGCTTTCTGTTGGATCCCAAAGGACCTGACACATAATAGACCCTCAGTGTATATTGTGTGAGAGAATGAATGCATAGTGAATGACAATCATATTTCCTTTGTGGAACAGTTAAATAAGATTGGAAATGCATGATAGAAATTAAATAGGGGAAAAATTGATCTGACTATGAAGAGTTCAACCTAAAGTTTCAACCTAAAGAATGTGTATGTGAGACACACACAAATACATGTATGCAAACATATATACACATATGTGTGCACTTAATGTATGTGTGTGTATACAAATATACATATAAAGCTGGTTGGATGGCATCGCCAACTCAGTGGACAGGAGTTTGAGCATACTTTGAGAGATAGTGAAGGACAGGGAAGCCTGGTGTGCTGCAGTCCATGGGATAGCAAAGAGTTGGACACAACTTAGTAACTGAACAACAACAATATACAGATACTATATATTACATAGTATATACACATGTCCTAGCTTATTTATCTGATAACCCTGTGAAGGAAGAAAGTAATGATCAGAGAAGCTAGATGTTCCAAAGGTCAAACAACTGGACAGGGTCAGAGGTGGGATTTGAACCTCGGCGCTTGAACTCCAAGCCAAATATTCCAAACTGGGGCAGCTTCTTGGAAGGGACTGGTGAATTTTTATTATCTTCCTCACCAGGATTTTTCTTTTACCTTGAGCATGACGGTTTGACTTGGCGCAGCATCAATTCCCCTGGGACTGGTCTGTTAAAAGTGGACACATGGAACTTAAGAAAAAATGGAGCCAACGGCTGGAGATAGAGGGCTGCTTTCCCTTTCCATTTGAAATTAATGTTCACTGTATAAAAAACATAAAGCATATCCATCCCCAGGGACTCGCCTGACATTTTAAAACTTTCATCTGTTTTAATTCACGGCGTTGGAGGAGGGGATTTAAACGCAGCCGAGCGCTGGTGGCGAGTTGGCGGCCGTGTGCATTTCTCTCCTGTCGTGGTGGATGGCGTGTGCTCTGGGCCCAAACAAATTATATAGCTTATTTAGCTCCCTCTAAAAACAATAATAGGCCTATTCAGATTTTATCTGTAATTTTACTTTGTTGTTGAGCAGTATTAATAATGCTATTGTAAAGCAGGCCAGGGCAGCACTCCCCGAATTTCCTCTCCTCCGACTGTAGGATGAATAGCTACTCACAGAGCACAAAGGTGAACGTGTGGCTGGTCTCAGAGTTAGACCCTCAGCATAAGTTAGACGTGCTTGCCTGGATCAGAGCTGTGTTCATATCACATCTTGCAGATTTGGCAAGGGCTTTAAGAGTCCTGTATTTCAAGTTGGTTTTTATAGAAACTTGCTGTAGAACTGGGCAGGATTAATCACAGCTGAGATATATCACACTTAGTACAGTATTAAATTCTAGCAATGGAACGATGCAAAACCAGTCCATAACCTTATAAGAACATTGCCTGCTACAGTAATCACAGAGAAATACTGTATATCCAAATTAATGGAGAATAAAATGTCCTGCACTCTGGGTTTTGATGTCGGACAAGGTTCCTGGGTGGTATTCATTTCCTCTGCTTTCCCCTACCTGAAAGCTGGCTGAGGCAGGCCTTGGGTCTTCCTGGTGTTTATTATCACAGTGGACTTGTGCATGTAGAGACAGTCTGCTTTGGGCATCCTTGCTTTGGCAGAGTTACCTAAGAATACCTTCCTTCATTCTGTAAAGATTGATTACACACCTGTAGTGAGTGCGGAGATTACCAAGTACCTGTGACTCCCTCCCTCTCCTCAAGGAGTTGCCTCTGAGTCTATAGCTGCCAGGGTTATTGTTGTTCAGTCATTAAGTCATGTCTGACTCTTTGCGACCCCATGGACTGCAGCATACCAGGCTTCCCTGTCCTCTACTATCTCCTGGAATTTGCTCATGTCCATTGAGTTGGTGATGCAATCCAACCATCTCATCTTCTGCTGCCCCCTCTTCTCCTTTTGCCTTCAGTCTTTTCCAGAATCAGGATCTTTGCCAATGAGTCGGCTCTTTGCATCAGGTGGCCAAAGTATTGGAACTTCAGCTTTGGATCAGTCCTTCCAATGAATATTCAAGATTGATTTCCTTTAGGATTGACCAATTTGATCTCCTTGCAGTCCAAGGGACTCTCAAGAGTCTTCTCCAACACCTCAGTTCAAAAGCATCAATTCTTCGATGCTCAGCTTTCTTTATGGTCTAACTCTCACATCCATACATGACTACTGGAAAAACCATAGCCTTGACTAGACAGACCTTTGTTGGCAAAGTAATGTCTCTGGTTTTTAATATGCTGTCTAGGTTGGTCGTAGCTTTTCTTTCAAGGAGCAAGTGACTTTTGATTACATGGCTGCAATCCCCATCTGCAGTGATTTTGGAGCCCTCCAAAATAAAGTCTGTCACTGTTTCCATTGTTTCCCCATCTATTTGCCATGAAATGATGGGACCAGGTGCCATGATCTTAGTTTTTTGAATGTTGAGTTTTAAGTCAGCTTTTTCACTCTCTTCTTTCATTTTCATCAAGAGGCTCTTTAGTGCTTCTTTGCTTTCTGTCATAAGGGTGGTGTCATCTGCATATCTGATATCTGATATGTCATCTGCATATCTGCATATCATATCTGAGATTACTGATATTTCTCCTGGCAGTCTTGGTTCCAGCTTGTGCTTCGTCTACTCTCCTCCCCAAAACTACCAGCCAGTGAAAGAAATGCTAAAATAGATTCTCATGGGAGAGCATAGAATCTCCTAGAGAAACTTAAAAAGTTAGTAAAATCTATAGTCTGAGTTAGGTCAAAGGATCTCTCTCATGTCCAGGACCCTAGACACATGATAGGTGGAGTGGTTATTTCTTTTACCTCTGCCTTCCTCATTTTTCTAGTAACTGGCATCAAATTGGGCTTGACTTTTATGGTCACTTTAAAGGAGGCCCTGCCTTTAGCTATGTATTTTACTATGGGAAGCTATTACTAAGTCTTATAAAAATGAGGAAAGCAATAGCTTGGGGTTTACTGTGGTCCTTTGACTCAACCTCTTGTCTATAAGTGGCATTAGGATGCAGAAGCTTATTGAAGGCTCACTCCAACTTGCAACCAATGCTTCTTCAGGCTAGTCCAACTTTGTTTTCAACTTTCCTGTGACATTGTCAACTCCACCTTTAATTACAGATAAAGTATTTTCCAAGGACTTAAGAACCTGCCATATTGAAATGCAAAGAAAAGAATATGCCAAAGAGACATTATATGGGACATAAATGGTCCATTATGCCCTTCCATGAAAAGGATTCATGGCATATCATGGTTTGAACCCAGTGACCTTGGGCTTTGCAGGTGGGTGAGACTGCTGAATGCAGCTCAGGATGTCAGAGGAGATGATCATTCTCATCTCACCAAGGAGAACACATGCCCTATTCTCTCCCGTGTTGTGTCTCATTGCTGTGCAAATGTGGCTGGGCATCTGCATTTCTTGACATGCCCTCTACTTATTTACATAATACACTCCTACCAAACAGTAGCAATTATTTCTTCTCTTTCAGTCTTAAAATTGGATCTTTTCTCCTTCTGCTAGTTAAGTGACTCACTTAAATTTAATTTTATAGTCTTTTGGAGTTCAGATAATACACTGATTTTGCCAGACATAAAGCTAGTGCAGTCATGCTCTGCTTCTGAGATTGCTACCGTACACATAATGATACCAATAAATACAATAGAAGGATGCTTTCAGGGATTTTAGCTAGAGGCTTAAAGAAAGTATGCCACACTACTTTCAGAAGTGTTTTGAGAAAAGATATTTCTCCTTGAGGATTCATTCAAATATGGAGGCTTCTAAAGAACAGCTTTGGTCCCTGAGGTGCTCTGCAAATGGTGGCCAACATGGGCAGTAGCATTTTAGGCCATAGGTCAGTACATGTCGAGGAGGGTTTCAACCCATTTGCTCAAGTACTTGAAGAGATACCTCCTTAGAGAAAGAGGAAATTTCAGGGTGAGTTTTCCAGGCTGAGCCATATACCTGGCTACCCATTATCAATTCATTCATTCACCTATTGTCCTATATGTTTATAGAGAGCTTATTAATTTCCAGACACCGAGGAACCAACATAAATAAGATATAGCCTCTGGCCCGGGATCCAGGGAACAAGAGATACATAAGTAATTTCAGTATAATGTGACAAAGGCTTTGATAGTGGTATTTATAATGTATTTGCAGAGTATATTGGCTAGAGCAAGTTTGGATAGCTTTGCAGTAGAAGGAATTTGATCTGGGACTCATATGAGAGAGTGGAGTATAGCAGATGAATAAAGTAATAACAGTAATCACAATGACAAAAATGATAATAATGGTTAACATTTATTGGATGCTTACTATGTGCCAGGTGTAGTTCTCAGTGCTTTTAATTTTTCTTGTAGTTTTACATTCCTAACCCCATACCTCTAATTTACCCCTTTCCTTTCCTCATTGGTAGCCACTGGTTTGTTTCCTACATCTGTGAGTCTGTTTTTGTTTGTTTTGCTATGTAATTCATTTGTTTTGGTTTTTAAATCTACATGTAAGTGATATAGAGTATTTGTCTGACTTATTTCACTATGTATAATATTCTCTAGGTTGATCCACGTTGGGGCTAGAATTTCATCCTTTTTTATGACTAAGTCATAAGCCACTGTGTATTTGTGTTGTGTGTGTGTTTGTGTGTGTGTGTGTGTATGTGTGTGTACTGCTTCCCAGGTGACCCTAGTGGTAAAGAACCTGCTTGCCAGTGCAGGTGATATAAGAGATGTGGATTCGATCCCTGGGTCTGGAGGATCTCCTAGAGGAAGGCATGGCAATCCACTCCAGTATTCTTGCCTGGAGAATCCCATGGACAGCGGAGATTGGCAGGCTATAGTCCATAGGGTTGGAAAGAGTTGGACATGACTGAAGCAACTTAGCATGCACATGCATGTGTGTGTGTGTGTGTATACACACATACATATGATATATATATATGTATATCTCACATTGTCTATCCATTCATATGTTGGTGAACATGTAGGTTGCTTCCATATCTTGGCTGTTGTAAATAGTGCTGCTATGAACATTGAAGTGCATGTATATTTCCAAGATAGTATTTTTTCTCCTGTTTGAGAAATTTGCCCTTTAATTTGCATCAAAATCAGTTTCTTTAGGGAATTCCCTGACAGTCTAGTGGTTAGAACTCTGTGCTCCCACTGTTGGGGGCCCAGGTTCCATCTCTGGTTGGGGAACTAAGATCCTGCAAGTTGCATGGCATGACCTCCCAAAATAAAAGCATTAAAAATTAAATCAATTTCGTTAAGTATTTTATTTACAAGTTTTGAATAATGAATACATAGTGGATGCTGCAGTCACTCGATTGTTTAATCTTTATAGTGAACATATAAGGTGTGTGTGTTGGGGGGCTTCTCAGATGGCACAAGTGTTAAAGAATTCACCTAGCTTTTCCCTCCATGGTTTCTCTCCGCTCCCGCGAGTAACTTGGCTCCGGGGGCTCCGCTCGCCTGCCCGCACGCCGCCCGCTACCCAGGACCGCGCCGTTGGCCTCTGCCTCGAGCAGACCCCTTCCGACGGCCCTCGCTGCGCAGGCTAGGACGCCTCTCCCCGCTCCGCCCCCGCCGCGGAAAGTTAAGTTTGAAGAGGGGGGAAGAGAGAGAAACATGGACATGAAGAGGAGGATCCACCTCGAGCTGAGGAACCGGACCCCGGCAGCTGTTCGAGAACTTGTCCTGGACAATTGCAAATCAAATGATGGAAAAATTGAGGGCTTAACAGCTGAATTTGTGAATCTAGAGTTCCTCAGTTTAATAAATGTAGGCTTGATTTCAGTTTCAAATCTTCCCAAACTACCTAAATTGAAAAAGCTTGAGCCCAGTGACAATAGAATCTGTGGAGGTCTGGATATGTTAGCAGAAAAACTTCCAAATCTTACACATCTAAACTTAAGTGGGAATAAGCTGAAGGACATCAGCACACTGGAGCCTTTGAAAAAGCTGGAATGTCTGAAGAGCCTGGATCTGTTTAACTGTGAGGTTACTAACCTGAATGACTACCGAGAGAGTGTCTTCAAGCTCCTGCCCCAGCTGACCTATCTGGATGGCTATGACCGGGAGGACCGTGAAGCCCCAGACTCAGACGCCGAGGTGGACGGTGTGGATGAAGAAGAGGATGATGAGGAAGGAGAAGATGAGGATAAGGAGGAGGATGAAGACGGCGAGGAAGAAGAGTTTGATGATGAAGAGGATGACGATGAAGATGAAGATGTAGAAGGGGAGGAGGACGAGGATGAAGTCAGTGGGGAGGAAGAAGAGTTTGGACAAGACGGAGAAGTTGATGAAGATGACGAGGATGAGGACGAAGACGAAGATGAAGATGAAGAGGAAGAAAGCGGGAAAGGTGAAAAGAGGAAGAGAGAAACAGATGATGAAGGAGAAGATGATTAATAAGACCCCAGTAACCTGCAAAAAAAAGAACTGTTCAGTATTGGTTGGACTGCTGACATGGATTTGGTAGCTGTTTTTTTTTTTTAAAGGAAAAAAAAAGGTAGCTGTGATACAAACCCCAGGACACCCACCCACCCAAAGAGCCAAAGAATAGTTCCTGTGACATTCCACCTTCCTCCATTTAGTCCCTCTTGGAAATCCACCACCAAGCTTGGGGACTTCACCCCAACAAAATTGTAAGCGTTGTTAGGTTTTTGTGTAAGACTTGCTGTAGCGTGGATAGCTGTGATTGGTGAGTCAACTGTCCGTGGCTACCAGTTACACCAAGATTGTAACAGCATTTTTACTTTCTGTACAACAAAGAAGCTTTGTAAATAAAATCTTAACATTTTGGGTCTGTTTTTTTCATGCTTTTCTTTTCAAAGACTTTTTTTTTTACATTAGGACATTGTGACAACTGGCAAAAAAATATTTTTAAAAATTTAAGTGAAATAAACACATTCCTCTTTGATTAAAAAAAAAAAAAAGAATTCACCTGCCAATGCAGGAGACATAAGAGATGCGGGTTTTATCCCTGGGTCAGGAAGATTCCCTGGAGGAGGAAATGGCAACCCACTCCAGTATTCTTGCCTGGGAAATTCCATAGACAGAGGAGCCTGACAGGCTACAGTCCATAGAGTTGCAAAGGGTGGGATATGACCGAGCATGATCAGTGGGCCCATTATAATATCTATTTGACACATAAGGACTTTGAAGCATAGACAGATGGAGACCTTTGCTCCAGGCCACATCACGGTGAAGTGGGAGAGCTGTAATTTGAACCTGAACAGGCCAGAAAGCTGAGGGAAGAGTGGGACAGAGAGGTATGAATGGAACTGGCTTGGGGAGGACAGGAGGCCAGTGGGCCAGTGGGGAGGTACTGTGATGGTACCACTTTGGTGTGTTAGAGAGTTGAGAGAGTTACCAATGGGAATGTGATAACAGGAGCACAAAGGTAGAGGAGAGCTGGGCTGGAGGGGGCCTGAGGTCTTCCTCTTGGACATTCCATGTGCCCTTCTATTTAACCTTTAGGTCTGAACTTAAAAGTGGTGCTTTCTCAGGTAGGTACCCCCCAAACTAAGAGCCCCTTAATTATTTTTGTTTTTCCTTTATGGTCCCAGTTTATTTACAAAACTTTAACATCTCTTCCCAACTAGACTTTGAGTTCCTCAGAGAAGGGGCTGTATGTGCTCTGGCCACCCTGTGTTCTGAGGTCTGGTACCTGGTACAGAGTGGGTGCTCTAGAAATATTTGTTGGCTGGCTAACTGGAGAGTTCCCAGGCCCTTTATTTACTTCCTGCATTAATGGCTCTTCTGTTGTAATTCCTTTTTATAGTATCATACTCTACATTTTCCATGAACCAAGTTCCATAACCCTTAAGCCATCAGCATACAGCAAGTGTCCAAACAGTAGAAAATCTTTTAGCTAAAGGAGTATTTTCCCTCCAGAAGCTTAGATGCAACTCAACGTGTTTGTAATGTGAAATCACTTCTTGTCCTTAGATTTTCCTTGCAACAAACACATCAGAGCGTAACTCATAACAAGGCACAGTAAAAATAATTGTTGGCTAAGCATAACTGAAGAAAGTGAAGGGTTTGGGGACTTACTCATAGATCCTAGTTCATCTTAGTGGATTCTTGAGAAGTGGCCAGCAGGTTCTTTCAGGCTGACACAATTCTTACCAGGCCATCTTTTCTCAGGCCCTTCATAGTAAGAAAGCCCTTGCTATTGCATCTGCCTGTGTGTGAATCATAAATCAGTCTATGAAATAGTTGTTCCACAGTGGATGGAGGAGTTCACCTTTGCCTTCGGTAGATGTGAATTCTCTCCTCCTAGTGGGAATTCTGGTGTTCAGGTTCTGTGTGGGAAGGATGTGGGTGGCAGACCAGTGGCTTCTCATTCTGAACTGGGATGCTCTTCATAACACCTGGGCTGCGGACCATGCCAGGGCCCTTTCTGAAATGAGTCACTTCATTATCTGCACAAAGACAGGCCTCTTTCCCGACGTGAGGCATTCCCAATCTGTCATTTTCACCAGACATGACAGATGAGCCACTGCTGGGAAAGGAATCTTTTGCGCTGATCCTTTCAGAGCCTACCAGCTCCAGCCCTTGCAGCCACTCTGCATGTGAACTTGAGATGACAGAGCCAGAGAATTTTCACATTCAGTCCTTGAGCTGGACTGGATTGGTGGCTTTCAGTTTTAACAATTTTTTTAATTGACATTAAGAAATAGATTTCCCATTACAGCCTGCACACACGTGTGTAGATTTCATAACTGAATGAGAAGTATCACAAAACAGTGCTTATCCTTACTCTATGTGGTGTGTGTACTCTGTTATATTATTGAAAAATGCTTGGAGCATTGTGTACACGTCCATCCCAAACTCCCTAACTATCCCTACCCCCCGTCCTTCCCCCTACTCTGGCAACCATAAGTTTGTTCTCTAAGCCCATGAGTCTTTCTGCTTTATAAGTATAATCATTTGTATAATTTCTTTTCAGATTCTGCTTTTTAAGGGATGGCATATGATATTTCTTTTTCTCTGTCTGACTTCACTCAGTATGATGATCTCTAGGGTTCATCCATATTGCTGAAAATGGCATTATTTCATTATTTTTAATGGCTGAGTAGTATTCCATTGTAGATATGTGTGTGCATGTGCATATGTGCTGAGTTGTGTCCAACTCTTTGCAACCCCATGGACTGTTCCCCAGCAGCCTCCTCTGTCCATGGGATTTTCCAGGCAAGAATACTAGAGTGGGTTGCCATTTCCTACTCCAGGGGATCTTCCTGACTCAGGGATCAGAATTGGGTCTCCTACATTGCAGGTGGATTCTTTACCTCTAGTGCCATCTGGGAAGCCAAGTGTATATTCATACCACATCTTTATCCATTCCTCTGTTGATGGACATTTAGGTTGCTTGTACACACTGCTGTATTTAAAATGAATAGCCAACAGGGACCATCTGCATAGCATATGGAACTCTGCTCAATGTTACATGGCTGTCTGGATGGAAAGGGAATTGGGGGGAAATGGATACACGTGTATGTATGGCTGAGTCTATTTGCTGTCCACCTGAAACTATCACAACATTGTTTGTTAATTGGCTATTGTTGTTGTTCAGTTGCTGGGTAGTGTCTGACTCTCTCTGATCCCATGGACTGTAGCACACCAGGCCTCCCTGTCCCTATCTGACAGAGTTTGCCCAAAATCATGTCCAGTGAATTGGTGATGATATCTAACCATCTCATCCTCTGCCACCCTCTTCTCCTTTTGCCTTCAGTCTTTCCCAGCATTAAAATATATGTACAATTAGCAAGAGGAAAAAATGCTAGGAGCACTCTGTAACTCAGTGTCATGTACAGCTGCATATTGAAAAACAGTGATTAGATATCCCAGCCTTCATGAGATCTGAGATCTCTGATATCCTCCTTTTTCTGAAGGAGAGATCCTTAGGTGTGATTTCAGTATCATATAACCAGTGAGCAGCAAAGCTGTGACTTAACCTAGGCCTCCGGACTTTGATACAGCTTTTTTATGTTAATAGCTATTACACAAAACATCTTTGTGTTCTTAATGTATATTTAACTTTTCTTTCTGGCTAAGTACAGAGTGGGCTTCCCTCGTGGCTCAGCTGGTAAAGAATCTGCCTGCAATGCAGGAGACCTGGGTTTGATCCCTGGGTTGGGAACATCACTTGCTCCTTGGAAGAAAAGCTATGACCAACCTAGACAGCATATTAAAAAGCCGAGACATCACTTTGCCAACAAAGGTCTGACTAGTCAAAGCTATGGTTTTTCCAGTTGTCATGTATGGATGTGAGAGCTGGATTATAAAGAAAGCTGAGCACCAAAGAATTGATGCTTTTGAACTGTGGTGTTGGAGAAGACTCTTGAGAGTCCCTTGGACTGCAAGGAGATCAAGCCAGTCAATCCTGAAGGAAATCACCCTGAATATTTATTGGAAGGACTGATGCTGAAGTTGAAACTCCAATACTTTGGCCATCTGATGTGAAGAACTGACTCATTGGAAAAGACCCTGATGCTGGGCAAGACTGAAGGCAGGAGAAGGGGACGTCAGAGGATGAGATGCTTGGATGGCATCACCAACTCAGTGGTGTAATGATGAACTTGAATAAGCTCCAGGAGTTGGTGATGGGCAGGGAGGCCTGGTATGCTGTAGCCCATGGGGTCGCAAAGAGTCAGACATGATGAGCGACTGAACTGAAGTGCAGAATGGCAAACAAATACTATATAGGAGTCGATATCCTATACTTCTCTGCTTGAACTTCACCCACACCCTCTCTCCCTTTGCAGACCCCCAAATGACTTAGCCAGTTTTTAAGTTGTGTATGTTGTTCTCTAGAGGCAGCATGCCTGTCCCACTGCTCCAGACCACAGCACAAAATGCACATGATTCTTGTCTTCAGATAACTTACTATCAAATTGGGGTGACATGGTAGAGCTTGTTACTTGTCTCAGAAGCACAAATGGTTAAACAGAATTATTAGAAATGTGTTTTGGAGGAGAGGCTGTACCCTAAGACTTTTTTCTCCTTGGTTGGTAAAGTAACAATTAGCTTCCACAGCAGGGAAGCTTGAAGCTGGGATCACAAGAGGAGAGAGAATTGCTGGAGATGTCACCCTTTGCGTTGGAAAGGTCCATCTTCCTGGTGTTGCTGCCTGGACCTTCTCCCTTCTGCCTGGGTTCCATTGCTTCTTCTCTGTTGTCCCTGGGATCCTTACCCCCATTTGGAGCTGAAATCTATTTCCTTTTGGCAAGAGGTGGTGCCTTCTAAGTATGGATATGACAACTGCATTATGCAAGCTCATGATAAAAACACCCAGTCTAAAAATATGGGCAAAATGGGATAAGATGTTTAAAATCTGCTGTATTTCACCAAGTCTGGGAGGTGGGCTGTCTGTTTCAATGGTGTTTCCTCCCTGCCTGTCCCCCGCCCCACCCCCCACCCCCACCCACCTGTGAGTCCCCTAGGCATAGCTGTTTGGCTCGCTGGTGAAGGCATGGTGGAGAGGGGAGAGAAACCGAGGAGCAGGCCTTGTGCACTCAGCACAGCTCCGCCTCCAGAACCCCGAGCGTGCAGACGAGGAATTCTTCCATGACACATTATTTTATGGCTTGGGATCATCTGCTTTGAATCTGGCACCTGGACCACAGTCACCCACATTTCTGAACTTGTGAGAGCAGAGTGCCCTGCAATGCATTTGCCCTGCCCTACTCAGGAGCATTGAGCTGCTTCCTCCTTTGAAAGGCAGTAGGCAGCTGCTCTAGCTTTTTGCCCATCGCCCCTCCTGTTGGCTGCCTGATGTGGAGGGACCCCTTTCTGTAATATAGTGCTTTGCCTGGTGTAATTCTGATTTAGAAAAACAGCTTCGCTTGGAAAGAAACATTAATTAGATGCAAAGAGGGAGTTATTTCATCCTTCGGGTGGGGGAGAGTGGGGAGTGAGGAAGAAGAAAAAAAGTACCACAAATAAATTATCTCCTATTTGTGCAATGTTTTATGCTTGTCAGCTGTCTGTTGCCAGAGAACCACAATGTAGCTAAATACTTGTGACACCTTGCCCAATCAAGGTATAGCAAAAGGATGTTATGGGAGCCTCTTTGTGACAACCTGTGCTAGTTTACATTAGCTTATAACCAATCGCTTTTTTCCTCCGTGCTTGGAGAAATTTGTTAAATTAATTCAGTTGCAATTAGCAGATTTATGGGAAAGTACCCTGTTATCCTTTAATTGGAGAGCATAAAACTACAAACTGGATCCGCTGGTTCTATTTGTGTAATAGGCAATCTATCTACGACAAGATTTGATCGATGGAGTCGTATGATGCCCTTGCCTTGTTTTATATTGGCTGTCAGCGCTTAACTGGGACTGAAGTATCTGGGTAACAAAAATTGATATAATGACTTAATGCGCCTTATTCTCTTTGAGCTACATCAGTTTAGAGCACTTCTGAGAGAAAAATGTCTGGAAAATATCAGGGAGTCATTTATCAACCTGTTTTCATTAGCATACTGCCTAGCTCTGGCAAGGATTTGAATAAAAAAAAGCAGGATGGTACAATTTATTTCAGGCCCCATATTTCTTGGATGAAAGGAGACTTCTAATAAAAGGAAAATACGGAAAGATGCTTTTTCTAGCTTCTTTTTCCCTAACGAAAAGTCCTACTCCTAAAGCTTTTTTTTTTTTTTTTTTTAATTTGTTGAGAGTTCTGCTGTTAATAATATGTTGGAGAACATATCTCTGGGAAGGTAATTAGAAAAGTAATGCAAAATGCACGGTGGTTCTGATATGTAGAGAAGCAATTTCTTAAAACCCCCAGACTACCTAAGTGTGTCATGGGTATGTGACTGTCTGCCTGCCTCTGTTGTGCATGTGTGTGTCTGTGATCCACAGTTAAACAGTGAGCACAGAGAGTTCTCTGCATAAGTGGGTGTTATTTTTTAGCATGAAAGGATTTTAAAAAGTTAAGATACAGTGTTTTGAGCTTTCCAGAGTGGGAGCCAAGGGGAAATAGAAACAGATCAAAATGTTTGTATAGTGGGCAAGAATACATTTGGTATATGGAGTCATTTGTCCTACCCACCATCCAAGAGTGAGTCCGTTTTGCATGAAATTTTTATGCATCAGTCAGCCTGCATACAGTGTGCCTAATGTATAAAATAAATTGGTGCATAAATCAGATTAAGAGCAGCATGTTGCCAACTTTCGAATTTGCACACAGGGATGCAATATGGATATGGAGGAATTCCCATTTTTTAAAATCTCTAATAGGGGATGGGGTAACTCTCAGATAGGCGTGGCACACAGGGACGTTCTATCCACTCGGCTTTTCCACGTATCACCCCACATAATGACAGAGGCAGTGTTGTAGATGACCAAGCAGCGGTGTGGGAGTCTGGTGGGAAAGAGTCATGTACGGAGGGTAGTATCACAGTATTTAAGATAATATTGCCACCCTGTCTATAGCGCCTAATTATGGCGAGGAATTGGTGTGCCAATCGATAGTGATTGATGGGGTGGGGATGAGCCCGTGCACGTTAGTCACATTCATCTTCATGTAAATTCCTGGACATAATAAGAAGTTATTACCAGACGACAGTCACTGTCTGACTGCTAATTCCTCGGCACATGCTTCTGTGGGTGAGAGCCCTGGTATCCACTCCCAGGGTGCAGGTTTGCCCTACTGTTTACCTCTTGTATGTCAGGCCTGTATGTCTGGTACCTGAAGAGTGGCTACTGGGTAGAGAAGAGTTGAGGTCACATTGACCATTTCTCTGTCAAACAGCAGCGCTGTGGTTAACCAAAAAGACAGGGAGTGTGTGTTTCTTTTTTTGAATGCTGGAAATATGCTATAGGGGTTTGTCTCAGTAAAAACATATATGATAAATGGTTTTCTTAAGTATTATGTCTATTAACATTCGTAACACCATTTTCCCCCAAAGCTTAGGCTGGCAAATCATCAGTTGATGAAAATACAAGTGCTTTGTTTTATCCCCCTTCTTTTTCTTACTATGCTTTTTGGAGTTGGAGATTTTTTAACCATGTAGCTCTTTTGCTTCTTAAATCTCATATGCAGGTGTATGCATCTGTAGTTCTGCTGCCCCAGAGCCTTTTTTTTTTTTTTTAATTTTTAAGCTTGTATTTCTTTGTTTTCCCTTTTCCCCTCCCAATAAGACCTCATCCAAAAAAAAAAACAAAAAAACACCTCATCAACTCATCCTTTATAGCTGTTCCTTTCTCCCTGTCTCTTCAGTAGCCTTTGTTAACTGACCTAAAGAATGCAATTTGTATTCAGAGCTTAGGTAGGAGGTGGTATGTCTCCTCTTCACATGCTTTCTCTGAGCAAAATCTTGGTGCCCTGGCCTGTAATACTGCATTACCTATACCCAGAAGTTAGTTTTTAAAAACATTTTCATTTCCCTGTATGGTCTGGTTTTTTGGTCTTCCTGAAGAGTCTGCTGCATTAGGAAGTTTTTCTTGAAACTGAATGCAACTGGAGTGTGATGACTGTGTTCTCACCTTCTTCATCCCTACTGGATGTGATCATTGCTCTTTGAAGAAGATCTCTTGAAGTTGGTGGAGCAATGGACATGTACAGAGTTATAAAAATATTATTTATTATAGGTAACAATTGTAATAATAAAAGAGGGTAAATAATAACAGCAACAATAATTTAAATTTCAGACTGCTTGTTATATCAGTTAGGCCCAAGTAATGCTGCAGTGACAAATAACTCCAGAATCTCAAAGGGGTAAAATAGTGCAGATATATTTCTTCTAATGCTTTGTGTAAATTGTAGATTGGTAGGGGGCCTCCGATCAATTTAGTCACACAAGGATTCAAGATAGCAGGGCATGACATCTTAAACATCGCTGGACACTGAACAAAAGGGAAAGAAAGTTCTGAAGGATCTTCTTTGGAAAGTAAAGGTATCTCAGCTCATGACAGAACCAATCACAAGGTTCCCTTCTTACCTTGTGACCCAAAGCAGATGGAATAGACAGATTTGGTAAACACCTCTTGTACCGTTGATTGGTTATACAAAACAGTTTTTTTTTTTTAAACTTTGAACACAAGAAAACTGTTAATAGCTTTAGCAGTACACAAGCAGTGCAGAATAATTGAAATGTAAAGGTCTAAAAAGATGAGCTGGTTCAACACGCTCTCACTTCTACAGAGGAGGAAATAGAGGTCTAGAGAGGGGAGATAGATTTCTCAAGGTCAGAGTGCTGGAGAGGAGCAAAACAGTTTTGCAAACCCAGGTTTCTTGACTTGAATCCAATATGGTTTCTCTCTTTGTCTCTCTCACCTGTCATGTGGGGAGCCTCGAATTTCTTACGTGGACTGCTACTTAGCCTGTGTGTCAGTGTGGCTGATCCTAACTGCCTTTCCATCGACCTCAGCCTCTCACTTGGCAGCTTTTACTTTGTCCAGGTGCTCTGGATCTGCTTAGCTTCTTGGCTTCCCCCTTATAGACTCCTTGGCTACCATCATATTTTCCTGCAGATGGTATTTGATTATGAAGCTACAGATTCCCTTGATTTTTTTTAAAGTACTAGAATTTGAATGCTTTCATAAAATTCCATAAACATGACACAGGTTTTAAAGTGTGGTGTTGAGACAATGGTGTGATGTTGAACAGAGGCACTAAAAGGAGGTGAAACCAGGAGAAACATCACAGAATAAATGATTACTGATTTATTTGTAATTTATGTCCTACTTTGAGAAGGTGAGAAATAGTGATTTGGTCTGGACAATGGTCTGTTGTTTCTTGTTGTGACTCAGTAGAGTCAGAATATGAAGTTTTGATGGATATTTCTTTTGGTTTACTCTTTTAAAAAACTAGTTCAAGTTACTGCTTCAGACATTGGGGGCAGATCGGTAAGAAATGATATTTTTATACAGAGATGGAAAACTTTTTAATACTGCAATTGTTAACAGGTATGTAGTTGTATCTTCCATATGATTTTCACTGCAAACCCAGGTTGCACCTTCCTGTTGGAAGAATATTAGTTGCTTTCTTATACCCATAATTATAGACATGAGAGCGTATCACCAGGGCATGTGTTATAACTCAAAGCCTGGAATTTTTGGTGTTGTATTCTTAAATGGCTAATGTCTGTAGGAGACAAGGCAGACGGTAGTGTGCCTGTGTGGCATCAGAAAGATGCCTTCTTGCCCCTATGGAGGACCTGTATCAACTTTATTACTTTTGTGTGACCCTCCCATTTCATTCAAAATTCCAAACAAAAGCTCATGATAAACTTAGATGCCTGTTCTATAATTGGTGCATGTGTGCACACCCCCATTTTCTATTTATATTATGTGTGTATGTGTGTGTATTTACATGCATATACAATATTTTTCTGTGTATATTGTGTGCATTTCTCATTTGCCCCATAGCCTTAAGAAATAGATATTGTTGCATGGCTAACATCTGAGTGCATGTTTTTGTTTATTCTGTGTTTGTTGCTGTCTTAAGTGCCTTACATGAATTAACTCATTTCATCCTTACCATCACCCTCTGAAATAGATACTTGAGAAAACTGAGGTGTAGAGTCTCATATATCCAAGGTCACACAGCTAGTGTGTGATGAAACCAAGGTTCAAATCCAGGCAGTCTAGCCTCACAACTGGTGTTGGAACCACTCTGCTGGGCTGCCTTCCTCCCCTTTCCTACCCCATTAATGAAGGGAGGAGTTACCAGGCAGTGAAATGTGATCCAGACATGGAATAAGAAGATTGGATATAAACCCTGGCTCTGGTGCCTACTCTCTAGCTGTTGTAGGCAATCTCTTAGCCTTTCTTAGCATCCTTTTCCCCATTAGTATTAGAACATTCATCTTTAACCCAGAGGTCACAGTCTTTAGAATGAAGAGTTTGTGCCCAAGGAATATTTCACCAGAATCACTGGCATGCCAGAAGACAGTGTTAGATTTCTAACTTTTGTAATCCAGAAATGAGAAAGGAATAAGCTGGATCAGCATTTAATGTTCATGCTGAACTAGCGCCCTCACTTGGTATAGGTGACCACCACGTGAGCCCTTATTTCACACAGTAGGTGGACTACTTACTAGGTTGCCCTCTTTGAAGAGCAGTTCATAGTGACATCTTCCCCTCTGTTTTTGTCTTCAGCATTTTGAAAATCTGGATAGTCTCTGGCTGTAGGATGTTGTTGTTCCTTACTTGCTAAGTCGTGTCAATGGTGTAGTTAATTTAAAAAAATCCTCAAATAAGAGAAACGTTATACTTGGTTATAATCTGGGGGAAGAATACAAAAATATTTGGTTCTAGGAGAGTCCTAGAGTCCTTGATTTTGTCACAAGAATGAGCTTAATAATTTTTTAAAAATTATTGTAAATAAGAGTTCTCCATTTTTCTTTTACAAAAATTCAAACCTTAATTTTTGTTTTATCTACTAGAGTATATATCCTAACAGATGATGTTGGGAAAAAAAAAAAAAAAAGACACTTGAGTAAATGCTTTCTGAAAGAAACTCATGCTATAAAGAGAACATTTTGGAAACAGATGTTTGGAAAGTTTTTCATCCTCATGTGAGCTCATTGCTAAAAAGCATCTAGGTGTATCATCTATAAAAATGCTCATCTTCACATACTTCAAAATAATTGGAAAACGAAGTTTGTAACCATTTAAAACGTCTTCCTAGGAAGGGATGTTAGTGGGTTTTGAATTCATTGGTGAAAATATAAAATTGCCACACATTTTGCATAATCAACATTAAGGATTGTGGAAATTTACCCACTGAATTTAAACAATGATCTGAGCGTCACTGGTTCGTGGGATGGAAAAAGTTTCATGATTGGGTAGGCTCGGCCAGTGATCAGTTTCCTCCGTGTGTTCCGTGGTCCTCATATTAGTGATAACCTCTCAAAAGTATCAGGTCCCAATTCCTGGAACCTGTGAATGTTACCTGCTATTATTGAAAAAGGGTCTTTGCAGATTTGATTAAATTAAAGATTTTGAGATTATATTATCCTGGACTATCTAGGTGGGGCCTGATTGGAATCATAGGTGTCTTTATAAGAGAGGCGGGGGGAGATTTGACACAGACAGAAGAGGAAAAGGCAATGGTGACTACAGAGGCAGAGGTTGGGGTGATGCTCTCACAACCCCAGGAGTGCCAGAGACCTTGAGAAGTTTGAACAGGTAAAGAATGTACCCTCCCTCAGAGTCTCTGGAGGAAGTATGGCCCTGCTAACACCCTAATTTCAGCCTACTGGTACTTTTAGCTCCTAGAACTGATAAAATAATAAATTAAAAAAATTCTAACAAGATGGTGGTAATTCGTTACAATAACCATGGGAAATTGATTTATACTTAAGTAATATTTAAAAGTGTAATTCATTTATTAAAATCAAGTGTTAGGATAAACTGAAATTAGAACTAAACTTTTAAGTTTACTTTTTATAAAGTGTAAGCCAGTATTTAAAAAATGAGACACAAATATATAAGATCTCTGTAATGAAGTTTCTGAAACATAATACATAGAATATAGTATCAGTTAACCTGGTTAGCTCAAAGAAGATTTGATATCACTAATGAGTTGAATTGCATTTAAAATATTTATAATGTTTTCTTTCCTGTCCTTCAAGTGCCTGTCTTATATATGTTTTATGAATACACTGGTATGACAGTGTGTATATTTATAAGTAATAAATTAATATATGTTGGGGTACATGATCAAACAAATTTGGAAAAGTTGATCTAAGGGATTATTGTCATGATTAAATGAGAAATAAGGAAACTCTTTGAACTTGGTAGGCATCAAATACCTATTGATTTTTTGAGTGAATGGATGTATGGATGGATAATGAAGCAATGGAGGACCCCAGTTTAAGCAGGAGACCTTGGGAAGCATAACTGATTGGGGGGGCATGTAACTGTGAGCCCCAGTGTGCCTGATTCCAAAGCAGGTGATCTTTTCACTTTGCTGTCATCTTATAAAGAAGTATGCTTGTTCAAATCATTGGTTTCACAATTTTGTGAAGGGACCAATGAAACTTATTCGTGAACATGGAGGGTTGGCTTATCTCCTAAGTGTTGAGATGGGATAGGAAGAAGCAGGAATTGCGATACCAAGGATGATGTGAGAAGGCAGAAGTTTCTTGCACTGGCTGTGTCTGTGTTGGCCTGTGATGGTAAAGATGGTGGTGGCAGGAAGGGTATTTGGAGGCACTTATGGTAGGATGATCAGTCCTGGGTGTTCATTGGAAGGACTGATGCTGAAGCTGAAACTCCAATACTTTGGCCATGCAGAGAGTTCTCATTGGAAAAGACCCTGATGCTGAGAGGGATTGGGGGCAGGAGAAGGGGATGACAGAGGATGAGATGGCTGGATGGCTTCACCGACTCGATGGGCGTGAGTTTGAGTAAACTCCAGGAGTTGGTGATGGACAGGGAGGCCTGGCATGCTGCGATTCATGGGGTCGCAAAGAGTCAGACACTACTGAGTGACTGAACTGAACTGGTGGTAGGATGAGGGCTTCCCAGGTGGTGCTACTGGTAAAGCTAGTGGTAAAGAACCTGCCTACCAATGCAGGAGACTTAAGAGATGTGGGTTTGATCCTTGGGTCAGGAAAATCCCCTGGAGGAGAACATGGCAGCCCACTCACAGTATTCTTGCCTGGAGAATACTCCATGAACATGGAGAATCTCCATGAACAGAGGAGCCTGACAGGCCACAGTCCAAGGGTTGCAAAGAGACACGACTTAAGCAACTTAGCATGCATGCATGCATGTGGTGGGATGAGCTGTGGGACTGGGCCCAACTTTCCTGCAGTTCATCAAATAAGTCAAGTAGCTTTATGCTTTTGCCCCAGTGTGAGAGGACATGAGAATCTGCCACCCGTAGAACAGTAGGAGATTCGTGAACACCAACTCCGTTTCCCTTTGAGAAATACTGGAAGAGAAATCATACACTAAGCAGAAGGTGCTAATGCCCATGATTGTAGGGAACAGCGAAAAATTAAACTTCTACAACCATCAGACCTGGCCTTGGCTAGTAACTGCATTCTTCTTCCTGACCAAAGTTGCAAGAGCTGCTTTCACTCCAAGTGTTAGCAATAAACTACCTGGATTTGGAAGTGCTGTCTCTTCTGGTTCATCTTTTGCTAGAGCTAATAATGACAAGAAAATAGCCAGCTGGGTGGTGGTTGATGATGAGCAATAATAAGAATTTCAGATCTGCTGTAATGTCTAGTCCAAGCCAACTGCACCTGTGAATTATGGGGGTGTAGACCCTGAATTGTGAACTTAGCTTGGTGTTTAAAATAAAAAGAATTTAGGTCAGTTCTTGAAATGTACTTCTTGTGTAGTGGTGGTGATAGTGTAGGGAGTTTCTCAGCCCACTGCTTGGAACATTGGCATTGACTGCCATTGTCATTGCCCCCAGTGCTCCCATAGCCTCTTAGGAGGGAAATTCCAGCAGTAACAGTTGCTGGTGCCTGATCCAATTTCTGTACTGCTCCAGGTAATGTCACTCTCAGGTTTAAAATCTTCCAGTGATCTCCCTTAAGTTCAGAGCTCTTACCATTGTTTTCAGGACTTTCTCCTCTTCCTCCCCACCCTTCAGTCAAATTGTATGATGCTCTGTTAGCTCTCTGCAGAGGACTGTCTTGTCTCTGGGCCTTTGCACATGCCTTTCCCATAACTTTGACTTGCCCCCACCAATCTCACCTAGCCAACACCTTTGCATCCTTCAAGTTTCAGATTAAATGTCACTTCCTAAGAAAGGGCTGCCTTGGATCTTATTGACTAGTTTGGCTTTCCTTGCTGTATGCTCCCAGAGAATCCTGAATGTCCACTATTGAGATAGTTACTTCACATGTAATTATGTATTCAGTGTCTCAGGCCCTGTAAAGCCATCATCTGAGAGGTCACTGCATCGTACCAGGTACATGATGAGTGCTGGTCCATGTTTACCAGATGGATAAAGTTTCTCAAGAGAGAAAGGACTGTGTTATTTTGTATCCCCACAACTAGCACAGTACCTGACATTCAGTAAATGTTGGTTGAATGGAGCTCGATGGAGAGGTGGTAGACTGGGGCTTTATGGGCTATGACCTTGGATGTAGGGTATCAGGCCACATTCACTCCTTCCCTTTTCCCCTCCCAATGAGGCCCAGGTCTGAGTACCTTTAGAAGCAACTGGGTAAAGGTGATGGTGGTCATGGGGTAAATCATACATTAGCTGGCTTTTTAGAAAGAAAAAAATATGTATAGTTATACAGATTCATTAATGACAGATATTTCTAGAAATAATGAACTGAGAACATTTTATTGCTGTACTTCACTGCCGTGCTTCTGAAATATAAGAGACACCAAAATGCAAGGGAGGCAGTTATCATGGCTACCTTTGCATTCTATTTGCTGCTTTAGGCTTCTTGAAAGATTCCCATGTGGGCTGTGGTTATAGTTTTCAAGTGCATGTCTCGTTTTTGACCTGGGAGTGAGAAGAATCATTTTTGGGCGATGAAGATAAATACTCAACTGACTATTAAGTGTAGAAATGGATCTCAGATATCGGCCCCACCATCTGAAATGTAAATATATCCTGAAATTCCCGCTTAAGAACAGATTTCACCTGCAAGTAGACTGTTATATCTTCCTGAAAAATATATACACCCTGGTAAGGGAATAAACACATCATTACACTTTCATGACAGATAAGCTTGGCTCTGTTCGGGTGTAAACTCATTTTTCTTGGGTTGACCTTTAAATAGTATTGTGCTATTGTATGGGATTTAAATCAATAATTTTGTCAAAGCAAAATATACTGCAGGTTTTTTTTTTTTTCTTTATCATTTAAACAGTTCTGTAAACTCTCAAGGAGTAATGGATTTCAACATGTTGTCCCCAGGAAGGGAATAGGGGAGGAGGGGGCTCGGGGGCAGTGGAGGGCAGCAAACCACATATAAAAACTCACTTAGCAGCAATGAAGCAGAAGCCAGGGGTGGCTGAGAGAGTTGCATTTTCTCTTCCAGGCAGCTGAGATGGGGGTGCCGGTGTGGGCTGTAATTAGTGGTGTAATACCTTTTCTGCATTCCTGTTGTAAAGCAGAGAAGTGTCCCAGGTGTGAGGAGGTTAAAATGAGAAGTACCCAGTAGTTATGAAGCAGCAATAATGAGTTTCCTTCTACTTACCATGGATTTGTGTGATATACAGCTTGCAATTAAGCATGGCTTGGTGATTCAGTGATTAATGTATATACAGCTCCTAAAGGAGGGAAGCCTCCCTCCCTTCCCATCCTTCATGATGTTTACAGCTGGGTACCTATTAACAGGAAGATGGAAAGGGCCATTTACAATTCAGTAACCTTTATGACAGTGAACTCTTTAATCAGCATTTTATTTCCTTTGTAACACTTTAGTCATCTACAAATGTCAGAATAAAATAGGGCCATGAAATATTTAGGATCGGCATGTGGAAATTGACTTCCCTTGATTTAAGCTGCTGTGTCTTTTCATTTTGTTGTTTTGGGAGCTTTTACTTTTATTGAAAGACAATTTATAACTAAATGCTCCCAACAGTGACTGGCATTAGGGTAGGAGGAATTTCAGAGAGCCAGGTTCTGGTTCTATAAAATGTGTTGATGCTTGCTATATTGGGTAATAAGTTATTCAAATAAAAACATTAGCAAAGGGTTTGCATTTCAGAGCAGTGTTTAGTAGAGGTACAACAGACTCTGCAGAGTTTATGACAAAATACCCTGACATATTTCAGGAAGGTAATTAAGTATGAAGTACATCCATAATAATTTAAGTCAGTTATAGTGTGTACCTGAAATATGCATTATTGTCTCATGTTATTTTCTTAGTGGGATTCTGGGACTTTTTCACTTCAACAATAACCACCTTTCAGCTTTCTTGTATTGTTGCCAATGTATGTAATATATATTAGCAGAATTGCCATGTTTATGTTAAAAGGCCTTGAAATAGTGATATTATATTAAGTGATTACATTATTTCTTACTTGCATCTTTTGTAAGGTTAACTCATCTTAAGCCAGGAAACCCAAACATATCTCAAATGATGTGTTTTAAAAATGAATCTTGGCATGCTGTAAGGTTTGGGCATGGTGCAGTACTCGCTGCTCACACTCCTGAAGGTTCCTGGTGAACATTTGTTGACCTGAGGATGTGCTAGTACTATTTCAGGATCATGAGAAGTGCTGAGCAGAAGGAAGCACAAGCTGGAATCAAGATTGCCGGGAGAAATATCAATAACCTCAGATATGCAGATGACACCACCCTTATGGCAGAAAGTGAAGAAGGACTAAAGAGCCTCTTGATGAAAGTGAAAGAGGAGAGTAAAAAAGTTTACTTAAAGCTCAACATTCAGAAAACTAAGATCACGGCATCTGGTCCCATCACTGCATGGCAAATAGATGGGAAACAGTGGAAACAGTGGCTGACTTTATTTTTCTGGGCTCCAAAATCACTGCAGATGGTGATTGCAGCCATGAAATTAAAAGACGCTTACTCCTGGGAAGGAAAGTTATGACCAAGCTAGACAGCATATTAAAAAGCAGAGACACTACTTTGCCGACAAAGGTCCGTCTAGTCAAGGCTATGGTTTTTCCGGTAGTCATGTATGGATGTGAGAGTTGGTCTATAAAGAAGGCTGAGTGCCGAAGAATTGATGCTTTTGAACTGTGGTGTTGGAGAGGACTCTTGAGAGTCCCTTGGATTGCAAGGAGATCCAGCCAGTCCATCCTAAAGGAGATCAGTCCTGGGTGTTCACTGGAAGGACTGATGTTGAAGCTGAAACTCCAATACTTTGGCCACCTGATGCGAAGAACAGACTCATTGGAAAAGACCCTGATGCTGGGAAAGATTGAGGGCAGGAGGAGAAGGGGACGACAGAGGATGAGATGATTGGATGGCATCATCACCGACTTGCTTAACGTGGGTTTGGGTGGACTTCAGGAGTTGGTGATGGACAGGGAGGCCTTTCATGCTGTGGTTCATGGGGTTGCAAAGAGTCAGACATGACTGAGCAACTGAACTGAACTGATACACTGTTATTTGTGTATTTTCTGTTTTTTCTCAAAGGCACAAGGCTGCCTGCTTAAAATGATAGCCAAGGTTGCATTTTGTATCATACCATTTTCTTGTTGCCTTAGTTCATAGGCAGTTTGCCCTGTTGCTTCATTGTCTTTGTAGTGATCATATTCCTTCATGCTATTCCATCAAACAAGCATTCCATTAAAAAATTTTTTTTTTAACATATTTTGAACCTCCTGTATGGCCTATTCAGTTTGCATCCATATCTTTTTTTTTTTTCTTTTTGCTGTAAAAACAATATAATGTTTGTCTTTGTGCACATGGATTTTCCTTGTTTTGGTTTATTTCCTTAGGAATAGAGTTCCAGGTATAGAATGTTTGGGCTCAAAAGAGCTGTTGTATCACTTCAGTTCAGTTCAGTCGCTCGGTCGTGTCCAACTCTTTGCGACCCCATGAACTGCAGCATGAAAGGCCTCCCTGTCCATCACCAACTCCTGGAGTTTACTCAAACTCATGCCCATCGAGTCGGTGATGCCATCCAACCATCTCATCCTCTGTCGTCCCCTTCTCCTCCTGCCCTCAATCTTTCCCAGCATCAGGGTCTTTTCCAATGAGTCTGTTCTTCGCATCAGGTGGCCAAAGTATTGGAGTTTCAGCTTCAACATCAGTCCTTCCAGTGAACACCCAGGACTGATCTCCTTTAGGATGGACTGGTTGGATCTCCTTGCAGTCCAAGGGACTCTCAAGAGTCTTCTCCAACACCACAGTTCAAAAGCATCAATTCTTCGGCGCTCAGCCTTCTTTATAGACCAACTCTCACATCCATACATGACTACCAGAAAAACCATAGCCTTGACTAGATGGACCTTTGTCGGCAAAGTAGTGTCTCTGCTTTTTAATATGCTGTCTAGCTTGGTCATAACTTTCCTTCCAAGGAGTAAGCGTCCTTTAATTTCATGGCTGCAATCACCATCTGCAGTGATTTTGGAACCCAGAAAAATAAAGTCAGCCACTGTTTCCCCTGTTTCCCCATCTATTTGCCATGAAGTGATGGGACCAGATGCCATGATCTTTTAGTTTTCTGAATGTTGAGCTTTAAGTCAACTTTTTCACTCTCCTCTTTCACTTTCACTTACCCACGTATAGCCCACGCATGCATGCATGCTTAGTTGCTCAGTTGTGTCCAACTCTTTTGCAGCCCTATGAACTGTAGCCCACCAGGCTCCTCTGTCCATGGGATTTCCCAGGCAAGTATACTGGAGTAGATTGCCATTTCTTCCTTCAGGGGATCCTCCCGACCCAGGGTTCTAACCCATGTCTCTGATGTCTCCTGCATTGCAGAAGGATTCTTTACCAGCTGAAAAACCTCTTAAAACCTCAACTTAGATGAGTTCCTTCTGAGTTCTGGCTTGAGTATTTTCTCCAGGTTAAAATGATTTTCATAAGAAGCTTATGTTTCTGTAGATGATTTTGGATAGTCTGAAGGTCCATGAGGATCTAAAATCATGTGGATGATACCATTCATTTAAAATTCTGCTATAGTGGAGGATAGAAAATTAAGGAAAAAAACAAACTGGAATGTGGACTGGATCTGTTGGGTTTCCAGACTACATTAGGAACTGTTGAGCACATGATTGCATTTAACCTCAAGACAGTGCTCTTGGCTGGGAATCAGTAGTTGAGGAGACTGAATCTCAATGGGGTGTTCCACCTTTGTGGAGGTAGGGTTTGAATTCACCTGGACAGAGCAGGTCTCTCTGCCATGTGTCAGTTTGTCTGTAGTGGGGATCTGGGGTCATTTCCCCTTTGCAATAGCAGAAACTCTTATTTTAGCCACTTGGACATAGGCCTTTCTGATGAGTCCTGTGTGCTTTTGTAGATCCATCTTTTATGCAGTTCTCTCAAATCACAAAGAAGAGTTTTGCTGTAATGGCCAGACATGGGGGGGGATTGGTAGTGGGCTGATTAAAAGGCAGCTGACAAGATATTTAAGAGTTGTTTAGGATGGCTGTGTGTGTGGGGAAGTTGGGATCCAAATCCATTGGGCCCTGTCAGACTTTACTGCCTGTCTCTGTGCTTTCATGAAGGCAGTGGAGGAATTAGAGATGTGTCAAATGGGGAGAAAAAAAATGGCTTTGCTTGGAAAGCCAATTTGGGAACCACTTTAAGTGTAGAGTCCATCCAGACAGAGAGATGCTGTGTAAGAACTGTTCAGGGTCCTTAGAAAAACCCTCAACCTGACCAGCTAGGAACAATAAGGAAATAGGAATGCTCAAAGTTAAGGGACAAGTTCAAGGTCATAACATCCATGGATTCAAGGCAGATTTAGCAGCAGGGCTCTCTATCATCCCTACATTGAAGAGTCACTGAGAGAATGTACATGAGAGGAGGTAACCAGGATGCCCAGCAGGGAGACAGGGGCATGGCTGTGTGACTCAGCTTTTCCTGTCCTGGGCCCTGGCTGGCACTGTCCCCTCTCCTTTGACTCTGCACAGAGCTGCAGTTACTATGGGAGTGGAGGAAGGTTTTCCAACACTTGCTTAGATCTGAAAGAAGGTGGGAGGTGGACACTGTGGGGAGGGGCTAGGGGTAGTGGCTGCTGGTACCGAAGTCTCGGCACCTCTATGACCCTGCCCTTTGCTTCTTGATAACACCTTTAAACCGGAACTTGGTATTTCTCCAACTTAAGGGTGGGGACAAGAGATCATTTTCTGGATTTTTTTTTTTTCCTTGCCCCGATGATTAGGACGTGTTAACCCCACCACATTCATTCAGACGCTTTGCCCACTCTTGGTCAGGATTATTTAAATGTTTATCCTTCCCTCTTTCTTGACCTTTCTTGTTCAGTCTTAGTTCCCGGGTCCCGCTCGCTTTGTGTTTCATGAGCTTAGCAAAGCGTGGCCTCCAATTCCCTAGTTCTAGTGTTTTCACTTAAGATGAGGAGTGATGAGCCAAAGGTTTCAGGCTCAATCCTTGAGCAAAGGGCCGCTCTGACAGGGATTATTATTTATTTGTCATCTTGGATGTAATAAGCTGTAGGTACAGCTTCGAGAGCCCTTGATTTATTGCGCTGTCTACTGCCACTAGCGGGACGTCTGCTGCACGGTGCAGGATGAATACCACACTGTCAGCTCCGTCGATCTGTCTCCACCACTGCTCTCTCTCATAACACGTTCCCATTTCATGCCAGAATACATAAACAATCTTTCATTATTTTGATGCCTTTTTCATATTTGTTCTTTACAGAACATAAAGTTTGAATTTATGGGTTTCCTTTACATTATTTCAACACACTCCACCATTTTCCGGGTTTGTGGTTTAACTCTCAGAAATTGGCTGCCAGGTGATTTAGTTATTTTGGCTTTCTAGTTTTATAGTTATTTAATATTGCGATGTCAGATACTGAGAAAATGGAGTGCATGCAAGGCGAGGGGTTTGCAGTTGAGGCTGTTGTCATCAAGGCAGTGGGATCACGGGGATGAGGCGTGGGGGTTAAAAACACTGTATTGGGAGATGGGAGATCATTTGTTTATTTATTTTTTAAATGCCATCTCAAAAATGTTATTTGGGTGATTGGCTGGCCCAGATCCTTGATGGAGCTTGAGAGGAAAGAGAGAGCATCTCACCACTGTTTGGAATTAGCAAGGTTTTCTAAATGGGTAGTCAAAGACCTCACCCACATTTTCCTGCTTTTCACGCAGTAGCAGCTCTTAGCATTCTTTATTTTCATCCATGCTTTCTCATTTCTGTAGTCATTCTCCCCATACTGCATCCTGCCCCCCGCCCCCCATTTTTGTTTCTGTGTTTCAGAGGCTTGGTCATATGGCGTAATTTTAAAGAATTTTCCTGTTTTTATGTTCAGTTTCCCTAACCAGCAAAGGAGCTTGTTATGGAAGGAATTTACTTAAGAATAGGAAGTCCTTGCCTCTTTTTCCCTGTAGTAGGACAGGCTTAGGGAAAGGATCATATACTTGCTTATGTATTCACCTATTTGCATTGTCCTATTTGCGTGGATTCCACACACACCCCCCCCCATCCCACATGCATGCTTTGAGTCTTTCATCTCAAATTTCATCATCTTATTTTTAACCAAACTTGACAATTACATGCATTCTCTAAATCGGACACTTGAATTTTTTAATTAAAAAATAAAGTTTCCCCCAGTTATTTTCTTTGCAATTATATTTTCAGAGAGATAGCAGTAGAAGAAATTCTTAGAGTAGCCTGAATTGATAACGTCAATCCTGGTGATGAGGAGATGTGTGCATGAGAGTATGAGGGGGTGGGGTGTGTATGTGTTTGTCTTTGTCTGCTTATAGGATATGGGTCAGTCCATGGAGGAGCCTAGTGCATTTCACTTTTCTTGGTGCTTCCTGACAAATATAAGCCATTGACAGGTGAGAGCGTATTCCAGTCAAGGTCAATTAATTGTGCAGAAGTCGTGACGTTTGGGAAGTTAGTCCTTCTCGGCAACAGTGCTAATTCAGGCTCTGGGATTGAAATTCTGGCTCCTTTTGAGAAAGGTTTCATGCTTACCTGCTTAATTGTGTGTGTGTGTGTCCTTGCCCTCCCACACAGCTCTTTAAGAGGAAGGGGCTGAAGGTAAGGTGAGAGAGGCTCAGCAGTTGGAAAGTTGTTTTGAACCCTGCCTCCTCTCTGAAGGACATTAATGAATGTGGATTTGACTGCCATAAATGCAAGATAATTTTGTCACTCCTCGCTTCCCTTGGCCGCCTTCATTAGAGAAGTGGGGAATTTGCTTAGCCCACATCCCACTGTACCGGCCTGTTGTGGCTGGAAGGGAACCCTAGTTAATTAATATGAGGAATTTGTTTTGTGTCCCTGTTTAAAAAAAAAAAAAAAGACAGTGCAGGTTGGTGTTGTCAGCAGAAGCTGCTTGTCACTTTGACCTGTTCTGTTAAGTGTTTGATGTGTTTTCTCAGAGTAATCTGTGAATAACATTATAGCCCAGCCAGAAGAGAAACCGAGGGAGCAATAGCAGAATTAATATCTGGGAGCGTTGATAATTATATATCAGAATCTAATTTTTAGCACAGAAAATGTGTTAATGACAGAGAGGAAAACAAAAACCACTAGCTTCTCCCAGCAGGCCCCAAAGTGTCATTTATTATTTCTCAGCTGGATATCTATCAAGTTTATGGGTTAATTTTTCTGTAGACTGTTATTTATGGGTTTTTGTTTGTTTTCAGCCATCATTACTAACAATACGGTTAATAGCAATCATTTGTTATCCAGCACTAGGCGTGATGCCTCAGATGAGAGCACTGAACTGAGAATACTCATTTGGTAGCTGAATAAGGCCCTGACAGGGCCCATTTATAACAAGCTCATTCTATAATGTCCATCCTATTAATAAAATTTTGTTGCTGTCTAATTAGAGATGTCTGATGTGTATAGTGGCACGGCAGAGGAGACGTTTTTGCTACTGCTTTTTTTTTTCCCTTCCCCTGGTCTCTCTGTCACAGCCAAAGCCCATCTGGGCATGTGGGTGTGAGAAACAAAAGGAATGAGGAAGGAGGTGTGGGCAAAGGTTTGGATTAGGTGTATGGTGACATTGCAGAGTGAGTGAGATGGAAACACAGGGAGGTCTCACTGGCTTGCCAGTGCTCCTCTCTGCTCTTCATCCTGTGGTTTTACCTGCCTTGGGTGGTAACTTGCAGCTTGCCTCCCAAATCCTCACTGATACGAAGTGTGACCACAGGGTGCTTTGATGGGTTTACTAACATGCACAACAGAACTTAAAATGTACAGCCAGTGCTCGGCTCTTCAAAGTTGCTGCCGTGCAAGGCAGCACGTTATTCCTAAGACACTGTCATTTCTAAGCATCTTCTGGAAACTTCTCTCAGTTTGTTTGCAAAGGCGGTCTATTTCATTCAATAAGCAAGTGAAGAGCCTTCCTGAGTAAGAATTTGGGATAATATATTAGAATGTCAATCTCAATGTTTTGTGGTTGTACTTTGAATACAGAAACTGATTCAGTTCAGTCATTTTTATCCCAGGGAATCTTTCAGGCTTTTTTTTTCTTTAATTAGAAAGAAACTTTGGGGCTACATGATGTTATGTACCCAGCTGCTGGACAGAGTTGGAATTTTAAGTCCCATTGCTCTTTCTTGGCAGTGATAGGATTTGGGGAAAGCTACTGAAATGCTGGGCCTCAGCTTTCTCAGTTCTGAAAAAGCAGGCACTAGTCCCTGGAGAATGAATTGTTGCAAGGGTTAAACATCATAGATGAAAATGCCATGTAGGTAGCAAGACCTCCCAAACGCTGGTTATGACTACCACCAGTTAGAATTCACTGTTTGTTTAGAACCCTATATAGAAAAACCTACCTCACTGAGGTCCTTTACTGTAAAGTCAGTTTTAAACACAGTTATATGCATAGTTTTACTAATTTTATTGCTTGTATTTCAAGTGAAATTGTGTTTCCCACTCCAAGTAAAATTTAAAGAAATGTGTAGCATTGAAATGTGTGTTTTTTTTAAAATTTAAATCTTTATCATACCGATTACAGCTGATTGTGAAGTTTGTTAAGGAGGGAAAATGAAAAATTAAGAATTCAAGGAAGAAATATTTTATTAATTTGGCAGGTGCTCTGAATTCATACACCTTTAAATTAGGAGCACACAATCAGGCAATATGCTGAAGAATGTTTTTTAAAATAGTTTTGTTGCTAGGTAACTATTTTCCTCTTTACTAAGCTCCCCCCAAAATGTTTTGCAAATGATCTTTTGAATAAAAATGATCATCTAATATTTTTCTCCCAGCCTGTCTGTTTGATTGTGAAGGTAAAACCATTAAAAAATAAAAATAAAAAACAGCGCTGCAGAATTTCCACCCTAAGCTAGTGATAAAAGTGCTGTACTGAGTGGTTGGTGGCTGCACAGGCCTGGGCTGTCTGCTGTTTTTTTTTTTTCCCCCTAAACTGCACTTGACTACAGCTTATCAACCCTTAATTAGTGCTACATTTTCTCCCTGTGATTTCTATTGATGTGCAGTACAGGAAGCTGGATTGAGCCTCCACCTGACTGGTGTGCAAATTGTTCTAGAAAATTCAGCAAACATCTCTCTCCACTATCCACCCCCTCCCCAATACTCCATTTCTTTTCACCCCACCGTTTCTCTCTCCCTGTGTCTTTCTCGCTTCCATTTCCCCGCAATAGAAAAGGTGAAAAGCAGGACAATAGGAATCAGGTTGAGTATTAGTGTTTTTGCTGGCCTGGGCAATAGAAAACGACAAGCCGCAGCCTACTTCTCCGTCAGCAGAACGTGAAGCGGGGAGGAGGCAGCGGGGTACTCTCCCCGCGGCCTCAGGATGGCTGCACCACGATGGCAAAGGCGAGCGCCGGGATGAAGTCAGCACTGACAAAGTGAGGGGATTGATGGATGGACAAAGCGAGCAACTGGATGTGAGAATGGACGAGGGCAGAGGGGGAATTTAACACAGACAAACAGAATGAAAGACAGAGGAATTGCTTGCTGAAGGATGGCCGCCCTCAGCTCCCACAGCAATTTACTTACTGCTACCTGAACACCCAAGGATTGTTTGCATCTTTGCAGATTTTTCTACCAGCCTCGGCAGAGGGACCTGGTAGATTCCAGCTAGTGTGTGCCAGGCTTTCTCTTTGAACCTCCCTCTATTCCTGTCCCTCCCAAGTCCACTGCCCCTGCCCTCCCCACAGCTGTATTCACTCACACTCATTTAATTCAAACTGAATGACTGATTATTTCCAATAAGTTCACACAGTGTTCCTGCAGAATAAATTTTCTTCTCCTGCCATCATTTTAATGTTTCCACTAAATTTACCTTAATCAGTTATTGTTGCCTTAGTGTAGTAAATAATAATATTTACCTGCTCCTTTTGAGACTGATGTTTCTAGAAGGAGATGTATTGTTGTTTCATGAAGGCTTGTGGTAGTGATGATAATATATGCCTCCTTTGTGCAGGAAAAACTTAGTGGCTTACTACCTTTATCCCGTCTGTATATATTAATGAGGGACTCAATATTTAATGCTTGTCACATTTTACTTTAAAGTAGAAAATATGCTCCAACCCAACCCCCAAATATGTTATATTAGGTAAAAAAGAATATATTAAGAAGGTGAATCTCATGTTAAGTGTTTCTACCACAATAAAATCAAGTTTAAAAAAAAACAAGCAAAAAATTGGGAGAGAAAAAAATGTTATCTTCCCCCACTAAGAAAAAAAATGTATAATGTTGCATATGTTACAATAGGTTTACTATTTACAAATCATCATTTCAAAAAATTAGTGTCTGTGAGAAAAAAAGCTATTTGAGGTTTTTTAAATATATAATGCCATCAGTGATTGTATGAAGCAATAGAAGGTAAATCTATTTACTGTAATTGAATATCATACTGAAATGTATATTTAGGATTTTGTTTCCCTGTGTGAATAAAGAAAATGATTTTCTGAGACCAGTTGATTTAGGAATCTTGGATAACAATTTGTGAAATGAAAATTCCAAAAGAGAAACCTACACACAGACAAACGCAAATTGTTGGGAGAGTGAAAAAGTGACTTATCCCCAAATTAAGACAATCCAGCCTTAAGTGTGGTAGTTACAAAATAAGCTACTATATTTCTGGTACATTCAAGGAACCTGGGGCTTTAAGGAAATCTCTTTTTCATTTTGAGATACATTGAAGGAAACTGTATTTCAGAATCAGTGTTGTTGGGTCTCATAGTTCCTTTATCCACTTTTTATGAAAAAGTTTTTATTTTTCTCCCCCTCCCTCTTTACCTCCCTCTCTTCCTCTCTCCATCTCCCCTCAAAGAAATGGCCTGGGAAAACAAATCGTCTTTGCATTTTTTGGCTGTATATTGAAGTTTTCCCTCTTAAATATGCAAATTTACATGTCTACACACATAGTTTTGAGGCAGATCTCTTTCTTGTGACGTACTTCTGAAGTCCCATCTGTTTCTCTCCTCCAGTTCCACAAAGACTAACACGTATGAAGTAGTAACAGAGTTTGAGAACCTCTGGCCCTTGAAGGACTCCAGAGTGCAGTATCAGCTGCCGTCACAGTTAAAGGAAGGTTTTGGGAGAAGGCTGTTGACTTGGTAGAAATGATGAATAAGAGTTTTGAAAAGATGAAATTACTAAGTTGTCTGTTGCACAGAGGTCCATGAGACATGTTTTCAAGTATGGCATGGATTATCTGTCTTTCCACTATTCAAAAGTAGCTTTGTCCTCCTGTTCATTGCCTGTGCAGACTAAAGGCTGTGGTCGCCGGGAAGCCGCGCCACCGGCAGGAGCACATCCAGCATCGTTTTGGAATAATAGGAGCTCAGAGCTGACTAACTGCTTGGAGATTATGTCACATATTAATCCTGGTATTGAGTAATTTTTCAAAGGTTGAAAAAAATGTGACGTGATAAAATTAAGTGTACTGAAGGTGGCTCACCTGTGGCCCAGAGATACAGCTTAGGGTAACAGGTTATAGAGGGTTCTGATTCTTTTTGTGATTAAAAAAAAAAAACAAAACTTGGAACCTGTTAGATAACTCTGGGAAATTTTTGGAAAAAAAGGATGGTAACTCCTTTTTCATGTGGATCCCTGATTGGTGAATGCAGACTGAGGAGAATTTGTTTCTTTTTGCCATTTTTGTGAGTTTTGTAGCTTCCATGGTTTTCAGCACATGTCCTAAGAATCACTACACCTGAGCTTCCTAAAAGCAAGATATAGGAGCCTGAGCCCCATCTCCTCAGAGATTCTGATAGAGGAGGATGGGGTGAGATTTCTGCCAAGAATTCTGCCAGGTGGGCCAGAGACATGATAGCTTCCCCTCTGTGTCCCTTTGGAGTTCATTTGGATATTTCTGATGCATCCCTCTAAATATCCTGACTTTTGAACCTTTAAGTTGGATGAGCAATAAACAAAAAAAAGGCTCACTCAGTTTTGTTTTATACCTCTCAATTTATTTCAAACCACCCCCCAAGTCCTACGTGCAATACATGTTGACTGTAGAAAGTTTGAAAAAAAAATTCTGAAGAAAAGAATTATCTGTGATTTCACCATCCAGAAATTAACCATTGCTAATATTTTGTTGTATACCTTTCTTTTTAGAAAAAAAAATACACATTACATAATTGAAAACTAGGATCATTTCATGATTATTTTTTGCAACTCTTGCATGTATCAGTACGTTTTTGAGCATATTCTCATGTCTTAATAATTCTTCTGAAACGTGGTGGTTATTGGCAGCACAGGTCATTTGTTCAGGTTTCCTGTGCAAGTCCCTTATTGTTGGCAGTGTAGGCTACTTCCCCACCCTCACCCCCCCATATAAACATAGCTGTGATGAACTTGGATCTGATTTTCAATTGATGGCTGTTTTATTATCATTGTTATTATTTTAAAATTTTATTGGAGTATCGTTGCTTTACACTGTGTGTTAGTTTCTGCTGTACAGCAAAGTGAATCAGCTATATGTGTGTGTATATATATGTGTGTGTGTGTATATATCCCCTCTTTTTTGGATTTCCTTCCCATTTAGGTCACCATAGAGCATTGAGTAGAGTTCCCTGTGCTGTAAAGTAGGTTCTCATTTACACATAGCATCAGTAGTGTATATATGTCAATCCCAACGACAATTTGATTATTATTTTTAAAATTAAACTTAAGTTGCCTTTTCTTCCTCCTTTCCATTCATACATCTGTCCATCTATCCATCTGTTCCTGGTTTATGAACACTTGATTTAAGTGATTTCAGAATACCAGTGTCTGCCCTATAAGAGTGACTTTGTCCTAGGCTCTTAGAGAGTATAAATTGTTCATTAAGTTATTGCAATATTTCAGTGTCATTAGTTTTATTGGTCTTAACTTCTCTACTCTACCACGCCAGCGAAACAAGTCCCCTTACTCTTCTGTTTCCCTGCCCCCATCTTTTTTCTCACACCATCCCCCTCATGGAATGCTCTCCCCATTTTTCCTCTGCTTATTTAAATCCTGTCTTCAAAGTGAAAGTGAAAATCACTCAGTCGTGTCCGACTCTTTGCGACCCCATAGACTATACAGTCTATGGAATTCTCCGTGCCAGAACACTGGAGTGGGTAGCCTTTCCCTTCCCCAGGGGATCTTCCTTACCCAGGGATCGAACCCAGGACTTCCTCATTGCAGGCGGATTCTTTACCAGCTGAGCCACAAGGGAAGCCCCCAGTCTTCAAGGGGGAGCTCAAATTTCACTTCTCTCATAAAGCCTGACCTGATGATCCAAACCCCACATGATTTCCTAATGGCAGTAATTTCAATGTGACAAACTCATGTTACTGTTTTCCATTGTGCTTTCCTTGAACCCAAACTAGATAGAACTCTAAGAACTCTTAGGTCTTGACTCACTCAACACTGTTTTTTAAAACTGAAAAAGTCAAGTTCCAGAATTGTTTTGACCTTCCCAGTAATGGACCAGTAGAACATGTACCATTATAGACCTATTCTTCAATTCACCAGTACTAAGAAGTTCGTAGCAGAACATTCTCCAGTGGGCAGTTTCTGACATTTTCTACATGACTGGGCATTTGGGGAAAGTGAATGGCAGTAGATATGCAACTGTCTGCTACTGAGCACAAACATATCACTCTGTCACACCCTAAAAAGTTGAATAAAGCTCAGCTGAACAAGATAAAGCCTCCTTATCCTTCTCCCATGGGTCTGAGCTCACTGATAGAACTGAGCATGATGGTGTGGCTGCCAGCAAAGGGATATGAAAAACATCATGGGACAGAGAATTGTGAAGGATGCTAGTCACTTGCCATATCTAAGCCTTAATATCCCTTTCTGTGAGAGGAATGGAGTTAGACTAGTTCAACTATCTGTAGTAGAACTTGCTGGAAAAAAAAAAAAAAACAGCTGATGCAAAACCTTAACAGTGGAGTTACGCTGATTGTAGTAGGTACCACGGAGATCCTCACCCTCCAAACCTCTTCTGTATCCCCAGCAATGGTTCCCTTACTACTCAATGGCTTAACATTTGGAGATGTCTCTTCTGGCATTGAGATATCATAGTTCTAAAGCAGTGAAAGCTGCTCAGTTGTGTTCAACTCTGTGTGACCCCATGGACTATATAGTCTGGCCTGGAATTCTCCAGGCCAGAATACTTGAGTGGGTTCAGTTCAGTTCAGTCACTCAGTTGTGTCTGACTCTTTGAGACCACGTGGACTGCAGCACGCCAGGCCTCCCTGTCCATCACCAACTCCTGGAGTCCACCCAAACCCACGTCAAGCAAGTCGGTGATGCCATCCAACCATCTCATCCTCTGTCCTCCCCATCTCCTCCTGCCCTCAATCTTTCCCAGCATCAGGGTCTTTTCCAATGAGTCAGCTCTTCGCGTCAGGTGGCCAAAGTATTGGAGTTTCAGCTTCAACATCAGTCCTTCCAGTGAACACCCAGGACTGATCTCTTTTAGGATGGACTGGCTGGATCTCCTTGCAATCCAAGGGACTCTCAAGAGTCCTCTCCAACACCACAGTTCAAAAGCATCAATTCTTCGGCACTCAGCCTTCTTTATAGACCAACTCTCACATCCATACATGACTACCGGAAAAACCATAGCCTTGACTAGACGGACCTTTGTCGGCAAAGTAGTGTCTCTGCTTTTTAATATGCTGTCTAGCTTGGTCATAACTTTCCTTCCCAGGAGTAAGCGTCTTTTAATTTCATGGCTGCAATCACCATCTGCAGTGATTTTGGAGCCCAGAAAAATAAAGTCAGCCACTGTTTCCACTCTTTCCCCATCTATTTGCCATGAAGTGATGGGACCAGATGCCGTGATCTTAGTTTTCTGAGTGTTGAGCTTTAAGTCAACTTTTTCACTCTCCTCTTTCACTTTTATCAAGAGGCTCTTTAGTCCTTCTTCACTTTCTGCCATAAGGGTGGTGTCATCTGCATATCTGAGGTTATTGATATTTCTCCCAGCAACCTTGATCCCAGCTTGTGCTTCATCCAGGCCAGCATTTCTCATGATGTACTCTGCATATAAGTTAAATAAGCAGGGTGACAATATACAGCCTTGACATACTCCTTTTCCTATTTGGAACTAGTCTGTTGTTCCATGTCCAGTTCTAACTATTGCTTCCTGACCTGCATACAGACTTCTCAAGAGGTAGGTCAGGTGGTCTGGTATTCCCATCTCTTTCAGAATTTTCCACAGTTTATTGTGATCCACACAGTCAAAGGCTTTGGCATAGTCAATAAAGCAGAAATAGATGTTTTTCTGGAACTCTTGCTTTTTTGGTGATCCAGCAGATGTTGGCAATTTGATCTCTGATTCCTCTACCTATTCTGAAACCAGCTTGACCATCTGGAAGTTCATGGTTCATGTATTGCTGAAGTCTGGCTTGGAGAATTTGGAGCATTACTTTGCTAGTGCGTGAGATGAGTGCAGTTGTGTAATAGTTTGAGCATTCTTTGGCATTGTCTTTCTTTTGGATTGGAATGAAAACTGACCTTTTCCAGTTCTGTGGCCACTGCTGAGTTTTCTAAATTTGTTGGCATGTTGCATGCAGCACTTTCACAGCATCATCTTTTAGGATCTGAAATAGCTCAACTGGAATTCCATCACCTCCTCTAGCTTTGTTCATAGTGATGCTTCCTAAGACCCATTTGACTTTACATTCCAGGATGTCTGGCTCTAGGTGAGTGATCATACCACCGTGATTATCTGGGTCGTGAAGATCTTTTTTGTACAGTTCTTCTGTATATTCTTGCCACCTCTTCTCAACATCTTCTGCTTCTGTTAGGTCCATACCATTTCTGTACTTTATTGTGCCCATCTTTGCATGAAATGTTTCCTTGGTATCTCTAATTTCCTTGAAGAGATCTCTAGTCTTTCCCATTCTGTTGTTTTCCTCTATTTCTTCCCATTGATCATTGAGGAAGGCTTTCTTATCTCTCCTTTCTAGTCTTTGGAACTCTGCATTCAAATGGGTATATCTTTCCTTTTCTCCTTTGCTTTTCACTTCTCTTCTCTTCACAGCTATTTGTATCGCCTCCTCAGACAACCATTTTGATTTTTTGCATTTCTTTTTCTTGGGGATGGTCTTGCTCCCTGTATCCTTCCTGTACAATGTCACGACCCTCCGTCCATAGTTCATCAGGCACTCTGTCTATCAGATCTAGTCCCTTAAATCTATTTCTCACTTTCACTGTATAATCATAAGGGGTTTGATTTAGGTCATAGATGAATGGTCTAGTGGTTTTCCCTACTTTCTTCAATCTAAGGCTACCCACTCTAGTGGTAGTAGCCTTCTCTTCTCCAGGGGATCTTCCCAACCCAGGGATCAAACCCAGGTCTCCCTCATGGCAGATTAATTCTTTACCAGCGGAGCCACACGGGAAGCCCTTAGAGGGGAAAGGCAGATGGTAAATAAATACATGTACATGCACATACAGTGCTATGTAGAAAACTGGAGAGTAGAGAATGATTAGATGAAGTGGTCAGAGAAGGTCTCTTGCATAACTTAACATTTGAACAGAGACTTGTTAGATATGTTAGGAAGGAAGACATGAAGGCAGTGGGAAAAGTAGAGGGAATACTGAGTACAAAATCTTGTGGTAGAAATGGAATCTGTTCTGGGGCAGACAAATTGGTGACCTCCCCAGTGACCACCTTAGTCCTCCCTTGTACTTATTCTCAGATCCCTGTTCTTGTAGTTACCCCTTCCTATCATTGAAGAAACTTCCTGACCTATCATGGAAAGCACGTCTCAGAGTGAACCATGATTCCTAGTAACTCTTTTCCCCTTTTCTGTGATTGGTTTGGTCATGAGCATATGATATTATTATGGTTAATAGTAAAGAGAGAGCCTTTACTAATTGTGGTTGTGTCTACATATGATGCCTGGAATTGCAGAAGCCATGAGGGGAGGTTTTGTGTTGAGGGTGCTAGAGCAGAAAGATGGGAAGCACCTGGGTCCAAGGCAATAGCATGAACTAGTGACTTGACCTTAGAAACCATCTTACTTTGTATTTCTTTTGGTGTTATATAATAAACCCTTATTGTTTAAGCTATTTTTTTTTGTTTGTTTTTTGTTCATATTCTGTTACTTGCAACCTAAAGCATCCTAGAGGATGCTTGAAACAGTTCTTTGTCCAATGCACTTCATTTAAGATCTGTTCAAACGCTGTCTGAAAGACCTTCTTCAACTCTGTAAAATAGGACAGAGGTGGAACTTCAACTCTGATACAGGTTAAAAGTCTTACACACGTCTAGGTTTAAGCTAGTCGGTGGCCTCCATCTGTTTTCCACGCACAGGAAAGGAGAGCATGGGTGCTCCGTGGTGTCATTTGGGACTGAATCCCCCTCCCCTGCTGTCTGCTCATATCCATCTTCATAAACGGTGATTTCAGGAGCTCATTGGCTTCATGTAAAAGGTGAGTGACTCCGCTTATAATAAATTTCCATGTGGTGTGCATGCTCTCATTCCCTTCATTTGACCTTGGTGGGATGGGGCTGATGGATCAGTGAAAAGTACAATATGAAAAATGAGTAAGCAGAGCACGGTGAGCAGTGAATCCATCTTGTGTGTGATTAGCTGTGGAAAATCTCACCAACGTGACTCAAAGGACACTCTTCTTTCTCCCTTTCTCATCCCCTCTTCCTCCTCCCACAATACCTCATCAGTCACCCCACAGGCGAGCTTTCCCACATGTGACTACCTCGTCCCCACCATCAGTTATCGGATCCTTACAGGGCTTCTTGGATCGACAGCTATTGGGTAGGGAAAGTGGGCTCAGACAAGGAGAATCATTTTTTTTGGGCGGGGGGGAGGATAGAGAAGCAGCTAATAGATCTCATCTGAAGCCTTAGGGAGTCCCCTCCAGGCGCGCGTTTAGAAGACACGAGTGTGACAGAATGACTCAGTAGGCATTGTAAATCTGCAATTACACCCGAGGACTCAGTGACTCGCGGTTGAGGTCTCCATCAGTTCCATTCGCAGAATCAAGCCCTATAAAAACAGGGCGACAGGATGGTAAATCAAGCTTCTGGGGGAATTGTGGGATCCTGCTGCAGAAGACCTGAGCACATAAAACGGAAACTTGCCTTTAATGGCAGTGGCTCTTATTGCCATGCTGCAGAGGCCACCTTGGTGGCACATCAAGGTGCTTTTGAAAGAAAATTCCATGCTGCAGTTGGGCTCTTGTGGGGATGGTCTGCATCTGTGTCCCATTTTGGGGGCACTAGAGGGTCAGGAGGCAAGCAGGATGATGAGTGGCTGGAGGTATCTCATCATGCTAACCCAACCAGGCAACTTAGATCACTGTTCAGTCTTCCTGAAGAACCTGAGATGTTGCCTTCCTGCCCTTCCAAGCAGAGAACATATTCATCCTAAGGACCAGCACAGGGAAGAGTGTTGGTAGGACATGGGCACTTGCTAACAATTCCTCTGATGGGGGTGATGGAAGTGTCATTCCTTTTTATTGAGTTCCTGCCCATGTGTGCTCTGACCCCTGAGTAAAGGTCAGTACTTGAGACAGGTGAGGTCAAGATTCATCCTATTTATTGGATAAGAAATTAAGTTGTAGATTTTCAAAATATTTTATTGTTTTAAAATGTAGTCCTCAGCTAGTAGGGAGAGATTCTTAGAGGATGTGTTAAATGAACTTGAAAGAATACATTGTAATTAAATAACTTTTCCTGTATACATGGTAAGTTTTGCTCAGGGTGGTCAAACATGACCCTGTAATCTCATTTGCACCATTTATTGCATATGAGCTGTCACAGCAACAATGCTTCTCTCAACAAATCATTTAACACCTGGTGGCATTCAGTGATGAGTAGTTATTGCTACATCTTAAGACTTCAGATGCACTGGGGAAGCCCTACTTCATGTTATAGTTCTGTGCGTTGGTTGGTCTGCTCTCTTCCTTGTGTCTGTTTTGTCTTGAACCAACAGATTTTCTCTGATTTCAGATGTCAGAGGTTCACAGAGGAAATACATGTCCATGTAAGGCTTAGATTCAGAACTGGCCCACTGTCACTTCAGTCCATGTCCCATAGTCCTTATGAGGTCTTGTGTGGCGTAATGATACGACACATGGCATGTACACGGAGGGTGAAAACTGAGATCAGTCTGCAGTGTGCTGTTGTACTGCCTGTGGCACATAGGATTCTGGTTCCTAGACCAGAGATTGAACTTGCACCCCCTGCAGTGGGAGCTCAGAGTCTTAACCATGGACCATTGGAGAAATCCCACCATTACTTGTTTAGTCTACATGTAATTTATTAAGCACCTTTCATGAACCTTGTTTGGTTCTCCATCAAGAACAGGACAAAATTCCACTTCACTATTATCCAAAACTTCTGTCTTAGATGACCAAATGAGATTTTACAGTAAAAGTAGAGTGGGTATTTGGTAAAAGTATTCCAAGAGTTAGAAGTAGAATTTAGAAATATGAGACTGATCAGTGTTGTTGAGAATCAGTCCCATCATTGTGTGTTCTTTATTACTGCAGCCGGATTAGCAGTCATGTTTATGATAGGTGGTTGCTGACAAAAAGGATAAATATTTCAAAGAGGACAAATATCTCCACCAGTAAACATTTGCTCCTATCCTGGGTCTTGGTTGTTAATTTTGGTTATGTGACTGACTTGAGCTTGTGGAATAAAGTGAAGCAGGCTTACAAATCATCAGAAAGAGCCCTAAGAGAATAAAAAGAGAAATAGATGAGGGTAAATTTTCATTTGGCATTCATTTCCCCAAAGATGTAGTCACACAGCAAACATTACAAGATTGACAATTGGGTAATAGATGTATAACATGTCCAAACAGTTAAGCTGTTCTTCAATTAACACCCAGCCCTGTAATGCCATCTGGTCTATTGGGTTTAAGAAGGATGTAGGAAATTTGGCTAATGTCCAGAGGAACTGTAGAGATAACGATAATTTATGAAATGATATATCGGAAGAGCTTTATGGGGTTGGCCTTATTTACCTAAATAAGAGCAGCTGGAAGGATATTCTTCTGATGTATGTGAAAGAGTAAGTTAGTTACTCAGTTGTGTCTGACTCTTTGCCACCCCGTGGGCGGTAGCCCACCCAGATCCTCTGTCCATAGAATTCTCCAAGCAAGGATATTGGAGTGGGTTACCATTTCCTTCTCCAGGAGATCTTCCCAACCCAGGGATAGAACCCAGGTCTCCTGCATTGCAGGCAGATTCTTTACCGTTTGAACCACCAGTGTATAGGGTTGGTTTTACCTGAGAAGGTAACTGGTGCCTTTGCGTTTTAACCAGAAAGTGACAAAAAGGAAAAGGTTGACGTTTAGGTGTGTTCAAATTAAGTTAAATCTGCAAGAGAATTCTGCTAACTTCTTAGGTTTTGTAGTGGTGACCCAGAATTGTTTCCAAGTTGTGGAGTATATCTCCAAAATAGATTTAATTTTTAACTTTTTAAATGGAAGAGAAACTAGTTCTCTTACAGGAGGTCATGTATTATTCTCCCTGGAGGCAGGGAGTCTGAACCTTTCTGGGAATCTGTTTCTGCATGTTGAAGGAGAAAGTAGGCTCTCACACAGAATTTTCAGATCATTGGATGAGGTAATGAAGGTGATGATACCCTCTGGTCTGGTTCCATCTCCTTGCTATCCTGGGAAGGCCATGATCTACTCAGTCTGAATGGGTAGCACATGGGTTCTATCAAGCTGTAAAGAGTGTTTGAGAACTTGAATTTTCCAGGGAAATGGAAGGTCCATTTTCCCAATTAATTTGTAAGCTGGATGTGGTAGAGATCATTTGAGGGTTCTGAGGGGGTTCCTTTCTCTGTATATTTTAATGTTGGGGGTTTATGTAAAGGCCTCTTAAATTAGGCTGAAGCTCAGAATTCCTCTGCACATCTCAAATACACGTGTACAATATCTTTCTTCTCTATATAAAATAAGATTCAAAATCTAACAAGGAAAGTGGCAAATTCTTTGTGTTGTTTTCCACTTAACCCTCAATTACCATACATCATACTTCAAGATCGTTTTCTTAAAATTTGCAGTAATATAGATTATTGAGTTTATGTCTCATCATATAATCCAAAATTTGAGAAGTCTGCAATAGTACATGAAACCTTAGTAAAATATGAAAATTATACACATGGGGAAGGAATGAAAAATAAGCAGTGAATAAGGTGGCACAAAAAGGAAGCATTTGGTGTAGTGGAGAGGATGTGAGTGCAGGAAACCTAGAATTTAGTTTCTTCCCCAGTAGTGATGAGACCTTATGTGAATCACTTAACAGCATGTCTTGATTTTTCCATCTGTGAAATGAAAGACTTGGATTAGGTCTTATGGTGCTTGTTGGTTCTGAAAAGACCTTTGATCTATGGTTAAAACTCCCTTGGAGATGACTTTGTTTTCATATGCCCATTCTATTATTGAAAATCTTCTCAAAGTAGGAGTCTTTATTCAGCTTAATTGAATGGTCCTCAGGTTAGTTCAGGATAGTGTGTTGACTTCTGAATTCAGAGTCATTAGTTATCAGCATTTGGACCATCTCTCTCACTCCTGTGCTCTCAGTCCCATGGTTAATTAATTATGACATCTTTTCCTGTTGAACCAAAGCTGTACCTCAGAATCCTTCTCATTACAGCCTGCCATGACCAGGGAAGTAGAGTTGGTTCCTTAGATAAAAACCTATTTACTCTCCCTGACTCAGTGTGTGAAGACCTCAGAAGATGAAGACAGTGTAATCTAAGAGAAATAGATGCCCACCTGAAAGACCTTCCAGTCTAGAGAAATGGTTCCAGGAGCATGAGCAACCATGGTGGGGGGGGGGGGCAGTCACTGTTGTCAGGAATTAGTTTGGATTTTCATCAGGATGTTTCAAATTATAGCCCTGTTTTAACTGTGTTGTCTCATGTTGTGGGTACAGAGAATGCTGTGGAAGATAGTTGAAGTGATTTAAGGTGTTGACTTTTCAACAAATATGTGTTTGAAAGTCCATAGTCTTTTGCATAATCATTTCATGTGGGCTCTGATATGAGGCTGTTTGTAATTTACAGCATGTGTGACATTAGTCTTCAAACTTAATACTTTCAAAGCCATCCAAGATTTGGGAATTTCATTTAATGCCATGGATAACTCTCTGCTCTGAGCATCTTTTTTTTTTTTTTTTAAATATCATAGAGGGCATTTATTTATTTACAGAGAAGGTCTCTTTATTTCTGATCATTTCTACAAATATGCACACAGAAATAAATCAAATACGTGTCTCAGACTGAATCCTCCAGAAATTTAGGTTCGTATTTGATTCTATAATTATATCTCTAAAACTCCTATCAACTCCTCAGGTCAACATATCCTTCTGGAGTCCTGCACCCCGGCTGGGTCACCTTTGCTTTTCTCATCACACTAAGCTGATATCAGAAACCAGGTGTGTGTTTTCCCATCATAATGTGCTTATGTCCTAGATTTCAGTTTTTAAGTGTCCAGAAGAAAGCTTTTGATAGAAGCAACCAACTAGGCAGGGTATTACAATATTATGTATTGGGACTCAGGTGCTCTGAGCATCTTGGAAGACCAGGCTGAGAGTGGGTAGAGACGGGAATAATTTTGTATTTGGTGACACAAGAGAAGGAAATGGTTTTTATATGTGTATATACACATTAGAAGCATAGTATATGTGTAATTTTTGTGTATTTTAGGAGGAATTTATTACTCTACATGTGCCCTATTTGAAATTTATGGTAAGAATATGGCAAAAGAGAAAAATATATTAACATTTGATGTTTCATTGTATTCATAAAAGGCTGTTGTCAAATCCCTTGACTTTTTACAATGAAAGAAAACGTCCCTAGTGATGGAGCATTAGGGTTTCTGGATGAATCTTTAGAATTTGAGCAGCACTGGGCTCATCTCTGTTCCCTAGCTCAGTTATGCACAAAGGTCCTTTTCTAGGTGACATATCATGTTGTATTCCAAAGTACACTTTCTTTTAATTTACAACTTAATTTTCAACCTAATTCAGAAGATTGATACTATAATGCTATTTGCAGAAGTATTGAAATGTCAGTAAGTTTTATTGTAGTAATAAAGAGTATTCCATATATCACAGACTCTATAGGGATCCTTGCTTTTTGCATAGATCTTCATAGCAACAACCAGTGGCTAAATGCTGGCAATCATTAATTTTTAAAGAAGACATGGTTGTGATGAGTTGAGGAATTAAGGCTGGTGGTGAAGAATGAACTTTAATTTTTTGTCACTTTTTTAATTTTTGGTTGTATGCTAAGGTGAGGCGACAGCAAGATGATAAAAAATGGCCCAAATCCCAGGTTCCTAATACTTAAAATGCTGTCTGCTCATAAAAAGATTTCAGTTAGGGAGAGGCCATCTTTGAGCTCCCGGTAACAAATGGGTATCAGTGGCCCATGAAATAATCAATGCCACTAATCCATCCTAGGACCTGCCAATATGTTAATGGCCCTGGTGCATCGTTATTGCTACAAGACCATAAATCATTCCGGGACCAGAATGCATCGCTGTTGAGGCCTCAAACCCCTTGCCTAGAATAAAATGCTGCCTCCTAACAATTAATGTCCAAACATTTTGCAGCTTTGTGCCTTGATTGTTTTCAGATGCTAAAAAAGTAAGTAGGACAGATTGTAAATCAATAAAACTATAAGACAAAGTGTTTTAATAATAGGAAGGTTCAGAGTAAATCATAGTTCTGTGTTTATTATTGCTTTTGGGGTTATAAATAAAGTTACTTTCTACTACCCAGCGAGGCTACTGAATTAACATGGGTGACCAAGGCCAGTGCTAACCTCTCTGAACGGGGTCCCCTCCTCTTATATCACCCCAAGAAGCCAAATCAAGCAAACTGGAACCACAATCCCCATTTTGTATTGGAGGGCAGTGTTGAGTATACAGTTGGTCTGTTTTAGAGACAGTCCCTCTTGGAAATGGCAAAAGTAGCTCAGTATAAAATGGTTTCTTTGGTAGCATCAGATTTCAAATATCCAGTATGTGGAGGTTTCAGTGTGTGGTTATTTATTAGCCATTGCTAATATGGGTGATGGAATAATTTTTACAGTGGTACCCAAGTTAGCTTGGAGTTCCTAGGGGCTTTCACTCATGCTTCTTTCCATTAAATTATCTAACCTAGGAGGTTGACTTTGGCCGTAGAAATACACTGTTGCCAACCACAGGCAAACCTGAAAAGATCTTACTTAGCAAACAGTTGCATCCAATTGATCTGCTTCCCTTTGGTCAGTGTCAATTTAGTTTCCTATTGAAGGTGTGGAGAAGCACTCACGATACAAAGTCATTAACTCCACCTTGTAGACAGGAGTTTATTTGCTCCCATTATGGGGTTCCTTGTTCTGCAGCTGTACTTTCGGCATGAGAGAGGTAGATAGCCATCCTGGAAAGGTGGGCTTGTCACTTGCTTGGGAGTCACGAATCAAAGGACAGCAGCTTGTAGTGTTAACCATGAACTGGCTGGTGAGCTGGATTCTGACTGTAAATGGAATTGAGAGATTGAACCTGGTCGAGCCTGTTGCCTGTGTCAGGTTGAATGTGGTCAGGAACCAAGATAAACAACCAAATGAAGATAGTGGAGCGTGGGGCTTGGGGGTACCTCTAGCATTCAGCTAGAGCGCTGATGTTGAAGAGACACCGTGTCCCCACACAAACACCCTGGAGTGCCGCGCTCCCCACTGCACTGTGGCGGACGCCCCTCTCTGGCGCACGTGTGTCCCTAGCGCCCAGTTCTGGCGGGTGTTTGTGGTTTATTTTGGGGCTCAGGAAATAGCAGAGGAAAAGGCCAGAAAAACAGTGGCTGCGTATAGACAGAAAGACAATGAAAACTGATATGACTCTTAACAGAAGTGGCAAGAGCAGGCAGGATGGAAGTAATTTATTCAACGAATTGTCCAAATACATAAAATTGCACTGATGTATGGTGTAGCGGTGGGACAGTGGAAAATTTGATAGTCGTTTCCGTTGTATGAATTACTCAGACAGGATGCCTTTGTGAAGTATGGGGGTTTGTTTAATGTTCTGACAACAATTTAGATCCTGTTATGGTTATTGCAGTGTAATGCCATAGTAAAAATTGAACATGACACACCAGCAATTTATTATTTGTGTGTTTTTTAACCTTGAGTATCGGATTGTTTGTCCAAGCAGATCCTTTGATTTGCTATGAAATTTATTGTTGATAAAAACAATCAGATTTCCATTAGAAGCAAAAAATATTATTATTATTTTTTTTGCCATGAACCATAGATTTAGGGAAAAAATTCAAACTAGGCTACAGGACTTATGACAGGTAGACTCATGACATTATATGGTAATTCAGCATGAAAGAATAATTGTGACACTCTACTTGGTTGTGGAGTATAATCGTGCTGTGAGGTTCAATTCACTGAAAGGCCAAATTATCTTCAACTACATTAGTCTGACAACCTATAATGCTTTGCAGAAGCAATTTGTAGACGTTTCACAGAGTGCCAGCAAACAGGGCTCCCCATTATGCCACCCATTAACAAATTTGTGTAGGGAAAAAAGTAACTTTTCCATTTTCCTGACTGTTTTCAAGCTTTGCAACATAATAAATAGCTAATAGTAGTATTTGCATTGCCATTTACTCTCTTAGTTTTAAAATTTATCTAAGGCATGGGAGGAGAGATTTATATCTGCAGCTCTGCAGCCTGAGAAATATTGATAGTTTCTTTGACTTAAACAATAGCATGGTGCAGTGGAGAGAGCGTGGAGTTTGGAGGTGAGTGGTCTGGATTGTTGTCGAAATTCACCATCCGCCCCCCACTCCCCACCGCCCCCGTGAGACCTTTGTCTTGCCAGGTTTTATAACCTTATTCACTTTGGACCTCAGTTGCCCCATCTCTAAGTTGGGGATTATGTTCCTCTCATCTAAGAATCTCTGTCTGGGGGTTAAGAGGTTCTTAGTATTGTCCCTAGCCACTGGGAAGTCTATCTGGAGTAGGTGTGGAGTAGGGGACAGTCATCCCTTTTGTAGTGCTGGTTTTAGGGAACAGAACCACAGGATGGATGAGTAAGAGGCACTCTCAGCCCTGTGACTCAGCTAGAATTTGCTCCTGAGTGTATTTTGCTTGACTGCATCCATCTGTAGAGGCCCGTTTCCGAGCAGAACCCAAGGTCATGTTAAAATAGATTGTTTGACTTTTATATTCTCAAATACAGAATAAGCAGTTTTCTTTAAAAAAAAAGAGTGAAAAAGCTACCCATGTGCTACAGAAATTTAGGGACACAGCATACAGCATATTTGATGAACTTAAAAAAAAAAAAACTTTCTTCATAAATCACGTTGGATGAGTACTAAAAAAAGTTGGTTTTGTTTGCAGGTGTTACTGCATGTGGAGATGTACAGAGCTGTGTGGCTCAGTGTCCTAAATATTTAATAGGGTTTTTCCATTTTCACCTGGATTTTGGGAACTGGAAGAAGCCAGGTGTCTTTCTCCTAAAGGCCAGTGTCCCTGGTATGTTTGTTCTTTTTAGTTCCTATGATTTGCTGCTTATTTCCTGAGCTGGGCACCCCTAGATTAAAATGAGGCTTACAGGAGTGATTGGTTTGCAGAGAAAGGCTAAGACAGCAGGAATGGCCCGGGGTCCCCTCCATCGCAAGGGTTTCCATAAAACGGTCTCACACCTTGGGAGTGAATGGGCATGAGGATAAATCACTCACTATCTTCAGTAATTGATTTGTAATTTATGATTTTAAGAATCCTCAAGCTCTCTCCACCATTTTTGAGAAGGGGTTGTATGAGTCACTCTGTGTCGCCCAGTGGCATCAGTTTCCACGTCAGAGACTGACCCTTCATCATGACAGGCCGTTAGGCCTCATACCTGCTGCTTTCAGAGGAGGTGATGGCTTTTCTTAAGGGTCAGTCTGAATTCAGCCCTTCCTGTTAGAATCTAAGAGATAAACCATCTTTTTGGTTTTTTAACTTGATCTCAGTTCTAAACTGTTAAAAAAAAGAAAAAGAAATAGGATGATAATCTTGGTAGCTACTTCCAAGGACTTGACCTACCCTTCTTATTTGACTGAGTAGGGGGGTTTTTACTTGGTTATTAAAGCTCTTTTTTATAGTTAAAACATTAATTTATCTTTATTTTTGACTGTGCTGGGTCTCTGCTTCTGCACCCGGGCTTTCTCTAGTTGCGTTGAGTGGGGGCTACTCTTTGTTGCAGCACACCAGCTTCTTATTGCCGTGGCCCCCCTTGTTGCCAAGCACGGGCTCCAGGGTGCACGGGCTTCAGTAGTCGAGGCACATGGACTTAGTTGTCCTGCAGCATGTGGAATCCCTGGAGAAGGGATCAAATCCATGTCCCCTGCATTGGCAGGCAGATTCTTAACCATGGGACCACCAAGGAAGTCCCTAAAGCTCTTTTTATTTTAGTGAAACTTAGAGGATATTCCTGGACTCTTGGAATAGAGATGTTGAATCAGTGGTCCTTGGCTGTTTCTCCCTTCATAAGTTGAAAAAGCAAATGTGTATGTTTTTTCTGCCTGGTGGCCCTATACTCTAGGGAATTGCTTTTCCAATGTGTGACTAACATCTCCAGGGGGACTGTAAAGAAAGTATAAGAAGTTTAGTGCAATCAGTCAACATTACTGCAAGCATCACCTTTAAGTGTATATACTGTGGAGGGAGAGTTAGTCATCCTCACTTGGTACGAAGGGTGACCCATGGGCAGCAAGCGCAGGTGAAAGCAGGAAGGGCCTCGTGAGTAGGGAGGCACTTAGAATAAACATGAATGCAGTTATAGTGGGATAATACATATGGAGAAGGAAAACAGTTGCAGGGGGGTTGTTGGTGAGTGGGGGTAATGGATTGTTCTGAAGGTCTGGGCTCCCAGGAGTATAGTTAAGGACGAGCTGGAACATCCATGTTTACGCATAGCACTCTTCAACCTAATTTCAGCTGAACTGTTGCTGACTTCCTTAGTGTTCCTCGGTCACCCACCTGCAGAAAGGGCATGGAGGGAGATGATTGTTGACTTTATGGTTATGGAACTCAGCTAATCGGTGCGCCCGCTGGGCTGTAACTTGTTATGCCTGAGCAGTTCTTACACCGGGTCTGAAGATTTTTTACTGGCAAAAGGGAAAAAAACACTCATTTCTCATGACCCAAAGCCCCTACTGGGAGGGAAGCTCTCATCTCACATGGAGGGAAAACACAGTTATACCTCCTGATACAGAGGTTTCTGGAGTGATTTAAATGTGACCAGTGTAGCTCCTTGGCCCTGCCTTGGAAAACCATGCGGTTTCACAGAATGAATGCTTGTGCAGCCCTGTATGATAAGCCTGCAGTGGAACAGGAGGCATCTTGCTTGCTGTGTTCTAGGGTTTTTGAGTCAACATCAGTAACTGCTCCCCCTCACCCCCTGCAACCCACAAGCTGGGGAGCCAGTGATAGGTACCTGATCCACTTATAGTCATTCTTCATTCAGAGCTGTGGTTACTTTCAGACATGGAGGATATTTGTGTTCTGCTGGTTTTCTCAGGGTTGGATCACCCAGGGTTCTAGTCCACACAGAGGCCAGCATGTGGCCCCAAGTACCACCTTACAAACTGTTCCGACCTTTGACGTTCTGGTGAAGGTCCTGGTTAATTTGGTTAATTCCCTGTGTATTGCCTGCTGCACCAGCTCTCCTCTAGCTTTCCTCCCTTACCCCCTTGAATAGTTCTGTGAAACATCCCCTGTGTTCAGGTTCTAGCTTGCTTCTCTGGTATTTATCTTTGTCATCCTTTACCCGATTTCTCCCTGTGCTTACTCTGTGGTCATGTTTTTGTGGGATGGAATCTCCATCAGATAAGAAGCTGGAGGAGATAGGAAAGAGCAGCATGACAAATCTGTCCTCTGAGCGCCTGTGAGTGTGTTTAGGTAGCTGAGCTCAGCTGACCACAAAAGACAAATAGGAAATATGGAGGTGCTTCCTCACCAGCCTTAAAGATGAAAGCAAAATATCTACTGGGAGAAATAGGAGTGTTAGAGTCTCATATTGGAGATTCAGGAGGAGATACATTTTTGCCTTCATTTGGAAAGGTCACAGGCTTTATTTGCAGTAAGACATGCATATGGTTATAGCTTGCTTTTATTTTCCCTTTTAAAATGTGTATTATATGTCCACACCATGTTTATGTTACAATTGTGTATTTTAACAGCATGCATAGTCTTTAATGTGACAATGCAAAAAAAAAAAACAAAACAAAAAACAACTTCAAATGTTATTTTAGCGAGTTGTTTTACATAACGAGAGACGATGATAATCTGTGGGTGTTTCTGTTTCTCTCGGTTAATTTCTTTTCTGTTTTTATTTTGTGGAATTGAAAAAGGACATTTCTAGTGATGGTGTAAAGCTCTTCTAATTTAATTTTATTGTTGTATACCTGTCTCCACTAAAAATGCAAATATCTGTTAGAAGCTGTGTCTTACATTTCATTCTGCTTCATAGATGGGTTTGTTTCTTGGAGTTATCTGTTTTGGGGGAAAACATTAAGACTCAAATTTGCAGTAAGGCCATCTTTGATTTCTTTTTTTTTTTATTTTTATTTTTTTTTTCCAGTGGGTTTTGTCATACATTGATATGAATCAGCCATGGATTTACATGTATTCCCAATCCCGATCCCCCTCCCACCTCCCTCTCCACCCGATTCCTCTGGGTCTTCCCAGTGCACCAGGCCGGAGCACTTGTCTCATGCATCCCACCTGGGCTGGTGATCTGTTTCACCATAGATAGTATACATGCTGTTCTTTTGAAATATCCCACCCTCACATTCTCCCACAAGTTCAAAAGTCTGTTCTGTATTTTGTGTCTCTTTTTCTGTTTTGCATATAGGGTTATCGTTACCATCTTTCTAAATTCCATATATATGTGTTAGTATGCTGTAATGTTCTTAATCTTTCTGGCTTACTTCACTCTGTATAAATGGGCTCGCCCAGCTTCAATCATCTCATTAGGACTGGTTCAATAATTCTTTTTAATGGCTGAGTAATATTCCATGTGAATATGTACCACCAGCTTCTTATCCATTCAATCCTGCTGATGGGCACTAGGTTGCCTTCCATTGTCCCTGGCTATTATAAACCAGTGCTGCGATGAACATTGGGGTGCACGTGTCTCTTTCAGATCTGGTTCCTCAGTGTGTATGCCCAGAAGTGGGATTGCTGGGTCATATGGCAGTTCTATTTCCAGTTTTTTAAGAAATCTCCACACTGTTTTCCATAGTGGCTGTACTAGTTTGCATTCCCACCAACAGTGTAAGAGGGTTCCCTTTTCTCCACACCCTCTCCAGCATTTATTGCTGGTAGACTTTTGGATAGCAGCCATCCTGACTGGTGTGTAATGGTACCTCATTGTGGTTTTGATTTGCATTTCTCTGATGATGAGTGATGTTGAGCATCTTTTCATGTGTTTGTTAGCCATCTGTATGTCTTCTTTGGAGAAATGTCTGTTTAGTTCTTTTGCCCATTTTTTGATTGGGTCATTTATTTTTCTGGAATTGAGCTTCAGGAGTTGCTTGTATATTTTTGAGATTAATCCTTTGTCTGTTTCTTCATTTGCTATTATTTTCTCTCATTCTGAAGGCTGTCTTTTCAACTTGCTTATAGTTTCCTTTGTTGTGCATAAGCTTTTAAAGGTTTCAATTAGGTCCATTTGTTTAGTTTTTGCTTTTAATTTCCCCAATATTCCTGGAGGTGGGTCATAGAGGATCTTGCTGTGATTTTAGTCGGAGAGTGTTTTGGCCTATGTTTATCCTCTAGGAGTTTTATAGTTTCTGGTCTTACATTTAGATTTAATTTCCATTTTGGAGTTTATTTTTGTGTATGGTGTTAGAAAGTGTTCCTAGTTCATTCTTTTACAAGTGGTTGACCAGTTTTTCCCCAGCACCAACTTGTTAAGAAGGTGTCTTTTTCCATTGTTTAATATCCTTGCCTCCTTGTCCAAAGATAAGGTGTCCATAGGTTTGTGGATTTATCTCTGGGCTTTCTACTCTGTTCCATTGATCTATATTTCTGTCTTTGTGCCAGTACCATACTGTCTTGATGACTGTGGCTTTGTAGTAGAGTCTGAAGTCAGGCAGGTTGATTCCTCCAGTTCCATTCTTCTTTCTCAAGATTACTTTGGCTATTCGAGGTTTTTTTGTATTTCCATACAAATTGTGAAATTATTTGTTCTAGTTCTGTGAAAAATACCGTTGGTAGCTTGATAGGGATTGCATTGAATCTATAGATTGCTTTGGGTAGAATAGCCATTTTGACAATATTGATTCTTCCAATCCATGAACACGGTATGTTTCTCCATCTGTTTGTGTCCTCTTTGATTTCTTTCATCAGTGTTTTATAGTTTTCTATGTATAGGTCTTTTGTTTCTTTAGGTAGATATACTCCTAAGTATTTTATTCTTTTTGTTGCAATGGTGAATGGTATTGTTTCCTTAATTTCTCTTTCTGTTTTTTCATTGTTAGTATATAGGAATGCAAGGGATTTCTGTGTGTTAATTTTATATCCTGCAACTTTACTATATTCATTGATTAGCTCTAGTAATTTTCTGGTAGAGTCTTTAGGGTTTTCTATATAGAGGATCATGTCATCTGCAAACAGTGAGAGTTTTACTTCTTCTTTTCCTATCTGGATTCCTTTTACTTCTTTTTCTGCTCTGATTGCTGTGGCCAAAACTTCCAACACTATGTTGAATAGTAGTGGTGAGAGTGGGCACCCTTGTCTTGTTCCTGATTTCAGGGGAAATGCCTTCAATTTTTCACCATTGAGGGTGATGCTTGCTGTGGGTTTGTCATATATAGCTTTTATTATGTTGAGGTATGTTCCTTCTATTCCTGCTTTTTGGAGAGTTTTAATCATAAATGAGTGTTGAATTTTGTCAAAGGCTTTCTCTGCATCTATTGAGATAATCATATGGTTTTTATCTTTCAATTTGTTAATGTGGTGTATTACATTGATTGATTTGCGGATATTAAAGAATCCTTGCATTCCTGGGATAAAGCCACTTGGTCGTGGTGTATGATTTTTTTAATATGTTGTTGGATTCTGTTTGCTAGAATTTTGTTAAGGATTTTTGCATCTATGTTCATCAGTGATATTGGCCTGTAGTTTTCTTTTTTTGTGGCATCTTTGTCTGGTTTTGGAATTAGGGTGATGGTGGCCTCATAGAATGAGTTTGGAAGCTTACCTTCATCTGCAATTTTCTGGAAGAGTTTGAGTAAGATAGGTGTTAGCTCTTCTCTAAATTTTTGGTAGAATTCAGCTGTGAAGCCATCTGGTCCTGGGCTTTGTTTGCTGGAAGATTTTTTGATGACAGTTTCGATTTCCTTTGCTTGTGATGGGTCTATTTAGATCTTCTATTTCTTCCTGGTTCAGTTTTGGAAAGTTATACTTTTCTAAGAATTTGGTCCATTTCATCCAAGTTGTCCATTTTATTGGCATAGAGCTGCTGGTAGTAGTCTCTTATGATCCTTTGTATTCAGTGTTGTCTGTTGTGATCTCTCCATTTTCATTTCTAATTTTGTTAATTTGGTTCTTTCTCTCTTTGTTTCTCTTAATGAGTCTTGCTAATGGTTTGTCAATTTTGTTTATTTTTTTCAAAAAAACCAGCTTTTAGCTTTGTTGATTTTTGCTATGGTCTCTTTAGTTTCTTTTGCATTTATTTCTGCCCTGATTTTTTAAGATTTCTTTCCTTCTGCTAACTCTGGGGTTCTTCATTTCTTCCTTCTCTAATTGCTTTAGGTGTAGAGTTAGGTTATTTATTTGGCTTTTTTCTTGTTTCTTGATGTAAGCCTGTAATGCTATGAACCTTCCCCTTAGCACTGCTTTTACAGTGTCCCATAGGTTTTGGGTTGTTGTGTTTTCATTTTCATTCATTTCTATGCATATTTTGATTTCTTTTTGATTTCTTCTATGATTTGTTGGTTATTCAGAAGCGTGTTATTTAGCCTCCATATGTTTGAATTTTTAACAATTTTTTTCCTGTAATTGAGATCTAATCTTACTGCACTGTGGTCAGAAAAGATGACTGGAATGATTTCAATTTTTTTTAATTTTCCAAGACCAGATTTATGGCCCAGGATGTGATCTATTCTGGAGAAGGTTCCGTATGCACTTGAGAAAAAGGTGAAGTTGATTGTTTTGGGGTGAAATGTCCTATAGATATCAATTAGGTCTAGCTGGTCCATTGTGTCATTTAAGGTTTGTGTTTCCTTGTTAATTTTCTGTTTAGTTGATCTATCCATAGTTGTGAGTGGGGTATTAAAGTCTCCCACTATTATTGTGTTACTATTAATTTCCTCTTTCATACTCGTTAGCGTTTGCCATACATATTGCGGTGCTCCTATGTTGGGTGCATATATATTTATAATTGTTATATCTTCTTCTTGGATTGATCCTTTGATCATTATGTAGTGTCCTTCTTTGTCTCTTTTCACATCCTTTATTTGAAAGTCTATTTTATCTGATATGAGTATTGCGACTCCTGCTTTCTTTTGGTCTCCGTTTGCATGAAATATTTTTTTTTTTTTTTTCACTTTTAGTCTGTATGTGTCTCTTGTTTTGAGGTGGGTCTCTTGTAGACAGCATATATAGGGGTCTTGTTTTTGTATCCATTCAGCCAATCTTTGTCTTTTGGTTGGGGCATTCAACCCATTTACATTTAGGGTAATTATTAATAGGTGTGGTCCCGGTGCCATTTACTTTGTTGTTTTAGGTTCACGTTTATACAACCTTTCTGCATTTCCTGTCTAGAGAAGATCCTTTAGCATTTGTTGAAGAGCTGGTTTGGTGGTGCTGAATTCTCTCAGCTTTTGCTTATCTGTAAAGCTTTTGAATTCTCCTTCATATCTGAATGAGATCCTTGCTGGATACAGTAATCTAGGTTGTAGGTTATTCTCTTTCATTACTTTCAGGACGTCCTGCCATTCCCTTCTGGCCTGGAGGGTTTCTATTGATAGATCAGCTGTTATCCTTATGGGAATCCCTTTGTGTGTTATTTGTTGTTTCTCCCTTGCTGCTTTTAATATTTGTTCTTTGTGTTTGATCTTTGTTAATTTGATTAATATGTGTCTTGGGGTGTTTCGCCTTGGTTTATCCTGTTTGGGACTCTCTGGGTTTCTTTGGGATTTGGGGTGGCTATTTCCCCTTCCCCATTTTAGGAAGTTTTCAGCTATTATCTCCTCGAGTATTTTCTCATGGCCTTTCTTTTTGTCTTCTTCTTCTGGAACTCCTATGATTCGAATGTTGGGGCGTTTCACAGTGTCCCAGAGGTCCCTGAGGTTGTCCTCATTTCTTTTGATCCTTTTTTCTTTTTTCCTCTCTGCTTCATTTATTTCCACCATTTTATCTTCTACCTCCCTTATCCTATCTTCTGCCTCCGTTATTCTACTCTTGGTTCCCTCCAAAGTGTTTTTGATCTCATTCATTGCATTATTCATTTTTAATTGACTCTTTTTTATTTCTTCTAGGTCTTTATTAAACAGTTCTTGAATCTTTTCAATCTTTGTTTCCAGGCTATTTATCTGTAACTCCATTTTGTTTTCAAGATTTTGGATCATTTTTATTATCATTATTCTAAATTCTTTTTCAGGTAGATTCCCTATCTCCTCCTCTTTTGTTTGACTTGGTGGGCATTTTTCATGTTCCTTTACCTGTTGGGGTATTTCTTTGCCTTTTCATCTTGTTTAGATTGCTGTATCTGGAGTGGGCTTTCTGTATTCTGGAGGTCTGTGGTTCCTTTTTATTGTGGAGGATTAACCCAGTGGGTGGGGTTAGACGATTGGCTTGTCAAGATTTCCTGGTTAGGGGAGCTTGCGTCGGTGTTCTGGTGCGTGGAACTTGATTTCTTCTCTTTGGAGAGCAATGGAGTGCCCAGTAATGAGTTTTGAGATGGGTCTATGTGTTAGGTGTGTCCTTGGGCAGCCTGTATGTTGATGTTCAGGGCTATGTTCCTGCGTTGCTGGAGAATTTGCGTGGTATGTCTTGCTCTAAAACTTATTGGCTCTTGGGTGGTGGTTGGTTTCAGTGTAGGTATGGAGGCTTTTGGACGGTCACTTATTACTTAAAGATCCATGTAGTCAGGAGTTTTCTGGTGTTCTCAGGTTTTTGGGCTTAAGTCTCCTGCCTCTGGATTTCAGTTTTATTCTTCCTGTAGTCTCAGGACTTCTCCAACTATACAGCCCTGATAAGAAAACTTCTAGGTTAATGGCTAAAAGATTCTCCCCCGTTAGGGACACCCAGAGAGGTTCACAGAGTTACATGAAGAAGAGGAGAGGGAGGAGGGAGATAGAGATGAACAGGAGGAGAAAAAGGGGGACTCAAGAGGAGAGAGACAGATCTACGCAGCTGTCTGTTCCCAGAGTGTTCTCCGTAGCCCAGTCACCTACAAGGATTCACAGAATTGGATTGGGAAGAGAAGGGGAAAGGAGGAAATAGAGGTGTTCTGAGGTAGAAAACAGAGAGTCAAGATTGGGAGAGAATAATCTTCGGTTTAAAAATAGGGCTTCTCTTCTTTTTTTTTTTGGTAAGGTTATAGTGTATTGAAAATGAAAATTAAGGAGTAGTAGAGGAGTACTAGAGGACTTTAAAAGTAATAAGAGAAAAAGAAAAATAGAAAATAGAAGAGAAAAAGGAAAGAAAAAAAAGAAAAAAAAAGAAAGAAAAAGAAAAAAAAAAAAAGAAAAAAAAAATTTTTTTCCCCCCTAATTAAAAAATCGTAAAAGTCTGTGGAAATGAAAGTTAAGGAGTAATGGGGGAGTAATAGGGGATTTTAAAGGAAAATAAAAGAGAAGAAAGAAAAAAGAAAAAAAAGAAAAAAAGAAAAAAAATAAAAAAAAAAAAAAGAGAAAAAAGTAAAATTATATCTAGGAGTTTCTCTGGAGCTGTTGCGGTCAGTGTGGGTTTGGCTCAGTTTCAGATAGCTCCTCGTTCCAGCTTTCGCTTCTCGATATCTACAGGCCCCTCCGGTGTAGTCAGCGTTTCCTACAGGGATTTTAATCTGTTGCACCAGTCCCTTCTGAAGTGGTTCCCTTTGTTTATTTGGCTTCTGTTTGCCGGTCTCTTCAGAGCCTCATTTCCGCCCTGACACAGGCGGGGAGAGGTGGACTCTTATTCAGGTAGCTAGTTCCGTCGCTCTGCGGGGCAGGGAGGGGCTTGCGCTGCAGGGAGAGGCTGGCGCTGTGGGGACAGGCTTGCGCCGCGGGGATGGGCTGGGGCTGCCGGGAGGGGCTGACGCTGCTTTCTCCGTCTGCGCTGCTCAGGCTCCCGGCTGTTCTATATGGAGCGCGCCCCACGCTGCGCGAGGTTCCAGCCATCGGGTGTTCCACAAAAGCGCGGAAGGAAAAGCTGCGCCTGCTCTCTGTGCCTTCCCCGTCAGAGCGGTCCAGGCAGCGAGGGGCTTGGTGGGCGCACTCTACCCAGGTGTGGCGCGCCCCCTCCCTTCCGCGGACCCAGACTCAGTTTCCGCTGGCGCCAGTCGGGCGCGCGCGCCTTCCGCCCTCCGCGTCCCCAGCCCCAGTCCCCACCCGCGCCGGTCGCGTGCCTGCGCCCTGTGTCTCGCCGCGACCTTCCCCTCCCCCCTGCCTCCTGCGGGGCTGGGCCGGTCCGCAGCCTGCGAGCTCCTCTCTGGACCCTCTCGGTCTCTTTGTTCTGCGAACGGCCGGCAGTGTGTTCGGGCCGGTTAATTTACTCTCTCTCTTTTGGTCTCCCACAGTTCAAGTTGGCAACTCACAGAAGTTCCCTCCGATTGTCCTCAGGGCACTCGGCCCGGACCCTACCCCAAGCAATGCCGCCTAAGAGCTCCCGGAACGGATCTCCGTCCTTAGCTCTTTTGTCTCACTTTTTATCTTTTATATTTTGTCCTACCTCCTTTCGAAGACAATGGGCTGCTTTTCTGGGCGCCTGATGACCTCAGCTAGCGATCCGAAGTTGTTTTGCGAAGTTTGCTCTGCGTTCAGTTATTCTTTTGATGAATTTGTAGGAGAGAAAGTGGTTCCCCGTCCTACTCCTCCGCCATCTTGGCTCCTCCCCCCATCTTTGATTTCTTTTTCCCTTAATAAGAGAGAAAAGGGAAAGAGAACATATTTTTTTGAATATCTGCTACAAGCCAGACAATAACATGCATTATTTCATTAAATTTTCATAATAACCTTTTGAGGATGTTATGATCCCAATTTCACAGATGAGGAAACTGAGGTTTAGAGAGATGAAATAACTGGCCAGAGGACACACACATCCTACAATGAGTGAAACTTGGAGGGAGGTGATGGTCTGACTCCCAAAGCCTGTGCTGTTTTCCATGACACCAAACTGCACAGTCTTCCTTCTAAATGCACAACTTCCCTTGCTGCCATTGAAGAGAGCCATCATTCTGAAAAGTAGTAGGGAGTATATATAGTCTTTCATGAGAAATGACCACTATTGTTAAAAAAGTTCTCAAATATCTTTGAACATATATTACGTGCCTAGTTCTTTCTGTCCTTGGATCAGCTGTGTGTGTGTGTGTGTGTGTGTGTGTGTGTGTGTGTGTGTGTGTGTGTATGTTTAGGATGCTGATACAGAGAAAGTGGAAACTTGAAAACAGGGTCCATGTCCTCAAGAAGGGCAGAGAAGATGAACCTGAAACTTGAATGAAGGGTGAACACCAGTTTACAAAAAAGGCTAAGTTAAGGGACAGGTCAGGGTGCACGTGCTATAGTAGCTTAGAAGAGAGGAAGCCCCGGGGAGTGAGTATTGTGGTACAAACCCAGAGACTCTATCAGAGCCTTAGAAAAAGAGTGTCAGGTGATACAACCTGCAAATGAGTGGCTTTGTTTCTAGGACTGGGATGCTTTAAGCCTGTGTGGAGAAAGGGATGATGAGATAGTGGCTGCTGGGGGTGAAGTGTATATTGGGGTAGATGGAGAAGTAGGTTCTATGTATGTGTGAGGCCAGGGTGGTGGTGGTCTCACCAGTTTCTCCATACTTGGACACCAGCCATGCTGAGCCCCTCTCCGTGTGTCTAGGTCCCTCCTACCTTTTCACCTCTGGGCCTCTGTATCTGTTGCTTTCTCTAGGTAACTCCTCTTGATCACCCTGGAGGTCTAAGTTAAAATGTCCTTTCCTCTGGGAAGGCTTTCCTGGTTTCCCCCATTAGGTCTGGTTCTTCTGCTATTTGTTCCCTTTGACTTCTCTATTCCTCTGTCATAACCTTGATTGTTGTTGTTTAGTTGCTAAGTTGTGTCTGACTCTTTTGAGACCCCATAGCCCACCAGGCTCATCTGTTCATGGGATTTCCCAGGCAAGAATAATGGAGTGGATTGCCATTTCCTTCTCCAGGGGATCTTCCCGACCGAGGGATCAAACCCATATCTCCTGCCTTGACAGGCAGTTTCTTTACCACTGAGTCACCTGGGAAGCCCTATAACATTGATTATATTTCAACAACTCATGTACTTTTCTTTCTTGCTAAACAGTAGGCTCCAGTGAAGGGAACACAGTTAGCAAAGACTCAAGAACACAGATAGTAGGTGAGCAAATCATTTTTGAATGAGTTAATGAATGAGTGAATATGTTTAAATTTCATTAGTCAACTCATGAAAGCCAGGTTGTTTCGTGTGTCTGTTGAAGTCAGAAGGAAGGTTCATTTGTTGTTTCTCTGTCAAAGGAGGGCATGCTCCCCAAATGAGACAGACTTGTCATCAGGTCCCCAGGTTTATCCTTCAGTATCCTCTCAGGAGTTTTATCCAGTGGTGGAGGTCCTATAATGAGAGCTCCTGGTATGGATACTAGAATTGCTCAAGCAGGTTAAATGTAGTCACAGGGACCTAAAGTGTTGTGTTTTTGCTGGAGTGGGAGGGGCAGGCAGAGAAGCCAAGTCATTAAAAGTGAGGGTGGGTGGGGGTTCTTGTGCACGGGGAGTGTTAACTTCTGTGGGCCCTCTGACATCTCTGGTGACATGTCATGACTGAACAAGGACAAGACACTTTAGATTGGCCTATGATAAATAAAGTGATGGGATGAACCCTCAGTCTTGTGCATCTGTCTGCTTTTATCCCCTCCCAGTGCCATCCTAACTTTCTCATAATGCATCGCTAAAAATTTCCTTTCGTATTCTACCTGAAAGCCACCATGGCTCCAGCTTCCTGGCACAGTCACTGAATTTATTTTTGGCTGCACCACAGAGGACGTGGCATCCTCGTTCTCCCTGCAAAGATCAAAGTTGTGCCCCCTGCAGTGGAAGCGTGGAGTCTTAACCACTGGACCACAGGAGAGTCCCCAGTGACTGAACTTAATGACCTAGACATTTTCTTATTTGAGGTGATAAAAACTCAAGTTGTTCCATAGAGCACTGTCTCTCTCTTACTCAAAGTAAGATTGATCTAGTTGTAGGACCTTTCTAGAATCTGTCTTGTGAACTCTTCGAGCTCTGTTTATGCCTCCCTCTTTGGTGTCTGCAAAGACAATTATGTGCTGCTCCTCCCAGCATTGACTCATTAACAGATGCACAGTGGCCGTGGCCCCACCGCGCAGCCCTTTAGGCTGGCCGCGATTTGTCCCACCCCAGCCCCTGTAGTATGGACTTTGGACATCCCATTCTGGGTGAGCTGCTGTAGCCCTTTGAGTGCTACTAAGGTGAGTTTTTTCCAGCTCATTGTAAATGCATCCTATTGGGACCAGGCAGAGTCCTGCTGTAGTCCAGGTGAATTGCTATCTATTGCTTCTCTCTTATCTCCTCAGCATGTCACTCCATCATAGAAGGAAATTAAATTGGCTTGGCATGGGTTGCTCTTCACAGAACTTGCTAGTTGTTCCCTATACCTTAGGCTTCTCTAGGTGATTGCAGATTGATTGCCTTATGATTTATACACCAGAGCTGAAAACTTTCCTTTTGAGACTTGAAGTTCTTACACAGATCTTAAGCTGGAGCCTTTTTTTTTTTTAAAGAAAGAAAATGAATTCATTTGTTCTATATAAAATTAAATGTATGGGAGACTTGTTGGGAAGGGGAAAATGGAAGAAAAAATATCCAAGCCCACCTCTGCTCATACTAATCTATACTTTTTAGCAGTTATTTCTGAGAGAGTGATTTATTTACACTGACAGCTTGTTACTTATGGTGGCTGCTGCCAGCTTCTGAAGTAATCTGATAACGTCAAAATGTGAAGGGAAGCTATAGGCTTTGCCTTGACTGACTTGCTATAAATCATGTACATTGCTGGTGTCTATATGAGGATGCTTGGGTTGATACTGATGGAAATACAAATCAAATACAACACATGGTAACCCAATTCAGAGCTAGAGATTTTGGATTAAGCCTATTGGATTCATATTTTTAAGTGAAACAGAGCAGACATACCCAGTTGTGTATTGAAACTTCGAAACTGTCTACTCTGGTAACTTCAAGGACAAGCAGCTGCCTTTGAAATGAAAGTACAGAATGGTGGGCTAGAATGGATTTTTATTTCTTTATTCATTCAACAGCCATTTATTGAACACCTACTATGTATATGTCAAGGGGAAGGTATGTAATTTACCTTTTTTCTTGGCTTATGTAAGCTTCATGAGGGTAGAGCTTTGTCTTGGTCATCACTATATCCAGTTCTTAAAATAGTGCTTGGCCCACAGTAATTTTTCAGTAAATATTTGTTGAATGAGAATAGGAAGCCCAGAGTCTGAATATTAGTGCTGTCAAAACCTGGAAGTTACTCTCTAGGCAGAAAGAGTCATTCCCTTCTTTGGACTCTCTATGGAGTCCTCTCTAGTCCTTCCTATAGATTTCTGGTAAAGTATCTTTCATGCATGCATCCATGGTCACTTGCTTAGTTGTGTCTGCCTCTTTGCAACCCCTGAACTGTAGCCAGCCAGCCTCCGCTGTCCATGAGATTTCCCAGGACGAATATTGGAGCGGTTGCCATTTCCTACTCCAGGGGATCTTGCCAACCTAGGGCTCGAACTCATGTCTCCTGCAACTTCTGCGTTGGTAGGCAGATTCTTTACCACTGAGCCACCTGGGAATCCCAAAAGCATATTTCGTACTGTAATGTAATTATTTGTTTATACACTGTTCTGTTCGCCATAGCACAAGCTTTGTCTAAAAGGGCAGAAATCATGTCTTACTCACCTTGGACTTCCCAGTGGCCTGGCATGTGGGTGGTACCAAATAATTGCTTATAGCTATGGAATGACATAATTCTTATAAAATTAACCATTATATCTCTGTATTTTCATGTGTGCATAATAATAATAAAAAAATCTGAAGTACATATACTGCTACATGCCAACAGTGTTCATTTTGTCAAGTTCTAGAAAAGATGATTTTTATACCATTCCTTTTGTTTACCTACATTTTCTAATTTTTCTAGGTTAAATATTACCTGTGGACTTCAATAATAAAGGGGAAAACATTTGTTGTCTTTTTCTCGAATTGCTTCACATATGAAGAGATGAGTTTGTGAGATTTTGTGTATGTGTGGCTTTCTTGGTGGCTCAGTTGGTAAAGAATCCACCTACTGAGTGAGACGCAGGTTCAATCGCTGGGTTGGGAAGATCCCCTCAAGAAGAAAATGGCAACCCATTTCAGTATTCTTGCCTGGGAAATCCCATGGACATAGGAACCTCGAGGGCTACTCAAAAAGAGTTGGACATGACTTAGCAACTAAGCAACAATAATAATGAATTTTTATCAGTTGGTTCAACCAAATGCATCAAGGGAGTTTGCTGAATAATGGAATCCTTCAGTAAATGGGGCACCTACTCTCAAATGTGTCTTTGGTATAAATGTGTCTTTTAATATAAATCTGGACACTTAACTGTTGGGTTTGCTTAGAGAGAGAGGCACACCTGTGTTGCAGAGGAAGCCTGAAACAACCTAGAGTCTTAAACTGTGATGAGAAACATGAGGCAATGGTCAGATTTATTCCCAATACTTACAGATTCTTGGTTGAGTACAAGTGGAAGGCTGCATACCCTATATCTAGTTACATTATATTTTCTTGTCATGAAAAACATGTTTTCATTAATGACTTGAAATTCCAGATTTCAATTTAGAATTCTTCACCTCTTTGGGGTTTTAAGCTGGAACATGGTGGCATGAATACAGCCTACCCTGGGTCCACTGCCTGTTTCCCTTCTTGTTGTACCCCTAGCTGTATTGTCCTATAAGGAGCCTATTACATCTGTGTGTGGATACTCCTACATGTCCATCCTCAGCTCGTCATAAAGAACCATCTCTCATGTTAAGGTTGGACGCTGGTTTACTTTTGTAGGATGGATCAGGGATCTAGAAGTGGGCTCTGGGTCATCTGGGCAGAGAGTTTCAGAATTCTGGATACCCAAAATGCATCTTAGAAAGTAGAAGATGTACTCTGGAATGTTCCTAGGTCTTGTATCCCATGGAGGGAAGGCATAGCCTAAGGAAGGCTGAAGCCAGCTCAGGGAAGTGGTATCCTCTAGCTCAGGCCTAGGAGTGTTGCTGCCAGTGGTAGACATGCACTGAGAGACTGCTTCATGGCTCCCAATCTAAGGACAAATCCATGCTTCCTGAATTACAGGCACAAAGATCACCTTAGATTTGGACCAGTATTAATGATCCAGTGGTCTCAAATTTTAACATGTGTAAGAGTCTCTTGGGAATGGATCAGAATGAATACTTGGTCTATGCTTTGATGAATTGCTGATGCCCAATGAGTAATTACGATAGCCATGCCCAGGCCACTGCCGAATTCCCAACTTCGAAGAGAACATGCATGGGAGGTACTTAGTACAATGGTAATCCCTTAATAATTGGTAGCTGTCATTATTGTTATTATTATTACAATTATTATGAGTTGGTTCCCATGTCTTACAATCCAAGAAAGGCCAGTGCGGTTGTGTAATTTTCTCTTGCTGAGTGAGAACTAAGAAGGAGTTTGTATGTTTCGCGTTTGTCACTGTCATACTTGTCACGCTTATCTGTCATCATCAGGTAAACTGTTCCCATCCTATAAACATGTTATTCATCTCCTTGCCCTAACTTCATGAGCAAGCTCGCTTTGCCTTTCTGTTTTGGTGCTACAGTTTGACTTTGTTTTCATATACAGAGTGAACAAAAATTAGTGGGACTTTCTTATTTATTTACTTTTAATTTAAGGGACTTTCTTATTTAGATGCCCGTGACTGGGGCAGAATGAAGGATCATGTGTTGGTTTCTTACCTTGAAGTTTAGTTATTCTTGCTTTTGCTAGAAAGAAAAGGAAGTGGGAGGAAAGTTCTTTCTTTAGGAGTTATTAAGGAGGAGGGAAACAACTTTCCTTCAAGAAACAGACTCACCTTAAAATGTTCTGTGTCTTTAAGGAAGGTGGTGGTGAGTGGGGGATGATAGCATGTTGGAGATAACCAGAGCCCTCTGTATACCACTGGATTTGTCATTCCAAAGTAGCTGATGGATCATGAGGCCTAAGGAAGGTACAGAAATGGACTTTCCTTGTTAACATTCTACTGGGAAATAGAGATTTTCAAGAAGGAGACTTCTCAAATCCTTTCCCTTTAGGATTCTTAGCTTTGTCTGGAGCTGGCTCTGATCTTTGTAGTGTCCAAGAGACCCAAAGGAGAGGGTTTCTGGATTTATATGTTAGTTGATGAATCAAAGACAGCAAGCTTCTTCTTCTTTTGACTGTCTATGCATGGGGTATTCTGTTGTCTTCTGCTTTCCCCCTTGTGTCAAATGCTATATTTGGTTTGCTTAGATGGTATGAACCTGGAGGAGTAAGGAAAAATTTAAAAATAGTAGGACTCAGCCCAAAGTGGAAAGTAACCAAAGTGGTTATTGAGAAACCAAGGTTATACACATGAGGAGACAGAGAACAACCAACAGGGCCATGTTGGAGGGATAAAGAGAATTGCCATCCTCTGAGATACTCCACCATGTTGTCTTGTCTCTGAAGAGTAAAAAGTCATATGATGAGTACTTAGTAGAGTTGGACTATAGTCTTGAAAGTATCACTTCTGCTCTAGGTTGATTGCCTCTTTGTTGCAACCAGAGGATCTTTCATTTCCTTTCAGTTCTAAGAATGTTATTTTTATAAATATATTTTATATAAGACACATGGTAACCAGAAAGATCTTTTGTGTAGCAGATACACAAAAGATTAACAGAGGAATCAAATCATTCTGCCACAAAAGTCATCAAATCACAAAGCAAGGTAGCAAGAGAAGAAGCAAGGAACCAAAGAACTTGAGACTAGCCATAAGATAATGAACAAAATGATAATAGTAGGTCCTTATATCAGTAATTACCATAAACATAAATGGATTAACTTTTCCAATAAAAAATGGCTTAGTGGATAGAAAAAGTAGATCTAATGATATGTTGCTCACAAGAGACTATCTTTAACTAAGTATAATGGGCTGAGAGTCAAGGGATGGAAAAAGTTATTTCAAACAAGAGGTAGCTAGAAGAAAGCAGAGTTAGTTATACATAGAGCAAACAAAATAGACTTCAAGCAAAAAATGGTCAAAAGAGACAAGGAAGGTAGTTATATAAGAAAGGAGTCAATTCATTAAGAAGGTATAACAATTGTAAATATTTATGTAGCCAACATTGGAGCACTTAAATATGTAAAGCAAATACTAACAGAACTAAAAGGAGAAATAAATAGCAATAAAATAATAGTTGTGGACTTTAATGCCTCATTCAAGAATGGATAGATAATCCTGACAGAGAATCAATAGGGAAAAGCAGATTTGAACAATACTATAGACCAAATGTGGAGAAGGAAATGGCAACCCACTCCAGTACTCTTGCCTGGAAAATCCCATGGATGGAGGAGCCTGGTAGGCTACAGTCCCTGGGGTCGCAAAGAGTCGGACACGACTGAGCAACTTCACTTTCACGCATTGGAGAAGGAAATGGCAACCCACTCCAGTGTTCTTGGCTGGAGAATCCCGGGGGATGGAGGTGCCTGGTGGGCTGCTGTCTATGGGGTCACACAGAGTCGGACATGACTGAAGCGACTTAGCAGCAGCAGCCGTAGCAGCAGCATAGACTAAATGACTTAATAGACATATGCAAAACATTCCATCCAACCAGAGAAAAAACACATTAAGTGCACATGGAACATTTTCTAGACTAGATCATGTGTTAGATCATAAAGCAAGTCTCAGCAAATTTGAGATGGTAGAAATTATATCAAGTGTGTATTCTGACCACAGTAGTATGAAACTTGAAATGAATAGCAAGGGAAAGCTGAAAAATTCACAGATATGTGGGAACAAAACAGCACACTTCTGAACAACTGATGGATCAAGAAGAAAAGGGAACTACAAATTATCTTGAGACAAATGAAAATGGGAACACAGTGTATCAAAATTAATGGGATGCATCAAAGTCAGTTCTAAGATGGAATTTTATAACAGTAAATGTATCCTTCAAAAAAAGAGATCTTAGACAACCTAACTTTACACCTCAAGGAATCAAAGAAAGAACAAGCTAAGCTCAAAGTTACCAGAGGGAATGAAATAATAGACGAAAACAGCAATGGATGAAATAGAGAACAGGAAAACAATAGAAAAGATTAATGAAACTAAGTTCTTTCAGAAGATAAAGCATAAAGAAAGAAAAGAAAGAAAGAAAATGCTCAGTTGTGTCCGACTCTTTGTGGCCCCATGGACTGTAGCCCACCAGACTCCTCCATCCATGGAATTTTCCAGGCAACAGTATTGGAGTGGGTTGCCATTTCCTTCTCCAGGGGATCTTCCTGACCTAGCGATCGAACCCAGGTCTTCCACAATGCAGGCAGATGCTTTACTGTCTGAGCCACCAGGGCAGCCCATAGATAAAGCGTAAGACCTTAAAATAACCAAGAAAAAAAAGGACCCAAATCAGTAAAATTACAAATGAAAAAGAATTACAGTGGATGTCACAGAAATACAAAAGATCATGAGACTACTCTGAATAGTTATATACTAACAGTTTGCCTGACCTAGAAGAAAAAAGTTGCTAGAAACATACAACCTATCAAGACTGAATCATGAAAAATAGAAAATTTGAACAGACCCAAAGCAAAAGATTGAACCAATAATCATAAAGTTTCTGACAAAAGAAAACCCATAACTAGATGGTGTCATGGTGAACTAAACCAAACCTTTAGAGAAGAATTAATGCCAGTCCTCCTCAAACTTTAACAAAAAAGTGAAAAGAAGGGAACATCCCCAAACTCATTTTGCAAGGCCAGAATTACCCTAACAAAGTCAGATAAGAGCCCAGCAAGAAAAGAATACTATAGGCCAGTATCTCTGATGAATATCAGTGCAAAAGTTGTCAATAATATACTAGCCGACCAAAGCCAACAACACATTAAAAGTATCATAGAGTGTGATTAAATGGGATTTATCCATGGAATGCAAGTTTGGTTCAATATATGCATTTCAATATGTGCAATGTTATACATCACATTGCTAGAATGAAATATAAAATAAAATCATTTTAATCAATGCAGAAAACACACTTGATGAAATTCAATATCCATTCATGATAAAAACTCTGAGCAAATTGGGTGTAGAAGGAATGTAGCTCAACGTAATACAGGCTGATATGACAAACCCACAGCTAACACCATACTCAATGGTGAAAGGTTGAATGCTTTTCTTCTAAGATTAGTAACAAGACAAGGGTGTCTGCTTTCACCAATTTTATTCTAATAGTAATGGAAGTCATAGCCAGAGTAATCAGGTAAGAAAAAGAAATAAAAGGCATCTAAATTGGAAAGAAAGAAATAAAATTGTCTCTGCTTGCACATGACATAATCATAATATTAGTAGAAAATCTCAAAGATCCCCCCAAAACCGTTAGAACTAATAAAACCAATGAAGTTGCAGAATATGAAATCAACACACAGATCAGTTTTATTTCTATACGCTAATGCAAGTTATCTGAAAAAGAATGAAAGAAAGCAGTCCTGTTTATAATAGCATCAAAAATAATAAAACACTTAGAAATAAACATAACCAAGGAGATAAAGGATCTGTACACTGACAACTATAAGAGATTGATGAAAGTAATTGAAGAAATAAATAAATTAAAATATACCATGTGCTCACAGACTGGAAGAATCAATATTACTAAAATATCCATACCAAAGTCATCTATAGACTCAATGCAATCCCTATCAAGATTCCAATGGCATTTTTTTATAGTAGAAAAAACAACCCTAAATTTTATATAGAACCACAGAAGACTCCGAATAGCTAAAGCAATCATGAGAAAGAACAACACAGCTGGCAGTGTCATACCTTCTGATAAAATTTAGTAATCAAAACCCTGTGGTATGGGCATAAAAACAGACACATAGACCAAAGGAACATAATCACAAGCCCAGAAATAAACCCATCCATATATAGTCAAGTAATATTTGACAAAGGGCTGAAGAATACTTATAGACTTCCCTGGTGGCTCAGATGGTAAAGAATCCACCTGCAATGCAGGAGAGCCAGGTTTGATCCCTGGGTGGGGAAGATCCCCTGGAGAAGGAAATGGCAACCCACTCCAGTATTCTTGCCTGGAAAATCCCATATACAGAGGAACCTGGTGGGCCACAGTCCATGGACTTGCAAAGAGTCAGACACAGCTGAGCATAGTTTATAGTTCAAGCATACTTAATAGGGAAAAATAGTTTCTTTCAATAAATGGCGTTGGAAAAACTGGATATTCAAGTACAAAAGAATGAAACTGGAGGCTTATATTATTTACTTACAAAAAGTTCCTAGATATTGATCTTGGCAATGACTTCATGAATATGAAATGAGAAGTACAGAGGGCAAAAGCAAAAATCTGTAAGTAGAACAGTATCAAACTAAAAAACCTGTTTTCTTCTTTTGAACAACAAAAGAAATCAACGAAATGAAAAGGCAGCTTATGGAATGGGAGAAAATATTTGCAAACCACTTATCTGATAAGGGATTAGTGTCCAAAGTATATGAGAAACTGTTAGAACTCAGTAACAAAAAAGCAAATAATGCAATTGAAAAATTTACAAAGGACCTGAATAGACATATTTTTTTCCAAAAAAGTATTCAGATGGCCCACAGATACATGAAGAAGTGCTCAACATCAATAATTATCAGGAAAATGCAAATCAAAACTACAAGAATGGCTGTTATGAAAAAAATAAGTGCTAGCAAGAACGTGGAGGAAAAGGAAATCTTCTGCACTGTTGGTGGGAATGTAAATTGGTTCAGCCACTATAGAAGACAGTATGGAGGTTCCTTGGAAAATTTAAATTGAACTCACATATGGCCTAGTAACTGCACCTCTGCATATATATCCAAAGGATATGAAATAATTACCTTGAAGAGATATTGGCACCCTTGTGTTCAGTGTGGCATTATCTATAATAGTCAAGATGTGGAAACCTAAGTGTTCATTGATGGATGAATGGGAAAAGGAAATGTGAGAATGTATGTGTGTATATATGTAAATGTATAAATGCATATATTTTTATATGTGCATTATAAACCTATATGTATATAAATATTATTCAGCCATTAAAATAAAGAATTCTTGCCATTTGTGACAAAAGGGATGAAGCTTTTGGGCATTTTGCTAAGTGGAATAAATCTGACTAAGAAAAATACTATATGATCTCACTTCATGTAAAATCTAAAAAAAAACTGGACTCATAGAAACAGTATATATTGGTTGTTGGTGGGGATGGTCTGGTGGGGGAAATGGGTGAAGTGGTCAAAAGGTATAAACTTCCAATTATAAGATGAGTAAATTATGGGGGATGGAATATACAGCCTGGTGACTATAGTTAACAATACTATATTGTATACTTGAAATTTGGTGAGAAAGTATATATTTAAAATTCTCCACACACACACATACACACACTCACACACATAAATTAAAATGATGTGAGGTGATCAATGTGTTAACTAACCTTCTTGTGTTAATAATTTTACAATACATATATCAAATCATAAAGCTTCTTTACCATCTGAGCCACCAGGGAAGCCCAGACTTATAAAATGTTGTATGTCAGTTATATCTCCATGAAGCTGGGGGGGATAATTTATTCATAAAATATCAATTATACCCTTATTTAGGGAATCATTTTGGGTGCTGAAAGTACATAAACAAGTTACTGTCAAATCACTGTGTGCTCATTGACTCAGTGAATGTTTGTTGAGTACCTGCTCTTTTCTAGGCACAGTGCTCATTGTTGGGGATACTAAAGTGATTAGAGACATAGATTTTGTTCCCATGGCTACTGTCCCATGTTCCCATGCAGCTACTGTCTTGCAGGAGTGCCTGTCCACTCAGTGTATGCTGATCAGTGGATCTTGGTATCAGAAAATAGGGTGAAGGGAGTGCCTGGAATTAGGAGAAGAAATGTAAGCGATTTAAGGCATTTACCAAGCATTTTTCATTCTTTTTAAGTCTTGGCTTAAATAATCACCTTCTCATAGAAGCCCACCCTGGCCACTTGGTTTAGTACTACAGTCTCCACTCTTTGAAGTTCCTGATCCTCTAATTCTGGTCTTTTTCTTCTTCCCTTACTACTGCCTGTTACCACTGATTACTTTCCAACATGTGATATAATGTACTTATTTATTGGAATTTTTGGAGATGATTTGTGTACCTTGTGCTAAAATACGTGCTCCACAAAGGCTGAAATCTTTGCCCTCCTTGTTCACCAAAGTATCCCAGGTGCCTGAAAGTGTAGTGGGCACTTGAAAGATATTTGTTGAATGGATTAATAAGTGACTGCATGACTGAGGCATAGAGTATTATTACACTGTTGGAGGAAACTTGGTGTATTATTCAGTAAGTCATTAATCTTGAGACATTGATGGTCATTAACCTACTAATGTGAAAGTCTTTTGTTTTGAGGGGCGATGATGTATAATGGCAAAACAAGATGTATTTTCTTTGGTAAAATGTGGCTGGCCCCAGGGTAATTCGGCATCTAGCTCTGCTCAGGGAAAGCCCTCAGCTGTTGACTTGGTTAAGTTGGGCTGAGCTGTCAGAAATATCTTTGTTTCATATAAATTTTAGGATTACTTGTTTCTAGTTCTGTGAAAAATGTCTTGGGTAATTTGATAAAGATTGTATTAAATCTGCAGATTGCTTTGGGTAGTATGGCCATTTTAACAATATTAATTCTTCCAATCCAAGAGCGTGGGATATCTTTCCATTTTTTTAAATCATCTTCAGTTTCCATAATTAGTGTTTTGTAGTTCTCAGGATATGTCTTTCACTTCCTTGGTGAGGTTTTATCCCTAAATATTTTTTAATGCAATTTTAAAGGGGATTATTTACATCCCTTTTCTGGTATTTCATTGATAGTGTAAAGAAAGGCAACCAATTTCTCTATGTTAATCTTATATTCTGCCAGCTTACTGAATTTGTTGATCAGTTCTAGTAGTTGTGTGAAATCTTTAGGATTTTCTTTATATATAGTATCATGTCATTTGCATATAATGACAATGTAATCTCTTCCCTTTCAATTTGATTACCTTTTCTCTTTACTTCTTTGTGCAAGAAATAATCACCAACAACACATCACCCAACCCAAACTCTTCGATTAGTACTGATTTGTTCTTTTGACGAGGATTGCTGTGATGTGCTTTGTATTGCCTCTAGGCTAGCCACCCTGAGAGCCCCGTGCTCCTGCCTGATGCTCTGACTTGAGCTCCAGGTCCCGTATTTCCTGGTCAGAAGCTTTTCTTCATATTAACCCTGAGTATACATTTCATTTTGTTGAAATAAAGTATTTCTCCTCTCTCGGTCTTGTATGATGTGGTTATACTTGCCACCAGGCAATAGAAGGTGCTGTAAGCTATCCTCTCAGCTGAGATTCCTGGTTTTCCCCTGCACCCACTCTGAAGCATCATGCCCTAACTCCATAAACCTACTTATGTGTTTGTGAGATGCAGAAAGCCTGATACACACCACTTCTTAGAAAAATCTTGTACCTTTGATCACTGTAAGTTGCTTACACATTAATTGTAAACTCTGTGTGTGTGTGTGTGTGTGTGTGTGTGTGTGTGTGTGTGTGTGTGTTTGAGGGTGGGTAGGCAGATGGGCAAGACCTGAGGGAGGGTGGCCAAGAGTAATTCTAAGGGACCAAATACATCAGCTTCCTCCCCAAACTTTCCTCCTTGTTTAGTAAGTGAAGACACGTGAAAGTGGAACATTTGGCGCTTTGCACCAATATTATGGTGTAAAATTATAGTTAGGAATATTGTGTAAAAATCGTAATAGTTTGCAGTTATAGCTATGGTGAGAACAGCAGGCAAGACTATAAGCTTTAATTTATGTTGTGCTTTGGACATTTTTCAGAAACTATTTACCCATTACCTCTTAGGTCAGTGGCCTAATAATGCAACAAAGCACTTTTTGAAATTGCAGATAATTTTCAGTGCTCAGATCTCTGTGTAGTATTGATGGGGAGGGTGGTTGATTAGGACCTTGGGAATTGTGCTTGATGGGAACAATCTGGAAGGAGTGAAAAATTATTAAACACACACAGCGGGAGATGGAGGATTTACCATTGTCGTGCGGTGCTATTAATTCTCATTGCTCGGTACAGCGGCTTGATTGCATACTGTGAATACTGTTTATTGGAGAATGGGTACAATTTTGCTGCAGTTGTTGTAATGTAATACTAAATGCTAATTAGGCTTCTAACAATAATTAGAACCTCTTGCCAGACTTAGAAATAGAAACACTCAATTGAATTTACAGAAACAAAGACCTTTAAGCTATGCCAGTAGCAGCGTCGACTTCAAAAGTTTTTTACGTTTTTAGTTACAGAATTGCCAACACATATATTTTTTTTTATGGTGTGCATAATGAGTTCATTTATGTTCTCAATAGGATTATTTTTAAAATGAGATAAAGCAAACCTCCTCCTCCCCATCTGATGAAGAAAACCTACAAACACAGGTATAAACTGAAATGCACCTTTGTTACCATGCAGATGGCAAGTGCTGAGCTCCTGGGTGTGTGGGGAAGGCGGGGCTGGGCTGGGAGCTTGGCTGATGGGGGTTTCGGCTCCATTGTGGATACTTTTCCCTTGAACCCTTCGATGTCCCCCCTCTTCACTCAGACACACACACACACACACACACACACACACATCAGTTATCACCTGATTGCCTGAGTTGTTTTATTCTTTTTAGCTGCTTTGCTTTGTCAAACTTTTTAAGTCTACCAGGATGGCAGAACTCTCAGCAAAGTAGGGAGTGTGTCAGGTTAAGCTGTGAGCAGTAATTAGCTAAGAACTTCCCTGGCATTCTTTGGGCTTTGTGGTTTTACCCCATCACTGCTGGGCTGGAGGCTTGGGCGGCTCCCAGAAATGTGGCCATGGACAAGTCAAGGAGGTCAGCAGGACCTGGACATGTTTTTTTGGCCGTGGACACTGTTGTAGCTTGTGACCTGGGTTTGTTTGGCAGCACTTGACTAAGGCCTTTGTTGTTGGGGTCTCAACACTATATTTAATTTCCTCATCTTGTTTTGTTTTGAAACCCAGAGGTACAAAAACTTAAGCAAACCTCATTGACCCTCCTTTCCTAAATATACCACGTGAAACAGTGGAGAATGCCTCCCCTCCTTTTAATTTTAATGGAGCTGAAGTTGATGAGCTGGTCTTTGGTGTGAATAATTAGCTGCTTGACATGATGTATCATGTTACCCCTTTGTCTGGAGCCATCAAGGTAATAGAAATAGAATCCTGAAGCCCTATTCTGAAACAGTATTAAAACAATGTAAGCTCTGCTGCTGCACAGGTGCCAAATTTCTGGTTAAAGTGAGTTCTCACAGGTTTCACTGGCTATGGGGAAACACGTTTTATGTTGGAAACACTGGAAGCCCAGTTTTGTGCCAGCCTCCAGCATGAAGCATGGCTAGCAAAGAAGCAATTTTTGATGACTCTCTGGTTTTGGTTAGAGTGGTCATTTATAGAAGCTGTTAAAAACAGTAAAGAAAAAGAATGTTCATAGAAACTTCCATTTTCATGCCTTTATTAATATTTCAACAAATTCTCGTCCAACTTAACTCCTTCCCCCAATTAAGGGACTCAATCATTCCTGCCCCCAGCCCCACCCTCCTCTGGTAAATTTTTGTGGTTTTTTTGGTTATTGTTGTGGCTTCCTTTGAGTTCCTTTCATTTTTGTTTTTGACCTTCTCAACTTGTCTCCTCCTTACCAAATGCTCCCCCTACTGGTGGGGCCTTTGCCTTTTGGGTGGGCGTGTGCATGTGCCCCGTCCCTTTAGTTGTGTGTGACTCCTCGTGACCCACTGGCCTGTAGCCCTCCAGGCTCCTCTGTCCATGGGATTTCCCAGGCAAGAATACTGGAGTGGGTTGTCATTTCCTTCTTCAGGGGATCTTTCTGACCCAGAGATCAAACCCAAGTCTCCCACATTGCAGACTGAGCCACCGAGGGCCCCAAATCAGAGCTGCTTATTCAGGTCACCCAAGCCAGTTTCTCTTCTCAGAAATACGTGATCCATGTTCTTTCTCTATGTCTCATTGGGTTGAGAGAGGTTTCTCTTTCTTTGTGTCTCTTTTGGATTCCCCATGTCCTTTATGAGTTTGGTGACATGACTTGATTCTGTCCTCTGCCTGATTCTTACACAGTGGTGGTGGGAGGTCTCATTGTTTAACTGGGAGAAGGTCAACTGTTCATAGTGATCTCCTGATTTCACACCAGATCTCCATATTCAGGGTGGAAGAGGGCATCAATCAATAATCAATGACCCCAAATCCTTGACTCCAGTTGCTGATTGCCTCCATGCCCAAGAATGCTGCATGAGGTGAAGCAGCCCAAACCCATGTTTGGTCCTAACGGGGTTAAATCCAGCTCTGTGATTGGAGGCGGGTGGTGTACATTTGCCTGTCTGGCAGTTTTTATGAAATATGCCAATGAAATTTCTAAGGAGGCACTGTGGGAGCATTTTAGTTGGCATTTTAGCAAATACACTCGATTGCCAGAGGTGCTCACGGTGTGGTTGTTTCCCTTTCTGAGGAGACAGTTTTGCTCATGCTGGTCTGCAGAGAGTCTGTGAAAGATGAGGCCTGAGTGAGTCCCATGCTTGCTTTCTCTTTTATGGTTACATTTTTCTCGTTCACAAGTCAGTGGCACCTGCAAATGGAAGGCTCGCTGAGGTAGCACCTGGCTGATTAGCAACTTGTGCTCAGTTCCCCCTCACACACTGACCGTTAAATTACCTCCTATCCTGCTGGGGCCCCGTGGCCGCCACCCAGGGGCCAGCAGAGGTCACTTCAATATGGCGGCCATGGCCTGTGTTTGCCCACAGCCTGTCACATGTAACCAGCCCGGCGACTTTGACAGAGTACCGCAGGGTGACCTGGTAGTCTCGGGTCAGAGTGAGAGAAATTGGTGTTGTGCTAAGATGTATGTTAATACATATATTATTTATATGGGCATTAGCGAATGCTATTGTTGCCTCAGCACAAACCCAGGCCCAGGCATTGGCCTTGGGGGTTCGGCAAGCTCATGTTTCTCATGTTTCTCCCCACCCCCTCCTTGCTCATGAATAATTAAAAACTTAAATTACTTGCCATGTACAAAATTCATATGCTGGGGAAAATAGCTACATGAAAATTAATTTTCTGTTCTGTGAGACTGACGGGAAATCAATTAATCTTGATGTATTATTTTATGCAGAACAGGGTGCAAGAACCTGCAGAGAGAATGACTACAGCTGTTCTTGTTGGTCGGGCCATATATTATCGTTGGCGGGTTTGACAGCTTCTGAAGGAAATGGCTGAGGGGTATCAGGCAGGTGAATCAACTGTAAAAATTTATTGGAGGATACAAACTGTTTCCAGGGGACTGATATAAAACTCACACTTGAGAACTGAAGTATTGAATGTTTTTGTGACTGAAGCAGCTTGTTGTCAATATTTATAGCTTTTCTCTTTGTTACATGTCCTATTTGTTTGATTAACTAGTCAGATGTTAGTGTCTGTCTGTAATTTATCTGTTGTGCCTTCTGTAGCATTTTTGATACATAAAGATTTACCACTAGATAAATAAGGCAGCTCACACAATGCAATATGCTAAATAAAATGACAGAGCTGTTTACAGCATGTTACAAGTTTTATAACTCACAAGGTAGATCAGTAACTTTTGTTTACGGGTGTCACAGTTAGTTGAAACATGTCTCAATGTATTAACTACTATGGGGGTAAACAAGGCCCTCTTAAATAAGCAGAGATTATAATCAACACATACCTCATGGTAAATCATTTAAGAGGCTCTATAAAAACATTTATGTACAGCCATACATTATGCATACATTTCTGAAATAAAATAAAATAAATGTGTGCTTTTAGAATAGGATGTAGTTACATTCCTTTGCCACGGCGTCGTCATCAGTTTCGCCCATGGATGATGGAGATGCGGTGTTCAGACAAATGCTGATGCAGACAGACAGGAGCAGGCAGCTGAGGGGTGGTGGCTGGCAGGTGACTTCAGGAAAGGCTTCTGGGAAAGCCTGTGTGTGCCGGGGGCATTACTGGGCAGCATGGTGGCTGGTGGGGCTGGGCAGTCACAGCTCCTCATCCTCTCTTAGCCCTAGGGTGGGTCCTTGAGGCTGACTTCACATGGCCTTTCAGGGAGCCCTGCATGATATGTGGATCTAGGGAGAACGCATGAGAGCCAATGTACAGAATGCTTCACCACGAGCCCCAGTGTGACTACCTGCTTCTCATCTGTCACCAGGCAAGGTGGGGACTAAGAAGCAGGAGGACTACTGGCCTCCTAGGAGATTGGCATGAGCACTAGGTGCCCTCATCCCTACATCAAGGGTCGAATAGTTATCTTGTGCTGGGTGGTGTACTCTCCAGATACCAGGCTCAGGGAGTTGCAACTCAGAATTCCAACTCCTATTGGTCAGTGTCAGGCCGTACTCAGTACATAACCTGTGAGACAGATGACATGATTTGTTATTCAATTGCTAATAATTCATAAATGGCTTTCGTTAATAGGACTTAATGTGGAGGACATTATGACATTTTACCACCTTTCTCAATAGAAGAATAGAATGGATTGTGAGAGGCACGCTGAGGGTACCTTGCATTAGTCTAATCTTTTTACTCTTTCTGAAGCCTCTCATATATGTGGAATGTAATTCATCAGGATATTAAGGTATGTTTGGTAATTTATAAGAGGGACTTTTTTCATCTAACTAGTTTGAGGGCAGTGGTTGGGGGTGGCTCTGTAACAAATTACCACAAACTTAATGGCTTGACATTTATTTATTTAATGTTTATTATCTGTAAGGGAGGCAGGCTTGCCTAGGTTCTTGGCTTAGGTCTTTTAAGGCTGAAATCAAGATGCTTATCAAGATGCATATTTCACCTGCAGAGTCTGGGAGCTCAACTTCTGAGCTCATTCAGGGTGTTGGCAGAATTCAGTTTCTTATCTTTGTAGGACTGAGGTCTTCATTTTCTTGGTGGTTGCTTGCTAGAGTTCACTCTGAGCTTCTGTAGAATACTCTCAGGCTCTTTCCTCAGGTCCCCCTCCACCCCCTGCCACTTCTTCAAGCAAGGTCCGTCTCTTGTTGACGCCTCCTTACACTTCAAGTGGTTCTGGCTTCCTCAGAGAAAAATCTCTGCTTTTAAAAAAAAAAGGCTCACATGATTGGATTATCTAGTTAATTCTCTATATCTTACAGCCAATTGATGAGTAAGTTATTGTAGCTGCAAATACCCTTTTACTATTTGACATAATCATGGGAGTACCACCATGGGGCAAAGGTTGTGGAAGTCCTCTTCGAATACTATCTACCAAGGAGTATTTGGTGTGATGTTTATGATGTGGATTTTTAGAGCAGTGCTGTTCTTAGTCTTTTTTGCCTGATGTACTCTGCAGATAAGTTAAGTAAGTGAGATGACAATAAATATAAGCAGCCTTGACATACTCCTTTCCCAATTTTTAACCAGTCCTTTTTTCCAAGGTCCATGTAGTCAAAGCTATGGTTTTTCCAATAGTCATGCACAGATGTGAGGGTTGGACCGTAAAGAAGGCTGAGTGTCAACGATTTGATGCTTTCAAACTGGTACTGGAGAAGACTCATGAGAGTCCCTTGAGGGATCAAACCAGTCAATCCTAGAGGAAATCAACCCAGAGTATTCACTGGAAGGACTTATGCTGAAGCTGAAGTTCCAGTACTTTGGCCACCTGATGCAAAGAGCTGACTCACTGGAAAAGACCCTGATGCTGGGAAAGATTGAGGGCAGGAGGAGAAGAGGGTGACAGAGGATGAGATGGTTGGATGGCATTACCAACTCAGTGGACTTGGATTTGAGCAAACTCCAGAGATAGTGAAGGACAGGGAAGCCTGGCGTGCTGCAGTCCATGGGTCGCAGAGTCGGACACACCTTAGGGACTGAACAACAACAATTCTTTGTCTTTACCTTTCTTTTTGAACCTACAACCTGGCCTGGAAAGAAGAGGGCCAGCTCTGTGTGGGTTCTGTCAACAAATATATGTGGAATGCCTGCTATACATAGTGAGCCCTATGGGCAGGAGGTAAAAATCTCTGTAAGATACACATTTCCATACTCTCTCCACAACAAAGCTTTTCACACACATACACTCATCCCGTGAGATCATTAACCAATCAAGGCACTTAAGGACAGGTGAGCAGTGAAGTGGCCTGGAGTGGGAGGGGAAACCCCTGCAAAGTGAAGTGGCCAAGAGAAGGCTTCAAGGGAGCAAGTGGTCAGCAAGCTGTGAATCAGCCACACAGTTTGGACCAGCTGGAGAGGAAGGGGCCAGGGCGCAAAAGTCGCAGAGAGCTTATTGTTGCGGAAGCAGTGGGAAGTTAAGTGGAGGTGGAGTAGGGAGTCTTTTCCCACTTTTGATTAGACCTCTACCCCCTTGTGGAGGTGGGTGGGAGGTGCACCGCTGTTGATGATGTTCAGCCAGAGGAGGACAAAGAAATCATGTGACATTCCCTACTCTTAAAGAAGCCTCTGGAAGGATCCACACCCTCCATCCTTGCCGACAAGCCTTGTGGTGAGCCTCGTTATTCCTGGGGTACAGGGTGCTCGGTGTGATAACTCGGTGTGTACCAAAGGTTTGCACTCTGGGCTGCATGATATAATCCCATGGGAAGCTTTAAAAAAATTTTACTAATGTTCAGAACAGAACTGTTCTGGATGGGGTGGGAGATCGGTGTTTTATTGAAAAGTTCTCTGGGAGGTTTTGATGCCACTCAGGCAGGGTGAGAACCACTTAACTGTCTTACAGGTATGCACAAAGTGCTGGGGGATCTGCTGTTCTCTGTGTATAGGAGGTGACCTTGGAAGTGGGGCCTTGAAACTTGAGAAGGACTTCACCAAGTTGACAGCGGGGATGGGGCATTTCAGGCGAAGGGGGAAGGAGGTTTACAGTCTGCATGGAGACTAGTGAGCGCCCAGTGGTTCATGCACAATGGAATTGGGACGAGGCTGCTGAGAAACAAAGCTAGAAGGATGGATCTGGGTGAACTTTGAAATGAGTACACTTGCATTTTGCAAAAAACAAACAAACAAACAAACAAAACAAAAGTCTTTACACTCAAGGCTTGTGTTGATCCAGCTTGACCTTCTCCTACAAGTTAATCCAAACGACTGAGGTTTGACTCCCATGTTCGGTTTCTCCAGGACTGGCTTTGATTTTTCTCAGAAGTAGAGCTGGTGTTTATTCTCCTAGCAGCACTGTGTACACACGCTGCCCATGGAACTGCCTGAGCTGAGCTGTGGTCCCTCTGAGAACTGCTTCCTGTTTGGTCTGGTACCTCCTAAGCCTGCCTTTCTTTCTTGCAGTCTGCAGTTGTAGAAATATGCAGTATTTGAAGTTTGGAGGAGATCAATTTTTCATCCTTTCCTTAGTGGGGTGAAGAATATTTCAAACACCGCTGGAGACCAAAGAGCTCAGAGAAGTTTTGAAAAAGCTTGGGAAATAGGCCACATGCTTCACACTTCATTTTCTTTTCCCTCTCTTTTTTCATTGTTTTACTTAATTAAAATATTGTAATGCAAGAAGGAGAGATGAGGCAAATATTTAGAGAAAGGAAAGGAAGTGGGTTCATTTTTAAACTGACTTGAAGCAGGCATGACGTTCATTATTTCATGGTTTGAAATAATTCTGAGTGTCTAGTAAGGTAAATCCTGAAATGTTCTTCCTGCCTGTGAGGCGATAAAGAAAAACTGTGAGCTGGAGCCGGATTGTTCCTGAAAACTCTCGCCAGCGTGGGCCACCCTCCCCCCGCCATCTCCCTCTCCCAAACCAACGGAAAAATTGGAACATTTTTGGGTCCAAGTTTCACAGATGTTAAGCATTTTGTGATATTACTTAGGGGGTTTCCTGAGCTACATTAAAGTTGAACCACTAGGGTGTTGAAACAGTTGGGCCCATAATAAATAAAATATACATGAAAAGGAATTGCGAGACATTGGCTGTTATATGCTGGTGACAATTAGGTTACTGCTTTAAAAAATACATATCCTGGACACATCTACAGGAGCTTTTTAGGGAATTTTGAGTAGAAGCAGAGTAAAGGCGGTTGGTAATTTCTCTGGTTGCCTCTGGCAGGTGGACATAATTTAACAATACCCGTCAGATATGACAAATTGTTTGTGAGTTACATTAGGGCCTTAATAAGATCACATCTGTTCATATATCCTCCTTAACCACAGAGCCTGATTTAGAGAGTTTTCATACTGGTACAGTATTGTTGTTTAAATATTTAGAGGGGTCTAGACATGTATCATAAAAGAATAGACTCTTGTGTATAAAAACACAGTCCTTTTATTCTCAGTGTTTTTGCTGTCATGGACCTGCATCATTCTCTCAACTCGAGTGAACCACATGTTGCTCCCGAGAGCCAGGAAACATATTTCATCCCCTGTCGGAGTTAGCATCTTAGAGCTGGAAGAGGCCTTAGAGACCATCCTCCACCTCCCCTCCTTTTCGGGGTGGGATCTGAGATGGAGACTGAGTACGGGACTTGTTGAGGGATTCTCACCACACTTGTGGCAGAGCCAGAGTGAGGACTTAATCTGCCAATTTGTACGGTAAGTCCCCTACATACAAACCTTCAGGTTGTGGACTTTCAAAGATAACAAAGGTGCCCCTATGCCAACTCTTGTACGGTAATATTGTACAAGATTAAAAATGTAAGATTTTTAAGCTGCACTGTAAGATTAAAAATATTTTCTGTATTTTTTTGTGTGTTTGTTTTTTTATGTATTGTCTGTGTGGAAAGTATTATAAGCTTGTTACAGTACAGTACTATGTAGCTGATTTTGTTATTCAGGTACGTGGGCTAACTTTGTTGGACTTACAAACAAATTGGACTTATGAAGGCACTCTTGGAACAGAACTTGGCCATATGTCTGGGACTTACTGTATTTCACTGATTCTTTCATTATACTCAAACTTCACTCTGGGCTAGAGAACGAGGCATCAGTGCAGTAGGACTAGGTCATAGGTCAGTGTCACTAGTGGCTGTAGTGTTCTTCCGGTCACTGGGAGGCCAGGCTCTGTGTCATGGCTTAAAATTCAGGGCCTGCTCACAGTCCTTCTGGGGCCAGTGTGTCCTCTGTCACTTGCCGGCCCACTGACACAGGTGAATGTCCCCCCTGTCCTGACCACATCGAGTGTGTTCCCACCTTCGCTCACCCTGTCCCTTTCTTCTGCAATGTGTCCTGCTTGCTATTTCCAGTTCCCTTCATATGCAGCCTGGAGAGGTTACCTTTCATCATGAAGTCTTCCAGCCCACAGCTATTTACTTGGTTGACTCGTATGAAAATGCTGGTTTGTAGGTTGAAAATAGTCAAATAATGGCAGTTTTATAAGATTGAATGTAAGCTTAGTGTCTTAAACCCCTGTGCCACTTATTGACGTATTTTACTTACCACCTTTCTCTCTGTGTGTGGGTGTATTTGTGTGTGTATGCATATGTGTTAATCAGGGTGAAGGTCACATAATTGACTTCTTTTTATAATAAACTTTGGAATAACTTTAATTTTGTAAGAGAGTTTCAAAGTCGATACAGAGAGTTCCTATAAACCTCAAATTCAGTTCCCCAATGTTATCTTTTCACATCAGCAGAGTACGTTTGTCAAATTTAAGAAAACAATTTTGGAACCTGATTAACTAAAACTCCAAGCTTTATTTGGATTCCATCAATTTTTCCATGAATGCCCTTTTCTGTTCCAGCAGCTGATTCTGCCTCCCAGGTACCACCTTGTATTTTATTGTTGTGTCTGCTTAGTCTCCTCTGGTCTATTAATTCAACCTTTCCTTATTTTCCATGATCTTGACAGTTTTGAAAAGTACTAGTCAGCTGTTTAGTAGAATGTCTCTCAACTTGGGATGGTCTGCTCTGTTTCCTCACGATTAGATTGGATTATGGGTTTTCAGGGAAAGTATCACCTTAGGTGGTTTATTATCCCCATCTCAAGGGGTCATGATCTCAACTTTGCTTTTCCTGGTGATGTTAATGTCATCACTTGGTTAAAGCATCTGTTCAGTTGTTGGCCAAGTTTCTCCTCTGTAGAGATACTATATTTGGTCTCTGTTCATTTTTACATGTCACCACCAGCTAGACTAACAGTTCTTCATTTGGGAGCAGAAGCATGTTAATTCCTTTTGTACCTTTCATTGCACCTAATGTTTTATACAGTGTACATGCTCACAGAAGTTATTGAGAGGTCATTAAATTCATGATTTAATATCAGTCTGGTGGAGGTGTTTTGTTTAAACAAACCAAAACAGCAAAATCCCAGCCCACTGCATTCTCCTTACAACTAGTTTGGTGGTCTTTGTTCCCTGCACTTAAGGGGTAAATTGTAAAATGACTTTAAATATTTTTCATCTAAACTACTATAAAGAAGGGATTACTTGCTGTCTTTGCTAAGATCAGAGTTTTGAGTTCAGGACTCAGGAAAATCTAAGTGTAAATTAGGCATACACACACACATACACATATTGTAGCTTCTGCTGACTTGCAGCAAGTATTGTCCCTGTTTGCGGAGACTCAAAATATTTGTCAGAAGTCTAGATAATTCTTGAATGTGTTGCCCACAGGATTCCTAATGGTGCAAAGAATTGCCACTGTGAATGAAGTTATCAATCATTTTTAAGCTATTTATCTATAAAGGTGTTTTGCAGGGCATGGGTGCCATGCTTTTGAGGAACTTAAATTTGATATGGCACTTGTAGAAGCATTTAGGACCTAAACTAAAGGAAAGCAAGAATATTATATTAGAGTTGAAAACTAAATGCTGTAAAAGTCAGACAAGAGGAGAGAGGGAGTAGTTCTTTTGCAAATCCCTTTGACAGAGACCTTACCAGCTGGCCTTGTAGGGTTGATTCTTCTTTCTGCTGTGATTGAAAAGTTGGCCTTCTATTCTGATGATTTAACCTTGGTTTGAAAGTTACACACAGGAATTAGTATCCCCTGATTTATTACTCTATTTAAAGAGGTTTCTTCTTTTTATTTAATTTTTTTTAATATGGGTGAAAAAAATTCTGGCTTTTCAACAGTGTAGAATTAGTTCATGCTAGTTTTTCAATCTGAGAGTCTCATGATAGCTACACTTGCTTCATGCTTTATAATGTAATTTAATTTTTCATATCTTTCTTTTATTAGCTGTGAAGTAGGTTTAGAAAAAATAATTAGATTACGAGGTTAAACCATAGTTAAGATAAAAATGACGGTTCAATAAAAATAATGTTCAATAATTCCTATCTTCTGAAATAAAATACAGCCACTAAAAGATTTAATTCTGGTTTTATTCAAGTAAATTTTCCTTCTACACTGAAAATACTCAAGAAAGAAACCCCAAGAAAGGCACTTGGTTAGCATGAAAAAAGCACTATAATACATAGAATTGTAATTTATGAGATAGGATAGGAGCCAACTTGAGAAGGAGTAATGCACCCGAATGGCTTGTCTTTCATGGAAGGGGATGCACTGGGATTATTTGAGTTGTTGTCGTGGTGAGACTCCTAAGCTTGGTCTGACTTTTTATGTGCAAAATTGGGAGTTTTCACCATTTGGGTAATCTTGGAATGCAGTGTCCCTTCATTAAAATGATCTGAAAATCAACACCAGATAGTTCATGGTCACAGGGTCCTAAAATACTATGTGTAGAAGATGCTCCAGGCTCTAATCCTATGTTTTACCTAAGAAAGCAAAGCCCCAAAGGGTTAAGTAGCTTTCCTGAACTCACTATGTAGATGACAGATCTTCAGCACCTCCATCTAGTGTTTTCTCCATTACATTGGATTGCCATTAGGATTGAATTTTTTGACTAAATAACTTTTCTCAAAGTAAAGCATGAATGTGATTTAAAGAGTCAAATAATATTCTTATGTTTAAGACTTGAGATGAGAATGAGTTCCACTCCATGTCCTACTCTTCCTTAGCTCTGAATTCTTTCCCAACAGGAAACCACCTTGAATTTTTCAAACTTATCTTCTGCTACTTAGCTTCATACTCAGATATTTAAATAGAGGCTTTTACTGTTCTTTAGCAATTTAAGAAAAAAAATTAGACATCTATCAAAGTTGTTTTCCCTTATATTTCCTTTACACAATTGAACTTGTACATTTTTTTGCAATTCTTGCCATTCCATTATGGAAATTCTATTTATTTAGCAAACATTTAGGGCTAAACTTCTCATTGTTTACAACTTGAGGGGGTGGCATGAAATGCCAGCCACTGTCTGGCTCAAGGTGACTCCATCATTTTCCTGGTTGTGATTAGAGTTCTTTTAATTCAGTGTTTTTCAAGGTGGGAGTTTCAGCCTGTTAGTTGTAAAATCAGTTTAGTGGGTTGTAGCCAACATTATAAAAATAGAAGAGAATTGAAAATATTGGAGTTCAATTTTTAAAATGTTTGATATAACTTTCATTTTTAAAATAAAGCCACTAAGAGGTTTAATTATGGCACATAATTAGGATAAATATTGGTTTATGAAACTTTCATACTAGATATACACATTGTGTGTATATATACACATACATATACATATCAGAATATTTGTATTCTGTATGTGTGTATATGAGCTTCCCAGGTGGCGCTAGTGGTGAAGAACCCACCTGGCAATGCAGGAGACATGAGATGCAGGTTCACACCCTGAATAGGGAAGATCCCCTGGAGGAGGCATGGCAACCCACTCCATTATTCTTGCCTGGAGAATCCCATGGACAGAGGAGCCTGGAGGGCTACAGTCCATAGGGTTGCAAAGAGTTGGCTGACACAAGTGAAGTGACTTAGCATGCACACATGTGTATATATGTGTATGTATGTATTTTGTATATTGGGTCCAAATGTAAAATGTGTTAGTTTGAACATATGAAATTGCTGTTTCTGTAGGTAAAAGATAAATATGGGGAATTTCATATGGTTTAACCTATTATGTCTTGTCTTAGCTCATGGACAAAATGTTTGGGAGACATTTAATCTCAGTTGTTTTATGCCAAATAATGAACTTTTTTTTTTTTTGGCTAAGTTTGATGTTTCTTCATCTTTAAAATAAGAATTATAATTGTATCTGCCTCAAAAAACAAAGAATAGACACAAGGAAACTGGGAGATGGTGGGATATGTTTATTACCTTGATTATGGTGATAGAAACTTGGAGTATGGATATGTCCAAACTCATCAAATCATTTATATTAAATGTGCAGTTTTTTATGTGTGTTCATTATATCTTAATAATGATGTTAAAAGTTTTTTTTTTACCTACTTCAAAGAAAAGATGTGAAGATGAAATTACTTAGGACCCTTTGCCTACAGTAAGTGCTCATGGTCATCAACACCATCATCCCTTTACTTACTTCCCTACAGTGATCTTTGTTTCTCATTTCCTCTTGAGAGACCCTTTTTCAGCCTCATCAGAATTGTTATATCCGTTGCTTCTCTTATCATATGGGTACCTCCACTCATCTTCAATCACAGAGTAGTAGAGCATTAGTGGAGACCTTCAAGATTGTGTGCTGAAACCAGTATTGTCCAAAGTGGGATGTGCATCTACATTCATGCAAGATGGTTTGAGATGGCACACAGACAGAGCATCTGCCAGCATGGGTTCACACAATGGAATTGTGAATTCCTTCTCAATTTGCTTCCAATCCTTTTGGTTCATCCAGGAAAACGCACCAGTGTGGTGCTGGTCTCTCTTTAATACCTTCCTAACACTTGTTATTTTTTTAAAAAACAGAGATCAGGTCTTAGGCTCATAACCTTCAGTACTCATCTAAGAGCATTGGCTAGAATTTAATAATAGGATTTTGTTCTCATGTTGCATATGTTGTTGTTGTTCAGTTGCTTAGTCATGTCTGACTCTTTGTGACCCCATGGACTGCAGCATGCCAGACTTCCCTGTCCTTCACCATCTCCTGGAGCTTACTCAAACTCACGTCCATCGAGTTGGTGATGGCGTCCAACCATCTCATCCTCTGTTGTCCCCTTCTCCTCCCACCTTTAAACTTTCCCAGCATCAGGGTCTTTTCTAATGAGTCAGCTCTTGGTGTCAGGTAGCCAAAGTATAGGAGCTTCAGCTTCAGCATCAGTCCTTCCAATGAATATTCAGGGTTGATTTCCTTTAAGATTGACTGGTTTGATCTCCTTGCAGTCTCAAGAATCTTCTCCAACACCACAGTTTGATAGCATCAATTCTTTGGCACTCAGTCCAAAGAATTGGTCCAACTCTCATATCCATACATGACTACTGGGAAAACCATAGCTTTGACTAGACAGACCTTTGTTGGCAAAGTAATGTCTCTGCTTTTTAACACACTGTCTAGGTTTGTCATAGTTTTTCTTCCAAGGAGCAAGTGTCTTTTAATTTTATGGCTGCAGTTACCATCTGCAGTGATTTTAGAGCCCAAGAAAATAAAGTCTGTCACTGTTTCCATTGTTTCCCCATCTATTTGCCATAATATGATGGGACCAGATGCCATGATCTTCGTTTTATGAATGTTGAGTTTTAAGCCAGCTTTTTCACTCTCCTTTCACTTTCATCAAGAGGCTCTTTAGTATTTCTTCACTTTCTGCCATGAGGGTGGTGTCCTCTGCATATCTGAGGTTATTGATATTTCTCCTGGCAATCTTGATTCCAGCTTGTGCTTCATCCAGCCTGGCGTTTCACATGATGTTCTCTGCATATAAGTTAGATAAGCAGTATGAAAATATACAGCCTTGACATACTTCTTTTCCAATTTTGAACTGGTCTCTTATTTCATGTATGGTTCTAACTGTTGCTTCTTGACATGCATACAAATTTCTCAGGAGGCAGTTAAGGTGGTCTAGTATTCCCATCTCTTTAATAATTTTCTATAGTTTGTTGTGATCCACACTGTCAATGGCTTTAGCCTAGTCAATGAAGGAGATGTTTTTCTAGAATTCTCTTGTTTTTTTTTTCTGTGATACAGCAGATATTGGCAATTTGATTTCTGGTTCCTCTGCCTTTTCTAAATCCAGCTTGAACATCTGAAAGTTCTCGGTTCACGTACTGCTGCAGCCTAGCTTGAATTACATATGTGGATGTGTATATAACTTTTGGATCATTGGCAAATGATATTGACTTTCATTTTGGAGATGATACAAAATTTCTTCTAAAAATAAATTTGATATCAAACTATTCCACAAAGAGTATATGTGGTAAACCTGAGTATAGTCAAATACAGTGTACACTAATTACACAAGTCTAGCCCAGGCTGATTTAATCCTAAATGAGGTCCAAGGAGGTTAAGTGACTAACCCATCTGAGTGAGAAGCAGAGCCAGGGCCAGCCTTATCTTGGGTGTGTTCTCATCTCTCTCTGTAGTCATTGTGTTAGACTTGACATTCCAGGATGGTGTGTTAGAGAAAGCCTGTGTTAAAATAATGCACTGCTTTTCTTCTGATGTGCTTTTCTGTTCAAGAGTTTATTGTTTCTGGGGTTTGCCTTGAATCCACTCACGCCTGCAATTCTGATATCCATTCCAGTCTGAGTTGGATCATGGGTAGCTACTTTGACCTATCACTGTCTACATGTACCTTATCTCTGTTTTTCTCCTAGTTGTACAATACTATCCATCTTCCAGTATTGAGTTGTTCTTTGCTTCTTAGATGTCATCTGGGATTGTATCAGATTCACAACCTGGGTCCTTGGTGATAGGAAAATGGCACAGATGGTGTTAAGAGCACTGTGCTGTGTGCTAACCGTTACTGAAGAGGGGTTGACTTTTTCCCCTGGCTCTGTTCTTCTGTATGTAAAATGGGTGGGGTTGTGAGTTGGGTAACCTCAAGACCTGTTCATCTTTATCACCCTCTCATCTCATTATTCATTCATTCTGCAGGTGTTTATTGAGCACCTTCTCTGTGCCAGGAACTTGTTGGAGCAGTTGAGAATGCTGGGCATGTACCAGTGGATGGGAGAATTTACATTCTTGTTGGGGAAGTTTATAGTTGGAGAGGATGATGAATAAATTTTAAAAAATTTAAATGAGAACATTTCCTATGGTCCCAATAAAACAGGGAGGTGGCTTAGAGAGTGACTTGGAGGAAGAGGCCCGATTTTGACAAATGGACCAGGAAAGGCCTCTTCAGAAAGGCAACTCTTGAGTAAAGATGCAAGAGAGGTGGGTCAGGCAGAAAGAACAGCAGTGACCCCAAGTAAGTTCAAGGGAGAGAAAGACAAAAGAAGGGCTGGGTAGGAATGTGGGGAGAGGAAGGCTGAAGGAGAAGAAGGGGGTCAGAGCCAGTTTGGAGATGGTGAAATCTGGTAAGCAGTTTGTATTTGATTCTACATGCTAAGGGAAACCAGTGAAACGGGTGACAGATTTTGAGTAGTGGAATGATGGAATCTGATTGGTGTTTTTTAAAACCACCCTGACTGCAGGTTGGAAATCCAGCAAGCAGAAATAGAAGCAGGGGTCCAGTTAGAAGGTCATGGTGGTAACCTCTGAGATTAGATGTGGTGGTGTGGACTAGGGAGTGGGCAGTAAAGATATAAGGAAGTGGAGAGACTCAGGCTATGTTTTTAATATCAATTGAGTGCTTGCAAGTCAGTTGGCTGCAGGAATGGAGGAAAGACAGGAATCAAAAATGAGTCCTAAGATAGTGATGACATTTATGGCTCTGGAAAGACACAGTTCCTTTTGCTTTTGAGGACCTCCTTGTGCCGTCAGTTTGCCTGGTCTGTTTATGCACACTGCTGTGTCTAGCCTCTTCCAGGGAACAAGAGCCCTCCGGTGCCTCTGGCTGCCTTGAAGGCTCTCAAATTCTTCTTTATCAGACCTGCATTCCTCATGCTGAACATTAGGCCTGGGTTATACCCTCTGAGGAGGTGGTTATATCGAGGTCCTAGTGGGCAGGGCAGATGGCACTATTAATTCATGCCTCTGTTATGAGAATTGATGGCCAGTAGCCAGGATGCCATGTTGATATTTATGACTGGTTTCTATGAGGAATTCAGGCTCTCAAAAAATGCATTGTATTCTGTTTTCCAAGGAAAAGTTGAACACGGGCTATTTTTTTCCCCCTTTCATTTTCCCCACATATAATACAAGTTGCATTACAATAAATTCAGTCGGTTCAAATGTTTTTCATCTGAAATATTGAATACATTCCTTTTTTTTTTTCCCCGCCTAACTGCAAGGGGTGAACTTTTATATTTTTATGAGCTTTGTTGTTTTTACTTGTCACAGTTGCTGGTATTAGTTCACTAGTAAGTAATGACTTTTCTGTATTGAGAAAGACAGATGACTTATTAGATGTCAGAGGCCATCTGAAACATTTTCAACTCAGCATTTTTAATAGCTGTTCTTTCTTTGATTTGTTTTCCTTTTTTCTCTTGTTTCCCTTCCTCCAGCTAGCATGCACTTTTTTGTCCCCCACCCCCTCCTTTCTCCTTTCCTCCCTCAGTCATCAGCACTTCTGTGTATCTTTTGTATGTTTCGGCTGTATGATATCCACTAGTCCTTGGGAACCATAGACAGTTTGTAACTTTTCCGGCAGTTGTACTCCCTGGACTTCCTGCAGAGGACATATGTGGGTATGAATCCATCCTTTAAAAAATACATCTCTGTGTGTGTGTATGTGTGTGTATACATGCTGGACTGTGTCTGGGGCCAGCATATACTCCTGACCTCATGGGCAACTTTTTTTAATCCTCTGACTGCTGTCCACTTTGGGGGTCTTTGGATGACCTAAAACAGTCTCTCTTCCCTCCTTTTCACCTACTGTTAACATGGATTCAGTATGTTACTCTACCAGACTCCTTGAACGTCATTTTGTTGTGCTCAGAGTCTCAGAAAAGTCTATTGATTAAATGAACATCATTCAAACAGAAATGTCAATGTTGGTACAGTCCACTTATATAGTAAAAATGGACATTGAGTGGGGCAGTATCATGTTGCTATGTCATTGTGCCTAGCACATACCAGATGTTCAGTGAATATTTGTTGTATTAATGAATGTCCACTTAGATGATAATTAGGAGTTTCAGTGGGTGGGATCATTTTAGGAGCAGTGAGTAAGACAGACATTCCTCTAATGGAAACATGCATTCTAATAAGGAAGGAGACATGCAAACAAGATAGACGTCAGAGAGTGATGAGTGCTAGGCTGAGGTTTGAGGTAGGGTGATGTGCTGTTTGTTAGGGAGGGTGTGACCAGGGGGTCAGGGAAAGCTCTGATAAGACGGTGTTGAAGGCTGCGATCTGAGTGACAACAAGGAGCCTGTCAAAGGAAGATCCGGGGTAGGTGAGATTCAGGTCAAGAGAGCAGACAGTGCTGAGGCTTTGGTGGGTCTGTTCAGTGTGTGACTGAGGCAGCAGCCAAAACCAGCCCCCTACCGCTGTGGGAAGCGGCTCACTGTGGCATGCTGTGGGGTCAGAGAGGTGCACAGAGCCAGACCAGGTGGGACCTTCTGCCCCAAATAAATCCACACTCCTTAATTTGATTTGCAGTGGGAAGCCTTTCGAGAGTTTTAAGTGGGGGCATGGCTCAAATTTTTAACATATCACTCTGGCTGGTGTGTGGAGAATGGACTGTAGAGAGGCAGAATAGAAACTGCAGTGGTATGTACTGGGTATTTGCATTTTAAGGATTTTTTTTTTTTTTTTCAAGAATTCACCGGAGCTTTGGATGGGGAGTGTAGCTTGCTTGCTTTTACTCGTTGTGCTGAGGAAGAGACTTCTGGTTGCTTCCCTTATTGATTCTCTCTCTCCTCTTACTAACAAGATGCTTGGTTTTTAGCTGTGTGTACTGCCACCCCCTCCTCCCTTGCAGCTAGGACCTAGGCGTGGCCATATGAAAATATCATGGGGAACTTCCAGAGAGTTGTTTTAAAAGGGATAGGTGTTTCTTTTTTGTTTTCTCCCATTCTGCTGCATGGAACTGGTTGTAATGGCTGGAACACCAGCATTTCTGTTGGATCATGAGGACTGGGGCCACATGCTAGAGATGGCAGAGCATAGAATTGGAAGGAACTTGTGTCTCTGATGACCTTTTGGAGCTTCCATGCCAGCTCTGGACTGGCATACCTTTGGATATCTTTTATGTACCTTTGGACTTCTTTTATGCAAGAGAGATAAACTTGTATCTTGTTTAGGCCATTGATAATTTACTGTTTTGTTTTTGTTCCAAACATAATCTTGATACAGGTATTCTTTTGTAAAAGACTTAACAGAATAATGAGAATAGTAGTATTTGGCATTGTCTATGTGCTCATCACTGTTCTAAATACTTTACAAACGTTTTCCCTTAAATCTCACTAGAATTATTTAGTACTTATATCTAGGACTCCATGGCACAGAAATGTTTAGTAACTGGCCCCAGGTGACAGAGCAGTAAACTGTAGGACCTGATTTCAGCTCTGGTTCATTTGAGTCTAGACTCTTCCTGCATTACTTTGCTAGACTGCCACATTCTTGGCAATGACTCTGAAACCTCTTTTTTCAATCATTTAGAGGCTAAGGCCAGAGGGATGATTCAGCAGGCAGATTGGTGTCATGTATCTGTCAGGGCAGGCAACTGCTGTAACCAAAGTTCCAGGGCTTAACGCAATAGAAACTGATTTATCACTGACATAAAATCCAACTGATTTTTGGGATGGAGAGAGGTTGTGTTCCACACAGTGACTCAGGGACCCAGACTCTTTCTGTCCTTTCCCACTTCCTTCTGACTCCCTTCTCCCTGTGACTGGGGCCTTAGAATTCTCTGCTGGAGGCTTTTCACTGGTCAGCACAGAGAGGAAGAGGGAAAATGTGGAAGGGACTCTCTGGGAAGTTTTGATGGGCCAGGCTTGGAGGAGGCATATGTCACTTCCCACCCTCTGTTGGCTGGAACTCAGTAATACGCAGGGAGGCTGGGAGATGTAGCTCAGTTTCATGCCCAGGACGTAGAGTAAATAAATTGGGATGAGCACACAGTAATCTCTGCCCCATGTGCCTGTTAGGAGTTGGGGTTCTGGCATCAATCCCCTTGCATTTATATCCCTGCCTTGCTGTTTATTAGCTGTGTGACCTTGAGCAAGCCACTTAACCTCTCTTTTACTGCTGTTTTTTGTGTGTACACTGGAGATAAGAGCAGAGCTATTTGGGGGATTAAATGAGTTAATGTGGGGTGTACAGTCCTTAGAGCAGCGTCTGAGACATGGGAAGTGCTCTGTAATTGTGAGCTGTCTTTACGTTAAGACAGGGCACTTTCCTCAGACCTAAGTTTGTGAATCTCTTTTTGAAGATAATTTTCTTATTGAGCCCTGGTGTGGATGTGTGCCACAGAAAATACTTTGGGGGGCCACATATCCCATTTGAAGGGAAACTGGTGTGAGAGTGCCAGGGGTCCTGGGACTTGCTCTTCTCTCTCCTGTGTAGATGCTGTCAGCCTCTCTGGAAGGGCCAGTTAGGACTGCTTCCTGATCTGTAGGTGGAGTTGGAAACTGAAGTCTCATGTCCAGTCTCTTGTCCGCTGTGAGGAAACTGGCCCAGGCAGTTCCTCCCGCTCGGATCCCTTCTAGGACAAGCAAAATCTCACCTGCTGCTGAAGCCCCGGCTCAGTGTCACCTCATTCTTAAAGCCCCGGCTGGAGCCCGCACAGCACTGCTTCCTCCCTTCACTGTGATCTTCTAGTCCAGCACTGATGCCCCGTGTCGCATGGGGATGCATCAGCTACAGACTGCGTCCAACCAGAAGGAAGCTTCTTGAGGGCACATGTCCACCTTCCTCTTCCCCTTGTGCCTCGTTTCCTTTGTATACAGGGGAAAGCCCTTCATAAATGCTTGTTGAGTTCAAGTATTCCTTTTACTCTCTACATACATGTGGAGTTTTGTGAATGTGGTCTTTACTCTGAACCAGTGCCAGATAAATTGGTAGGTAGTTGGGAATAAAAATGAGTGGATTCTTTTTTATTTACACTGTTTAATATTCGTGTGGGGATTTTGGACTTCTTTCAGCTCAGCGGTTGTAAAATTCTGTTTTAATTTCTGCCATTATCATAAACAGCATCCTCTGGTTATTATCTGGGTAGAGGATGCTGCAGCCTAGGACTCTGTTGAATTAAGATGAAACAAATGACCAGGGGAGGACATAGAATCATTGTCATTGTTGCTTTGCAGTTCATTTCCTTAGCTAGGAAGTCCACTCGGTGACTGGTGTTGGTACAATTCACCTGTGGGTTTAGGGTCCCATCTATGCACGTCTATCTGTTTTTGGTAACTCACAGGAAAGTTCTCACCTTTCTCTCTGAGTATTTGTATATACACACATCTATAAAAGTAAAATTACCAGCAAAATCACTGAAGATAAAGGTTAGCAAATCCTGTTCATGGAAACTGCAATATATAGTTTAAACAGGAAATGGAGTTTAGTTATTAAGCTTGTGTAGATTCCTTGGTATACTGAATATTTCTTGTGGTTCTATTATTTGTATTTTATTCTCAAATATTTTAAGAAGATAAGCTTCTAAATTCACTTTGGGGCTCCGTGTCATCAAATCTCATCACCAGTCACTTAGATCCCTAATTAACTTATACTCTGTAGACCCATTTCTTTGCTTCTATTTCTCTCCACTCTCTCTAATGTGCTGTGAGTTACACTGGAAGGAACAATAAGATTTAAGAGAAGAATTAATTTAGAAAGTTAGGAATAGAAGAGATAAGGGAAAATGAGAAAAAGCGGCTTAGTATTTTGTCTTGTAAATGGCTTTCCTCTCGTAGGCTAAGAAGCCCATTTATCCAAGGAGAGGAGGAATGTTAATGAAATAGATCATGAACATAGCTATTACAGTAATGAATTTTAACACTCACTTTGTTATGTGATATTTTATTTATGAGCTCCTTGATCATTCAGATAAAGACAAGAAGTTTATGGCACTAGATTATGTCTTGTTTTCATAAACATATTCAGTAGTTTAATAAACATAATTTATTTTTTTCTCCTTAAAAATAAGCAAAATTTATGAGAGATTATCTTAGGGTTAATGAAGTCTAACATTAAGGAAATATTACCCTATAATATTGGAGCCTTCAGAGCTGGAGTTGTAATTGCTTAATGCTTTTTTCTACAGGCTATTTTTATAAAGTACATGCTTTGTACCATTAATCCAGTTTTTACAAGTTACACTTAGACCAATTCATTGGGAATTATGTATCCATGTTTATATTTTTCAGTCACTGCTTTCATTAAAAGATGTAGTAAAGAGTTGAAAATTTAATGTAGAAAGAGGGGGGAAAAGATAATTATGTGTATTTGCTCGTGGGAAGGTGCAGCGCATATATTATCACCGCTTTCCGTCTTTGAAACCAATTCCCCCTTGTGGCTGTCTTCACTACAGGTGAGAATTTAGTGATTGGTGGTCCCCAGGAGGACAGAAATGTAAATTCCTATTGAAAGCCGTCAATAGTTAAAATTTGGAGCCCCATTAATATAGTTCAAGTCAGAATGCACTTAAGTAATGAAAAGCCCAGACGGTGGCCTGGAGTTTCCCCTTCCTCCATCAGGCCTGCCAATTAGCCCAGAGTAATGGATGCCCAGACCCCAGGACAGGACTGAGAGTGGCTGGTAAGGGCAGCCGGGGAAGTGCACTATGGATTTTGGTCATGTGTATTTGACTGTGTCAGCTCATTCTTTTTTGAAACTGAATTTAATGTGTTGAAAATACCCTCTTGATGAATTAATGAACTAAAAAGAGGTATTGATATTCAAATAGCGGTGGAAGCAAAGCCTCCCGTCACCATCATCACCCTTCTTTGGCCCATCCCCATATTTTATAATAGCCTAGCATGGGCAGAGTGGAAAGGAATCTTTGCTGGTTTCTCATTCCTCACTGCTGATGGGTAGATATAGAAGGATGAGGGTGGTGGATAAAGACCTCAGCTCCATCAGTGAATCTTTCCATCTACAGATAATGCTTTACTGAGTTTTCCCCACCCCTTTTCATGCTGGCCTTTGTACTATTTTAATGTTCTTTGGCATCAAGGTAAATATGTTCCTGGGTGTGTATTTGTGACAGAGAAAAATCAGGGATCGGGGAAGTTGTATAGACTTGAGTTGTACTATAGGCTCTGTGAGGAGGTATGTGCTGTCTTGTCCCTCACTCTGGAGAACTAGAGTTTGATTTGATCATTCATTCATTTAGAAAAATAGTCATTGAGAATTCAGTGAGAAATTTTGTTGCTATGGACCTAAGGATCCAATTTTTAAATTATTTTATTTTTTTTTAAATTATTGAAATATAGTTCATTTACAATGTTGTGCTACTTTCGTGTGTACAAGAGAAGTGAATCAGATATACATAAATGTGTAAGGCTCTTGTGTGTTTGGAACTCACTGTTTAGGTATGTTCAAACAGCATTTAGAAGTTAAAGAAGCATTCCTCAAAAAGTTAAAGATAGGATTACTGTATGATCTAGCAGTTCCACTTCTAAGTATATATCCCCCCAAATCGAAACCAAGGACAAGAACAGATACTTACACACCCATGTTCATAGCAGCATTATTCATAATAGTTAAAAGGTAGAAACAATCCATATGTCTGTCTGATGAAATGATAAAATGTGCATGTACACACAGTGGCATACTCCTCAGCCATGAAAAGGAAGAAGATTCTGATACTTGCTATAGTGTGGATGAGCCTTGAACATATGCTAAGTGAAAGAAGGCAGATTCAAGAGGACAAATGTTGTGTGATGTCATTTATATGTGGTGGCATTCATAGAGACAGAAAGTGGAGCAATGGTTACCACTGGTTGAGAGAGGGAGAATGGGGGGGTTATTGTTTAATGGGGACAGAGTTTCTGTTGGGGATGATGAAAAAGTTCTGAAAATGAACAGTGGTGATAGTTGAAAACAATGTGAATATATTTAATGCCATTGAACTGTACATTTCAGAATGGTTATGATAGTAAATTTGATGGTATGTATAATTTACTGCAATATGAAATGGAGGACTATCTGAGAAGGAAGTGTGTTAGGAAAATTTATTTCCCCTAAAATTATTAGGGGAAATTATTTTCCCTAAAAAATTAGTTCCCCGAGGTTTTGGCATACCTTTTTGAAGGATATCAAAGTTTTGCTTCTCAAAGAGCAGTAAGTGAATAGGGTAATTAGGTGTTCTTTTTAGTCACTAGGTAAGTGTCAGAGTCATGTTTAATAAAGATGTGCAATGCCTGGATTCTTGATTGGAGTGTTAACACAGAGGCCTGTGTCCCATTCATTTTGTAAAATGTTATTGGTTTTGGAGCTGGATCACCTGGATTTGAATCTTGGCTCCCCCAGTTACCAGCTGCTATGCTTGAACAAAGTACAAACTTCTCTGAGCTACAATTATCTGTAAAATGGGCTTAGTAAGAATATCTGTCTTATAATAATGTGGGGATATTAAATAAGGCAACACAGATGAAGTTATTAGAATACACAGTACATAGTAAACCCTCAATAAATGTTAAATGTTATTATTATTGTTTGGATAACTAACTGTGTATAATCTCAACTATGATCAGATTCATCAAAAACTCCAATGTAACCTGTTCATCTACTTTCTACCACTGTCTTTACCAGAGAGGCTCCGTTTTATGGGCAGTGTTAATTTGACCAGAAAGAAGGGACACCTCATTTCTTCCTACCAGCAAAGAATCTGACTCCCTGAAGGAATTACCATCTATTTTACTTCAATCAGCTGATGGGTGTGCATATATTATCCCATTCTTATTTAAATTTTTAAATTTTGCCAGAATGCCCAGGAAACAGGGTATCTTGGATAATTTAATTTTCTGACTAACCAACGTCTACAAGATACCACTTTCACTTCAGGTTTTATTTGTAAGAAGTTTTTCTAAAATCTGGCAATGACCTTTGTTTCCTTAGAAGGTATAGTGAATAATAAAATTTAATTTTCCCTTGACAATGAAAGATTTCAGAACCATTTCAAAAAATCTGTTCATATTGGCCAGAAATATAAATGTTCAGCTAGAATATTGGGCTGCCTGTATACTGAGTCAGGACTGTCCAAAGAGAGATTTTTTTTTTTTTCAAAGACAGATTTTTAATAATGCCCTTTAAAAAACACAAACTCAGTCTTTGTAGCTTTCCCTTAAAATTAAGAATATGGGCAAAAAATCATGATTGCTAGTTTTGGATATAGTTTTCTTCTTAATACATTTTGGGAAGATCTTTCTCATCACAACCCTTCAAGTAGTCACACATAGTGGGTGTTGCCTTGAAAAGAATAACTGCTTTATTATCAGAATCAAGGATGAGACTGAGGAAAATGTTTAATACCTGGGTAAACAAGAGACACCCAGTCTAGTATAATAGAGCTAAAATAAGAAATCTTTCTTATTTCTCCATGCAGCAAGTTCTATCCAATTTCAAGTCAGTATAAATGTTTTTTTTTGGGGGGGAGGGTGGGCTGAGTTGGGAGAGGAATCTAAAGCCTGGTTGGGAGGAGTGTGTTGCATTGGATAGAGCATTGGGATTGGGGAGATTGAATTCCAACCTTAGTCCCACCTTGCTTGGCTGTGTGACCCTGGATGGCTGGGGTCCTCTCTGAACCTCAGCTCTCTCTAGCTGAAGGTGCAAAAGTGCTGACTTGATGCTTTCCAAAGTGCCTTCTGCTTGAACATGTAGACTGAGGATTACTGTGAGGTATCCAAGTTGCTGTCTACCTTTACTCTTTCATAGTAGTTTGGAGCCTTCTGAAACCAAATGTCAATGAGTCTGGCTTCATAGAGTTGTTGTGCGAGGGGCTGGCAGAAGACTCCAGATTCATTTCAGCCTTGCTTTCCCTGTTCTTCTTCAGTTTCACTCCTGCCTGGTTTATTTTCTTCCCCTCTTTCTTCAGTCTGCTTATTCCTTCCTGCTCTAGGCTCCTCCTCAGCCCGTCTCGATTATTGATTAGAAATCACCAAATAGTTTCTGTAACCATGTCATCAGTGACTGCCAAGGCTCTTGTCATTATTCCAGCCACACAGGGGGAAAATGACTGGGGGAAAATGGCATTTTCCAGCTCAGGTGCGAAGCATTCTAAAGTGTGGCTTAAGCTGGCGCTTTTCACTTAAACCTCTTCTGAAAGTGCTTATGCAAAAGCAGCCGACTCCAGCCAGTGAACTATTTCCCAGAGCCCCCAGCTTAGATTCTCTTAATTTTCCATATTTCTTGAGCTTGCCCTTGCTGCTTTCCTGCCTGATGCACGCTAGAGAGGAAGTACACAAAGGAATTGTGCAAAGTTTGGAAGCAACTGGCAGGTGGGTTTGCATTTTTCCAGGTTAATTCACTTGATGAAAAGCTGCTGTGGGTGATGTGTCATATATCAAAGGCAGGGCATCAGTAATCTTTGCTCAAGGGCACGGCTAACAGACAGATAGACGGGAGAATGAGATGGAAAAAAGCAACTCATCCTTTTCTGCTAACACCACGAAGGAGATAAAGGAAGATTTATGAGTCATCTCGGACCACATACCAGCAAGCAGCATACCGTATTTTTCACATGTTCCCAAAATTGGTGGTGGAAGGCAGTATGCTTGTCACAGTGTCCATCCGGCCTTTTTGAAAACAATGGGATCCTTGAAGTCTCTAGCTGTGGAGTCAGCTCTTTGCCCGCCCTGCAAAGAGGTGTTAGAGTGTGTGTGTCTGTGGGTGTGTGTGTGTGTGTTCAAAGCATCTCTGCCCTCTCTAAGCACATGATATCATGATCTGTAGTTTAATAATGTGACCTCTACAGAATAAAAAATAAGATTCCCTGAAACAGACATGACTGATTTGCAGGCATTTAGATGGTGACTCGGTAAAGACTTTTTCAGCTACCTCTCACCTAGTGAATTTCACTTTGGTGATAGGCAGCCTCACATAGTAACTGCTTTGTGGTATAAGGAAGCTGAGGAGATGATTCTGTTGTTTTTCTTTTCCTTTCCTACTTCTCAGATGAGTCAACCCCTGCGGGATACAACAAAGATTTGCAGCCCAGGTTGATTTGAATGGGCCATTTTGTGTGGAGTTAACCAGAACACTCGTTCCTGGGAGGGCTCAGAGCTTCTTTATTCAGGCAACCAGGCAGCTGACTCGGGAAGTGTTGTGTAGAACAATTGATGGGAGTGGGAAGAGGTTTCTTAATATTCCTCTCCCCCGCCTTGAAAAAGGCACCTGGATTGCAGCTGGATCACGCCTGGGACTGTGACTATTTACTTCACATAGCAGTTTAAAAAGTATGGTGAATTAAAAACAAAGCCAAACAGATTTTGAATTTCTTCTAAGGCCTCTGCAGTATGCTTTTTTTTTTCTTTTTGAGAGGCACACAATTAACATTCTGTGCAGAAGGGCATGATTGATTCTGCACAGTGGTGGCTATATGAGCAAACCTCATTTAGACAGCTGAGTGAAATATACAGGGTAGAGGAATTTATGGGACCCAGAGACGCTCACATGCAGAATGAAAAGGAGCCACTTCCCCTCTCCTCTCCAGCCCCTGTGTCCCCATTCTTCACGTGCTCAGAATGGCTTCCCTCCAGCCACTGGGGTGCCCCCTCGGTGTGGTGGTGCTGAGCCTGACATGACCCGGCAGAGAAGATGGAATGCCACTTCATCATGCAGCCCTCCTGTGGGAAGCATGGAGTGTGTAATCAGAGAGACAGGAGGAGCTCTCAGAATCTGTTATGTGAGGCTGACAAGGTGAGGAGGTGGATAGTGGTGGCTCTAGGTTCTACACCATATCCTGAAAAACAGCTTGCTTCTGCACTGACCTTCGCAGGATAGACTGTTGGGAGGCTTGAGTGTCTACCTCAAAACAATACAGGCCACTTTCTTAGAAAAACCACCAACTTTGTTTTGCAAAGGAAGTTTAGGAATCAATTTGGGCACATGCACCCAAGTATCTGCCACATAGTAGGTCCTCTGTAAACAGTTGCTGCACTGAATTGACTTAATTCTCATGAGGATGTGGCTCTCACAAGAGGAAGCACTTTTATCCATTCTCTTGGCTGTCTGATCCCCAGTGCTGTGGGTAGCATCCTGTATATAACATTTGCTCGATAAGCATTTGTTGCAAGAAATGAAAGAATGAGCTCTCAGATTGATGTTTGGTAGTCAGGGTTTCTCATTTCCCTTGTGGCTTATATGTAGGATGGCTCTCAGCTAAGGTAGAAAATGAAAGGGAAGTTTGTCTGTTTTTTGTTTTGAGCCCCTCCCTGGGGTTCAGATCCTTTTCTATTGCTTTGTACCTGACTTTCATGCACCTGCTAGGGTCCTCTGCTAGGCTCACCTTTATGTTTTGATTTCTTAAACCAAATTCATGTCCATTTAATGACTCTGTCTTAATGCTGCCTGGAAGACTGATAACATTTATTCATATCCCAGTATAAATTCGGGTATGAATTATTATGATTTCTACTTCAAGGAATAATTCAGATTTTTAAGAAGCTTCTTTTCCTGATCTATTTGTCCTTTGTGTTTTTGGTACCTGTGGTAGACTTTAAAATGTCCTTCCCCAAGGTGTGAAATTTTAGTCCCTTGAACCTGTAAGCATTACCTTACATGGCATTAAGTTCAGGTCCTTGAGATGGGGAGATTATATCCTGGGTTATTTGAATAGGTTCTAAATTGAATCACATATATCCTATGAGGGACTTCTCTAGTGGCTCAGGGGTAAAGAATCCGCCTGCCAAGCAGGAGATACAGGTTTGGTCCCAGGGTCAGGAAGATCCCCTGGAGGAGGAAATGGCAACCCATTCCAGTATTCTCGCCTGGGGAATCCCATGGAGAGAGGAGCGTGGAGGGCTACAGTCCATGAGATTGCAAAGAGTTGGACACGACTTAACAACTAAACCACCACCACCATCCTTAGGAGGGGGAGGGGCAGAAGGATATTTGATCCATTCACAGAGAAGGTGATGTGATGGCAGAACAGAGACAAAGATGCTGGCTTTGGAGATTAGAGGAGGTGGCTGCAAGCCAGGGAGTGCTGGCAGGTGTCAGAAGCTGGAAGGGGCATGGAACAGGTTCTCCCCGAGAGCTTCTGGAGGGAGTGTGGCCCAGCTGAAATCTTGATCAGGCCCAATGGCACTGATTTCAGACTTTTTTGCCTCCAAAACTGTGGAAGAATATATTTCTGTGGTTTGGTATCCCAGTGATAGGAATCTCATACAGCCCCTAATGGCCTAGAGGCTGAATGGATATCAGCATTGGGCAGCTCATTTGCACCCGTTGCTATACTTTATAGGTGGGGCCCATAAAGGACAGAAAAGGGGCAAATTATTCTACAAATAGCCTTAGTAATTTCTCTGCTGTGCTTTATCATTATTGTATTCCCTTAAGAACCTTGTACTTTGGGTGGATAATAATCACCCCATTATACAAGTGAGGAAACCACCAGGTTGAAATATACTTAAGATATTCACTTAAGATATTCAGTAAACTTAAGATAATAAGTTTAACTTAACTTATTATACTTAAGATATTCAGTAAACACTGGAGTTTGTATTTGAATGTAAATATTCCAGATCTTACTCCGGTGGGTTCCTCCTGACATGCTGTTAATTTTCATTTCTGTTCATGTACCGTTTTTCAGAGTCTTGAGCTAAAGTCAGACACAGGCATTTCTCTGCTTTGTCCCTATTCTTTGATTGTAGTCCCTCAGTCTCAGCTTCTGTTACATTAAGTAAACCTCACTGAACCTATAAAAGTCTACTGTTATGTCAGAGTGTTGACTCTGATAGCCAGGTAGCTCTTTGGGGTTCTTTAGTGTAAAAAGCTGGAGAAGGAAATGGCAACCCACTCCAGTGTTCTTGCCTGGAGAATCCCAGGGACGGAGGAGCCTGGTGAGCTGCCATCTATGGGGTCGCACAGAGTCGGACACGACTGAAGCGACTTAGCAGCAGCAGTGTAAAAAGCAGCTGTGTTATATAGTAAAATGCAATGGGGTGTGTGTGTGTGTGTGTGTGTGTGTGTGTGTGTGTGTGTGTGTGTGTGTGTGTGATCGGCGTTGGGGAGAGAGGGAGATTTGGAATAAATGTGTAGGTATAATTGTGAGTTGCAAACTAAAAATCCTTTTGTTGTTCTGTCACTAAGTCATGTCTGACTCTTTGTGACCCCATGAACTGCAGCACACTAGGCTCCCTTGTCCTTCACTATCTCCCAGAGTTTGCTCAAACTCATATCTGTTGAGTTGGTGATGCCATCCAACCATCTCATCCTCTGTTGCCCCCTTCTCCTCCTGCCCTCAATCTTTCTCAGCATCAAGGTTTTTTCCAATGAATCAGGGTTATAAGTTTTTTTTGAACTACTAAACATAACTGGTCTCCTAGACAGCCTTTTTTTTCAGATAGATAGCTTTTCTTGAACCAGCCAGTGCTTGCAATTCAGACCTGAGATATCAGTGTTGAAAGAACACTTACTCTGAGGAGAAGTCAGACTTAATGGAAGCTGGAACTCATCAGGGACGGGCCAAGTGTGCATGTCCTATGAAACCTGTGGGATTTGAGGGAGTGTTTTGATTGCAGAAACTGCAATCAGAGGTTTGTTGCAGCCTTCATGCTGTCAGATGGGGGAAATTTAACTTTGAGTACAGCTACTCGAGACACACAAATCACCATCTTCACATGTGGCAGTCTTTGTCACTTCCAGCAAGTTACAAAATTATGTCAGAGGAGTGGAGTGTAATACCACTACTTGGATGGTTACTTACAAGAAAAACGTTCCAAATCTGAGAATTATTAAGAAGTGAGAAAATTCCTTAATTGCAACAAGTTACCCACTGCACAGAAAGACTCTGTGGCAGAAAAAGTTGGCAGTGTTCTGATGATCAGATTGAACAACTGGAAGACTCCTATTCAAACTACTTTTCGAGTAATAAAGCTAATAATTTTTCTCACAGACTGCTGCGATAGCCATAATTCTGTTTTGTTAAGATGTCTGTTCTCTATACTTGACTGAATATGCACATGCTTATTTTTGGCCCATTATAATTATAAATAATGTGTGCATGTTAACTGTAGTTTTCAAATTTTTTGTCTTTTATTCCTTTTCTCCTTTTATTTTTTATGAAGTGTCTTTCTCCCTGTATTTTAAAGTTTTTAATACATCAAAAATGGCTAAGTGACATTAATCTTTGTTTTCAGTGGCTCATGCCAGGCAGAGCACCTTCTTCCCTATTTTCTTTATCTTGTGTATCTATTTGATCAAGAGCTGCATTATAAACATTTAATTTAAAAATTTACTGAAAAACATTGTTTCCATGGTGGTAGTGGTTGAACTCTACATTTAAAGATGGTTAAAATGGAAACTTCTATTATGTATATCATACCACAATTGAAAAAATAGTTATATGTACACAGTGAAAAATGTAAAAGGTATCAACAACAAAAAAATCTTTTTCCCCCGACAACCTTCCCTTTCCCAGAAGCCACCATCACTAACAACTCTTGTATAGCCTTCCAGAAACTTGACGTTTCTATTCAAGCATAGAATTATGTTTTGAAAGAATTGTGTAATGGGAAAATAAAGCCAGATTGGTTCTGTGCAGGCTAGCGTAGGGAAGGGGAGGGAATGATGGATGAGAGAGGGAGATGGGTGGGGGAGGTGAGATTGGTGTTGACCAAGTTCTAATTCTGAACATTTGTGTAAACCCTTCTCCATGGTCTCACGCCATGCTGTTTCATCAAGGGTTAGGGAGTGGAATTGGGAAGTTGTGGGAAGCCAGGAAGAGAATGTGAGTTCCAGAGCTGTTGTTTGTTGTGGTCCAGAGGGAGAAAGCTGTGAGTAATGGGGCGCAGTTAAGCAGAGAGGAATTTAGGCTGGGAAAATCAGGACAGATTTCACAATGGGGAGAGTGTGTGGACATATCCCTGGGGAGGTAAGGGAAGCCTTGCCACTGGAGGGGCTGGAGGCAAGACTTGACACAAAGCATGAGAAAATGGATGACAGGGAACCATCCCTGGGGGTTGGTGCAGTGACCTTAATCAGGCTCTTTCCTGCCTAGCTCTGGATTCACTGATTCAATCTCAAATGATCCAAGGGAGAGGAACAATTGCTTGGAAAATGGCCTTAGGGAATGATGGCTATTGACAGTAGATATCAAAAGACTCTCCCATATAAATTAGCTCCATCTATCCATCCATCCATTTACTCACCCATTCATCCATCTATCCATTGTTCATCCATTTAGCATATAGTTTTTTAATGTCTACTAAGTATCTGTATTGAAGGTACTTTGAATAGGCTGATGAGAAAAGTCACTTATACTGATACTTGTGGATCAGATGGAAAGAACTGGAGATAAACATTTCAGACACATGTGAAGGCCACAGGGTATGAGAAGGTTCAGCAAGTTTGAGGACCAGAGATAACCAAGTGAAGAGATTGAAAGAGGTTTAAGATGAAGAGGCAGGCAGGGGCCAGATTTCTCAGGGTCTGATGAGCTCTGACTGCAAATTGGAATTTTATTCTAATAGCAATGGGATTTGAGTATAGATCTAGGCGGGCCCATTGCTTCTGCTTTCAGACTTCTCTTTATACCTTCTAGTCTCCACTTTTTGCAAGTCAGTTGTGGTTGTCAGAGATCAAGAAGGTCTTTGGACACTTTGATACAGAATCAACCAGGTCTGTGAAAGGCAAGTGTGGGAACACAGTGAGAGTGGGAAAGATATTTAGGCTGTCTTGTAGTTCTGCTTTTGCTTTAGGTGGTCAGGATCTTCCGGAGGAGTCCTGTAGTATGAAGATAATTATACTGGAGAAGGATCACCCAAGGTGAACCAACTGAAATGGAAAGCAAAATGTAATAGCAAATATCAGGGAAATTTTGGAATTTGATCTTAAAAGCTGAAACTCAAAATTATGTATATATGTATATATATTTTGTATCAAAAATATTTTCAGCTGTAATTGCAGCTATGGTATAATTCTTAGAACAAAAAATTCAACAATTAAATTTTTCCCATCTTTTTTCTTATAAAATTACATACTTGCCCCATGTCTTTTACTTTGTTGTTGTTGATTAGTTGCTAAGTCTGTCTGACTCTTTTGTGACCACATGGACTGTAGACCTCCAGGCTCCTCTCTTCGTGGGATTTCCCAGGCAAGAACACTGGAGTAGGTTGCCATTTCCTTCTCCGGGTGATATTCCCAACTCAGGGGTCAATCCTGTGTCTCGTGCGTTGGCAGATGGATTCTTTACCACTGAGCCACCTGAGAAGCCCATTTTTACTTTACGTTTGTTTTCATTGTCTGATCATAAGAGTTGTTTATATGAGCCTTTATTTGATATTTAAGTTGGTCTAATAAAACTCCTGTTGTGTTTGCTTCTTCATTTTCTCTTTTTTAGTTGGTCTAAGAATGTAAAATAAGTGATTCTGAGTATAATTTGAGCATTTTTCCGACATCACTCCAGTTGAGTTCATGAAACCCCACATTATTTACAGAAGTTTTCACATCATTTTGTAGCTGATTTGCACTAGGACCTTATATAACTTTTGAGTATCAGACAGGATTAAACTGTTGATACAAGCATCAAGGATCGATACTACTTGAAAGGGATGTTTGAGTGGGAACCAGTTTTATAAATGGTCAGTTCAAAGTGAATCTTTTCAAGATATGATGACTTTTGTTTCTTTATGCAAACTCAAATGGAAAGTACTCAAATAGCAAATACTTGGATAATGTGTTATCTAGCTTTGGAAAGGCACAAAGTGTACAGAATACATCACTGGTTTTCAGTATCCTATATCTAGGCTAATACAAAACTAGTTTGTATCTAGTTGAGTTTAGGTCTGAATATATGATGTGCTTGAGTGGAGGACACATTTCATAGCTGGAGTACCCCCTCTCCTCCGTGTACTCCACTTATGGGGTAGGAGCAAGTGGGGTAGAGTCAGAGCTGCATGGATCAGGCACCTTCACCATAGAAAGCACCTTGGAAGTTGAGCTGAGCCTCCTGGAAATTGATGGGTCATGATCAAGTTTAAGAAAGTGTTCCATCATGTAATATAGACATATTCAGAAAATATTGAGAATGTTAATATTCATTGCATCACAGTCTCACCAGTATTGATATTGTAGGCTGAAAATTCTTTGTTGTAGGTGGCTGCCTTGCTCATTTCAGGACTTTTGGTTGCATCCCTGGTCTCTACCCACTAGATAATAGGAACACATCCTCCTGTCCTTTGTGACAAAACAGAGACATCTTCAGATATTGTCAATTGTCCCTTAGAGGGCAAAGTCCCTCCTGGTTGAGAACCACTGATTTCAGGGTAGCACCGAGGGTGTAATGGAAAGGTTGTAATATGCCAGGTAGATGAAGGGTGTGGCCACTTCCAGTTCTGACTGAGTTGATGGGCTCTTTTTTATTATATTGTATTTTTTTAAACTGAAGTATAGTTGATTTACAGTGTTGTGCAAATCCTTGCCGAACAGTAAAGGAACTCAGTTATACACATACATACATTGCTTTATACATTCTTTTCCATTATGGTTTATCACAGATATTGAATATAGTTCTTTGTGGTATACGTTAGGACCTTGTTGTTTATCCATTCTAAATGGAATAGTTTGCATCTACCAACCTCAAACTCTTAGCTTATCCATCTCCCTCCCACCCTCCTCCTTGGCAACCACAAGTTTGTTCTCTGTGTCTAGGAGTCTGTTTGTGTTTTTTAGATAGGTTTATTTGTGCTGTATTTTAGACAAGGGCTTAATTTCCAAAATATACAAAGAATTAATACAACTCAATAACAACAACAAAACAAGCCAATTGAAAAATGGCAGAAGACCTTGGCAGACATTTCTCCAAAGAAGATATACGGATGTCCAGTAGGTGCATGAAAAGATAATCAACATCACTAATAATTAGAGAAATGCAAATAAAAGCTACAGTGAGGTACCACCTCGTACCAGTCAGAATAACCATCATTAAAAATTCTACAAATAGCAAATGCTGGAGAGGGTGTGGAGAGAAGGGAACTGTCCTACACTCTTGGTGGAAATGTAGTTGGTACAGACACTGTAGAAAATAGTATGGAGGTGCCTCAGAAAACTGAAAATAGACCTAGCATATGATCCAGCTGTCCTACTCCTAGGTATATACCCAGACAGTGTTATAATTCAAAATGAGGCATGCGCCCCTGTGTTCATAGCAGCACTATTCACAATAGCCAAGACATGGAAACAGCCTAAATGTCTCTTGACAGATGAATGGATAAAGAAGATTTGGTACATATACACAGTGGAATACTACTCAGCCATAAAAAAGAATGAAATAATGCCATTTGCAGCAATGTGGATGGACCTAGAGACAATCATAGTAAATGAAGTAAGTCAGAAAGACAAATACCACTTTATGGGCTCTTAAAATAAGCGCGGTTGTGGGAACCAGGGGTGGGAGTTTCTAACTCATACAATGATGAACCCATTAGGGTCCCTCCTGTTTGGGTTTGAGAAGCAAGTCTAGTGAGAAAAGGACCCTGGGAACTTTAAATTCCAAGTCAGATGGGGCTCTGAGAAGCAGGCAGAGAAGCAGTTCGGAAGGAGGAGTCAGATGGATGCTCTCCATGTTTTGACCTGAAGGAAACCTGAGGTCCAGGCCTTTGTTTGGGTCACTCCTTTCAGTTCACCCTTCCCCTCTATTTGCTCAGCCTTTAGGCCTCTATTGAAGCTGCCTCTCCTACTGTAAATACCATTGGGACTTCTTTTTATCTTTCTAAATATGATTTTACCTTTAGGATCCAACTGAAATTCTAGCTCTTGAGTGGGTCAAGAGCTTAGTTCCTCTGGCTCAAATTTAGTTATTCCTGCTCTAACCTTGTATATTACTTATTTACTTACTAGTAGCTCTCATTTGAGCATTTAATTCAAGACTTTTTTCATTATTTTAAGATTTTGTACACCTCTGTTGTCCCCACAATAAGTTTGCAAGCTCGTCTGAGTCTGTATCTTCTATTATATCCTTCATGTTACATAATGTAGCATGAACTCAGTAGGTTCTCAGTCAATTCTAAGTGAATTGCAGTAAATTGCAGTAAATCAGCTTGTTCCTCTGCTCAGCATTGTTTGTATCCTGCAGATCCTCTCCACACACTTGAGCCACAGCTCTTTAAATAGTTTAAGAAGACAGCACATTGTTTGACAGTTCCACAAACATAAAAAATAATTTAGCTCACACTTAATTTTTATCAGAATGTAAGCTTAATATTTTCAAGCATTGCAATTTTATTTTTAAGTTCTTACATTCTTTCTGTTTCTCTTAATGTCATTCTGGCTTCAAAGGGTATAATTTTGAAATGATGAGTACTGTTGGACTTGTTAGTATTTCTTCTTTTGTGTATATAATGTTTCAAGAACTGTTGATGGCTAAATGTCATTTTTATACTTTTTAGATTCATAACAGTTCAATTCCACTCCAAAACAATTAATAATATTATGTATCTTAGAAATAGATGTCATGTATCTTCTGGTGCGTATGACATATTGTTAGATATTTTAAGTTAAAAGTTCTGTATCCAGTCCAAGTTTAGAAAGATGAGGAGCAGACTGTTTCATAGACAAGCAGAAGGATATAGTAAATTTATGACATAGTAAATTTATGACAAAGCATATTACCATAACGTAACCATGCTTGGAAAACTGTGAGGCTTCTCAACTAAAAAAAATAATAATAAAATAAACCAGTGATCAGTAGCCTATCTCAAACACTTTTTTTTTTTTGCTTTATTTATATCTGGTTTCATTCTGAAAGCAGCAAGACAATCTGACAAGTCAAAGGAGAAGATATTACCACTAAATACAAACTACTCCAGGCAGTTTTCCCAGATTCTTGAGAGACTCTTTCTCCAGTTCAGACATACTGGCTCTTTGATTTTTCAGAACTTAAGCTGGGATGAAAGCTCTCCATAAAGGGTCATTGTTTTCAGAATGAAGCTCTCTGGGCTGGAAGGAAGCAGAGCTCTCAAGAATGGTGTCAGCAGTGGTGGTAGGGGCGGAGGAGGGCCCGGGGCCCAGCCCCACTCAAGAAGTGTGGTTCATCTACCTGTCCACTGGGACTAGCTGGACATCACTTTGTGGTTTGATCTTTGTCTTCAGAGATTTTGTGAGTCCCCCCATTCCCCTTTCTCCCCACCTCCTACCCTCCTACCCCCCACCACTGATGGGGGCCCAGCAATGACATTAGGTCTGTTCAGTTGAGGATTTTCTAATATACTTTCATAAAGGTCAGATTCAGCCTTTACTATTCTTTAGGTCTGTCCCACATGTGCACTGGATATTTTCCTCTTGTTACACATTTTGAGATCTTTGGTTTGCCAAAATGTAAGTGACAACTCTGTGCTTATTCTAGCGGTGTTTTATATTCAAGTATCAGAAAGTTCCCCAGTAGTCAGCATCAGCTGTGGTGTCCTATGAGGGGCTTTCAGCACAGCTTGCGTGGACCCCCCTCCCCCACCATGGATGAGTTGTAGGAATGAGGTGATAATCAGTCCTTGTACATGGGGAAACCTCCCAAATTCCAGTGAGTTGGGTCTCTGCTGGAGGGGCTCCAGAGCCATCTCTTGATGACTCCACAGAAAGTCCTGTTGTTCCTACTTTAGTTCTTCTGGCCTTGTTCATAGGAAAGTTCCTGCTTCTCTTTGAAGGAACTGTCTTTTTAGGAGCTTTAGGAATCCCTGGAAGTCTCCAGCATAAGGTAGAATTCGAAATAAGACAAGCACAGGCCTCAAGGATCTGGCAGAAGATTCTGAGGCAGGAGAGCCTTGTAGAAACACATACTTCCTGCTCCCCTCAGAACTGCCTGGGAACTGGAATGCTGCACCAGCTATGGATACCTAGCTGAGGACCTCAGTTTCTGAACCAAAGACTTATCATTGCTTTAATGTTGCCTCTTTTCCTTTGCTATTGATGTAGTTAGCCCTGCCCAAAACTCAAGGAGAAGTGGAGAAGAAGTTTTTTAAAACTACCTTTTCTATTATTCATTGACTCAGGGCCATATCTGTTCAGCAGAAAAACATTGTGGACCAAAGATAAAGCAAGTGTTTTATTCATTTTTCACTTTTTTCTTTCTTGAGAATCATGTACTTCTGATCCTCCAAAGAACTCACAGAGGTGATTTAGTTTAGTAGTTCTCAAAGTTCTAGAAATATTTTGGAGGCCTTTTAGGGCAAGAAGGATGCTGGTCCTCCCTCAAGGCTTTCTGGAGTTTTCCTGTAGTCTTTTGGCCTGGTATTGGAGAAGAGCTGCTACATGTCAACATGAGCCTGAAATACAACCTTCTTATTTTACAAAGAGGAAGACTGAGGTCCATGGGCCAGAAGGAACTTAAGACAGCAATTTTGGGATTGTTACCTATTTCATATTTGGCAATGTACCTGCCATATTTTCCAAAAGTGCTACTTTTAGATTCATATTCTTATCAGTTACCAGAGGTTATTTTCCCGGAGTAAATGATTTGGACACTATTAGCAAGGGAATAGCATGCTGTACATTATACACTGTCTTAAAGAGAAGAAAAGTTCCTGTCTCCTGTTTGCATATCTGCACCTGTTTAAACCTTTCCATAGAAAAGCCTGAAAGGTAAACAGTTGGTTTTGGAGCAGCTATAACGTGGTATTGTTTAACATGGCAGCTTATTGATGATTGTCTTTAATTATGGCCATGCTGTCAACCCCTGAAGTCCCTGCTCTTTGTTGTTGATCTGATATGACGTTTGAGGTTTTCAAAGCTGCAGAGATGAAAGAAGTAACCGTCAAATAATGCTCGTTCCGATGTGCTTGAGGAGGGAGGAGGGGACATTGCCCACAAGGGCTGAGAGTCTGGGAGAGAGCGCCATTGCCCTCTCTGCTTTTGATGACAGCGTAGGGTGCAAAGCCCTAGTTTACTCTCTGTTTATGGTGGAGCAGGGCCAACGCTGGAGGAAACTGAAATGATTTATTCAGTAATGGGAAATAAGCGAGGGGTTTGGGTTGCTGATCTTCTCAGGGCTGGTGAGAATGCTGTCTGTCTCTTGCCTTGAGCCATTTTTACACTAGAGATGTGAAGCTCAAAAGAGACCCATCAGGGCTTTCTGGAACCTCTTCCCACCCTCTTTGATATCCTTTGCCTTCAGTGTGTGTGTTCCGAAGCCCTCAGAGCTGTGGGACTGCGTGTTCCTGGGCCCTCAAATGCTCCTGCTGTTCTGGGCTCTAAGCCTGGGGTAGTCCCATCTCAGACCAAACGTGTTCACTTAGGAGGTTGCTCTGTCCAGCTTCTGTTACTGTTAAGGTGTGTTGTCACCAACTTTCTCCTGCGTAGTTTCAGTTCAGTCGCTCAGTTGTGTCTGACTCTGCAACCCCGTGAACTGCAGCACACCAGGCCTCCCTGTCCATCACCGACTCCTGGAGTTTACCCAAACCCATGTCCATTGAGTCGGTGATGCTATCCAACCATCTCATCCTCTGTCATCCCCTTCTCCTCCTGCCCTCAATCTTTCCCAGCATCAGGGTCTTTTCAAATGAGTCAGCTCTTCTCATCAGGTGGCCAAAGTATTGGAGTTTCAGCTTCAGCATCAGTCCTTCCAATGAACACCCAGGACTGATCTCCTTTAGGATGGACTGGTTGGATCTGCTTGCAGTCCAAGGGACTCTTGAGAGTCTTTTCCAACACAGTTCAAAAGCATCAATTCTTCGGCACTCAGCCTTCTTTATAGTCCAACTCTCACATCTATACATGACTACTGGAAAAACCATAGCCTTGACTAGACGGAGCTTTGTTGGCAAAGTAATGTCTCTGCTTTTCAATATGCTATCTAGGTTGGTCATAACTTTCCTTTCAAGGAGTAAGCGTCTTTTAATTTCATGGCTGCAGTCACCATCTGCAGTGATTTTGGAGCCCAGAAAAACAAAGTCAGTCACTGTGTCCACTGTTTCCCCATCTATTTGCCATGAAGTGATGGGACCAGATGCCATGATCTTAGTTTTCTGAATGCTGAGCTTTAAGCCAACTTTTTCACTCTCCTCTTTCACTCTCATCAAGAGGCTCTTTAGTTCTTCCTCCCTTTCTGCCATAAGGGTGGTGTCCTCTGCATATCTGAGGTTATTGATATTTCTCCCAACAATCTTGATTCCAGCTTGTGCTTCCTCCAGCCCAGCGTTTCTCATGATGTACTCTGCATATAAGTTAAATAAGCAAGGTGATAATATACAGCCTTGATGTACTACTTTTCCTATTTGGAACCAGTCTGTTGTTCCAAGTCCAGTTCTAACTGTTGCTTCCTGACCTGCATATAGGTTTCTCAAGAGGCAGGTCAGGTGGTCTGTTATTCCCATCTCTTTCAGAATTTTCCACATTATATTGTGATCCACACAGTCAAAGGCTTTGGCTTAGTCAATAAAGCAGAAATAGATGTTTTTCTGGAACTCTCTTGCTTTTTCGATGATCCAGTGGATGTTGGCAATTTGATCACTGGTTGCTCTGTGTAGGGGCTGCCCCTTATATTTGTGGCTGCTGGATCAGTTCCCTGCTTCTGCTACTAGTTTCTTTTGTTGAAGGGCTGTCTCTTTAGCGTCTATTTAAGTTGTAAGCCCCTCTGCCAGATACTGTTTTGGCTGGAGGCTTACTTTTCTCACCTCCCCTCCTTCCACTTGAGAGACAGTATAACCTCATGGCTGAGTACATGGACTCCTGAGTCAGACTGCCAGGATCTGACTCCTGGCCTTGAGACTTACTAGTTCTGTGATTTGGGGCCAGTTAACCACTCTGGTGGAGAAGGCAATGGCACCCCACTCCAGTACTCTTGCCTGGAAAATCCCATGGACAGAGGAGCCTGGTAGGCTGCGGTCCATGGGGTCGCTAAGAGTCGGACACAACTGAAGTGACTTAGCAGCAGCAGCAACCACTCTGGGTTTCAGTGACTTCATGGTAAGATGGTGATAACAAGAGCATCAGTGTTATGTAATTGTGAAGACTAAATAAATTCATGTATAGGTAAGATGACCCTTAGAATAGTGCCCAGTACAAAGTAGTACAAAGCATTTTGTAACACATACATATTATATAACTTATGCTATACCATCAATAGCATATAATTTATTATCATGCCTTTGTACAACTGTGAGTAAGCTTTGCTGACCCATCTGGGAAAGCGGTGTGATAAAGAGACCACTAGTTGTTTATTTATGGAGGGATCCACCAAATCCTCAGAGTGGAGATGAAGCCCCCTTGTTTTGGGTCCATTTCTTAAATATTTCAATGGCTGTTTCTCCTCTCTCTGCTCTGTGCATGTACCAGCTAACTTTAATACTGGCCCACTAATTCGTTGTTGGAGGCCAAATCCCGTCTTAGTTATAGGAACTTTCCACGGGTCCAGCCTTCCGTCAGTGAATATGCACCTTTGGTCGGTTTGCAGTAGGTGCCTTTGGTCAGTTTGGCATTGTGCTGACTGCTGTGCAGTTTATAGAAATAGGATAAGGCATAGTCCTGTATTCAGAGAGCTTTCCATCTAATTGAAGGACCAAAGTAACTCTCCTAGAGTCTTTAAGAGCAAAACCAAGTTGGTTAAGGAGATTAGCCAGTCCATCTACTATCTTGGAAGAGATTTCCAAGAAATATACTAATATTAATAGTATCTAAAAGAATGGACTAGGGAAAAGGGAGGAAATGCTTGGGGGTCATCAAGACCAGTGGTGAAAATCATGGTTGTGTGTCATCTTAGCTTTCATCTTGCCCCAGAAGAGAAGAAGATCCAGGTCGGAATACCTTGGCCTGTTTATAGGAACAAAGGGAGTTCACCTTTACCCAGTAGAGGCTGTGATCAGGACACTCAGCTAAGCATGTCTCTGGTTTCGTTTATTCCTCAAAGGCACTTGTGGAAAAGGTGGTATTTACTCCCTTCTTCTAAAACATAAGAGAACTAGGGCTCTATGATAAAAAGTGACATTCAAAGCATTGTAGCTGTTGAGTTAAAGGTACTCAAAAATTGGGAAATTTTAGCCTAAATCAGTATGACTTGAAACCTGGTGTACTTTTGGAGGAGAGGGGCACTAGCTACTGTTTTTCTTGGTTCACTTTTGGATGAATGTAGCTGGAAAGCATTCACATTTGACCCCTTTTCTCCCTCTTCCCTGCCCCAATAAAAGCAAGAACTAACTCACACTGGCCACCGCATTGTCCTCTGAGACCTGTAGAGAAAACAGCGATGTTATCAGCAAAGCCTCATGACACTCCCCAGGGAGCACACGAAACCTCCCAAATAGTCGTATCCAGGCCAAGCAAAGCTCTGGGAGAAATTCCTGGGACGCTCAGCATGAGCCACCTAAAAGGGCTTTTGAGCAAAAATTGAACCCAAATGAAAACATTGCCTGTCAGCCCTGGGCTTGTAAACAGTGTTTGGATTGCGGGATGAGGGCACAGGACTTGAAGTAGTAGCCAAGTCAGACTGGGCTCTGCTGTTGTAACAAATTAACCCTGAAATCTCAGTGGCTTCACGCCACAGAATTTGATTTTCTGCTCACTGTATATGTCCAGGGAGGGTTCATGTTTGGGAATTCTGCTTGGCATGGTCCTTCTGGGATCTGGTTCTGAGGTTAGGTGACTGCACCACCTGGATCCTGAAACTTCCAAGGTTGCATGGGAAGTGAAGGTGTAAAGGTGTTAGTTGCTCAGTTGTGTCCAACTCTTTGTGACTGTATGGACTATAACCTACCAGGCTTCTCTGTCCATGGCATTCTCCAGGCAAGAATAATGGAGTGGGTAGCCGTTCCCTTCTCCAGGGGATCTTTCTGACCCAGGAATTGAACCTGGGTCTCCTGCATTGCTGGTAAATTCTTTACCATCTAAGCCACTATGGAAGCCCTTTTAGTTCAGTTCAGTCTAGTCTCTCAGTCATGTCCGACTCTTTGTGACCCCAGGAACTGCAGCATGCCAGGCTTCCCTGTCCATCACCAACTCCAGGAGCTTGTTCAAACTCATGTTCCATCAAGTTGGTGATGTCATCCAACCATCTCATCCTCTGTCATCCCCTTCTCCTCCTGCCTTCAGTCTTACCCAGCATCAGGTTTTTTCCAATGAGTCTGTTCTTTGTGTCAGGTAGCCAAAAGGAAGCCCTTTTTAGAGTGGGTTAAATATTGCCTCAAATGTATCCCAAATACATGCCTCCCTGGAACCTCAATGTGAGCTTATTTGGAAATAGTGTCTTTGCAAGAGAGAGAGAGGATTCTTAAGAGATCTTGGATGGATCCTAATTGTACTGCATTTAGGGTGAGATTTAAACCCCAAACCAGTCTTTTCATGAGAAAGGAGAGGGAAATTTGGACACAGACACAAAGAGGGACGAAGGCCCTGTGAAGACAGAGGCAGCGTTTGGAGTGATGCTGCCATAGTCCAAGGAACACAGAGTTGCCAGAAGCTGGAAAAGGCTGTGAGGGATTCTCCCATAGAGTCTCTGGACGAACTGTGAGTCTAGTGACACCCTGACTTTGGACTTCTGGTCTTCATCAAGGTGAGAGAATAAATTCCTATTCTATCAAGCCACCAGGTTTGTGATAATTAGTATAGATAACTAGGAAACAAATATAGAAAATCTGCACTGATGTTTTTAAGAGCCAAGCCTGGGGGTGGCTCATACCCCTTTATTCTTATATTTACCAGAATCCAAGCTAACTGTCAGGGAGGTGTTGAATGTTGTCTCTGTGCCCCGGAAGAGGAGAATGAAGGAAGACTTGGTGAGTGTGAGCATTATGCTTGCCTCACTTGTGCTGGAAGTACATACAGGGAGCAGGGGGCAGGGATGTGGAATAGAGAGCCACCCACATTCACAGATGGTTTCAGGAGCCAAAGCAGGCTGGCTGAGGGAGAGAAGGCAGAAAGCCGGAGGACAGAGCTCTTAGCTCACAAGCGGGTGATCCGTGGTTGCACCAGAAGCCATAGATAATGCAACAGTAGGGTCAAGCAAGAAAGCAGGCACCCACATCAGCAAATTGGGTGTGAAGGGCAGGGTCAGAGGCTAAGTGTGAAGCCAGAAGTGCTGCTCAGTCGGGGCAGCTACTCACAGAGCAAGAAAGCAAGCAAGACTACCAACTCCCCTCCCCGAGGGAGTGTTGGAACACTCTCTCACGGCTGTGTCTCCAGTTTCTAGCACAGAATAGAAACTGCAAGCATGGCAAAGGTTCACGGGTCCAGCCTTCCATCAGGGGGATGTTGCTAAACCACTGGCCGTACCAAAGTGGTTTCAAGCTTAAACCTCCCCATCACCTCAAGGAGCAAGTCTTCAATCCACAGGGTGTCTTTCTTTTCTTCTTTATTTCTTTATTATGATACATTTTATCAAGTTGTGTTTATTTTCTAATGCAGGGATGGTTTTCCATCCCCAAACTTATTATTATAATTCACATTAATGAAACCCATAGACTAAATATCATTAGATGCAAAGAAAGTATTCAATAAAACTCAATATCCATTCATGAGAAGAATTTTTAGAAAATAATAAAACATATGCAAGCTATTTTGCATATCATATTTTATGAAGAAACATTGAAAACAGTAACTTCCCCTTGTCCCCGCTGGAGCATAGGATCTCTCTTGGGCCCCTGTGCATCTGATATTCTCTCCTTTGAATGACCTTTCTCTTCCTTTCTACCTGTTGAGAACTTGCACATCCTTGAAGACCTGGGTCTCATATCGCTGTAGTGAAATCTTCCCCAAATTCCCCAGATTGTCATGCCTTCTCTTCCTGGCATGCTTAGTACCCTCTGCACTTAACTCAGGTGGTGCAGCAATATTAAAATCATTTCTTGATTTGTCTGTTTGTTCTAGTTGGCTGAATTTTGCATTTTTCCATTCACTTCCTTGTCCCAATGCCTCGTTCATCATAACCTCCAATTTGTTATGAAAGAAGCATTAAGTTTCTGATACTTCTTCAAAACAGCTGCAGGAGCAACTATTGACAGTTCTAAGGAATAAAGGTGACATTATGATTTTTGATAAATTTAATGTTTATTGATTTATTATTCACTATGATAAATACAGATGGGAGAAATAAGTAAGCAAAAAGATCAAAATGGTTTGGAATATTCCATTTCTGGAGAACAACAGTAACAACCACAAAATGTTTGTGTGAATTTAAAACTGAAAGTGCTTTCATATTAACACGATCCTGTTTGTTCCCATTGTAACACAGTGAGGGGAGTATGCTATTGTGACTGCTCTCCTTTAAGGTGGAGGAAATTGAGGTTCAACATGCAACTTATCTGAAGCTTGCTCAGTTGCACTGGGTAGTAAGGGTCTATGCCAGGAGTCACAGCTCAACCTGGTAACAATAAATCTTATGTTTTTCCTGTACCTCTTCTGGACTTCTTTCTCATACAAACAGGTGAGCCAAGAGGAGAAGAAAGGAAGAGAAAGGGGGTTTAAGTAAGGAATAGTTGCTTTATTTAACACGATTTTTGATATCTACAAATAGCTCTGCAAAATAGACATTACTGTATCCATTTTGCAGATAGGAAAAGAGTTTGGGGAGGGAAGAATAACCTGCTCTAGGCCTTGCAGCTTATCAGTAGCACAGGTTGGATTCAAACCTGGGTTTTCTCTCTCTTTGAAAACCTTTCCTATGCTCTGCTGCCTGAGTCACCTGCTGGGCCTTGGGGCAAAAGGGGAAAAGGTTTTATCTGTGTCTTGCCTGTTCCCCACCTTCCCTCCTGTGGGAATTGGTTGGAGATTCAGAGCTCCAGGGATTTTTTGTTTTGTTTTTAAACACCTTGTCCTTTGTGAAGAACATTAGACCCATACATTTCATCTCCTTGAGATTTAAAAGGAATCACCGATGACCTGCTGAGGTATTTTCATTCTGTTCCTGAAAATGATTAATCTTAAGGCTTTGTGATGGCTCTTGTCACAAATAGCTTTCCTTAAGCCATAATTTCCCCACTTCCCTTTAAGGTAACAGTTTACATTTAAGTAATAAAAATAAGCAGAATAATCCTGCTGTGAGGATATGTTTATATTATATATATGGTACTGATCAAGGTAGAACTTTACCTGAAATGAATTGGAAAATTGTGTGTTTTCTTTTAAAGCTCAGTTTCTTTCTCTTATGGTCACTCTGTTTCTGCCAACCCCTACTCTTTCTTGTATTTTTTTTTCCCTTCTTCTTTCTCCCTAGCAGATGGGATAAAATGTTTGTTTTGTCTTTCCTAAGTGATTTTTCAGATACTTTTGCATTTTGTACTTAGTCACTTAAGGTCCTGCAAGACCAGTGATTTTTAGCTTGTGGTCTCCTGGGATCACGTGATTTGGGACAGCGAGGGAGAGGATGTTTCTTCCTAAGGCTGGAAACCACATGCTCCCAAACTCCTTTTTACTCTTCGCTGCGTGTGCAGTTCCAAGTAGGGTCAAGGTAACACAAGGGCACTTTTAAGAAGAGAACTGGGGCGCAGCTCTGAACAGATGTTCTTTGATAACTACTGAGCAAAGAGGATCTGGCTGAGAGGCCCATAGCTTTCACTCACTGAGAACCTTTAACCAGTGCCCACGTGTGTGTTTAGTTTTATTCTTTTCTCGCCCTTGCCCCCAGAGCCACGGCGTACCTGCTGTTGCTCTCAAGCCTCTTGCCAACAGTGGCATCTGCTCAGTGTAGCCATCAAGAATTTGAATGTCAATATCTTTGCCTTGAAATGAATGGAAAAGTATTTGTCACTCAGCGGCAATCATTCTTCAAATAAAAGGTTAGCCAGACAGGGCCCTTAATCAAAGAGTCGGTCTTTTCTGTCAGCAGTGCCTTTTAAATAGCAATGATGAAGGCTGGCTGTCAGGGTAGGACTTGATGAGCGAGATGATTGATCTGCATAAATCATTTTCTTTTAACATTGTCAGTGAAGAGTAAATTGTGGGACATTTTGGGTATTAGCTGTGTTGAAATTAATATGCAGTATCCTAGGTGTGTCCTCATTCACATAGCCCTCATGAAAGAAGGTAGAAATTAAAAAGAGGCTTCTCAGTGCGTATTGTTCTAACAAGAAAGTTGCACCATTCCTACTGCTGTGGTCATCATCTTGCATGCTAAATTCGGAAGTTGAGTGTATAGCACATTTTACAAGCTACGAAAGGAATCTAGTTAATTTGGGAATTAGCTAGAGTCAGTAGCATTTAACAACCAGTAAATCTGTAAAGACTCACTGCTCAGAGTGGGGAAAAATCTAAGAATGGTTTCTGGTTTTAAAGACTAGGATATCTACTACCCAGCATGCTGTCACAGAAATAGCTTCAGCTTCAGGACAGGTTGTGGCTTAAATCACCATCATTCCTAAGTGAGTCTCCTTGACCAGGATGCTTAACCTTTCTGAGTTTGTTTCTTTGTCTTTAAAAATGAGATTGTGTTCATTACCATTGGTGGGTTTGCTTTTGTATTAAAGAGTGATGTAAGGAAAAGCACTGTGCATATGAGTTGCATCTGGTGAGGAAGCACTCATAACATTAATCCCATCCCTTTCTTTTGGTCAAACAGAACTCCTGACTAGATGTCTAGAACCCTGACTGAGATGTCTGTATGAAGCTCATGCCCACGTGGTCAAAATAAACAATAAGTTACCTGTTTAGGGTTCCTTCCCTGCTTTCTGGGACTTCAAATGGCCATTTTAACATTAAAAAAAAAAGTTTCGAGGGAACAAAAGAAATACTTCATTGCAGATTACTGGGGGTAGGATATGAGGTGGAAGGCATGGGGGAGAAATGTGGTCACTTAGAGGGTTTTTTCCTTACCATTACTTTCTGCATTATATGTTGGGGTACATATGGTTCACCTTTGGAGTAAACAAGTAAATCCTATGCAATATAGTGTTGGTTAAAAGCAGGACTGACAGAGCCAAATTATTGGGTTACATCCCTCATCTTCTGCTTAATTGCTATGTGACTGCAGGCAAGATGATTAATTGCCTTTCTAAGCCCTGGCTTCCTCACCTCCATTAATAAAATGGGCACAGTGATAGTACCTATCTTACAGCATGTTAATACATAAAAAACATATCATGTAAAAGAGTGTCTGATATGTACATGGTAACTGTAGTTACTGTGAATGAATGATTGGTCTGTTGAGAAAGGTAAATATTGCTAAGATTCAAGTGAGCTGAACATATCAAAAGAAGAGACATATTTTAATATAGAAGTTCATGATAATGGTATACTGGGGTGAAATACTTGATTCATTTTGGAGAAAACTCCCTACTGGAGGAATTTAGAGTCAGGATGATTCTAGAAATATCCACATTGGAGCTGGACCTGACCAGCCCTTGCCATGACCATGCTTGGGCCTTGGTAGAATCAACTTCACTGAATCTGTGAAATGCTGGAAAAGAGGTATCTTAGCCAAAAGGGGAAGCCTCATTACTCCTTGGCTGATTAGATTGTACCTCGCTGCCAGTGAGTTATTCTAACAATTCTTAATGTTCCAGTTGCAATATGGATATTTCTAGAATTATCCTGGCTCTAAATTCCTCCAGAAGGAGGAAAATCCTTATTTTCCCAACAAAATTGGATTGAGGTGATTCTATGGTCAAAATAACACAGGAGAGGATGTTTTGCTGGTTTATTTGTTTTTTTAATGTTGTTGATTAAATATCTAACTCATTGAGAGATTGGTTTTGCAGGCTCTTCTGGTAATTAGTCTATTTGCTGTCTTGAATGCAGAGATTAAGGGAACAGTGTCTGGTTAGCCAGGTTCTCTGTGCCTTCTATGTTGGTGAACCCATGTCAGTCTCTGCTAGGGGGAACATGGCATGGCTTCATCAAAGCCTTTGTAACATATGTATGCTGTGCCCCTCTGTCAACTAACAAGTGTTGCCCGAAGAGTACCTCTGTCGCTTGAACATTTAAGATGTCTTCATTCTTGGAGATTTGCAATTTTTCTCAGGCCAGTTTTTAGCTGACATGATGAGTTTGTATTTGGGCCTTATGTCTTTCTCTTTCCCATTTTCTCAGTTTATTCTATTTTGAGAAGTGTCTTCCTGCATAGTGAGAGAAGTTGCTGCAAGAAAATCCCAGAGACATTTCCCCAAACACTAATTCAATGGAAGTCCTCCAACCGGTCTGGAGGCAGCAAAGGTCGCCCAGTTCTTGGGCCAGCTGGGGATGCAGATTTGAGCTGTCTCCAGTCTCAGCTCTTGGAAAATGCTACTAATTAAACCCTCAGTATTGGTCATTGTGTTGCTTTTTGGAGGACATTGTGAAACTGTTCAGTATCTCCTCCAGAGGCATGATGCCTGTACTGAGAATTTCTAGAAAACATTCTCTGCTGCTTTAGCCTGCAATGCTGTGGGTTGCAGAAGTGATGAAATTGTTCCTTAGACTCTTTCCTGATTTGGTCTGTATTAGATGAAGTACAACCTGTGTTATCTAACTGGCTACTTCATGGAGTCCAGCCATATTGGGTGTGTTATTCTGCTCAAGATTAATTTCCTGTAATGAAGATCTGAAACACGATGTTTAAGAGCCCCTCTAATGTTTCTTTTATAGCAATCTATCAAAACGATAGATATTTAGCTTTCTTTATTGGATATGAAACATTAACTTAAAGCCAGTGCTGCTTTCTGTTTTAAATACCAATATCCATCACGTGTTTCTCACTGTAAGCATCTCTTACCCTTGACCTCCATTCATCAAGCATCATGAAGAATCTGCTGCCACCTCCCAGGGGGCACATGTCATGGGTTTGGCTCTTAGGTTACGATTATCTGCACCTCGGACACCTGACCAGTCCTGGCCCTGACCCTGCTTTGGCCTTGGTGGAATCAACTTCAGAGTTTGTGAAATGCTAGAAAAGAGGTATCTTAGCCCAAGGGCAGCCTTATTACTGCAGAGCTGATTATTACCTGTTTTTTCAGTGTTAGCTGGAGAGTCTTAGAAAAGTCTGAGCTTCTTTTCCTCCTGACACCTTCCCATTTTTGATAGTATGAGAAATGTGTACTTTCATCAATTCTGATGAGCAACAGGAATCCATTGTTTAGCTTATGAGGGCACTTAGTTTGGTGTTTGGGTCCGTAGGACAAGTGCCCAGGCATCTAATTTGTGCACATTTAATGTTTGTCAAATTTATGAATGAAAGAATGAAACTTTTCCCATTTTTCCTTCATCATTATTACCCATGAATGTAATAATATTCTTTTCTCTTCCCCAGTTTTTCTTTTTGCTACTTTTATTATCCACTGGAAATGTATATTAAATACTCATTGTCTGCCATTTTCCCTTATGGAATGAATTGTTCCTAATTTTTTTTCTTTTTTTCTGCCTCAAATGATGTCCATCCTTCAAAGCCTGGCTGAAGACTCATATCATGCACATATCATAACTGTATTCTCTCTGTGATTTTTTTCCATTCCTCTTTGCTTTTTTCTTTCCTGAATTCTTAACCACTAAGGTAAGTATATGTATCCAATATTAGATGGAGTTTCTCTAGGTATTTTTGTCTATGCACAGCTTGGCTTCTTGTAGACTGTAGCACCTTCAGAAACAGGGACCTAACAAACTTGGGGCTTCCCTGGTGGCTCAGATGGTAAAAAAAAAATCCTGGAATCCAGGAGACCTAGGTTCAACCCTGGGTTAGGAAGATCCACTGGAGAAGGGAATGGCAACCCACTGGAGTATTCTTGTCTGGAAAATCCCATGGATGGAGGAGCCTGGCAGGCTACAGTCCAAAATAAGCTTAGCCACCCTTCAATGGCACACACCCTACTCTTGAACACAAAGGGTATACATGCAGCCTTGTGACTTGACATGGTCAGCCACTTTGCAGTTACTCTGTGTAAGACAGGGCAGAAGAGTCACACAGTGGTTGACTTTGCACTATGTCACTCTCACTGTAATCTGTGACCACCTGGGGGATTTGACTGTGAAGACACCACTAGGTTGTGCTCTTCCCAGGGGCTTTACTAACCACAAAGATTGCTGTGTGCAGCCCCTCCTGACTACCTTTGGGCTGAGAGACTCAAGTGGCTCCCTGTTTTCTTGTTCTTCTCGGTGCTTGGTGGTTCAGTACTCTGTCTTCTGCCTCCTTGTTCATGCTTCTGGGGTCCCCTTGATTAGGACACCTTCATTGTGAAGCCCCTGCTGTTTGAGCCAGGAGGTAAAGTCTTGCGGCTCTCCCTCGTCTTCTGGGGGGTAGGCTTCATGGGAGTTTTCTTGGATTGGCGATGTCAGCCTGGCAGTACATCCTGTGCTTTCCCCATCACCTGTTGTGTGTTTCACCCAAGGCTTATCTCAAGAGGCTTTGAATCTTGTTTGGCCAGAAATCTTTTTGGCAGTTTGTAAACTTGGTTGGATTCCAGTCTATCCCTTTTATTTTCAGGACATGCCCACATTGTTGGTTTTCGTGCCAGGCATGTGATTTTCCCTGGTCTCCTTTTTCCCTCTGGCTATGATGCTTGGATACTGTTGCAAGAATTGACAACTTACAAACACTTAATAAGGACCTAACCACTAGACTTAATTTTTTTTGGTCCTGTTTTGTTTGCAAATAGTTCTGAAAACCTTTTCCCTGTAAAAGGTACATGTAACAGAGATGTGAAAGCAAAGTCTGAGGATCTCTGCACTAGTTAGATAGCGAGTAACAAAACTAAAACCAACAATGGCTTTAAAATAGGAGTTTCACTTTCTTTTTTCCAATGAGGAAGTATGAGTCATAATTTAGCTTCATGAGGTCAGCAGAGACAAGACTTCTCTTTTGTTTCTCTACCTTCTTTCTGAATCATCATCATTTCCTAAGTTGCTTCATGACTCAAAGTAGCTTCTGGAGGTCCAGTTGTATCTGACTTCCAAGCAAGATGAGGAAAGAATGGAAGAGGGGAATAAAAAAGCACATGCCACCTGTCCCACTTGCAAGGAAGGAAAAATAGCTAGTCATGTGCTAGAGCTGGTTCACCCTCAGTTGTGAGAATTGATGAGGTTTTAGGAGTTTTTGTGAGCCATTTGACCTCAACTTGGTAGCTTGAATTGGCCATAGTGGGAAAATTTACCCCATAGAAATTGGTGTAAGGAAGAGCTGGTTGTTAAACATATATCAGTACTTACCTACCCCTGGCTGAAAGGCAAACTGGGAGTGCAGTCTTTGTTGGGTGCCCTTCCACCCTGAATAAAATCAGTTTTGTTACTAAGGAAGAAGGGGGAATGTCTAATGGGTAAGCAAAGTCCTCTTTTTCCACCTTCCCCGCTACTTTGAATGGAATTTTCTCATTTCATAGCATGGGTCTGCTTTCCTATTTAGGTTATTTACTCTTCCCTCCTCTACAAATTATGCAATAGTAAACATTTTGTGGCATATATACTTATATATATATATATGGGTGTGTCTGTTTTTCTGCATGTGAATTAATGTTTGTAGATGATAGTTTAAGGTGGATTTGCTAGGTCAAATCCTTTCCTATTAATCCACGTGTGTGCACACTACTTGCCTCTTTACAAAGGGTTCTATTTCCTCCCGTTATAGAGAAGGGTGAAGAACATGACTTTGGAACCAGACACACAGGGTGTGAATGCTCATTCTGACCCTGCCTAGCTGTGTGACTCTGACCAATTTACTTAACCTCTCTGGGCCTCCCATTTTTCTTCTGTAAAATGGGGGGATAGAATCTGCTTCTGTAGGGGTTCTTTGACATTGAAATGAGATCATGACTATAAAACACTTAGAGCAGAGCTTGGCAGTTTGTAAACTCACAATGAATGTAACTAGGGGTATTTGCACATGGAGAAATGTGTTCATACAGATGTAAGACATTGAGAAGAATTAAAAAAAAACCCAAAAAACAAGTCTTGAACATTAAAGCTGGGATTCAACCATAAAACCAAGCCTTGAACATGAAATCTGGAATCATTATGAGTTGTAGGGGTGAGCATAAGATAGGGGAAAATTGAATGTTTAATACACAGATTGGGAAATTGTTTCACTGACTCAAGGGGCAGCAGTAGGTTTAATTGATGGTTGGAAAAACCTCTGAGTAAGTCAACCATGTCCCCAATTCATAAGTGCACATTATAAATATATTTAAAATCATCTTTATGACTGTTTAGCTTTAAATTTCCTGGGTGCATCAGATGCTTGAGTCATGGAACTTGACAAAAAATCAACATAAATGTTCTTTTTCTCCCCCAACTATATTGAACATCGCACAGATGTGTAGTTAAGTATTTATTATGAACATGCAAATATTGATGTCCCCAAGGCCCATTCTTTGATTTTCAAACTGCTGCTGCTATATTTGGAATTGTTGATTAATACAGGTCTTTGCTCTGACACACAGCATGTCTGACTTCAGGGCCGCTGACAGCAGCATCAAGAAGAAAGGGGAAACCACGGCTTGATGTTCATAGGGTTGGACACTATTTGAGGATGGGAGTTGCTTTGGGAAAATGGCAGCAGGCATCCAAATCTTGAGGTAGTTAAGGATGTGCCTCGCACAGAGCTTTGCCCATGGTAGGTTCTCAGTAAGTCTTTGCTAACTTAAGGAGAATAAACAGTCCTGATTGGGGGAAAAAAAATTCACACTAGACTAGAATCTTGGCACTATGAACATTTTGGGCTAGATAATTCTTGTTGGGGTGACTTTCCTGTGTACAGTACAGTATTTGTGCTATACAAAGCTAGAAGAGGTTCTGAAAACAGTTATTAATGCAATGGTTAGGGAAGATGGCTTCCCTTGAGGCTCAGACGGTAAACCATCTGCCTATAGTGCTGGAGACCTGGGTTCGGTCCACGGGTCGGGAAGATCCTCTGGAGAAGGAAATGGCAACACATTCCAGTACTCTTGCCTGGAAAATCCCATGGATGGAGGAGCCTGGTAGGCTACAGCCCATGGGGTTGCAAAGGGTCAGACACGACTGAGCGACTTCCCTTTCCTATTTTTCCTTGGCCTCTCCCTATTAGGTGCTGGGAGTATGGCCCTCCACAAGTTGTGATCAGAAAAAAGGCCTCCAGACATTGTTAAATATCTCCAGGGCGGGGGTCAAAATCATCTTCAGTTGAGAACCACTGGGCTAGAAGAAAGGATTAAGCAATTATTGGGAGTTATTAAATTATTAAACAATAAGTGTGTACCAGATGTTTAACTCATTTAATCCTAGCAGGTGTTGCTGAAATCATTTTTGAAGGAAGGAGATGAGGAAAGAGGTTGAGAACATGACCCAGGGTTGGCCAGAGAGGGTCTGATTATGGGATGTTCTTTTGCTTGTACTCTTCTCCCTCCAAATAAGAGTCTCTTATCAAGTACCATAAGAGCTCCTACTGTTCTTCTTGGTGCTAATGACTCAGACCTCACTTCCTGATGAAACACTGCAAAATGCTCTGTTTGCAAAGAATCTTGCACTGCTTGTGTGGGGGTCGTTGATATGGTTTGGCTTCTGCTTTTTTCTGGTTTTTGGTTTTGCTGAGAATATGAACTGGGTGTTTGTTCTCCAGTGAGGGGCCATTGATAAACAAAGGGACGTGTAGTCTTCTTGGTCTTTCACGTCTCCAGAGAGAACTCAAATGGGACCCATGGGGAATTCCCTTTGGGAGGGAATTGACCAAGAACCAGTGTTATCTTCTGTAGGGAAGGGGCTTTTGCTGTGATGGTTTTTGGGGATATTTAGTAAACTAGATGGAATTTTCTTCTGGGGAACACTAAGACTAGCTATTTGCCTGTATGATCTTCTTGTGATTAATTTAGCTGGTTGTAAACTCTGGTCCAAGCAAAGGGGGCTTCATTTTGAGCCATAGGTGCTGATTTTGTGAGGTGCATCGTGGGGGAAGAGCCTTCCCCTTTCTGGGGTACAGCTAATTATTAGAATTATCAGAAAAAATAATAACCTCCCATAATCACATGGGGATGAAGCTCTAGATTGCTTTCTTCACAGAGTTGGGGTAGTTTAGGGGGAGTCAGGAAGTGAAGGAATAAAACTATTGTTAATTTCTCCTCCCCCTTTTTATACCATTAAGAGAATATAAACCAATAAAAGAACTAAATGTTGGCAATCCATAAAATTCTATAGTGGTAATAAAGAAAAACTGAAACTATATTGATATACAACCAAACAAGGTAATTATCATTATTTTTTAATAAAGCCATTTATCATCAATAAATACCAAGGGGGATAGGAAAAATTGCAAGCACAACAATGCCATCTTCCATAATTATAGCTATTAACAATTTAAAGCATAATTATGTGAGGAAGGAAAAACTTTTAGGAAAGCTTTGTGCTGTTTTCTGCACAGAGAAGCCAAATTCTTCCATTTCCAAATAGTCAGGATTCTATAAATATTACTGAATTGATAGAGCTTGTCCCAACTTAGAGTAGTTCATTTTCTAATGATCTGTAATTTGGGTGTTTGTCTCCATCTCTAAGTTGGCCAGCAGCCCTAGAGGAAGGGCTGGGATCCAGGAAAAGGTATATATGGTAATTATCTGTCCACTTCCTAAATGCCAGTAGTCAAGAGGACTTTATTTAGTAGAAAGGTTGGTTTTGAGGAATCAAGGGTCTCCTTTATCTCGTCTGAACAAACCCTGATTTAAGCAGCTACTGTTGCCTAAATATCAATGATCCAGGGAGTACAGGAAGGAATGAGATGCTGTCTCTTGCTGCTGAACACCTTAAACTCTCAAAGGCAGACAGACCTGTCTGCTCTTAGGGTTGGAATGTGGGATGGAGTGGTTAAGAGTGTTCCTTTGGACTTCCCTCATGGTCCAGTGGTTAAGAATCTGCCTTGGGAGTGCAAGGGACACAGGTTTGATCTCTGGTCAGGGAACTAAGATTCTGCATGCTGCAGAGCAGCTAAGCCCACTCACTGCAATCTAGAGAGTCCATGAAAAGTGAAAAACGTGAAAGTGTTAGTCGCTCAGTCATGTCTGATTCTTTGTGATGTTATGGACTGTAGCCTGCCAGGTTCCTATGTCCATGGGGTTCTCCAGGCAAGAATACTGGAGTGGGTTGCCATTCTCTTCTCCAGGGTAACTTCCCAACCCAGGGATTGAATCCAGGTCTCCCACATTGCAGGCAGATTCTTTATCATCTGAGCCGCAATGAACAATCCCATGTGCTACAACTAAGACCCAATGCAGCCAAATAAATATATAATTATTTTTTTTAAAGTATACCTTGAAGCTACTAGCCATATCCCAGCTCTCCCATTCACCACCTGTGTCATATTGTACAAATTAAGTCATGTCCCTATGCCTCGTGGTTCTTATCTATAGAATAGAGATGATACTAGAACCTATCTATAGGTTGATAAATTGAGCTGAAATTTAATGAATCGATAACATGAAACCTGGCTCCTGATGAGTACTATGTAAGTTAGCTGCCATTTAACCCAGTGGGGTAAGTTAACTACTGAGATTAAATACCTTGGATGTGATTCCATTGGGTTGTTTGATACTTGGGTCTCATGCAGTAGTAGTCAAGTTCTCTGACTGATGATCACATAAAGCTCTGGATAGGATAATGACTGTACTGAGTCTTAAAGGGTGAGACTAGTAGGATAAAGGTATTCCTTAGAGTGAAAACTACAAGAGCTAGTAGTTTGGATGGAATCCACCAATGGTATGATGTGCCTAGGTAATTATAAGTGTATTGCAGCATGACAAAAATGGAACCAGTGGCAGAAAGAGATGAGGCTGCAGGGTTTTGGAGGTTTGGCAGAGTCTGGATTACAGAGTCTTGGTTTTTTTTCTTGAGGACTAGAACTCCTGTTGAGAATATTAAACCTGAAGGTGGTGGTTTGTCAGATTTGCCGTCTAGATCTATCATGAGGACAGAAAGCAATGTTGAGTTGTTCTTAAATAGTGAGATGAGAGACAGAGGGAAGGGTTAGAGGCATCTTTTAGAATTTCTAGGATTAGGACTTCCACCCAATAGGACAGTATTTCAGCAGAGTTATGCATGTTTGTTGGAAATAAACACCTGGATTGATTGATTCTCAGTGTAATTGTGATAGTCATTAGTGCTGTTTGAAAAATATCCTAGTCCGTCTCAACTTACAGGAACATGTATAAACAAATGGCAGGGTTGTATTTTCTGGTCCCCTTGTGAGAGAGGAGTCATGGAAAGAGTTCTGGCTCAGGACTTGTGAGGAAAAGTGATGCATTACTTTGGAGCCAGACTATTTAATCGCTGGTGTAAGAGCCTTCAGAGCTTGATCATTTCCCTCACCACAGTGACCAACATCATTACTGAAGTCTGTTCCATCAGCAGGTCCCACAATGAGGATGACATGGAGCAGAACTCCTAGCTGTCGCCTGATTAAACATGGAGTGTGAATGAGCAATAAACCTTTATGGTTTTAAGCCAGGGGTAAAAAAGCAAACTTTGTAAAGAACTGGATAGAAAATATTTTATTAGGCTTTTAGTTTTCAGGCAATCTTTGTCCATTTTAAAATTGGGTTATGTGTCCTTATTATTGACGTATAAAGTGTTCTTTGTATATTGTAGATGCAATTCCCATAACGGGTATATAGTTTACAAATATTTTTGCCCAATCTGAATCTTGTCTTTTAAGTATTTGTAATGGTATGTTTTGAAGTGTACAATTTTTAGTATGGATGAAATACAATAGATCAGTTTTTTTTTTTTTCATAGATTAGATGTTGCATCCTCAGTTATACGTAATTCTCCACAGCCTACTCAAGAGTTAACATTATACAATGTCATATAAATGTAATAACCTCACAATAGTTTAATTCCATTCTGTTTACCATCTCCTCAGTTTTTGGTGCTATTCTGTCATTTGTTTTGCATCTATATGAAAAACCTCATGATATATTTTTTATAATTTTTGTATTCAACTGTCAGTTTACATTTAAAGAGATATTGAAAAGAGATAACTTTAATATAAATATTTCCCATTTCATGTGCTCTTCATTCTCCCTATAGATATGTTTTTGCCTATTAACACTTCTGTTAAATGTTAATAGAAGCATAATTTAGTGTAGTGAAGGTCGTCTGGTAATAAATTATCTCAATGTTCATTTATCTGTAAAACTCTGTATTTTGTCTTCATTTTTTAAGGATATTTTTGTTGCACATGGAATTCTGGATTGATGGTTTATTTTTTCTTTTAAAGATTTTTTAAATTGACTTCTGACATGCATTGTTTCTAGTAAGAAGTTGGCTATCAGTTGTTTTTCTGTCTTCTGAATTAAATGTGTCTTTGTCCTTTAGGTACTTTTTGAGCTTTCTTTCCTTGATAGAACCTTGGTGTAGTTTTCTTTATATTCATTCAACTTTAGTTTGTAAAGCCTTTTTGATCAGTATGTTGTTTCTCACAAATATGGGGAATTTTTGCCCATGATTTGTTCAAATGCTGTTTTTGCCTCATTCTTTCATCTCAGCTTTTGGGACTCCAGTTACATGTATATCAGATCACTTATTGTTCTGTATTTGACCGAGGCTCAGATTGGGTAAATATTATTGATCTTCAAATACTAATGGTTTCTATCCAAGTTGAATAGTCCTTTTTCCCCATAAAATTCCCATCTGCTGTTAATATCACTGAGTAATTTATTTTGACTTTTTAGGTACTTTACTGTTGTAATACAATTTGGTTATTTCTTTGTAGTTTAAAATTTTATTTTGAAAAAAAAATTTTTATTTTGAAATTCTTCCTTTTTTTTTTTTAACTGATTTTGACTCTCTTTGAATTCCTTGAAAACATTTATAATAACCTTTTTAAAGTCTTGTTTGCTTATTTAAACATTTGGATTATCTCAGGGTCTGTTTATCTTGCCTGATTTTTCTTTTGACTGTGAGTCATTTTTCTTTTGACTGAAGAATTTGTTTTTTTTAAACTGTATACAAGATACAGTGTTAACGTAGTGCTAAGATTCTGGATTCTCTTATATCCCTCTGAAAACTGTTAACTTCTGTTCTAGATTGATTTTTGCACTTACATTACTGGCTGATAAACTTCTGAAGTCTTCTTTTTAGATCTTCTTAGGGAACTCTGTTTTAATTTTGCTATTGATCTTAGTGCAAAGTCATAATCCTGGGGCACAGTCTGTACATCTAAGTGTTTCCCTTTGGGGGTTTTGATATAAAGCCCAAGGTATTGACTAAGTCACTTTACCTTGTCATAATTACAACACTGAACTCTGATCCCTCATGATGGACAATTTATGAAATGTCTAGAAGCTTTTTCAGCCTTTCACTTGCTAGTTTCTGCCAGGCTACTTGGAATTTTCCTGGGAATGAGCTAGGGATTTGTGAAGTGATATATGCAGATTTCTTATCTCTGTAACTCCTCTCTTCTGGGATTTCCCTTTATAATTTCCAGCAACTTGGTCAACCCTGATCTCTGGCTTTTTAAGATAGTGAGTTTACAGATTTCATTTTGAGTTCTAGCTGCCTTGTGCAGTGCAGACTGCAAAATGATTTCAATGGAAAAGCCATTTAAACATAGATATCACCTGATATGGTTCACTTCTTTAATAAAGGTCATTGAATTTCTCCATTTTCTGCCTGCTTTGATAGCTCTCCAGTGCCTTTAATTAATTGTTGCTTATGTTTTCCCCAGAGTTTATAATTTTTATCTGTGAGAGAGTTGGTCTGACATAGTTTACTTCATTGTTGTCAGAGTAAGAAAAGCCTTCTTATAGTCTTCTATAGGGCTGGCAATATGAAAGAACTTTGGGGCTCTTTTCACTCTTCTTTTCTTGGTGACTTGGGATATTTTGATTATGCAAACCCCTTCCAGTGAGCATGGGTCTTCAGGTGGACCCCTGGCTCACCTTACTCTATTTTTCCTGGTGAATGTCTTTTAATAAGAATGACCTGCATGCTTATTGGAGGAAATCTCCAGCTGTGCTCTCTGAAGATGCTTGGAATTAACTTTGATGCTTTGACTATTTTCATCACTAATTTTTAACTTTATTTTTTCTTGCACATCTGGACGTATTTGTTTGTGGTAGATTGAAAGCCTACTGTGCATGAAGCACAGTTTTAGCATTTGTAGTTCGGCAATGAATAAAAACAAACAAACAACAGAAAAAAACAAAGTCACCATTCCCCGAAGCTCCGTTTTTAGGAGGAAGAAGAAGACAGTAAACTAATAGTAAACAGCTGTCATCTTGTGATCAGTGTTTTGAAGAGAGAGGAGTCCAGTCAGGAGCTAGTGGGTGTGTCTGTGGATGTGCTCAGAGAGCATGTTAAGGTAAGAACTTGCTGGTGTGGGAAGTACTTGCGCAGAGAGCAGAAGCATGGGAACAAGCCTCCCATGGGAGGATTTAAGGGAAGAGCACTGCAGGCAGAGGGAACAGCAGGTGCGAAGCCCTGAGCAGCAGTGTGACCAGTGAGCTTGAGGAACAACCAGGAGACCTGTGGTCTGGAGTGAAGTTGACATTTTGCTCCTTAGAAGCCATAGTGAGTACTTTGGTATTTACTCTGGGAGAGAGAGAAAACTTGGATGGTTTTGTATGGAGAAATAACATAATTATTTAAAGCTTTTATCTTAGATTCTAGGGAGTAAGAGGAAAAGCAGGGAGACCAGTTAGAGAGCTGTTGTGACTGATGACAGATGATGAGGATTGATTTGTTGTTGTTGTTTAGTTGCTAAGTTGTGTCTGACTCTTTTGCGACCCCATGGATTGTAGCCTGCCAAGCTCCTCTGTCCATGGGATTTTCCATGAAAGAATACTGCAGTGGCTTGCCATTTTCTTCTCCAGAGGATCATCCCCACCCAGGGATGGAACCTTCATTTGCTGCATTAGCAAGCAAATTCTTTACCACTGAGCCACCAGGGAAAGATTGATTTTGATCAAATGATATTATTTGCTGAGAGCTTCTTCTGTCCTCCGTGTGATGCTACCTACAGAATCAGTTGTGTTCCAGATTTCCTTCTTGCCGTCGCAGTAATCAGATCTTGAAGAATCTCCCACTACATAGGAAAATACTCAAAATACTCATAATAGGGAAGAAAACTTGAGTAGGGGAGGCAGACCTAGCATGAAGCTTTGGGCGTGGTGAAATATTAGATTATGTACGTGTATAGCCACATACCTCTCTGGTTAAGTCATTGCAAATGTTGTCTGGCTAATGTCCATTAATGATTACTTAATTATAAGATTGCCATTTCTGTCCTTGGTCTGACAGCTGTTTTACTTTACTGAAGGCAGTGTCTTTGGTAGGGTTTTCTTTTTTTTTTTTTTTTATCACATTAAAGAGGACATTATTTCTAAAAACTGATAGTTTCAAAAACAAAGAAGATTAGGTACTTTCTATCCAATAAGAGAATCAAGTCCAGAACCTGGCACTTAGTAAATGTTTAGTGTTACTTGAAATTAGATTTACTGCTTTGTTTGATTAAAAATATACCCCCCCCCCCATTTAATACAGTAAGAGTGGCTAAAGAGAGCACCAACAATCAGTTAAATAAACAGTAACCTAGACTGAAACTAGAAATAGCAACTCATTTACATTTCTTAGTTTGGTAATGACTTAAGCTGCTGGCGATCCTGTCTAGATGTGCGCATTGATGTGTGTACTTTCCCAGCTCCTTTTCTTCTGCCTCCTGATTCTCCCCTTCTCCTTCCTTCCCCTGCCCTTCCCCCTCCTCCCATCATTTATGGAGGGCCGCCAAGCATACTGACCATTGGTTCCTGACAACTTGAGCACAGAGACTTCTTGCAGCCTTCAATTTTGTGTGGTCATTTGAGAGCATAACTGGAGAGTCAGACCCATTGGGTTCTAACACATTCTGTGTGATCAGAGACAGTTTATGAAGCCTCTCCAAGACTCAGTTTACTTATCTATAAAATGGAGACAGTGCTACAGGTTTCAGGGTGTCAGTGAGAGGGTGTAAGGTCACTTACCTTAGTACCTTGGAACATACTCCCCAGGTCTCATGATCATGCCCCCACTCCCCACACATGAGGAAACAGAGACCCTGGGAGATCCCAAGACTGGCCAGGGACACACAGTATCACTCAGGTCCACCAGCCACCTGCTCTTGTTAAAAGGGAACAAGCACGTGTAGCTGAGTGCTGCCAGGCCAGCAGGAGGGGCAGCGAACTGTGATGTGTAAGAGCGCACCTCAGTGGGTGCAGATCCCAGCCCTGCTGCTTACCAGCTGTGTGCCCCCAGGCTAGTTATTTAACCTATCTGTCCCTCAGTTTTCTCACCTTTAAAATGGGGCTAATGATGCTACCTTGCATAGAACTGCATAGAGGATTAAATGAAGTCCTATGTGCAGAGTACTTGGAGCAGCATTGAAGCACTGCCTGTTAATATTGACATTGATTGTGAAATGTAATTGATCATTGCTGAGAGGTTGTGTTTCCATCAGCAACCAGTCCAACTGCTCACTTCCTCTGTGATGGGTTCAGGCACCCCCTTTGCCACACCCCCACTCTTTGCACCGGGTCTCACTTCTGTTTGATTGGGGCACTTGTCTTTCCCCGGTGCCCCGTCACTACATTCCTCCCCACTCTCACGGCCCCACCCTCTGGTTCTGGTCTGCCATCTGCTGTCTTATTCGCCACTCCCACCAGGTCAGAGACAGCGAGGGCTTCGTGGGGTGCCCAGGCATCATGTCATGTCCCAGCGCTGTTGTACATCTTGTTTCAGAGATATTTTGCTGTAATGTTCTGTGACCTTTTCCATTGAGTGAGGTAGTTGGAGAGGCACTCAGTAAGGGAAAATTGAGCTGTTTTATTCCTCCCCAAGGAGTCTCCTGTTTCCTTTCCACCATTCATTTGAAAGCTATCATTTTCTTGATTTTATAGCTGAAAAACACCATTGATTCACTGGGTGTTAGATGCTAAGAGTTCTCCTATTGACATGCCTATTGACAGTTTTCAGTATATTCTGCGTCTAATTATCACTCTCGGCTAAATGATACACCTTGTGGACTTGAGCGATGGAGTCGATAGCTCTCACCACATTGTTCCAGCCGTGCCTATTGAGCCCAGTGTCAGGGCGATGTGATTTATGTGATCAGAAAGAAAATTTCTGTTGGTGTGCTGCATAATTAAAGCAAGTGCGGAGTGACTGGTGACAAAAAAGCAAGTCTGCTGATGTCATCCCCAAATGAGGAGAGATTTCTACGGTAAGCAGCTGCGACAGTGAGGGATCTCTTTTGGCATCTTGTGCTTCGCAATTTTCAAGGGTTCGATTTTCCTCCCAGCCCCAGCTGAGGATCCCTCCTCTCTGACTTCCCGTGTCCTCATGTTCAAAGCCCCAGGATGTGCGTGCCCTTGCTCCCCAGGACTGGAGCCCTGGGACTTGCTCTGGGAGGGGCTTACTGTTGGGATGTGTGTGTTTTAGGAGGAGACGATTCATAGAATTGAGGCAGGTAGAAACCCATTATGAGTAGGAAGGATATGGTTTAAGAAAAAGAAATCTGTCCTTTGTTTTGGCTAATTTGAGTTTCTTGGGTTTAGACTAAGGGTTGAGAAGGCAATTTTCTCAGTGCCTGAACCGAATGGTCCCTGTGTGTGGATATTGTGTTCTGAGGGGAGTGAGTGGAGAGTCTTGCCTGCTGCAGACAGGAAGGCTGGGGAAGTGTAGGAGGCTGACAGGAGGTAAACTGGCTTGTGGTGAGGAGAGAACTCTGGTGTAAAGCAGACTCCCCCCTCTTGCACTACCTTTCTGGTGATGCTCTTCACAAATGCCCTCCAGGGACTCTCAATAGTCAAGAACCTACTTCCTCCTACAACCTCCTGGTTGAAGGACGTTTTCTATGAGGCCAAGGGTCTTATTATTTAGCCCGTGTAGACCTCAGTTTTCTTATCTGTAAAATGAACCAGGGAGCCCATTTAGCAGTCAGGTACAGAGGCTTAGTGAGCTAGGGGCTTGAAGTAGAGGTTGGAGAATGTACAGGTATTAATCTGAGTCATTCTTGGACAAATTCACTGGTGAGGTCATGGTTGGTCAGAAAGAAGTATGGTTTACCTAAGATGCACAGCCTCTATTTCATACAGGACTAAAGGATCTTTTAAGAAGAAAATGTATCACAGTGAGACATATAAGGATGGATGTGAATGGAACATCTGAATCGAAAGGGAGGCATCAGTATTTCCAGGCACCTGACTTGGCAGTAAATTTGGCCTGGTGGCTAGGAAAATTCAGAAGTAGAATTGGACTTGGGTGTTGGTGGGGTGGTTGAGGCCATGCAAAGGGATCAGGACTCTGGGTATCTATAAGATGGTGATGAAAGGGGCTTTTGAAGTCATTGATTCCAGACAGGTTACTTTCCTGGAAGCCACAGAGGCCTTATGTGATTTCTATACCCATCAATTCTTACTGAATGAACCTTATGTGGTACTTTTGCAATTCAGATTTTTAGAATGAGAGTGAGAGAAAAGCAAGGAGAGAGGGAGGGAGATTAATATTATGGCAAAGACATAAATAATTTGATTTGAGAAGGCTCACCCGTGCACAAGACCAGAGGCATCGTGATTTAAGTTCATATTTTCATAATTGGAATTTTTAAAAGATTTATTTATTTATTCTATTTTTTGGCTGTGGTAAGTCTTTTTTTGCTGCACACAGGCTTTCTCTCGTGGCGGTGAGCAGGGGCTACTCTTTGTTGCAGTGCATGGACTTCTCATTGCAGTTGATTACTTTTGTTGCAGAGTACAGCTTCTAGGTGCTTGGGCTTCAGTAGCTGCAGCCTGAGGGCTCGGTAGCTGCAGCCTGAGGACTCGGTAGCTGCAGCCTGCAGGCTCAGGTGGGTGGGCTCAGTAATTGTGCACACAGGCTTAGTTGCCCCGTGGCATGTGGCATCTTCCTGGACCAGGGATCAAACCTGTGCCCCAGTGTTGCAAGGTGGATTCTTAATCACAAGACCAGCAGGGAAGTCAGTAGTCAGAATTTTTTAATATAAAAGTTTTAAGATGACTCAGTTATCTTTGAGAATTCACTGATGTTTTGTGATGTGAGTGGCAGCAAAGTGCCTTGTCCTGAATGTGAGGTAAACCATGAAGCTTAGCAGGGTTACTGAGAACTCAAGAAATCTTGTAGATTTTATTTCTTGTTAATCATTCATATTTATTTAGATCTGGGCTAATTCTCAAGCTGTTGATGGTCCTGGGAATGGGGAGACATCCCTCTACAAACATGGAAAGCATCTTTGAACATTCTGGTAAGATTATGGATTTTCTCCCAATCTGACTGTCATAACAACCAAACACACTTCTGTGAAGACATGAATACACTGAGGTATGGTTACTGTAGCACCGCACTGCGGGAAGATTCTGGGTAGCCAATTAGGGTAAAGTCGATCACCTTCCTGTTCAGGTCCTTTTTTCCCATCCTTGACTTGACAAGTGATCCAGCTTACAAGCCCTGACTCCCCCTGATAGATCACAGGCTACAGTGATCACCTGTGGTTTTGGGATAAGACTGTTGCATTGTGTGCTGGGATTCCTGTGTTAACCACGGTTGGTTTATTTAGACAGTGGAAATTAGGGGAGAGAATGTAGCTTGGGGTTCCTTGACCCACAGTTCTTCCTGTTCTATGTCCTGGGCTTCTGAAATGCCTCTCCTTCCTGTGTCCTGCATTTCTCTCCCTCGCAAGACCACCTCCTGCTGGCAGAGGTGTCACCTGGTGGGTTTTAGGGCAGTTCCAGCATTGTTTTCGTTAGGTTGATGTGTACTTTGCATTTCCTTGGGCTCCTTCTGACCTCTGCATGTTTGAGCTCTGGGATCCCTGTTGGGGGGTGAGCATGCAGAATATGTCCTCACCTCTCAATTCATTGTGACTTTAGCTCGAGGTCCGTCCTGTGGCTGATGCTGCTCTATTAAATCCCGGTGCATGGAAACAGCATGGAAGATGGAGTGAGCAGTGAGCATATGGCCGGGGTTTGTGTGTGGAGGGGCGTGTGGGGCACGGATGGGAAGCTGCATTCCCCCTCCGGGATCGTCAGGAGAGGTAGAGCCTTCTGAGCAGATGATGCAAAGGCACAGCCAGCCCGACAGGGGTTTGGGCCTGGGCAGTCCTGGGCTCGTCTGCTGGAGGGTGAGGTGGAGTGGGAGACATCTCTGTAGATGCCCTGCCATCTACAGAGAGTCCAGAATTCAGGGCTTCCCTCAAGCAGCCCAGATCCTGAAAACGGCAAATTATTCTTTTTGTTCTTTCCTGGCTTTGGGGTTGTTTCTGCATCTCAAATGAGTGGTAAAGGGAAGTTTGTGCATCCGACAAACTTTTGCTTTAAAGGAAGCAGGTTGGAACAAGGCGCCGTCACATTAAATGCTGGCTATTGTGCTTTTCATTCAGCCTGATGAACAGTGGCCGAAAATGGCAGGGGATTAAATTGATGTAATGACAAGAATTCATATAGAAGACTGTGGGAATGGGGCAGAATAATGCCGAGGCTGCACGGTATTGTGCCGTTCTTTGATCGGTCTTACGTGGAAAACATAATATACCTATCTTTATGTTGATTCTAAACAGGGAGTGCATAAAGAGAGGTGTGTCATTTTCCTACTGTCTTGGAGGTGAAATTAAGGAGCTATCCATTTTGAGTAAGGGACATATTTCTGAGTAATGAGTTAAGTGCAGGTTTTGAATATTCGGATCTTATTATGCATCACAATAAGAGTGTTTTTTGTTGCTCAGTTGGATTCTTGTTAAGCAGGCCTGCCATACATGGACATTTGTAAACTATTTATTTGTTAAAGGATGCTCCTTTTGTTTTTTGGAAACAAATCAACCTTGTCTTGGTGAATTTAAGCAGTATCAAGCCCAAGTAGAGAAAACACCTCCTTTCTCAGTCTAGGTCTTTGATGCCAAAAGTCACAGATGAGATGGTCCTGCCTTCTGGAGAAATACATATGTGTCTTTCATCTGGGAAATGTCTTTCTGGGGTAGTACCAGCTGGAAGACGTCAAATGGGATGACCAAATACTTGATGGATGGACAAGGGGTGCGGCAGAGGTGGCTGAGGGCCATTCATATGCAGTGTGTTTGAAAGCACTTTGAAAAGTATAGCGTGCTTAGCGTGCATTTGTATATGATATGAAAGCATATTTTTATTAGGCACACTTCAACATATGGTTCCAAAGAAGAGGAAGGTGTTGTGCTGTTTTCAAACTTTACTTGTGTGTGTGTATGTATTTTTTCCTCCTGTACACAGAGAAGCATCTTTAGGCATTGATTCCAGTAATGATGTTTATCCTTTCTAAGGCTTCATGAGGAATTGCCCTAATTTCTTAGAACACTGCCTCCGTTACCTCCACACTCACTTTGGGAAAATGTGAAATTCCTAGTCCACTTTTAAGGCTTTCCACGGTTTTGACTGACTCTACCTTGCAGTGAAGCCCTTGTGTCAGAAAGTCCTGCCTGCCATCATTTTCACGTTTCTACTTCTGTTCATGTCATTCCTTCTGTTTGAGGCCCCCCTCCCCTGACTGTAACCCCCCAGATGTGGCTCCTCCTCTGGAGTGCTGCTGGCTCAGTTCCTCCTCGCGGCCTCCTGCAGCCTGTCTTAATAGTGGACGTGTTCTCTCCACAGCCCCCGGTGAGAATTATCCATGGCTTTGCTGTGTAGTATCCTCATCTGACCTGCTGCTTTCTTGGCATTAATGGTACAAGGTAGTGACGGTAATGGTAATAGAGATAATAAAAATACTTATTCAGAGTTATTGTCCTCTTTGTGAAGATTCAAATGTTGTGGCTCAGGGAAGTTAATTAACTTTTCCGAGATCACACAGCTAAGCAAGCAGAGGAGCTGGGTTTTGAAGACTGATAATTTCAGTCCAGGGCCCAAGCTCTTAACCACTATTCCTTAATGGAGGAGGTCCCAAGGCCCCAGTGTGTTAGTAAACATGGATGGAATTTAGATTGGCTTCCTGGTTATTTTCATGGCACTTTTCTCCTTTACAGTTAAGCACCATCCCCCTCCCTTGCTGAGGTCTGAACTTAGTACATAGCCTTGGTTGACAAGACAGCAGTTTATCTTGCATGAGTCAATTGATAATGTATTAGGTGCTCTCCGCAAGGTACTTGGGGCTTCCCAGGTGGCTCAGTGGTAAAGAATCCATCTGCCAAGCAGGAGACATGGGTTTGAACCCTGGGTAAGGAAAATCCCTTAGAGAAGGAAATGGCAACCCACTCCAGTATTCTTGCCTGGAAAATCCCATGGAGAGAGGAGCCTGGCAAGCTATAGTCCACGGGTTTGCAAAAGAGTAAGACATGCCCTAGCGACTAAACAACAGCAACAATGTTCTTGGGGTGAGTTTTATATAATTTTGGCATTTTAGGGCTCAGAGCTGGCTTGGCTGCTGCCAGGCACATTTCTGGCAACCCTGGAGCACATGGCTATGTCATCAGGACACTCTTTCCTGCCCTGCTTGGATGCCAATCCAGAATCCTTCCTTTTAGGATTCAGGAAACTGAGATTCAGAGAGGTGTTACTCCAGCAATCAGAGTTAGCCTGCAAAAGTGCATCTATGTGCTCTCGCTGGCCTAAGAGGAAGCAAAGAAACTAGACTCAGTCTCCTCAAATATGGAAGCTGAGGGCCTGGGGCAGGGGGATTCCCTGCTCTTTGCTGGCAAAAATGGAGCCCGCACCCTCATCTCTACTTCCTGATTAGTCTGTGATCTTTCCTCAGGTCTGGAAGCAGATCTACTTCCTGTACCAGCTCATTCAGTAAGACTTAACACATCTGGTTGTGTGCATGCATTTTTCATCAGCTGTCCCCCTGGAAATTCCCTCATCATGAATGTGGACAATGAATTGAGTGATGTGGATTATGTTTTATTAGGGTTGCCTTTTGATACAACAAGTATTTATATAAGGCTTCCTGGTACTCTCTGCAATATTCACCCTGGAAATTTTATCTTATTTTATTTTATTCTCTGTGCCCTTGATGTTGAAGTGAAGCATATTGTTTCCCTTTAGGATGCCATTAAAAGTCGATGATGACCTTTACGATGACTAATAGTTTTCACAGGCTTTAATTGTGACTTTTTTTTTGGCAGAGCAGCATCTGTCCACTTCATACATCTTTTGTATCAGAGAATCAATAAAAACTGCCGCCTTTTGTTGATGCTAAAGGAGATTTTATGCCGATGACAAGGGATTTGATTTAATATTCTCTTTAAATAAGATCAACACTGCTGCAGTTATAAACTCTTCGAAAAACTGTCAAGTCCATCAATATAGCATGAAACAAAAAGTTAGCAGCCTGGTATAAATTAGTACATGCATTGTGTCTTTGGGAAGGGTGGTAGATATTTATGATTGTGTGCTAAAGTATATATATATTTAGAGATTTCTTTCTGCTCTTTCAACCGTGAGTAGGAAATGCAGAGGAGCATTTCATTACTACCATGTTCCAAACTGCAAACTTTCTTTGCCAGTTAATGATTTTCTGGGGGCAATTCCAAATGTGGTGACATGATATAAACAGGTATTTATGATCTGTGATACAGTCCTTAGTGAGTATGGATTTATAGTTAAATGGTGAAGTGGGAATCCAGCCAGCGATTATTGACAGAGCTTCTAGAATCTATATATATATTTTTTGTTTCCATTATTCACACACACTTTCTTCTGGGGCCTGATTATCTCTGTAAGTCTGTTTTGCTAGTTTAGTTGAGAGGTGAATAGGAGACTTTGCAATTCAGGGCCATAGGCTCTGTGTGTTTGTCAGCTAGTGGGACACCTTGTCCCCATAACTATTCCCTCACACCTCGCCATTTTCATTAGACTGTAATTATGTTATGTGAGTATTCCATCTCTTTGACTCTGTTCTAGGTGAACAGGGGACCCAGTAGGAGCAGATCTGATTGACAATAAATAACTGGAGTGAGCTTGTGTCCACAGGTTATGGCTGTGTCCTGGGGAGAATCCACAGTGTCCAAGATGAGAGCCACTGTGGCCCTTGGAATAAGAGCCAGCTTCCCCAGAACAGCTTCAGACTGGTGAGCATGTCACATGTGTTACAGATAGCCTGGGTGACATGGGTCACATTAGCAGAACAGGAATAGGCAAGAGGCTGAGGCCTAGGCAGATCTGAGGTCAGGTGAGCCAGGGGAGCGGGGTGTGCAACACAGCAGGGAGATGACAACAGGGCCATCTAGAGCACCCAGCAGAAGGCAGTGGAGGCCTTGCATTTATGAGGTTCCCTTTTAAGAGAGGTCCACTCAGTTGTCTGTGGTGCCTGACCCATGGGGTGAAACCATCAGACCAGAGTTTGTTGAAGGGTACATAGACTGCTTATATCTGTTACTTGGGACTTTAATGAGACTCTCTCATGAGGAAGCTGAGTCTATGTTTTGAAAAGCTCTCCAAATAAGTTCCATGTATACCAGTAAAGCTTTAGAACCATTGCTCCAGATGTAAGGATGCTTGCCAAGTTAGAACAAGCTCAGATCTCCTTTTAGCTTTTTCCAAAAGATTCAGGATTCATATTTGGAGAGAGTGATATCCTTTGAGTGGATCTAGGATAGAGATGTTTTACTCAACAGGGCTATTTGAGAAACTGACGTTCTTAAGAAAACACACAATACAGTTGACCCTTGAATAACTTGGGATTGAACTACAAGGGCCCACTTCTAGGTGGATTTTCTTCAGTAGTAAATACTATAATACTGCATGATCTGAGGTTGGGTTGAATATGTGGCTAGGGAATCACAGATATGGAAGAACTGCATAAGTGAATGGTCAACTATAAGTTACACAGGGTTTTTCAACTGAGAGGAGGGTCTGCACCCCTAATGTTTGTGTTGTTCAAGGGGCAAGTGTATATGTGTCCTTTTGCTTGTGCTTAATGTCTCATGGACATAAAATTGCATGTAATTTCAGATATTTGTGGTGCCCTCATCATGAATCTTCTGTTGAAAACTCTTGACTGGAAGACAGGGTTGTGTACTTGTTACTTTTCACTGATCACCATGTGCTTGTTCCAACAATTGAGTTGAAGGCATGATCAAAATGTCACCTCTCTGTATTGTCCTAGAGAAAGCTCTGATTGATGGAAATGCCAGATTTTCATTGTCATGAATACTTCAGTGAATGTTGTAACACGCGGCCCCCAATATAGATAATTAATCCATTTGTCACCTTTGGGAAGCATTGATATTCTTGAATTTGCATTTTGGTTCTCCTTTGAATGTTATCCTTTCTGTAGCCTTAGTCCTACATGTGCGAACCATTTGGAAGTGTCACTTGTGCAGGGGAAAAAGTGAAGAACTTCCTTCTCTAGCACTTTTCGGTCTGGTAGATAGGGCTCTGACATGGAATGACTCACAGAAGCATGGATTAATGTTGGCTTTTTTTTTGAGAATTCTTCATAGGCATGAGTCACTCACCAGACCACACATCAGCTGTCTTCTGCCCAATGTTTTTGTCGTTGTGGAGGAGAAGTGTGTAAACTGATAGTATCTCTGCTCATTTTCCTGGGTGGTACTTAAGCTGCCTGAGTGTTCCTTTTTGGGATTTATTAGTTAAAGATTTTCTTTTCAATAAACATTTGTAGCATATTCAGTGAGCTTTCCTAAGCAGGGGAGGATCATTTGGCAGTCTCTTCAGTTATTGGACCTTTTTTTTAAATCTTAGGACACCCTTTTCCTACTGAGTCATTCAGTTATGCCTTCCTCTCCCTAGACTTGGCCCCACCGCCTGAAATGTTCATGTGTTTTTCTGTGAATACCAGCCGAGTGCAGGCGCCCGATTGACACAGCCAGATCAAAACGCTTTGAATTTTGAAAATGATCCCCCTCTTGGTATTGAGCCCAGTGATAAAAGCAAAGCAGTTGTCATCTTGAAAACAGAGCTATATACATGGCAGAGCCTTTCCAATTAGCACACTTAGGATGCGTGTTCGAAGTGATGGGAAGTGGGACGTTACAGAGCGAAGTGCGGGTAATAGGGCTTTAAATTTTCATGTTTCAGTTGATTTTTTTTCTATTGCAGCTTGAAGAAAATTGTTGCACATTATTGGAGCTCCTAAGTGCATTTTAACACTGCTCTTTCAGTTTGCAATAATATCTTCCAAAACAACAGAAATACTGGTCACAAAAAAAGCTTGTGTCCATTGATTTTCCAAGTAGAGAGAAAGTAATATATTATTTAAAAATTACTACTAAATAACAGTCATCTTAGGCCATTCTCCAGGTACTTTTCTGCCTTCTTCCAAGCAACTGGTTTGATGGGATCCTTAAACTGAACAACCTGGCATTTTTGATGTTCACCAGACTCAGCATCAAAAATGAATTCTCTCCATACACACGTGCAGAGAAATTAAAGCCAAATGTCCAGCATAAAGCAGTGGGTTTGTTATCTGCAAGTATCCTATCAGAGTTATTTACATATGTGATATACTCCCTAGAACGTGGCTGTCTATAGGGTCTGATATAGAGAAATAATAATAATACATAGTCATGGCTAATGTTACTAGTGCTTACCACTTTCCATTTCGGGTTCTCCTCTCCTTTGTACATAGAAGAGTTGCACTTCCCTTCCCACTTGAAGTTAGATGTGCCTTGCTTTGGTCAATTCAATGGGAGCAGAAGTGATTTGTGTCACTTTTAGGTAGAAGCATCTAAGACCCAGTAAACAGTGCACATTTCTTATGCTATGGTAAACACTAATGCCTTTTATTGAGAGACCAATGTTATAAGATGCTGGAGACTCTGTAAGCTTGGTTCCCTAAGTGGCTGCAGTGACTGGAGCCCCCTCCCCACTAGCCAACCCACAATGGACATGTAGAATGAAACAGAACCCACCCGTTGTTGCTTTAAGCTGCTGAGATTTAAGGTTTGTTTGTTATTAAAGAATAATCTAGCCTACTTTGGCTGGTGCACAAATTAACATTTATTCAGTGCTATGTGCCAGGAGGTTAAAATGCTCTCTATGTATTAATTCATTTAATCATCACTTATAACCAATGAAAGTTACTCCTGTTATCTCCATTTTTTTTTTTTCCAGAAGAGGTGCTGAGATGTTAAATCACTTTCTTAAGAATGTACTGGTGAGGAACAGAAGTGAGATGGAACCCAGGCAATCTGGAGAATGCTCAGTAAATGCTAAATGATTGATTCAAGATCAGAGAGGGTTTTATTGGTCTGGTAGAACATAGTCTTCCATGTGGTGTTATTGGAGAGGGTACCAGTTGGCAGTATCTATCCCAGATGTCTCCAGCTGCCTGTCATTTTGCCAGTATGGTTACTTATTTTTAGGCCTTGAAATGTTGGGGCTTTTTAGTTGAATATGGTTGGCAACACCCTATAAAGGTTTTATAAGGTGAGGTGCTCCAAAAGAGCCCATGAGTCACCAGAAAGGAAGTCAGGGACCCCAGGGGAAAGTAAGAAGAAACCAAGGACTAGAGTTGCTCTTTGGCGGAGGGTTGCCTTCATTAGGATTCGTGTCTGCTGTATTGTGCTGTGTGCTCTGAGAAGCTGAAACTCTCATGGGAGGTTCCACCTATGGGTTGATTCAGGCTCTCAAAGGGAAAGTTGGGGATGGGATGACGGCAGCGTTGCTCAACTGTTTATTGCTTTTGAAAGATATGGGTCAGTTTTCTTATGTGGGCAGAAAAAGGAGTTATGGTGTGGCAAGGGAACTCTAAGTAGTGTGATTTTGCGCAATCGTTCTAGTATGTTTTAGTCAAGGGTAGTAGTTAATCCATTCCATTCCTTTGCCTGCAGCTGGTTTGTCTCAGAAACGACTTTCATAAACACTCACACATACTTTCACACTGAGTTAGCTGAAGAGCTTTGGCCAAGGTTCTTTTGGTCGTAAGTGACAGAAACCTGCTCGGAAACTTAGTCCTTTTGAAGCAAAAAACAGGAATTGCTATAAAGATGTGAGATAGAGAGTCATCTTATGGAACCCCAACACTAAATGTATGGCCATGGGGGCAGGGACAGGAATCTAGAAAGCTCTGCAGAGCTACACCTCCTTCTGCTCATAGAAGTTGTGTGGAGGTCTTCTCTATTCTCTCAGTACATTTGCTTTCTCTCCCTCCATTCCTTTGCCCTGTTAGCTTTTTCTGCTGTCGTATGTTCATGGACAAACAATACGGTTCCTGAGCTTATGGACCTTCAGTTTACATATGCACTTGGAACTGATAAGCAGCCTTAACTCCCAGTTCTACAAACTGGGAAGAGAAAATTTGAACCATGTTGAGACTGTTCTTAGCCGCTATAGGCAATGGTGATGGGATTAGATCTCTCATGTATTTAGCAGTATATGTGCCTAGGATGGTAAAGAATCTGCCTGCAATGCAGGAGACCCTGCATTCCTAGGTCGGGAAGGTTCGATTCTTAGGCTGGGAAGATCCCCTGGAGAAGGGATAGGTTACTCACTCCAGTATTCTTGGGCTTCCTTTGTGGCTCAGCTGGTAAAGAATCAGCCTGCAATGTGGGAGTCCTGGGTTCAATCCCTGGATTGAGAAGATCCCCTGGAGAAGAGAATGGCTCTACCCATTCCAGTATTCTGGCCTGGAGAATTCCATAGACTGTATAGTCCATGGTGTCACAAAGAGTTGGACACAACTGAGTGACTTTCACTCATTTCACGTGCCTAGGATGTAACAGTCACAGTGTTAAATGCCGGGGACACTGATATGGATGAGGCAATGCTTTTGTCTTTGAGATAGTTCTATTCTGGAAGGGTATGTGAGTACAGAACTCAACCCAGAATATCCAAGGGTTGGGTAACCTAATGGTTATAAGACTCCTTATAGGAGTCACATCTTGTTTTAATAAAATATTCTAATAGAGTAATGAACTGCTCTTGTAAAATGGCAAACTCCCTGTGCTGAAAGTATTTAATCTGAGGTAGGCTCATCATCTCTACTGTGGGATGTTACCTGAGGAAGTTCTCTCCTCATCTAGCAGTTTAGACTAGATGACCCTTATTCTCTGATTCTATTATTTTTGTGATAAGCTTTGTGATGCACAACCTGTGAGGGCTATAGAAACGAATGGGGAAGAAATGGTATGTTCTAGAAGTGATCAGAAAAGGCATTTTAGTGTAATTGTTTCTTGAATCTGGCTCCAGAGAAAGGGGAGAAGGTGAGTAGACAAGGCAAGAAGAATATATTCCAAGTTGCATGGTGAGATGTGTAAAGACCCAAAGATGATGAGTGTGGTGTGTATGAGAGACAAGAGACACATGCATTTGGGATCTGTATGAGGAAAGGTAAGACAAGTAGAATTTTAGGAAGGTGTTAGAATGATGAGATTAGGTAGTCGAATTTATATTCATAATGCTGTAGAACCAGAGGGCACTTGTGGGTAGAATACTCTACCATAAAATAAGGCTCAAGCAAAAATGGTTTAAGCATGGAGGACATCTTTTATATCACAAGAAAAAAGCTAAGTGAAGCAGTTAAGGGCTTGGTCCAGTGATTGACATCAAGGATCCAGATTTCTTCCATCTATTTCTTGGTCGATTTGCCATACTGGCTTGGTGCTTGGGCTTCTTTCCTCATAGCCACAACCCGAGTGCAAGTGTTCCATGAATCATAGACAGACATGATAATCTAATGTTGAAGAGTTGGGAGGGATGTTTCCTTCTGTGCGTCCCTTTTAATTTCAGATAAAATGTCTCCCAGAAAACATCCTTTCATGTCTTATTGGCCACAGTTCACCACCCATGCCTTAGCTTTTGGGGAGAACGAGAGAGAAAAGTCACCTGTGCCAGCAAAGATGGAGATGCTGCCTAAGGGTTGTGGAGTTAGCTGCCAGTAGCATCTCCCCAGCCAGCTCATGCAGGACATCTTGTATTATCGCCCAATTTCTCAGATAGTGACATGTAGTAGCTGTCATATACCCAGTATCTTTTATATTATCAGGGACTCTGCAGTGTCCTGTTTTTACCCTTTAACAGCAACCCTTCCAGGCGGGTGGAATCCTTCTCACTTACTGTTGAGGGAACTGACTGTGTGTGGGTAACTGGGTTAGTTAATGTCTAGAGGGATAAGATCTTTTTTAAATCACAGTCACAGCCTTGGGTTTGAGAGTGGCTTTAGGCCAGCCTGCTCCCTTCCTCCAAAAGTGCCCCCTCCACTTCCCCTGTCCCTGCCAAGTGGCGGTGGAGCCAACTCTTGAATGCTTGTAGGGACGGAAGTTTCCTAACTACTGGCCCAGTGTTCTTTCCAGTCCACATCACTGGCAGAGTAGAGACGTGTCATGGAGTGAGGAGGACTCCTGGTTTTCTTCTGTTGCTCCCCTTCTTCCCGCAGGAGGTATCTTTTATAGATGCTGGCTGCTAGTGCTGGTGACGTCATGGCACTGGCATCATGGGGCATGCTGAAATCCATTAGTTGGTGTTCTCTCCTCTCACAAGTGAAGAGGGGGCCATGTGAAAAGTTAGTTTGGCCTCCCCAACTTCCTTAAGCCTGAGACCCTGTGCCAGGTATTGCTATTTTCTATTTGCTAAACGTTAGTGGAAACAAAGAGCTGTTTTGTTTGGTTTGTGTTTCCCTGTGGAAAAGATTACTTTAGGCACATTTTAGAAAATGCTTTTAAAAAGAATCTTGTGTAGGTTGAAAACATAGGGAAAGAAAGCAAATGTCTTGATGGCTTTTTATTACAATAAAAATTGTAGTGAAAGCTCTCTCAACTTCCTCCCTCCTTCTATCCCACTAAACAAACCTTTGTTTATGAGAGGAGGATTAGGTTTAAAGAGCAGGAGCAGAGGTGAGGAAATAGCATCATCTGGGGACCCTAGTACTGAAAAGGTCACCACCAGAGACACTTCCTGAATATTTGTCAAAATTCAAGAGGTGCTTTAAGAGCAAGAGTTTGCTGTTGGTGGTAGTGGGAAGGGAATACCCATCGATCCAATAGGAAAACATTTAAAGTCTATCACATGAGATTTGAGGGGTAGAAGGAGGATGGTACTGGTGATGGTTTAGTTTCTCAGTCATGTCCAACGCTTTTCGACCCACGGACTATAGCCCACCAGGCTCCTCTGTCCATGGGATTCTCCAGGCAAGAACACTGGGGTAGGCTGCCTTCTCCAAGAAGGAGGATAGAGGCAGCAAAATTCAAGCAGTAAAAAGTGTTTCCATTGTTACTGTTTTTGGGAAAATGCTTTTAGTATTCAGTTGCTCTCCTCAAGTGCCTTTAAATTTGTCTTCCCTTTTTTGACTAATAAAAAGGGCCTCTTGTAGAAATCCATCAATTATGTGAGATCTTCTCTCTATAAACCTTCTCTGAAGTTTGGTGATTGGTGTTGGCAGCTGCGGTACTGCTGATGTCCTTAGACAGGCCTATGACTTGGGACCCATCTAAGGAGGAGATGATGCACATATCTCTTTAGTGATCAGGAGGACCCTGACCGTTTCTGCACATGACACCTGAAACATGCAAGGAAATGTTTAGTCTAGAACCTCACTGTCAAATGTGGTAGCTGCTAGTCACATATGCCTATTGAACAGTTGAAATGTGGTAGATCGAGATGTGCCATAGGTGTAAAACACATTGAAGACTTAGTGGGAAAAGAATATGCAAAATTCTCATCACTGCCCTTTAATTTTGATTACATTGTTGAAATGATAATGTTGTATGATGAAATGATATGAAGAAATGAAATGATAACATTAGATTAAGTAAAATACATTATTAAAACTATTTTTGCCTATTTCTCTTTACCTTTGTAATGTGGCTACTAAAAAGTGTGAAATATCTTTGCATTTCTGTTGGACAACAGTGGTCTAGGTGAGAGTTCAGCAAGTCATGGCCTGTTTTCATAAATAAAGTTTTAAGGGCCATGACCACTGGTCAGTGTGTTGTCTGTGTCTGATTTCATGCTTCCATGTCCACAGAGCCTAAAATATTTCTTTTCTGGGCCTTTACAGAGAAAAGTCTCTAAACTGTGGTCTAAAGGATTCTGGAAAACATGGCAGGACCTAAAAGCAGTCTGGGAAGCCCTGATTCTTACTCCCTCAGGCAAGGAGAAAGAAGCAAGGATGTCTTGATGTCTCAAAGGTGCTTTAGTTCAGTTCAGTCACTCTGTCGTGTCTGACTCTGCCACCTCATGGACTGCAGCGCAACAGGCTTCCCTGTCCATCACCAACTCCCGGAGCCTACTCAAACCCATGTCCATCAAGTCGGTGATTCTATCCGACCATCTCCTCCTCTGTCGTCCCCTTCTCCTCCTGCCTTCAATCTTTCCCAGTATCAGGGTCTTTTCCAGTGAATCAGTTCTTTGCATCAGGTGGCCAAAGTATTGGAGTTTCAACTTCAGCATCAGTCCTTCCAATGATATTCAGGGCTGATTTCCTTTAGGATTGAGTGGTTTGTGCTTCCCTCTCTCCCCAGCCTGTTCTCTTTAAAGAAATGTAAACCTCAAGCCCCTTTGCTACTGAGAAGGGAGATTGTACAGCCAGACAATTAACTCTGGATGAAAGGCAGAGTTGGAACCTTTTACCATCCAGTAGAGGGGTATGGAAACATTGCTCCTGATTGCTAACTCTCTAAAGGTTTTATGTTAGAGAAACAGAGTTATGGCTGATAAGTAGGGTAATGACATGGAGAGAATTAAGTGGCCCACTTGCTCTAGTGAGCTGCCATGAAAGTGCAAGTGTGTAGTCACTGAGTCATGTCTGACTCTTTGTGACCCCATGGACTGTAGCCCATTGGGCTCCTCTGTCTATGGGATTCTCCAGGCAAGAATACCAGAGTGGGTTGCCATTTTCTTCTCCAGGGTATCTTCCCTACCCAGGGATCAAACCTGGGTCTTCTGCATTGCACGTAGATTACTTTACCATCTGAGTAACCAGGGACTTGAGATGCCATAGTACATGTCAATAATTTGGGGCCCTAAAGATATTTTATACCTAAGAACTCCCATCAGCAAGAAGCTATTTCAAGGAAGTGTGCATTCTTCCCTGGGTTGGGAAGATTTTCTGGAGTAGGAAATGACAACCCACTCCAGTATTCTTGCCTGAAAAATTCCATTGACAAAGAAACCTGGCAGGCTACTGTCCATGGGGTCACAAAGTCAGACACAACTGAGCTACTGAGAACACACAAAGATATTTTACACCTAAGAGCTCCCATCAGCTAGACACTATTTCAAGGAAGCATACATTCTTAAAACCTTGGTTATCACCTGATACCTTGGAAAATGAGTTTTTACCTAGCTGAGTATAAGTTTTGGAGAGTGGTAAAGACTGGAGAGGTGAGATGGATGGACACAAGGGCAAATAGCACAAAAGGCTGGAGCTGACGCTACCCAAGCCAGAGCATTCTCCTGGGGCCAACTGGTGGGCAAGGGTCTCGGGAGGGTAACAGAGTCTTTGTTCCAAAGTGCAAATTGGTGTGGTACTTCCTTAAAAATTCCTTTCTACTTTTTCCCCCCAATTTAAATGCATTTCCTAGGATAAGACCCTGCATCAGAATCAAATTCCCCGCAAGCTTTGGGTGGTATTAATGCCTGCCAGCACAGGGTGAACCCTGTTACAGTGAATGGAGTCACAGTATTCAGAATGAATTACAGGACGTTAGGCACGTGATTTACCACCTATAGTAAACAGGGCTTCACACATGGTGTATTTCTGCTGCATGGGTTAGTTATTAACTGCAAAAAAAGAGGAAATTCATTTAGAAGACATGCCCATTTTTTATGAGGTAAGGCTGCCTGGAGATGCATGGCATTTTAAAGCAAACAAATTCCTGGGAGAGCCTGAGCTTACCACCCAGAAATGTGGCAAGGAATAAAAACATTTACACCAGTTTAATATGAATGGTTGAAAAAAATATCTATTGCACATTGAACGAGATATATGAAACCATAACCTCCTCTTGTGTAGTAAGCAACAGAACCATTCACCTAACAGATGACTATTCGAGTTGACATTATTCTGCATCTTTTCGATCTTCTCTTGCCAAGTGCTGGAGACTGTCAGGGAGAGCCCGCCAGATACATAGGCACTGTTGGCCTGGGGGTTGAGAGCTCGTAAGACTTTTGAAGGCGGAGGTTACCCAGTGATCCTTGTGCTGCAAACTGGAGTGGAAATCAAAGGATGACAGCCAACATAAACAGCGGCTGCATGTGGAATGTCAAAGTGAAGACGGATAGAGGTGGGACTTTCTCTGTCTCCTGCTCCCTTTCTAGTCTATAAAATGGAGCTTATTTCCTATCTTCCGGTAGAAGAAAAAGTACCATATGACTTTTGGGGGCCTCTGAAGTGATTCTCAGTTCATTCTTATAACACAGGTGGAATTTGACCTCCTCCAAAATTATTCAGGGGTGACTCCTGCTTAATCCTACCATGATTTATCTACTACACGTGAGCTATTAAAGCTAGAAGGAGTCTTGAGAGATGTTTTTGTGTAGCTTTCTTATTTCACAGACCAAGAAATCGAGGCCTCAGAAAGGTTAATGAATTGCTTAAAGTTAAGTGCTAGCTGAGTGCAGGCCTGGTCCTAACAACTCAGAGCTCCTTCCATTCGACCTGTGTTTGTTCACACACAGAAAGTTATGTGGGATCCCTGATTTTGAAAAGTAGTGAAATTAAAAATGTCCTCAATCCTGTCATTTGATTCGTAAATGACCTAGGTCATTTTCTGTGTCAGGGGTACCTTACCTGGCTGGTTCAGGTTCCTAATGTTTCGTGATGCCTGGCCTGTTGAGCTTTCTTTTAATTAGTGTCTTGAAAGTTTCAGAGTTCAATTCACTCATCTCCTCTGGGGATGATAGTAACAATTTCATATTTGGGACGATTAATAGAATTTGAGAATTTTAGAGAATTAACTTTACTGTCCTATACACTGGCGGCATGTTGAAATAAGCTGGAGAGGCCATTCCTTGTGAAACCTAAAGAGTTTCTTTGTAGAGTGAAATTTATGGGCTTCGACATTTCTATAATATTTAAACTCAAGAATCTTACTCTGATGGTTTGTCTGACATCCCCAAACTCTTTAATTTAAGATTGCTGTAGAACTCTTGGTTTGTATTAATTCCATTTCATTTGTGTATTTTATGTGTTTAGTGGTCATATTTGAAAAACATCTCTTGTGAGTGCTCTGCATAATTTTGGCAGAAAATTACTTTTTTTGTGTTTCTGTGATGATCCCCTGAGATCATTTTTGCATAAATCCAGCCTTCTATTTTCAGATACAAATCTGTTGTACAGATGATTCTTCTTAGAAGAAAAGATGCATTTGTAGCTGAAAAATGTAAATTACTTTTCATGGAAAATACCTCTCTGGGCCCCCATTTCCAAAATGTGATGATTGCACATTGCATGTTTTTGTGCATGCTCAGAAGACTGTTTTCCTTACAATTAGAAAATTCTTGATTATGTGGCAGGTAGAATATAGTGACATGGTTGCTTCTGCCACATAGGCAAGTCAGAGGGTGGGGGTGGGCAGGTAAGGGGGAAAAAACAAAAGATTCAATATGGATGTGGTACTTAGTTAAGGGGAAGGGGTTTTGGTTTTGAAGTGGAGGGGTGGGAGTGGAAGGTGTCATGAGCATTCTTTAAAGGATAAGTGTGTTAGCAAAGGACATTTCTAACCCGGGTCATTTAAATATAATTACAATCCCCCATTTGCAGTTCTTCTTTGCTTTTACTTTTTCATTGAGGATTTAGAGTTTTATTGGCTGCCTTATGGAAAGGTTTTTTGGGCCAACTACCCTCCCCATCACAAGTATCATGAAATGGGGGAGGCCAGCAGACACATCTTCCTAGAAAGCCTTCTCTTCACTCCAAGGGTTACTATCTGAGGCACTTTGGGGGCACTGCTGTAAAGCAAAGTGTAAAATCAACGTATTCAGATTTGTGCCAAAGAAAGACTCAAGTTTGAGAACATTTACATCTGTTTTCAATAATTCCTCACATATGCTGCAGAATGTACGTTATCCATCTTGTTATCCAGGAAATAACATTTGTTGCAAACAGTTTGCCAATTCGTAATTTTATTGAATTTGTTTATCATGCTGTGGCTTCATATGAGGTCTGAAAGATGGTGATCTTTGGTGTTCCAGCTGTTGTAACATTCTGCAGTGGGGCCTTAATTCTGGGCTCGCCTGGGATTCTCTGGAGGGTTTGGACTTTCTTAGAACTGTAGACGAAGAGCTGGTGTTGTTGATGGGCAGTTATTTTGGGGGAACACAGTAACTTTGCTCACACACTCCTCAAACCCGTTTTCATTTCTGGCTTTTAAATACAGTCTTGGGACTGACGTGTTAAATAGAGCTTCTTGTGTGTCCCATACCATCTTCTTTGAAATCTGCACAAACTGTTTTCAGGTTTGTTTGAGAAAACATTACTCCTTGGCAGGTGGTGGTGGGGGACTTGATTCTTTAGCACTGACCCAAACTATCTCAAGCCTGAAAATAGGAAATATTTCTTTCCATTGAGAAGCTATGAAATATCTTTTTGCTGCATAAATATTATTATTTTCTTAAGATGTTGTTGGTAGATGAAAAGCAAGTTCAACTAGGTCTAATTTTATCATTTTCCTATTTTCTTTAGCCGACATTTTCTTCACTGAGGTTTATATTGTCTTTGCCAAAACTGAGAAGAAAAAAAAAAAATAACCTTGAAAGCTCTTTCGATCTGAATTACTCCTTAATGTTTTTAACGGTTTGTTATAACCACACAAATGTGATCTTGGGGCCATTTGGAGGTTATTGAGTTTCCTTGGAGATGAGACTTGGCATTTTCCAAACCAGAGTTTGCTTTTGTGGCCTAGAAGTTGTGAGGCGCATATATTTGGAGGGCTAAAGATTATTTCCCACCAAGAAGTTTTGTCAACCTGACCTTCTCCACTCTTCCGACGCTGCGCACACAGCAGTAATCTCTGCAAAGGAGAGCAAATAAAGTGAAGAAATATAGCAGTACGTGTTATTTTTACATCCTAAAGTAAATTCTCCAGCATTAAGGTCGACTGGGAATTTTCATCTCAGAGTTCTCATGAATGCTGCTCCACTTCGCTGTTGTCCTCTTGAATCTCTTTTTATTATAGGTCTTTGAGGGAGGTATTTCTTGTAGTAATTTACTCAGCCAGACAGATAAGTGAGATGTGGAGCTGTGGAAATATGGGGCTGGCAGAAGTCTTTGGGGGTCAGCTGGTCCTGCCATTCAGCCTGCAGGGGTAGGTACTATGGCCAGCCAAGTTGAAGGACTCGTTTGGTATATTTAGAGAACCTGTGTCACCTAGAATTCCTGTGACAAGGTGACCTCTAGCACTAGATTCCAAAGTTAGTCCTGGTGAAATGAGTGTTCTTTGGATGTTGTTTGAGCCAAATGACTTTAGATAGTCTGCTGAGCCCTTTCTGTGAGGTGATGGCCCAAGAATCACAGACAGCTAAGTTAGGACTTAAAAGGTTGTCCTTTTGAGCTCCCCATCCCAAAGAAGGAACCATCTGATGCTACCCCTGTCAGTTTATCATCTCTTGTTGGAATCGTAAGCAATTCAAGAAGCAGCTGGGCCACTGATGAAAGGCTGTCACGAGAACTTTCTTATTTCTTTTGGTGGGATGTCTATGGCCCTTCAACTTTTCTCCACTGATGTCAATTCTGAGAGACACAGATTTTAAAAATCACTCTTCAAAGGGTAAAAAAATGAAAAGTATAGGACATTAGAAACAGCAAACAAAGTCACTTTTTCCACTTTATTTTTTTACTCCATTCTGCTGTTCTAAATCAACTTACAAGGTCAGTTGTGTCAGTTTTAAAGAAAAAAATAGATTTATTTATTTTTCTTTTTTAGGATATGTTAGTTAAAACAAGAATTCATTCATCATCTTAGGTTTTCCGGAAGGAAGATTTAGGTAAATTAAATTGATAAATTCTTCCCTAAGTTCTTTGTTTTTAAGTCCTTTTGGTTGTTCAGTTATGTGTGCTAAGTTGCTTCAGTCATGTCTGACTCTTTGCGACCCCATGGACTGTAGCCTGCCAAGCTCCTCTGCTCATGGGATTTTCCAGGCAAGAATACTGGAGTGGGTTGCCATTTCCTTCTCCAGGGGATCTTCCTGACCTAGAGATTGAACCCATGTCTCTTATGTCTCCTGCATTGGAAGGTGGGTTCTTTACTACTCGCGCCACCTAGGTATTTTGGTTGGTAACTAACTCATCAATCGGCCCATAAAATAAATGCTTATTGACTGAATGTTAAATACATAATTAATAAATTTTTGAATAAGCAAACCTTTGCTGCTGAGAGATGTCAACTGACTCATATCTCATCTTTATTTGATTGCTTATCATGAAAATAATTTTACTTGCTATTGCCTTCAAAAGTGTCTATTCAGCCTGTGTCCAATCAAAAGGCTTTTCTTCTTCCAAATATTTCTCATCACAAATATTCTCTAATCCCTTATTACTGGATCCAGTTATTTGGCAGCATGGTAGAGTAGAAGTATTTTGGGGTTTCAGCCCAGCCACCTACCTGTTTATGAAGATTACCAGGAAAAATGTGTCTAACCTCTTTGTCTACTGCAGCTGACCTTAGGTCTCTTACTGATCTTCATGTATATCAGGGATTTGAGTCTTGTCTCCAGATGCCTGCGTTTTTTTATGAACTTTGATTCTGAGATGCCAAATACATCATCACATTCTCTCTAGTTTCCTGGATAAATAAGGTGAGCGCATATCACAGAATTTCTGTAGAAGTCTCATTGTAAAATATTTTGTCCCTTTGTCCGCTAAGCTTGAAATGTCTTAGAAATCTGAACATTTTGTTATCTAGTTTTGGAATCTCCTAGTCAATCTCCTGTGTCAAAAAGAGCATAGAAACAGTTGTCTAATCTTTCTAGTTTAAATCAGAAAGTACCAATTATCCTATTTCTGACATGCCATGGAATACCTTACTGGCATAAGACAAAGAAGAGTTTTGAAGAAATAGTGCAGCCAGATATTAAGGCATGAAATGCACCCTGGAGAGCATCTCATGTTTCAAGATCTCTGCTTGCTAGGATGGTATAGCAAGAAGATAAAGATGGTTCCTCCCTACTTCCAAGGGCTGTGATCTCTGCATAAGTAAGATCACTGGTGGTGGAACCCTCCTCCTCTGATTGCCTTTTCTCTCCCTGATTCATTAATGTCTTATCACTGCTATTACAAATTAGTAGGGCAAAGCAACACAAATATACTCTGTCTTTGTCTCCCAAAGATTTATGCCAACCACATGTAAAAAGCACACTAACCTTATTGCAAGGTCCCTCAAAGTCTTAACTTTTACATGTTCAAGCCCAAAATACCATCTAAGTCTCATCAGCTCAAAAGTACCAAATTTCATTACCTCAGTCATCTACATGAGCTATGAATGAAGCTCGGAGTAGAATCCATTCTGTGGCAAAATTACTCTTCATCCATGGACCTGTGAAGCTAGAAATAAATTATCTGCTTCCAAAATGCAGTAGTAGGAGAGATGAGGGCTTCCAGATGGCAGTAGTGGTAAAGAACCTGCCTGCCAGTGCAGGAGGCATACGAGATGCAGGTTTGATCCCTAGGTTGGAAAGATCCCCTGGAGGAGGCCATGGCAACCCACTCCAGTATTCTTGCCTAGAGAAATTCTTTCCCTTGGAAAGAGGAGCCTGACAGGTTACAGTCCATAGGGTCACAAAGAGTTGGACACAACTGAAGCAACTTAGCATGCATGCAGGATAGACGAACGATACCAGTTTTAGACATTCCATTCAAAAATGGAGAAAGTGAAAGGAAAAAGGAATAATTTACCAGCCCCAAGCAATTTTTAAATCCAGCAGAGCAAACTCCATTAGGCTTTAAGATCTGGGACTAATCCTCTGTGGCTTGAGGATCTGCCCTCCAGGTCTTTGCTCCATTGTCTGAGTCATCCTTCCTTTTTGCGTGAAAGGTAGCATGTGTTCACAGGGAGTAGTTACATCAGTGTGTCTCTGGTCTGTAGAATTATGGTTACCTGATAGAGTTCTTTCAGTTCATATTATTTTTCCTTTCAGTTTAAGTGGTGGTATTTCTGCTGATGAAACATTCTCAAAAACCTTGTGGTCTCCAGTGTGTCTGATGGAATTCGTTCTATGAGACAAGAGGGTCATACACAGATCTTTTCTGGATAATCCTGTCTCTGTTTCTGACTTCTGCTGAGATGGGAATTCATCAGAAATGTGCTTAATCTCTTCAAAGAGCCCTTATGTGATTAAATACTCTGGTCTTTTGATCCTTCTGAAGCACTAGCCAAAGGTTATGTAGTTATACCCTTTGTTTTCTCTCTAGAGCATCCTTTCTTGATGGTATATCCTTAAATTTTAGCATCTTTGGCAATATGAATAGTCTGAGAATTTCCCAAATCATCAGGCTTTGGTTATTTTTTGCCTAACAATTCTTTCTTTAATTCACATTTTTCTTCTTGTATGTCACTCTAAACATTGAGAGGAAACTAGGTTTCACTGTCAACATTTTGCTTGGAAGTGTGTGTGGGCTCAGTTGCTCAGTCATGTCCAACTCTTTGCAGCCCCATGGACTGGCTCCTCTGTCCTTGGAATTTTCCAGGCTAAGACTACTGGAGTGGATTGCCATTTCCTTCTCCAGAGGACCTTCCCAACCCAGGGATTGAACTCACGTCTCCTGCATCCCTCTGTGTTAGCAGGCATATTCTTTACCACTGAGTCACCTGGGAAACCCCTTGCTTGGAAATGCTGTTGTGCTGTGCTTAGTCATGTCTGACTCTTTGCGACCCCATGGACCATAGCCTGCCAGGCTCCTCTGTCCATGGGGATTCTCCATGCAAGAATACTGGAGTGAGTTGCCATGCACTTCTCCAGGGGATCTTCCCAAGCCAGGGATTGAACCCAGGTCTCTTGTATTACAGGCAGATTCTTTACCATCTGAGCCACCAGGGACGCTCCTTAGAAATATCCTCAGCTAAACAGGAACTTCACTGCTTACAAGTTATGTTTTCCGTCTAACTGTAGGACATGATTCAGCTAATCTTTTTTGCCACTATGTGAAAATGATTCCCTTTCTTCAGGTGTCCAATAATGTGTTCTTTTGTTTCCTTCTGAGCATTCACTAGCAGCACCTTTAACATTCATACTCCTATCAACAGTCTGTTTATTACTGTTTAAGAACTCCCTAAGAGAATGTTGGTTTTCTCTCCCACACTCCTCACTTCCTTCTGAGTTCTCACTAATGGATTCACTAATGCTAATATTTTACGAACCATCTATCTGCTTAAGGCAATCTAGCTCTTCTCTTACGTTCTTCAAAAGTTCTCCACCCTCTCTACGTTGTCAAACTCCAAAGCCACTCCCACATTTTTAGTTATTTGTCACAGTAGCACCCTGCTTACTTCCCTGTTGCCATTGCAATAAATTACCACAGATTACTGGCATAACACAAGTTAATTGTCTTATAGTTCTGGAGGTCAGAAGTTTAAAGTGAGCTTTACAGGGCTAAAAGTAACATGTCAGTAGGGCTGGTTCTGTTGGGAGGGTCTGAGTGGAGAATCCGTTTGTCTTTTCCAGCTTCTAGTGATAGCCTACATTCCTTTGTTCGTGGCCCCTTCCTCTCTCTTCAAAGAGTATCACTCCATCTGTTTTTGTCATCACACCATCTTTCTCTGACTTTGGCACCTCCTGTGTTCCTCTTAGAAGGATCTTTGCAAATACATTGGGTCCACCTGGATAATCCAGGTCCATAACTTAGTCACATTACAGTGTCCCATTTTCCATGTAAGGTAATACTCACAGGCTCAGGGATTAGGATGAAGACTGAAAAAAAAAAAGTACATTAGTCACTCTTCGTGACCCATGGACTGTAACCCACCAGGCTCCTCTGTCCATGGAATTCTCCAGGAAAGACTACTGGAGTGAGTAACCATTCTCTTCTCCAGGGGATCTTTCCGGAATTGAACCTGGGTCTCCTGAATTGCAGGTGGATTTTTTTTTTTAGCCATCTGAGCCACCAGAGAAGGCCTAGGGTAAAGACTGCTGCTGCTGCTGCTAAGTCACATCAGTTGTGTCTGACTCTGTGTTACCCCATAGACAGCAGCCCAACAGGCTCCTCTGTCCCTGGGATTCTCCAGGCAAGAATACTGGAGTGGGTTGCTATTTGCTTCTCCAGTGCATGAAAGTGAAAAGTGAAAGTGAAGTCGCTCAGTCATGTCCGACTCTTAGCGACCCCATGGACTGTAGCCTACAAGGCTCCTCTGTCCATGGGATTCTCCAGGCAAGAGTACTGCAGTGGGTTGCCATTGCCTTCTCCAAGGATAAAGACTAACTGGGTGTTATTCAACCTACCTCACTGCTGTTCTTTCAGTTCTTCCAACTTTTAGGTTGATAAACACCATGTAGTTGTGGAAAGGTCTAATTTAGAAGTCAGAAGTCTGGATTTCACTCTCACTTGCCCAACTAAAAGTGGTATGACTTAGAACAAGCCATTTTACTGCCTCAGACCTCAGTTTTGTCAACTGTAAAATGAGGGGATTATACTGAGTGATTGCCAAGGCCCTTTAGAACTCTTCACTGTTACCGTTCTTTGGTTCTGGGCTTTCACTGCAATCACATGCTTCTTGAGAAAGAAGTGATGATGAGTTTCCACTGTCAGAGAGTTAGGAGTGAATGAGCCCAAGTGGCACTGCAGCCTGGTGCTGAGTTTCAGCTGAGGTGACTTCAGTGTGCTGTTGTTGTTCTTACCATATTGTGGACCTGTTACACTCAGCACCTTGAAGCAAAAGCATTCTCAAGCATAGTTTCTCTTAGAAGGTGCTTGGAAGGAATAACGAGGAAGGATCACACTGTCTAGTGGGCAGGGGGGTTAGGATGACTTAAATGGTTAAAACTGAGGTCTGAATAAAGAGTGTCTTATGCTCTCCAGGGTGGATAGTGTGGCTGAGAAAGGGTGAAGGTAATGCAAAGGTTTGTGTCTCCTATTGGAGACAAGAGACCTTTGGAGTGACTGTGGATTGGCTTTTGCTGGCTTCCTGCAGCTGCAGAGTGGGCTGCAACAGCCAACACAGATTATAGAACTCCAGAGAGTTGGAGGCAGTGTCGGGTGCTAAGCCCTCTACAAGCAAAAGAGGGAAGTTAACTGGAGCTGAGACCTCAAAAAATCAGGTCATGAAGTTTAAGCACCGAATCTCAGAGAATTCAGAAGAGGAAATTTATTTTTTGCTCCTGTCCTCCGGGACTCTGTGCCACTGGGGACTCATAGGCAATGTTTCTCTTGTTTCTAAAGGACAGTAAGTATGATGATGAGACATTAAAAAGAGATGCCTTTGGTAAGAACATAGGATTTTCTAAACTGGTCTGTAAGGCTGGCTTAAATCTTGTGTTTTTAAAAAAGAGGAATTTCTTCTCTCCATTCAGATGATGGAACCTTCATAATTTTTCTTCTGTTATTTCCTCTGCCTGGAAATTTTTGCCCATGTTTTCACATGATAACACTATTCTCTGTCCTTTAAGTATTGGCCATGTTTGTAGATAGAACATCTTATTTCTTCTCTGTCCAAATGATCCTTTCTTTTTCTTAAACTCCTATTGTATTTCCAGCCTTTAATTTTTAATGGCATTGGTCACAGTAGGTATTGAATGTATGTTTTTCTCTCAGTCATATTATGGTGTCAAAGATGAATTTATTTGTCTTTGTATCTCTCATAGTATCTCAAGAAAGAGAAGGGGCTTAATTAATGTGCTGAAAGAATTAATAGAATAAAGATCTACTTAAACTTAAGCATAAACTTACTGGATATGTCAGTTCAGTCAGCTCAGTTCAGTCGCTCAGTCGTGTCCGAAGTAAGATACAATAAATGAGTATATTGATATACTGATATTGATATCCATATTGATAGAGAGATAACTTAGTGTTCAGAGAGTGCCGAGTATAGAAAAAATGGGAGATATGAAAGAAGTCTAGTATGAGATCTGAGGCCTTAGTAAAATCATTTTATAATTGTAGAGAAGATACAGTAAAATGTCAATGAGCAATTGTGCTGGGTAGGGTTAATTTATATGGCACAGATGCCACCTTGTCTGTGTTTCAGAGAAGAGGATGATGTGAATAGGCTAGGGCCGTTAGGAACATCTTTACAGAGGAGGTGGAGTTTAGTGGGTCCTTGAAGGGAGTTTGCATCCAACACTTACAGGGTTGAAGGTCTTTTTTTTAAAATGTCTTGTTTGCCTACATGACAGTAGTTACATCTTTACTGTTGGTTGTTTATAAAACAAAATAGAATGGACAAAAATCAGTTGCAAGTTGAAGATTAATTTATACCTATTATTAAAGTACATTTTTTATTCTGCCTCCAACCAAGCATGTGACATATATGGATCCAAGGGCTCAAGAAATTCCAATGTTCTTTGGTAGACTGTGGTCCTCAAGGAACCTATGAAGTAGTACCTAATAAATACTTGTGTATTATTGATGGATTCTAGTTAAGAGTTCTTGATTTATGCTTTTAACCAGTTCTTCACAGTGTCTGCTAAGGTTTAGCTTTGTTGTTGGGTAGGTACGTTCTAAAAACTTTTTGTACCTGATCCCAGAAGATTTTTTTCTCAACTAGATGGAACTGTATTAACAATTCAGTTAATGAAGTACATAAAAACCACAGTCACTAATGGGACATTTTAAAGAAGGTTAAGAGAAGGAAAAGAAACAAAATTTGATGACTGAAATGTTTTCCTTTCAAATATTTGTAACATTATCAGGAGGGGGAAAAACCAGATACCACTGTAGTTAAAATCAGTGATAGGATAGTGAGGCTTTATGGAATATATAATATAATTATTTCATTTGTAAAGTGTTGTGCAGTGCAGGCTGAGTCAGGTGCAATACAAATACTAATACAATAAATTCAGCATTACAAATACAGAGAAAAGCGTATTGTCTTATGAAATGGAATTTAAACTGATTTCCAATGATTCTGAATATTTAACACAGAGGAAATAGCTTCTTCTTCTTTTTTGCTTTTCATGATAGGAATAAAAACAATCACTTGAAAATAAATTCTGAAAGATTATTTCTCAACATATTATAATACCTTTGTTGTTTTGAACTCTTGGATTCTAGCCTGGTTTCTGTGGCTCGTTCAAATGGTGAGTTCAGATTTTCCTGGGGTGAAAAAATTGAGTCTCTGTTTATTTGAAGTTTCTGAGTTTGTGATAACCTAATATGCTGAAGCTGAAACTCCAATACTTTGGCCACCTCATGCAAAGAGTTGACTCATTGGAAAAGACCCTGATGCTGGGAGGGATTAGGGGCAGGAGGAGAAGGGGATGACAGAGGATGAGATGGCTGGATGGCATCACCGACTCGATGGGCATGCGTTTGAGTAAACTCCGGGAGTTGGTGGTGGACAGGGAGGCCTGGCGTGCTGCTATTCATGGGGTCTCAAAGAGTCAGACACGACTGAGCAACTGAACTGAACTGAAGTATCATTTTATTTGTCAAAACTAAGTAAGCATCTTGGCTTTCTTCTAGAGAACTAGAGAAAATTACTATTGCTCAATTTAATGAGTATATATTTGTTTCCTCCTCTCTGATCTAATATGTTTTAAGCATTCTTGGTAACACAAAAAATAGTTCCTAATTTCTTGATAACTTACTGGTTGAAAGTCTTGCCCAAAAAAAAAAAAAAAAAAGAAAAAAGAAAGTCTTGCCCAGCAAAGAATAAAGAAAGGCACATATTTAAATACCATGCTGTGTGATAGAGATTCCAAGAGTGGTAGGTGATTAGAGAAAGGAGAGGAAATCCATTGCGAAGATAGAATTCTGTAGGTGGACCACAGCCAATGGTACTCTGACCCCAAAGATTCTAGGCAAGGTCTCCCAGCATGCCCTTTTCAGGGCCATGGCTATTGAGTGCAGAAATACAATGGGTGGTGTGCTAAAATTTCTGGGGGAGTCAAAGGGAAGGGGAAGAAAAATCCTTCAGGCCTATCTTTCACTTAGCTTTTTATTTTTAACAAATGAAAAATACGCAGAGCAGTTGTCATTTGTTAAAGTGTAGCAGAAAGAGCGAAACAGGCCAGTGGAGGCTTCATCAAGAACGCTCATTCAGAATGATGAATGTGGCTAAACACACATTTGTTCGTAAAACTTGCAGAGTGGCTGAGCATCATTAAGCATGAGGAATAGGTGCAGCATGCTGAGAAGAGAGTGGAGCAAACAGATGTTGTGAATTTTCACAGGCATCCTTCATCTACCAGTCCATCATTAATATCGTTGAAGGTGATCCTTTCTTTTTATTTAATAAGCACAAACAAAGTGCATGTGCTATGATTCTGCTGAACACACTTCTTTTTCTATGGAAGGAAGGGTGTGGGAGGAAGGGGGAGGTTATCTCGGTACATCAACTCTCTGTGTGCTTGTATGTGATACCAGCCTGGGGGCTCTAGCTGGAGCAGGGGACCTCTTTTCTTTTTCTTTTTTTCCTCATCCTGCAGAAACCCTAACTATCCCATCACCTGGCTTTGCTACTTAGAAGATTGTCTAGATTCACTTGAGAGGAAAAAGCTTTATGGCTCTTAACTTTGATATTTGCATGGAATTATACTTCCTTCACATGCATCCATCTTTTGCAGGGGGGTATGATAATCTGTTTTCTGAAGTTGGACAGAAACATTTTGTTGTTGTGCCAGATTTCTTCAACTCTACCTGTATCATCCAATTCTACTTCTTTTCCTTCCTTCTCTTCCCTTTTACTTTGCAGGCCTTAGAGGACAGATTGTGGCCTACACATACTTAGAGGTTTTCCTCTACCTCTGTGTATAGTCTAAGCCGCTGATCTTAAACCCTCAGCCTCTTTTACCACCAAAGAAATAGGGAGCCCTGTCTTTTGTAACCTCATTTTCCCAGTTTATTAAATGAGGAGAGTAATGCCTTCTTTCCAGGGTTGGTCCAAGTAAAAGCATTTTGTGAATTTTGAAAATCAGTTCAGTTCAGTTCAATTCAGTCGCTCAGTCGTGTCCGACTCTTTGCGACCCCATGAATAGCAGCACGCCAGGCCTGCCTGTCCATCACCAACTCCCGGAGTTTACTCAAACTCATGTCCATAGAGTCAGTGATGCCATCCAGCCATTTCATCCTCTGTCCTCCCCTTCTCCCCCTGCCCCCAATCCCTCCCTGCATCAGGGTCTTTTCCAGTGAGTCAACTCTTTGCATGAGGTGGCCAAAGTATTGGAGTTTCAGCTTCAGCGTCAGTCCTTCCAATGAACACCCAGGACTGATCTCCTTTAGGATGGACTGGTTGGATCTCCTTGCAGTCCAAGAGACTCTCAAGAGTCTTCTCCAGCACCACAGTTCAAAAAGCATCAATTTTTCGGCACTCAGCTTTCTTCACAGTCCAACTCTCACATCCATACATGACCACTGGAAAAACCATAGCCTTGACTAGACAGACCTTTGTTGGTAAAGTAATGTCTCTGCTTTTTAATATGCTATCTAGGTTGGTCATAACTTTCCTTCCAAGGAGTAAGCGTCTTTTAATTTCATGGCTGCAATCACCATCTGCAGTGATTTTGGAGCCCCCAAAAATAAAGTCTGACACTGTTTCCACTGTTTCACCATCTATTTCCCATGAAGTGATGGGACCAGATGCCATGATCTTAGTTTTCTGAATGCTGAGCTTTAAGCCAACTTTTTCACTCTCCTCTTTCACTTTGATTAAGAGGCTTTTTAGTTCCTCTTCACTTTCTGCCATAAGGGTGGTGTCATCTGCATATCTGAGGTTATTGATATTTCTCCCAACAATCTTGATTCCAGCTTGTGCTTCTTCCAGCCCAGCGTTTCTCATGATGTACTCTGCATATAAGTTAAATAAGCAGGGTGACAATATACAGCCTTGGCGTACTTCTCCTATTTGGAACCAGTCTGTTGTTTCATGTCCAGTTCTAACTGTTGTTTCCTGACCTGCATATAGGTTTCTCAAGAGGCAGGTCAGGTGGTCTGGTATGCCCATCTCTTTAAGAATTTTCCACAGTTTATTGTGATCCACACGGTCAAAGGCTTTGGCGTAGTCAATAAAGCAGAAATAGATGTTTTTCTGGAACTCTCTTGCTTTTTTGATGATCCAGCAGATGTTGGCAATTTGATCTCTGGTTCCTCTGCCTTCTCTAAATCCAGCTTGAACATCTGGAAGTTCATGGTTCACGTATTGCTGAAGCTTGGCTTGGAGAATTTTGAGCTTTATTTTACTAGCGTGTGAGATGAGTGCAATTGTGTGGTAGTTTGAGCATTCTTTGGCATTGCCTTTCTTTGGAATTGGAATGAAAACTGACCTTTACCAGTCCTGTGGCCACTGCTGAGGTTTCCAAATTTGCTGGCATATTGAGTGCAGCACTTTCACAGCATCATCTTTTAGGATTTGAAATAGCTCAACTGGAATTCCATCACTGCCACTAGCTTTGTTTGTAGTGATGCTTTCTAAGGTCCACTTGACTTCACATTCCAGGATGTCTGACCTTGTTCTGAAAATCGCTCTATGGTAATTATGAATGTTGTTTTATGATCAATTAAACAATGAGTTCTCGTTGTAGAGTTTTCACTTAAGAGTAGTCTTTATACACTTAAATTCTTGTGGCCATTGGCCTCAAGCTTCCCCTTTAGTGCCAGAGCTATTGGGCCTTTGAAGTTATATGTGTTGTTGCTATGTATGTATATGGTGTCCATGTGTATCTATGTATCTGTTTATCCATTTTCAGACCAGACTACATATGGTAAAAAAAAAAAAAAAGCAATAGAAAACAATGAAAGTCTAATGCAGATCTAGGGACAATATACTGCTTTATTTTGCTAGTAATGAACTATTAAGAATAAAATAACTTTACAGTTGCCCCATTCTTTGTACAAATTATGTATTAGTAAGACCTTGAATACCTTCAGGCAGGAGTGAGGAACTCTGTATTAAGTCACTTTAGCGCAGAAAATATCTACTGGTAGTCTCATACATGTTCAACTTGGTATATTTACTCATTGACCATTGTTGGTGGTCTGCATCTGCATTGATTTGGTGTGGCAAGTTTAAGTGTGTTTGTGTGTGCTTTTGTTAAAGACTTGTATCTGTACTATTAGAAGAACCTGTCTGTGTTTTAAATGCTCATGTTGCCAGGGCTTTGTGATGATGCCCACATATTCAATAGCTCTGGGTACTGTGTTCAATAGAATTCATCAATAGCATTGCTGGAGATGGAGTTTGAAGTCGAGAAGCATTACTTTAGCTAACATTGGGTCCATTTTCTTTCTGGAGGTAACACTCTTGGTTCTTTAAGCCTTACCAGCATGACAAAAGAGCACTTTCACACGGTGGGTGTGTTTTAATCATCTTCCTTAGACTCTCTAGCTCTTCACTGTAGCACTTGTGTCCTCGGAAACTTAGAGTAGCCCTGGATTTCTTATAGTTTATTATTGAACATAACTATAACCTGAATTTTGGAATGCTGTTTTTTGTCTGTGTGAATAGTTGCCCTCAGGAAGAATAAATGTACAACATAGACTCAAGCCGATCTCAGGAGACTGGGTCATGGGCTGCGTTTACCATATGCTGCCACCCAAACATTGAGAACCTCGCCATCCCCTCTAGCTGTGTGGGCACTTGGCCAAATGCACAGGATGACAGCGAGTGTATATGAGACTCCAGATAGAATGATTTGTTCCATTTAATTCCCTTTAGGATATGAAGTGTGTGTGTTAGTTGCTCAGTCATGTCCAACTCTTTGTGATCCCGTGGACTGTAGCCTACCGGGCTCCTCTATCCATGGAATTCTCCAGGCAAGAATACTGGAGTGAATTGCCATTTCCTTCTCCAGGGGATCTTCCCCTCCCAGGGATCAAACCCAGGTCTCCTACATTGCAGGCAAATTCTTTACCAGCTGAGCCACCAGGAAAGCCCAAGGGATATGAAGAAACTTACCTGCAAATGAGCTTCAGTGGTTTTTTATGTTCCATCCCAGGTCATTACCGTTAAGGGACTTTGAGATCCAAGCACCCTGCAGGTTATCTGTGTTATGGCCAAGATGGAGGTAGGGTTGGCCTTGGCACTTTGTGTTAACCTGCATGGTATAAGAGAAAATGAGTTTATTAGAATCCATGGTAATCTCTGCTGGTGCCTCTGGAAGAGTGAGTGACTTGTTCCAGAATTGATCTCATTTTCTATCCCTTGGTCATCTCAGCTAAACCCTCTCATTGCTTAGATGGATGGAGTGCACCTATTCCTGGGCTTGGAAGCTTTTAGGCAAAGTCTCCTTACACTTCTGCCTGGGTTTCTCCCTTGATAAGATAGAAATAATGGGACCAATGGCTTCCCAGGTGGCATAGTAGTAAAGAACCCACCTGCCAGTGTAGGAAATGCAAGAGACATGGGTTCGATCCTAGGTCAGGAAGATCCCCTGGTGAAGGAAATGGCAACCCACTCTAGTATTCTTGTCTGGAAAATCCCATGGACAGAGGAGCCTGGCAGGCTATAGTCCATGGGGTTGCAAAGAGTCAGACACCACTGAGTGACAGTACATACACACAATGGGACCAAACTCAGTTTGCTGAGAGGCTTCAATTGGAAAGTTTCTCAGTTATTTAGATACTTACATATTTCTGGCTCACTCTCAAGCACCCATTGAAGGTATTCTTTATACTCAGCGTGGCCATGAAATAATTAAAGTTTTAGGATTATCAGTAACAACTGGTCTTGCTATAAGTTAGGAGTCAGCAAACTGTAAACTGCTCCCTGTTTTCACGTGCCCATGAGCTGAACATGGTTTTTACATGTTTAAATGCCTGAACAATAAAAAGAAGAATATTTTGTGACACGTGAAACTTACATGAAATTCAGATCTCAGTGTCCATAGATAAATTCCAGTCTTCCCATTTTTAAACTTATAGTATAAAAAAATATACTCAATTATAATATTTTGAATTTTCATCAATAAAATTTTTGTGGAAATTTTTTTAATCTTGTTTGTGCCTACGGAAAATCTACATTTATACTGCTTGGTCCAGAAAGCCTAAAATATCCACACCTGGCTATTTATGAGAAGTGCTTGCCAACTCCTGTTCTAAGTCATTTTATAATCTCACTAGTTGAGTGGTTTTCAAACTGTGGGTCAAGGTCAATTATTTGCTGGTGAAATTAATTTATAGGGTTGCAAGTAGCATTTTAGAAACATTTTATAAAATAAACCAAACTATTAGAGTGTGTTGAACATAGTCAGGTTATATGTTGCTTTATGAAGCTTTTTTTCTGAAGGCTTTGTATGTACACACAAGCTGTGATACCACATCAGATCTAGTGGATCATGGTCAAAGAGTTGGAAAGCATGAGAGTATAAGCTCTGTGGGGGCAGAGAGCTTGTCTTACTAATCTTTTTTTTTTTTTCTTTTGTTGTTGTTGGCCTGGTATAATGCCTGGAGAAAGGAATGGATGTTTATAAATGTTTTGAAGAGGTGACTGAATTCAGGGAAGAAATAGCTTTATTAATTAATTGACTATCATGGACCTAACTGTCATGGCAGTCTTAAGTGCGGGTTGGAAAAAGAATTTTCAGACACAGAATACTGCAAAAAGGAATGAATTTATTAAGAACAAAGAGCAGAGATAATGTGAGCATCACGGGGTTGGCAGGCCGACCTCCTGACAGACCAGGGAGAGCTGATGGGACACTGTTAGGACAGCGGGCTGGCTCAAGGGAGAGCCAACACTTTTTGTGGGTTAGTAGCCAATTTTTATAGCCTCAAGAGAAAGACAACTCCTGCTGGAAGGATGACATTAGGTGATTGGTTAGGGCGCTATAGGGAGAGTACCAGGGTGAGCATTTTTGCCTAATTTGGGGTCATGAAGCTGACCCGTAAGGATCAGGGCAGCTTTTGGCAATGGTTACAATGGGGCTAAGTCAGTTCCGAAAAGACCCTGGTTCTGGGCTCTGCTTCTGTGCTCTTGGTGCAAGTGTCGCACCTATGGCCTTGGGATAGGACTCCGCGATAAATAAGTCCTAAACATATCTTCATGCTTTCAACTCAATGCCTGTAGTTTCCTGAAATAGGACATACGTATCAATAGGTGGACAAATAATTTTTCTTTTTATTATAGAAGATTCGTACAAGAAGCCAGTTTTGAGTTCCACCCTGAAGGATAAATATGCCATGTAATGAGCATAGCGAGCAGAAGGGGCCCAAGCCCTGAACTGGGGGTCCTGAGTTCTGATACCTGTTCCTTCTTAAACTGTTACGACTCTTGGACTAGTCACCTGTGCTTCTTTGTCAAGTTCCTTAGACCCAGGGGAAGTCAGAATGATAATAATGATTATTGTACACTTGAGTTGTGGGGTTCAGATGGAGGAATGTGTAGGAGAGCACATTGAGAAGGGTACATCCCCATGCAGAGGCAGTGTTCGTTATTACGTCACCTTGAAATATTTGTATCAGACCTCTACTCCTGGCAAGGCTCTGTGGTGGGCACCAGAAGTTCAAATAAAATAGAAGTTCAAACAAGAGGGAAGTTCCAGTAGAAAATCAGGAATCGATATTGATTGTTTACCAGCTGAACCATGAGGACTATAAGGTCCTTATAAGATCTTTAAGGGTAAGGACCCTATAGTCGTCACAGTGAAATTGGTGAACAGATGAGTAGCAATGTAAGACTTAAAATGAGGCACCAGCAGAGTGGATGTTGTACGGCCACCCTTACCATATCATTGCTCAGACTCCGGAAACAAGGTGTCGACTCTGTAGAAGTGTAGAGCACAGGCAGAGGGAAGTAGGGAGGTGGTGAGAGGCAGTGAGTCTCGGATGGAAGGGAAGCAAGGCCTGGCCGTGGTGGTGGCAGCAGAAAGGAGAAGCTCCTGTGGATGAAAAAGTCCCTTCTGAGTGAGTGACTCCCTGGGCTAATTGGTGCATTACTCTCTGTGATGGGCCTGATGGTGCTGAGATAACAAGACAAAAAAATCAAATGAGAAATGGAACCTGAGAGTCTAAAAAGTTAGTAAATTTTGACAGAAATATAATCAAATTTCACTAGTGGTTTTCTGTAGTGACAGCCAAATCCATCCGTGTCAGAGCAGCTGCCTATGGAATGTGGTTTCATGTGGCTTTTCTTCCCTTTTTTCTCCTTTCCTTTTGCAAAATCAGCATTAGGCTATTTGGAGGACAGGCGAGAACTATTATGTTAAATTGTGCTACCTACAACTTAAGCTTCTGTCTTTGCTAAAGCTGCCAGTTTTTATAAACAACAGAAGACAGAAAGGGTTTACTAAGAATAATGTTGAAGCCCAAAAGAATCCTACAGCCTATAAATCTTAATAGAGGTTCTGAGATTCCAGCAGGCTGGATGTGTCTCTTTTACCCAGGCTCACTCCATCTTGGCTCCCCTGTGATGACTCCAATTTTCTTGAAACACAGGCACGGTGCCTTGAATTTACTTGTGGCACTATTTGCCTACAAACAGGAATACATGCATATAACCTATGCAAATCAATAAAAACATGTCAGGACCCCTTAGATCGCACCACTCTTCTAAAATGCAATTTATCTTGCTGCAAATGAGAGTAAGGGCCTAGGTAACAAATAGCGTCTGATCATTTAACTAGCACCTGTTGTCAATGCATTTGAAAACTGCATTTTTCATTTGACATACAGTAAATTGCATTTTCATATATATCGAGTGGAAAAGGGAGGTGGGATGTACATATGCAGCCCTTTATGAATTTTATGAACAATGGATATTTTAGAGCTGTATGTTTAAAGGGGGTCATGTCAAATGCTGCAAATCTATTCCTTCCTCCCAGTGTTGGTTGTGAACACACTGTACTTTTCTTTTGGCTGTGTGTCGAAGCACAGCAATGCTGAAAGTATAATTATAACGTTCATGTTAGGGGAAGGACAATTACTATAATTTTTGTATAAAATCGAATATAACTTAAATGTATAAATGTGAAATATTAGTTTTGAAAAAAAAAGTTTCTCAGGGGAAAACTGCTTTTTATAAATTACATTTTGTAGTCATTCCCTTTGTTGGCTTAAATTATGAGCCACAGGTTTCTTTTTTTAATGCAATATTTTGTTTGCAGATGGGTGGCTGTTGCACAAATTCAACAACACTTAGGCTTATCAGCAACAATGGTTTTCACATTAGTGAGCATGGTTTGGCAATATTATTTGACATCTGGAACAAGCTATATTATACCAGACATATCAAGTATAACTGAATGGATCATTTAACTGGCATTTGTTTCAAAAACTCCCACTCTTCAGCTTTTGCCTGGCTGTCATGATATGCCGGCAACAAATACTGCTTTCCCCAGCTTCTGAGTCTCTCATCTTCTTTGACAAGCTCACTGCACTTCCTACCTTAAGTCAGGCATTTTGTAATAGTGGCCCTAAGGTCATGTTTTTGCATCTTTCTTGCATCTCCATCATTTTTTTTAAAGAAGGTCATGATGCCAGGCTGCGGCAAAGGTCAGGGCCTTTGTGACCTTAGCCAGGACTCAGGCCGTCAATGGAGCTTTTTTCTCTGATTTTGAGTTCTTGATTGTGGGTCCTCTGGCATGTCTGCATTTTTTGGTAATTGTGTCGCTGGGAGATCTAGTTTGTTAAATTTCATGTAACTTAGATGGAGAGAAACAAAAAAAGGGGAAGGGCCCTCTAGCACTTTCCGTAAATGAAAGAACCACATGGGGGCAGAGAGGGGAGAAGTTGGAAATAGGAGAAAATGCTAAGAGCAGAATGTTAGTGCTTACAACCTCTATTCCTCTGTTTAGTTAAGTTCTCCTAGCATTTCAGGATATACAGGCACAATTTAGGGACCTAGCCCCCCAAAGTTTCATGGCATTACTGCTGCTGGTATACCTTGTTGCTCTGCCTAAGGAATTTACTTCTTAGGATCTCAAAGCCAGGACTGTGAAGACTTCCATAGAGCGTGAGAATGTCATGAGTGCCTTCTGAATAAGAAGTAATGCATGTATTTCGTGAGTGTTGCTGCTGCTGTTGTTTATTGTTTAAGTTTATTTATTTGTTTTGTGTGGGAGATTCTCTCCTTTAACTCAGCATGATACAAACAGATTCCACCCAGCTTACTGAGCAAATTCATAGCAACCACTCAATAATTAAAGGGAAAGAGGGACTTAATTAGATAAAGTGAATAATGAGCATATCTCAAATGAAAGGCAAACATTCAAACAATGGAAAAAGTTATAGGCTTAGTCTTGTTTGCATTGTGTTTGGTAAAATTGTTTTTTTTATCAACACAAACAAGTCAAGTTGAGGCTTGAGGCTGAAAAGGTCTTTATTATCAATACCAATGTCATTGAAAGGAACTGGCTAAGGTGGTCTTACTGTTGGAAAGAAAGCATTCTCAATCCTCTTAACATTTCTTTTAAATTGGAGACAAATTCATTCAGTTAGTCTTTCTTTCATTCTACAAATATTTCCTGATGATGGAATGTTATGTGAGAAGCACTATGTTAAGCATAGAAAGGAGGCAAAACCAAAAAGAAACAACAGTAACAGCAGCAGCTACTGCAAAAAAAAAAAAAAAAAAAAGTGAGAGAGAGCAATCTCACTGACAATGGCATCAGAAAGAATAAAACACTTGGGAATATACTTAACCAAGGAGTTGACAGATTTGTACACTGAGAACTACAAAACATTGCTAGAAGAAATCAAAGAAGACATATAAATGGAAAGCCATCCTGTGTTGGTAGATTAGAAGACTTATTATTAAAATGTCCACATTCCCCAAAGCAATCTGAAGATTCAGTGTAATCTCTATCAAAACCCCAAAGGCATTTTCACACAAATAGAACCATCCCAAAATTTACACGGAATCTCAAGGGACCTTGGATAGCCAAATCAATTTTGAAAAGAGAACAAAGTTGGAGACCTCACAGTTCCTGATTTCAAAACATACTACAAAGCAATAGTGATCAAGACAGTGTGGTACTGGTTTAAAGACAGACGTATAGACCCTTGAGCAGAACTGAGAGCCCAGAAATAAATCCTGTGTAGATGATCATATTATCTTTGACAAGGGTGTTAGGTTACACAAGGGGAAAAGGACAACCTCTTCAGTAAATGGTGTTTGGCCAAACCGGATATACATATGCAAAAGAATTAAATTGAATGCTTATTTTACACCATATACACAAATTCAAGAAGAATTCAAGACCTGAAAGTAATGCCTAAAACTATAAAACTCCTAGAAGAAAGGGCAGGGGAGAAGCATCAATACTGTGGATTTGGCAATGATTAGATGTGCTTAGATATGATACGTAAAGCATAGGCAGCAAAAGTAAAAATAGATGCGACTGCATCAGACTTACTTGACATCAAAGGAAACAACCAACAGAGTGAAAAGGCAACATACAGAATGGGAGAAAATATTTACAAACTCTGTGTCTGATGAGAGGTTAATAATCACAATGTATAAGGAACGCCTAAAACTAACAGACAACAGAGAACCTGATTAAAAGATGGTCAAATTATTTGAATAGACATTTTGTAAAGAAGGTACACAAATGACCAACAAACATACAAGATGCTCATCCTCACTAATCATAAGATAAATGCAAATCAAAATCACATTGAGATATTACCTCAGACCCATTAGGATGGCCACTATGAAAAGAACGGAAAACAGCATGTATTGGTAAGGATACAGAGAAATTAGAACCCTTGTTCCAATTGCTTGTACTGTTGGTGGCAGTGTAAAATAGTGCAACCATTATGAGAAACAGCATGGAGATTCCTTAAAAAAAATCAGAAATCAAATTGCCATATTATTCTGTGTGTGTGTGTATGTGAATACAAAGCACATCTTGAAGAGAGATACTTGCACATACATAGTCATTGCAATATGATAGCCAAGAGGTGAAAGTATCCTTGATTAGATGAATGGATAAAGAAAATGTGGTATATACACTTGATGGAATATTATACAGCATCGAACAAGAAAGAAATACTTATACACCTTATACAATATGGATGAACTTTGAGAACATTAATCTTAGTGAAGTAAGCCAGTCACAAAAGGCCAAACACTATATTATTTCATGCACATGAAGTATCTGAAGTAGTCAGAATCATAAAAATAGAAAGTGGAAAGGTGCTTGTCAAGTATATGGGACGAGGGGAAAGATGGGAAAGGCAATTTGTGTTTAGTGGATATAGACTTTCAGTTTTGCAAACTGAAAAAGTTCTCAAGACCTGTTGCACAACTATGTGAATAAACTTAGCACTGCTGATCTGTGCATTTAAATGATTAAGATGATAAATATAATATTATGTGTTTTTATCACAATAAAAGTAACAGCAGGAAAACCAAAGTATGTGTTGTCAGTACCTTTGAGGAGTTTTGGAATTTAGCAAAAAAAGAAAAATGTAATTGTAGCTTATTTGTAATAGAAATTGTTATAGGCAGGGAAGGCTTCCTAGAGGAAGTGGGTGTTGGACCTTGGTCACTGCAGCCCTTGATCCACTTAGTGGGCCTTTTTCACTTTCTGGCTGCTGCTGGGGCAGTTCAGCTTTTCATAAGACACAGCTAAAGTGTAGAGTGGGTCTTTGAGGCAGTAGAGGGGAGGCCTATTTCTTCACCAGCTAAAATTAGCAGCTTTCTACCCAAGGTCTCTTTTTTTGGCCCTGCTGTGTGGCATGTGGGATCCTAGTTCCCCAACCAGGGATTGAACCTGCACCCTGTGCAGAAGAAGCATGAATTCCTAACCCCTAGTCTGCCAGGGAGTTCCCCCAAGGTCAGTGCTAATTCAGCCTGCCTACACCCATGCCTCTGCTCTGCGGAGGCCCGCTGATGGGGCCCAGCATCATGCATCTAGCTGTAGCTACCTTGTCTCTTGCTTTCTTCCTGGGTTTTCATGCACATCTGCCTATTTACTTTCAAATTCCAAAGGAGAACTTGGCTCATAAATCTTCATGATACCCCAAAATGAAATTATAATTTTACCCACTAGAGTTGTTACCTTAATGCCTCTCTAATTATCTTGTGTACTCAGACTTTAGATACTCACTGGGGAGGAAAAGCGAGAGCAGGGGTAGGACAACAGCCTGCATCTCTCTTCTGCTTCAGTGTCATCTGGCTCAGAGGTCTTCTCTTGGGAAGGAGAATAGGGCTCCTTTTGTCCTCAGGGCCATCATTGCCCTGCTTTGCTCTCTGTCATAGGGGCTGTCACCTGTGGGAGCATTTCTTAAGCTTTTTCACAAGTCAGCTTCCTTTTAGGTTTGACCAGTGGGAGACCCTGGCAGGAGACTGGAAGGCAGGAGGTAGGAATAAGCCAATGTACTTCCTTCATCCCACTCCACCTCTGTGGCTTCTCTGTGGGGGACTAAATCTCTATTATAGTCCTGATTCCTATAGGATAAGGCTTGCCAGGCTTTGGGCTTTGTTTAGTGACCTTGTCTCCATCCTCTCTTTCTCTCTTGACCAAAAAAAAAAAAAAAAAAGCCTGGAAGTGGGAGAGGTTTCTTGCTGTGGCTTCTCCATTATTTGTATGTCCAATTTCCTGCATTAAATTCCTTCTGTGGTAAATATTAGAAGCAGTGCCTATTTTCTACTTTTGACCCTGACTGATGCCGTTCTTTGGTATCTGACAACTTCTTGGTAGTCTATGGGCTTTCAGAAAGCCCTGATTTGGAAACAAACATCAGTTTTGGTGTGACTGCTGGTTTCAGTAACAGGTGTAGAGGAACACCGTTTGCTGGCTCTGTACCAGAGGTGAAAACGATTGATGACGGTGTGAAGGTAAACTGGTCTGTGCTTAATGAGTCTTGCTTTACCCATGGGTAGCACATGAATTGTGAAATGGGATGGAAGTAAATGCTGGACTCCCAGACTTTATTTTAGATCATAAATATGATAAACATAGTATTTTCATATTAAAGAAACTTCCATGACCCAGCACAGTTACTCTGTCCAGTTTAATAAGGCCATATTTATTATATGAGCACCTTGACCGTTGGGCATCAGGCCAGACATAGACTTTCAGAAGGAGAGTCCAGACTAAGATAAAAAAGGGTGTTTGGATTGGGAACTCATCTGCAGACTGTATTTATATTAGTCTGTAGCCATTTTTGCATCTAGTTTGAGATAAAACAGTATAGTGGAGTTAATATGAATGTTTCCAGTGATGGAGTCGTTTTGTTTTAGGAGGTTTAGAGTCTCCTTTTAGGCTGTGTTGGAGCTATCCCAACAAACTAGTGAAGTCCTCATTAGCTTCAAGAGTTGAGTATTCCCATTAAGACTTAAAAATGTTCAAAACTTGGTATCGATTTTCAACTTTTTTCTCCTCCTTGATTTTTCAGCTGCTGAGAAATACTGGGTGAGTAAGAAACAAATATTTTCTTGTTACCCCTGTAACATCATCTAGTTTTCTTACAGGGGAACTTGGAATCAGGATTCCTTACAGGGGAACTGTTGAGTGGTGGTGGTGGTGTTCAATATCTAAGTGGTTCTGACTCTTTGCAACCCCATGAACTGCAGCACACCAGGCTTCCCTGTCCTTCACTTTCTCCTGGAGTTTGCTTAAACTCATGTCCACTGAGTTGGTGATGCCATCCAATCATCCCATCCTCTGTCACCCCCTTCTCCTCTTGCCCTCAATCTTTTCCAATGTCAGGGTCTTTTCCAATGAGTCATCTCTTCACATCAGGTGGCCAAAATATTGGAAGGGCTTCAGCATCAGTCCTTTCAATGAATATTCAGTGTTAATTTCCTTTAGGATTGACTGGTTTGATCTCCTTGCTGTCCAAGGGACTCTCAAGACTTCTCCAGTACCACAGTTCAAAAGCATCAGTTCTTTGGCACTCAGCCTTCTTTATGGTCCAACTCTTCACAGCCATACATGACTACTGGAAAAACCATAGCTTTGACTATATGGATGTTTGTTGGCAAAGTAGTGTCTCTGCTTTTTAATACACTGTCTAGGTTTGTCATAGCTTTTCTTCCAAGGAGTTGAGTGATATAGAAAACATCAAAGTCAAAGCAATAACATATTCAACAATATTTATGCACCAGAGACTTGGGTCCTGGGGTTCAGCATCTAAGAAATCTATCAGTTCCTGCTCTCATGGAGCTTGTAATCCACTAGAGGAATAAAGTCATTTAGGACTAGAACCAGGGAAGTTCAAGGGGTTGGAGAGCAGAGAAAAGGGTATCTAGATAGACTTGATAAGGTGAAATTTGAAAAATGAGGGAATTCATTCAAGAGAGAGGACATCTAGTCACAGTATGCAGAGGTCTGGAAGGCATGAACACAAGAAACTGTATTGCCTTATGGGAAATAACACAGAAGTATTTTAAAGTTGGATCTTTCTGAAAGTAACATAATAGCTTTTTTTTTTTTAATTGTTGTTGTTATTTTCTTAACCTCACCTAGGAGAAGATCATTTTAGCAGAGGTTGTTGTTCAACATGATTGAATATGATTGGGTATTATTACTTGCTGATGGGACTTAATTTTCTCATGTTTAAATGTGATCCATTATCTTGTGTCTAGAACATATTAAAATGACTTTAAAATGAGAAACAAGGGAACTCTGGTTATTTCAGTGCAAATGTACTTGTTTATTGAACTAAGCTGAAGGGTGCTGGGATATTTGAATCCTAACATGATGTAGATGCTCAAATCCCAGGGTTATACGGCTAGATTAACCATTGGTAATGCTGAGGCTGCCCAGGCTGTGATGGGAACTCTGGTTTTATTGTCATTTTTTAAAAGCCTTATTCTGTTTGGTTTTTCCTGCTGGCTTCTCTTTTTCATTCTTTCATTCCTTCTCTCCTTCCAACTCAAAACTCATCAATTTGCAATACCCCTGATAAAACTCATTTATAATGCTGACCAAATTTTCTAGCTTCAGCCAGCTGTTCAGTTTTTTTTTTTTTTTTCCTGGTGGAAGGCCCCAAACTCTTCTCACTACTTGTTCTGAAGATAAATTAGCGACTTCTAAATAATGCAGTGAACCCTAATTCTCTTTGATTAGTAGCGAGTTAGATGATAGCGACCCATTGAAATTGGCCATCAGCATAAATAATGAGTGAATGAACTGATAAAATGCAAAGTCACCGGCCGTCATAAATCAAATGAAATCCACTTTCTCTGGAAGTCACTGAAATTAGAAGTCCATGCTCCTATTAATTATTTTGCCTTCTGAAGACGACAGTGTTATAAATCAGCCTTGAAAGGCCCTTCACTTAGGAAGCTGAAGGAGTGCGGCTGCCTGCAAATTGCTTTGTGTACGCACCTAATTGTTTCTTAAGTAATCCACCTTTGTAGCATGGCTTTGGGAAACGAAGAAGGTCCTCTTTGGTGGTGATCCATGAATGTGGGCTTAAGAAGGGCCTTAAAAAGGGTCCAAGTGCAGTAGGAAGTTATCTGTCTTCTTCCCTAGAAAAGATATCCCCAGGGTCCCTATTATGCAACTCAGACCACATCAGGGCCAGGCACTGTGGGAGTGGTTTTCTATGGCAGGGACCAGGAGGCTGGCTGTAGGCCCCAGGCCATTTTATCATCCTGTCCCAACTCAACTTCCAGCCAGGCCAGAGAAGCCAAACTTCACATGATTTCAGTGAAAAACAAGATTTTTAAACTTGGAGAAAAAACAGGGATGGAAAACTTTGACTTCGCAAGTTCATTTTAAGAGTCATTGTAATCTGCATACGTGAGGTGTGAAATGACACATAATTTTTACTGAACGGTGGGTGGGAAATGATATTCATTTAGGAGCCTATTTTGCGACCAACATTGAAAGAAAGCAACGTTCTGTGGAAAACAGGTTAATTATCTGATAGGATATGTTGTAAATGAGTTTCTTTTTGGACCATTACCTGTCATAGGTGAAGTCCTGAAGCTGAGACTGCTGTGAGAAAAACAGTTCTCTCTGGGGGATGGTCTCAAAATTTGGTCCAGCTTTCCCATGTGACCCTGGATGGTTAATGAATTTGGACAGAGCTCTTAAGGAAATTCTCTGCTTCCCACTGAGTGTGTGTTATTTTTGTTGGCCTCTGTGGAAACAATGATGGCAGTTTTATGGAGGTGAAGACAGACTTCAGTAGGAAGTAGTTCTTGGGACGTTGGGTGCTAGTCAAGATACAGTGAGTGTCCACTTTCACTCACTTCGCTTCAGTGTGGCACTAGAAGCTATGGTTTGGGGATAGAGTTTTAAGGGAAAAAGAATTTTTTCTTTCTTTTCTCTTTCTGTCGACTTTTATTTCTTTGGCTTTTTGGAGTCTTAGTTGTGTAATGTGGGATCTTTCGTTATGGCGCATGGACTCTCTAGTTGTGGTCTGTGGGCTCCAAAACACACAGACCTAGTTGCTCCATGGTATGGGGATCTTAGTTCCTTGACCAGGGATCAAATTGCATCCCTTGCATTGCAAGGTGGACTCTTAACCACTGGACCATGAAGGAAGTCCTTCTTTTTTCAACTTCTTATCTGCTGCAGGACTCCTGGATTCACCTGTAGGCCAGTGCACTAAAGGTAAATATGAGCCCTGAAGAATTTGAACTATCTCCTGGGTTATGTGTGGAAGCATATCCTCCTACTCCTTTGTGATACTTTGGGTGCCCTAGCCTGAAATCATCTGTATGAATCATCTGTATGAAGAAGGGGTGTGTGTTTTCTCATATAGCTGAAAGAACAACGTAGTTGTGAGTGGTATAAATTCTCCTGTGAGTGTGTTCTGATGTTGGGGTAGGTTGCTGCCAGATCATTTGTGAGTCTGAATAGCCCATTCTAAAAGCTAAACGTAATGATTGTATAAGTGAGCATTATGTCATAAGGTAGAAAGGAGCAATTATTCCCTGGAATATTGAATCTGAAATGCAAAGATGTTCTGGGTTGTGTCTTTGAAAGCAGCCAAGTCTGTAGTTTCACAGTGGTTCCATGGGCTTATTCCACACCAGTGTCTCAATCCCTGGACACCTCCACAACTGCCTAATCCACAATGCTGAGCCTCCTTAGCTCTTGGCATCTTCCTCCCACAATGGTAGTATTCCACTTGTTGTGGGAGAGGGTTCGTCAAAGCAAACACAGCTCATGATCTTCCTTACCTGTTTCTGGAACTCCAGGAGTCACCTGCCTGTGTTCTGTGCTCCAGGACAGAACAAGACCTCCACGGTGACTCCTCTCCTAGAACTGATTCCTCATGTATCTGTCTTAGTCTTCTCATCACTTGGCTTCAATTTTGTAGTTTTGGTGTGTGATGGGAGTTGGAATAAAGACTGGTGGATTGTTGGAGACAGTAAGTAAGAGCAGGAGAGGAGTTCATCTGTTTGTAGCTCCAGTATTATTTCAATTTCCTTCTGCTTCTGAGGTTTATAGAGGATAAGCTAGATCCTGACCATCTATACAACTGTCCTTCTGGAATGAAACATTAATTGCTCATGGTTTGTGGGGTTTCGGACATCCTTCTTTTCCTTGGGTGATATTCCCTTGGGTGGCACATAATCAAGGTGACCGTATGTCCTGGCTTCCCAGGGAGAGTCTCAATTTATGCCTGTTTTTCTGATATAATTATTATTAATGACCCTCTTCCTCCCTTGATTCTTAAAAGTATTGAGATTTAGATGATCACCCTATATATGATACTTGAAACGAACTTTTACATGTGTTGCCTCAGCCTCATAGAGACAGTGGCATATTGAGAAAATCCAAGTTTTGGAAAGTGAATTTATCCCTTAGTGTATGACCTTGGGCTACTTAGGTTCTCTGAGCCTCTTTTTCTTTATCTATAAAATGAGGTTCATTGTACATCCCTCACAGATTTGTGCTGAGGATTAAATAAAACAGCATGTAAGGAACCTGGCAAATTGCTAACCAGATAGATAGGTGGAAGATAAAACATATGTCCTCCTTTATTCCTCAGAATAAGCCCAGAGAGGGCAGACACTTTGCCATGCTTCTGAACCTGATTTTGTACTGCAGACAATTAAGTCAGCATCAGCCCATGTGACAGAGAGAGAAAGAGAAAAAGGGAGAATCATCTCCTTGTGAAGAAAGACCCTCTCTCCAAACCTCTTAGAATGCCCCTACAAAGAGATGAAAAAGTCACATAAGAGAGAGATGCTGGGTTTTCTCTTCACGTGAACAAATTGTGGATTTATTGTTCATAGCAAAAGGAACAGAAAGAGGTGCAGTAAATGGCTTTGCCTTTCAAATGTAATGTGATGGTGAAAATAATCTATTGATCTTGAAGAAGCCTCTGTCTTTTCATCTGTGAAATGGGGATTAAAAAGATTGTAGTAGGAATTAAACGGGACCACACATGGACAGGAGTCCTACAACCTGTACCGGCGTGGGCACACATGGCAGATCATGGTTTTCCTGCTTTTTGCAGAGCTGAGGCACCCAAACACCAGAATGCTAGGTCAGGAGTAAGATGACCACCGGGCGCAATGCCATTCTGTGTCCTGAGAGTCCCGTGTCCTTTACAGTGATGCTCAGTAATACATCGTTCTTTCTCTGAAGTCTCAGGAGGGCACACATAGCTATGTTTAACTGGCCCAACAGGGATTAGCATTTTTAAAGCAATTTGTATGGCTTTATGGAGATTACTCTTTTTAATGTCTTTAGAGTAAAAAGAGTTTATTTTCCTCAAGATTTCCAGCCCAGATGGCTCAAAGTCTGTAGAAGAAGGTTATAAAGTGTTAGCAGCCCGGATTGACTGTCAGCTGTGACGAGCTCCAGGTGACCCCCTTGCTGCATGGGGCGCACAGACTCTGAGGCCTTCTGTGCCTGTCCACTCACAGTGCCCCTCTACCCACTCAGGAGAGGGAGGCGCCAGTGGGGACCTTGCTTCACCTCAGTAAATAGCTGTGTACAGATCGAACTGGGCCAGCTGCAAAGGTACTCATGGCTTGGAGGAGCCCTTGGTAGGGGAAGATAATACATATCTGTGCATTTGCATTCTTGTTCCTTCTGGTACCTTCCTCCCCACCCCCACCCACCCACTGATAATCCCAGACAAGTCTGGCGATGAGTAAAGCCCTCCCCCTGAACCTTGCATTAGTTGCGTTTGGTTAGCTAATACTTTGCAGAGCACCTACTGTGTGCTGAGCAGCAGCAGTGCTCGCTGTGAGTAGCAGCCTCGTCCCCTGTGGTGTGTGCGGTGTGCGGTGTGTGGTTCGTGCTCAGTCGTGTCTGACTCTTGCGACCCCATGGACTGTAGCCCAGCAGGCTCCTCTGCCCATGGGATTTCCAGGCCAGAATACTGGAGTGGGGTGCCATTGCCTACTCCAGGGATCTTCCCGGCCCAGGGATTGAACCCACAGCTCTTGTGTTTCCTGCATTGGGAGGCAGATTCTTTACCACTAGTGCCACCCAGGAAGGCCCTATGGTATTTCTGTCTCCCCCAAATTCAGATGTGGAAACTTAATCCCCAAGGTGTGGTATTAGGAGGTCGGTCCTTTGGGAGGTCGTGAGAATGGAACCATTATACATAGAATTAATGTCCTTATAGAAGAGACCCCAGAGACCTCCCTGGACCCTCATGCCAGGCAAATGTACAGGAAGTATGCAGCTGGGAAGAGAGGACTGATCCCAGGCTTCCAGCCCCGAAATCTGTGAGAAGTACATTTGCTTATAAGCCACTCAGTTTATGACATTTTGTTATAGCAGCTGGAACAGACTAAGCCATTGACCAGGTCACACACCTTAGAGTGGCAGAGCCAGAATCTGAACTTGGGCCAGCTGGCGCCACCATCCTTGCTTCACACCATTTTGCTTCTCATCCTCCTTCATTATAATCTCTTTTTGCCTATTGGGTTTGTTTCTTTCTTTGCTTGCTTTACAAATTTCAGAGAAGATTATGAACGCTTTGGAGAATTTTGGCAGCAGTGGGAGTGGGGGGAGGTTGCTCTGCCATGTCCTTTTATTTATTGAATTATACAAGTACAGTATCCTCCATACTAACTGCTAAAGCTGTTCTCTCTGACTGACCTTCAGCCTGACCCACTCTTTTTCCCAGATGTAATAACATCAGGGGTTTTCTATGTTTACTTTTCTTTCTTCTGTGAATTTATACACTCCCATGCATAGATGCATATATATACATACTAAGAATTTATGGTACTATATGAGATAAGTAGCTTGCTGTTCTCACTTCTTGGTATGTCTCGGATATCTTCTGATGTCACGGAGATATACTCACCCTTTTTGACATGGGTGCAGTATTCCATGTTGCAGATATGCCAAGGTGTAAGTAGACTCTTAGCTTTCTGTGGGCATTTAGGTTATTAGTCATTTCTCCTTGTCACATAGATAATGAATGGCCTTGTTATGAGTCTCTCTGTGTACATGTGGAATTGTTTCTCTTGAGTGTATTCTAAAAAGTGAAATTGCTTAATCATAGTGTGTGCATATTTTCAGTTGTAATAGATACTATAAAAATTGTCCTCCAGTGATTTTTATCACCATTCACTCTTACTAGTAGAAGTATCATTTGACATGTTTCTGCCAAAATTTGATATTAGCATACTCTCAAAATTATTGCAAACTATTAACTATAACACAGTATATCTCATTGCCAATTAAGATTTTCATCTGCTTGCCAAATATGAGAATCATTTTATATATTCATCGTCTAGTTTTTTGTTTTTTCTGTTTTGAATTTCCACTGTATGTCATGTGCCCATTTTCCTATTGGCTTGTGTGACCCTTACTTACTTAATGATTTCTAGTAAGTTTTTACTGAGGTATACTTGGCCTCAATCTCTCATTTTGCAAGTTATTTTCTTCCTTCTTCTGTTGCCTTTCAACTTTATGGTGCTTTTTATTACACACAGGGTTTTAATTTTGATGTTGTCAGATTAACAGGTCTTTTCCTTTATGCTGTTTCTGTCTTATTACAGGCCTTACCAACCCTTAGGTCATAAACATATTCTCCTGTGTTTCTTTGAAAACTCTAATTTTATCTTTTAGGTATGGATCCATTGGAAATAAATAAATATCTCTATATAGATAGATATGCATATGAACACTTTCATGTTGAGATCAATTCATATATATATGAATATATATATGTATATACACATATATACATTTCTTCCCCCCCCCCCCAAAATGGATAGCCAGTTGACCCAGAACCATTTGTTTTAGGCCATTTTGCTATGCATTTTGAAATGCTATTTCTTACCATCTACAAAATATCTACTTAGGCACAGTTCTGGACTCTATTCTTTTCACAGATCTGTGAACAGAACAGGATTATGTTAGCCTCCTATGTCTTGAGAAGCTAGGCTATTATGTCATTTCTAATTCTACTCTTAAAGCCAACTATTGCTTGTGTGGCCCATCTTATCACTAACATTGGGTAGTTCTCATGGGCTCTAAATGAGGCATAAAAATCAGCATGATTTTTGGCAGTAAGATGTCCATCAGAAGATACAGGTTCTAATTTTAATTCTGCTGTACTCTCTATGGCCACAAATCACTTACTCTCTCTGTTATATGCTGGGGAACAAGTTAGATTGAGTAGGCTTGATACCCTGCCTGGTGCCTGCCACTTAATGACTGTGGAGTTTGAGGATAAATGCTTAACTTCTCTATCTCATCTATTAATAGGGATATTATCATGTACCTCTCAGGATGGTTTTAAGGACTTTTTATACAAATAATATGTTAGGGAACATTTTGTTAATTATAAAACACTATAAAGACTAGAACTTCATACTAATATGTATAGGCCTTGTTTTTATTTTGGTCTAATAAAGTTAATACATCTTTGTCTCTCCTATCTCTGAGAGCTGTTCTGAACATCAAATAGGATGTCCTTTGATAAAATTGAAAATGCGATAAATATTATTTATTACTGATGAATCCCAACAGGTGGACTGTAGTTGACAAATATTAACCAAGCCTGTAGGGTTCTTGTAGTGAAGGACGGTCATATTAATAGAGCATCTTCAGGCAAGATTTGGTGGAGCCAGATTTATGGTGTCCCTTAAGTCTTCACACATTGGAGTGAAGAAAGGTGTGGTGTTGGTCCTTTAGAAGGGTGCTGATGGTCTTTTAAGTGTGAATAATAGGCAGAGTGAAGACTGTATGAGTTCTTGTGCTAAGATGATCAAAGGGAGGGTAGAGCTGACCATTGGTTCCCTGATCTTATCAATGGCTGTAGCTAGTTTTGTGTTATTAAAAAAATGAAAAGTTTGATCTTTATTTGTTTATAAATTATTTAGTCCTTCTCTCTTTCTTTCCCTGCCTAACCCCACTTTCACACTGAACCCAGGTCTTCAACGCTTAAGAAACCATCAAATACTAGGTCATCGAATACTAAAGTGAGAGACTAGAAAAAAGGAAAAAGAAAACATGAACAGGGCTCTTGTTATAATATTGGCAAATATTTTTCCTTCTGAGGGAAGCAGTGCTGTTGTGATGCAATGTTGCTTTGGTGACTCCAAGTAAACCATTTCTTCCTGTATGCACACCTCAGTATAGTTCTCTTCAAAGGTGACTTTGGACTTGCCTGATGGGACATTGACATGTGTGGCGTGCAAGCAGAAACTTGGTAAGTGCTTGCACCTTGGCTTTGGCTTTGGAACATTTGCACTTAAAGTCCACCCGACAGGTAAAGAATCTCAAGCGAGCCATGTGGAGAGAGAGGTCGCAGCCCCCAGCCATTGCCCAGACTGTTGACATCTGAGTCGAGCCACCTTGGACTCTGTCCCTGTCACCGTCTGGCAGCACACACATGAAGACTTGAAGTGAGAGCAGGAGGAGAACTGCCCAGCAGAGCCCCTATTAGTACACAGAATTATAAGCAAATAAAATAGTGGTTGTTTAAATCCACTCCGTTTGTTGGATAGCAATAGATAATTGTGACACTAGGTTAAAACACACACACATGTTAAACTCCGTTTAATGTATGAGCATTCACCTATTTTTTATTTCTGAGAAGATGATGTTTTTAGATTTGAGTTCAGGCTATTTTACCTGAAGACAGTCATTTCCCTCCATAATGTAGTCCACTCCAAACAGCAAGGTGTGAGGCATTGCATTTAGAATGTGTCCACTTCATAAAGGAAAATGTGGTGTAAGAAGCATTGTCTGTTTCCTCTTTAGGCCAGTTCCCTTCCCATTAGGCCCTCTAGATCCAGAAGGGCCCATAGGAGGAGGTGTCTTGGTAAGGATATTTATTTCTGCAGCTTGCATCCACAGGGGAACCTGGGAGAATTTATAAATCCATCATTTCAAGTCATTAGGAGGCATGTTGGTCAGTGCAGGAGACTCTCTTCTCATTAATTCAGGAGAGATTTACTTGTGTCACCCTCATTAGTATTTATGGGATTTATCCACATCAATCGCTAGTGCATTAACAGGGAAATAACTAAACCTCCCAGGGTTTGTTGGTGCTAATAAAATGAGCTGGAAGTTCCAGAAATCACCGTGATCAGAAGTATTCTAAACCAGGGCCTGTAATTGATCCTTTCAAAGTACCCTCAGGATGTTTTCCTATTCGCTTCCCATCCAGTGGTATTTGCATATTAGCACAGTATCTAAAGCCTTCTGTGCAGGTTTCAGACTAGAGCCCATTTGGTACCATAAGATGATGGTGGGTGATCCAGTGGAGGGTTGAAAATATTGTTGTCGAACCAGAGAACCTAGGTAAACAATGGGTTAAGTTTCTTATAATTCTTCTTTGTTTGGTCCTGGCTTATAAAAAAAAAACCACCCTGCATGTAAATATATTTTTTATGTATTCTGAACATAAAGATAGCTCTGTCCTACCATATTGATTTATTAGATTCTCTGACATTTTAGTTGTGGTCGTTATGTTATATTTATGAGATGAATGTTGGATTCCCTCATTATGTTATCCTCATTTATTTTACATACTTTTATGGCTGGTTGTGCATCGCTTTACAGTTAAAGCTTTATTGCAGCTGTTAGCGTTGGGGGGAGGGGAAGGCAAGTAGTTATTGATCAGAATTTACATGTTTACTGTTGTAATCATGATTTATTTAATCTGTTTGCACATATAAATATAAGCCCGCTCTCTGAAATAAAAAATATATACTGTATCTATATTTTAGGAGCATTCTTGTCACTCTCATATGCTTTGGAGTAGTGAATTTGGGGTTGATCCAGTGTTCTGTAGATGAACAGTTTCCTTGCAGCCTGTTGGTGAAGAGTGTGGCTTTTGGAGCTGGACTGTATGGGTTCAAATCCCACCGGGACAGCTTACTGCTTGTGTCTTGGACTGTGATATTTACCCTCCATGCTTCCAATTTTCATACCTATAAAATGGTATTAGTACTTATAAACCATTGTGAAGATTGGAAGATTAATATTGGTAAAAGTACTTGGCACAGAGAAATTGCTTATTATCTGCTAGTCATTAAAACTCTAGTAAGTAGGTGGTAAGGTAGGTATATTGGAAAGGCTCAGTTACGTTCAAGTGGGAGCCTTGAATTTTTGGGGAGGGGCTGGCTTCCCTGGTGGCTCAGCGATAAAGAATCCCCCTGCAGTGCAGGAGCTGCAGGAGACTTGGGTTCAATCCCTGTGTTGGGAAGACCCCTTGGGGGAGGGCATGAAACCCACTCCATTATTCTTGTCTGAGAATCCCATGGACAGAGGAGCTTGGCAGAATCAGTCCATAGGGTCACAAAGAGTTGGATGTGACTGAAGTGACTTAGTACACACAGCAGATTTATTTAGGGGGAAAGTGGGAGATAATATAGGTATAAAGTGCTTAGATATTTTCATTTTTTTGCAGAATTTTGTTTTTAGTTCAGGAGTGATAAATTGTTTGCAAAATTATCTTAATCAGACTGTTTAATCTATAATATCTGGATCACAAGCTCACTTTGGAAGACAAATCTAATTTGCTGAATGAGTGAGTGAATGAATGAATGCTGACCTATAGTTTTCAAGGAAAACCTTGGATATGTTTGACATGTGTTTTATTTTTTAAATTTTAGTTGGAGTATGATAGTTGTATTAGTTTCTGCTGTACAGTGAAATGCATCAGCTATAGGTATACATATATCCCCTCTTTTTCAGACTTCCTGCCCATTTAGGTCATCACAGAGCACTGAGTTCCCTGTGCTATACAGTAGGTTCTTACTAATTACCTGTTTTATACATAGTGGTGTCTATGTGCCAATCCCAGTCTCCCAATGTGTCCCACCCTCCTTTCCCCCCTTGAATATATTTTTGATTGAACAGATCAAGAATATTCAGAAGTTTTGCCCTGGCCAAGAAAGGGAAGGATTTACTGAAGTCTAAAAGTTAGTCTGAAGATTTATTTTCCTATATATTATCTTAAAATAGGTTTTCATTCCAGGTCTGCCATTAGTTAGCTTTAAAAGATCAGCCTCACTCTGCCTGTCTTCTCATCTATCACTTGGGTTTAATAATACCTGTTTGTCAGGGCACTCAGAGCTGGTGCACTGGGACAACCCTGAGGGATGGGATGGGATTGGGCGGGAGGAGGGAGAGGGGTTCAGGATGGGGGATACCTGTACTCCCATGGCTGATTCATGTCAATGTATGGCAAAAACCACTACAATGTTGTAAAGTAATTAACCTCCAATTAAAATAAACAAATAAAAAATAATACCTGTTTGTGCTTTGTGCAATGCTCAGTCACTAAGTTGTGTCTGACTCTTTGCAACCCCATGGACTGTAGCCCACCAGGATCCTCTGTCCGTGGGATTTTCTAGGCAAGAATATTGGAATGGGTTGCCACTTCCTCCTCCAGGGAGTCTTCCCGACCCAGAGATCAAAGCCACATTTCCTTCGTTGGCAGGTGGATTCTTTACCACTGAGCCACCTGTGAAGCCCCCCAGTACCTGTATAGAGTACAATAAAATAGTGACATGGACCCTGGGTTAGAAATCAAAAGATATTTTACAGCCCCAAGTCTGCCACTGGATAGCTCTGGCAAAAGGCTTATTTATTTATTTTTTTTAAAGGGTCCAAGTCTCTCTCTGCAGGATTATGTTGAGAATCTGATGAGCTGATGTTGGTGATAGGACTCCAGATACTGTAAAGCACTACATAAATGTTAGGAACTGTTGATGATGCCACCTAACAAAAGTGTTGCAAAGATGAGTTGCTAAGTGATTTGAAAAGGCTCTCAAAGAAGCAGCACGTGCTTTGTGACTATTGAAGACATAGGGAAGACTTGGCTCTATGATCCCATTATGTTCTGGGTGAGAATCCCAACTCTGCCCAAGAGACAAAGGCCTAAAAGAGCCCCAGACTCCCTGGATCCTCGGTTCCAAGGATCGTTACTCCTTTATTCAGCTCTTGTGCTACTATTTGCCCGTATCCTCAGAGAAAAAATAAGTCTTGCCTTTGTAATTTCCTTATTGTTTGTTGGGTACAAGACTGTGTATTTTATTTGCAGCATTTAATGTAAGTCACATGTTCTGCCCTGGTACTGGCGACTCAGCATTTGCATTTTACACTTTACAATTTGGCAGTGATTCTTTGAAATAATTTACTTTTATCGTCTTGCTTCAGATTTTCAAGTAATAATCCATCTAGCACAGCAGTTTATCCGTTCTGTATATTCACTTCTGTTTTGAGGCTCTTGAGAATGAAATGATTTTTAATCAAATTTCTAGGCCACTCATCATAATTAGGTTTAGAGTTATGAATTGTGTACACCTCATCATTACATCATACCTCCCTGTGATAAGTAAGTGAATCAGAGATCATCACAGGATTTTCAGAGCCCTTCAGGATGGTTTATGGCTTTTAAAGAAAAACCTCCAAGTTTCTCCCAGTAGCTTAAAACATTCTAGGAAAACCTGCAATAGTTCCCTTCTTTTTATCCTCTATCTGGCAAGGCTGTTGCTTGTTTACCCCCCACCCCCCCGCCACCAAATCACCTGAACTCTGAAAATTTTATGTAGCTATGGTTTTAAGAAAAAGTTAATCAAAATTGAACCTCAAATATATTCTGAGTGAAATAATTCATGCACAAAAGAGTACTTACTATATGTTTTCATTTTTATGTCATTCTAGAACTAGTCTGGAGTTTCTTCTGGGGGGACAGAGATTAACTTGTGAAAGTGACAGTTGCTCAGTCGTGTCCAACTCTTTGTGACCCCCTAGACTCTACAGTTCGTGGAAGTCTCCAGGTCAGGATACTGAAGTGGGTAGCCTTTCCCTTCTCCAGGGGATCTTTCCAACCCAGGGATTGAACCCAGATCTCCTGCATTGCAGAAGGATTCTTTACCTGCTGAGCCACAAGGGAAGCCCAAGAATACTGGTGTGGATAGCCCATCTCTTCTCCAGCGGATCTTCCTAACCCACGAATCCAACTGAGGTCTCCTGCGTTGCAGGCGTATTCTTTACCAACTGACTTATCAGGGAAGTACAGCTTGGTGAGACGGTGTAAATTAGAAATGTTCTAGATCTTGATAGAGGTAGTTATACACACACAAGTGCCTATATTTGTCAAAACTAATTAAATTGTACACCGAAGATCTATGCATTTCACTCTATGCAAATACATCTCGGGGGTTTCCCTGGTGGCTCAGGGAAAGAATGGTAAAGAATTCTTTACCAGGGAACTCTGGTAAATCCACCTGCTAATGCAGGAAATACAGGTTTGATCCATGGATCAGGAAGATCCCCTGGAGAAGGAAATGGCAACCCACTCCGTTATTCTTGCCTGGGAACTCCCATGGACAGAGGAGCCTGGTGGGCTATAGTCCATGGGGTCATGAAGGAGCTGGACATGACTTAGCGACTAAGCAACAACTACATCTCAGTTAAAAAATTAACTCTGACCTGCTGTTTTCATATATCATTTTAGGTGCATTTTTACCAATGACCATAAGCTATGGAAGATTTGAGGCAATATGGTGCATTTTCCTTATACCTTCTAAGCCAGGGCTTGAAGGAAAAGATGTTATATCACAATACCAGTTCTTCTAAGTCATTGGAGGTTTGAAAAAAGTAATTTGCCAGCTCTGTTAGCCATGGATATTCAAGTGGGTATCTGCTGTCTGTTAACTTTTATAAGAAGCCGTTACTCATTCTAAAAATGTTCCCTTCTTCTGCCATTTGACTTATATGGAGGAATAATTTCTTGGCTAATTTTTTTGGGAGGGTACATGCTTCTGAAATACAAATCCACTTCTAATGAATCATTATCATGTACTACCATAAAGGTTATTCACTGAAAGCTTCAGAAAAAAAGCAATGAAAACTAATTTTGATTGTTAATGGAAATGTATTTTTAGTCTTAAAGAGCTTCCCTCGGCAATAATTATAGTTATGCCTCTTGGGTGTTTTGGGACTTTTAAATTTACATCGAGTAGCTCTTTTTCATTTAGCAGTTAATCTTTTAACAGAGCTCAGCAAATTTGTTCTTCAGTCTAGTGTTAGGGAAGGATTGACAGAGAGATTTTATTTCTTTTCTATTCAGTTTTCTTTACCCCCTTCATGGTCCCTGCACGTGCCCAGGCCGCACTTGTTCTTGTGTTAGGCTGTGTCCTGGGGTGACTGTGGTGACATGGGCAGCTGAGGCTGGCAGAGAGAGGCTTGAGATGCGGGCCTTGCTTTCCTGCTGTCAGCGGGCGTCGGGACACAAGGAGCTGCCTCTGCCTCATGCAGCACAGAATTGCTGCTCAGCAAGTGAGCTCCTAGAAGGCTTTTGCTGCAAGTGGGCAAAGCTCAACACTGCAGCCTAAGGATCGGAATACACAGCCTGTAAGGAGACTGGCTTGCAGCTGCCCTGCCTCTGGTTTCAGACTCCAAAGTATCTGTAGGAAGATTCAAAACAAGATGCAGAGCTCAATTTTAGCAACTGAGACCGTTTGCTGGTTGTGCTGATTCTTGGCTGGTTTCAGAGAGAGGCAGGGACTACTTAAGGAAGTGGGAAAGGGTTCTGGCAGGAAGTTTGCTGAGGTTCTGCCCTCTTGTTAAAGAACAGAATGGTGCCAATTAACCCAGTCTCCTGATTAGAGAAAGCTCAAGCCACCACTGAGAATCCTTTTCCTGATGAAAAATGACCTCCCTACCCCACCATGAAACTAGGGAGCAGCCAGACATTTGGGTATTTGCAAAGCAGCATTGAACATTAGGGAACAGTTTAAACTAATCCTGTGTACTGCGGCTCCGAGAATGGAAGCCAGCCCCACATGTCAATAAATCTAGATCTGTTTGAAGCTCATGTCACTAAATCTTCGTCTTGACTGTTTGCTGGTGGTGTCAAGAGCTGCCCTGGAAGATGAATTTGAGGGGAGGATGAAAAAGGAACCATATTAAACTGCAGCTCTGATAAGTTTAGTTAAGAGGCAGGAGATGTGTCCTTGCCATGACATTCAGTGGCTGATATTTGTTTCCCTTTAAATAATATGCTGTACATCTGTGAGAATGATGGTGTAGGGCTGGTGACATTGCATTTCCACCAAGGTTACTGCCTTCTGGACAGGCAGGCTCTCCTTTCTTTCTCTATCCCACACCCTGTCAATAAATATCCTCTTGTTGGAGGAAGTGAGACACAGATTTTAGAGGTGACACCAGAGCGTCTTCATTTCTAGAAGCAATGAGGTTCAGCCCCTATGTAGGGAAAGGGTGAAGGGGTGGAGAGAAATTAAAGGGGCTGTGAGAAGCAGTTTTCTTTATGAAACTGTCCCAGGGAGCCAATAGCACCCACTGGGGAGAGCTTTGAGAATACCAGAGTTTTGAGAATTTCTCCCTGAAAACCTTGTTTTCATAAACCAAGATATGGAAAATCTGGGTACTCAGGACTTTGTGTTCTGTTTTTTCCTGCAATTCCCCTATCTAGTTACCTTGTTTTTTCCTTACTGTAATTGCGGATCTATGACTTATGACAGCAGTCAGCAAACTTCTTGTGTAAAGGGCCAGATAATAAATATTTTCAGCTTTGTAGGCCAATACAGCCTCTGCTGTAACTATTCCACTCTGTCCTTGCAGCCCAAAAGCAACCCTAGCCCATCCATAAACGAGTGGATGTGTCTGTATTATGGCCACTGACACTTTTTTTTTCTATGACATTTTAAAAAATATGTTTTAATTGGAGTAAAATTGCTTTACAATGCTGTGTAACTTTCTGCTTACTACAACATGAATCAATTGTAAGTACACATATATCCCCTCCTTCTTGAGGCTCCTTCCTACCCACCCCCACCCTACCCCTCTAGCTGATCAGAGTTCTAAAGCTGAGTTTCCTGGGACACTGATGTTTGAATTTGATATCATATCCCTTGTCATGAAAGATTATCCCTCTTTTGATTTTTTCAGCTATTTAAAAATATAAAAATCAGTCTTAACTTGCAGGCTGTACAAAAACAGATAGTGGACTGGATTTGGACTATGAATGTAGTTTTCTGACCTCTGACCTTTGTTTTTTCTCTGTCTTGTTGCTTTCCTTTTATCAGTGTGAAAAGATGATAGCTGTCTGTTTTGGGAGGACGATATTGCCAACCTAAAGATTAAGTCCATGGCTCTATTCAGCCAAGAGATGTAATGGATAAGGATGAAAACAAAGCTGGCTCTGAGGCAGACAACCCATGTTCCCACACCAACCCTTCCTTAATACTTACTAGCTGTGTGACCTCAGGTTGCTCAGTTAACCTCTCTGAACCCCAGTTTCCTTTTTCTTTTTCTGTAATTGGGTAATTATACTTTCCTTGCCTATATTACATGATTTTTTTTAATAGGTCAAGTTAAGAGAAACGAGAGTTCTTAGTAAACAATAAATCATTGTATGAATATAAGACCTTGGTATTGTTCTCAGTACTTTACCCATGTAGGTTCTTCTTGTTAACTAGTTTGTTGTTAATATTAAAGGATTATACCATCTCTATTTTAGCTGTGGAAACAGAGCTAGAATTTGACTTGTAAAAGGAAGAAAACAAATATTCTTGTTTCCCCCCTTTTCTTAGAGACTCTCATGTTGGCTGTGTTATATCTGAACCTCTTCAACTTTTTAAACTATTTCTCCTGGTGCATCAGATGCTCAGCCTACATGAAATGATGCAGTTTAAGCTGACCCACTGCTCAGAAAGCTTTGCCTTCTCACAGTTTGGTCAATCTTAGTGAACCTTTAAGGCTCACCTGAAGTGCCACCTTATCCAGGAAATCCTCATGGGTGTCTTCAACCCATGCAGTCCTGTCCTATGTAAATGACTTGACCCCACCAGGACCATACCTCTAGAAATATATCCTTTTCCCCAAAAGTCATAGAGCTTTTAAGAAGAGGGTAGATGCAAGGAGACTGCAGGTCAACCAAGCAGAATGCTTTTTTGAGCAGGGTGTCCCTTTTTTGATTCAGAGTCCCTCTGAAATCATTTACTCCAGCCTTGTGGGAGAGAGGTCCAGATATGAAATCAGGAAATTCTGGGGAAGTTACTCTGACAAGTGACATCACAGAACTGTTTTTTTTCAGCTATAGTATTCCATCTGTGTAGCCTGTTACACTTTTCAAACATGTTAATGTCCACTAGCTCTTTTGAACCTTGTTACAAACCTTTGAAGCACAGGGAACAAATTTCTAATTCCCACGTGATGCTGATGAAGCTTCTGCCCAGAGAGGTTAATTTAACTATACTGGCACCGTGCAGATGGTTAATGACAAAGTTGAGACTGGAACCTAATGCTAGTTACCATACTCCACTCCGCTCTCAACCCCAAACTGCTATAAGCCCTGACCATGGACTCTTGCTATGTGTGATATTCAGATTCTTGAAGGTGAAAGCACATTTGTGTGACTGTATTGAACTAGCTGCTTTTTTTCTTTTTCTTTTTTTAAAAAAATTATTTTTTATTGAAGGATAATTGCTTTACAGAATTTTGTTGTTTTCTGTTAAATCTCAACATGAATCAGCCATAGGTATACATATATCTCCTCCCTTTTGAACTGCCCTCCCCATCCCACCCCTCTAGGTTAATACAGAACCCCTGTTTGAGTTTCCTGAGCCACACAGCAAATTCCCGTTGGCTATCTATTTTACATATGGTAATGTAAGTTTCTATGTTACTCTTTCCATACATCTCACCCTCTCCTTCCCTCCCACCATGTCCATAAGTCTACTATGTCTGTTTTTCCATTGTTCCCCTGTAAATAAATTCTTCAGTATCATTTTTCTAGATTCTGTATATATGCATTAGAATGCAATATTTGTCTTTCTCTTTCTGACTTACTTTCACTCTGTATAATAGGTTCTAGGTTCATCCACCTCATTAGAACTGACTCAAATGTGTTCCTTTTTATGGCTGAGTAATATTCCATTGTGTATATGTACCACACTTCTTTATTCATTCATCTGTCGATAGACATCTAGATTGCTTCCATGTTCTAGCTAATGTAAATAGTGCTGCAATGAACAATGGGATGCATGTGTCTTTTTCAATTTTGGTTTCCTCAGGGTATATGCCCAGGAGTGGAATTGCTGGGTCATGTGGTGGTTTTATTCCTATTTTTTTTAAGGAATCTCCATACTGTCTTCCATAGTGGCTGTTATCAATTTACATTCCCACCAACAGTGCAAGAGTGTTCCTTTTCTCCACACCATCTCCAGCATTTATTGTTTGTAGACTTTTTTTATGATGGCCATTCTGACCTGTGTGAAGTGATATCTCATTGTAGTTTTGATTTGCATTTCTCTAATAATGAACGATGTTGAGCATCTTTTCATGTGTTTGTTAGCCATCTGTATGTCTTCTTTGGAGAAATGTCTGTTTAGGTCTTTTCCCCACTTTTTGATTGGATTGTTTGTTTTTCTGGTATTAAGTTGTATGAGCTGCTTGTATATTTTAGAAATTAATCCTTTGTCAGTTGTTTCATTTGCTATTATTTTCTCCCATTCTGAGGGTTGTCATTTCACCTTGCTTATAGTTTCCTTTACTGTGCAAAAGCTTTTAAGTTTAATCAGGTCCCACTTGTTTACTTTTGTTTTTATTTCCATTCCTCTAGGAGATGGCTCATAGAGGATCTTGCTTTGATTTATGTCATCGAGTGTTCTGCCTATGTTTTCCTCTAAGAGTTTTATAGTTTCTGGTCTTACATTTAGGTCTTTAATCCATTTTGAGTTTTTCTTTGTGTATGGTGTTAGGAAGTGTTCTAATTTCATTCTTTTACATGTAGCTGTCTAGTTTTCCCAGCACCATTTATTGAATAGACTGTCTTTGCCCCATTGTATATTCTTGCCTCCTTTGTCAAAAATAAGGTACCCATAGGTGCATGGATTTGTTTCTGGGCTTTCTATCTTGTTCCATTGGTCTATATTTCTGTTTTTGTGCCAGTACCATACTGTCTTGATGACTGTAGCTTTGTAGTATAATCTGAAGTCAGGAACGTTGATTCCTCTGGCCCCATTCTTCTTTCTTAAGACTGCTTTGGCCATTTGGGGTCCTTTGTGTTTCCATTTGAATTGTGAAATTTTTTGTTCTAATTCTATGAAAAATGCCATTGGTAATTTGATAGGGATTGCATTGACTCTGTAGATTGCATTTGGTAGTATAGTCATTTTCACAATATTGATTCTTCCTACTCAGGAACTTGGAATATCTCTCCATCTGTTTATGTTGTCTTTGATTTCTTTCATTTGTGTCTTATAATTTTCTGGGTACAGTTCTTTTGTCTCCTTAGGCAGGTTTATTCCTAAATATTTAATTCTTTTTGTTGCAGTGGTGAATGGGATTGATTCCTTAAATTCTCTTTCTGATTTTTCATTGTTAGTGTATAGAAATGCAAGTGATTTCTATGTATTGATTTTGTATCCTGCAACTTGGCTAAATTCACTGATTAGCTCTAGTAATTTTCTGATACTATCTTTAGGGTTTTCTATGTACAGTATCATGTCATCTGCAAACAGTGACAGCTTTACTTATTTTCTGATCTGGATTCCTTTTATTTCTTTTTCTTCTCTGATTGCTGAAGCTAGGACTTCTAGAACTATGTTGAATAATAGTGGTGAAAGTGGACACCCTTGTCTTGTTCCTGATCTTAGGGGAAAATGTTTTCAGTTTTTCACCACTGAGAATAATGTTTGCTGTAGACTTCTCATATATGGCCTTTACTATGTTGAGGTAGGTTCCTTCTATGCCCATTTCTTAAAGAGTTTTAATCATAAATGGGTACTGAATTTTTTCAAAGGCTTTTCCTGCATCTATTGAGATTATTGTGTGGTTTTTATCTTTCAATTTATTAATATGGTCTATCACATTGATTGATTTGCATATATTGAAGAATCCTTGCATCTCTGGAATAAGCCCAACTTGATCATGGTATATGTGCTTTTTGATGTGTTGCTGAATTCTGTTTGCTAAAATTCTGTTGAGGATTTTTGCATCTGTGTTCATCAGTGATATTGGCCTGTAGTTTTCTTTTTTTGTGTTGTCTTTGTCTGGTTTTGGTATCAGGGTGATGGTGGCTTTGTAGAATGAGTTTGGAAGTGTTCCTTCCTTTGCAAGTTTTTGAGAGTTTTAGAAGGATAAGCATTAGCTTTTCTTTAAATGTTTGATAGAATTCTCCTGTGAAGCCATCTGGTCCTGGGCTTTTGTTTTTTTGCAGATTTTTGATCACAGCTTCAGTTTCACTGCTTGTAATTGGGTTGTTCAAAATTTCTATTTCTTCCTGGTTCAGTCTTAGAAGATTGAACTTTTCTAAGAATCTGTCCATTTCTTCTAGGTTATCCATTTTATTGCCATATAGTTGTTCATAATAGTCTCTTATAATCCTTTGTATTTCTGCATTGTCTATTGTAATCTTTCATTTTTCGTTTCTAATTTTGTTGATTTGATTTTTCTCTCCTTTTTTCTTGATGAGTCTGGCTAAAGGTTTGTCAATTTTGTTTTGTCTTCTCAAAGAACCAGCTTTAAGTTTTATTAATCTTTACTATTGTTTCTTTCATTTTTTTCTTGTTTCTTGAGGTAGGATGTATTGCTATAAAATTCCCTCTTAGAACTGCTTTTGATGCATCTCATAGGTTTTGAGTTGTCGTGTTTTCATTGTCATTTGTTTCTAGAAATTTTTTAAATTTCCCTTTTGACTTCTTCAGTAACCTGTTGGTTATTTAGAAATGTGTTGTTTAATCTATGTGTTTGTGTTTCTTACAGTTTTTTTTTTTCTTGTCATTGATATCTAGTCTCATAGCATTGTGGTTGCAGAAGATACTTGATACAATTTCAGTTTTCTTAAATTTACTGAGGTTTGATTTGTCACCCAAGATGTGGTCTGTCCTAGAGAATATTCCATGTGCACTTGAGAAGAAGGTGTATTATTCTTTATTTGGATGGAATATCCTGAAGATATCAATGAAATCCATCTCATCTAATGTATCATTTAAGCCTCATGTTTCCTTATTAATTTTCTGTTTTGATGATCTGTCCATTGGTGTGAATGTGGTGTTAAAGTCTCCTACTATTATTGCGTTATTGTCAGTTGCTCATTTTTGTCTGTTAGTGTTTGTCTTATGTATTGAGGCACTCCTATTTGGGTGCATAGATATTTACAATTTTTATGTCTTCCTCTTGGACTGATCCCTTGATCATTATGTAGTGTCCTTCCTTATCTCGTGAATATTTTTTATTTTAAGGTCTATTTTGTCTGATATGAGGATTGCTCCTCCAGCTTTCTTTTGCTTCCCATTTGCATGCAATAATATATCTTTCCATCCTCTGACTTTCAGTCTATATGTGTCTTTAGGCCTGAAGTGGGTTTCCTGTAGACAACATGTATATGGGTCTTGTTTTTATATCCATTCAGCCAGTCTATCTTTTGGTTGGAGCATTTAATCCGTTTACATTTCAAGTAATTGTTAATATATATGTTCCTATTGCCATTTTCTTAATTGTTTGGTGTTGATTTTGTAGATCTTTTTTCTCCTCTTGTATTTCTTGACTATATAAGTCCCTTTAACATTTGTTGTAAAGCTGGTTTGGTGGTACTGAATTCTCTTAACTTTTGCTTGTCTGAAAATCTTTTTATCTCTCCATCAATTTTGAATAGATCCTTGCCAGGTACAGTAATCTTGGTTGTAGATTTTTCCCTTTCAGTACTTTAAATATATCCCTTCTGGCCTGCAGAGTTTCTGCTGAAATATCAGCTGTTAAGCATATGGGTTTCCCTTGTATGTTACTTGTTGCTTCTCCCTTGCTGCTTTTAATATTCTTTCTTTGTGTTTAGTCTTTGTTAGTTTGATTAGTGTGTGTCTTGGCATGTTTCTCCTTGGGTTTATCCTGTATGGGACTCTTTGTGCCTCTTGGACTTGATTGACTATTTCCTTTTCCATGCTGGGGAAATTTTCAACCATAATCTCTTCAAAAACTTTCTCATACCCTTTCTTTTTCTCTTCTTCTTCTGGGACCCCTATAATTAGAATGTTGGTGCATTTGATATTGTCCCAGAGATCTCTGAGACGATCCTCAGTTCTTTTCATTCTTTTTACTTTATTCTGCTCTTCAGAAGTTATTTCTACCATTTTATCTTCCAGCTCACTGATTCCTTCTTCTGCTTCAGCTATTCTGCTATTGTTTCCTTCTAGAGTGTTTTTAATTTCCGTAATTGTGTTGTTTGTCTCTGTATGTTTGTTCTTTAATTCTTCTAGGTCTTTGTTAATTGATTGTTGCATTTTCTCCATTTTGTTTTCAAGATTTTTGATCATCTTTACTATCATTGTTCTGAATTCCTTTTCAGGTAGTTTGCTTATTTCCTTTTCATTTATTTGGACTTCTGTGTTTCTAGTTTGTTCCTTCATTTGTGTAGTATTTATCTGCCTTTTCATTATTTTTTTTTTAACTTATTGTGTTTGAGGTCTCCTTTTCCCAGTCTTCAAGGAAAGTTGAATTCTTTCCTTGAAGAAGGTTGAATTCTTTCTTCCTTTTGGTCTCTGCCCTCCTAAGTTTGGTCAAGTGGTTTGTGTAAGCTTCATAAAGTGTGTGATTTGTGCTGAGTTTTTGTTTGTTTTTCCTTGACGGGCAAGGCTGAATGAGGTGGTAATCCTGTCTGCTGATGATTGGGATTGTATTTTTGTTTTATTTGTTGTTTAGATGAAGTGTCCTGTACAGGGTGCTACTGGTGTTTGGGTGATGCTGGGTCTTGTATTCAAGTGGTTTTGTTTGTGTGAGTTCTCACTGTTGATACTCCCTAGGGTTAGTTCTCTGGTAGTCTAGGGTCTTGGAGTCAGTGCTCCCACTCCTAAGGCTCAGGGCTTGATTTCTGGTCAGGAACGAAGATTCCACAAGTGGTTTGTTATGGCATTAAGTGAGATTAAAACAAATATCCAAAAGCGAGAAACCAAAGATGAACCCAGACATATGGCAGTTACAAAATCAAGCAAATAATAATTAAAATAATGGAATATACACATATACATATACACCCATGAGCAAAATCCAAACAGCCCAACAAAAATAAAGTACAGTAGATTGACCGAGTGAACAAAGGAAATACAAAATTATATTTACCAGTTAAGAACAAAACTAACTAAAGCACAAACTGGAAAACAAAACTAAAGCAAGGTGCCAAATGGGGAATAAAGCAATGAAAATAAAACTAACAAATATGTTGAGAGGGAAGGAAAGAAAGGAAGAATAGATATGCAAAGTTAAATAGATGTAGATGAAGAAGATTTATATATATTAGAGATTAACTGCAAGGGGATAAGAACAGTAGGAAAGGCAAACAAAGGAATAAATGTAGAAAAAATATAATAGGTTTAAAAAATTAGAAATTAAAATATTAAAAAAACAGAGGAAGAAAGAAAAAAGGACAGAAAAGGGAAGCTCCACAGAACTGCAAAAGCCCAATGTAGAGGCAGAGGTTTATAAGGACAATAAAAAATGTGACTGAGGAAAAAAAAAGGTCAAAAGCTTAATTGGATTTCATAGGGCCAATAAAATCGACAATTACAACAGAGGGGGCACAAAAAGGAAAAAAAGAGAAAAAAAATCCAAGTGATTCTACAGAACAAGTCAAAAAATAAGAATAATAAATGTTTTTCTTGAGCCACTACTGTCAGAGTCTTTCCCCCCGCTGGGAGTCACCGTCCATCTTAGCCTCCGTAGGATGCCCTCCAACACTGTGCTGATCTCCGGGCCTACTATGGGGGCAGTACATATTCTAATTTGGTTCTGTTCCTGTGTGTTCTTGCCTCCAGTGTCCACAGCTATCAGAACTAGTGTGTTTTCTTTTGTGGAAGCTCTCAGTGACCTTTTATTTATTCCACCGACACAGAGTCTGCCTCGTTGATTGTGTGGATTTAATCTGCAACTTGTACACCTGGCGGGAAGGTTTTGGGTCTTCTTCCTTAGCCACACTGCCTCTGGGTTTCAATTGTGGTTTTATTTCCACCTCTACATGTGGGCCATCCACTGGGGTTTGCTCCTGAGGCTGCCCTGGAGGATTTGGGTTTGCCCCTGTGAGGGCCAGGTGTGGAGGTGGTGCAGCTGCTTGGGTCGCAGGGGTTCTGGCAGCTCCAGGTACTCAGGGGAGTTGGCGGTTAGGGCAGCAGGAAATATAGTGCTCTAGAAGGGTATGGCAACCAGTATTCTTGCCTGGAGACCCCACCCCTCTTCCTGACAGAGAGGCCTGGCAGGCCACAGTCTACAGGGTCGCAAAGAGTCAGACACAGCCAAAGCAACCCTGTGTGCATAGATGCAAGACTTTTTTTGCCTGTGGCAGCCCTGCCCCAGTGAGAGTTGAGTGTGAAGGTGGCGCAGCTGCTTGGCTTGTGGGGACCCTGGCGGTGCCAAGTGTGCAGGGACACGGACTGCCTCTGCGGCAGGAGTTACGGCCCTATCAGAGTCTTTTTTTGAGCCTCTTGTAGCTGGCATCAGAAGGCCTCTTTGGCCAGTCTTTCTCCGTAGCTCCACCCATTAAGGCAGTTAGAGGGTTCCCTAGGCTGGGGTCCTTCTCTGTTGTTTGGTGCATCAGGCACATAGAGGGGTGTCCCTGGCTGGGGTCCTACTCTGTAGCTCCGTGCATCGTTCACTTAAAGGAGCACCCTGGGTGGGTCCTACTCTGTACTTCGGCACATCAGTCACTTAAAGGAGCACCCTGGGTGGGGTCCTAGTCTGTAGTCCAGTGTGTCAGGCATTTGATGGACCAGCCTCTCTATTGTTCAGCAGCAGATGCTGGCATGTGGGGAGAGAGAGGCTATGGTGATGGCTCCACCCCCTCCGCATGACTCAGCAGTATCTCCTTGCTTCCATGGCTGCCCAGCTCTCCTCCACAGGCATTTCCCCACACACTCTCCTCCCTCACATCCCCTCCATCCGTCTCTCTGCAGTCAACAGCAGCCCTCACCTTGGGATTGCTCCACAATCCCTTAACTCCAGCTCCCAGCCGATGCGCCTTCCAGGGGACCAGCATTCCTGTCCGGGGTATGTATGGCTGCAGCAAGGACTGTCTGATTCTTATTCCATTTAGGCTGCCACAGATCAGCTGTTTCACTTTCAGCCTTAAGTGTTTCTCCTCTGACTCAGACAGTTGCCCGGATGTGGGAATTGAACCCCTGCTTCCATTCCCCCATCCACCGAGGGCAGGTGCAGTCCTACTCACACTCCTGTTTTTCCCCCTAGTTCCTTCATTGTACTGAGTTTTGTGTGGTTCTATATATTCTTTTCCACTGGTCAGGTACTCCTGTCCGCTCTCAGCTGGTGTTCTGCATGCACTTCTGTGTCTGAAGGTGTATTCCTGATGTATCTGTGGAGAGAGATGTACTCCACATCCACCTACTCCTCCACCATCTTGTTCTTTCCGAACTAGCTGTTTTTGAATGTGTCTGCTTGTCTTATCTTTCCTTCCAGAATGCATCGGTGAGGAGGGGGTGATAGGTTTTTGAAAATGAGGGTCCATTATTACATGTTTTCACTTCTCTTCTGGTCAGACCTGCGTGTTATAAATATGCATACTCAGAGTATCTGCGTTTTTATTGAGTCTGGTGGGGAGACCCAGTGCATCACCAATCACCTAAACACCTTTGGTAGCTGCTCACTACTCACCTGATGGAGTGTGACCTCTTTAGGTTGGCATTCCTGATCCTCCACTGTCTGGTTCCAGGTGCTTTTCCCTCATCACCTTGCATCTCAGAAGAACCCATCAGTCTTTCCCCTGCCAGGCTCTTCGGGCATCCTGTCTCCTTCTTCCTCATCTAGGACTTTGATCCACCAGTTTCTTCCACTTTTTCGAGTGTCTTCAATTTTCCCTCTCCAAGGAGAATTTCCCCCTGACCTCTGTCACTATGTGTATATTTTGTCTACTCTTTGATAAATTATTGATCCTAATTCTCCCTGATGCTGTCATCTCTTCCTCTCTTATTACCTCTTCATTATTTGAGGTATCTACCAGCATTTCTTACCTGGGGCTCAGGTGGTAACTACATTCTGATGTCCTAAGTTGGGGACACACTATCACCTGAAAACCAAATCTTGTCCATCATCTGTTTTTCTTGGGCTCATGAACTAAAAGTATAGTTCTTATATGTTTTTAAAGCTAGAAATAATTTTAAAAAGAACAATTATTGACACATGCAAATATATGAAATCCAAATTTCAGTGTCTATAAATAAAGTTTTATGGCTGCATAGCCACATCCAATCTTCTTGGTTATTGCTGTTTTGGTGCTACAAAGGCAGAGTCGAGTAGTTTCAAGAGGCCATATGCCTTTTTATAGAGTAAGTTTGCTGACCCGTGTCCTAACGCTTTGATAGTAACTTCTATGTATTTAGGAATGTCTTAGATGTGTACCACCCATGAAAGAATTGAGAAAGTTGTCACAGGAAGCACATTCTGTGATTGATATGAGGGACCCTTGTGGAAAAAGACTGACTTTCTCTCCCTTATTCTTTAGACCTTGGTCATCAGGTAGCCTGGTGGAGGTCTGGGACATGTCCTTGAAGCTCTTCTCTGATTCTCAGTCACCTCAGTCAGTGGGTGCTTCTTGGTCTTTATTATCCATTCTTTCTCTCCTATTCCACCTTGTTGTCCAGACTCTCATTTCTGAAATTCTCTGTTCTCTATTTACTTTGACACTGTGATTTCTCCTGTTTTATCATCCACCTTCCTTTTCCATTCATTTAATTTCTTTAGTTAATTAATTTCTTTAGTTAATTTCTTTAGTAAACATTTCTTTAGTTTCTAACCATTACTTTTTTTTCTTTCTAATATAAATCTCTTAGCAAAACTGTGAATTCAGCTACTGTCTCTATGCTGATAATTTCCAGTTCACTGTCTCCCAAACTGTAGTCTTGTATTTCCATCTTTCTCCTGGGCGTCATCTTCTCTTAGCTGCTGTTTTTATGTTCACTTAGCCTTCTGTTCATGACACCGTTTTTTCTCAGTCATGGAGGTTTAGAATCTCAGTTATCTATGATATACCTCCTTAGCTCCACACAGTTCATTAGTTGCTTAATCCTTGGTGATGATTTCAACATCCATCTTCTCTTCTCCAGTCCCACCATCTTGTTCAGTTTCCCATTATCTTTCTCTTTGCCAGGCTAGACAGTGATTGTTTTTCTTGAGTCTTTTTCTTCCACCCTGCACTGCATGCAGGCTTCTGCCTGATTTCAGCAGACATTTTTGAGGCCCCTGTCACATCCCCTAAGTTCACCTCTGGTTTCAGTCATGACTGCATTTCACAGTTCCATGAAGCTGGATGGAACACAAACTGGAATCAAGCTTGCCAGAAGAAATATCAATAACCTCAGATATGTAGATGGCACCACCCTTATGACAGAAAGCAAAGAGGAACTAAAGAGCTTCTTTATGAAAGTGAAAAAGGAGAGTGAAAAAGCTGGCTTAAAACTCAACACACACAAAAATAAGATCATGGCATCCAGTTTCATCACTTCATGACAAATAGATGGGGAAACAATGGAAACAGTGACAGACTTTATTTTCTTGGGCTCCAAAATCACTGCAGGTGGTGACTGCAGCCATGAAATCAAAAGACACTTGCTCCTTGGAAGAGAAGCTATGACAAACCTAGACAGCATATTTAAAAAGCAGAGATATTACTTTGCTGACACAGGTCTGTCTAGTCAAAATTATGGTTTTTCCAGTAGTCATGTATGGATGTGAGATTTGGATCATAAAGAAGGCTGAGTGCCGAAGAATTGATGCTTTTGAACTGTGGTGTTGGAGAAAACTCTTGAGAGTCCCTTGGACTGCAAGGAGATCAAACTAGTCAATCCTAAAGGAGACCAGTCCTGAATACTCACTGGAAGGACTGATGTTGAAGCTGAAGCTTCAATACTTTGGCCACCTGAAATAAAGAACTGACTCGTTGGAAAAGACCCAGATGTTCGGAAAGATTGAAGGCGGGAGGAGAAGGGGCCGACAGAGGATGAGATGGTTGGATGGCTTGACCAACTTGATGAACATGAGTTTGAGCAAGCTCTGGGATTTGGTGATGAACAGGGAAGCCTGGCATGCTGCAGTGCATGGGGCCACAAAGAGTCAGACATGACTGAGCGACTGAACTGAACTGATGTGCATTCAGACTCTTGCTGGCAGTGTCTCACCTCAAGTTGCTCCATCAGTCTTTCTACTTTCCTACCCTAGGATCTTATCCAGAACCATGTGACTTTGTGTATAAGCTAAGCTCAGCCTGAAAGTACAAGGAAGCCAGTGCCCCCATCCTGGACAGCCCTCAACCAATGGGGAACTGACACTGATGGCTAACTGCCCAGCCTCCTGTCCATCATACAGGCAGTTCTGGGAGGGATTCTCTGTGGTCCTCGGGTGTCCTGGAAATGGGATCTTGCCCCACTGCTGGGAACAGTGACCTTGACAATGCACCCTGATAGTGGATTTTTCCTTTTCCATGCTCTTTCTCCTGCTTTCTGGGATCATCTTCCAAATAAGCTCCCTGTACCCATGTGCTCATTACAGACTCTGCTTTCAGAGGGATTTGAGCTGAGACACAGAATAGTCTTCTAGAAGCTGTTGTACAGACATCCTCAGTGGCTTCAGAGGCCTCCTCATGTAAGAAAATTTGTTTTCTGAAATGCTAGGCTGGAAGGTTGGCTACAAGCCTGTCTTCCCAATGCTTTCTTTCTTTTTTTACCTTCACCCTTTGTTCCAGTCAAGCTGAGTCCCTTAAGACAAGGGGCTCTGTGTTGTTCATCTTTGCTTGCATTATTTTGCTCAGTATCTAATATATGAGGAAATTACTTGTCAATCTGTATTTTTAGTGAATGAAGGGATGTCTTCATCCTCACATATCCATCCTTCATGACTCTTCTCCTTGCTGCTTGGTAGTGACCTTTACTGCCACTAAATTTACAAAACCCTGTGTCTATACCCCTGTGTGGTGCTTTTTGCTTTCTATTTTGTTTTTTAATTTATTTACAGGTTTTCACTGCTAAAATGCAAATTCCTCAAGGGAAGTGACTTTGCTTTATTTTTCTTTACATTTGCCAATAGATCTTATGGGTAGATGGATAATCAATACAAGTTGGTTGAATGAGAAAATATCTCCCAACTTTTCCAGGCATGCTGACTCCTTTTGGTTGGTTCGATTCTCAGTTTTGTAAATATGTCCCATGTTTTCCCATGCCCATGAAATGAGGCTATTTATTTCTTTCTTGCTCCTTAAACATGCTTCCTGCAGTGTTTACCTATGGACATTTTATCCATCCTTCAAAACTCATCTTAAATGTCCTCTTTTTTATAAATTCTTCCCCAACCTGCCTCCATCACCCACCTCTCACTTCCTGTATGTTACACATTTGGATGATGCTATTTAAAATAACACAGTTTTATTTGGCTAGATGCTTCTCTGGTGTCTCAGATGGTAAAGGATCAGCCTGCAATGTGGGAGACTGGGTTTCAATCCCTGGGTCAGGAAAATCCCCTGGAGAAGGAAATGGAACCCACTTCAGTATTCTTGCCTGGAGAATCCCATGAACAGAGGAGCCTGGCGGGCTACAGTCCGTGGGGTTGCAAAGATTCAGACACAACTGAGCAACTAACACATTCACTTTTCACTTTCCCTTCTTTCTAGGAGATGGTAAGCACCTTCAGGGCAAGGCCAATTCCTTATTGTGTCCAGTAGCTTGCTCAATGCCCTACGATAGATACATATCTGTTGTAATGAGTTAATTTGAATAGGTTGAATCATACCATCATGCCTTTTCATTCCCATCATATTAACCTATACCCCTCGACCTGTCTTTGTATGAATTTCTGGTAATGGAAGAAATTTAAAGCATTGGGAAAGATATATATCCAGAGCCAGTCAGCGTGATCTACTATGTTTGAACATGAATATTGGGACATAACTTACAAGAATGCCATTTCAATTATTTGTAAAATATTTAAATAGTATAATCCAATTTACATTCTATCATTTCCAACAGCTGTAAAATTTACTTTCCACCAAAGTTAGCTCAATCACTTTAATTCAGTCTGGAAAAACAGTACAAATGAAAGCTTAATTTGTATTTAATCTCCCCTTTTGTTTCTACATTATTGCCTTCGAATCATTCCTTTTAGTGATTGAGATTTAACCCAGAGAGTAGAGAAAAGGCTTGATGAAATATTTGAGAAGAATATAATGTATAATGAAAATTTTGCAGTAAATGTTTAAAAAATTCAACTGGCTTTGTTCTTTGGGGTTTCAATTCACAGCAGTTTCTTTGTTATAAACCCAAGGTATGAGCTATGTGGTTTACTTTGTCAGAGTCACAGGACGATGACTCTCAGGCATTTAAAACCAGGTGATTCATTTGGAGCAGGTCACATTTATACCCTGTGTATGAAGATTGGCAGGGAATACAAATGTGAGTAATTATTATTTAGTGTGTTGATCATGCTCATATATTTCTTAGTGGCTTTATGATCATTTTGGTGAGTTTTCTCTCTGATCTCTGGCAGTCTTCCAGCTCATATCATCAGCAGGGAGTAACAGCAAGGAGAAGTGGCAGAATTGTAACTAACCATGATTTTTCTGTCTTCATGTAGCATCATATCTGACTTTGGGAGCACAAGAGAGGCAAGTCCCAGGAAGGGGTTGAAAGACCAAGTGGTATGTTTATGGTCAGAACAAAACACCACTTTCTTGTCCCTTTGTCAGTTGGTGAAATTTATAGAGGTGTTATAGAGACCTATTTGCATCTTCTCCCGAGAACTCTTCTGCATCCCCACACTCAACATCTCCCTCTGACCCCCAATAAGCCTCTAGAGATGATGAGGTGCTTCAGAGGAGGGAATGTGTGAATGAATTAATCTGATTAATAAGGAAGAATCAGTGAAGTAAAGGAGGGAAGAAGGGGTTCAAGCTCAAGTATAGCCAAAAGGCATTAGAGGAGACAATCACTTGTTCACTAGAAACATCTCAGAAGGATTGGTGTGATCTCATGAGCCTGGGTTCTGAAAGGTGAAATAGCTGAAAGGGAATGCTGCAGTTCCATCCGTTGATTACTTTGCCAGCAAAGGTCTCTCTAGTCAGAGCTATGGTTTTTCCAGTAGTCATGTATGTATGTGAGAGTTGGACCAGAAAGAAAGCTGAGAGCTGAAGAACTGATGCTTTTGAAATGTGGTGTTGGAGAAGACTCTTGAGAGTCCCTTGGATTGCAAGGAGATCCAACCAGTCCATCCTAAAGGAAATCAGTCCTGAATATTCATTGGAAGGATTGAGGCTGAAGCTGAAACTCCAATACTTTGGCCACCTGATGTAAAGAACTGACTCACTGGAAAAGATCCTGGTGCTGGGAAGGATTGAAGGTGGGAGAAGAAGAGGACAGCAGAGAATTAATGGTTGCACGGCATCACCAACTCAATGGACATGAATTTGAGTAAACTCTGGGAGTTGGTGATGGACATGGAGGCCTGGCGTGCTGCAGTCCATGGGGTTGCAAAGAGTCGGACACGACTGAGCGACTAAAGTGAACTGAACAATTCCATTCTCAGAAATTCTCAGAAAAAAAGAAAAAGGACAAGTTATCAAGACACCTGAAAATTACACGGGATCGGGTTTTAAAATGAGGCAGAAGGTCACTGAAAGGATGAGTTATATTCACAAAACCCATTCTTCTCTATTATTCAGATGACCTCATAACAGCACTGATTTTGGTCCAACGTGAAGTAGTAGTGACCCTACCTTACAGATGAGGAAACTAAGGCCAGAGAGTTTTAGGGACTTGTGTAAGGTCACACTGCTAATAAGAAATATAGTTAAACTTCAAAGAAACCCAGGTGCTTTGTCTCCATAATGTAATGCTCCTTCTGTCATACTACACTGTAAAATATTGGCAGAACTTTTTAATGGTACTGTCAGATGACCAAAACCACCCAGCAAGTTGAGAGTTGTAAAATATATAACAATATATAGTAGTGACAAAGGATAAATGGTGGAAGATAAGTTCTCACACTTCACTCACCGGGATGAATGGAAAAAAGCAAAGCTGCTCAACTCACATTTTGACTTTCATCTTTTCTGTTAATTCAGCTAGGGAGCTGAAGGACACAAGGCTATCCATGTGCCATATTTGTGAGTGCATATGCAGGTGGACACGGCTATAACCTCGAGTATTTATTCAGTATCAGGTCTCCATCTACCTAAAGCTCTTGTAAGCTGTTATCAGTTACTTGACCATCCACCAGCCCCAGTCTCATTAGACAATTCAATGTGTGTTGTAGCTGCCAGGATTCACTTTACAGATCATGTGTTTCTGGGGTGAAAGAGTGGTGGTTATCTGGAGGGTCAGATTCCTGACCAAAATCTCAGCCTTCCATTATGCAGGGCCAGGACTGGTGGAACTCTTTACCTGCTGGGTTCAGCATCCCCCTTCATCCCTGAGGGAAATTGCTTTTCTTGTTAACAGCTTTCCTGCATCCCTTGAATGCATCTCCTGCATTTCCTGAAACATGGAGTCTTACATAGGGGGTTGGCATCATGCCTGAGCAGAAGAGGCATCTGCTTTCTTGCTGTGATTTCAGATCCTCCAAAGCATCCCCCCGAACGAAAATGCTTCCCCCACCAGGGACGACATAACCCCTCAAATTCCTGTCAGTGGAATTATCCTCTTAAGCTAAAGTTCTATCTCTAGGCTGTTTCCTGGTTAGTGTGGACATTCCTGGGGAGTGTGGACTGTTTGCTATTTGTACTTAAGTGTCCTACATTTAATGCAGTGCTGGTCTCATGCTAAATGACCACTAAATTAAGTAGATAAACGAGACCATTAAATATATTACTTAGAGAGCATATACAATTACACCTATTACCTGGGTTTGGATTAATCCAACAGGCAAAGTAGCTTAGAGGATAATATGATAGATAAGCTTTGAATACTCAGAGATAGTATAAGGAAATGCTTCCTTACACAGTAAAAAGCAAAACTTAGAATCTTCTGCTGTTAATGGGATCCTCTTGAAGGGGAGGGGCTGATGATTCTCTGGCCCCAGTTTTCCTGTGTTTGATGCATCCACATTGGTCCCCAACATAAGTTTTCTTCTCACTCTGTCTTAACACAAATGAAACAGACTGGGCCAGGTTTCAGGGATAACAGAGGGGTATCAAGAAGGTACCAGGAGTTGAGCTGGTTTGGCTTAAAGAGCCCAGGGTTCTGATTCTGACCTGGCCAGCTGCCTCCCAGGGCTCTGGGCATGGTCAGGTTCATTTCAGTCCATCAGGTCCCCCTCTTGGATTTTGTTCCCATGTGGTGGATGCTTTCTTTAGTTCATAGCAGGAGGAGAACGCTTGTAAACACTGGGACTTCCAGACCCAGGCCAAGGGCAGTGATATTTCTCTCCTACCCACCTAAGTCAGTCCTCTTAGCTATTGCTTCTCATTTGGAGATACACCTGTTCTTCAGGTGACTACTAACAGGGATAACCTCACTGTGCAAGTGAACCCTGTTTCCCTTGCCCTCGGGGGTGTAACCTGATCACCAGTCCCTCACAGTATCCTAATGCAGCAGCAGCAGCTGTCTCATGACGTGGGTCATGGGGTGGCAGATGGTCTGAGGAGGAGATTGGCATTTCCTCATGGAATCAGAGAGTTCAGAGCTTAGGGACCACAGGGCTGAGGCACCAGCAAGGGGACCCCCACTTTGCTTCTACTAGCCCCACTTGCAGTTTCCTTTACCCTTGGAAATTCCCTCTTCCTGCCACTGGGTTCCTACCATACAATGAGAGTAGCCACACTTTAATTATCAGCTCCCTCAGGCTCTGGGACTTATATCAGCAGTCTGGCATTCATGATGGTCATTACTGCCTCAGATTCTAAATAACACAGTTGTGCTGATGGAAAATGCTGCTGGGGTCCCTATGGATGTCACTGCTTGTTGCTACACTGATGTATACAAGCTTGTTTTCAACTGGACATGAAGTCTGGGGGAGGAGATTTGGGGGAGGCACAGGAAATTTGGAGCCTCCTGCCCCTGTGTTGATCATTTTCGCATCAGGACATGATGTTTGGGTGCCTTGAGGTTGTTATGAGAAACCACTGTGGTTGGGAATTTTGTGGGGGAAGGCTTTTATTTATCTTTTCCCTGTTTGGTGATCCTCGACTCTGAATATACCTTTCTGTATCCACATGCCATGATTTACTTTTTCCATTTCTTGGAGTGATGCAACATGTCTGGGTTACCGAGAATATGGGATTGTATTTTCTGTATTTCCTTCGTTGAGTATTAGAAAGTTACTTGAACAAACAACTTATTTGCCATTTCTCCTTATAATTTCCTATTTTGATTAGCTTTTTTTTTTGCACACGTGATTCTTAAGAGAAATATAAGAATTCCATGAAGCTAGATTTGAGCAGTAGATATATTTAAATCAGTTACAGTTTTTTTTTTTTTAAATCATTGCTGTTTGGCAGTCTGATTCTTTTGTTTGCTTGTCATTGGTGTCCAATGAATAGTATGCATTTCTTCCAGTCATTGTTAAAACTTAATGTATGGAAACAGTGTTTACACCAGCAGCTGTTACAAATCTGGGGCTATGGATTAATGTCAGCTTCTGAATGTAGAGTGCTTTAGTTAATTCCACCCAAGGACAGATGATATCATCTAGGAAGAAAGAATATATTAGGAACTGTCAGCCAGAAGGTAGTAAAAGGAGGTGATATGTTATAAGGAGTACTAAAAGGTCATTCAAAGAAGAGATATTGCTAATAACTCAATTAAAATTTTCACGCTGACATTTTACAAATTTCTGTGTAAGCCCTAAAACATTTTCGAAGCTAGCTAAATTCATATCTTAGATTGGAAAAACAGGGGTCAAATAGGATTCACACAGTTCCTTTGTGAGGTGAACAAACTGGGATAAACTCCTTTTCCAGGAAGTTCTGGTCAATGCTTCAGTGAAACTCCTTTGATATGTAGGTGAGAGAGAGGAGCCTTGGAAGTATTTCCTTTCATTGGGAATTTTACCTTTTCTTTGGATAGGCTTTGGTGCAGAACAACCAACTCACTGTGGTCCTCAACTTCCAGGAAACCAGTATTTGCCAGGCTGGTGCTTCCTTGTAGTTTCTTTCTGTGTTTCTTTCTGCTACCTGGAAAACAAAAAGAATTCATGTTCCTTTTGGGAGCCAAGAGGCACAACAAAGAGTAGGTATGAAAGCTGTTGGTTGAACCTACACTTGAAGCAGTAATGCATACAGACAGGAAATGGGATGTGGCCACCATGGCAGAACAGGACAGAAAACACAAGAGTGGCAGGGCTCATGAAAGCTCACCTGACACATCTCTGCATGGTCCTTTCTTAAAGATGTTTTTACCTGGTCCAGTACCTGGCTCCTCTTGGTAGCTTTTTTCCTAGGATTGCAGCACTGTTATGGTCATTCATTTCTTCTTCCTGTCCAATGAATGTGAGTTTAGTTCTTTTCTTGGTATTTTTTTTCCATAGTCATGGAGAACTGTTACATATGTATGTGTGTATGCATATATGCATTTATTCACTCATTGCTTTAGCTGCCTACTAGTGCTTGGTGCTAAGGGTTTGGTGGTCAGGAAAGGTAAACATGACTGCCTCTCTCATGGAGCTATTAGTCTTGTGGAGGTGAGGGTTGCTAAATAATCAGTTCATTTCAGCTCAGTCTCTCAGTTGTGTCCAACTCTTCGTGATCCCATGGACTGCAGCATGCCAGGCTTGTCTGTCCATCACCAACTCCAAAGCTTGCTCAAACTCATGTCCATTGAGTCGGTCATGCCATCCAACCATCTCACCCTCTATTATCCCCTTCTCCTCCTGCCTTCAATGTTTCCCAGCATCAGGATCTTTTCAAATGAGTCAGTTCTCATCAGGTGCTCAGAGTTCTGCATCTTCAGCATCAGTCTTTCCAATGAGTATTCAGGACTGATTTCCTTTGGGATGGACTGCTTGGATCTCTTTGCTGTCCAAGGGACTCTCAAGAGTCTTCTTTAACGCCATAGTTCAAAAGCATCAATTCTTCAATGCTCAGCTTTCTTTATAGTCCAACTCTCACATCCATACATGACTACTGGAAAAACCATAGCCTTGACTACATGAACCTTTGTTGGCAAAGTAATGTCTCTGCTTTTTAATATGCTGTCTAGGTTGGTCATAGCTTTTCTTCCAAGGAGCAAGTATCTTTTAATTTCATGGCTGCAGTCACCATCTGCAGTGATTTTGGAGCCTAAGAAAATAAAGCTGTCACTGTTTCTTATTGTTTCCCCATCTATTTGCCATGAAGTGGTGGGACTGGATGCCATGATCTTAGTTTTTGAATGTCGAGTTTTAAGCTTGCTTTTATACTCTCCTTTTTCACTTTTATCAAGAGACTCTTCAGTTCCTCTTCACTTTCTGTCATAAGGGTGATATCATCTGCATATCTGAGGTTATTGATATTTCTCCTGACAATCTTGATTCCAGCTTGCTCTTTGTCTAGGCTGGCATTTCGCATGATGTACTCTGCGTATAAGTTAAATAAGCAGGGTGACAGTATACAGCCTCCGTTCCCAATTTGGAACCAGCTAAATAATCACACAAACACAAACACTGACACAAAGAATATCAGATCACAACTGGAGTTGAGACTGGGAAGAAGGACATGGGGCTAGGTTGAGATCTGATTTTGGCTTAGGGAGCTTTGGGAAGACTTCCTGGTGAAGTGATGTCTCACTTGGATGCTGAAGGAGGTGAAGTGAGTCAGGAAAGAGAAAAGGGGAGAGCCCTGTTGGCAGAGGGAGCAGCAAGTACAAGAATCTTGTCTGGAGGGAGCTGAGTGATGGTGAGGAGCTGAGAGGAGGCCAGTGTGGCTGTTGGAGAGACGGTTGCGAGAGAGAGACAGAGCTGGGTGTGGAGCAGGTGGGGAGGATCAGTCCATGGAGAGTTTTACGGTCTATGGGGAGGAACTCGACTTTTAAAAATATTTAATGATTATAATAACTAGAGCCATGCCAAGCCAAACTTCCTCTTCTCACAGTAACAATTCCAGTTCCTTTCCTTTTCAACTCTGGGTACCTATATTAAATTTTGAAGCTGGGGATTTCAGACTGACCTTCTTTTCTTGGAGATTTCTTCTTGAAAGATGATTGGCATAGAACTGAAAGCAGCAACTAGAGAACACCTAAAGGTTTGCTCTGGGCATCTCAAGATGGGGTGTCTTAGAGTCAGACCCTGTTACCTGCTTGTCAGGAGAGAGATGTATGTCTTTGCTATGTATTATGTACATGGGAGGCACTTAATAAATACCTGCTGATGAATCAGAGGTGACATCCAGCTCTCAGGAATGCAGGACTGAATTTTATCTTTCGCAGCCATCTGAGTGATGTTCACAAAGAGTGCCTGGGGAGGTGGGATGGGTTCGGCCGCATCTGCTTCGCTGTCCTGCATGTGTGCTTGGGCCACTTGATGCCAACTCCACGATGGCACATTTGTCTTCTTAAGTGTACGCCAACCCCTTTCCTTCTCCTGAGGCCCTCCAGACGGTGGCCATGGAAGACAGGGACGTGTGGCAAAAGCCCCGTTAAGGTGGTCTGTAAAGGGAGGTGGTGGCTGCTGGGGACCGCTCAGATGAAGACAAATGCATTGTTAAGGTTTTATGGACCAAGGCTGCACTTTCATTAAGCGTAATTTACATAACATAACTGATGCTCAAGGCCAAACAGTCCTTGTGGCCTAATGACAGCCCCTGACAACCCATGGATGGCAAGGCCTCCTGCAGAACTCCTCAGGTCAGGAAGCCTCCTCCTTCCCCTGCTGGCTCAGCATGCTGGTAGCTCAGAGCTCTCTCTTTGACCTCTCAAGCTGCCTGCTGGTGACATCAAAGCTACACCTTCTCCTTTGCAGTGAACCAGTCCGGCTGCCCTGGGCAGAGCTCACTTGCCATTCCTTTCTGTTTCCCCGTAGGAGTGGTTTCCGGGGTGAACCCTCCTCTAGCCCTGGCTGGGGATTTTCTGGGGTTCATCTTGGCCTGGCAAGAGGTTCCTGGTTCAGGGTTAAGATGTGGGAGCAGGGAGAGTGGACTTTAATTAGAGCTGTCTGTGGTTCCCAACAGCACACTTGGGAGGTGAGGGTGTCTGGTGGCCTGTTGGGCGGTGGCCTTTGTCTGTACCCATCTTCATAACCTGTTTATACCACCAGAGACGCTTTGAGGTCGGCTTCTCCACCTTGCACAGCAAAGGCAATTGTCGTTTCCTTTCGCTGCAGGGGTGAATGTTCAGTATCACATGATGGATTTTCACTGGTAATCAGAATTTTGTGCCCATTGGTCTTCGGGACATACTTTTGTGTTGACATTTATAAGGGATGTGTCAGGCAGAGCCGAGGTGCGGAGTGAGAAAATGAAAGGGGGAGGGGGTGAGGGCACCATTATATTCAGTTTAATGATGACAATTTCCCTACATTTACAACTTCCAGAAGTAAGAGACAATAGATATGTGTCTTCTGCTTGCATGCACACTGAAGGAGATGACACAAGGAGATTCTGTTAGTGGGAATGGTGATATATGGCCTTAATGATTTCATTGCTTGCCAAATGAAAGAAAAATTCTCGCTGTGTGGAGAGCCCTGTCCTCATCAAGCTATTCATTGTGAGGCATTTGTTATGAAATTGCAAGGCCTAAGGAGGAATTCTGACCTTCCGTAAGCTGCTTTCAGGTTTTTATTTTTTTCTCAGCTACTTTGACAGTCTGGTTCATCTCAGTTTATAGGACATGAATGAGCATTTATAGGTCTAATATTGATCAATATTATTGGATTGGAAGAGCTCTTAGGTTTGGGCAGGTGGGTATTGAATCAATGGAAACTTTCATAGTAGAGTTCAGTGAAAGCTCTCCTCCACTATTACACTGGTGGTTGGAAGGGCAGGTGACTGTGTGTGTGTGTGTGTGTGTGAGTGTGTGAATGTGTGTGTGTGTGTGAGTGTGTGAATGTGTGTGTGTGTGTGGCTGTGTGTGTGTGTGTGAGTGTGTGTGTGTGTGTGTGTGTGTGTGTGTGTGTGAATGTTAGTATGTGAATTGTGGATAATTGGAGCAAATCCCAGTTACACATGAGAGATTAAAGCTGAGGTGGGATCCTTTGCTCCAGGTAGGATCTAAAAGGGTCATTTCCTCAGGGCTACTGGAGGCTGGGCAATATGAGTTGTAGACAAGGAGGGATACAAGTCTTAGTGGGAGAGTAGCATCAGGTGACAGATCCTGTGGTCCAGGCAAGGTGGATGGTCAGAAGCTGGTAGGACTTAGGGCTAGTTAGGCTGAGGTCATGGATATGTTTGTGGCTAAACCTAGAGCTAGGAGTGTTAGAAGCTGCTAGATTTCATCATCATGTGAACCTGACTACCTGTGTTTAAAAGACTGATGCAAGGCCTGGTTGTAATGGCATGATTGTAATGGCCACTTACTCTGTGCAGTCTGCTTTTTGCTAGTAGGCTACCTAGACTTCCAAAGTAGTGTTAGGATACCTAGTGTTCCAAAGTCTATGTTTCTACAGTAGAGCTTAAGAGCTGAAAGGGACTTTCAAGACCATGAAAGTCATGAGGTCAGATGGCCTGGAAAGGACAGCTGTCCTACTCAAGGCTTCTTAGGGCATCACCAAACTTCCTCATCCAGCAATGTTGCCATCACATCTTGCTTCCATGTACTTGTTTTTTTTTTTTTTTCCATGTACTTGTTTGAAGCAGTCCTGCAGAAGCTGGGTTGTTGATGTGCCTGGCAGGCCCTCTTCCCAAATGTGCCAGCCAAAGCTGGACCTTGCCACACAGCTTTGGACATAATGCTCTCAGGGCTTATTTTTACCTTCTGTTTGTGTGACTTTGAGTAAGCGACTTCACCTTTCTAGATTCTGGTATCTCATCAGTGCAATGTTAGAAGGTCTCTGTGGACCCTTTCAGCTTGAGTGTAGGATATTCTAAAACAACTGCTGAGTATGCAAGCAGGCCCAGTTGGAAGCTTTTGGTGCACCATCCATGTGATTAAAGGAAGCTTCAAAGAACCTATGGACAGGAATTATGCTGATGCTTGCATTCTTTACCCACTTAAAAGATCCTGTGGAAGAGTCCTCTAAGCTGTGAGCTCCTTGAGGACAGGGACCATGACTTGTTCTTTCTGATACTTCCAAAGTTATCAGATTGTCTGATGAATATCTGATGTTTAATAAGTTTTGACTGAGTATAGGAAAGTGTTGTCCAGTTTTATGTAAGACATACCATTTCTACACTTAAGGGAATGAACATTTGTAAGCACATGTACCTAGGACATATTTCTTCTAAAGAAACTCACCAAGTCTGTTGGAGCAGTGGCCAAATTTGTATTATTCACCACTGTTTTCCAAGTGCTTGAACACTGTCAGGCACATAGAGGCTGTCAATAAATGTTTGTTGAATAGATGCAAGCATAAAAATAAGACATAGAAGATTGGTAGCTGGGCTTCCAAGGTTAACTGGAAGTAAGGAGAGAATATAGGCCTGGAAAAAGAAGAAAATAAGAAACTTGGTAGTAGTGTATTGAATTTTGTTTTCCTTCCACCTCAAACCTGGAACTTACATCTCTTCTGCATGTAAGAATATAACAACCAGGGGACTATGTTTACTTGTTGATACTGGTCTGCAAATGGCTACGAGTCTGTGACAAGATAGTACAGAAACAGAACAGAAGCAGTCAGAGACTTTCATAGTCATTTGACACCCAGGTCTGTGATCACTGGACTTGTCTTGTTAAATTGTATGCAGACCAGTTTGTATGTCATCAGGCTTGCATCAGAATCACACACAGTGTACCCTGCACTCCAGTCATGCACAGTGGGACCGTGGACTGGCCCAGGACACACTAGGGAGATAAGGTCCTTCACCACATCTCTGAAAAGAAGCCAGGTGAATTACCTGGTTTTATAGCCCAGTAGTTGTAGTTATGTTAAAATATTAATGATGTTGTCATAGAAAGCTGTTTCTGACTTCCTACCATCACATATTCTCTGTGTTGTTGATTTGAGAAAGACTGAATGAGCCGCAGTCCCTCAGTCAACCAAGCATAGTTATAACCTGTGTGACAGTGTTTTTCTCTATTTAAAACTATCTAGCTTTGCATGGCTATTTAACTTGCTCCTTTGGCCTCAATATTATCCTGTAATCAAATGAGCTAATTAAGCTGTTTTCTGTCTGCTGATCAGAGTATGAAAGCTTGAAGGTGACTCTGACCATCCTCTGATTCAACTTACTCATTTTTCAGAGGCAACCAAGGCTCAGAGAGGTTAAATTATATGTCCTCGTAATACAGTTATTTAGAAAAAGAATTGGAACTAAAACTTTAAGATCCTTTACTCTTAGGTCATGGTGTATTTCTACTTTACCTTGAAGTTCAATAAAATCCTTTGGGATTTTGCAGTATCCAAGGTATATTTCTGCTGTAGTAATTTATGTACCTCTATTTGATAAAGGACCTAGAATGAACAGATTTTGTTCACCAAATAATTACAGATGGTTTTCATTTAAGAAAACTCAATGTTTGAAATTACGAGCAAGGGAAACAGCAGAGGTATTTATATGTAAATATTCACATCTATAATATGTACATATGTTACATTTGAATATTGTATTTATATATACATGAAATATTCATATTTATAAATATATAATGATAGCAAAATAATGTACTTATTTATGAAGTCCTATAACAATACTTGTTCTGAGTGGAAGGCTATTGACTACCATTCATCTAATTCAGTCCCAAAATGAGGATAAAACTTCACATAAAAGTATGTATTAATGAAAAAAATAGAATGCAATTTAGAATGTATTGATTCACACACACATTCAGAAATATATTTATTAGAGAAATGAGATGTCTTTTTACTTGTGAATTAAAACAGGTTAGTGATCGAGAGTAGGAGAGTTCATTTCTTCCCAAATATCATCCCTAACTGAGCAGGTTTCAGTGTGGTTTAACTCTGGTGCTGGCAGACTATGACCCATAGACCGAATCCTGCAGCCGCCTGTTTTATCAAGTTTTATTGGCACACAGCCATGTTCATTCATTTACTCTCCTCTGTGGCTACTTCCATAACATAACTTCAGGTTTGAGTAGTTGGGACATATGCTTTATGGTCTGCAAAGCCTAAAATATTTACTCTCTGACCCTTTACTGGCCAAGCTCTGGTCTGGATGCATATCTGTTCCATAACTCTGATTCTAATACAATCAGGCAAGTTGTCTTTATTTGGAATCACACCTAGTTGAGTTTTGATAAGGAAGGAAAGAAATGAACTTTAATCCTCTTGTCCAGAAGCCTGTTTTAAAACCTTGTCACCAGCTGCCAGTTTTCAGTCTACATGTGACCTTTTGGTGATCCTGGGAGAATGAAATTAACCTCCTCAGGAACAAACATCCAGTCTTTTTATTTTTTCCACTTTCTTGGAAGAGTAATAAATATAGTCAATGACTCTGGATTCTATTACTATGTAAGAGCTCTTTAAAAACATCTAACCATCTGCTTAATGGCCAGTAATATGTTTCTAATGGTCACTCTCAATAAGACACTTTTAGTTCACTGCTGCGTAATAGTCATCCAGCAGCCAAGAGGCTCTGAAAGTAATAGGATCAAAGGCCAGTTTCCAGCTCTGTAGCAGCTGCCTGGAGATAGTTCTAAAGAGAAAAACAGAGGTCTTCTGTGAGTTATATGTGCAAACTCTATCCAATGAGTGTGTGTTCTGTCCATAAGTAGTTTTGACTAGTACAAACTTAGAACTTTGACATTTTTGGCATTTACGCATACAGGTCAATTGCAACTGGAGGTCAGCTTAATTAATATCTGTCCTTTCATTTAGGATGACATACTCTGAATTATTGTCACTAAGAATCCTGCATCTCTGGTCTGGGCCCAGCAGCTGGTGACAGCTTGGCAAATTATGAGTCTCCTAGCTTAAAACAGACTAAATTGCAGACAAAACAAGCCATTAACTGAGTAAATACTGTATTTCTGGTTGGCTTCTATAAGAAGGAGATTAGCATGAATGTTTAGTGTTCATAATTATTAGTAGAAGGCAAATAGTAGGCTCAGGCTGGCTGGAGATTGTTTCATTATATCCAATTAACACCCACTTGATTATTCTTAATTACTTCTGCTTCATGACAGAAGAGTAAAGATGGCATACTTCAAATGTACAAATAACAACTGGGTCATCAATATACACATATTTGTATTGTCAGATCCTGCTCATTTTGAGGCAACTATTTAATATGTCAGAGGGATGGAAAATGGAATGTCCACTTGTCAAGCTCTTATGAGGGAAATTAGCAAGATGCAGAAAAATAGATATTAGGATAAAAATGTGTTTATCCACAATCTGGTTTATAAATATTTTCTTTTTATTTATTTATTTATTTATTTTTCATTTATTTTTATTAGTTGGAGGCTAATTACTTTACAATATTGTAGTGGTTTTTGTCATACATTGACATGAATCAGCCATGGATTTACATGTATTTCCCATCCCAATCCCCCCTCCCACCTCCCTCTCTACCCGATCCTTCTGGGTCAAGACAGTATGGTACTGGCACAAAGACAGAAATATAGATCAATGGAACAGAATAGAAAGCCCAGAGATAAATCCACGAACCTATGGACACCTTATCTTCGACAAAGGAGGCAAGGATATACAATGGAAATATTTTCTTTGAATACACCTTATTGCCTGTTTGAGAATTCCTTTTCATTTGTCTGCTCTAACTGTGGCACAGAAACTTAGGCTGTAAGCAGAGAGATCAGGGATTACAAAGAGAAGTATCTGAATGTAAACTTGCTAGGGATGAATGAGCCATATATATGTCAAATGGCATGAAATGGAAATCCCCACTCCTAGGGGGTTTATGGAAGTTTGAGAAGATGACACAAAATCAACCTCTGTCCAAGAAAGTTAATGACTAATTTGGTAAAGAATATGAAACACTAGCAAGTGATATAATCGCAGAAGCACATACAAGGGGAGAACTCAACGAGCTAGATTTTCTTAGTTTTAAACCTGAAGTGAAGACTACCATTAGTAACAGTAGTAGTCACCTTTCATTTTCAGGCTTTTGGGAAAAAATGAATATATCCTTCCCCTTCAGTTATTTTCTTGGGTTGACAAGAGTTGCTGTTGTAGCATATGTGGGGAGAATTCTTTGCTTTTCGGAGTAGAGAACACTGCTTTTACAGTGTTGAGTTGCCTCTCTTTCTTGCTTATGGTGTCCATGATCTTGGACTGGAAACATTTGGATTGTTATTTTTTTTTGCTGGATCAAATTTAGATATTCAGTTATTCTTAAGTAAAGAGGGAAAGAACTTGGCAAGCAGCAGAGAATGGTGAGGCTTGGTGATTGTTCCAGGGCATTCTTGGAACTGGCAAATTGCTTGAAGATCAGAGATGAATGCGCAGTGGCAGCAGGTTGGTACCAAACAAATCCCCTGTCAGCTCTGGAAGTCAATCCACAGTCAGTACTGTGTACTTGCTCATACATAGCATCCAAACATGCACAGCATCAAAACAGACACATGGACGGGTATGGAATGGACGGAGTCCTCCCCAGTTGGGGAGACAAGGTCTTCCTATTACATGGTTATGTTTAATTAATTACTCAATTGCATGGTTAAAACTAAAGGCTGTAGAGGTTCAACGAAGAGGGCTTGGCAAAAATTGTTAAGACCAAGACTTGAAGACTGAGACCTAAAGGGCAAATTGTCTTTAGCTACGTGGGGTATGTTCCAGTTGTTGGTGGTTCTAAGACTAGTGGGAGAAAAACCTGTTCCAGGTAAGCAGAAACATGACCCTTTTGCTTTGTGATGTAGGCTGTCCTAGGTCCATGCTCAGGTCCAGGGACCAGCGACCTTGGTACATCTGATAGCAAACATGGGTCTGAATCCCAGAATGAAAGGCCATCTCAAGGAGAAGGCCCCAAGAAGATAGAGTTAATGAAGATTCCCTGGAATCTATTTCCATTATGAGGGAAGAGACATTAAGCTATCTGTTAAAGTCAAAAATTCATAAGTATATTTAAAGATTTAAGGCTAAAATGGAATATCTTAGGCAGTCATTTGAAGTCTATATATATGTGGCAGCTGATATTTAAAAGGCACACAAAACATTTAAAAATGACCTCGAGAATAGTGTACCCTCCCCTGAATAATAAAAGGGTAATATCAGGGAATGGAGTGGTGTCAGAGTATAATCGATTCCAACTTGACAAATGATGGTCGGGACCATCCTTGCTGGTGATGTGAGAATCCAATGCCAGTGTCCCCCTGCGTGGACAGAAGGGGTTGGGCAGTTTGTGTGAGTCATGAAATAGTTAAAATCTTGGTAGTTTTGTATTCGTGTGTTTTGTGCGTGAGTCGTGTGTGTGTGTGTGTGTGTGCTGGTGGTGGTTATGGTGAAGCTGGTCTGCAGAATACTTCACAGGATGCAGCAAGATTGATACAGTGTACACAGGTAGTGTAACAGAACATGAAAGTGTGTAGCCCGTAACACGTGGCTGTGGGCGTGCATCATTACCCCCTGCCCAGTGGTTACCGGGGATCATTAGTGGTCTGGCTCAGCCATTGGTTGTTGCCACAGTGGGCCCTTTGCCCACCTGAGTGAAGCAACTGTTGACCATCAGTGGTGAGTGGTCCCCCTCAGACATCAGTTGGCGCCACAGTGGACCCCTCCCCCAAGTGAGCAAGCAACTGCCAATGAGTGACTGTTAGAGGTCTGTTCAGTCATTGGTCAGCGTTAAGTCGGCCCCTCCCCCATGTGACCAACTGTCATTGTGTGACCGTTAGTGGGCCCATTCACCTAACAGCCAGTGGAGTGGTGGTCATCAGGTGAGAATGAGGTAAGAGTCATCCCGGCCTTCTCCATGGGGCTCTCCAGCTCATCCAACCTCGCTCCAGTGGGTGAAGCAGTGGTGGCTTCAGTGGTGACCAGGCCTTGAAGCAGCAGTGAACCTCTCCCCCATCTCTGTTTCTGTGGCCTAATGGCAGCAGCTGTCTGCCTGGGATGCAGTCTGCAGGACCTGGCCCCTGCATTTTGGGCAGCCTGAGGAGCCTGAGGGACACCTGGGTCCTGGGCGCCTGGCTCCCCCAGAGATGACAGCTAAGCAGAGTCTGGGGACTGGGCCCCGAGGGAGCCAACAACTGAAAGCTGCCTCCTCTTAGCCAGGACCTGAACTCAGAGGGTGGAAGTTGTGCCTTGGGGCCCTGCCCATTCTTGTCAGAACCGAGAGTAACATTCGTTTCGTGGAGATTTACAGGAACATCGTTACCTGACCTTGACCTGACACCAAGAACAAAGGATCTCACGCCAAGGAGTTTGCAGCAACTAACCAACCATGCCCCTCCTTCACCTTTCCTAGAAAAAAGGCTTTGTTGAGAGCTTTTGGGGAGTTTGAGGTGATGCTATAGACTTCACTGTACATTACTGGAACATGTTTGGCTTTAGTTCTGTCTTCGGTTAACTAACCAGTCCAACCTTCCATGTCTTTTTCTCTAACTTGGGGATATTTGGTCTTCTCAGGTGGTGCTAGTGGTAAAAAGCCTGCCTGCCAACGCAGGAGACATAAGAGACAGGGGCTTGGTCCCTGGGTTGGGAATATCTCTAGGAGGAGGGCATGGCAACCCACTCCAGTATTCTTACCTGGAAAATCCCATGAACATAGGAGCCTGGTGGGCTACAGTCTATAGGGTTTCAATCAGCTGGACACAACAAAATTGACTGACTGCGTACACACAGACACAGACACACACACACACACACACACACATGCACACACTCATGCACCATCCAAGGCTTTTAGGATTATGAAAGAAGATAAGGCAAGTGAAAGTATTTTGAAATGGCAAAACTCTGCACCAGTGCTTGGCAATAGTAATTGCCCTTTATAATCACCTAAGGAGCTTGAAACAAAATGCTGGTGCCTAGACTCCACCCACTCCTGCTTTAAATGGTCTTGGGCGGGCTGGCCATTGGTACTTAAACTCTTTTGAATTCCGGTGGGCAGAAGGATAATCAAATGACGATTCTTACCTTAATTGTTACTGTTCTCTCAGTTTCTGTTCTAGAGCCTTGAGAAGGGCTGGTGTGGGTGGCAGGATGAAGGGTCAGTTCTACTGATTGCTCCTCTGTGGATGTGGACCAGTGTGTCCTATTTCTCCAGAAACGCCACTGCTGGGAACGTTTTACTTGCGCGTTTGACCTATCATCCTTAAGTCTTGTGAGTGCTTGTTCATGTCCATGTGCAGGTTGGACACTTGAAGGGCAAGGCCTGCTTTTCTCTTCCTGTCTGGTACAGCCAGCACCTCAACCAAGCAGGGAGGATGTGTGTGAAGCATGGGACTGAGGAGCAGGAGATGTGGGTTAGATGTCAACACCTTCCCATTGGTCTTACCTGTCTACATTTCCTGTATCATAGAATTTGTACTGTGGCAGTACTTTACTAACTAACCTTTTAAAGCAATAAGAGTATACAATCATGCTTGATTAATTTTGAGTGGTAGAATCATGTAATGAGAGAATACTGACTTTGATGTCAAGAGTTTACCTGAAATAGAGGCACAGCCTCTTAATGTAAGAGCAGTTAATATTTGGCATGTGTTGACTATATAAGTATTCGTTTATACCTTCAACAAATTATTTCCTGCATGTCTGTATGTTATAGGTGTTCAGAAATAGCAGCGGCTGAAACAAACAAAAAAACTCAAGTGTCAAATGTGTTTTCAGGGAGCTGACATTGTCCTGTATGGTGTATAGGGAGAGACAATAAACATGCATGTCTATGTCAGGAAGTAGTACATAGAATGAAGACAAATAGAGCTTGAGGGGAGAGGTAGAGAATGAGGACGTGTGGGATGTGATTCATAAATGGAGGTCTGAGATAGCCTCTCCGATGAATGGTGTCACAGGGAGGAGGTGAAGGGATGAGTGATCTGGATGTTCGTAGAGGTAACAGCACTTGCTAAGACTGGAGGCAGGAGCTTGCTTGGCACCTGCCATTTGGCAAGGAGACCATGGGGAGAGGCAGGTAAATGAGGGGAACACCATAGCAGATGAGGTCAGGAGCTGTTTCAGAGGCTAGGTCACAGAAGGCCTTATAGACTCTGGTCAGTCAGGTGTTTGGGTTTTATTCTGTATTAGAAGGGAAGCTATTGAAGGCTTTGAACATAATTTGACTTGAATTTAAGTCAAATTGTTCACTATGGTGGTGGTGTTTGAGGAAACCAGAGAATATAAAGTGGAACAAGGGTAATCAATAAGGATGCCATCATGACAGTTCAGATAGGTGTGGATTAGAGTTAATTACTGTGAGGGTGGTGAGGCCTGGGTCACATTCTGGATGTTTAGAAGGAAGGGTCTAAAGGATTTGTTGATTTGAAATACCGTGTAAGAGGCAGAGAGTTACGATAGGAAGAACAGAAGTGCCATTTGTTGTCATGAGGGAGTGGACTTGAGCTAATCACTCGTTAGGTTTTGGACTTGTTAAATTTGAGCCTGTTAGCCATCCAAATGGAGGTGTCAAGAAGGTTACCGAAATGGGAGAAGTCAAGGCTGGGGATAGAACTTTGAGAGTTTCTATCAGTCTGTAGGTGATATTTAAACTCACAGGGTGGATGAGATCACTTTATTCTGCACCAGACATATGGAAGGAATGAGCATGACAGTGGTGATCAATGGTCTTTTTGTGATCATGGTGGTATTACTAGAACTTAATCAGCTCTAATGTTCTTTGATTCCATATAGCACAGTCACTCATCATCTTCTCTGTCTACTCTGAATCTGAGTGCATTTTCATGTCCATCAATGGCAGCAAAGTGAAGAAAATGTTATCGACTGAACTCATGTGGGCTTCTGTCTGTTCAAGTTCCAGTGCACATCAGGGGAACTCTTCCTCCTTGCTGGCCCAGGAGAACTTGTCACCTTGAGCTGGCTTAGCCCAGAGAGCTGTGGTTTGGGGTGGGAGGGAGAGGGGTCGCTAATCTTGACCAACTCTCCAGGACTTCAGTGCAAAGCAGGATAGATAAGATATTCCAACTCATTACTTACAGGTGTTCTTTAAGGGAGTGCTTAGGAAGTTTTACTCAATTTAACTTAAGACATAAGTAATGCCATTCCCAATTCAGGGCAATGGCTTAGAACCTGACTCAATGTCCTTTTTACTAAGTAATTATCCAGATTTCCTTACTAAATGTTATTTTATGTATTATGTTTAATAGCCTCTTTCTTTTGGCTATGGAAGGATGGTAATAGCAGCTGATAATGGATCACATACTCATCTTAAAGCGCTGCCTCTGGCACCTGTGGCCAGCGCAGAGGGAAGCTTCCAGTCAGGGCTCAGATTGATCCCATGGCCCTACTCACGGGTCCTTTGCTTTTCAGGGGTCTAAGGGATCACAGATAGCTTTGTAACTTTTAAATCATGGGTCATTTTTAAAGATTCAAGGAAGCCTAAGGAGCACGTCTGGCCAGACTTCTCATTGACTTCATTTCAGAGGCCCCTCTGGAGAACTGTGGCTGATGGAGAGGTAAAGCCCTAGCTAGGAGGAACCAAGTGGCAGAAACCTTCAGATGATGGTTAAGACATCACAGATGCCTGACACAAATTAAGAACCACTGTCATTGTGCCCTCAAGGTAGCCAGTTCCTTTCAGGATCTTGATCATTGATTCTCAGGAAAGGTTTGTTGGATTGTACTCAGGTTGTCACAACTATGTTACTGATGTTGTTTGTATGGTGTTTTGTGAGACAGCTTGTACATTGACTTCTAAGTGATGACCTAGGTATGCAAACAGTCTTCCGATAACTACTGAGCACCTACTTTTTCCTGATTGTATCCCCAGATAGTTATTGTGGGCTCAGTGCGTGCTGGCCATCACTGAGACAATACCAGAATTGTGTCATTCATCTCCATCTTTCGTGAAATTATGTTCTCTGGAGAGTCAAGATGAAAACCCATATCAAAAATATATATGATGACCTAAAGATGGGGTACAACATTTGTCCAGGTGTTTATAAATATGCTAGACTTATTTCTTGCCCTCAGAGTTCCTGCTCTAGTTAGGAGGCAGGGTATGCCATATGGAATGTCAAATTGCAAAATAATGCTTAGTGTTCGTCGGAAAGTAGGAGATATGATAGAGCTTCCAGGCACCATAATGATGTGTGAACCTTTTGGCTACACATCAGAATAACCTGGGCAGCATTTAAAAATGAGGACATCTAGGCCCCAGTCCAGGCCCACTAGGCATCTGTATGTTTAAAATTTTCCCTGATTTTCATTGTGTTGCATAAGGCAGCATGAAAACCACTGTTCTGTAAGAACAGGTAGAATTTAGGTGTTGTTGGGAGCAGCCTGGAATGATAAAGATGCAGACTCAGGAGGAGTGCAGCAAGACTCCTTGGTACAGTGATTGTTGTCCCTTGCCCTGGATGGCTTGTTTGGAGGAAGAATGAAAATGCAGGGGGAAAGGAAAAACTTTCAGAAGAGTTTAAAGTCCTGGAGAGGAGATTGGACTTTATCCTGAAAGCTACAGAAGAAGTCCTGTGGTCACCACCATACTTTATGTGACCTCATTTTCAGATAGTGAGTATTTGGACTTTTTATCACTAATGACATACAACTTTTGAACCAATGAGAAACTTGAGGAAAGTGTTTTAAGCTGAATTGTCAGGTACTACGGAGAAGGCAATGGCAGCGCGCTCCAGTATTCTTGCCTGGGAAATCCCATGGATGGAGGAGCCTGGTAGGCTACAGTCCATGGGGTCGCTAAGAGTCAGACACAACTGAACGACTTCACTTTCACGCATTGGAGAAGGAAATGGCAACCCACTCCAGTGTGCTTGCCTGGAGAATCCCAGGGACGGGGGAGCCTGGTGGGCTGCCATCTATGGGGTCACACAGAGTGGGACACAACTGAAGCGACTTAGCAGCAGCAGCAGTCAGGTACTAGGTAGATTCAGGAAGAGTGTATCTGGGAGCAGAGATGAGCTTAAGGACTCAAAATATTTTCTAAAACACCATTATCAACAAAACTAAACACTGATTGAGCCCTCACTGAGTGTAAGGTGCTCTCTTGAGTCCTTTACATATATCATATTTTTTAATTTCCAAAAAATCTATGAAGTAGGTAGTCATAGTATGTCCATTTTACAGATGTGGAAACCAAGATACAGACAAGTAACTTGCTCACAGTGACAAAGCTAGCTAGCATCAGAGTCTGAATTTAAGCCAGACAGCTTGATTCCACGCTGTGATAGGCTCTTAAAACTCCTAGGACTTGAACAGTGGTAGTGGACATGGAAAACTGAGATATGATCTACAGAGTAAACGTCAAGAATTTCACGGTGTTGGAATAGCTCCAGCATGCCTAGGATAATCCCAGTGGAGAAGAGCACCTCGCACGAAGAAATAGAGAAGAATTTAGAATGGCACATGGGGGATGGCAGAGAGTTTTGCTGAAACAGTGGGTCTGTATTTAGAATATGAGAGAAGAGAGAATAGGAAATTGCTATCACAGTAGCCCTGCTTCCACTTTGCTACAAAGTTCAGAGCCTGAGAAGTGAGTATTGTAAAATGGGTAGAAGACTGGTTTGTGAGTCAGACAGATGTGGTGTGAGTTTCAGTCTTCTCATTAACAACTTTGTGAGCTTGGGCAGCTCACGTAACCACTGCATCTGTGGTCTCATGTGTACTTTAAAGATGATAAAAGCATCACTTTTGTTGGCATGTTGCAAAGATTGAGCTAATGGATACAAAGCACGTGTGAAGTACATAATGTGTTCCACCAATACCAACCATTATTACCATTACAATTCTCATTCTTATAGTAATTCATAGGCATTGGAATGAAATAATGATAGCACTATTTGGAATGAATACTTTGGCACTAATGGATACAAACATTAGTGCTGCTAGGAAGAACTGCTAGGATTCCAATTCTGGTTCCATCACCTGTTAGCTGTATGATTTGGGGTAATTTACTTTACCTATTTCTCAGTTTCTCCATCTGAAAATAGTATCTACTACCTTGTGGGTTTATGATGATTATTATGTAAGATAATATGTGTAACATACTTAGAATAGTGCCTAGTGCACTCAGCTGTTTATTGATGATTTTTTTTCTTTTAATTGTGGCTTCTTCCTCTTCACTGTCTGTTGCCTCTGAAACCCTTAGACCTTCTTGTTATCCCTGGCATGTACTGGGGACCAGTGGCCCCATAGTGTGCTCCTGGCTGAATTCTATTTGAGTGTTGAGAATGTGCCCCCAGTCATAGATTCTTCACTGCACAGAGTGACCATGACTTCTTTGATACTAAATGAAGGTGATGACTGCACACAAAGGACTGAGCCCATGGTTTTAGGAGTCAGGCTAGGCTGCAGGTTTCTGAAATCTCTGAACATTTATCCAGCCCTCTTCTCCCTTATTGGTACTGCACTGAGGCATGAACCCTGCTACCCAAGAAGAAAATTGCTGACTCTGGGGGCATGCAGTGTGTGCATGCCTGCACACACATGTATGTGTGTTTGTGTATGTGAGTGTGAGTGAGAGAGAGAGAGAATATTTGTAGCCTAAAGGTAGTTCTTATGGTGCGTTGCTTTGTTTCATTTTTGGGGGGGTTGTAAAGTTGAATGAAAGGCACTTAGTCCAAAACTTTAAAAAATTGCTACCGGGCAAAGTAATTTTGTGTCAGGCTTCTGTTCAGGGCAGATTTACACTGGTTATAAATCTCTGAAATTAAGGTCTTACTGTAGAAAAGCTGAAATGTATTCAACATTAGCAGACACCCAGGCTTGCTCCGTACCAGGGGCTGTTCTCCCCCCATGAGTAATAAGAATATCTAGCTATGTGTTTGGGGTAATAATGAGTTTAAATATGCCTCTTAGGATGGGTAATGGCTGTCCAATGAATAGCAAGATTCTCTACCAACAATTCTTTCCCTAGAACCAAAGGTTAAGTTGAAGAGTTTGATTTAATGACAAATTTAATTAGGCCTTTAACATTATAGGGTTCTTTCCTTTCGTTTTCTAATCAAGATCATGGTCTAGGGTCAACACCCTTGTAGAAGTGGGGGAACACATGCTTCTGTACACTGTTCTTCTGATGTCTGGAGAGGGTTGGAGTAAGACTCGGGGTGATTAGAAATCTCTGAGTTGACAAACAGCTGGAAAATGCTTCCTGGTCCTAAAGTATTTTTTCCTCACCTTCACCAAACCTGAGATTTAAAATATCCTTGATCTGTTAGGTACTTGAAGGGTCATCTGGTCAGTTCTTTCACTTTACAGCATAGCTTGAGAAACTGAGACTAAGGGATTGAGGAATTTATCAGTAGTTGCCTAGGTCATTTGGAGCAGGATAATGGATCATCTAAGGTCAGCCCGTCTCCTTCTTCTGGTCAAAATGATCTGTCTGCCAAGACTCACACTCAGGGAAAAGCAAAGCCTCTTTCTGGCTTATGGGATATATGGACCAGTTTGCTAGAGCACTTCTTCCTACTACTTTTCAAGGCAGATGTACCCTGTTTGGTCTCGTCCATAGGGTACCAGTAAAGACTCTTGGTTGCAAACAAAAGAAATTGCCTCTTGCTATCTTAATCCCCACTCCTTTCCCAGACAGACAGACAAATAAGAAAATACCAAAAAAAAAAAAAAAAAAAAAAGACATCCATTACATACAAGGCTCTCAGAGTAGACTGTGGGCTGGAGGGCCTCGTGAAGAGAAGAGACATCACAGCATGTTCAGAAGTTGCAAAAAATACTGTGGCGGTCAGAATCTGAGCCTTCAGTGCTTGACACCACTCCAACACAAATGAGTGGTCATCACCCTGTGTCTTTGTCTCATGTTTTCATAATTCAGATCAGTCCAGGTAGGAGATGTTCAAGAACTGAGCTGAGGGGCCGGTTCATGCTTTGACTGCCAAGAAGGCAGGGAGAGGGGAGACAGAAACTAATTGGCTTCTGTTGAGACTTAGAGTGGCCACTTCCCACTCTTAAGGCCTCACACAGTAGGGAATTACACAAAACAAGGGGGGGAAAATGCATTTCAGGTTTTGGATAGTCTGAAACTCTTAATGTCCAAGATGAAAGGCTTCATATGTCCCTCTGAAGCCTGACCATGCTGTATAAGTCTGCCTCTATAGGAAAATATATTCCAAGTTACAGAATAATTCATTGATAACTTGGGGGAACAATTTACTTCTGGGCTTGGCCTGCTTGAAGAGGGATGTGCTGGTCCACAGCCTTCACTTGAAGTGCAGCTATTACGGCAGGACTTGGGGACAGTATATAGGAGATAAGATGTGAAAATATTTTTGGCAACTTTGACTTCAGGAATGCTTAATCATTTATCTCTGCATCTTTCCACTTAGGAAATATTTATGATGACAAACTATACACCTGGCATTGTGCTGGGCATGTGTTACAGAGAGGTGGACAAAATGTTCGTGTTGCGCCCTCCTGCTGCTTGGGCTTAATTCAGGTTCAGATGCAGGGTGCTTGACTTCACACTTGTAGTAAACATTTCAAATGCAAAGAATATATATATATATATATATATATATATATTTTGTAGTAGATCAATAATTCAGGAACGTCAACCTCCTCCAGCAAACTGATGTTCTTTCTCAGTAGAGATCCTTCTCCCAAAGTTGGTTCAGAGTTTTCAGCAAATATTTCTTATCAGTCATGGTGCCAGGGTAGGTGTAGCCATGAAGAAGTTTATAATCCAGTGGAGAAAGCAACTTTGAAATGAATCATTTCTGTGTTGAGTTCTGGGACAAGAGTATGCCCAGAATGTTATGTAAAAACAAAAACCTAAAATTGTGCAGATGAGCTCATGTTAGGAAGGTTTCCCTGTAGCTGTCTTACTCCTGGAGCTGCAGTTTAAACTCATCTTTTGTGTTTACCTGGGTGGCTTGTCCACAGACATTTTTTGAACAGTTGTTACCTGCCAGACCAATACCGCACACTTGTTGTTCCTGCACCATTGCTCTCATCTCACATGCTAGCAAAGTAGTGCTCAAAATTCTCTAAGCCAGGCTTCAACAGCACATGAACCGAGAACTTCCAGATGTTCAAGCTGGATTTAGAAAAGGCAGAGGAACCAGAGATCAAATTGCAAACATCCATTGGGTCATGGAAAAAGCAAGAGAATTCCAGAAAAAAAATCTACTTCTGCTTCAGTGACTATGCTAAGGCCTTTGACTGTGTGGATCACAACAAACTGTGGAAAATTCTTAAAGAGAGGAAATTCTTAGACCACCTTACCTGCTCCTGAGAAATCTGTATGCAGGTCAAGAAGCAACAGTTAGAACTGGACATGGAACAATGGACTGGTTCCAAATTGGGAAAGGAGTACATCAAGGCTGTATATTGTCACCCTGCTTATTTAACTTCTATGCAGAGTATATCATGTGAAATGCTGGGCTAGACAAAGCACAAGCTGGAATCAAGATTGCTGGGAGAAATATCAATAACCTCAGATATGCAGATGACACCACCCTTATAGCAGAAAGAGAAAAGGAACTAAACAGCCTCTTGATGAAAGTGAAAGAGGAGAGTTCAAAAGCTGGCTTAAAACTCAACATCCTAAAAACTAAGATCATGGCATCTGGTCCCATCACTTCATGGCAAATAGATAGGGAAACAATGGAAACAGTGAGAGACTTTATTTTCTTGGGCTCCAAAATCACTGTAGATGGGGACTACAGCCATGAAATTAAAAGATGCTTACTCCTTGAAAGAAAAGCTATGACCAAAGTAGATAGCATATTAAAAAGCAGAGAAGTTACTTTGCTGACCAAGTTCTGTCTGGTCAAAACTATGGTTTTTCCAGTAGTCATTTATGGATGTGAGAGTTGGACTATAAAGAAAGCTGAGCGCTGAAGAATTAATGCTTTTGAACTGTGGTGTTGGAGGAGACTCTTGAGAGTCCTTTGAACTTCAAGAAGATCAAACCAGTCAATTCTAAAGGAAATCAGTACTGAATATTCATTAGAAGGACTGATGCTGAAGCTGAAGCTCCAATACTTTGGCCACCTGATGCAAAGAACTGACTCTTTTGAAAAGACCCTGATGCTGGGAAAGATTTCAGGCGGGAGAAGAAAGGGATGATAGAGGATGAGATTGTTGGATGGCATCACCGACTCGATGGACATGAATTTGAGCAAGCTCCGGGAGTTGTTGATGGGCCGGGAAGCCTGGCGTGCTTCCATCCATGTGGTAGCAAAGAGTTGGACACAGCTGAGCAACTGAACTGAACTGATACAGTGGAAACTAAAGGAAGCTAAAGAATAGATGGAATTCACTAATGGTATGAAATGGCTAGGTAATTATAAGTGTATTCCAGCGTGACAAAAATGGAACCAGTGGCAGAAAGAGATGAGGCTGCAGGGTTAGGGGAGCACTGTGTAAACCCACATTGGGCTCAGAAGATAAATGTTTCTTGACAGACCTCTCTCTATTAATTTGCATAAAGATTTGTATATGATCTTATTTACATTGGTGAGGCAGAACAGTAGTTCTTGGGCTTTGATGTGTGTGAGCCTTGGAGATTAGAGCTGGAGCCCTTCCTTTGAGAAAACAAATACTTTTGTGTTGATTTCAATGAGATATAAATCATACCCAGGAAGTTTACAGTTGAGTAAGAATGGTATAATTACTGATTGTATACCAGAAGAGGACGTATTTATGAAATGACTTGAAAAAGCTTGTAATCCCTTCCCGTATTTTGAATAACTAATTGCTATGTCATTGTGGCATATTTGCACCACAAGAGTTAAGTCTGTCAAACGTTTCCCTCCAAAAACCTTGTTTTAAGGGATTTCTAACTTGGTCGTAAAAATATGCTCCAAGTTGGAGCTGACTTGATGGCAGTCTGTGCTTGGAACAGTTGATTTGAATGGTGCCAGTCAGAGTTAAATTACAGGCTGGGAAAAAGGAAACAAATTTTTTGAAAAGGAGGTGTTTATGGTTCCCGGCTCCCCTAAGTACTTCTTGAGGATCAAAATAGCCTCTTTAAAATAAATTGCAGACCATTAGTACACGATGGAGGAAACCCCTTTGAGACTGGGTTGGGGGAGGGTGAAAGCAAGGGGAGCCGGTTTAGGCCACTTTTCAGTGGTGTGAACACAGCGTACCCTTCTCGTGCACTGACCCCCTGGAGTGGTCTGTGCACACAGATGGCGCCTCCTGTACCCATGAAGGACGTTTCTGTCGAGCTGAGAGGACATCTCCGCAGATCCATTCTAACTCTGAATCCTAATGGGCATTTGAGTGTTGTGGAACACTTTTCCCCCCTGCCCTACCTCTGTGTTTTCTTTTTAAATAAGCAGAACACTGTTGCCTGTCTGTTTTATGCCCAAAGTGATCATAAAGGCCTCCAACAGAAGACCTCAAGTTTGTCCTGTTTGCTGAATAAGAAAGTACCTCTTTGATAAGCATGTTTGTCCTGTAATCTCCCCATATCTCGTGCCTGACATTCAAGCCAGAAAGGTAGCGTTTGGCTAGGAATACTCATTTGATACCTTAATAGAGCTTAGGTATCTTTCCTTTTGGTCAGCAGTGGAAACTTCAAGATAATGAGAAAAAGAAAGAAAGGGAAGGAGAAGCAGAAAGTTGTGTGGGGCTGGTGGGGAGAGAGAGATGGTTTCTCCTTCTGTGTCAGTCACCTTGAACCCCACTGGTCTTGGGTACAGCCTCTGTTTTCTAGCCCCTGTGATCAATGGAAGTGAGACAGATTTACAGTCTGTTTCGTTCAGGTCAGATTTTCTTGTTTTGTTTTGTTTTTTTTGTTTTGTTTTCACTTATGGCTTAATGACACTTTTTTTTTAAAATGGAGAAAGCTAATTGCATTGGTTTCTTCAAGAGGCATCACTTTAAACAATCCATCCTGATTGTGAAAACAAATACATGCCTGACTTATTTTATTTATTTTTCCCTCCAAACTTAAATTAGGATAAAGCCATTTTGGATAAGAAGACATGTGTGTTTCTTTGTCACATCTTTTATCATCACGACTGCTTTTCCAAATAATACAACTTGTGACAAATGTGAACATTAATTACAGTTAACAAAGAAATGTCATGTGAAGGCTTCATAGTGGGGGCAGTGTGTGGGGGAGAAGTGGAGAAGAAGGAAAAAAAAATCAGACAATCAATGAGATTACATCTTGTAACAAGCTTCAAGTCAAAGTGCAAAAGTCAGAAATCAAATACCATCAGTTATCAGATTATGTTAATGATTCTAATGAAAGCTTCTGGTATTTTGCTCAAGAATGTGTTGCTATAATGGTAACTAATAGAACAAGGGATGCTGATTGCCATGAATTAATTAGAACTGACTGCTGGAGTTTCCTTTTTATTTATTTATTTAAATATTGACAATCTGTTTAGAACCTGAGGTTTTTCATGTGGTCCTTTTCTTCCCTCCATAAGTCATTAGTTAGTTGCGAAGTGAGAAGGTAATTGCATTTTCTTATACAGCAGGTACCCCTCCCCAGACTTTTGGCCCAAACCAACAGCAGACAAATTAAACTAAAAGATGAACATGAATATCCATGCACAGGTCCATCCCTAACATTTGTGAAGCTCAGGGTGAGAGTACAAATCAAGTCCCTTCCCTTCTCTTTCTACTCCTGATTTCACTCTCCTCCACGGGAGGCCTTGACAGATATGCATATGGACACCCAGCTTTCCCACCCTAGTTGCATCCACCAGTGGCTGCTGTTTGGCTATTGCTTGGACTTAGGGGCACAGCCCCTGGTGGGGTACCTCCACCGTTGGGAGGTAGGACCCAGAGAAGAGGTCTTTGCAGGCCCTGGAAAGATGCTCAGGGATATTTGTGAAGGGAATTTGGAGATTTTATGCATCTGTCACATGGTTTATTAACTGGGTGATAGGCTATAGATTAGAAAAGCCCTAGGCCATGGACTCCTTGGCTCATAGTGGTAGGAAGGGTCATAGGAGGCCTTCTAAAATGCTTGGTCTAGGTAAAGGGCTTTTGTTCATTGGATCTAAGAGCAGTATTGCCCATGTATATTCCATGCTTTTGAGTGCCTGAGTGTGTACATCTGGAGCACTCTCTCATTGGAGTCTCCTTTATCCTCTGTTGTTGTTGTTTATTTCTTTATTCCTTCATTTGTTCAGCATCTGTTGGATACTTACTGTACCAAGCTCTGGAGACAAGAGAGAAAAATGAGATCTCCATTTTCAATGATCTCATAACTTTTCAAATTTATAGCTCGTAATAAGTACTAGACAGAGATCTGTTGAATGTTCTTGGCCATCCAGGTCTTACTTGTATCCTGTTCTTTTTTATGCTTCTCTCTTCCCTGTCCTAGCAGCAAATGATTATAGATTCTGTAGAGGAGAATTGAGAAGCAAATACCTTGAACTTAGGAGAGGTGGCTACCCCAGCTTCTCTCAGTGGCTCTTGGGCATGGTGTACTCTTGGCCTCCTTTGGCAACCCTCCTCCCCCAGTCCTTCAGAATTCCCACCATCTAGCCAGAGACATGGCCCCAATGACTCTAGAACAGAAGCAGATAAAAGGCCTAATCTGGCGGAAGGCATCCATCCCTCAGAGAGCCTTCTGAGCTGTTCTGAAACAGCTGGACCCAAGGAGCTGTTCTACCTGACGACCCCAGACAACCCCCTGCCTACTTGCCACAGGGCCCTTTTGTGGGGCTCCTGCCTGCAGAATGAATTACATCCAAGTGAATATATCTTGTTTGCATGTTAAAGTCACTCTCTGTATTTAAATCACTAAGGACATTTCCTAGATCTTTCACCATGGAGTGAAGGTGGTCATTATCTAATGGATATTGACAAGCTCGTGCTCTTAGAAAACTAATCATGACATCTGGGTAACTGAGCGCAGGTCAGTATCAAAGCTCTCACTCTGGGTGTTGGGAAGCCCATCAGACTGTGTTGAATTCCCTTTGCTGGCTAAATTGGTACATTAGGGTAAAAACGATTTCCACATTTGCATAGTTGATTTCATTACTATCGCCATTATTGATGCCCAGCTCCTCTGAAAGAAAGGAGCCATAAAAGCAAATAAAATCACTTTGCGATTCCATTATTGGATAAATTACCACATTACTGTCTGCGTTTCAGGGCTAAAGCCATTCCCCACATTTGCATAGTTTATTTCATTATCATTATTAATAACAACAACAATAATAATGATGATGACTAGGATCCTTGAATGAAAGGAACTAGAAAAATGCCACAGCCTGGAACAGTCTTTATGGACTAGCCTTTATCACTAAGAGTCCCTTTATCTGCTGTGAAAACACAGCTACTTCCTGGAGTGAACCAAAAGCTTTTCACAGACCCCCATGTGAAATTGAACTTGTGGGGCTGGCTTGCCGATATGAAGAAGTGGCTGGTTACTCATTGTGACTACTGAAGATTGAAGTTGGGAGTCCTTGCTTAGTGACTTGTGTCCCTTTAGGAATGGTGCTCAAAATGTTCAGAACCTCAGCCTTCTTATCAGGGGAATGGGCATTATGATGCTTGCTTTGCAGTGAAGAGCAAAGGAAATGGTGAATGTGAATGGAGTCTGTAGGGCATGAAGCTGTCCACAGGTTTCAGAGACTTATACCCTTATGTTGAACATTGAAGTGGCCGCTGTGGCTGGCATGCTCTCTAATGCTGTGTCATAGTGACAGGAGACGTCCTAGTTGGTCCCTTTGGCTGGGAGAATGTTCTAAGTCCTTCCTTACCTCTCTAAACCAGTATCCTCTAAAACAAGTAGGGAGAGAATACTAACTCATAGTTACCAATTGGATATTTACAGATAGCTCCTCTGGTCACAAACATTCCTGGGCTGATTGGGTGGCCTCAATAGTGCTTTTTCTTACACAGCAGTTTTCAATTATGTACATCTTTTCTCCTTGGCTGTGGAACCAAGAAGTCCAAAGTCTTTTTTGTCTATTAACTCTGAGGTCCTATTGCGAAAGGAAGGTCCACTGGTGGCCGTTTCTGGTTCGCTGGAGAATTTTCCCTCTGGTTTTGTTTTTATTATTTTATTTTATTTCTGCTGCACCAGGGGCTCCAAAAAAATGAATGTGTCAGTAAAGGATTTGACAGTATGTTACGACAGTCATCAATCCACCAAGCCCTGTAGCCATAAATAAGCTTCATACGCTGCCACACTAAAGAGGACAGTTTTTCTTCTCCAGGACATTGAAAATGTCACAGCGAGGGAATTGTTTGTCCCTGTCTCCACGGCAACGCCACCAGCACTTATCATTAACTTTCACACCAAGATTTTAATCAGCGCTCTTTGCGGCCTGAGACCAAGTCAACATCAGCCCAAATTTTCAAAGCCGTTATTCTAATTATGACGAGAAAGCTATAGATTGATGAGCTGAGTTTTCTGCAAGGACTGGTGGCAGTTAATTCTCATGACCTACGTGGCTCGGGGAGTCTCTCTTAGAGATGGAGTCTTGAAAGTTCGATTATTAGTGACAGCTTGTAAGTGAGAGGAGCCTTATCTCTCCAGAGAGTGTTGATAACTTGAGACAAGGTTTAACTAGGAAGTAGTGAGACAGTGGAAGGAGGGGAGAGCGGGGGAGAAAAGGAAAAAGAAAGTGCACACTCTATCTGCAGCCTGCACCCAGCGTAATGAGAAAATACGGACAGGCACAATTTCACAAGTTGTAAATTCTGGTAGCCTTCAGTTGTAAATTCTGGTAGAGGCTGTTTTACTCGGCTATCTGATAATGTGTGAAAATATTTGTCCCTTTGCTTCATAGGCACGGGCAGGCACTGTGTTCCAGAAAATGCATTCAAATTCCCAGCTCTCACTGCCTCGCATTGCTTTTTAGTTTCCTTTGGTCGGGGACCTCTGGAAACAAAAATGGGATTTTGCAATTGAAATGAAGCAGTAATTAATTTTTTAAAAAGACTTCTTTCCATTTCTCTTAACTGACTCTCACCCCAGCTTCTTTTGATAGTATCGAATTTCTAGGGCCTTCAGGTTGGTGATGAAAGGGTAGTTAGAGTAGCCCTTAAAAAGTCTTTTCCTTTCTATTTCTGTTGTCTTTCATGTTCTCTGCCCTCATTCATTTGGCGGATGTATGTACTCACTTTCTTGGCCTTGCGTAGATGATACCTGGGCTATTGACTCCACGCCTTCTTCGAGTTTGCCTTTGTGAAGTGGTGTCTATTTCCTCTCCAGACTTAAGACATTCAGCTGAGCCATCAGTCTGATCAGGACAGGGCTGGGAGAGATGGTCACTGTGTTTGTCACTGAGGTTCCACTAGCCAAAGTTTTGTTTTTTTTGATCTCCTCATACATTCTCCAGCCTTTACCCAAAGGAGAGTGTTGGAAGGCAGCATAGTAAGGTCAAAAGAGCCTCATCTGAGATTCTGAATCTCACTTTTAATCCCAGAAGGAGCCTCTCTTTCAAATGGTGATGATAATATTTGTCTAGCCTACCTCACGTATCAAAGGAGAAAATAGGAAGTAAAGTGCTGATACTTAATGTGATCATTGCATTAAATATATGTATACATGAGTGTTATCAGCTGTCTGCCATTTGGGTTTGTCTTCTCTATAGCTAGAGAATGGTGCCATACATAATGATAGCCATACATAATTCCCCAAATTATCAATATTTTCACATGTTTAAAGTGCTCACCGTTATCTCCATTATCTTTGTTAAACCCCCTAAGAACACTGAGGCACAGAGAGGTAAAGTGTTTTCTCCTGGTCACACAGTCAATTAGAGGCTAACCCTGGCATGCAACTGTCATCTTCAGGTTCCCAGCATGCAGCTCCTTAGACCACACTGCTTACCATATTAATAGGCTGGGATTAACGAAAAAAGCAAACCCAATTAGTTTCTGTTGCAGCCCTTTTACAATCCTGTCTTGTTTCCCCGTGTGTTTATATGTATGTTTTAATAGCATTCCCTGCCTTTTATGCTGAGGTTGCTCGAGGTATGTTTATAATGGTGGCATAATTATAATAATAAAATACAAATCCATCCACAGAGCGAGCTCATTACCGACTGGCCAGGTAAAACAAATAGGCTTGGCGCTGACGCCAGAGTGAGGCAGTTTATTTCTAAGGTGGTGCTGCTTTGAAACACAAGATGCTTTGCACTTTCAGCAAAGAGGCCCTGTGTTCTGAACATAGCTGGAGTCTGGGGTTCAAGGTCAAGCCGGTAATTGAGATGTCCGGCCGAGTTGCTTTAATATGGTCTGGTCCTTTTAATCTCTCTTTTTCCAGGGGACAGATGAGAAGCAGAAGGGGAAATCATTCCTCCTTGTTCTGTGTAGCTATTAGATCTTTCCTCGAATATCCAAGTAGGTCCTTTGGTATTCAAACTTCTGGACATAGAGTTTCTAATGTATACAAAAGGGAAAGTTATTGTTATAAACGGAGCCATAGCAGAGAGAGAGTGTGTGTTTTTTAAAATGCCTGTCTGTCCTTGTTAATTAGAAGTGCACATATTGGGAAATTAACTATGAAATACTAAAAATGATAAATTATTCCTTATTTGAAAGTATAAATTAAAGGTTTAGTGTATATAAAATTTGTCATGTTTAATTGCAAGTTCAATTAAAATTCAGGGTAATGATGATTTATACAGGTTTCTGTGTAATTTGATATTCATTAGCTTAGCCAGACACATGCTGATATTAGCTCGTTAATTATGTTTCCTTTTGTTGAAGGCAGCCTTGTGAAAGCAATCTGCTCAAAGTTTTCTAAACTCATTCTGCTAAATGAATATTTGGCAGCTGTTCATGTTATTGAGATGGTCACTGTGGCTTCATTTCACTCATAGGCAGCATCAATCATACCTTCTCTGTGACAAACAAGGGTTTCTCATTACAAACCCATTTATGAAGGTTATGGCTGACATTAAAGAGTGATTGCCTGGTACTCTGCTGTTACTTAACAGTATCGTTGGAGTGGAGCTGCCTTTAATGTCTGTGCCTCCCACATGGTCAGACTGTTTAAAACACATGGAGAGGGAGGGCAGAATCACCACCGTGGTGGCCTCAGTTCTGTTTCTGACACCACTGCCTCAGACTTGGGAATCAGAGCCTGGGTCTCAGGAGAAGGATCCAAGCCTCTGCTTAGGCTTCCAAGGTGTTCTGTATCCAGTTAATAGGTGTGCTTGTTGAGATCCATAGAGGTTCAGAGGTTCTCTTGTTAGAAACACATTGACCCTGAGCAGTGGAGTTGGGCGTGACTCTTGGAGACGTAAAAGTGGAAACACTGGGCTGACTGAAAGGTGAAGGGTTCCAGAAAGAAGCAAGCATATCAACCATTATGGTAATGAGATGGAGGAATCACCAGTTAGCTGGAAAATGCTGTGTAACAGACCTGTGCCCTGTGTCTTTGGATGATTTTAAATATTTTATGCACTTTTCAGAACTGTTATCACATGATGCACATACTTGGGACACTTTGGAAAGGCAAGTCTTGTCTTTTAGGTAACAGCTTTCTCCCCCACCCAGCTATAAAGCAGGTATTATATTTTCCTTTTGACAAGTGAAGGGAACTGAGGCATAGGGAACATGATTGACTTGTCCATCGTCATTTATGTGGATACAGAAAATGGCCAGACCTGGGGCTCTTGGCTTTCCTGCACATCACAGTGTTGCATTGAGGCCTCTCACAATAAGTTGCTTGTTTCCAATTATGTTTTCTCTCCACCGGGATCCTCTTGTAGGGCAGAGCCAAAAACTTGGTAAAGGGTAGGGATGTTGATTCTAGGCTGACCTGTATTTTAGTTTCAGGCCATTTGCATGCCGATAGGTAGGGAGTCTGGTTTATGATGGGAAACTGCAATGGAAATCCCTTAGGTGAGATTGTAATTTTGTGTCTCTATAGCTGTATTTATACCTTTGTGCATTTTTAAATTAGAAACTTTTAATGACTCTTATTTATTTATTTATTTTTCTTTAAGAGCCATGTCTTATGCACTGAGTCTTGCTTTCAGGCATCTCTTTCTCTTGAAGTCACTGTGGAACAAAGGGTTGACGAGCTGTCCACCAGTGCTGTCCTCTTCCTGCGAAGGGACCACATGCCCTCTTGCTCTGAGTAGAGCCCAGTGACCATCAGCTCAACATGCTGTCTGTGCCCACCTGCCAGTGGGAGGACAGGACTCTGAGGCCTGAGGGTTGGTGCAGTCACAACGTGGACAGAGCCTAGGTCCTCGAGTCACTGTGTGGAAGGCCGCCTGTTAGACACGTATCAGACTGGATTTTTTGTAAGAGAGAAGTAAACATCTGTTCTGTTAGGGCCCCAAACTCCGTGGTTTATCTATCACAGCAGCTCACCGTACCTGTGTGTGTCATGTGTGTTAGTTGCTCAGTAGTATCTGACTCTTTGCGACACCTTGGGTTGTGGCCCACCAGGCTCCTCTGTCCATGGACTTCTCCAGGCAAGAATACTAGAGCATGTAGCCATTCCCTTCTCCAGGGAATCTTGCTGATCCAGGGATTGAGCCCAGGTCTCCTGCATTGCAAGCAGATTCTTTACCATCTGAGTCATACCTGTTACTTTCTTTATTCATCCTACAGATATCTGTTAAAAACTTTAGGCTAAATCTTAGGCTAAATGTTGGGGACCTAAAAGTGAAAAAAAAAAATGCTACTATTCCTGCCCCTGGGACCTCAACAATAAAGTAAAGGAGCTATGCAAGTAGAAATATTTCACACTAGTGTAGCAAGTGCTGTTGAATGGGTTTAAGAGAAGCACACCCTAAGAGGGAATTTTTTTTTTTTCTTCTGAAATGTCTCATGAAGTAGAAGATTTTAAACTTTAGTATTACAACCATTTTTTTTTCTAGATTAGATCATATGTGGAAATCTCCAATTCATAAAATAGAAATAAATTAAAGAGGCTTTGGTAGAAAATGGGGCCTGTAGCTCACAGAACCTCCCTTTGCACCCCCTTGGCCTCCTCTGGGAGGTGTCCCTGCAGGTGTGGAAGCCTGGGGCTGTGGAACGCCATCTGAGAACCTGCAGAGAGAAATATCAGCCATGGCACAGTGTCCTTTCAATGATCTGTTGTTGTTGTTGCATTTCTATAGGTTAGGGTCCACAGTGGCTCTTTTTATAGAATGCTTGTCTGTAGTCAGTGGAACTTTGCTTGTTGTTGGATGGATAGTGTTATTCCTGAGCTTTTTTTTTTGACAATTGCTAGCTGCTTGACCTTGGACAAATCCTCTAACCTCTTCTAACCTGCTTAGTTTCTTTATATGTGAAACAGGTATAATAATGGAGTCTATCCTGTAGAAGTTTTGGAGAATCGAGCAAGTTAACATACACAAAGTTAATATGCACATTTACCAAACTGTCATGTGGTGCATGTTCAACAGTATTGGCTATCCCCACGCCAGGTATTAAAAACACATTATATTTGTGAGTACTTCAAAATTTTGACCAAATAAACAAAAGGATACAAGAAACTAGCTCAACATTTGGGGAATGATATTTTAGTAATAAGATGCTGTAACCTCTGACAGCTAATTTGTGATTTTCTTTTGATTCTATGCATCAAATTCATCTGATGGTTTTCTGGAACTTGGAGAGATTGAAATTTTTCCTCACTGTATAATATAAGGAAGTATATCATAGGAGAAACTCAGTTTTGTTTTGTTTTTTTTCTCTGTTATTTCACTTCAGCCCCCAGGCCCTTATGGCTCTAAACTATGTAACTTGGATATTTTTATTTTTAAATTTTACCACCTATGTCTTTATTAATACATTTTGTCAGTGTGGAAAGCCCTCTGGTGGTCAAAGTAATTCCTCTGTGGCTCTTAGAGACAAGTGGAATAAAATAATTTTCATGTTAAAGATCTGTGTTCAAATTCTATTTTTCTCCTTTGCTGACTTCTTTGTCTAATTAAACCATAAAGTAATTTTCCATGGGAACAATTTCATTTGAAAGGTGTCTGGGGACCAAATAGCCGTAGGCGTTTCCCTGGTCCAGATGAAAATGTGTTAGTGAGGATGTTAACATTTTGGACAGTTAATGTGCTATCACCCTGGGAATGAAAGTTAGTATCATACACTGTAACATGAGGATTCTGAGACCTTTATATTGTGTTAAAGCTGCAAGGAGAAACTTGGAGGTTGTCCATTTTCTAGAAAGGGAAACTGAGGCCCAGGAAGAAGTGATTGGCTTAAGATGTTGTCATCTTAAGGAGCAGAGCTGTGAGTAGAAGCCAGGTTTCCTGAGTGCTACTTCCTGTGATCTTCCAGCCACAGTGCTTGCCAGGTGTCATAGCTGCATCAAGCCTATAAACCCCTGGTCTCCTGACAGGTCTCAAGGTGGCCAGGTCTCATCAAACTAAGCCAGACGAAGTACAACTCATACACTGTCTGTGGGTTACTCTGTCTCTTGCTTGGAATAAGACAGCATGCAGGATTTTCTTTTTCTAGTTTAGTGTTGAAACTTGGTTGGTTGTGTCAGCTGGAATGATCTGGCATGAACAATCACCCTCAGCATATCCTTGCCATTAAACAGCATTTCTTGGAAAGGATGTACATTAATCTTGACTGTGTGCTGGCCACTGCAACTCATCATAAAGATGAATGACTGATGGGTGACCTATGTCTGGTGTCCTAGGAGGGTGGATACCTTGGAGATGCAGAAACATCTGTTCTGCTCTGAAATTGGCAAGACAAGCTGGCTTGTCCCTCCCTTGCCTGATGCTATTGCCTGAGCTTACATTATTTTTCTTTAAGGCTTTGGCTATGTCTGATGTTGGCTGGGCCTGAGGCCATTTCTTTCTGCACCCATTGTGACATGGTATGAGCACAAGGAAGCTGGAGGGGTGGGATGGGGGGGGTCCTTCTGGAGGGGTGGGATGGGGGATGTTCTCCATCCCAGTTCCTGGGTACAAGCCAGTACCACCTGGGAGGCTTCCATGGTGGACTTCCCTGGTGGCTCAGATGGTAAAGTGTCTGCCTACCATGTGGGAGACCCAGGTCCAATCCCTGGTTGGGAAGATCTCCTGGAGGAGGAAATGGCAACCCACTCCAGTATTCTTACCTGGAAAATCCCATGGATGGAGGAGCCTGATAGGCTACAGTCCATGGGGTCGCAAAGGGTTGGATGTGACTGAGCAACTTCACTTTCTTTCTTTCACCTGGGAGACTGAGGTGCCAGAGGCTGTGTGAAAGCTGCAAATTCGGGGAATTGCCCAGAATTCTTTTGTGTTCCTGGATTGTTTTTCTGGATATATATGCATTTTCTTGAGAAGCTATTTAATTCCTTACACTGTCATTACTGTCCTCATGGTTAAAACTCATAGGAACAGGGTTGGTGTGTAATGCTTAAATGAATTAGATAGCATTTGTGAAATAGCAGCCAATAAAATGGGAATTCAGTTTATTTAGCATTGTCTTATTTGGGGGCAGGACTCTGAGCTAAATCACTCACTGTTCCTCAAGCAGCACACATAATCTGAGTCCCTATACTGAAGCTAGGCCCTGAGAAAATCACATGTGGCCCCTGCCTTCAAGGAACTTGAACATGATTTCCTTTGCATGAGAGCATCTTGCATGCCTGCTGCATGCACAGGATCCTGCTGGGTGACTGAGGCTGTAGAAGTCCATGCTGTCTGTAGCAGATGCTGTCGGTCTCCCCTGTCCCCTAAAGTCTTAGCGTTTCCATGCACACCACCCAGTGACCAGCCACAAGCACCTGCAACTGTTTGTCTAAGAGCTACTCTGGTCACTGGAGCGCCATTGCCTGTGGGAGGGTAGGCTGGACTTGCCAGAGAATGAATGTCCCTCAGTAGCAGCCTCACCTGCACCAGTGATTGACAGGAGTCGGGAGATAGACTCCCTGTCTTCCTCAACTGGGAAAACTCTGTGGCACATTCTTTTCTGTTTCAGAATGTCCCTGGCTGCAGTGAGCTCCAGCTCGCCACCATGGTAACTTGCTCGATAAAGCACCATGCACAGTATTCACTTCTTTCCCTTCCCAGTCTCACTTCCCTCTTCCCCCACTCCTGGGATCACGTCCCCTCAAATATTGTGACTTGAATCTTTGTCTCAGCATTTGCTTCTGGGAGCACTTGGACTCAAGAGTCTTGCATGGTCTACAAATTCCTTTGGTAGAAGTTATATTCTGATGAACCTGGCAAAAGATATGCACAGTGCTAGGGTAGAGTAGGAGGGATATATGGTTCAACAGAAACATTTGGGAAGATTCTTGGAAAAGGTTACATCTGAACTAGGCTTTTAAGGATTGTTAGGGTTTTTGTTAGGGAGCTCTGGTAAAGGGAAGGCATCTCAGGCTGAGAAAACAGCTTTTTCAGAGGCCTGGGGGTGGGAGGAATATGAGGTGTACTTGGTGAGCATCTGGTATGGCTGTGGTTCAGAGATCATTGGAGAGGATGAGGAATATAAGGAGAGTTACTTGGGGATCTGATTATGGGTTTGAATGTGAGGCTGACACATATAGACTACTTTGAAGGCAGTGCTGAGGCTTCCAGTCATCTTAGCAGTGAGGGGGTAATGTTGTCTTTAGGGATGAAGGAGCAGGAATCATAATACATGAGAAATAGAAACTTTGGAAATGTGAGGCTATGGTGTGACCTCTAGTTGCTGGGGATTTCAAACTGAGGGAGAGAAAGTGTCACTAATCAGAGTAACCAGGGAAATACCAGGGAAGGGGTAGATGCCAAGTTGAGTCTATTCATACACGGAATAAAGGAAAGTTAGAAGCAGGGTATTCCAGATAGCACATGCAAAGGCCTGGAGGCAGGAATGATCTGGAATCAGGGACTCCTCTTGACTTTTACGGGTTCTAGGCTCTTTGGCCCACTTTGTAGGCCCCTTCCTGCATAGAGTAATCAAAATAAAAGATATAAAGACAGATCTACTAATAATATACATTAAAACCTTTTATTTGGGCCTAAAGTTAATTTTTTTTCCCTTCTGCTCCTAAAAGAAATGTAAGCATGTTCTGTAGTCACCTAAATTCTCATGGACTATCGGCAGTGTGCTCTCTGTGCCTGATGGAAAAGTCAGCCCTGCCTGACTTCAGGGGTGCCTGTTGATTCTGTTTCTCTGAGGCTGAGCTAAGCTGTCTCACCTCTTCTCATACTGCTGTGGGGTTTCAGCATTAAAAGGAAGGAAACCTCTGAGTTCGTCATCCAAGCCCCAAAAGTCCCGAAGGCACAGTTCAGGACAGCCTATCTGGGTGCCCCAGCAGCTCATGTCACAAAGTCCCCAGGGAAGAGTAGGGGGATGGGGAGGAGTCATGGAGCCCAAAGAGTTATGTCTGAGTTTTTGTCGGCTTAGGTCAGTAAGCAAGCTTGGATTTGTGGTCTTCCCTCTCAAATACCTTATGAACTTATCCTTCAGAGGGCTTGTCCCTCCGTGCATACGTGGACGCTCTGCCTTTGGCTGCATTGCCCCTACTTGTGCATTTGCATGGTCAGTGGTGCCAGGGAAGCTCCTTCCTGCCTTCCTGTGTTTCTTCAGAAATGATGACAGAAAAGGGAAGGTTTGTAAGTGAAGTAATATCATCTGAAAAAAGGTGTCTGCAAAAAGCAACCTCAGTGAGAAGACTGCCCGATGTTTTTTTTTTCCTCCTTTTCAAAAAATAGTCAAAACACAGGCAACACATACTTGTAAAAGGATCAAAAAAAGAGAGAAAATTGCAGCTGGCGGTTATTTTCTCCACTGTTATTTGGTTGCTCCTTAGCTTCCAGCTGTTGAAATGGCGCATTTATAATCATGGGTGTTTCACTTCTCCTGGCAGTGTGTTGTGTTTTACTCCAAGTTTAAAAATGAACTTATGACTTCATTAATCCCATGTGCTGGGAAAAGAGAGGTGCAACCTTTTCTGTCATAAGATTTGCTTCCTAAGGATGTACATCTACTGCCATGTAAATGCATAAAATTAGGATTTTGGTGAGCAGGGACATACTTTAACAGATATTTTTAGTTCTCTCTCCAAAGTTGAGAAGCATAATTCGATGCGAATGTTTTCTCCAAATATCTGAGCCCCATTTTCTGGTGAGATAGAAGATCTGTTATATTAGTACACCCCCCCCTCAGTAATCTGTGGTGGATATGTTCCTAGACAGACAGAGGTTGCCTAAACCATGATTATACTGAACCCTATATATGCTATGTTTCTTCTGATACATACACACCTATGGTAAATTTTAATTTATAAACTAGATAGAGTAAGAGAATATTAGAATTACCAGTATCACTAGTCTTGTGCTTGGGGACCATTATTAAGTAAGATAAGGATTACTCAAAACAGGTGCTGTGATACTGTGACAGATGATCTGAAAACTAAGAGAGGTACTAAGTAACTGTAGCTACTAGTTACCTGTAACTAGTAACTGCAGTTACCTGTCAATAAGTGACAGGTAGGAAGGACTCACCTTCCAGCAGGAAAGGGGTGAGATTTCATCATGCTACTCAGAATTTCATGCAACTAAAAACTTCAGAATTGTTTATTTCTGAACTTTTAGAGGTTTTTGGACCACGGTTGACCTCAGGTAACTGAAGTGGCATAAAGCAAAACCACAGATGGGGGGGAGCTATCCATAGTTTCTTTGTATGGATCCAAAATTATGAGTGATGTATCTTTGTCAAGATGTCAGCTAAAGTACAGATTTCATAGTTAGCTAACTACTCTTGTGTCCTTCTTTACAATTGCTCTTTCTTTGTAAATTGGGTTGACTTAAGAGTATTTGGTGTCTGAGTTACAAACAACTTTCTCAGTGGACAAAAAGTCTGTTAAGTAATTATTTCAAGTGAGGATGAGATGGTTTGGTGGCATCATTGACTCAATGGACATGAGTTTGAGCAAACTCTGGGAGATAGTGAGGGACAGGGAAGCCTGGCATGCTGCAGTTCATGGTGTCGCAAAGAGTTGGACACGACTGAGCAACAAGTGAAGAACAATAAGTCATTCAAATGTATCAGTAAACAGGTGTTATTTTGGAAACACAGGGCAACAGAACCTCTAGTGGCTGTGGCCCCATGAAGAGGTCAATGGCTATATGGTGAGGTTTAATGGCAAAAGAAAAAAATACCCCTCTCCACCAATAAATACTATTAGACCATTTAAAAAAATGTTTTTTTTTTTTTTTTTTTTTCATCTCGCTGGATTAAGTTAGTATGTCATCCTGGCTACAACTATCATAGCTTTTTGTTATAAAGCCAGAGAAATTTAAGGCTGACATGGACCTTAGCAATTCTTATGTGTCACTTTTTTTAACAATTGAGAGAACTTGAGGTTCAGAGATTAAGTGACTCGCCCAAGAACACAGCATGCAGTATCAGCTCGTCATGACTCTGTGTTTGCGTTTCCAAGTTTGGTGTCCTTTTTAGAGTCAATTACCCTGCCTGACCTGAATTCAGGTAGCAGAGGCTGAGGAGATGAGTGGATTATGGAGGTGAGTAGTGATGATCTCTTCAAGAGGTTGTCTATCCCTGTAGTTCTGCAGGGAATAAGAGAAGAATGCAGATAGCTAGGATACCAGGTCATCACGTAGGTGTCGTGGAGGTGGCCACACTCACTATGGACATAGTGAGGGAGACATTCCACCTTGTGATGGTAACAGAAAAGGCTTCTTGGAGGATGCAGTATTTGAAGTAGGTCTGGAAGTAGGTAGAGTTTTTATAGGCACTGGAGTGGACCTTATTTGTGCCATTGGTGTTAATCCTGTCCAGGGGCACACAGATCTGTAGAGGAATTGGAGGGGCTTGGCGGCTCTCATAGTCCTTTTTTTTCTGCATCTTAGCATTCAGCTCTGGGGGAATGGATGCAGGGAGCTCCAGGCCTTGGGTATGCATGTATGTGTATACGTGTGTCTTCACCACCTCTGCCCACAAGTTGTTCCTGTGAGATGCTAATTCTGCAAATACAAAGCACCAAGAAGGTTAGGCTGTGGATGTGGGGAGGGATTTCAGGCATTGGCAGCAGAGGTTGTCCAGCCCATGTGGCTCTTGCTGGCGAGGCCAACCCTGGAGCTCTGGGCTGGCAAGGCTGAGGCAGCAGAGGTGGAGATGGCCCCCACCTGGAAGCAGTCACTGCCTTCCCATGCCTCATCTCCAGGAGGTCACCATCTCCAAAGATGCTGTCTCGTGTCCTGTGGATGGAATCAGAGCTGCCTTAAAAGAAAGTGAAAGTTGCTCAGTTGTGTCTGATTCTTTGTGACCCCATGGATCAGTCCATGGAATTCTTCAGGCCAGAATACCGGATTGGGTAGCCGTTCTCTTTTCCAAGGGATCTTCCCAACCCAGGGATTGAACCCAGGTCTCCTTAAGGAAGACTGAAAATGACTTAAAACCCACTCCATCCCTCTGGGGCTGCTTGGCACACATCTCCTAGTCTGCCCTGCTTTTCTGAGTCTTTAAAATAAGTTTTCATTAATTTGAGCAGCAAAGGGAAGTAACCTGTGGCTTATAAATAATGGCAACAGCTTTATGGAAACACCTAAAAATCACCAGGGGCACATAATAAGAAAGTTCTCCATCTCCAGGTGCAAAAACATGCTGGTGATTACTTGTTGAGCAAGACCTTGTCAGCTTTTTTATTACAATACATTATTGGGTAATAGTTTTAAAATTATTTATAGAAAGAAATGGAGCTATGTAGAGAATTCCATCATTTAATATGTTGTCTGTGAATCTCATTAGCCTTTTTAGCCTAGGGTTAGGAAGAAAAATAGAGAGTTGGCTGTATTTTGAAGATGGAGCTCTATATACACTTTTTGTCTGGGGGCTTGTTGACCTTCTGTTAAGTTGCTTCTTTGTGAGTCTTTCTGTGTTACAGCTCTGGTTTCCATGGTATTTACATAAACCTAGCAACAGTTTGCTATGTAGAAGTGGTGGCAGGAGCTACTCATCCAAGGACTAGGAGCAGGACAGGATGCCTGCTCTGTGGGCCATATGTAGAAAATGTCTCTTCCAGGTAACTTGGAGTATGTAAGGATTGTGGGGGGGCAGCGGGGATGCCAACGCCACATGGTGTGTGTGTGGCCTCTCCCCTGTCTCCCGGTGACAGAGGCAGGTCCAGTGTTCTGTGTTTTGGAAACCCATCCTGAGAGTTCTCCCATATAGCAGCACACCAGACCGCCTGGATGTGAGCAGCACTGGGGTTCTGGCTTCATCGTTGCCCTGGCCATGTTCTCTAGTTCTTGGCAGAATCCCATCCTGGGAGTGGGTTACTGTAGAGAACACAGCTCTGTCCTTTCCATGGTCTGTGCTACACGCTGACCCCACAGCTGGCTGCCTGAATAGGCTTTGAACTCAGCTTCACATCCCAAATGCTCCTACTAAATGGAGAGCTAGCTTCCTGTATCCAGGGATGTTAGTGAAGTCAGATCAAGGTTGAAACTGGAATCCAGGGAGGGAATCATATATCAATTATCATTGTCCAGTGTAACGTATCTACTAGCCCCATGCCAGATAGTAAGAGAAAGCCCTGCTGTGGAGGCAACTGGATCTGAGGTCAAATACTGGCCTTGGAATGGTATGTTTAGTCCCTCATAGCTCACAACAAGGCATACAATTGGGGGAAAATCTACTTTAAAAGGATCCATTAGAAGCAAATACAGTAGAAGGCAGAAAGAGTTAGCTTGGAGCACAGTGACTGTGGGTAAAGAAGCCTCTGTAAGCCTCAGTTTCTTTGCCTGTAGACTGGGAATAATGGTATGTACCTCCTAGGTTTCTGAAAGGGTTTACTGCGGTAGTGGAACTGAAGTGCTCAGAGCTGTGCCTGGCACCTGGGCAGCTAGTGGTGGGTAAATGTGGAGGCTCACTAGGGCCCAGTGAGTGGAAGAGCCAGGTCTGAACCCAGGGAGTCTGGTTGCCGAACTGCTGCCTTACTACTGCGATGTGATGCTGCCCAGCACCTGGAGGAGCAGATGTCCTGAACTGAGTTGTGAACAATGGCCAGAATCCTGCCAGACGGAGAAGAGGGGCTTTGATCTTGGGGGGTGACAGCACAGTGTAGGGGAGTATGACTGTGGGGGCCTTCCTAGGGACCAGCCCCATTCTTGTCTTCGCTCACCCGTTTAATTTACAGACATCGACAGATACCTGTTATGTTTCAGTGCAGGCACTGGGCATAAAGGGAACAGACATGGATAAGACAGTTCCTCCCTCAGAGAGTTGGCATTTGCGGGAGGACGATGAGGACAGTGACATTATTGATGTGGAGGGTTTATCCTACAGGGTAAAAAGAGAAAATAGTTTTTCTCTGAGGGCTTACTGAATGTCAGGCATGGTTCCACATGTTTTACATGTCGTAACTCATTTAATCCTCACAATGACCTAGGAAGCAGGTGTCATTATGATGTCCAGTTTTGAGAAAAGGAACTGAAGTTCAGAGAGAGGTTTAGTAACTTGATTGATGTCATAGAGCTAATAAGGGACAGAGCTAGGATGCCAGGCTGGGCATCCTGGTCCGAGTTCTTGCTCCTAACCCTTCACTGCATGGTCTTATATGAGGCCCATCATGGAAGCTCCAAAGGTAAAAGGAAAGTTGCATTTTGATTTACTGAGAAACAGAACGACAGTATAGGCTCATTTCATTTGCCTCACTGGTCTGCATATCCTGATTCTTTGCGTTATTTGGAAAGTTGTTTAGCAGTGTTGATGAGTTCATCTTAAAGATGAAGTCTGTGTGTGTCTGTCCAAACATCAGTACAGAAGCTCTTCATCACCTGGTGCTTTAGGGTTCAGCTCGCTTGTTCTTGTAAGATACAGAAATCCTTCAGTATAGGGGAGTAACAGTGGGCTTTTAGATTCATGGAATCTCAGTGAGGGAGTCTTTGGAAAGACTCATCTCATGAAAACTCAACGAAACACTTCTCCAAGAAAGCTTTCTGGAATCCTTAGCACATTCTGTAAAATTGTTTCTATGGTGAAAAGATGGCAGCTTTTGCAGTGGTATGTGTGTGAGTGGATACGTTTCCTCACTCCCTGGGATTTGTGGTCTGGAGGAGATCCAGAGGCGGCTCTGGGGATTTGGAGAAATGCTCCAGTTTGCTCTAGTCCTTGTGATGCCTCTAGGCCGTGTCTGAGCAGGCAGGATGTTTAAGATGTTAATTTTCAAAAATGCATTGTCCCTGAGTTATTAATATATTTTCCTCTCCCCTTCCGCCTTCCTTGTTACTCTTATCTTTGTTGCTCTCTCTCCCTAACCCTGAAAGTCACCATCAGCTTGACCAAATCCCTTGCATTGAGCTTAGTCTGGTTCATTAGTTTTCTTCTGCTTGTCGCTGAACACTTAAGCTTGATTCTCCTTGTGGGTGGTGTTTGGGGTACCTGTCTCCCCCTGCTCAGGCCACCCCCACATTCCCAGGCCCTGGGCTTGGCAAATACATCCTTTTGGGCAGGGTCTCTACATTCATCACTGACTCCATAGAGACCTTCAAAGCATCTTCAGGCTAGAAGAGGCTACCTTAAGCAAACCTACATTGCATACCACTTTCAAGATGTCCAGATTTGTGATTACTCACATGAACTGTTTTGTTTATGACACATTGAACTCACAGTGTAACCATTTATAATTTGCGGCCTTTGGTGATGCCCATGGCTTTGCAGGTGCAGAAGAGACAAAGGACAAAAGTCACCTGTCCAGTCTGATGCTGGGTCAGTTTGTAATCTGTCCATTCCAACCTCCTCCATACATTTTACAGATGAGGAATTCAAAGTACAGAATGGAAAATTGCTAAGATAGTCACACAGCTGGTCATGGCAAATCAGCATTCAGGATCTCTGTGCTCATATCCTTAGCACTGTACCATATCTTAGACCCTCCTTCCTTCTGGTACTAAGGTTTTCTACCACATTCTTGAAGATCAAAAAAAAAAAAAAAAAAAAAGGAGAATGGAGAATAAACACAGCTCAGCCTGGGTTTTACAATAGCAGTCATAGGAGATGCTCAATAAACACCATGCTGAATTCCCAGGAAATGCCGCTTGCTCTCTATGCGTGCAGCTTGGAGCAGTTGCTGGCATGATCTCACCCTCCAGGGACGGGTGTGAGGGTGGGAGGGCGGACCATCTTGTTTCACTAGAGTAATTTCCTAGAGAGAGGGGAGCTCATGTTGTGTGTGGTCTGTCTAATGCCTCTCACATCCAATAACTTTAAAACCAGTCAAATGAATAATGTAGGGCGAAACAAATGGAGTCACTCTTTAGATATTTAAACAGGGATATTTCTGCCACGGACATGTAAATCTTTAATAGGACAAGAGATTTGGTCCTAAAACAAAAAACAGTAAGTAAACAAAAATGCCAAGTTGCTGGAGTCTGGTTCTTTTGCACTATTTTAGGTTCAGTCATTACCGACTGATACTACGTTCCTCAAGTAGACAAATTTGTTGAGGTCTCACTTCATAGGGACTGGTATGTTTTCAAGACTGGGTCATAAAGTAGTATAATACATGAGCTTTAGGGGTATCTCTCTAGAGGTGTCTCTAGCGGTATCTGCTCAGGTGGTAGACAAGACAGGGACATGCAGAAAGATGAATACAGATACAGGTCAGAGAATTCACTGGTGTTTCAGGGATTGGGACTCAGTGCTCTCATTGCTGGGGCCCAGGGTTTACTCTCTGGTCAGGGGACTGAGATCCTGCAGGCCATGCAGTGTGATGAATGAAGAATAAGCAAATACTGGTCAGGATGTGCCAATTGTAAACCTGGTTCTATGTCTACTCTGCTGTCCTGCCATTCAGAGGAGGAAGGGATGATGCTTATTATCCTTTAACAGGGGAATTTATGCTATGAAATATTTCCACCTGGGCAGAGTGTGTAGGGCTGAATCTCTACTCCTGTAGAAGGCAGTCTGGAGAAATTTTTGAATAGTTGTCAAAGATCTCCAAATGAGGTAGGAAAAAACCGTGTGTGTATTTATGTAGGCATGCACAAACCCATGTATCGATGTGCTTCTAGCCTAGAGGGACTTCCTGGGGTAAGAGTGAGGCTCCTCTAAAGTTAGTTTAAAACAAAACTGAAGTGTGTTTTATTTCCAAAAGCTAAAATTTTGAAGCACTCTTGTGGTGAGAAAGTTTTTTTCAAACTGTATTTACATCTTGCTTTCTTGCTGATCCTTGCAGACTAGGAATTTAATGTTGATCAGCTTCCTGTTCTGTCATGCAGACCTGTTCATATACCTTAGAAGTAAACTCCTTCACCCTCCAGTTGTTCCACCCTTTGTCTCTCCATTGACCTTGTTCTTTTACTTCTTACCTCTTTCTTTTCTGTTCCTTCTACTGAGGTGAGTAAGAAAAACCAAATATAAAATTTTTCCAAGTCTATTCAGAGTTGACATCTATCTCTTCACTACCCAGGAAGCCATAATTTGCAACAATGGGGAAAAATCATGGCATCTGCCTTCTTGCCTCCCATATTTTATCAAATGAACTACTTTTGGGGACCAGGTCCTTCTTTTCTGGCAGAGCTTTCACATTGAGAAGGGAGAGTTAATCCTACTCTGAAGCTTTCAATTGTTGCCACCTTAATGATTTCTTTCCTTCTTACCAGGTCTAACATGGGCCTGACTAGGTTTGTCTTCCTTAATAGGTCATTATGGTTGAGATGACCTTGCTTGGTGGACTGTGGGCATAAACACCTTGATCATATACCTGAGACCAGGAGAAGGGTATGTGTGTCTTTGTTGGGAGCTTGGTTCTTACCAGTTGGTTTGGAAGTTGCCTTCTGCCACCTCCTTTTCATTCGTATGGTGAACAGTGAACTCCTTACCCTGATTTCCATCCATGTCTTATGTTTGGCCTTTGATGAAGGGTCCCAACATTAATGGCTGTGTTTTCAACTTATGTATTTTATGTCACCCTGAACTGCTCACTGTAGGCATAAGTCATTGATTGAATGACTCTTTTCCCAGAATTTGGAGGAAGACTCAGAATCTTTCTCAACAGTGTTCTGAAGGTAGCCACTAATAGACCAGATTTATTGTGAGAATTGAAACCTATTTACTCTCCCTGCTTCTAGTTCAAATCCTTGTTTTCATCTTCAGCCCAGAGCTTTTGGTAGGACTTTTTCTTCCCTCTTCTTTCCATGTTATTTTCTTCATTCTGTTCTTCACCTGTTTTTGGTGGTGGTAGTGGTAATGGTGGTGAGGGTGATGATGCCCAGTGTTTACTAAACTCTAACAGTATGCCAGGATGCACAGAGTACTGTACTATGCATGGATTATTTCATTCAACTTTTATAATAAATAAAAGGCATACTTACCTTCATTTTGCCAATAGAAAGGCAAAGGCCAGGAGAGCTTAGGTGACTTTGCCAAAGTCACAGAGTAAATTGTCATCTGAGCTTCACCTAAAAGACACTCTGCCCTTTTCTTTCTGTCTCAGTACCAACTTCCTTAGCACCTCATTACATCTTCCATAGCCACTGAATTTTATTCTTTATCATCGTGGCTAACCTAAATACTGACTGCTTTGGAAAAATTAAAATTATGGTGTCCTTAATAAAATAACTTTGGAGGGGGTGTAGATGTCTGCACTGGGAATAGTTTTTGTGTGTGAAACAAAAATTCAGCTTGTTATAGTCCATGAAGTCAATGGTTCAGTTAATAATGCCCCTAATGGCATAATTCTGTTCAGTGCCAGTGATGGATACCTTTAAAATCAGAGACTAGAGTTAATGGCAAGACGTGGGGAAATCAGTGCTGTCAGAAATACAGCTGAGCTGGGAACTACATGGGAGAGGAAAACCCCCAGAAACCACTTGATGTTACTGGTTCCAGCCTCATAAATCTCAGTCTCCAGCCCTTCTTGTACATCCCCCATCCATCCCAGCAGCACCCCAAGCATATCCCGTCTTTGCAGGGTATGTTGCATTTCCACTTGAGTCTCCTGTGCTCAGAGGTTTGGTGGTAGATCAGTGCAGTTATCCATATACACGGGTACTTGGAACTGCTCCTTTGTGCTTGTTCCAAAAGGGGAGGGAATATTTTTAAATACTCTTTTTTAGGATGTCTTAAGACTCCTCTAAGTATGATGCCCTTCAAAGGAATGACCTTCTATTGTACAAATTCTCCTCCTTTGCGCTTCTCCCTACCTCCTTGTATTGGAATAAGCCTCCAGAGACTCACTGTGGCCTAGGACCAAGATGTAGGCCAAGTGGAAACACACCAAAGTGATTTAATAGAAAAGGTAATTCCTATTCAAACGGGATGGTCCCTTATTCATTTCCTCGGATTATCATCAAATTTATGTCACCAGCAAAGGAGCTTTATTGAGTTTCACAGAGATATTCCTTTTGCTCTCATTGTCGTTAGTTGGCACCCTGACATTTTCATATGTGTCTCAGCTAATGCCTCAAAATTACTCCATCTACAAATGTAACAATTGAACAGATAATTTTAATAAGATTCAGCTTGACTTCAGACTGCACTCCTTCCTTTCTTTATAGAATGCAAATTGTAACCTGTTTTTAAAGCCGTGCAATGCAGTGAACTTTAATGGGATTTGACAACATCATATTAAGCACAACAACTACGCATAATGTACCGAAAAATTGGACGTGAAATTGGAAACATAGCTGAGAACAAAGTAAATTTACATGGTTTGGTAGTTTGAATGTCTGATATCATATTCTCTCATGCAAGCCCCATAAAAAAGCAAAGGATTTAACAATGGATATCAGCAGAAAGTGCTTTTAAAGTTAAAACTGATGGATGGCTTGTCAAAAAAAATAATTGCATTGGTTGGAAAGTCGGGATGCGTGCTGAGGGGGAGAGAACAGGATCTACAGAGAGGATGATGGGAAGTGACAGTGGTCTGTCAGGAAGGACTGGCTGCCCAGAGGAGTGTGAAGCCGGAGCTATAAGGTGGCATAGTAGAACAGGCTGTCAGAGCGGGAAAGTGGCTTTAATACCCTGAAAAGCAAAGGAATCCGCCTGTCAGCTTTGCTCAGCCGTGCTGAAAGAGGAAGGGAACATGGCAGAGAGTTAGAGACATGGAACAGGGGTGGGGTGGGGACAGGGAGCAGCGCCGGGGAGCATGGGCAGACAGTGAGTTGGGGCTGGCGAGGCTGCCTCTGTGGGGCTTTGCTTTTCTACTGTGATTTTTTCTCCTTTTTTTTTCAAGGGCCAGTGAATTAAACTGGAGGGGCTGGGGGTTTTGCTGTGCCTTTCAAAAGAATGGTGATTTAAGGAAGGCACGCGCATGTCCGAATGGCCACCTGCCAGACCAGTGGAGTGGGTGGCTTTCTCGCAAGGATGCCTAGGCATGCCCTGGCTTATTTCTGGCTTTTCAGATCTCCAGCCTCTTCTGCTGACCTTTTCTTCCCTTCAAGTCATGCTGTCCATTTTCGTGGGCACACCACTGATAGCAAGTCACTCTGGGACTGGCTTATCTTCTGCCAAAGTACTTTGAGAGGACTTAAGCCATCCAACAGGATCATGATTAAAATGCAATAATCTGATGATTTTTCCATAAATATTTTTTTGCTCTGTCAGCATTAGGTTTTGAATAATTTATTATTCTTCCTTAATATACTCCTGGCAGTGAGGTTAATTTGGTCATCTTGCAGGGGCCTGGCTGGTAATGAACATTTTTATATCAGGCCTTGGAGTACTTCCTCCATAACACACATCACGTCTTTACGATTTAATTGCCCCAGTTGCTTGGGAGCGTTAGCGCCTAGGAGGGGTTAGAATATGGTAGTTTATCATATTAAAAATATTTTGTATATCTGACCTTAAAAAAACTTGTTTTTAGAACTGTCTAAATTTTTAAACTGCATATAGCCCCCTATAATACCATTTTTGACGTACTATAGTAATTTGGAAGGGCGATTTCTTTCCAAAGAAATGACTTTGCCAATTGTGGAGGAAGAAGATGGTGGTGGTAGTAGCAACAGCATCAAACACTTATTTTGTGTCAGGCAACATTCTGGATACTTATATATACATTAACCCCTTTAACTCCTATAACAACCTTATTAGGTAGGTTCTATTAATAATGTCACTTTGCATAAAATTATTAAGTTTTGCTTTCAACTTAATAATTTTATTTATTTATATATATTTATTTATATTTATATTATATTATATTACATATTAATAATATTTATATTTATATATTTATTATATATATATATCACTTTGCAGACTAGGAGTCTCAGGCCCAGAGAGGTTAAGTAACTTGGACAAGGTCACACAGCAATTAAGTGGTAGAACTAGGATTCTCATTCTGGTAGTCTGGGAATAGAGTCCATGCTTTGCATAAGTGTGCTACATCTGTGGGAACACTTGTAGATGCCAACTTTGATTCCTGTTTCATCTCTGTTATTCTTGTGTGTCTAATGCATTCTGGGAAGGGTTTTATTAAAATTAGGCATCAACAATAGGCAGAGCAGAGTGAGCTGTCTAGGAAACAGCAAAGCCCTGGAGTGATTTTCCCTGTGCTGTTACCAGTGTTAAAAGAAGGGCAGGGCAGGGAAAAGTTCCGGCAAGCAAGGTCGTTGTGATCACAAAGCAGATCAGCTTCCATACCAGGAGGGAAGCACTTATCTGAATGTTTTGGTCTCCTGCTTGGAAGACAAACATAAGCCTACACACACAGCATTCAATCCTAGGTTGTAACCAGCCAGTTTCCAGAAGATGGGGACCTCTCTTCCTGGTTTTCCTGGGACCTGGCTGGAGATGTGAGCTGGTCGCCTGCCCTTCTTTTTATCTCAAATTCACACAATGTAGTAGGAAACTGCTCATTAAGTGGATTAATGACTGGGGTATAGGTGGGTGTAAATGACCATTCCGGATGGTACCCACGTCCTCCAGACTGTCCAGGCGCATCTCATGGATTACAGCGCCTGCCACCACGCTTCAGTGCCCGGTCGTGTTGCCATGAACCTGCTTTCCCAGGCCTGTAACTTGCTGTAAATAAGCAGACTGGGTTTCTAGTCTGTGGGCTGTTTGCCTCCCCCAGCGGGAGACCTTGTTTCTTCTCCTGGGAATCTCTGGTCTTGTTTGTTTGTTTGTTTGTTTGTTTTTTCATTCTGTGTGATACCAAGAGGGGAGGGAATCATTCTATTGTTCTACATCAGAAGGCACACGCCACCCTGTGACACCCAGCGTGGTATGGTGTGATTTTTAAGAAGCGTTCCCGGTGTCCCCCTCCACACCCTGGCTACAGCAGATTTAAAAGCTACAGCAGATTTAAAAGCTGCACCGTGACACTGCTCGTCACAAGTTGGATTTTCATGAACATCACTGAGATTTCGATTCTTGAATCAAAGAGCTCCAGGGTTGGAATGGATGGAACTTAATGGAACTCTTCATTGTCTGCTCTCAAGGGTCTCCATTGATGGGGAGCTCACTAGCTCGAGGGATAGCACAGACCAGTTTAGCTGAGACAAGCAGGAAGTTTGTTCTTAGATTGAGCCAGATGTATTCCTCCGCAAGTTCCTTCCGCTGGTCCTTGTTTTAACTCCCGGGACTATACACATTCCAGGTATATAGTGAGTACATCGTATCCTCCAGTGTAAAACTGTGAAGGCGCAGGTTGGCTTTCTTCTCCCTCAGCTGCTGGTGCTGTGTGTATTTTGGAGACCCTCATAGCTAGAGACCTTCTGTCAAAACTTTTTCCTCCTCCTCTCCCCTTCCTTCTTCTACCCTACTTTCTATGGTACACTGATCCTTGCACCAGAACTCAGTTTCTTTCATTAATTTGAGGTAGCCCTCAGCCTTTTAACACTGAGGAAGAACCTAAGTGTTAAAGGAAGGACCTCTTGACTTGCGGCCAAGGAGTAAGACTCATTCCCCGAGACTGCAAGCTGGTGATGCCGTTTCCATTTTACAGTTCGAGAAAGTGATGCTCAGAAAGGTCAAACTACTTGCCCAAGGACACATAGCGCGCCAACAGTGGAGTAGATTTGGACTCAGATGCAGATGTCAGCACTGGCTCTTTAGAAGGCGGGGCTGGTGTCCTTCTTAGCGCAGGCTCCAGGACCCAGCAGACCTGGGTTCAAATCTTGCCCCTACCACATACTCATTGGTAACCTTAAGTGAGTTGTTTGCCCTCTGTATGCCTCAGTGTTTCCTCTGTGAAATAGTGATAACAGTACCTGCCTCATGAGATTACTGTGAACATTAAATGAGATGATGCATGTAAAGCACTTGACACAGCAGCTATATGTGATAACAATTCATCAATGTAATGACATCATCATCACCACCGTCATCGTGTATATTTTCTAACTTCATAGGGCGGACCAGAGCTTTGCACTGTGTTGGTTGCAGCAGAGCCTGCAGTGTGGCCTCCTAATTCTTGTGAGGTGGGTGTCAGCAAATTCATGCGGTGGGTGCAAATAGCCCCTCTTGCTGATGCTTTATAATTGAGGTTGGGTAGGGTCTGGGAAGTGTGGCAGTCACTATTTTTTTTTTTTTGGGTTTTGTTTTTTTACACTTCAAGAAGATTGCCGCAGTTATCTGGAAATCTATTGCTCGGGCAAAGGCAGGATTGCATGATACAATTTAAAAGGCCGGCAGTTGCATTTCATCCTTTTCACAAGAAAATAACCCCTTACTCCAGTGAAGCTAAAAATAAAAATGGCAGTACATTTGGCAACCACGCTTCTTCCTTTATTACCTCAGCAGTATCTGAATAAAATGTCTTATTAAGCAAGATATAAGGGCAATGAAAGGGAGAGTAAGTCAAATTAGTTGACATCTAAAGCTTGGTGTATCATATACAGTGAGGGTAGTTACTGTTTAGTAAAATGGATTTAATGCTTAATATAAATGCTGATATTTAGATGGCTATATTTTGGCAACTCAGGGGAAAGAGTGGTAGCTTTTGAGCCTGTAGATCTAGGTTTTAGCTTTTGCCCCAGCACAAACTGCTCGTGTGGCCCTGGGTGATTCACTCCTTTCGCCTTGGATCCCACTTCCTCCATATATAAATGAAGGGTGTTGCCTGGAGCCCAGTGGCTTTGTGGCAGGATCTTAGGGTCACATGGGGGAGGGGACAATAAGAAATGGGGTTCTGGAGACCCACCCCATTCTAACTGATGCAATGTTGCCTATATCTGCATGAATGTCAGGGTCCCTGGATGAGTTTTTCTTTGAGGAAAGGATTGTGACAATTTGAAAAAATGGATTTTAGAGGCAGAAGATGGGATTATTTTCTAAGGAGCCTTGTGATTCTAGCTCTCTGAATTTCTGTGATGCCCAATAAGAGTTAGCTTTGGATGCAGTCTGGGCTCGTTTAGCTCTACCACCATCCATGATCAGAGGGACCTTGGTGTACAGGGGACAGGGCAGTGCCCTAGACCATGGCACAAGGTGAGTATGACCAGGAAAGAAAAGTGGTGACAAAGCCTTTTGCACAAATATGGTTGCAGCAGGCTTGTGTGTGTGGGATGAATGCATACCTGAGCATTTTATTGTGTGGGGTGTTGGTGTGAATAAGTAAAATTTGTGCATAAGTTGGTAGAACTTATCTGTAAATCTGCATTTCGTGTTTGTAAAGACGTGTGCCTAGCCCTACCATGAGGTCTGTGCACTTGGTACTTTCCATGGCCTCCCCTTGTCTCTTTGGGACCTGCTAGCGCCATGGTGGCTTAGCCTTTATCTTCATGCTTGAAATGAAGAAACTGAGTCTTAGAGAAGCTGAATAATTTCGCCAAAGTTACACAGCTAGTAATTTGCAGAGTAGAGAGGTTTTATAGGGTCTTTGTTTAATGTATGCCTGGGATATGCTTCCAGCAGTTAAGTAGGTATTCTCTTTTATCTGTACTAACCTTCTGATGGCCTTCCTATTGGAAAGTGGGTTACCAGTTTGGTAGCCTTCCTTTGTTCAAAGAAATGTGATCTCAAAGCTAGAGACAAGGAAAATTAAGCCTCATATCAAAAGGTCCTTTGTCTATACAGCCATTCAATTTCTGTATAACAAGAAGCTTCTCCAAAGTCTTTTAGAGCACTAGGTTTTGTTTAAACTTCTGCTGTATTACTTTTGGGTATAGTAGCTGAGGTAATGACCTACTGGGGATTTGCTCAGGCCTTACTTGTTTTTGAAGCCTCCCTTCCTGAATTTCTGCTCTGATAGAGTTGGGAGCCTGTTGAAAATTAAGGCTAATCAGTAGCATGTACTATACAAAACCATTCTTATATACTACTGGAAAATAACTGAATACAATTTCCACCTTGAGGTCTTAGAAAATCTTGTTACCTTTTATTCCTACCATGAAGCTCATTGAAGACTTTGTCAGTCATTCTACTTCCTTCGTAGTCTGAGAGGCTTTTATTCTGAAGAAAACATCATAGAGCTCCAAGTAGATTTATGCTCTGCTTCTGATGGTTCATAAAGTCTAAGCATAGCTAATAATAGTTCTTTCACCTGCTTTGCTCAAGACTAAGATCTTTTATAAACATGCCCACCAGAACCATCAATCACTGTTTAGATATTTAAATTTTAGTAGGTAAAATGAGAATGGATTAAGGGCAGGCTTTTGCAGTTTGGAGCTTAGGCCTTTCAGAGAGCATTCTGTGGAATTTTTTGGTGCCATATTTGGAAATGAGGGGAAACTGGAACGTTTGCACACTGCTGGTGGAAGTATAAACTGATGCAGTCACTTGAAGAAATCTGGAAATACTGGTAAAAACAAATATATGTCCTTTATGACCTAATGGTCCTACTCCTGGATTCACAGCTCAGAAAAGTTCTGCAGTAAGTGGACATTAGATGAAGGTGCCAAATTTGACCTTGCCCAGACTTATAAATAACCATTAATATATCTAAGTTGTTTCCACAAATTGAATGGCATTTCCTGTTACGGACCATCATTTCAGAATCTCCATTGCTCTAGGAATGTCTGTAGCCTCATGAAGACCCAGATTTCTCAGCTATCAGCTAGGGTACCATCTAAAATGATGGTAGATATCCTGGTTTCCCAACTGTAGACAGAATTGCCAAAATACTTTTGAGAATCCCTATTGTTCTTATAAGGCAAACATGTCTATGGAAGGCAAACATGTGAATGGAAGAGAAACATGTGAAACCAGAATCTGCGCTATTTTCTTCCTCTCAGCCTCTTGTCAAGGAAATTCACCCAAGAATGCTTGCACCTCAATGAGACTCTTTAACGGAGAAGAACTTCAAGGCTATCTGGTGCTCTTAATATCCTTTCTCATCAGCATTACTGAACCACCTGATTCTCCTAAGGGGGCATTCCTGTCCTTGGATCTGCCTTTGTCAGCCATGCAACTACATTCAGGGTACCAATGTTTATTAATTTAGGAGTCTGCAACCAATATCCATTGTGCTTTATCTGGTGGTTTCTTTACCTTACCATGTTGAAACTGTGTTTGGCCACAGAATCTCTGAGACCTTAGCCACACACAGACTGCACAATTAACAACAAAACACAGGCTCATGAAGTTGACTTAGCTGTGATTGTGAGAACTGGGAGATTCTGAACCATCTCAATAACCAGTCATTAGAAATTGTACCAATAATGGGCTTCTTTGAGTTATCATGTCCAAGCTTGATTATGTGTGTGCATGTAGGATGTCTTTTGTTCTTTCCCTGTGACTATACTTGCCTGTAAACCTGGAACACTAATAAATATGGATGCTCATTTGCCAAATGATTTTGAAATAAAGCATTCTGAGTTCTGCATGACCTGAAAGATCAAACTGTACAACAGCAGATAGGAAGTCTCGGTTTCTCTTTCCAGTTGGCTGTAATAGAAAGGATGACCAGAAAACAACTCGATAGGGACCAATATGTTCTAAGCAACTAATCTGAGTAAATCATCTGCCAAACAAAAAAACTTAAAAATTCATGTTGTTTATTCCAAAGGATAGTCATTATTTTCTCTTGCCTATACTATATACAGTACTTTTTGTTAATTTTTTGGAAGTGACCAGAAGTTACATTTGGGTGTCTAGAATGGATTATAATTGTGAAGACTGTTAAGGGTAGCATCAAGATACTTGGCACAATATACTGAAAATGGTATACGTGGAAGTTACTTGACCAAAATCTTTATCAAGAATCAGCATTAATTCTATGGAATTATCCAGGCATAGACTCCTTTTCAAATGACTCAAGATGCTTGCAGATACTTTACTTCTAGCCCATTCTGAAATAATCACAGGTGCTTTCAACACATGGCTTTCTAGACACTATCATTTCTGACAGTGAGTCTGAATTGAAGGGAGTTGTGGATGGGAACCTTATCTTAGCTGTCACCATCCCGCCTCATCACCTTCAAACAAAGTGATCAGGCTCAAAGGAGAGTCAGGCTACCGGAATGTCTTAGGAGGATGCTGGAAGAGATCGGTCAATGAGATTCACCAGACTCTTCATCCCTCAACTTGTCACTCCATGTGCAACCATCTAAATCCATTCTGATGCATCACTAGTAGGGAATTTGCTCAAGACTTGTTTTGAATATCTACAACCGTACTTGAATGAGGACTTTGAGAACAAGAACATATTCCAAAAACAATGATGGCTGTGTTGTAATGTCTGCATGAAAACAAAATAAGACAATCTTTGTTAAGAGAAGTGGAGCCAGCCCATGGTTGTTTCCTGACAGTAATCGAGATCATAGAAGTTCCAGAGTGCACTATTGACCTCTGTAAAATGCTTTAGGGCCATCATGTAGATTAAGCAATAATTTTTTTCTGGTCATGCATCTGCTAGAATAGTGCCTGGGCCCACTATTACTACATAGAAATAGCTTTACAAGTTGTATGGAGGATTGGTGAGATGAGTGGGAAGGTGTGAGGCAAGGTGAGGAGAATGTAGTGATTTTGGTATTTTGGGGTGCCTTTATATTCTTTCTGGAGACATCTTTGTAGGTTCCTGTAGGTGTACCCTGTTGTATAGGCTTTGCCTAGAGAAGTTTTTGCCTGTAAAAGGGTTATTGTAAAACACCTGCTTCTCCTTTTCCTATCCCCTCATATAGGGTTGTTATGTCCAGCTGTGCAGGTAATAGACTGCACAACTGTGAACAAAAGCCCTAAGAATAATATCAAACATAATCACATCAGGAACATTCTCAGGGTTCCCCTTAGAGTTAATGATTGGAGGATCAAGAACCCCAGTCTTCTCTGTTAGTTCTGTGGCCTTAGGCAAGCTATATAACAGTAGTGGACCTTAATTTCTGCATCTGTGAAGTCTAGGTTTGTGGGTCCAGGAGTAGGGAAAATTATTACTTACTGATCTAAGGAATGACATAAGGATGAGTGGCTTTATCATTAATTTATTATGGCATAAACATTCATCATTATGCTCATTAAATACCTGAGAGTACTCTTTCACCCTTAGCCGTTTTCTTTGTATGAACCCATTAGTTTTTAAGGACTTTTTTTTTTTTTTTTTGGTAAAAGGAGGGAGACAGATTTTATGCATGCACTGAAATGCCTTTATGGTAGAGAGGAAAGGCCAGGAGGGGCCTGAGTAGCCAGTAGGACCCTGGCTACCTTTGGAGGAGTCCCTTTTCTGAACTTGAACTGAAAGCTATGGGTTTCCATGGCTTCCACAGATCTGAGGGGGTGCAACCTATATACTAGGCCATTTTTTATAAGGGACTTGAGCATCTTATTTTGATATCTGTAGGAGATCTTGGAATAGTGCCTCATGCTGACAGTACAGGGAAGTAGAAGGCCTGAATTTCTTCTGTTTAAATATTTTCCTTCCAACCATGCAGACACCTGGGTGGTAACAAGCACCTCGAAGCAGGAGGTGGAGGCATCAGAGGTTAGTCTGTGGCAGGTGGGGAAGGGAAATCTGCTGAGCGTGCAGGGTCCCAGGGCTGTTGACCAGCTCCATGGGGGCCTCCGTCAGCACCCTCTAATGGTGTTGTGATCCGTCCTGTGTTCACCTGGGAATTTCCTGGCAACACATACTGGCTTGTTTCCAGCTAGGCAGCCACCTGGAGGAGGGGCACATTCTCAGAAAGTAAGCGGCTCCCTTTCCCTTTTAGAACGCTTTTCCTTTCCGAGAGTTCTATATGACGATTGGTGCCAGCATGCTTATAAAGAGGCTTTACTGAACGTGATGGGCCTGTACGCGCATTTAGTCCGTCACAGGAATTGTGCCTTATGAGTACTTTTCATGGCTCGAGGGTCTTCTGGCTCAAGAGGTGCTCTGTGTTTAGGGCTCCACACCCCGATGCAGTGTCTCTCTCGGTTCACTCTCAGATTCTCACAGAAGGAACTTACTTGCAGTCACTCGCACAGAAACAAAGCTCCTCATTCTTTCCTTTTCTCGCCCCTCCCCTACACCCACATCACTGTGCCCCCTCCTTTCACCCCCCAAATTCCCTCCAAGCATGGAGAGTTCTGAGGAAGGGAAGGGCAGGGGTGAAAAATTTGAAACTGCCCAAGATGGATAGCAAAAACCCCATGCATAAATAAATTACAGCACAGCCCCCAGATGAACAATGATTGTGTGGTTGAAGACCTGGCTGAATAAGTGTGTCAGGCACTGATTGGAAGCGTGATAAATGCAATGACCTAACAAAGGATTGACTTCTCCTGCAGACAGGCCCCTTTTAATGGATGGAAAGGGAGGAAGCTTCATTTAGAAGGGAAAGGCTGTTTGCCGTGCAGATATGACAAAGGGGAAGTAGACAACCATTGATTTACGTTTGGGAATGACAGTTGAAAAATTCAGCAATAATCATGACAAATGAGAAGAGATGCAGTCAGAGAAAAAAAAAATGCCAATACGTTAAGCTTGCAAAGAAATGCCAAGGTCACTGAGAAAGGTTCCCAAACTTCTGGTTTTGACAACCTTAATGGAAATAATAGAAAAGATGAGGGTTCGGGTTAAAAGGGATGGCTTGGCACGAAGGGCTGCAGGTGTTGGTAATGAGGGGTGAGTTTGGAGAGGGAGTGGCAGGAAGACCTCCTCACACCACTGGGAAGACGCTGTCCACAGGCTGCTGAGATGCTTCCCGCTGCTGTCAGTCCCGCCCTTCTCTCCAAGGTTTGGAAAATCAAGTGAGTGATTTTAATGCCCACGGTAACAGCAAAAAGGCAAAATGTGGCTGGGTGTGCCTGTGGTGCTGTAGGGGGGACACCAAATCAGATGTTTTGTTTGACCCTAGTGTATTGCCTCCTTTAATTCAATTTTGTGAAAAAGACTGATTAAGGGTGAGAAGGTGATGAGTTTTAGATCATCTGCCTGGTTAAGATGGGTAGGGTGTCTCCTGTTTTGTTTTTTAACATCATCTTTGTTTTGTAAGGCAGCCAGTGTACTGGGTTCTGGATTTTTTATCCCAGTAAGAAAGACACATTCTAGAAAGTTCTATCTGTGGATGAGAAAAGTTGATTTAAAAATGTGTATGCATGTGTGGGGAGGCAAGTGGTTTGGAGGAAGCCCCTGTGGACTGGGAATCATCGGGCCTGGGCGATAGTTTCCTGCTAGCTCCCTGTGTGGATGAGGAGAAACTCCCTCCCTTCTCCAGCACACCATGTGCTCATGTTTGAAATGGGGAAATTCGGAGGGGTGGGGGTGGGGGTTCACTGTGATCCCTTTCTGGGGGATCTGAGGATCTGAGGATTCAGTATCACACACATGGTCTGTGTGTGAGCCTGTATGTACATTCAAGCTTCCATCTAATTTGTATGTTCATATATATGTATCTTATATTCACCCAGCCCCCCCCATTTCAGTAATTTTTATAGTAATTAGCATTGCAGAATAATCTTTATTTTGGTTTTCTCTCCTCCAAATGTTGTTTATGAACTAAACCCTCACAATTAAAAAGAAGGATTTTACTTGGATTAAATGAAATGTTTTAAAATCATCATAAGGGCCAGCAGGGGTAGGGGGAAGTCCTAACACCCTCAAAATATGTGTATCATGGAACCAGTTACCAATATATTCTCCATGGGAATTCCTTAACTTCAAAAACCATTTGAACCATGATTACATTTTTTGCTTAATTCACAAGATAAATATTTTTTTAAAAATCTTATTTATGTGAAATGAAGTGTCAGGACAAGCTTCAGCAAATGTATCTTAATTTGTGAGTACTCCACTCTAAATGAGAAATTATTTAAGCTAACTAACTCCCCTTAGCTGAGCCTTGAAGAGAAGTTATCTCATGAAAAAGTACGATGCATTTTGGAGCTGTGTTGTATTACAATTCCTCTTCTTAACTGAGTAGTTGTAGAGGTCTGCCCTGTCAGGGTTAACCCCAAGCCTCATGTCATCAGGGGCCTGTGGCTGTTTTCATTGGAATTGTCTGCGCATGTGAAGGTTCAAAATAAAACAGGTGCTAGGTTTAAAAACAACATTCCATCGACTCAAACATATGAACCATCAGGTTGCCAAAAGCTCTCCAACTTCCATCAGTGAAGACAGGCTATAAACTGTAGAAATGAAGGAGGGAAGGACCAGATTATAAATGATTTGGATCTGGTATGTGAGATAATCTTGGGTCTATAACAGTTTCTTAGGATGTCATGCCTACCTGGGGCTGCAGAGTGTGTGTGTAAGGAAAGGAGCCTCTTTAGATTAAACATTTTCTAATCAGCTTTATCACTCATATCTGAATTTATCTTATTTGAGGAAAATGCCAATATATTAGCAGGCATGTATGATACACAAGGTGACCCTACCAACTTAATGACATAATACATTATCCTTAATGAAGTCAATATCTTGTCTTTTAGCTGTCTGTCTATTGGGGCGATTAATTGCAGTGTCATTAAAGTTAGCTCTCTTTTCATTTGAGCTTGACAAGTCGCATAAAACTAATGTTCTTAGTTATCAGCTACTGGAATAGGATAGAGGATGGAGGAAATTGTAGGACAAATAAGGGGGTACTGCTACAGCTAACTTGAAGGACTTTTTCCAGTGACTGTTTCCTTAGGTCTCTCTTTACCCAGGCACTCATATTAGTTGAAATTCCAGGCAAAGCTAGAGGGCTCTTATTCAGACCAGGGTTTGCAGGTGGAGACAAGAGGAAACAGCTTAGAATTACACTTGGTCTGGGGGACTTGGAGCCGTTTAGTTACAGGACCTTGGATACTGGAAAGGTTTCTTCCCTGAATAAATTTGTCGAAGTTACCTCTTGAACTGTTGTACGGGAGAGGAGCTGATAGCCTGTGAGAGCATGCGATAAAGAACAATTGAGAACATATTTTCATTTTGCTTTGAAGTTTTTTTAATTTAATGGGCTCTCTGGCAGAAAGGGAGGGTTGAGGGTGGGGAAAGGGATTTGTGTCTCAGTCACACTTTGCAAATGGTTCTAATAAACACCAGCTGATTGTGGCCAATGCCGGAGTGATAGCACCTGGTCCACTGCTAATTGTGAAGCCAAAGCAAGCCTCCCTCCCTGCCGTCCCCCTACCTCTGAAACTACGAGACAGGATGGCTGTAATTTACAGTGTGTTATCTTTGTCTATAGCGGCGAGATGATATGAAGTAAATCAAGGTACGAGTAATGAAAGACTGAGAATTTATTCCTTGGAGCACACTTTAAAGTGTAGTATCTGTTATAGTGGCACTGCCTGAAGACCCTGAAATGAGACTTGGATGAAGGGCAATAAAGCAGCATAGAGGCTCATGTTAATGTTGTTTGTCTGAGGTTAGTAATTGGGTTCCACTGATGAGTTGTGTGAAGACAAAGTGAGAATCCCAGCTAGTATTGTAAATCTTACATTGTTGGAACAAGAAGCAATCCTAACAAATATTGATCCTCTCCGTGCCCAGAGGCGAGGAGGGAAGCAGTGAACTGCAAAGCACTGGCTTGTTTCAATAGCACCAATTACCTTAGTGAAACCAACGCTCTGCATGAAATCCCAGGGTGGCTGCAAACCATGAATTAGCCATGATTAGGCTTTTTAGTTGGATCCCCCCAAAATCACGCCAGCTTAGCATTCTGTCTCAATTATCCTTGTGGTTCTAAAACCATATTCCATGGAAGCAGTTCCTTCCAGTTATTAAAGGCTCTGATCAGGTATGGATGCCAGTTACGGTTATGTGACTGGCCACTGCCTTATGCACAAACAGCCAGAGTGAGTGTGTCTGCGTTTGACCCCTAGAAAGATGTGGCTTTCCACGCTGGACTTCACTGAACCAACAAGCAGTGGGGCCCATATCCCACATGTAATGGACTTTGTTGTTTGATTCTCCCAACTGCTATTTGTGTTATAAATCCTAAAGATCCTTGGAGAAATGATCTCCAGGGAAGAAAAGACATCTCAAGCTCTGTGTTTTGTGGGACTGGCTTCCTGTTCTTCATTTTAATTGTGAAGGTCCTCTGAAGATCTGTGTTCATCTTATTTGAATATCAAGCTTCCTTTCTTGGACTCTCCCCTGAGTTCTCATTTTGGAAACTTTGGGCCCATGGGAAGAGATAGCTGATAAAATCTAGGAGGTTACGCTTCACTTTGTCTCTTCCCAGAAGCAAGCTCTTGTTCTGGGCATTCCTTGACACTGCCCTCTACTCTCTTACCCTGGCTGTGAGTGTGCAGTAGTTACTCTCAGGGTCATTTCAAAGATCTTGACTTTGGGTAAGGTGAGACAAGGTGATATTTGGCTTATGGGCTCCTGACAACTGTGGTTCATCAGCTTTCTTCATGTTTTCCAGCCCTGTGGCCTCCCCTGGGAGAAGAGAGGGAGCGCAGAGCAGCTGGTCTCTGATATGACACTTTAACATATGTGTGTCCATACTTGCCTGGAACAGAAGAAAGGTGAAGTCAGCCCCATGAAAATCAAGCAGAGAGCCAGGGTTTGAATAAAGAGAACCATGCACCTTCTGGAATTAAAGTTGGGTCTAGGGTACCTGTCTAGGATTCCATGGCACCATAATTAATTAGGTCATTATTTCAACCATTGTTTATCGAGTGTATAACTTAGTGCCAAGCAGTGTTCTGGATGCATAGTTGAATAAAACAGAGTTTACGTTCTAGTGGCAGGGCTGGTGGTGATGGAATGTAAACAAATGGGACAATTTCTGATGTAAACTATAAAGACTACAAAGAGCTATGGGGATAGAAAGTGGCTTGGGTTGAGAGGGGTCTTCTTGAACTCGAGTGGTCTGTTCTCCTCACATTACACACAGACACTGGACCTGAATGTTTCCCTATGCCATCTCCACCCAGTCTTGTCTCTGTCCAGGCTCACATTATTCTGGGCAGCCCTGAGATTCCTTGGGCCCCACATGTCTAGTTTCTGCTCCTTCCCAAGGTCTAACTCAAAGAACATCTCCTCCAGGAAGCATTCTATTTTTATCAATTGAAAATGAGCATTGGTATTCAGAGTTCCTATGCAGCGTTCCATCCCTCCTCCAACTTGATACTTGCACTTTCCATCTTATAGTAGCTTGTGTGTTCATCTCTTCTCCAGTCCTTGCTGTGGGATCCTTAAGTGCAGGAACCCGTTATGGTTGACATCTTGTCCCTGGTAGCACTCAGCAGTGTCTTGTGCATAGTAGGTGCTCCATAAATAGTAATTAAATGAAAAATTATGGGGAAGAGCTAGGGAAATTTGTTGTATAGGTGTAGGAAGTGGTAGCTTTTGAGATTGTCTAGAGTTTGATCTGATATATAGAAATGCCTCAGTGAAACACCGATTTACTGTTGTGTAGCTATTTTACGGAGCAGGCTTATTATATCTGAGTGGACTGGTGATGTCTGTTTGCTTCTCCAGGCAAGAAACACATTTTGGAGGGATTGTTAACTTGAAGGTTGCAATAAAACCTTTACCATTTTGAACAACTAGCTTTGGTGTCTGCTGAGGGCAAGCAAAGGCATAGAGTGGTTCCTCTGGTGAAAATGGTTTGATATTTCTTTTTAAATTGTTTTGCAAATATGAATAATCTCAGTAAATGCAGGCCAGCCACCTTAAGGATTTGGTCTGAGTCCTTCACCCCTATGTTGGTAGCTTGGACACCTGTAGCCATCCTGTCCAGGCTGTGGGCCAGCTTCCGCCCTTCTGCATGGGGAAAGGGGAGCAAGCAAGTCCATTGCCCGTTGGCCTCCTGAGACACCTCTGAGGATTAAATAACTAAGGACCATAAAGTGCTCTGTGAAAAGAGAGTGCTCTATAAAGTGTTATTGTTGGGGCTGTTAAAAATGGAAAACGACTTTTAATTTAGAAAGAGAACACTCAGCGTGAGGAGGGGTAGCTATAAAGCTTTTATCGCCACTTGCTTTCCCAAGGCTTCTTAGCCAGTGGTGTTGGCACCATGGCTTGCTCTCCCAGGAGTCCTCTGAACCTGCTTGCAGAGTTTAGGAAAGATGCCAACATCTCACTGGCATGATGCCTCCCTGGTCTCTTGCTTGTGTCACAACCTCTGGTCAGAGCTGTGCCTTGATGGGCCTTGGGATGCTTTTCATTGATGGGACTTTGTGGGCAAGGATCTTTTTTCTGAGAGCTGGCTAGCTGAAGTAGAGGATATTCTGGGATCGGGGCAGCTGCCGAAACCACATACCACTTGTAAAGATGGAGGCTTATGACTGTCATACCCTATGGACAACAGCCTGCCTTCCACAGTCAGTCCTTCTGTCCATTTCTTGAGAAACAGGACTCATCTCCTCTTCCTATTCAGTGATGGTTTTCATTTTTTATTGAATTTCACCAACTGTTCCTAGGCTTCCTGTTTGCATTCTACTTTCTCCATGTCACGATTGTGTGGTTGGGAGGTTTAAAATACATTTGTAAACCTTCACAGTCTGTAATACTTGTTCATGTCTTAATGCATTTTGTATGTATTTTTAATCCCAGTGTTTAGGATTTACTTGGGCAAGCCCTCGTTTTAACATGCAGTGCTGTGAAAGGGAAGGAGACTCTCTGGTCTTCTTTTTGTTGGCTTCTCTGACTCCTTTGACGTGTAACCTCCCCAACAACCTGCAGCCCCTTTGGGCGAGGAGCCCATAAACTCAGTATTTATCATACAAATGCAGTGATGTGTCTGCATTTTTATGACCCTGCTAAGTGGTGACTATTCATTTGTACCACCTCACCCCAGATGCCCATCCTGAGGCTGAGCTGTTTATCATGCTCTCATCTTTTTCCCAAAGCTTGAACAAGGAGCTTGGGAGCACTATAAACATGTTCCCTTTCATTAAAGAGGAAATTATTATCATGTATTTTTGTAATGACCAATAACATTTCAAATTACTCACATTTATGGCTTACAGTCAAGCTTATGCTTAACCTCTAATCTTCATGAAGCTGGTAATGATGGGCTCATTAGTTAACCACTTACAGGAAGTTAAAGGCAGGTAGAAAGCCATGTGACCAGTAGTTAACCAAGTAGCAACTCATTTCTGAGATTATAAACACCTCACTTGGCTTACATTTAATTGGTAATGAATGAAGTAAGCCCCATTGGTTTTGTGGTGACCCATGGGGGATTTGGTCTTGGACAGCTTTTCAATGGTTCATATCATGAAGGATGCTGGTTGCTGCACCATGGATTTTGGTTCTGGGTCTTTGTTCCAGAAGCTGAGTGTTCAGGGAGATTGGTTGCAACATAGTTGATGGCTAGCATTTGAAGCCTCCCAGAGACTCTCTAACTATGTCTTCTGACTGGTTTTCATCTACCTCTTGTTTGAAGTCCCACCATCCATGAGTCTGATGTAGAACTACTGTGAATCTTGTGCTTACTTACATTCACTTTTGAGTTGACACACTCATTTGAAAGAGAGGCTCATATGAAGAAATGGTCTGGTTTGTGGTCAGTGCATCTTGCTCTGCCAGCAGGTTGGGAACACAGGTTCAAGGGATTGTGGTTCCATGACAGTTTTCCTTAACTGGGGAATGTACTTAGTGGGCTCTGAATTGGATGAGTTAGCAGAAGCACTCATTAATATGTCCAGGAAAAAAAAAAAAGGAATGTAAGACAGAATCATCCCGAGTCCACTCTCATTTATCTTCTTTGAAGATTATATTTTAAAAGGTCATTTTAATTATTAAATTATCTCACCAGAGCTCGCCTGGTATCGCTCATTTAGGTGACAAGAACTTTACTGATGTTTTCTTATTTAATCATACCAACAACCCTATAATGAAATTATTATTTCCTGCATTTTACAGATGAAGAGACAGAAGCTTAGAGAACTTAAGTGACTTGCTCTAGGCTACACATCTAAAAGTTACAGAGCCTCACATATTTTTTCATTATAATCGCCACACTGTAGTGTTAAAATTTTAGTTTACATAACCATGTTTTGATGAAAGAAATTGAAATGAGAAAATATAGTCTTTATATTTGATTGCATATTTTTAATTTCTTCTGTTCTTTGTTCTTTTTTATAGGACAGAAATTTCTTGTGTGTGTGCATGTGTGTGTGTGTTTTAAGCTTTCCATTTCTTTTCTTTTTTTAAATTAATTTTAATTGGAGGATAATTGTTTTGCAATATTGTGTTGGCTTCTGCCATATATCAGAATGAATCTGTCATAGGTATACATATGTCCTCTCCCTCTTAAACCTCCCTTCCATCTCCCACCTCATCCCACCCCTCTAGGTTATTACAGAACACTGTAATTACAGAACACTGTAATAACACTGTAATTTCCACTGGCTATCTAACTTTACATATGGCAATGCATATGTTTCAATGCTACTCTCTCAATTCACCCCACCCTCTCCTTTGCCTCTGTGTCTGTAGAACAGAAATTTCATCTGGTAATGTTTCTTTACACCATGAAGAATTTCTTTGAACTTTTTTTTTTATTACTTAGGTCCCTGGCAACAAGTTCTCTTTCTTATCTAAAGTTATCTTTATATTGCTTTCATTTTTAAAGAATATTTTCACTGAATATGGAATTTTTTCTTGTTTTAACAGTTTACAGAGGTCATTCCATTGTCTCTGGCCTCCATTGCTTCTTATGGGAAGTCAGTTGTCACTTTTAACCATGGTTTTCCTGTATGTATATAATGTATCATTTTTCTCTCTCTGTTTTTGAGATTTGTCTCTCAATCTTTGATTTTCAGAAGTTTGACAGTGATGTTTGGAGGTATATTTCACCCCCCCAAACTTCTAACCTCATAGATGTTTCTAATTTTCTTGTATCTGTACAAGTCTTTTTTTAATGTTTATTTTTACTGAATTTGGGGATATTTTTGATCACTGATCTTCATATTTTTTCCTGCCCTATCCTGTTTTTTTTTTTTTTTCTCCCACTGAGACTCTAGTTATCTGTATGTTAGACCATTTAAATGGTCTCATGGGCCACAGAGTCTCTATTGTTTTGTATAATATTTTTTCCCCTCTTTTTCTGATTAGATAATCTCTATTGATCTACTCAAGATCACTAACCTTTTTTTCCCCCAGTGTCCATTCTCCTGTTAAGGTCATCTAGTTGTTTTTTTTTTTTTTTTCCATTTTAAATATTTTCATTTTAGCTTCCATTTAGTTTTTTCTTAAAAAAATTATTTGTTATGAGAGTCCCTTTTAATTCATACACTCATTAATATAATTATATTTTACCTTTACACCTTGGTTATGTTTATTATAGCTACTATAAAGTACTTTTGTATCAATTCCACAATCTGGGTCATCTCAGCATTAGTGTCTATTGACTTTATCTTGACCATGGGTCCTATTTATTTTTCTTAGATTGTCTAGTAATTGATTTTTATATCCTGGACATTGTGGATAATACATCATATATACTGATAGACTAGTTTCTGTTATTTAAAAAAAAGTGTGTGTGTAATACATATGCATGTATCTATATTTATAGCTATATGCAGTTGATTTTTTTTTTTTTTTCTAGCAGGCAGGTAACTTAGCTAGACTAAAATTACAAATTGTGTCACCTCTATGATAAGCAGCAACTGAGGTCTCTGTTCAGTTCTTTCAGACTGCCAGTTAATTTTCACTTAGCTTCTTGTAATCTTCCCAGTAAATATGCAGTTCAGGGTCACTCAGGAATTTTTGCTTTTTGTTGGTTTTGAAACTTCACCCTTTGTTGTTCTTTACTTTCTGGGATCTCTCCCTTTACTTTCCACTGTTCTGTCAGTGGCAGCATCCCTCCGAGGACTGATCCAGCCAATAGGATTGTGACTTTCTGCTTGTATTTTAGCTACTCTGCCATACAGACTTTTGTTAAGAGATGATGTCCATTCATTTTCTGCCTGATTTTGATTGCTTTCCAATGCCCTCACATAGTAGCTGTAAAAAATATTTTCTCCAAAATTCATCAATATTATTTATGAGAGAGTCCGATGTAAGCTATTTCACCATTCCTGGAAGCTGAACTGCAGATCTCAGTCTTAAGAGAAGCCAGAAGTAAGGATTTTTATATGAAACCTCTTGATTATTCATTGTAGGCCACTACCTTGCTATTTAAATATCTTGTATGAACCAAAAAATCCTAATGATGCCTGTGGGTCAAATATGGCTTATTGGCCCATAGTTTACAAATTTTTAACTAGAGTTAATGTTTCTGATTCTAAGTAAAGTGCTTTCTCTCTTGGGCCAAGTTAATGTCCCTTTCTCTATCTGCTAGAAGAGATGCTGTGGCACTGGGTAGAGTTTATATGGGAGACATCAGAGAGGAATACTTGCAGAATATGGAGATGATGTAAAGCCAGCTGAAGAAAGGAGCACCATGGCAGGTGATTGCTAGGCTGCTTTCTCCTCTTCCACTTGGCCCACTGTGTGGTATTGGTACGAGAGGACAGGCAGACTAACAGGCTGAATCCAGTTCTCCTCAAACCTTGCTTACGTTTAAGATTGCCAGTTCATCATTGGACCCATGTGAGCTGTTTGATGTTCTAATCCAAAGCACTGTCACACCAGAGAACTTTTTCCTGAACTCTCTCCTGTCACAAGTGTCTCTGCATCCAGACAGACGTGGAGCATGTGGCTGCACCTGGGGCCTTGGGATACTTCCCTCAGAAATGGCAGATTTAGGACCAGACAAGGAATTGGTACTTCAGTCATAAATTCTGAGAAGGATAATGTCAGTTTCATTTGGCTGCTGGCATTTGATTTGTGAGTGTGCTAAAGGTCTCTGAACCTCTTAGAGGAGTCTGATGAGAATAATATAGTTCAGACTGCCCATTCCCTTTTTTTGTTGAGCTTTGCGTACTCAACAAGTAGGCAGGTAGAAGCATTAAATATATGGGCTTCCAAGTCTGGCCCTTTCCAATTTTATAACTTTCATAATTTTGTCTGGAAATGCTAATTTCTTTTTCCTGGGCTCTTTTCCTCTTTTCTGAGGGATTCCTCCTGCCCACGGCACGCTTCTCATCCCCTTATGGTGTCACTCTCAAGACAGCATCTGACATCAGCCACAGAGTACAGCATGGTAACATTTCAGAACTAGAAAAACTTTAGGACTTGTGGTTCAACACCTTCATGTCACAGAGGAGAAAACAGGTGGAGAGGAGAAGGCAGGTTACCTGAAGCCATAAAGCTGTTTGGGGCAGAGACATGGCAAGAACTCTGGTTTCTAGGCCCTTCCTACCCTTGTCTTGGAGAAGGAAATGGCAACCCACTCCAGTATTCTTGCCTGGAGAATCCCGTGGACAGAGGAGCCTGGTGGGCAGCCATCTATGGGGTCGCACAGGGTCGGATACGACTGATGCAACTTAGCAGCTGCAGCCTCCCCTTGTCTCACCTCTCCTCATCTCCCTGCAGCATTTTAACTTTGACATGAAATTAAGGCATAACATTTTTTCTTGGGTAAAATCCTCTCTACCTGAGGTGGATGATTTGCCCCAACTTCTGTCCTTAATTCTTGGGTTGTACTAGTTTGAGCAGCATGGAAATTGCCAATATTTGACCAGTTTTGACCTACAAAATGGCAGTTTTATATGGTTCAAGCTAGTACTTAGGATTTGACATACAGCCCAGGCCACCTAGGCTTTTGCTTTGGGTGAATGTTGATTTGGAGGTTGGCAGGTAACTGCCACACAGTGCTGATAGACTGAGACCACAGGTCCTAGGACTGTGTGGGCTTCTGAGCTTGTCCTCTTCCCCATGTCAGATAGCAAGCATTCCTCTAGGGAGTCACCCAAACAGTAATGTTCCAGATGGGGCTGGGGGTCACAGTAAGAGGAAGCTGGTCGCCATCACTGGCTGCTGCTCTGGTGCAGTAGAAAGTAAAGTGGCCCTCAATGCTCGTGAGCCTGACTCCGAGTCTTGGATTCACTCCTTTTTTAGCTGGTGACCTTGGACTTAGGTTCTTTGGTTTTTAAGTTTCTCATCATTAAAATAGGAGTGAAAAGACTTCTTTCACAGTTTGTGAAAATTAAGTGATATACTATGCAATAGTTATTGGCCAGTGCTTGTCATGTACTGGGGGCTCAATAAACAGCTATTTTGAAAAACATACACACATTTCATGATACCAAGCTGCTAAGCCAGTCATGTTACCTTTAATTCTGTAGAGCTCCTTGTGCCAATTAATAGGTCTCCCCCTTTTCTGTCCATATATTTTCAACCATATAGCTGGACATTCAGTGTTCTTCACAGATAATTGGATTCTATAGATACAGTTTATCCTCCTAGGTTCATTCTATTTTTATCAAGGGTGTGTTAGCTGCTCAGTTGTGTCTGACTCTTTACAACCCCATGGTCTGTACCTTGTCAGGCTCCTCTGTCCACAGAATTCTCTAGGCAAGAATACTGGAGTGGGTTGCCATGCCCTTCTCCAGGGGATCTTCTCACCCAGTTACCAAACTTGTGTCTCTGATGTCTCTTGCATTGGCAGGCAGGTTCTTTACCACTAGGATATCTTTTGGGACCCCCACTTACTTGTGAATAAAACTCTTTTGCAGACACTCACATACCTGATGTGTAAACTAGTGGAGACTCTCCTGGTGCTGTTTGCATAATGTTATGCATTCCAGCCCCACATTTAGTGCTTGGTGATTGTGAGGATTAAAAATGACTTCTCTTACATCATAGACTGCATGTTAGAGTCTGACATCAACATTCTATGTCTTTGCAGGGAAATGCTGCTTCTATCCATAGATTATCGGGGAATTCCAGTCAGGTTCCAACTTCCCTGTGATAATGCAATATTTTGTTTCCCAAGCAGGTTAGGAACTGATATCCCCATTATGTAGCATATCATGAAATGAATGCTATTGTTAAGTATAAAGACAGAACATATTAGTGGTATCTTTTATTACACAGTTCATTATAAAAGAACAGCTATTGCTAGAGTAGTCCCCATTTGATAGGTAGCCTGACATTGTTCTTGTGCTGTTAGCTCTGATTAAGGCTGGGATAATGCACTGTTCCTGCCTGTTACGTCCATCAGGAAACAAGGCAGACCAAGGTAAAATAGATGAGTGCATGTTGGCAACAGATTAAAAAGACTGGTATAAAGTCCATTAATAATTCTCATATTTAGGATTTGCTTTCTTCTGTACCTACTGAATCTGCAACATTTAATCTCTTCTCTGCAAGACCAACTAAGAGAACCTTTTTCCCCTTCTGAGTGATAGGCCTGGATTTTCTGAGACAGAGCATTTGTCTGTCAGGGCCCATGGCTGCTCTGGTGATTTACTTGCCGTCAGATGATGCTGGTGTCCGGTTGGTGATATAGCCTTGCTGGATATGGGGAAATTTGTTACCTTTAGCTTTGACAGGAAGATAATTGCTGATGGTTAACAGAACTGAGCCAAATCCATTGGTTTTTCAGTAACACAAGCATAGGACTGGCTTTGAGAACCCTGTTTACCCCTGCATAAATGTCAGTTTCATTTTTTCGTTTTTGTTTTTATTTTTTGTAAAATATGTATGTGTGTGTATCTTGATTGGAATGTACTACCTTCTTCTTTTTTAAATGCTAGCAATATATTAGCATGAGGGTTGACGTAACACGTGTTCACTCTATAAAGAATAGATATTACAGGAGATTTGAGAGAGAGCAGGGGAGGAAATGTGTGGTGTGTGTGTGTGTAGGAGGGGTTTGGTGTTTTGGAACACCAGAGGCAGCCAGCCACTTGCAGAAGAGGCTTATCATCAGTGGAACATTGTTTTGTTAGGCACCTCTCCTGAGAATATGTGAATCTGGGCCTCCGTCATGTAGCTTGTCAATTTTTCTTCACACTGTGCAATCAAGTGATTGGTTCGACAATGCTTTATAATGTTTGAGCCTCAAGCGCTTCTCAGTAAAAGTCTTAAAAGAATAGGAACAAGCTTGGAGCACCCCAGGGAACAGAAATGTGCTTCACAGAGCAGTGGGCAGGTTTTGGACTTCAGAGGATGATGGACACACACAGTTCCCCTGTAAGACAGGGGAGGGTTCAGGCCATGGGTATAATTTGAGAAGTCTCTGAAAGGAATATGGAGGATGGAATAGAGCGATCCTCTAGTCCTTCCTCTGTCATCCTCTGGCCATTATAATGACAGGCCAGGCCCTTGAGAAGCCCTGGTGCTGTTACTCTCCCTTTTGGAGACCTGGATTAGGAAGTTGAGATATTCTGCATCAGTGACTTGGTAGGCTTTGAAGATGTCAGTATTCACTGACAGGGAAACTTGCTTTCTGGGAACTGAGTCTTCTAACCTGTAGTTGCATGCTGAGAGTACCAGTTCACCTCCTTTTTCTTCTGCATTTTGGGCAGTTTCTAACCTGCCCCAAGATTTTAAATGGGAGCAAGAAGTGTGGGCACTATCAAGTCATGTATTGGTGTTACAACTTTTTCTTGGCAACAGTAATATTCTTCCTGAAAGCTTAGGGGACTCTAGGTCCTTCAGTTTTTCAGGAAAGGGTCTCCTGAATCATCATGGTATGTGGAGATGGGAATGTAGAAGAGCCTTTATCAAGATGCTGAAATTTCTGAGAGAAACCAGATGTTGCCCACCTTGTTCAACCATGTGGCCATGTGTATGGATGACTGTAACCTTTGGAGGCTGGGCTTATCACTCATCCCCATTCCTCACATCTATCGAGTCACCAAGTACTCATTGTCCTTTGCCAATAGAATGGTCACATCCCTCCCCTTCTTTCTCTCTCTGTAGCCACTGTCCTCGTCAAATCTTCCCTTGGCTTTTGTAATGGCACCTTAGGTAGTTTATGCTTTCAGCTTTCCTTCCCTTGAACATATCCTACTCACTGATGCTATACTTACCTTTCTAAGACATTGATGAGACCATGGCACTTGGATAACAATGTACTCTTTTTACCACTCCCTACCTGTTTAGACTGGCCCCCTCTTTTCTTCCAGACTGCACACTGTTTGAGGGATAAGTCAATATTCTAGTCTCCTGAAATGTTTATTCCTCTCATCCCTGCCTATTATGTTGCCTTGTCATTCAAAGATCCACATTAGTGCCCTCACCCCCTGAGAAGTACTTCCTGTTTACCCTGATTATAATGAAGTCCTCTTTGGGAACCAGTTGCTGTATTAGGGCTACGATTGCTGTCCACTGTGTACTCACGCAAGCTCTGTTGCTTCTGGCTCATAGCCCCTGGAAGGCTAGGGCCAGGTCTTTCCTCTTCTCTGCTGCCTGGGACTATCCTTTGCAGAGTGATCATTCAATCACATGTAGTGTAAGTGAATGAAGTTAGAGTTTGATGGTGGACTTACTGAGTTGTTTATTGCTAATGACTGGTAAGTGACTTAATTCTTAAGTTAGTTTTAACTGAGAGCTCCCTGTACATATGTCTGTGTTTTCTCCAAAAATATGGGAAAATACACATAGATCATGACTTCATGATTCCATGGCCCAGACAGACCTCCAGCATCTGGTCTATGCATTCTCTGATATTGTTGTGAATTTGATTCAGAAAGTTGGTCCTGGCAGCTGCTACTTATTGTTTCAGTCAGATTCAGAAGCCAAATTCCTGCCATCCACAGTTCCATTATGGTGAGAGGTTCTGAGAGGGATAACATTGTCCTTTCCCAAGGATCCTTACAGTTCACAAAGGAGATTAAGTCAATATTTGTCAAGTATTTAGTATGTGAATCATTTAGAAAAAAATACAGGACACTAAAGGATTCAAGACACTAAAGATCTTCATGACCTAGATAACCACAATGGTGTGATCACTCACCTAGAGCCAGACATCCTGGAATGTGAAGTCTAGTGGGCCTTAGGAAGCATCACTACGAACAAAGCTGGTGGAGGTGATGGAATTCCAGTTGAGTTATTTCAAATCCTAAAAGATGATTCTGTGAAAGTGCTGCACTTGATGTGCCAGCACATTTGGAAAACTCAGCAGTGGCCACAGGACTGGAAAAGGTCAGTTTTCATTCCAGTCCCAAAGAAAGGCAATGCCAAAGAATGCTCAACCTACCACACAATTGCACTCATCTCACATGCTAGTAAAGTAATGTTCAAAATTCTCCAAGCCAGGCTTCAACAATACGTGAACCATGAACTTCCAGATGTTCAAGCTGGATTTAGAAAAGGCAGAGGAACCAGAGATCAAATTGCCAACATCCGTTGGATCTTCAAAAAAGCAAGAGAGTTCCCCAAAAAATCTATTTCTGCTTTATTGACTATGCCAAGCCTTTGAATGTGTGGATCACAGCAAACTGTAGAAAATTCTTCAAGAGATGGGAATGCCAGACCAGCTGACCTGCCTCCTGAGAAATCTGTATGCAGGTCAAGAAGCAACAGTTAGAACTGGACATGGAACAACAGACTGGTTCCAAATCAGGAAAGGAGTATGTCAAGGCTGTATATTGTCACCCTGCTTCTTTAACTTATATGCAGAGTACATCATGAGAAACGCTGGACTGGATGAAGCACAAGCTGGAATCAAGATTGCCCGGAGAAATATCAGCAACCTCAGAAATGCAGATGACACCACCCTTATGGCAGAAAGTGAAGAAGCACTATAGAGTCTCTTGATGAAAGTGAAAGAGGAGAGTGAAAAAGCTGGTTTAAAACTCACATTCAACAAATGAAGATCATGGCATCTGGTTCCATCACTCATGGCAAATAGATGGGGAAACAATGGAAACAGTGACAGACTTTATAATCTTGGGCTCCAAAATCACTGCAGATGGTGACTGCAGCCATGAAATTAAAAGATGCTTGCTCCTTGGAAGAAGAGTTATGACCAACCTAGATGCATATTAAAAAGCAGAGACATTACTTTACCGACAACAGTCTATCTAGTCAAAGTTATGGTTTTTCCAACAGTCAAATGTATGGATGTGAGAGTTGGACTATAAAGAAAGCTGAGTGCCAAAGAATGATGCTTTGAAATGTGATGTTGGAGAAGACTCTTGAGAGTCCCTTGTACTGCAAGGAGATCCAACCAGTCCATCCTAAAGGAAATCAGTCCTGAGTATTCATTGGAAGGACTGATGCTGAAGCTGAAACTCCAATACTTTGGCCACCTGATGTGAAGAACTGACTCATTTGAAAAGACTGTGATGCTGGGAAAGATTGAAGGCGGGAGGAGAAGGGGCCAACAGAGAATGAGATGGTTGGATGGCATCACTGACTCGATGGAGATGAGTTTGAGCAAGCTCCCGGGGTTGGTGATGGACAATGAAGCCTGGCGTGCTGTGGTGCCTGGGGTCACAAAGAGTCGGACACAACTGAGTGACTGATCTGAACTGAAAGGATTCAGAACTAAATGGCTGTGTGTGTGTGTGTATGTGTCTGTGTGTTGGGAGGTAATGACAGAAAGTTATAAGGGGAGCTTAGAAAGTGAGAGCACGTGCAGGGCCAATGCAGAGAAAGCTTCCTGGAGGAGGTGAGTCTAAGGCTCCTTTGAGAGGACAGCTGTGGCAGGAGGAGGAACAACCTAGGCAACTACTCAAAGAAGGCAAACTGGGAGAAAGGAGAGATATGTATTCTTTCTCATGGTCAGGCAACCTCTAGTGATGAAGAGGCCAGAAGTCACGAGGCCTTGGGACTCTGCCCACATTCTCCTTGACTTGAAAGCTGGTGCTTATCACCAAAGAATCCTTTTTAAATTCTTTACTGTAAAAAAAAAAATAAAAAAAAAAAATCTTTACTGTGAGTGAGCATTCAAAAAATCATCATTCTTGAAATCTGCCTTTAACCCCCAGATCATCTTTTTCCATTTATACTCTCTGGACAGTGAAAAACGGGAAGATTTCTGTGTGTTTGTTCTGCTCTCCATGGGTAGCCTCTCTTCCCGCATGATAAATACACATTTGAAAATATTGATTTGCTGCTACCCCTTTGAAAAGCTTAAGAAGGCTGACCTCTGCCTCGGTGCTCTCAGACTTGAATTTTTCAGAGTGACCAATTGACCCTGCGAAAGGCTGAGAAACGTTACCTGTGGTCCTGGAGGGCCTTTCCGGGGGACTGAGGACGTGTTGGTGGCAGTTTGGCAAATGCCTAAAAGGAAGGCCTCTTAATAAAATGCTGTGTCCCTGGCTCAAATCTAATGACTTTTCAATAGCTCGTGGGAATAGGGGAATCTCCATTGTAGAACCTGTGAGAGTCATCCCAAGGGAAGTGTCGTTTTCCAAACTCTCCGAAACCCTGGGGTCTCCACGCCCCGCAGGCATGACACTGTGTCAGGCCTTAAAGTTGGCTTCTTCTCTGCCTCCTGCCCCCCCACCCCGCCAATTGCTCTCATTTTATTTTCTTTCCTTGGTTTTACCACTGTGTGACCTCGTGTTGTATTTTTTCTGAATGACAATGAAAGTAATTGAAAATATTGATTGGCAGTACAGTTAAGTTGTCAACACAACCATTTAATTTGTCAGGAGGACTTGTTAAATTGTCAAAAATCATATAAAAAAACTCCTTCAGTCACTGATGATATACATTAGAGATGTTCATGAATCAAATGGGCCATTTTGGAGATAAGTGTTGAAGAAGAATTCTAAAATGGTTTTCTTCAGCTCTGTGTTCCCCCTCTTTCTCTCTCTCCTATCTTTTGCTCTATCTCTCTGATCACATGTGACAAAGAGTATTGGAAGGATTTGGGGGAGATTAGGTGTGAGGAAGACCTGGTGAGTGGGGGCCTAACTAAGTGTATTGGATGGTGGAAGATCATTTTATATCAATTCTATTAGGATAATCTGAGGCAGGTACCCCAACAAATGGCTTGGAAGGTTTCTTTCCTCCCTTATATGTAGGATGTAAAATGTGAATCTTGGGAAATTTTTTTTTTAAAGAAAATTGTTTTTTAGGAGTTCTGGACTCTTGGCTCCCCCAGCCCTGTGTGAGGGTGGGTGGGCAACATCCAGCTTCCTGTTCAGATGTTTGAACCACTACTGGATGCTTCCTGCCTTTTACTGTTGTTAATTTAGTTCCTGAAAAGCTTATGTTCCCAAGTGGAATTGGAATTAGTTTTATTTAGATTAATATAAGACTTATGCTCTCTACTACCCACTGAGCAGAGAGTCAAAATGAGTAACCTGAATATGAGTAACCAAGAATAACCTGGTCAAAATGAGTCAGGTTATTCTTGATATTGTTGGTTTTTAGCTCTACTTAATAATATCATAGTGTCTTAGGTCTCAGAAATCCAACTTTATCTAGCTGAAGATAATAAAGGATTTTACTGGAAAGCTATTTGGGTCACTCCCATAGTTCACAGGAGGGCTAGTGGGGCACACAGGTTTCTAAAACTGGCCCCCAAAGATTCCTTGTTCTCTAGTCATGAGAATTATGAATGTGATCTCACTGCCATGATTGTTTTAAGGTATAATGCACAGTAGACTCTGAAAACAGGAGATTATCCAGGTGGGCCTAATCTAAACACATGGTTCTTAAAAGCACAGAATCCTTCTTAGCTAGTGGAAAAAGAGGACCTCATCAATATTTCAAGCAAGAAAGGAATTTGATGTGCTATAGTTGGCTTGATGATGGAGGCTCACGTGAGAAGTTACCTGGATAGACCCTAGAAGCAGAAACAGAGTCCCAGCAGGAAGCCAGGAAGGAAACAGGGACATCAGGTCTATAGCTGTAAGAATCTGGGTTTTCCTGGTAAACCTGAATGAACTTAGAAGATGAAATTTTTTTCCCCCTTAGAGCCACTGGATAGCAATCCAGCTGACCAACACTTTAATCTTGGCTTTGTGAGACCCTAAATGTAGAACCCAGCTGAGCGTTGAGTGAATGCAGTCCTGGGATTATAATTATGCATCCACTTCTGTGGCCAGAAGCCAAGGTATATCCCATGATAGGCAATGATAAAAATCTATGTCTAAATTAGTCTAAAAGAACTATTTTAATAAGTATGAAATAATTCAAAGAGATTGAAAAGTGTAGTGTTTCAGTTTAATAGCTTTGTTTTTCTCAGTAGTGCATAAAATTGTGGAATATTAAAATCGATGGCATATTAGATTCAGCTAATTTTAAATAAGACATTTTTTGTGCATTACACATTAGTTATCTTACAATGTGGGGATATTTTACTTGAGGAAGTGGAGATCAGAGTTTTGGCATTGTGACTGGCTAGAGAAATAAGTGTCTTTTAAAATTCAAAGTTGTTAAGGTGCCTCTCTAGATTAGAATCCAGGAGATTGGGTCATGGAGCCTGACCTGGATTAAAATCATGCTTGTTCTGTGCCTTAGCCTCTCCACTCCACAAATGACTCCTGCTGTTCTCTGCCACCTCACATGCCCCTGGGCTCTCAGTTGGAATTTGTGGTCAGACAGGAGCGGGTTGAGATGTGAGGATTAGGGCCAAAAGTGGTTGGAGTAGGTGCCCTTGGTATTTGTAGTGTGGCCCAACTTGGAATTCCACTTGAGCAAAAAGAACATACAAGACCACATATTTGTAGCATTTTTACCATTAAGTAGCTGTGAGACCTAGGTGTTAGCATTCATTTGTCTTGGGGTTCTCTGTTTCTCCATTTTTTATAATGGGAGCACCAAATGAGCGTATCACCTCAAATGTTGAAGACAGCATGAGCATTTTGTTTCCACAAAATTTGCTCACTGCCTCCCTGTTTGCATGGCTTTAGTTTCCCATTTGTCTGTAAGTTGGCTCTGATTTTTTGAGTGCCCGTGGCTTGCTGAACTCTGCATAGGAGCGAAGCTAAGATGTGGTTCTGATCCTCAGGGAGCTTACATTTTCATTCCAGGGAGAGGACAGAGATCTGAAATAGGACTAATTCAAAGCATGGTGAGTAGCTAGCAGAATGAACACTGTGGACCATTGGAAACTACAACATTCTGGAGTGGAGTTTGTTTTGTTTAACAAGGAACAGCTGGAGGGTAAGGGGTAAATGGTCTGTAAACGTAAATACATCAGGAGTTCTTACTGTGTTTGCTGGTGGGGATCTCAGAATTCCCTCTTGTTTGTCCTCATTCTGGGCATTTACTGAGCTGATGTTAGGTGCGAAACATGTAAGGACCTTGAAGGCAGCTCTTTTCCTCTCTGGGCTTCATTCAGAGGCATCTGAAGGTCATGGTGGAAATTGTGGGTGTCTGAGTTCCCTTTCTTTCTTCACACAGGTCTCAACTCAGCTGTCAAGGCCTGGGTCACTGTCTTAGCCAGTTTAGGGTCATCTGGTACCCCTGGTCTTTCTGCTCCCTGAGCCTGGGAGGACCCAGGCTCTCCCTTTCTGGTTGCTCTGCCATTCTTTCACTCGTCCTTGTCTTCATGGCCAAAGCTGACTCACCAGCAACATGGACATGCTCCACTCCACGGGAGAAAGGGGGGCAGCATGAACATGGCCAGCTTCCTCTTACAGGACATGACGTCACCTTTGCATGCCCCGCTTGACTGATGGGCTGTTGGCGTGACCTTAGTCACAGCAGCGCTGAGCTTGAAGGGTCTCTGGGAGATGTAGTCTCCAGCTGGACTGTTGTGTATCCTGCTGCAATTCAAGGGGCATGGGGAAAGGAGGGGAAGTGTGTTGGGACAGTTAGCTTTTTTTGGCTTCCCTTTCACTCAGCAGTGAGCTCTTTGTAGCCAGCATTTATACTTTTAACCTCTGTGACCCCAATGTTTATACTAGAACTTAGTACATAATAGATACTTAAAAAATGTTTGCTAAAGGAAAGGGCACATCAGTGAGTGAGTGAAGAAAGGGATCAGGGACAGAACCCACAATCTGGGGGCCTTCTTTCTTTTGTGCCCCCAGGCTATGTTCTTTGTATTTGAGCACTTTCAGCTGACCCATGAGTGGGCATTGCTGAATTCAGTCTGTGAGAGGACGCTTGGCTTACACCCGCCACGCAGTCTTTGAACCCAGGACTGGGGGAGATGGAAGAATATTTCATTAATCCCTGCACCATTTAGCCTCCTTATCGAATGGCCCAGACCTCTTCTTTGTTACGGACAACAATGAAGGGTGCCTTTAAGAAATCTCCAGTGAGTCCCGAGGCATTGCAGATTAGGTCAGTAGCACCGCTGCTAGGTTGAGCATGATGGATGAGCAGGAGAATGAGTTTCTGCTGCACGGTATTGTGAAATCTTTTCATTGTCACCAACGGGCCTATGAGGAACTGATGAATGAGGGAGCAAGTGTCAGGAACGCCCTTCCTTGCCCCAGTACAGTTTTAATATCTCCCTGAGCTACAGGATGAGTATTGATAAAAGTAAAGTTTAAAAATAGCCACGGAGTGATGGGTAGCCATGATTTAAGAAGAACAGCAGTGGGGTTAGAGAGGGTTCATTTTCCTGAAAGCACATGAGAGGAAAGAGAGCAAGAAGGAGAGAGAGGAGGAGGAGGAGAGAAGTGGCAGAGCCGGCATGCGAGGGGAAAGAGCAGGAGGCTTTTATAAGAAGCTAATGTGATGAGGATGACGAGGGCTTTGATGGATGAGTTAGATCCATCTGGTCGCAGTATATGTAATAAATAGCTGTGCTCGGGTTTGACCTCTCCCACTTACCAGACACATCTTTCTCTTTTGGGATATCCAGGAGGGAGCTTCCATTAGAGGAAAGAACCCGTCATGAGCCAGAGCCGGGGATGTTTATGGGCTTGTGCAGAGGGCAAAAAGGAGATGGGATCCGAGTTACAGGTTTATAAACTGAAAACTGGAGCCTGCGTGCCTTGCCTAAGATGGTGCTGGCGCCGGAAATGCATTTTCAGGGCTGCTGATGAGAGGAGAGCGTGGGAAGGAAGAGGGCAGGGGGTGGGCAGCCGTCCACAAGGCCATGTGAGGGACAGCTTGGTTCCCTGCTCACGGCAGAGCCTGGCTCCCTTGTCACAGCTTCCCTTTGCTGTGAGCAAGAGTTTAATGAAGCTAGAATTGCTTGAGTCTGTAACTAGGTGTGCAGCTCTTAACTGGGATGCTTTGGGAGTGAGGGATTCTGGTCAATTCAATTTTCCGGTTACCTTGTTGGAAACATTATAAAATGTGTTTGTTCATATTCCTACCTTAGGAAATTCATAAGAGTGAGTTTATCATCACAGGCTGTTGTGTTGGTTTTGGCTTATCATTTTACACATCAGTGACTGTCGTCTTCCCCTGGAGACAGAAAATGTGTCCCAGGCCCAAAACACCCCTAGGGAATTCAAGTTAAAAAGACTAGCCTGATTGGTCTAATACATGGAGAGTTTTTATTTTTTTAAAGTGGATAGTTGAAGTTTTTTGAAACAAAACTTTGTGCTCAAGAGACAAATAGGAGGGAGGTGGTACTTGCCATGGGTTGTAGGGCTGGGAGCACATTTGGGAAGAGAACAGGTCTGTTTTCAGGGCTCAGTGGAAAATCTGAGAACATCTGCAATTTGTTTGCTTCCTTGTGATCAAAAGGGTCTTCAAGAAAACCCAGTTAGAAGGTCCACCCTACCCCATGGCTGGACCACGGGGAGCAGATCCCTGCAGTGACAGACCCCCTGCAGTGTCACCCGTGGGCCGGGTCGGGGAAGAGAGGGCTGTGTTCTCGCCAGCACAGTCCAAGCTTTTCTCCTTGTTACAGGGAACCTCCTGTGTGAGCATCTGGGGTGTGCAGTGTGAAAGCTTGGAACCTGGCACAGAACACATTTGAGTCAGAACCCCCATCCCCCAGCACAGTACCTCTTGCCCCTGAGAAACTGGTCAAATCTGTGGACCCTCTGCCCAGAAACAGGCACTCAGGTGCACATTTCAGCATATAATTCAAGTGAATTTGCTACCCTTGCCCTCTGAATTCTTTACCTGGTTAAGAACTCAGCTGAAAGCCTATTACTTACACATTTAAACACACCTACCCATGTACCTAGATGTATGCCCCCCACATGTTTGCTTCTACGTGTGAAATGACTCATATCATTCAACCCTTGTCCAGCTTGTTAATGACCAATATTCAGTATCAAAAGAATATCAAAACCCTGCCTGCTTGAGAGTATCTGTTATTCATATAATTTAAAAACAGTTGAGGTGCTTCTGTTGACTTTGAACATTAGTTACAAATTATAGCAGAAAGTCTCCTTTTGCCAAAAAAAAAAAAAAAAAACCGGATTAAGGCTACTTGAGTGGGGCCATGAGACCACACTCTGACTCAGGTTTAGTTTATCTTTGCTACATTCCTGTCACCATCTTCTCTCTTTCCTTTACTGTTCTATTTCCCAAATGCCCAACACCCTGTCCTGGCCAGTGACCTCTCTTTGCAAATGCCCTTGTGCTGCAAACTCACTTTGACTTATCATCTCTTCAAAACTTCATTTCTTCACCTTAATTGTCTTAGCTGAGTATTAGGAGGAAAACAGGGCTCTAAAGCTAATTCACACTGAAGTGTGAACATCTGATCACTTCAAATTTCCCATAGATAATCATACTTAAGGGCTTCCCTCATGGCTCAGATGGTAAAGAATCTACCTACAATGTGGGAGACCTGGGATCAATCCCCAGGTTGGGAAGATCCCTTGGGGGAGGGCATGGCAACCCACTCCAGTATTCTTGCCTGGAGAATCCCCATGGACAGAGAAGCCTGGCAGGCTGCAATCCATGGGGTTGCAAAGAGTTGGACATGACTGAATGACTAAGCATGAGATCATATTTAAAAGAGGACATGTTTTAACCCAAATCAAACCCCAACTACTGAATTTTGGGTAGTACAGCAAAGGGAGAATTTTAAACAGTGATGTTAAAACAACCAAAAAGAAAAAAAAACCTGGTTACAGAAAAGAAAGCAGCTGAAGAGACAGAGGATGATAAATGTCGGTATTGTTCTTCATGGAAGAACCACTTGGAAAGATTTGAAGACAGAAATTTACCTCAGGCACCAGGGACAGAAGGGGAGAATTTTGCATAATTTCACAACCTCTAACTGGAGGTTTCTGTAACAAAGAAGAAAGTGGTTTTTAATAAACTTAGTCTCCAAAGTGTAAAGGACCTTCCTCCTTGCAGGGGCAGATTGTCAAACCTTTGGCAGATTTTAGGTGATATCATTGTATGCGGATGGAAAGAAACAACAGAGCCAAGATGAACAATGAATAGTTGTGAATCTCAGGAAGGGATTCCCCCACCCCTAAGATACCTTCTCTTTATGAAACTAATTGATGCTTTTTACAGAAAATGCAAAATAGAAGAAAAATGGTTCCAATAGTCTTGCCAGCCCCCAAATTAAAAACTCGTAATATTTTGATATATTTCTCTTTAGCATTATTCTACTTTTTTAATATACAGTATTTTATATCTTGCCTTTTTTACTTGATTTTATAGCATGTGTGTTTTCCATATAATTATATACTCCTAATGAAAAGTACTTTAATGACTACATAATCTCCTTGGAGCAAGGTTTTGTTTCACCTTGTATTCACTATTGCTCACTTCCCAGGAACATGTATTTTCCCTGCGTGAGTCTGAGTTTCTTTTGAACTCTAGAAATAGAAGTGCTGAGTCAGAATGGGAGCATGTTGAAGGGTCCCTGAGACCTCTCACCACATGGCTTGAGAGAGGGGTTAGTACAGAGTCCACCCCTGTTAGAGCTGGGTCTTAGGCGCAGACTCGGGAAGACAAGGGAGCCCTGGTCCTCAGCTGAGGAGTGTAGAGAAGTCTTCTTGGAAGGCGGAGAGAGGACTGGGACTCCTTCATAACATCCACTCAGATGAACCTTGGACTTCTCTCTGATGGTCTCCTATAAGAAAGCATTAGTCTGATAGGGCTGCCGTAACAAAGTACCCCAAACCGGGTGACACAAACAACAAACATTTATTCTCTCACAGTTCTGGAGGAGAGAAGTTTAGGATCAAGGTGTGCAGGGTTGGTTTCTGTGCAGGACTGTGAGGGAGCATTTGTTCCCTGCCTCCCCCCCAAATCCTGATGCTTGCCACAAGTCTTTAGCATGCTTTGGCCAGTAGATACATCGCCCCAACGTCTGCCTTCTCTCTGTGGCATTCTCACATGACATTCTCTCTGTGTTACGTGTCTATTTCCAAATTACCCCCTTTTTATATGGACCCCAGTCTTGTTGGATTAGGACCACCCTAATCCCTCATCTTACCTAATTACATGTGCAATGAAACAAGATTGCCTTTTAAAGGTCCTGGGGGTTAGGATTTTTAAATATGCGTTTGGTTTAGGACATAATTCAACTCATAACAAAAAGGATCCATCAGACTTTAGGAAGTGAATCATTGAAGACTGGCCCTGAGAGAGTCACTTCCCTTCTCTGGGTCTCTAACCCTCTAATATGAGGGTGTTGGGCTAGAGCAGTGGTTCTGCAAGTGGGGTTCTCAGACTAGCAGCTTGAGCATCACCCAGGAACTTGTTAGGATGCAGATATTTTGGCCCCACTCCAGACCTACTCGTTCAGAAACTCTGGAGTTGAGGTTCAGAAGTTAGTGCTTCCTCAAGCTTTCCAGGTGGTTCTGCTACACAGTGAAGTCTGAGATACCCCAGACTATGTGGTTGTCAGGATCAGAATTCTGAAATGTCCATATGGTATCAGGAACGCACATTGGAGCACACCACCCCAGGCCCATGGCCTGCCTTCAGGGATGCAGATGTAGCAAGTGACCCTAACCAGTTTGTTTTGTTTTGTTTTTTTCTGAAGTTGTTTTCTTCTATTTCTTTTTTGTTTTAGTTTACTGAAGTATAGTTGATTTACAATGTTGTGTTAATTTCTGCTGTACAGAAAAGTGAGTCAGTCCTTATTTAGTTGCTAGGTCATATATATGTGTGTGCATATATATATATATATACACACACATTTTTCCATTATGGTTTACCACAGGACATTGAATATAGTTCCCTATATATATATATGCTAGGTCATATCTATGTGTGTGTGTATATACACACACACACACACACATATATATACACATACATTTTTCCATTATGGTTTACCACAGGACATTGAATATAGTTTCCTATATATATGCTAGGTCATATATATATGTGTTCCATTATGGTTTTTTTTCCATTATGGTTTACCACAGGATATTGAACATAGTTCCCTATGCTATAGTAGGACCTCGTTGTGTATCTATTCTATATAATAGTTTGCCTCTGCTAGTCCCTAAGTTCCAATCCTTTTTACCCCCTTGGCAACCACAAGATCTGTTCTTTATGTCTACGAGTCTGTTTCTGTTTTGCAGATAAGTTCATTTGTGTCCTATTTTAGATTGCACATATGAGTAGTATCATATGGTATTTATCTTCCTGTTTCTGACTTCACTTAGTATGATAATCTCTAGGTCCATCCATTGCTACAAATGACCTTATTTTTTATGCCTGAGTAGTATTCCATTATATATATATACACTACATCATCTTTATCCAGTCCTTTGTTGATGTACATTTAGGTTGTTTTCATATCTTGACTACTGTGAACAGTGCTGCAGTGAAGATTGCGGTACATGTATCTTTTCAAATTATGTTTTTTTTTCTGGATGTATGCCAAGGAGTGGGATTGCCCAGCCAGTTTTTTAAACAAAAATGATAGACTAGTTTCTGTACTAGATGAGTAGCTAAGTAAGTAATTCCAATGGTTTTGTAAGGCCCTTCTGTTTTCCAGTCTGCATACTATACCCTCAGAAAAGTACATTCACTCAAACTGAGGTTTATTAATGAAAAAGAACTGTATCAGGCCTTGGGCCCACATTTTTAAATACTATTCCTTGTGCAATAAAGTGACTTTCATTTTCTCCAAACTTCAACTTGTCCCTTCCCCCATTTATTACTTTTTCCTAAGAGATACTAATGGCCAGCACAGTGGATGGTCCATGGACCTAGATATAGAAACATCCTGTTATTGATGTATGGATTGTATGTGAAGACCTAATGGAGACTGCTGTGGGGTTCAGGGAAGACCAATTAGGGAATTAATTCATTAGAGTCCAGCAAACATGCTGTCATATCTATTTATTTATTTAAGCTAATGTCTTTAGCTTATCTTCTTACAGCCATAAGTACCTGTCAATAGTTGATAATGTACTTGAATTTCCTTAAGTATATTAAAATTTTATATACTGGACATTCTATAGCGGGAACCAAAGTTTAGTTTTGACTTTGACATCCTGATATTTAGGGTCTTATTTATATGAATAAAGTAATACAGATGTAGAATCACACACTGGCCAATCAAGTTTTTCTGCCTCTGCATTACCTAAGACACTTTTTTGAGCCATCCTACCTGTACGAATATATTTGTAACCCTTGTCATAGAAGAGAGCTGTGCAGAGAAGACGGTGCATTTCTCACATCAAGTGCTGGTTAACATCTTCTTTGTCTGTCCTTCAGTCCCTGGTAAGACATCTTATTTATCTCTTCTGACTAATGATGCTTTGTCCTTTATCTTTCGTACCATGACTAGGAAGTCCTTGTCACTGTGCCTGTGTGGTTTATCCAAAAGAAAGGTATTTTTAGTGATCTGGATGCCAGAAGGCTTGGGTTCCAACCTCAGTTTGCTGACTTAAAAGGTCAATCCAGGAAGGTCACATCTTTCTCTTTTCTTGCAAACCCAGTTTTCAGGTGGAATGAGGCCTGTTGTCCATAGCTCTGAGTAAGGGCAAAAGGGATACAAAAATGAAATAGTGGATGTGACACTGCTTTGGAAACTAGAAAGCAGTATACACATAGATGCCAGGGATTCTGTGTATATCCATGCACATTTGAAATTCTTGTCCAGTTCACATTAAAGACAACTTTATTATTACTGTTAAATCTGCTTATGAAGCAATATGCTAATGTGTGTGTGTGTTTCATGGTGGAGGGCTTGCTTTAATCCTTCCTGCTTTGGGGTGCTGCTACGTTTCATTTTCTGGCGATCGGGCCTGGTAATGATCAGCACTGATATTTACCACATTTTATTAATGTTATTTTTATGATCCTGCAGGAGATAATTAGGATCGGGTTTATTTTTTTCATTTCCATATTGTGAAATTTCAAGCTAAATAGTGACATGGTGGCAAGGAATG